>NC_141933.1:2400000-3600000 GCF_057802395.1 Ceratotherium simum simum | reverse complement strand
CATCCATGCATCCACTATCCATCTATCCATCCATCCACCATCCGTCATCCATCCATCATTCACCATCCGTCCATCCACCATCCATGCATCCATCTGTCATTCATCCGTCATCCATCCATCATCTACCATCCATCCATCATCCATCCACCATCCTTCTATCCGTCTACCACCCACCCAACTATCCATCCATTCATTCGTCCACCCACCCATCCATTGGTCACTCTGGCCATCCATCCTTCCTTCCACCCAGCAGTCTGGCTATCCATCTCCCTGTCTGTCCATCTGTCCATCAGCCACCTGTCTGTCCCTCCTTCCTTCCACCCAGCTGGCCACCATGCATTTATTAGCACCTGTTCTACACCAGGTTTTGTGCTGCGCAGGCACTGAGGATTCAGAGAGGGTATTATAGCCCTTCTCCTGAGAGATTCTCAGCACTGGGAGGAAGAGACTTATAAACAATAAGATGAGCTGGTGAACAAGGTTCCTGGGGAACGAGATCAGGACAGCTCTGTTTTGACTGGGAGGAGAAGAGCTGGGGCGGGAATCATGGGGTATAGGAGCAAGGGTGGAAGGTAAATGTGTGTTCGGCCTTCCCAATTTCCATTCCCTGCTCCTGGGCAAACAACCTTAGCCCAAGTTTAGTATATGTGCTGTGACCAGCAACCTCTGAGCATGGGCGTGGGATCCTGGTCTGGTCAATGGGATCATCCTACTCCCTTGGTCATTGTGATTGGGTCAAGAATGGGCACATGATTCAAATCAGTCCAGTGAGACTCAATCCTGAACCTTCTCTTATAGTGATTGAAAAAGAGGCCCTCTCTTCCTTCAACGACTGCTAAAACAGTCAAACCTTAACCTGTGCCTCTCGTAGCCATCTCCACATGGCACGTGGAGAGCCTGCCTGAGAACAGAGTTCATACAGAGAAAACCTCTGAGAAGAGATGGAAAGAGAGCTTCCTGATGCTTTCTGAGCACCTGGGTCCAGCCATGCCTGAAGCTGTTGCTCCTGAACTTTAAAGCCACTGAATCCCGCCTCTGGCTTCAGCCACGTTGGGCTTAATTTTTATCATTTGTAACCAAGAGGCCTGACAGATATGAGAGGTAATATTGTGCCTTCAGGACACAGGCTCTGACCTGGTAGGAGGTCCGGGAGCTCAGAAGAAGGTGAGAACTCTGATGGGGCTCTGGAACCCCAGCCAGTGAGCCCAGGGTGGCTGGTACAACAGTGCACAGGCACTAACTCACTTTGGGCAAGTCCCTTCCCCTCTACAGGCCTCAGTTTCCCCACGCACGAAATACATTTTGTTTTCTTGCTTAAAGCATCCCAAACCTTTACTCACCAACCTCTTACACCTTGCGTCCCGAGCTGCTCTGGATGGGGGAAGGTTGTCTGGATGGGGTGGGCACTGTCGAAACAGGAAGAAGGCTGTTGCTTAGGACGTGCTGTGGTGAAGCAGCCAGCTGCCTACCCCAATCTATTTTCTGCTTTTAAATAGCAGGTTGTCTGGAACCAAGGCAATAGCTCTGAGCCTCCCCTGAGATTATGTTATGGTCAATAATCCATAGTTGGAAGCATAGTGGACACTTTGCATGTCCTTAAAATGAGGAAATGTGGTTTATTTTCTTTCCCCTTCCTCAACTGGAACATGGGTATGATGGGTGGAATCTAAGCAGCTGCCTTGAGCCATGAGGCAGCCTGTTAAGGATGGTGGTGCAGCAAGAAAGAAAGACTCTAGGTCCCCATGAGCCTGAAGCCCGCATCCCAGCTCTGGACCACCTTCCTCTGTCTCCTCTAACACGACAGAGAAACAAACTGTTGTCTCCTATAAGCCATGGTTCTTTTGTGTTTTTCCCGTCACATGTGGCTGAATTGAACCTGAGCTGATGCATTGTGGAGAAACGAGCAATACGTCTGGGATGCTCCAGAGTGGGATGGAGATGGCAAAGGGGAGGAGGGGTCTCTCCTTTCAAGACAGGAATATCTGGATTTTTACAATAATTTGAAAGCATCTTATTTATTAGAGTTTACAGCAAGGCTTCCCTTACACATCTCCAGGTCCCGCTTTTAATCACTAAAATAGTTTCCACTCCTAAGCAACCACTTGTTCTCAGATGGATTGTCACCAAGGGTTACATCAAACAACAGGGCCCGTATGTGGAAATACAGGCCCCTGGAAACATCTGGGCAGCGGTGCTCGTGACTGCTCTCCCAGGCAGGGGGAATCGTTCCTCACTTGTTGAAATGTACCTGTCGATTTTCTTTTTGTTTCATAACAACTCCATTTTGTCACTCTAATTTTAGTGGCAATGTTTTTGTTCCAATCAGCGATCATTTTGGAAAAGTAGGCTGCTGGAAGAGTTCTTGGCATACAAAATGACAAGCAATTTTTAAACGGCAGAAGACTGATGATTTTGAACCACACTGAATTCTAAATCTGTTGCAGGCTGGTTAACACTCATTAGGAAATAACAAGCTGTCTCAAAGCCACGTCCATTCCGCTCATTCCCATGCGACCAGCGCTTGTGGCGGGACTACTGTGCGTCACCCTGGGTCGCGGGGAGGCGGCAGGCAGGGTTCCGGCCCCCGGGGAGCGCAGAATTGGGGGACGGGGACACAGTGCAGGGAAGGGCCTCGGTAGCCGCCCACCCGGGAGCCGGGATGTGTGCATCGAATGCCGGCTGCAGAGAAGACGCTAGCCTGGCGGTGGGAGAGCGTTACTGCAGCCTTCCAGCCCCGGTTCCTGCCACAGCTCCAGGAGGCAACCGGCCGCAGTGACCTCACTGTGCAGGGTCCAGATTCCAGAACATGGAACAGTCTGGCAGTTCCTCAAAAAGCGAATCATAGAATTACCATGTGACCCAGCAATTCCGCTCTCGGGAGTATACCCAAAAGAACTGAAATCGGGGACTCAAGCAGATACTCACGCACGCGTGTTCAGAGCAGCACTGTTCACAACAGCCCAAAGAGAGCAAACCACCCAATGTCCACTGATGGATGCCCGGATAAACAGAACGTGGCATACACACACAATGGGATGGTACTTGTTCCTAAAAAGGAACGAAGCACTGACACACGCTACAACTCGGATGAACCTTAAAAATATCATGCTAAGTGAAGGATGCCAGACACAAAGGACCACATATTATATGATCCCATTTATACGAAAAGTACAGAAAAGGGAAATCTATAGAGATGGAAAGTAATTAGCAGGGTGAGGAAGTGTCTACTACTATTAGACAGTGGTCATGGTTGCACAATTCGGTGTGTGTTCTAAATGCCATTGAATTGTTCACTTCAAAATGGTTACTTTCATGTTATGTGACTCTCACCTCAACTCAAAAAAAAAAAAATCTAAAAAAAAAAAAAAGATTCTAGAACATTCTGCCTGGGGCTCTGATCAGCCACCACTGCCTTCCCTCTGCACCTCTGCTCCCTGGGTCGTTGTCCTGGGTCATTTGGGTCTCTCCTGCCCGACTCCGCAGGGCCCTGGGTGAAGCAGCATGGGGTGATGGAAACACAGAGGCCTCGTTCAGACCCAGGGTCAGCCACTGCGAGCTGGGGGATCTTGAGAGAGTCCCCGAGCTTCTCGGAGCCTCACTTTCCTTCTTTGTAAAATGGAAATAGTCACACATCCCCTGGCCTGTTGTGGCATCAAAAGAGACGACGGAGGGTCGGCGGGACGTGAGTTCCCTCCCGGCCTCTCTGTAGGGCGGGGGCCACGTCTAACAGACGGAGTCATTCGGGGAGCTGACACTGACCGAGCGCCCAGTGTGTGCCAGACCCCAAACCGGTGACGAAACAATGAACGAGGCGGGTAAGGTCCCTGCTCCATGCAGGGGACAGATGAGGAACAGACTGACTCCAACAAGCCAAGGACTTTTCATGCCACAAAGAGAAGGACACGTGGACCTCAAAGTGACATCTGAGCTGAGATGGGAGGCTGGGAAGGAGCCAGCCAAGTGCAGCCGAGCGGAAGGGCATTGGAGCAGGGGGAACAGCATGTGTGGGCAAAGCTTTGCGGTTGGAATGCTACAAAGGGGGTGCGGGGCCCAGGAGGGGTAGAGAGCCTCCTGGGGCTCACAGCAGGCCGTGCTCTGAAGCCTCTTCCAGCAGAGGGACCGGGTAACGGCAGGAGTGAGGCCCCCTGTATCTCAGAAGTTGGCTGGCTGACGCCACACTCATCCCTGATTTATTCAACAAGCAAAGAGAGGGAGTGGCCGTTGGTGGGGAGGTCTCCCGGGCAGGCAGGCCTCACGTGTCAGGAGAAACAAGGCTGGGGGGAACCTCAGGCGGCGGGGAGCTCAGAGGCGAAGGGAGGGAGGCGCGCAGGGGCGGCTGCAGGGGTGTAAGGATGATGTCGTGGGTCTGGCTGCTGAGACCGCAGCTCCGTCTCCCGGTCTCCAAGGTTCTCATCATGTACGTGGGAAGAGGGGCCAACCGTGTGGCCCTGGGCCCATTCTCGAGCTGCCCCTGGGCATTTGCTCCACCTGGGAGGGCCTTCCCTTCTGCCCGCTGGGGTTCTCTGACTTGCCGTCATGGATTCACAGAAGGCTGTGCCTGGCCCTGCGTGCGGAGCTAGCCGACTGCAGAGAGCAGACAGCAAACGCACCACACTCATTGCTATGAGGTAGGCGCCTCCAGTGGGCGCTGGGGAGAGGCAGGGAGAGCTTCCTGGAGGAGGCGGCCCGTCGGCCGACGGTTGAAGGAGGAGCAGAGCCCTGGACTCTGGGCCCCTGACGTTGGCTGCCTAGGTCTTGAGAAGAACTGTCATGTTCCCTTATTGCACCCAGTGCAAACCTGGCCGCAGGGCCGCTGCCACCGGGCTGGGCTGGGCTCTGAGTCTCCCCAACCTTGTGGCTCCAGGTGGCTTTCCCTGTGAGTGCAGTGGAGTCCTGGCCACACTGTGGGGGACGCAGTGGGCATCCCTCTCTCTCAGGGTCACTCAGGGCCCAGGGCCACCCTGTGCAGTTGGACTCAGACTGTCCGTGCAGCAAGAGGGACTGGGTCACCTGCTCCATGAGATGCCAGGTGCCTTCACGGGCATCATCCGAGTCCTCGCCAGAGCCCAGTGAGACGGACACATGACCGTCTGCGGGGGAGGGGACTGAGCACGGAGAAGGCACGTGACTTCTTCCAGGTCACTCGGCCAGGCCAGGGTCCTCCCAAGTCCAGAGCCTCGAGCCTCTAAGCAGCTCTGGCCCTGTGAGGAGCCCCCCACAAGCCGACATTGGGGCTGGGGTGTCCCTGGCTTTGATGCAGAGCCGCAGGCACAAAGGGTCATTGGGCAAGAGTCCCAACGCCACAGACCTGGTCCCGCTCAGCCGAGCCAAGCCCCAGAGTCCTGGACTCGTCAGGACACCACAGGGCAGGAGCCTGGCTGGGCTCAGGCCTCCCCCAAAATGTGCCCAGGTGCTGCCGGGAGATCTCCCCCAGAAGCAAAGCAGCTGTCTCCACCTTTCCCCCAAACCGCTTTGACGTGGCGGCCAGAAGGCATCTGGGGCTCGCCTCGCCCAGGCTCTGTTCACGCTGAGACACTCATCTCTCTTTCCCCACTTGTGATTCAGTGATGGACCCTCCTCCGTGGAATCCAGGGCCCCGAACCCTGGGTGTCCGCTTGGTAAAAGGCTGGCAGAGTGAATGAATGAATGAGTGATCCAGTGAATGAAGGAATGAGCAAGAGAGTGACCAACTAGCCGTGAGGCCCCAGCTCTGGCTTCCTTTCATGGAGGGAGCACGTTCTAACACGAGGCAGCCAGAGCAGTAAGTAGGGCAGCCCCGATCACTCGGCAGCCCAGCAAGGGACGCCGACCGCCCTCCTTTGCTCTCTGAAGTGTCCCCATTTGGATGATCAATGATACGGTCACCCTGGCAATGAGACTCCTTCTAGGATCGTCCACGAGAAAAGCCGGGAGCTTCAGGAACAAGAAATAGGTCAGATCGTCACCGGGGTTTTGTATCTGTGCCAGGGCTCAAGGGCAGCACAGCTCCAAAGCAGCGCTGGGGTGGCCCATTTACCTGAGCTGGCGTCCACGGGACACAATACACAGCTGGGGCAGGCGGCGGGGCTCCCCAAGCCCTCTGAAAGGCTACATGGAACTGTGTGTGTGCACACACGTGTATGTGCATGTGTGCTGTGCAAGTGTGCATGTGTGGGTGTGTGCGGGCATGTATGCACTGTGTATGCCTCT
The DNA here is from genome assembly GCF_057802395.1 of Ceratotherium simum simum. Lineage (NCBI taxonomy): Eukaryota > Metazoa > Chordata > Mammalia > Perissodactyla > Rhinocerotidae > Ceratotherium > Ceratotherium simum. The sequence goes on along the minus strand of NC_141933.1, from coordinate 3,593,811 downwards.
GTGCATGTGTGCACAACACATAGGCATGTGTGTATGTGTGCGCTGTGCAAGTGTGCACGCATGTGTGTGTGTGTGTAGCTTTCATCTGATCCTCATTGAGGTCTGTGACCCCCCAAATGTCCCGACTCGGTGCCAGTGGGAGAGGTGCTGACACAGGCGGGGTCCTGCAGATGCAGGGGGCTCGACGCGCGAAGCTAGAGTGGATATCCTCTTCCTCCTCCTCCTCTTCCTCTATCTCCTCCTCCCTGACACAGGCCATGGGGGGACCAGCTGTGAGGGTGTGGCTTCTGGAAGGCCCACAACTCCCACACGGCCGTGTCACGGCAGCTGGACAGCATCACCCGGGCCCCCTGGTCCCGTCTGGCCCCGGCTCACCAGAGGAGGCACACGGGCATTCTCTGGTGGGCCAGCAGGCAGCAGGGCCAGATGAAAACCCTTCCCGGCCAGGTATCCAGGTCAGACAAAGCTCTGGTCTTGGGGAGAGAGAAAGCTCTGGTCTCTGCTCCAGGATACCAGCTCTGGGACTCAGCCTGGCCAACTCTTCTCTCTTCCTCGGGTGTCCTTCTGGGAAATGGAGTCACCAGCCCAGGCCTGCCTCTGAGAACAGGAATCTGGTAATGCACACCACAGGCTCAGGAAGGCCATCGGGTGACTGCTCACATCATGCAGCCTCACGAGTCTGCTGATCTGCTTGAGTGGGAACCTTTGGAGCCCATCAGGGTCACGGCCGGGCACTGTCAAGGTTAGCTGTCCAGCTAAATTATCTGAGGTCCCCCAGCTGGCCCTAAAAACCCCATCTGGACAGACGTCACCGTGCCTGAGAAAGCCCTTGAGCCGGGGGCCCAGTGTGATGGTCGGGGCGTCACCTACCCTCCAGGGTCCTCGTCTGTAAAGCGGGCCCTTGGATGGGATGCTGGCCCCATGTACTCTGCGGAAGGCACTGGGAAAGTGACCCGGCTCTCTGAGAAGCTGTCACCACTTGCAAAGGAGAAGCCCTGCAGTGATGGGGAAAGTGACCACAGTCTCAGTTTTCTCAGAACCAACCGGAACGTGGGCCTTCTCTCTCTTTAGGAAACGACTCCCGCAGGGTCCCCCGCCTCAGTTCAGTTCCTTCTCCCACACGGCGCTGCGAGGGTTAACAGGCCTGCTCTGCCCCATCGCAGGACCCCCCATAGGTCCCCGAAAGGAAAGGAGGGAGGGATGCGGCCAGCACCACAGAGGGCGCCCATCGAGACAGGGAGGGCTGGTGGCGCTCTGTGGCCACGTTCTCGAATGGTCGGCGCTAGAGAGGTGAGGGCAGCTCACTCCCTGGGCAGCTGATGAAAGGGGGTGTCCGGCCCGGGAACACGGGTCTCCACAGAGAAGCCCAGAGGCAGCTCGTTTGCACACATGTGGAGTGCAATGCTAGAACCTTCTAGATTCGGGAGAAGGGCCGAATTTTGGCTAAGTAAGCATCTTGGCTAAGTAAGCAGAGGTGGCTGGGGGCACGTTCTCAGCGGTTAACCGTTAGCCGTGCCGAGTTGGACCACACTCCTGGGGGATCTGGCTGCATTCTGCAATTATTTCTCCAAACACATCTCTAATCTAAACAACCCGGGGGAAGCGGGTCCTGCCATGGGGAGCACTGGAGCTGGTGCTGAGGCCCCCACGCACCTCTGCAGCATCGACTAGGAGAGGGCGCCACTGGTGGGGGCAGTGCGATGCCCGTCCCGGCAGGCGGCCTGCGGTGCTGGTCAGCCTGGCCTGCTGTGGTCAGCACGGCCACTGACCAAGTTCAGAGTCCTGTCCTCGGGGTTTGGAGGTTGCATAGATAATGCATACTCCCCGGAGGCAAATGCCAGCTCCCGGCTGAGCTGTCGAAGGACCCCCGAATCCACCCTGTTCTGCGCCATCAGTAATAGGAACCCCGGGAGTTTTCAAAACAAAGCACCTCTGTTTAAAGATGGCAACGCTCCAGAGGGTGAAGGATGCCAAGAATGAGCACAAAACTCATGGTCTCGAGCACAAGGTGGAGGCCCACGGCGCCTCTCCAAGTTGGCAGAGTTCTGTTATGCTAGTTGTGGGGCCCACTGCAAAATGAAAGTGGGGGCCCTTTGTTCAAAAATGATTAACAATTTGAGGACGGTGACTGCAGGGCGTTACAAAGACTCAGGGCCCCTTGCGCCAGCTCATCCGTGAAGCCAATCCCTGCTGAATTGACGAAAGTATATTCCTCGCCCCCAAGTCCCCTGCCCCAAGGGGGCGCTGTGGGCAGGTCCTGTCTTTAGGGAGCTGCAGAGCTGAGCTCTGAGAGGGAGCCTCTAGGACTCCCAGAAGGAGGCAGAAGGAAGGCAGCCAGACTCACCCAGGATGTCAGCGCATCTCTAGGGCGGAGGACAGAGGCATCGGGCTGGGCCAAGTAGCCGGGTGAGTGGACCCCACAACAAACATCCTAAGGACATCGATGCGGAGCTTTCAGATTATGAGGTTGTTCACTGAGGCGCTGCTGGCGATAGCAAGACATGGGACCAACCGCAATGTCACAAAACGGAAGGGGGTAAACAGACGGTCAGTGTCACCTCGGTGTCGTGTCAGTGTCACCAGTGATGGACAATGTCACGTCAATGTCACATCAATGACGACTTGGAGAGCCGCGGAAAATGGTGTTTTGGAAGAATGTTTTCAGTCCATGACATGATATCTTTTGTCACTTGGGGAAAAAAAGCAGGATCCATAATTAAAAAGGATGCATTCAATTTTGTGTAATTTATGCCCCAAGAAGGGCCAAAATCTCACTGATGATTATTAACAGGGGGTAGGAATACAAGTGATTTTTATTTTCTTCTTTATACCTTTCTGCCTTTTCCAAATTCACTACAGGGCCAGATACAACGTGTATAATAACACATTAATTTAAAAAGTGAATGCCTCTCCGAAGAAGATATGCCAATGGCCAATAGCACATGAAAAGATGCTCACTAGTTATCAGGGAAATGCAAATAGAAACCACAACGACATACCACCCCACGCCAACGAGGATGGCTATCGTCAAAAAACAGAAAGTAAGTGCTGGCAAGGATACAGAAAAATTGGAATTCTCATACAATGCTAGTGGGAACATAAAAGGAAAGCAGTCCGGTATTTCCTCAAAAGGTTAAACATGGAGTTAACCCATGACCCAGAAAAGCCACTCCTGGGGATATGCCCAAGAGAACTGAAAATAGGTGTCCAAACAAAAGCTTGTACACAAATGTCCACAGCAGTACTGTTCACGAAAGCCGAGACGTAGACAGCCAAGCCTTCATCGATGGGTGAACGGATAAACAGATGCGGTCCATCCATACAATGGCATAAGCCTTAAAACGAAATGAAAATTCCGATTCATGTGACAACACAGATGAACCCTGAAAACATTGTAATAAAATGAGCCAGTCACAAAAGACCACATAGTCTACGATTCCATTTATACGAAATGTCCAGAAAAGGCAAATCCGTAGAGACAGGAAGTAGATTAGTAATTGCCTAGGGCTGAGCGGAGGGGGGTGGGGAGTGACTGCTAATGGGGACTGGGTTTGTTTTCGCGGTGAGGAAAATGTTCTGGAATTAGATAGGGGTGATGTTTGCACAACCTGGTGAATGTACTAAAAATCACTGAGTTGTACACTGTAAAGGGGTAATCTTATGGTATGGGAAGTCTATCTCAATTTAACTGTCTCCTTGGCTCCCGGTGCTGGGTCTCCCAGGAACCTGGGCTTCTCCTCACCCCTGTGCCACCAAGCCCACAGATCCCGACTGGCTGGGGACAGGGGACATACAGAGTGTCTTCCCAGATGCTCTCCTTGGCTACAGGATGTGTTTGAGCAGGAGCCTGGCCCTTACATATCTACTTTACATATGCATGTCTTAAATTTATCTGCCAATGTGAGATTTCATGGTTTCCAGCAGGCGGCCCCCAGAAGCCAATGTTTATTCATTATCCCCGGATCTGTTTCCTATCGTCTATTTCAGAGAAGCCAAAAACAACATCTTAACTCAACAACAGAGCACCATATGATGGCCTTCATTTTCCAAAGTGAGCCATGGTGCAGGCTGAGGGGCGGCCCCTGGTTCCCGTCTGTGCCCCAGCTAGAGGCGGGCTCCTGGCTCTGGTTAACCATCCCCAAACTGGGTGCCCAGGGGCCGAGGAGCGGCCTCAGGTCTGTCGTCACTAATCTGATAGATGGCAGGTCGGCAGCCACCTGCACGTACTGGGAGCAGCTCATCCGTTCCACCTCTTATAGAGCGTGACTCTAGAAGACCCCCAAGAGCTCAAGTCACTCCTGGCACGGAGGAGGAGTACGGGTCAGTCACCTTTCCCAAGCAGAATCAAGCCCAGCACATTCTTCTCACTCTGCAGGGGCAGGAGTAAGGCCTGCTTACTGGACTCGGGGCACGGGGTAGGCAGGCAGAGTCTGAGGCCACTGTGCATCTGGGTTGGCTGAAGGGAACTGCTCCCTGAAAAACCTCCAGAGGCCCAAGACCCTGGCCTGGGACGCCAACGATGCTGGTATTTTCTCAGGTCTCATAATACCCTACCGCCTTCCCTGTTGTTGACAGACTCTGTGGTTTTAAAGAAATCTCATAGAGCAGTATTGGAGAGGTTTAAAGTGGGAAGGGCTACAACTGGAATTGTGGTGAGCTGTGTATGAGAGGGACAGTGGGTATCTACAATCATCCCATGTGAGATCCATCCATCCATCCATCGGTCCACCCCCCCAATGCATCCATTCATTCACTTACTCACCTACTCACTCACCCATCCATGCCCTCATTGACTCATCCATTCACTCATCTATCCACCCACCCACCCATCCATCCACCCACCCCACTCATCCATTCATTCACCCACTCACCTACTCACTCACCCACCCATGCCTTCATTGACTCATGCATTCACTCATCTACCCACCCACCCACCCACCCATCCATCCCCCCACCCCCCCTACTCATCCATTCATTCACCCACTCCCCTATTCACTCACCCACCCACGCTTTCACTGACTCATCCATTCACTCATCCATCCATCCATCCATCCATCCTTCCATCCATCCATCCATCCACCCACCCACCCACCCAACCCATGTGTCCATTCATTCACCCACTCATCTACTCACTCACCCACCCACACCTTCACTGACTCATCCATTCACTCATCTATCCACCCACCCATCCATCCATCCACCCACCCCACTCATCCATTCATTCACCCACTCATCTACTCACTCACCCACCCAAGCCTTCACTGACTCATCCATTCACTCATGTCTCCACCCACCCACCCACCCATCCAGGAAGTACCTTCTCAGTACCTATTCCATTCCAGGCACCATGCTAGGACAATACATGTTGATCAATTCACCTCAAACTAACTTAGAGGCCCTTGCCTTCGATCCCCTTGGCTCAACAATTTGCACTGATTAAATCTGCTCCAGCTCAAAATTCCGGACCCCAGCTCATCCAACACACCACCCAGGAAGCTGCTTAAACACACAGATTTTCAGGTCCCACCCAGACATTCTGGCTTTGTGGGGCGGAGGTGGAGCCCTTGTACTTTCTGATGGGCTGTGTTTAGGGCCACACCCTGAGGACCTGCTTGCTCTCCAGGCATTCCGGGGGCATCCGCAGATGTGCTGTGTAGGATGACAATGATCCAAGAGCCAATCCAGACAGCTTCAGGAGCTTTCCAGGACGAATCCATCCCACCCTCACAGCAGCCCGGCCATTGCCATTTCACAGAGCAGGAACCGGCAGCTCAGAGAGGCCGAGTAACTTGCCCAAGGTCACAGAGCAAGGAATCGGTGTGGCTCTGGTTCCAGGCCTATGGCCTTAAATCAGAGATATGGTGTCCAATGTCTGTCTCTCCTACAGACTGGGGCTCCGGGCCTTATCTCCAGGACAGACGATGGGCTGACCCAAAGAGGCTTCCGAACACTGATGGGTCAGTGTGCAGCCTGGTCAGATTAACTGTCGCAGGACAGAGAGGACAGTCACTGCCTTCAACTCCGACCAAAAGGCCCTACTGGGGACGGAACTGTGTGGCGGGAAGGTGATGAAGGGGAAGGCGTCTGCAGAAAGTACCACGTGGAACAGAGCTCGGTTCACGGCTATCGCTCTTCACCACTGCTGTAGACAAACTGTGCCCCTCCCCGCCCTGAATTCACATGTTGAAGCCCTAACCCCCAACATAACTGTATTTGGAGATGGGGTCTTTAGGGAGGTAATTAGTGTTAAGTGAGGTTATATGGGTGGGGCCCTAATCCTAGAGGACTGGTGTCCTTATAAGAAGAGAAAGGGACACCAGTGATGTGCACAGAGGGAGGCCACGTGAGGACACAATGAGAAGGCGGCCGTCTGACAGCCAGGAAGAGAGGCCTCACCGGGAACCAACCCTGCCAATGCCTGGATCTGTGACTTCCAGCCTCTGGAACTGGGAGAAAAAAAGTGTCTGTTGCTTAAGCCCCCCAGGCTGTCCTATTTTGTCATGGCAGCCTGGCAGACTAATATAACACTCCTTCCTGCCCACCGCCATCCAAACAGGGGGCCCAGCATAGGGGTCAGAATGTCCCCAACCCCCATGAAACTCTGACCCGTGCCTGCTCCCCTCCCTCCGGAACTGCTGGCCCACAAAGACCACAGCCACCGTGACTCTCCACACAAAGCTGCAGACACTACATCCTGTCGGGGCAGGAGGGGCCGAGGGGAAGGAGGGCAGGGTTGGTACCAGCATCACCAGGTTGCCATGGTAACCCAGGGCAGGGCACCGCTCCTGGGCGGAGGGGTGGGAAATAAAGGCCCAGGTCCCAGAGCAACGCCAAGGACTGAATACTCCCGACGGAACCAGAAACGACAGACAGGCCCGGCAGAACTCTATTTTGGGGGTGAGCCCGAGCGTGGAAACTGGTATTTAAAACACAGAGCAACTGCTTAGAGACGACGGCACACACACACCAAGGCAGCCAGGCCCTGAGTGTATTTCAATAAAATGGCGTAAAAGAAGGGAAGGAGGGGGGAGGCTGTGCAATTCTGCCATGGTTGTTTAACAAAAACATAATCACTAGCGGCCAGGACAATGAGTCCTCATATTTATTTTATGTTCCATCAGGGAACAGCTACGAACTCCTTTGGAAGCCGGCTCTTTTGTTGCTTATGAATATTTTAGCAATTGTGCTAATAGAGTCATTTGCCTGTATTTTTAAATGTTCTAAAGATAACAAAAACATTCTATTTTGGAACAAGTCGTGCCTATTGTGATGTCATGCAGGGGGCCCGCATGCACTGCGACTAATGGAACTCCAGCTTAATAGTGGCACTCCGCGAGCCCCCGTCCCGAGGGCTCCAGCCAGAGCCGCCCCGCCACAGGCCTCACCCCTGCTTTGTCTCCAAGGAAGTGCTCCCAGGCGGGTGAAGGCAGGTCACAGCGGTGCCTCCCTCTCCTGTTCAAAAAGTCTGGACGCTCGGGCCTCCCCGGTGAATGGATGGCTGCGGTCGCAGCCCACAGAGGCCCTGCTGCCCCCCTCCTTCTGCTGGTCATAGCACCCCGACTGTCCTGGGCAGACCATCCTCTCGCACCCCTGACCCAGGCCCGGCCAGTCACAGTTCTTAAGCACACCCACCCCCCAGCTGCAGTGACTGGTTCTGGGGTGGCCTATACTTGACTCAAATCAACCCAGTCAGGGCCAGTCCTGCGATGTTTGTTAAGCAGGCGGGAAAGAGCTATTCTTTATTTCTGCAAGACTCAGACCTAGGAAGACATAAGCCCCAGGGCAGCCAGGGACCACTCTGAGAGGTGAGCAGGCCAGAGAATAAGCCACCATGGAGGAATCAGGGCCTAGGGATGGAGGGAAAGCTCCCTGGGGACATTGTTTCAGCACCTGGATCCACCTATGCCTGAAGCCAGAACTCCAGGCTTTTCAATTACATAAGCTAATAAATTCCCTTTTTTGGTGGGGGGGATATTGGAGGGGGCCCTGGAGTTTTGTCACCTCCAATTAAGAGAGTCATAATGATCTGAGCAGCCTCTGAGCTGGGATGGGGTAGGGAGAAGCCCTGAATCAGGAGTCCAAGATCAGGTTCCCAACCCAGCTCTGCTATGAGCCAGGTGTGTTTGATGCTCAGCAACCACGAGCCCAGACATCCTCTCCGAAAAACAGAGGCTTAAACCCTAATTCAGGGTTCTCTAACTAGGTTCACTTAGGTTAACTAGGTAACTACAGCTTAACTAGGTTAATGGAGTTAAAAAGATTGTCCAGAAAAGAGGTCACTCCTCAGCCACCCCGAAGCACAGGGCAGAGTTTTCCACATGTAGTCATCCCTGTACATTTATTTCTACAAGAAGCTCTTCAAATCATCATTTTAAATGGGAAGACAGCATCTGCCATCAACAGAAGGAGAGCTCACATTAAATAAAGAGGAAAGGGGGTAATGGGATTACAGTTGAGCTGGCACTGCTGTCTGCAGGAGGCCCCAAGCACGCCTGTCTTTTCCATGTTAAGGAGATGATTGGTGACTGCAAGAGCTGCTTGGAAGGGTCCCCAGCCTCCCAGGAAAAAGACCAGCCACAGTCTGGGAATAAATGTTTGCCGATGTGTATCACCGCCAGATGGTCAGTGTAGAATATATAAAGAGTGACCACAAATCAATAAGAAACAGACAAACTACCTTAAAGAAAAATGGGCAAAAGAGCTGAACTGGTGCTTGACAAAAGAAGAAATGCAAATAAATGGTCAATCAACATGCAAAAAACGTGCTCAGACTCAGAAGTAATAAGTGAACCACCAGACCAACAGCGGGAAGAGTCTGCTGGCAGCGAGTGTCGGTGAGACGTGGATATACCACTGTTAGGGAATGAATGTCTGTGTCCCCCTCAAAGGCATCTGGTGAAGCCCTAGCTCCCAATGGGGCGATATTTGGAAGTGGGGCCTTTGGGAGATGATTGGGGCTAGATGAGGTCATGAGGGTGGGGCTCTCATGATGGGATCAGTGCCCTCATAAGAGGAGGGAGGAGGAGACACCAGCGCTCTCTCTGCCTTGCGAGCACACGGGGAGAAGACGGCCATCCACAAGCCAGGAGGGGGGCCCTCTTCCTGCCGGCACCTTGATCTCAGACTTCCAGCCTCCAGAACTGTCAGAAATAAACGCTGTTTAAGCTGCCCCGTCTGTGGTGTTTGTTATAGCAGCCTGAGCTGACGAAGATACCCACTAGGACAGGGCTGGAGTATCTAGAAAAGCAGAGGACATGCCTGCCCTGACCACAGATGGCCCCAGGGGCAGGAACAAGAGAAGCCCGCACACATTTACGCCAGGAGACGAACGGGGCCACAGCAGTGCTCACTGCCCGTGACAGCCCCGGGCTGGAGGCGACCCCGGTGACCACCCACTGCAGGACACGCCAACAAAACCAGAAGGACCGACCTCACGGTGAAACAGATGACCCAGAGCCACTCCCACACCCAGACACCCCGGCCAGATGTGAGGCGAGAAACTGGACCCAGCACGACACGCCCTGTTCGATTCCACTTACGTGTGGTTCAAAAACGGGCAAAACCCAACTACACGGGTTAGGGACGCCTCACAAGAAAGCACAGCTACTGACAAAATAAGGAAGTGAAGGGTACAGAGGTCAGGGCGGGGTCAGCAGCGGGGACAGAGGGGCTCTCATTCAGGAGGCATGAGGGGACTTTGTGGGGGCTGGTTACGTGGGGGGGTTGTTCTACAGTCTTCACTAAGCGACATGTTATGGTTTGTGAACTTCTCTGTAAGTTTGTTATATTTCACGCAAAACATTAAAAATACAAAAATCAGACAAACACCAAGCTGATGGTCCCGCCTCTTCCAAAGGCCCGAGGAGGAAGGAGCGAAGAGGGAATGCTGGGCACGGGTTCCGGAGTTCTGAGCCTGACCACGCGAAGTCTTGCGGGGACGCCCACCTCTTGGGACCCATGGCGTGAGTCTGAGATTAATCTAACAGCCCGTGCTGCCCGGGGCTGTGAGGGCCACGGATCAGGGCTGTTGGGGGAGATGCTGTGGTGGGGATCCTGGCTGCAGGAGGAGGCCGGTGCCCGTTCACCCAGGCCCTCACTTGGCACAGAGGACAGGGCCCCTCAAGAAGCCCCAGGAGCCCGGGTTCTGTTCTGCCTTTGCTGACCAGCTGTGTGACATCCCCACACACCAGAGTCCTTCTCTGTGAAACGCGCTGGAGAGCTGCTCCCTGGGGAGCCTCGGATCAGGTGCAGCGAGCCCCTGTCCGCGGTGTGTCTCCCGCCCGGGACAGCCAGGGCTCTGTGGGCTCCCCCTCCTGGTGAGCATCAGGGTGTGTGCCCGGTGACGAAAGGTGTGGAGGTGGAGAGCAAGGCTGGCGGTCAGGACCCTTCCCGGGCCGTCCTTCAGCGCCAGAGTGAGGGCCCACGGGCCCCCCCACTCCCAAGAGCCTTCACCCGTTAGGGGCAGCTGTCCTGCCTGCCGTCAGCAGACAGAGGAAGCCACAGGGGGTCCTCTGGTGGTCGACCCCGCAGAGCCTGAGAGAACGCTTCTTCAGGGGAGGCGCCAGGAGCCAGGCGGTGGTTTGCCGGGAGACGGCACTCAGCTGGCTCACAGGTTTTCACGGGGCATCTTGGGGTCTGAGCGCCAGCTGGGACCACTGCTGCCAGGCCTGCATACGCCTCTGCCCAGCCCAGCCCTCTGGGTAGCCCCAGAGCCCCCAGGGTGGACCTAGGCTTTGGACCTGATAAGGTGGCAAGGAGGGCACAGGAGACCCGTGTGCTGGGCCCAGGTTGGCTGCTGCCACAGAAGGAGGCTTCTGTGCCGGGACAGATCCTGGGGGCCCCTGGGCCTGCTCCTGCCCCGCATCCGCACACCACCCCACCTTCAACCTTGAGGAGGCCTGAAGATGGCTACTGAAAGTTTTGAGGTGAACCTGGGGGCAGGCTCAGGGCCTGCCAGTGGGGTAAAGGGACATTTTCCAGAGGGCGTTCGGGGGTCCAAAGGGGGAGGCTCGGGTCCCCAGCCCAGCTCCACAAGGGGGCCCTTTGGGTTTGGGGTTCCAGGTGACTCTGGATCCCATTTCACACTTGGGTCCTGGTCACACGGGGCGTGCTGTGCCAAAGCTGAAGACACGACAGTGGCCTTGGGCATCATTCCCATCTGGGCAGGGGCAACGTAAACCAAAGGTGAGCTGCATTTCCATTCACCGGGGCGAGGGGACGAACACACAAACACCCCGTCCGCTTCACAGACCCTTTGGATTCTGAGCAGGGGCTCAAAAAGGAGGGTCTCACTACCAGCAGAGGGGCCCCAGACAGGCCGGTGTCCTGCCGCCATGTGGAGAAGGACCCGGACCAGACGTCCAGGGGCGCAGGGTCCCCCCGCCACGGCCTAAACTCCCTCTCAAGGGTAAACAGGACCATGCAGGTGTTTGCAAGACTGAGGCCGTGGGTGTGGGACCAGGCCATGGGACCTCCGCAACGCCAACAGCAAGAAGACGGAATTGCTACTTTTGGATCTGCTCTTCGCTCCCCACTGAGTTCCAGCCGAGGAGCTGGGCTCACGGACCCCAGAGCTGGCGGGTCTTCTCTGCAGCCACCTTGGCTGTCTCTGGAATCAGGAGGGAGCGGCAGTCTGTCAGCCCAAGACCACGGGGGTGGGGTGGAGGTGGGGACAAGCAGGCACAATGAGGACTCACTACTGTCCAGAGGACCACAGGCTCTGAAGAGCACTGATGGTGCGGGTACTCCCAGCATCATAAGGGCACCAATCCTACTGATACTGATGACAACAAATGCTGGATGTGTATGGGGTTTCGTGCTTTTGCTTCATCTCGATGAACGCTTCTAACAACCCTGTGGGATAGGTAAATCGGGAATTGTTGTAAACCCCCTTTACAGATGAGAAAATTGAGACACACAAAGGTAAAATGGTTTTTTTTCAAGGGCACCCAGTGTTGAAGTCTCTACACCAAGAGGAGGATTTGAAGAAAGAAGTGAAATTTCAGGAGCTGGAAGGGTCAATCCAAGAGGATCCCAGAAAGGAAGGTGAGGCTGGGCATGCTTGGGATAAGTGAGAATAATCCACCCGCAGCCAGAGCAGTAGAGTTCACCAAGCTAGAGTGTCAGGTTAGATCATCATTATTCCTTTGTCACCGCCTTAAAGCCCCTCTCACTGCCACTATCAACTGGATCATCATTATCATCATGGCTACCACCATCAACAGCATCACCATCATCACCGTCACCAATACCACCATCAACACCAACACCACCATCAACAGCATCATCAGCATCATCATCACTGTCAGCATCATCATCACCATCACCAATACTACCCCCACCCTCATGACCACCTCCATCACCACCATGACCACTATGACCACCACTATCACCACAGTGACCATCACCGCCGTGACCATTACTATCACCGGCATTACCACCACCAGCACCAGCATCACCGTTATACCACCATGACCACCACAACCACTAGCTTCACCACCACCCCCACTCCCTGAATCCACGACCACCAAATCTTAACATCCCAGAGGATGGCTGATCCCTGGAGATGCTCCAGCCCAGCAGGTGAAGGGAACAGACTGTCAGCTCAGATGTGTCTATTTCTGGGTCCTGGCTTGGCCGCCTACTAAATGTGCTTCTCTGAGCAAGTCACTTAACATCTCAGACCCCTGTCTGTAAAATGCGGGACATCACCGTGTCCCCACCTCCCGAGTCTACTGTGAAGATCACATGCATTATCCTAAAAACTAAACTGACATGTGAGGGGATGTTTCTACAGGGACAGGGTTCAGACTGTGTGCCCTGGGAAGGCGAGGACAATGTCACATGGCCCTGCAGCATGGGGAGAGTGACTGGCACCAGCAGATGCTCAATCAACGTTGGGCGAGTTGAGTACAGCCAGCCCAGAGAATGCAGACGGACCCTAGAGATGGACTAGTGTTGGACAACAAGGATGCACCAAGCAGACAGGCCCCCAGCCCAGGGCCATGATGGGTGAGGTGCTCCCATCTCATTATCTGCCCTTCTCATCAACACGCGCAGACAAAAAAATCTCAAAGGAGGGCGGCCACTGGTCCCTTGTGAATAGTCACACACATTCAGCAAAATCACGAGGTTACGTTCACGCTCTTGCTCAGCCCTGACCAGAGGGCTGGATTTGAACTCCGAGTCCTTACTGAAGCCTGGACAAGGCCACGTGGGGGTGTCCTCCAGGAGAAGGAGGGGAGCGTTCCTAGGTTCCTGGGGCCCATACAGATGTGGCTTCAGACTGCGAGGGAGCAGGAGGGCAAAGGCCCCCACAGCTGTCCCCTGAGAGGAGCAGGCCCGCTATGCAACATATGTGTTTCCTTATTGATACACAGGGCTCTAGTGGCTCCTCCCTGACAGGTGATTCCGAGGATCAGATAAGAGAATCCCTTCTCTCTCCTTGAGCTCCGTGGGAAGCAGACAGGACGTATTACCCACCACATCTGTTTCCTCATCAATGTTCTGATTTTCTCATCTAGACTTTGTTCTTATGGATACCTTCTGGAAGCTTCTAGAGAGCCACAGGGGCCAATTCCTAAATACAGATTTATCCCACTTCCTAGAAGAACAGCCAACCAAGGGAGGGCCAGCTAGCCCTGGCCTGAGCTCACGTCCTTTACCCGGTCATGAACCTGCACCAGGGAGATTCAGCCACAGGATTCCGGAAGTCCATTCCACAGGAACCCCACAAAGTCGCTTCCCTAGGGGTCACTGCAGCTTCTGGAGGAACCTGACTCCCACAGGCTCTGGCAGTGCACCTGGCACGTGATAGCCCAAAGTCACGCTGGGGCGGCTCCTGTGGGTACGCTCCCGGGAGGGAGGCGGGAGTCACAGATGGGGCGTTCTGCAACTGATATCTGAATGGCCATCAGGCCACCTCAGCAGCGCTCAGGTGACCAGACTCTGGCTGTCTCTGGGAGTTGGGACAGGGATGGGAGGTGGTTATTCCTCATGCCACCTTCTCACCTCGTTCTACGTGAGCAGAGCTCATCACACCATCGGGTTCTCTGTTTCAGCAACTACAATACAGTCTGCTTGGGAGTGACCTGGCCTCGTCATTTCCTCCAGGATGAACGGGGAAGCCCTGGTTTCAGTTTCTGCTGCCACGTAAGCTGTGTCACTGCAAATTGCATGCACGTGCATTAGCTTTCCATAAACTGACTCATCGGTGGGCTCCAAGGATGATTCTGGAGATATTTCATCTTGGTTTCTTATTCGAGATTCATCACCAGGGCATCCCTGATTTCAGTTCAATTTGTAGAATTCTAAGGAGAAAGGACCCAGCCATTGTCCAATCCAGCAGCCAGATTTACAGATGAGGAATCCAATGCCTTGGAAAATGGAGGGGGCCACCCAAGGTCACCACGGGGCAGGGGCAGGAGCTGTCTCTCCTCCATCCACAGTGTGGGTCTGTCACAGTGACGCTCAGTTTGTGTGACAACCTGACCAGGCCGTAGCACTCAACTCAGTCAGCCATGAGTCTGGGTGTTGCCGTGAAGGTATTCTGTGGACGAGGTTAACAGCATCTCCAATCAATTGACTTTAAGTAAAGGGGATTTTCCTGGATAGGGTGGGTGGGCCTCCTCCAATCAGTTGAAGGCCTTAAGAGCAAAAACTGAGGTTTCCTTGAGGAAGAAGAAGTTCTACCTCCAGAGCGCAGCCTCAGCTCCTGCCTGCCCTATGGATTTCAGATTAGCTGGCCCCACGATCGCGTGAGCCAGGTCCTTAAAATAAATCTCTTAGTACACACATATATATGTATCTGTGTCCATATCCACATCTCTATATCTATATCCTACTGGTTCTGTTCCTCTGGAGAACCCTGACCAGTCAGTCACCAAGAGATGGCCCCTGGCCGGGGACCATATGGCCTAGCGCCTGTGGCATCTGGGTCACATGACCAGTCCTCGACAACGGGAACCGAGAGGCAGTGGTGTGTGCCCCTTCTGGGCCAGACCCCCTCACAGGTGGGCGGAATCTCTTCACATTCTCTTCCCGTATCTGCCGGCTGGAGGCAGAGGCTCCTACGGCCCTTGAGAACGACACGGCCGCAGAATGGAGGGGCCTGGACCTGTCAGTCACGCCTCAGAGGACAGCAGCTTGTCTGCTGAGGAGGAGAACCCACACTCCACAATCGCCGGGCAGGAAAGAAACGTGGACTGTGTGAAGCCACTGAGGCCGTGGGCTTATTTGTTACAGGAGCTGACATCTTCCCACCTAATGCACACAGCTAGAAAGTCTCACAGCGCAGACAAAAGCCCGCCCATAGTCTCCTGGTCCAGGGGAGCACCGCATGGCCTCCTGCCCACAAACACGGTAGGCCGGCGGACGTGCACTCCCTCCTGTGTTAGGAACCGTGCAGAAGGACATGTAAGAGCAAGAGGCTGCCCCCGTCCTCACGGGGCCGGGGTGCTGGGAGAACGAGGGGAGGGACACACACATGATCAACGGGCAATTTCCCAGAAGGCCACCTTCCAAAACGCCATCCTCCGTGCACACAACACTGTCACACGGGGCACCTTGCTGTCAATTCTCTGGGCTGAGGCAAGCACACAGGTGAGTTTTTGTGAATCGGGGCATGCCTCTGTCTCTCGTGCACAGAAAATAAAACCACAATCGCCCTCCTCCCCTGACCCTGTACAGGCATCGTCTTGAGTCTTCACGTTGCACCACGTGATTCCAGGTGAAGAAATCTACTCAGAGCTGTTAAATAACCTGCTTGTGGGAAGCCAGCCAGGAGGCAGCTGAACTGAGAAGGAAATGGACCTGCCTCGGCCTCCCCATCACTCCAGGCTGATATGCATGAGGATTAATCACCGGTGGTCAGATTCCAGGATCACCACGGTGGTCACTGTGGAGGAAGGCTGTCTAGACTCAGGCATAGGCCAAAGGGCAGTGTCAGGAGTTTCAAAGAACAGGTCACGGCCCAGCCTGGTGACTCCCTGTGTGCTCCTGGGTGCTGAGAGTGGGTGTTCGTGTGTGAATGGGGGGGGGGGGGAAGTTCCTGCCCTGCTTACTGCAGGAGTCGGATGAGAAACCACGTAAGAAAGCTGTTGGAGACCGTGCAGTGCCCGGAACACACACACCGTAAGAAGTTAGAGCCGAGGTTAAGACGAGCAGGGGCTCCACGTGTTGGAGACATAACGACCAGTCTCCACGGAACCAAGCCACGCTTGTCTAATGGACCAGCCGACGACCCAGGCCACTGTTTCACTCTGCTGTGGGCCACTCCCGGCCTCTCATGTTTGTCATTAGGGGGCAGGAAATCCCTTGGTCCTGCTCACAGGCATGCAATGCCTGAGCAGCCCTCTTCATCGTGTCGTTCGTTCCTCGAATCATTCACCTACCTCATTTAATGCACACAAATGTGATTTGCCAGGTAAATATTCCCTTTACAATATATGAATGTGGTGCTATGCAAAAGAGAAAGAACCTCTCATTCTGAGGGCTCAAACCAGGCTGACTTTGTGTAGAATGAGTTTGCTGGATGGAGACATTTAAAAAATATTTTGTATGATCTTCTGGATTCTATGTATATTGCAAGTCTGCTAATTTTCAACATTAGAAAAAGGGGCAGTAAATAAAGTGCTAATTGTGAAAGAAAAAATAGATAAATTGGGCTTCATTTAAAATTTTAAAAAACCTTCTGGTCTTAAAAGACACAGACAACAAAAAGGCAAGTCACAAACTGCGAAAAATATTTGCAACATATACTTGACAAAGGACTGATAAACAGAATATATAAGGAACTCCTACAAACCAATAACGACAAGATAAACAGCCCAATTAAAAATGGACAGAAGATGGGGCTGGCCCGGTGGCGTAGTGGTTAAGTTCGTTTGCTCCGCTTCGGCAGCCCGGGGTTCGCAAGTTCGGATCCTGGGTACAGGATCCGAACGCACCGCTTGTCAAGCCATGCTGTGGCAGGCATCCCACATATAAAGTAGAGGAGGATGGGCATGGATGTTAGCCCAGGGCCAATCTTCCTCAGCAAAAAGAGGAGGATTGGCAACAGATGTTAGCTCAGGGCTGATCTTCCTCACCAAAAAAAAAAAAAAAAGACAGAAGACTTGAACAGATATTTCACAAAAGAAGTATACATATAGTAAGTAAGCATACAAAAAGTGTTTAATGACAACAGTCATCAGAAAAATGCAAATTATACCCACAATAAGATTGTCTCTACATCCAGTAGAATGGCTGAAATTAGAGAGACTGATACCACCAACGCTGGTGAGAAATTGGAGCCACCAGAACACTCCTCCACGGCGGGTAGGAACACAAATGGCACAGCAATCTGGAGAACGGTTTGGCAGTTTCTTACAAAATTAAACACACTCCTGCCTTGTGACCCAGCAGTTCTACATCTCAGTATTTCCCCAAGAAAAATGAAAACACACATCTGGAGAAAGGACTTGTACAAAAATGTTCATAGCAGCTCCGATCACGTGAGCCCAAATTGAGAAGCAACCCAAATGTCCGTCACCAGGAGAATGAACACACATACAGTGGTACAAATATATAACGGAATACTGCTCAGCAACAAAAATTTACAGACTGCTGATACTGCAACTGCGTGGCTGGACATTACCGGCGTCCAGCTGTGTGAAAGCAGCCAGGCTCAAGTGTGGGCTGTAGTTTCCGTCTCGTGAAATTCAACAACGTGCTAAATGATCTCGGTGACAGAAATCAGAACCGTGGTTGCTTCTGTTTGTAGGGGGTGGGGGGCAGGATTGGCTGGAAAGCAGCCTGAGAGACCTCTCAGGGGTGACGAGAATGTTTTCTATCTTATTTGCAGATGGAGACATAGGTGTATTCATTTATCAAAGTGCATTGAACTACTCTCGTGATCTGTGCATTTTACTGCACGTAAATCATACCTCTACAAGAGAAATTAATAAAACAAAAAGGTGGTGCTAAGTCCCAATCTTAGAAAGCCCAAGGCAGACAGAACCCAGTAGGAACCATTCCAGAATGTCCCCCACCCGAAAATCCAGCTCCAATTCCATCTCCTTTGTGCTGCTGTCCTGCTCCACCCCGGGTTACAGGCACGCCGTCCTCCTCTGACCCAGAGCTGCATTACAGTAGAGTTATCATGTTCATACTTTACCACCCTTCGTAGACAGAGGATGGGCCCCAAAGACGCCCACGTCCCAATCCTCGGGACCTGTGAATACGTGACCTTACATGGGGAAAGGGAACGAAGGCTGCGAGTCAGTTCACCCTGACCTGGAGTAGCCAGGTGGGCCTGGTGTGATCACACAAGCCCTAAAAAGCGGAAGAAGAGGAGGCAGAAGAGAAGGTCAGAGACGTGTAACGTGCGAGGGACCTGGCCCAGAACTGCTACCTTTGAAGATGGAGGAGGGAACGTTGCAGCCTCTAGAACCTGGAAAAGGCAAGGAAATGCTTCCTCCCCTAGAGCTTCTGGAAAGGAACGCAGCCCTGCCAACACTGGGACTGTGGCCTCGTGAGGCCCCACCAGACTTCTGACCTCCAGAACCACAAGATAAGACATCTGCCACCAAGTTTGTGGCAATTCGTTCCAGCCACAGTTTGTTCCAGCTCCTACGACCCTCAGGGACAACAGGACCTGTGGTTTCTCTGTCTCTGGCTCAGGCTCCTCAGGCCTGGGGCCGGGAGGCGCCCGGGAGCTGTGCGCAGCAGCAATGCACGGGCGTGCCTCTGCTCCACGGCACAGCAAGGTGCTTGGAGTCAGACCTGCTTCCATGTCTCGAGTCGCCCAGGACACCCGGGCAGCCCCCAGAACTGGCTGGAGCCCCGGGAGTGATGATCCCCGTACCGGGCATCAGCCCCGGTAGAGAAGGCACTTTATCAAGGATATGGGCCCGCAGAGCGTGCAGAGGAGCCAGCCCTTCTAGGGATCTCCGTCACCCCTGCCAGCTTCCCCACAATAAATACAAACCAGCCACTGTCCCCGGGAAGCCCCTTCCGGAGGAGACACATTAGTCTGGACAAGCTGCACCGTGTCCACCCGCCCCCGTGGGGACACTGCCAGTGGGTGGGGAAGCCACACATTCTTATCCAGGGGAAGTGGGCAATGCTGGCAGGTGGGTGGAGAAAGCCCACAGCAGTGGAGGGGAGGAGGTGGCTCCAAGCTGGCCCTGCCTTTTCCTCTCCCTCTCCAGGAAGCCAGTGGTTTCTGGAGGATGCAGGGAGCAGGAAGGCCCAAATGACCCTTACATGCGGGCATCCTGGGCTGCCCCTCCAGGTGTGGCATCGTCAGCAGTGCTGGGCACTGACACGCCTGAGTCTTTCTGCCAGAAGAGTGGAGGGAGGGGGGACCAGTGCTGAATCTATGTACTGAGAGAGGCAAGGAGGGCTGGGATTTTCATCCCTGTCAGGAGGGAAGGGGCAGGGGGCATCCAGCAGCCTGGGAAGGCGAGTCAAGCTCCCAGGCCGTGGCCTTGCCCTTCACAGACCAGAGGGGCTGGGCAGGCTGCTTGCTGGCGAGGACGAATGTGGGCCAGGGGTCTGTGGGCACAGGAGGGGCCAGGAGGTTGGCCTGTACCAGGGGCTCAGTACACCCATCATCACACCCAGGAAAACAGGCTCCCACCCACCCGCTGACCACTGGCCCACCAGCCGCCTTCCCCCGTGGAGCACATTCCAGTCTTCCCTTTCAAGGGTAAGTTTGGGACATTGCCCACCTCGACACCCCCACAAAGTTGCAAACATTACGGTTCCCCTCTGTTTGAACCTGAGCAGACACCGGACGCGGGAAGCTTAGCGCAAGTTGACACTCCCCTGACGTCCAGTTCTCAGAAAGGGAACCAGCTGAGTGCCCCTGATGAAGACTGTGCAGCCAGTCAGGTCTGGGGGTACCCAGCAGACCAGGAGACACCCTCGTGCTTTCCAGAGCACGTGTCTTCAGGACACCTCATTTCCTGGCCGTGAGAGCCCAGACAGACCCGTCACGGGGCAGGGGGCTCCCTGGTGAGCATCTTGGACGGGAACCTCCAGGGGACAGAGGGTCATCTGAGCAGAGCTCAGGGGCCACCGGTCTGCACGGGGAGACGCAGCAAAGCCATCGCTGCAAAGTGAACGTGGCCGCTTCTGACGTGCGCACTGAGAGTCTGGGGTTCCACCAACAGCCAGAAGAGCGCACCTGTGGACCAGGCTCCTCTTATAAGTCAGCTGGGGCTTTGCTTTTCCCAACTCCCGTATTTTTCTCCCAATACCGTTTTATATAAGTGGTCTCCTCTTAACATTTTAATCAATTCCATCCTTTGGAAATCAATTTTAAAACGGTTTTCAGCAAGAGCTCTATTTGGGAGTTCTGAGAGATGCTGAAATGATCTTCCTTTGCAAACACCCACCTCTTTTGAGCAGTTTTCATCCAGGCATCACACTGTGTAGTTCTTAGCGAGGGCATGGGAGGGCCCTTCTGGTAAATGTGAAGCTGCCTGTTTATGACATCGGTATAAGAGATCCATAAAGGGGCTTTAAGCATTTAATTAACCCAAAAAAGACTTTTTCTGATGGCTAGAATGTAAGATCCAAGTTTTCTGGGATGTTCATCGAGCTGCCTTTTATCTAAAAGCTTCCACACCGTCTAGTAAGGGATTCCTGGTTTGGACAAACCCCAGGGGAACTGAATCGACCTGCTTCAACAAACCAGAGAAGGCCTCGTTTTGGAACTCGGCCCTTCTCTGTACCAGCGCACCAGCCGACGCCTGCCGCACGCTCCACGTAACCGACAACGCGGACCTCGGCCCGAGGGAGGTCGAGAAACCCACCGCGGGGTCGCAGACGGCGCCCGCTTACCTGCCTGGCCGTCCCTGGGCTTGCACTGGACTTCCTCCACGCACTCGGCCGGGAACCACCCGACGTGGCCGCGGGCGCTGCCTTCCCAGAAGCCGCCTTCGCCGATGCTCAGAACTAGACAAGGAAAGGGGAAGACGTTAAGGGCAGGGCTCGGAGGGCGGGGGGTGAGGAAGGGAGGTGGGGGGCAACAGACGGAGTGGAGCCCGCATGCGTTGGCCAAGCCTGCAGAGCCAGTGGCTCTGGTCCCTTTGCCAGCTGACCACGCTTCCTTCTGCTGTGGATGAGGGGACTGGCAAAGTGGCCCTCGGAGAGGACAGAGCTGAGGCCGTAGCCTCTGCAGTCCCCAGGTCCCCTCCACCCGTTAGGCCTCGGGGAGAGAATGTAAGTGCATCCTGGCAACTTTCTGTCTTAGACCACAGGTCTTGTGGACACTCTGTCCCATTCCCCGGTGTTCCAGTAGCTGTAAGCACCCACCATCAATTACGTCAGGTGTAAAACTTGGGGGCAGGCCACCTCAGTGGGGAGAAGAACCATGAGCTCGTGTCTGGAGGGGAAGGGTCCGAGAGTTCGGGTCTGCCGGACCTTTTAAACCAGTTTGGAAAAAGAGAATTGACGGCAGGAGACGGAAGACCAGTGAAGAGCTGTCTGGTGACTCCACGGTGCCATCTGGACTCAGTGAAAAGGCTGCACCGAAAGCTTGTCTGGCCAACGCCGGCACGCTGGGCCCTGGCCCTGTGGCGTGCTGGCTTATTAATGAAGAACCTAATGCTTATGTGGGTGCTCGCAAGGAGCAGGGGTTTGCCACTCCCCTTAGAGAGAGGCGGAGGTGGGCTTGTCCCCAGGGGGCCACTCTGCACCGTGAAAACACGAAGACAAGCGAGGTCGGACATCACAGCTGCCCCGCCTGCAGGGCTGGGGGACGAAAGGCCGGGTTTGGGGTTTCCCTCCCTGGGCTCTGTGCTGGGTGCTCAGAGGGCCTTGTAAACATCCACCGGGAGAGTGAAGCAAATTTGTTTCTGAGCGTGGGTGGGCAATGCAAACCTAAAGACATGGGGGGAGGACGTCACAAGGACCCAAATGCTCCCCAAGGCACCATCTGGACAGATATTTTGGTTGTAAGGGCCAAGCTCGCAGGTGGGGTGGGGGGAGGGAGTGTTGATATCCTAGGCCTTTGGTGCTGGGCTGGGGCTGCCCCCACGCCCTGGCTCCCTCAGAACATAGCTGTGCAACAAGGAAGTCAATATCATCTCTGCACATCTTAATCTTTAAATTACTCAGGACCCGAAGGCACCAGAAGTGCAGAAAAAGGGATCAAGGCGACAGAAGTGATTTCTTCCAGCTCTCATGTTAATCTCAAAGGCCCGATAAACAACGGCTGGACCCACAGTCTTTGAAGGTCAACAGAACAGAAAACATCGGCTTTATAAGTCTTTGCCTAATAATGTGAAGAAATGACCTAAATGGAACAGACAAGCAGCCTCCCAGCTGACCAGTCCGAGTGTAACTGCTTGGAGCATTTCCTCCAAAAGCGGATGCCAGCCCCTTATACGCCACGCACCCCAGCTGACTGGACGCACACCATGGTTCCCAATGGAATCCTGGCTCTGAGAAAGTCATCGAGAGGCAGTGCCCTGGACAGCGAAGGGAGGCCAGGGCCCCGCCCGTGTGCTGTGTGGGCCGATGCCCAGCAAGGGAGCCACCATTTTTCTCCTTTCCTAGTGCCTGTGAGCAGCCATTCTGTTGTTTTAGGGGGTCTGGGGAGGCAGGAATGCTTAAAAGAACTCTGCCACATCTGACCTATGTGACACATGGGAAAGCTTCTTCGCCTCCGTGCCTCAGTTTCCTCATCTGTCAGATAACACTGTTTAGCTCAGAGTGTTGCTGTGTGTGAAAGAGAGGCACGCTAACCCAGATGGAGCCCCATCCCGGCTCACTGGCTTCCTTCCAAGCTCCCCCGTCAGCGATAACACATTCCACTTCCTCGATTTATCAACACCAAGGATACAGTTCTGGGTGTGTTATTGTCATTATGAGACCAAAGGAAAAGATGAAAGGCTGTTTACAGCTAGCTCGAGAGAGCGGGGAGGTGAATACAATGAAAAAGATGAGAAGTGCTGAAAAGAATCTCTCAGCTCGGGGACCCATCGTGCAGGACTGGTTCAGCTACATGGGGGGAAGGGGAACAACAGCACCCGTGCCGAGGGAGCGGGTGCGGGATGAGGAGGGAGAAGGGGCGCAGGATGAGCCCGGGTTTCTGGTGGAGCAAATGGCAGCTGGGGCTCCTCTTTATGGAGGTGGGAGGAAGAGAGGGGTGTGTGTGTGGAGCAGGTGGAGGCGGGATTCTGGGTCCCATCGGAACATCCCATGTTCAGGCGGTCTGCATTATAGGCCCTTCGGTTCTTAAGTGGCTGCATGTGAGTCCTGCGACCGGGTACCTGGGCCATCCAGCCATACTCCTGGCTTGCCCTCTTGGCTTTTTGTCGACCTGCCTTCTCAAGGGCAGGTGCTGACTGCCCCCGTGACAGGCACACCCGTGTCCAGGAGGGACTGGGTGTTCCTTGTACAGCCACGAGGGAGTCGGCTTGGGCTCGCCCATGAATCCATGATTTAAGCCATTGAAAAGTAAACAGTTCACACTATGAGAACAAATGGCACATTGACTCGCCCCCCCAGAAGCCCAGCACGCGCCCTGAGGCCACAGTTGAAAAAAAACTGGTCGGAGAAGGTACCCAGTCTAGCTGTCCACTCTACTGGTCACTATGCTGGGCATCTCCCTTCCAGAGACACACAAGCCCTCCTTTGTGAACTGGAAAACAGTAACGACCTACTCTGGATTAGCTCGGCAAAGTTAACGGGTGTGGGCAGGGACTGTCACTGTGTGACCCCCACCCCTCTGCGATGCTCCAGCCCTCACTCCTCACCCTGCCCGGGTCGCTGAGGAAGCACTTATCTGGCTGCATGGGAGTGAGGCCCAGGTTTTTCCCCTATTCTGCACCGAATCTGCCCGGATGGAATGTCCCTCCAGGCCATGCTGAATTTCGATCTGTCCGGGGCTTTGCTCCATATGTGCATCACCACAGGGATCAGAACAGGTGCACCCCTGTTCCTGGGCACCCCTCATTCTAAGAGAGACATGTTGGGATGT
Organism: Ceratotherium simum simum; assembly: GCF_057802395.1. Classification (NCBI taxonomy): domain Eukaryota; kingdom Metazoa; phylum Chordata; class Mammalia; order Perissodactyla; family Rhinocerotidae; genus Ceratotherium; species Ceratotherium simum. The sequence goes on along the minus strand of NC_141933.1, from coordinate 3,569,837 downwards.
TTTCCCAGGTGCACGGGGATCAACTGTCTGCTAGTCTACCTAGCCTCGTAGGGCCAAGCAGAAAAGACTGTATACAGTGAGAGCTGAGGCCCAGCCAGGGAGCTGCAGGGTTAGAGCAGGACCCCCAGGCCCTGGCTGCCTGCCTCCAGGACCCCACATCCCTGGAAGGAGTGAGCCCCGTTTCTCCCAGAATCCTCCTAGACCTCCTGCCCCTGCGGCGGCTCCTTTGAGGTCTGGGGGCAGAATTCCTACAAAAGCACCTTGGCTCACCTTAGCTGGCCTGCCTCCAAGAGCTGCTAGCCAGGCAGCCAGGATGCCAGGGGCCTTGGCAGGGAGGGAAGAGGTCCCGGTCGACAGCGTAATGGGCACCAAGCCGACAGCGTGCGCGCGGCCTGCGTGGCCCTCCCAGCTCTCTTCACAGCCTTTGAATCTGTCCTCTGCTCTGCGAGTTTTGGAACTGAGCTCCGTCACTTCCGTTCTCGATGGGAGACAGGCTGGCTCCCCGCATGCCCCATACTCTACAGCGAGGGGCAGGTCCCAGTCTGGGGGTGATGCCCCAGGAGGGGGATGGGTGATGCTGGGAAAATGGGGTGACAAGCACGTCCTCCTATGCCGTGTCCACGGGGATCCTGCCCAAGCCTGGACCCCTCTGAAGGGTTCTGGGTCCACATCTCAGCCTTGGGCCACCTTCCCACTGTCCTGGTCTGTGCAGCCAAGAGCCTACGTCACCCCGAGTGTGACGGCTGTGGCGGGGGCTCACCCTTCTCTCCCCGGCCATCCTCACCCAGGCTGCAGACTCAGGGTCTGATGTCACCTTTCACTTCCCACCCTCTGACCCCCTACTCCACTGACGCGCAGCCCCTCTCCTCTTCCTGCACGCCCGTTTCCCGTCCACGTCTGGGGGCTGCGGGACACAGGCTGGGAAGGACAACACAACACAGGGGCTTGGCTGACAGCTGTCCCTCCCTCCGCGAGCCGTCGGTCTGTCTGCCTGCAGCGATTCCCACAAGAAACCCTGCCCCTGCTCTCTGTGTCTTCATTGTCGCCTCCTTGACCCCGGCAAATGTGCTGACCCTGGGAGCCTTCAAACCCCTCCCCAGAACACCCTCTGTGGCCCTCCAGTGAGCTCTGAGGGGACTCAGTGCAGGTGCAATTCGTTGACCTCTGGCCCTCTGAGCCTCAGGTTTCTCATCTCTACAATGGGGACAGGCCTGGACGAGAGCTGCCTTGGTCCTAGCACAGGCCTCCCCTGCTCCCTGGCCACCCGCCCACGTGGTCTCAGCATCCTGTCACTTGACAGCTCAGGTCAGCCTTGTGGGGAGTCCGTGGCTAGGCCCATGGGGGCCCACGTTGGGGCTTCTCTTCGCTGAGCCGGGCATGGCTGGAACGAAGCAGGGGCGTGTGCAATCGGCAGCCCAGAGCTGGGAGAAGCTCTCTCCCAAGTCAAGGACGGGCCACAGTGATTGTGAAGCACCCAAGTGGAAGGCAGGAATGCCAGCCCCTCGATGGAAACACAAGCAGAGACCCCAACCTGTCAACTGGGATGCAGCACAGGGACACACACACGCACGCACACACACACACTCACACATGCACACACACACTCACACAGGCATATCCCAGCAATTTGACGGCCTCCCCGAGTATCAAGCTGAAACAGCCCTTCCCTTCCTCTGGCTTCTTCCTTGTGCAAGCCTGACCTGCAGGCCACCCAATGCTCCTCCACCACTGGCCCCCACAGGGCAAGTCGGCAGAAGCAGGAGCCTCAAGGGCAGCCCTGAACGGCCCCACACTTGGAGTCTTGCGTGCTGGCAGTGAGGGCTGCATGACTTGGCACTCACCTGTCCCTTTCCCATGGCGCCCAGTGTAGTGGACACTGTCAGTGCTGCACCCAGGACCCCTTTATCAGAAGCACCATCCCCCAGCTGCTGTGAAGCAGGTTGCTAATGGCTCAGAGCTGACCCTTGTCCTCTGAGCTCCCAGAACTGGGAGCCATCCAGCCCAGGAGGTTATGCCCCACTCCCCACGAACCCAAGCCAGGACACATGGTGCCCCCCACTTCACACCCGGGTCCATGCTCCTTCTCCCTCGCCTGGTCCCCAGCACCGCTTTTGGGGCACCCGATACTCAGTGACGGGGAGCTGAGGGAAGGAATGACTCCACTTGCAGAATGGAGCAGCCTGGCTGACCGCCAAGCGTCCACATACAAATGCGTGGCGGAGACAGTGAATCTGCCTCTTATCTCTCCAAGCGACGTTAAGACCACAAACTGAGGCAGAGCCAAGTAAAGCTGGCACCAAGCAGACCAAGGAGTGAGCAATCAGGAGAGACGATGGGGTGGGGGGTGGGACCAGTGTGGGCTGGGAGTCCCGACAAAGTAGATCTGAATCCGCATCCCCCCGGTAATCAGCTGTGGGAGATGGGAGACTTGTTAACCCGAGTTACCAGGTCAGTAAAAGACAGGTGCTATGGGCTGAATTGTGCCCCCCAAACTCTATGTTGGACCCCTAACCTCAGAACCTCAGAATGTGACAGTATTTGGAGCTGGGTCTTTAAAGAGGTAATTAAGTAAAAATGAGGTCACAAGGGTGGGTCCTGATCCAATATCACTGGTGTCCTTATAAGAAGAGATCAGGACACAGACACGCACAGAAGGACGACCACATGAGGACACAGGGAGAAGACGGCCGTCTACACACCAGGGAGAGAGGCCTCAGGAGGAACCAGCCCCGTGACACCTGGATCTCAGACGTCCAGCCTCCAGGACTGGGGGACAGTCAACGTCTGTTGTTCAAACTGCCCCTTCTGGGGACTTCGTTACAGCAGCCCGAGCAGACTGATGCCACAGGATCTGATACGTACGGCCCACAATTGCTATGAGGTTTACACGCAAACACGTATGTGACGTTTGTATGCCTGGTAAACAGCAGGCGCCCACTGACGAGAGTCTCCACCTTTAGAAAGTATCCTCTAGTATCTCTGAAGTATAGAGAAGGATACAAAGACCCTAGATATGAAGTGACTGGCCAGTGGGTCACCAGGAAGGTTTCCCAGGCTCTTCCCAGCCCGGCCTGAAGCCTGCATGACCCTGGGGGTGCATAGCGAGGTGGTCCCATGTGAAATGAAAGCTCGGGACTGTGGGCTGAGCCGATTTCAGAGCTGGGCTGGGTAAGGAGACCCAGCTGATATTTGGGGACCACAGGGTGGGGTGGGGTGGGGTGCATGGACATAAGAGCAGGCTGCATTTGGGCACACGTCATCTTCACACGAGCTGCCGGCCTCCCCCACCTCCTGAGTAGCCAACTGCACGGATTCAGGGGCTGACCGACCAGGAAGAGATGTGGGTATTTTTAGCATCGCCACCCCACAGTAATCAGACAATAGCTCCTAAAGGCGGCAAGGCCTGGGAGCCTGCCCTTCCCAGTTTCCTCAGAACAGCGGCAGCTCCCAGGCGCGGCTCTGCTGACCCAGCAATGCTGCACCCGCTTTCTGCCTGGGAGGAAGGCAGTGAGGGCCACTGGGCTGGAACAGCCGGGCCTCCTGGGAGAGCTGCGGGAAGGTCCTCGAGGCCTGGGCTTCCCCGGTTCCCGCCGGGCCCGCCGGCTCTGCCAGGAGTGGGGCTTCCCCGCGGCACTCCCAGGACACCCTCCCGCGGCCTGCAGGTCAGGGGAAGTGAGAGGAAGAGGCACAGCCGGAGCAGCGGTGCACACGCCGGCAGCGGTCCACCAGCCTAATGCGACTGTAAAAAGGGACTTTTGTCCAGGAAAGGCCACATGCTCAGCAGATGTTCAGTCACCTTCTGTCCAGAGCCTGGGTGAGGACCGCAACGGAGCCACAGGGGAGGCACCTCCCCGGATGCCAGCCAACCCGTCTGCAAAGGCTACGTCCTGTGCACGGATGGCGAGTGGGCCACACTGTGACTGCTGCAGGGTCAACTGAGAATTTCTCAACACGCAGGGAAAAGGTCTACCCCATGATGCGTTCTGGTATTACAATTCAAAACTGCAGGTCATGTGAATTTTTACATTTATTATTTGAATGTTTATAATGTAAAAGTTAACAAAAATGCTGCATTAAACTACCTAGGGACAATTCAGGGACTTCTGCTTATGAGTATGATGGTCAAAGACCCCGCTGGACCACACCACAGAAGGCAGCTACAGACCCTGACTGTGATGGAAAAGGTCCTGGAACCGGGGGGAGAGGTAGACGGGCTGGTGGGATGCACGCTTGCCGTGGGGAGAGGGGAGAGGAGCTGGACAGGAGAGGCCCTCCTCCACGGCTTGTAGCCTGACTGAAGCACAGTCCACACAGCAGGGCTGGCAGCGGAGGGGCTCACAGCAAACACCCGCGGTCTGAGTAGCTGAAGAGCCAGACAGATGAAGCCAGGAAGAGGCTGGGGGCAGCCCCACAAGAGCCAGAGACAGGCCAGCAAGCTCACCCCCCCACATCTCTGACCCCGGGTACAGAACAGACACAGAGCAGCTCAGCTAAAATCTGAGACCTGAGCTCGCCCGGTGCTGTCACCCCAGCAACTCACCAAAACTTAAGAAAGAAAACTAACAGAGCCAGAATCTCCACAAGTTAATGCTCCTAATGTCCAGAACGCAATAGAAGATAACCGGACACACGAAGACCTACGAGGATGGAGCCCATTCTCAAGAGAAAAGAAAACTAGGTGAGCCTGACCCTGAGATAACTCTGATGGCAGGACTCACAGATGGGGATTTTAGGGCGACGATTACACCAACACAATGTCGTGAAACAGCACGTGCCTTCGATGACTGAAAAATCTCAACAGAGTCACAGGAAGTCTCGGCAAATAAAAAGAAACAATAAAAGAAAACGCACGTGGAAACTCTAGAGTTTAAACACGTAATTTCTGAAATTAAAAAATTCACAAGATGGACTTGACAGCAAAGGGGATGTTTCAGAGGAAGGAGTAAGTGACCTGAAATAGATCAATAGAAACGATCAAGGGTGAAGAAGAAGAGACGGAAAGAAAATGAACAGAGTCCCTGGGACTTGCTGATGCCACCAGATGGTTAAGTATGTGTGCGGCTGGACCACTGGAAGGAGTCAAGAGAGAGAACGGGGCTCCTCCTGTCCCTGGAAACCCAGGTGACGGCCGGATTAGTGCACGGTATAGAGGAGGGGACCGCGTTAATTACCAGCTCAGGGCCAAGTGGTGACGAGGTGGGGCAGGCAGGATTTGCACCTGGCCTACCCACCTCCACGAGGCATGCTTTCTATCCCATGCCTCTTCTGAATGGCTGCCCTCCAAGGGCAGGGCCTGGGCATGGCTGGGCATGGGTGGTGTGCCTCTTCTTGTCCTTTCTGGTGAGTTCAGCTGCCCCCATCTGTCACTTCTCCATTTCCCTTCATGGCTTTTAGCACCATAGGCCTCGACTGCAGCCACTGCCAGCCTCCCTTGGTCCTCCACCTGCGTCACTACATCCATCTTCCTTAAGGGTCTCACATAACTCATCTCCCTGCTCAGAAACCATCGCTGGCTCCCCAGTACCCTGGGAACAAAGTCTAACTCCTTGGCCTGGCATTCGTGGCGGCCCTCAATGCTTTTCAACCACAATTCCGAGGATTCTGCTTCGGGAATCCTTCCCTCCAACCCGGTGGGATTCCTTCCTTGGAACGATGTAGGCCTCCAGGCTGTGGCTCATGCTGGACTGTCCACCTAGACACCCCTCCCTGACTCCCAACAAGACATGTCCAATTCTGACCTATGCTAGGACGAGTCCCAATGCCACTACTTCGTGAGGCCCTTGGGTTCTGCCCGTGGACGCCCCCATCTGCCCCCTCCCCTGCACGTTCTGCAGGGGAATCTCATTCCTGATATGCATGCGTTGTCTTCTCTAACAGACATCAGAGACACTGCGGCTGCGTCCCGCGAGAAGGACTGGCGAGCGTCACTCTGTTCCCTGCTCTGCCCTCCCAGGGCCACCTATTTTCCACAGGGGGTGCTGCAGAAGCGACGCCTTAGATGTTGACACCCCAACAGACCAGCTGAGGGGGTCAACGGCGGCTGAGGGGCCCCAGAAGCAAGGACATCATGGACACTGACCTTTGACCCTGTCGCCGCGGTGGAGGGGGATCTCGCCATCGACCTGGGGTTGGTATGGCTTGACGACGATGAAGAGCCTCCCGGGCACCGCGCTGTAGAGCTTCCGCTTGGGCCCCGGGTACTCGAAGGCGGAGAGCACGTCCTTGTTGGCGCTGGGAGGGAAAGTCGGCCTGAGAGAGAGGGGGCAGAGAGAGAGAGAGAGGGTCACTGCCTGAGACACAGCAGGTCACCCTGCTGACCCGCTGCCAACCCGTTCACAGCAATCGCCGGGCAGTCACATCAGATGGAGCTCCTGATTCTAGATGGGGCTGAAGACACGAACAGGCCCCAGGGCAGCCTTTGTGGTTAAAAGACTCAGGCAGATCCAGCAATCCCCCTTCTGGGAAGAGACCCCCAAGAAGGGAAAGCAGGGACTCAAAAAGATATTTGCACAACCATGCTCACAGCAGCATTATTCACACTAGTCAAAAGGTGGAAAGAACCCAGTGTCCATGGATGGATGAATGGATAAACAACACGTGGTCCATCCATACAATGGAATATTATGGAAAACAATTTTAAAAAGGAAGGAAATCCTAACACAGGCTACAGCATGGATGAACCTTGAAGATGTTACGCTGAGTGAAAGAAGCCAGTCACAAAAGGACAGACATTGTATGATTTCCCTTATAGCATGTTCCTGGAGGAGTCAAATTCATGAGACAGAAAGTAGGATGGTGGGCGCCAGGGGCTGGGGGAGGGGATGGGGAGTTAGTGTTTGATGGGGACAGAGTTTCAGTTTGGGAAGATGGAAAGTTCTGGAGATGGATGGTGGTGATGGATGCACAACAACGTGAATGTGCTTAATGCCACTGAATTGTACAGTTAAATATGGTTAAGATGGTGAATTTTATGTTATGTGCATTTTACCACAATTTTAAAAACAAATAATAAAGGAAAAACACTCCAGTGGAGGCAGCAATCAGGGTAGGCCCTGGGTCTCTGACATTCTGTTTCACTGTGAGCACCAGCTGCCCAGGTGAGGAAACACCCAGAACCTTCCATCGAAAGCTCTAATTATCACAGTGCACACGGCCCACTCCCGCGGCCCCCGATGACATTTCACAAGAGGCACTTCAATCCTTTCCTGCTTCATGTTGTTATTTCACAAAGAGCGTACATGCCCAGGCCGACTTCCACCCCTGACGTGAGTGACACCTTAACCGGGCCCAACGGTGTGGCACATGGGGGAGAGAGGAGGGTTTAGCGAGACATGGGCAAGTGGTTTCCACGACGATGTTGTTGTGTTGGGTGCATCGTTGTGTTGTGTGACCGGGGCCGACTATTTCTGGGAAGGGGAAAGACAGCACGTCCACCCTTGCCCTATCAACGACAATCATGAGGTGTCATGGCGAGTTCTCTTCCCGTGATGGGATCTTTAGAAAAGACATCCACACGGATGAATCTGGGCAGGGATTTTGGGACGACGCTCTAGAGCACCCTGGTCAGAAAGACAAGAAAAGCATTCACCTGCGGCTGGTGTCTTCCAAGAGGGCACCCAGCCACGGGAAAGTGAGAGGAGTATCAATAATACCTGGGGAAGGTTCCAGAATTGGGGAACCACGTCTGAGTCTCGGGAGGAGGCCAACTCATGTCACAAATTCATGGCCACGAAGCCTGGGGTTCCCAACCGTGGCTCTCCTCTCAAACTACAGATGCCGTGGCCTGTGAGCCCACAGAGGGAGCCTTGAGATTTCCTCAAGGAAGAAGTTTTTACTTTTAGGCAGGGAACACTGTGAAATAGGCTTGCAGGGAAAATTCTAGAAGCTGATGTGACCACTCACTTTACTGTGAACCCCCTACGTGCCTTCTGTCCTGTGCTTTACCCATATGTGCACTCTGATCAATGACGCGTGGTTTGCTATGAGCTCGTGAAAATTCACAGAAGTGAGACTGTGCCGTCTTCTGCCTGCCTTTACTCACTGCCACGGCCGTGAGAGCCAGCCACAGGAACTCACGTCTACACGTGTGAGACTGCAGGCTGGGACATGCTCCATTTATACCCTAACGTCCGCTAGTAAGGTGTGGAGGAGGGCTGACCATCAGGTCTGTCTGCAGGGCCACAAAGCCCAGCACTCTCCCTAACCCACGTGAGGCAGAGGGCGGGCAGGACACTGGCCGCGAGCTATCCCAGGTGCTCACCTGGGCTCAGAGGACTCTGACAGAGGTGGAAAGCCGTAGTCCTCTGTCCTCACACTCTCCTGTCCCCAGAGATGCCATTCCTCCCCCAGAGGCTTCTCTAACCAAGTTAAAGCCACAGGTGGAGGTCACAGAACACCTGGTGGAGGTCCCCACCAGGCAGCCTTGCCCAGTGGCCATCCCCTCACCTAACCCCTCCTCGCCCAGCCAGCTACAGATCGACATGCACAGACAGGACAATCCCCCTTGGGACTCGTCCTGAAGAGCTGGATGGTCCTTCTCAATGAATGTCATTTATCCCCAAACACCCCGGGAGCTCCCCGAGCAGCGACTCCTGCAAGAGCCAGTTGTGTGACCACCTCTGGTCCAAAGGCAATAGGTCAGCAGGCCAGCTGACTCACAGAGGAAGGACAATTCGGGCAGCTGCCTGTGAGGTAAAAGAATTCGGGAAAGTAGGAAAGTAGGGGCAGCTCCTCAAAGTTCCCACCTGAGAGGATTTCCTGCCGTGGCGTCTGCGTTAGGATGTGGATTCATTTATTCAATCCGCCTCGACTCAGCCTCACTCAGGACCGGTTTGGCCCTGGACCGAGAGCTGAGAGGAGAGCAGGGGGAGAGAAGAGCCTTCACCGCAAGGGGCCTGAGCATCATGGGGTTCTTCTCTCCGGTTCCCAGGAGCGGGGAAGGTGAGTCTCGGTAACCAAGGGGACTCAATTCCTCTCCAACAGGGAAAGTGTCCCCTGGGGCCACTCCACCTGGACCCAAGTGGTTCAGAAGAGGCCTGGGGTCAGTAGAGGGCGTGGGCTCCAGAGTATCGCACCCCACAGTCAGATTCCTCCTCTCCCTAGACCTCCATAAACACGGCTGGAAACCCCCTTGATGCACCTTCCACATCAGCATTGAGAGATGGGGGGCAAGACCCACCCCCTGGGGCTGCTGGGAGGGTACATGAGGGAATGTGGATGAAAAGCCCCACCCCCAGCCACTTCTGTCACTGCAGCTTTGATGGCAGTTATGGCCTCTGCATGTGACCATCACCCAGGCTGGACTGGCAGCAGCAGGAACACAGGGCGATGTCGACACCATCTCAACTCCCCGCTCCTGGCTGAGGGTGCAGTAGTGGGTGCTTGGAAGTGTCCACTGCATTAAACCCCAATAAGAGACGGCAGCTTGGTTCCAGCAAGGAGGTCATATGTGAGCTCCAGTGCCTCCCAGGCTGCATGGATGCTCCTGGACAGGTGTGGCTGCAGCAGACACCAGGGGGTGGTGAGCAGATGGGCAGGTCGACCAAGCCCCGTGAGCCAGTCTCCAAGGGCCAGGAGAGTAGAGGAGCAGGAGGGGAGTGAGGTGAGGCAGGTGGGCTTCTCCCACAGGGAAGGGGCAGGTCAAAGTCCAGAGGAAAGATAAGGATGGACCGTGCCCATGGTGGCTGGAGTAGGGCAGAGGGCGAGCCACAAAGCTGGGGCTGCCGGACCTGACGTCCAGCTGCTATTTGGCTGCAGAAGAAGCTGCTATGCCTAGAGCTTGGGAACCAAAGGAGGAGCCCATCTTCTCAGAGGACCCCCCAATGGAACAATGCAGAGAGCCCCAGGACCCCACTGTGCACATTCAGCAACAATCAGCAAGCAGACTGAGCCCAACCTGAAAAGCTGATCATCAGGATAAATCCGTCCACCCATCCATCCACCCATCTACCCATCCATCCACCCATCTACACATCCATCCACTTACTTAGCCATCCATCCATCATCTATCCATCATCTGTCCATCCATCCATCATCTATCCATCATCTGTCCATCCATCCATCCATCCATGCATCACCTATCCAACCACCCATCCATCATCCATCCATCATCCATCCCCATCCACCCATCTATCCATCCATCCATCGTCTATCCATCCACCCACCCACCCACCCATGCACCCATCCATCCACCCACCCATCCATCCATCCATCCACTTACCTATCCATCCATCTATCCACCCATCCGTCCACCCATCCACCCATCCATCCATCCTCCATCCGTATACCCATCCACCCATATATCTACCCACTCATCTACCTATCCATCTACTTATTTATCCATCCAACCATCCATCTACCCACCCATCCATCTTACCACTTATCCAAACGTCATCTGTTCACTCATCCACTCAAATTTCAAAAGGACTCTGCCAGAAGCCCAGCTGATCACTTACTATCAGATGTTAAACACGTCAGTTAATCTTTTGAAGCTTCAGTCTCCCCCTCTGATAAAAGGGGATGATCCGGGGTGACCTGAGAATGAGCAAACAGGAGCCACTCTGCACAGGTGTTACGCGAACATGAGCACCATTACCACTCCCTGCACCAGCTGGAAAGTGGGTAATGGGATGCACATGTCAGCCAGCCGGTTCCAGCCAGAGCCAGAGTGTGTGCCACTGGGCAGAAATGTGAGAATGAAACCAGCTTCAATCTGGGGAGCTCTGTTCCTCGAGCCACTTTGCAGACGGTCAGCTCCCTAACCCATCAATCCAAGTCCAGGAAGCCTTTGTCTAAGAACAGGGAGGAATTAGCACACAGTGTGCCCATGGTTCTAGGCATCAGCAGTGATGGTTCTGAGAATGCTCATGCATCTTCTCACTTCAGGTTAATTTGAGCCTCACAAAGCCCATTTCACAGGTAAGAAAACAGAGGCTCCATAAATAGTGATCTAGATAGAAATATACAGCCGACCTCACGTTGCGGCTCCCTGACTCCAGCCCAGGGCTCCCCTGAAGGCTCCCTGTTCCATGCGGTCATGAACTCAGGTGACCACGACCTCTCCTGCGAGGGAAGGCGTCTTATCCCCGCGATACCCTGTTTTATGAACTGTGTCCTCCGCTGTGCTCCGCTCTCTCACGGTAGCCCCAGACGGCAGCAGGGGCCACAGCCCCTCCATGGCTCCGGGTTGGGAATGCCTTCCCCTCTCAGGAAAGGAGGCACTGGGGGACCAGGCTGGGGCCCCTCCGCCCTCCCTGCACAGCGAGCATGAGTCTGAAGCTCCCCCCATCCCAGACTGTCAGCATTTTCCTTGTGTTCGTTCAAGAACAGCCAGATGGAATTCCAACCACGTCATTTGGTAGGAGGGCTAAATCAGAATTCTCAACATCAGAAAATTGATGGTGGCTGTGGGGGGACTCGGGTGAGTGAACTGAGCCATTTCCCATTATCGTGGGGGAACAGGGACCTGCCTGCACACTGAACTCTCTCCATTCGTTCATTCGTCAGCCACTTACACATCCATTCATTCATTGGGCCAGTATTTAGCGGGTCTCCAGACGCCCATGAACATGAGACAGACTTGGACCCCCTGCCCCTTCCTGACGCCTGTCTGGCCCCTTTCTCCACCTCGGGATCTCCCCTCTTCCATGGAGCACCCTCACCTCCCTCCTCTACTGAACTCTGACTTGTGTGAGCTCTGACTCCTGGGGGCTCTATTAGAGCCGTCTGTGGCTCCCTGTCCTCACCTACAGCAACACAGGGGCTGACACGTCTCCTGCCCTCATTTCTGGGTGAGGACATGGCATTCACCTCTGCATGGTGAGCGCCCAGCACAGAGGAGGCTGGTAATTTACGGGTTCACGTGACCAACTGAGAAAGCAGAGCAAAGACTGAACGTCCCCAAATGTGGAAGGAGAGGAAGTGACAGGTGAGGGGTGGCCCTCAGCAGCTGAGATGCACCTGCTCCCCCAGGTGGGCCCCCTTCACCTGGCCGCACCTCCCCACCAGGTGGCAGACATAAACCTGGGCAGCCCGGCTCCTCATCAATTCCCTACTTCTGACCTCCCGGTGACATGCTGCTAGCATCCAGGATGGCACTGCCTGACTCCATGCCTGGCCTGGCAGTGTCCACCTGGCCCCCGCCCCACCTCTGCCCTGCAGCCAGGCCCATCCTCCCCTTTTTGGGTCAGGACAGCCACAGTGGAGGGAGCGGCAACTGTAGTTCTCACTGAGGAAACCAGGTCCCTGCTCCTCTGGGGGAGCAAAGCTTCGGTGTCCTGGTCCCCGTGTCCCCAGGAGGCAGGGAGAAGGCTTGCAGAGGTGGACAAAGGCCCGAGCCAGAGGGGCACCCAGTGCCCCTTCACACCCATGAGCCTGACCAGATGGGGGCTTTACTCCCTGAAAGGAGTGTGCCGGGCAAGACAGAGTCCCACCACCCCAGAACCTTCCAGAGCCCCTGTTTCCACCTCGATAGGCAGAGGAGGGGGCCTGTGGTTTCTGAAGTGCATCTAAAAGGTTCTGTTCTCTGAGCAAACCTGCTCTTGGATTTGAGGCACTTGTTCCTTCCTGGGGCATCACGGAGGCGCAGCCCCGCCTCGGGGGGAAATGGCGATGACAACATCACCGTCCTCCAGAGGGGTACAGGCTCGAAGCCATTCTGCTGCCCCAACACCAGGACCCTCCTGGGCTGGCTGAGCCCCCCACCTTGGGGGCTGCCCCATCCGCCCGTTTCATCCACCTGACACCCCAAAGGCCTGTTTGGCCTCAGCTTCCCATGGCCAAGTTCAGGGAGACGAAAGCAGCTTGGGTAAAAGGCAGCTTTTTCGGCGCCCCTGCCAGGGTCTGCCCGACGGCGGGGAGACCTTCCAGCTCAGCCCCTCCCTGTGGGGAAAGGTGGGAGCTGCTCTCTCCCCGTGCGCAGGAGAAGGACGAGGCTCAGGGAGACACAGCCGGCGAGCTGCGGGCGGCATTTCGTCTCCGCCTGATCTCAAAAGCAGGAGTCTCTCCCCTCTGCCGAGCTGAACCCACCCAAGAAACGCTCATTTGATGAGAGGGGGACCAGAATGCTCCCTCTTGCTGGTGAGGCCGGGGCAGCCCTCCGGACCGGCTGCCCAAACTTTGCAAAAACACATCAAGAGCTGTCAGAACCTCGTGAGAACGTCGGCGCCCTGGGCAGCTGGGAGGGGTCCCAGGACCCCACTCCTCCTCTCTACACTCAGGAGGTGGGCGATGGGGCAGGTAGACGCAGCAAAACCCCTTCTCAGGCCGGTTCTTAGAAACATGGAGCAGCCATGCCAGTGGGCGCCACCAGAGGGCACCGACTCAGGCAGGTGTGTGCAGAGCCTGGCACCTGGAGGAGGATGCAAAGATGCTGCAGGTAGGTACATTGGCTCCCAGCCTCTCCGGACCGTCTTACCTTTCCTGCCTTGCACTCAGGGCAGCTAGCTATCGCAGGCTGGTTCCACGGGGGAGGCTGACCCTGCCTGCAGCGCAGATCCCAGGTCAGGGAGGGAGCCAGTCAGCCGGTGCCAGCAGGGCCCAGGTGGGGACTTGGGCAGCTGGGGAGGCCTCGGCACCCCTCCTGTCAAGTCCGCACTTGAGCGTTTGGCCTGAGGGTGGCTCTGGCCACCTGATGTGCCCATCACACACCTGGCTGAGGTTTCTGGGGCCTCAGGTTGGAGTTTAGGCAAATGGGCTCTGCCTGAGACAGGGGTGCTGAGTGGCCAGCCTTCCCCACGGCAGCCAGAGAGAAAAGAGGAGACAAGAGGGCAAATCCCTTTGTGCTCAGGGTGCGAAGTTCCCTCCACCCGCTGATGTGATTTTCTCCTCTTCTCCTACCTCTTAGCCCAAGCCAGAGCCGTCACCGGGACGGTGGCACCTGACACCCTCCAGTGCCTGCCCCACAGCAGCCAGAGGGACCTTGTAAAATGTCCGTGATGATGATGACAACTAAGGGCAGCAAACACTCTGTGGAACTTACTATGAGCCAGACACGGGCCTCAGCACGGGACGGGTATTAAATTCATCTTAATCCTCATCACACACCCATCAGTCCCATTTTACATATGAGAAAATTGAGGCACAGAATGGTCAAGTGACTTGCCCAAAGTCACACAGTGGGGAGGAAGCTGAGCTGGACACAACCCGGCGGTTTGGCACAGGTGATGGGCCGCTGGGCTACTCGTTGAGACAGGATCTGTAGACAGAGCGGGTGATGCTGGCACAGGGCTTTCCCCTCCATGACATGACGAGCATCCTAACCCCACCTCTCAGTTCTGTGATAACCAGACAGGGGTCTGGGGGCACCCTGTGCCGCCCGAGGCTGGGAGCCAGTGTCTTCCTCACGAGTGCCCCACGCCTAGTGCCTGGCAGGGCCCGTCTGCCCAGGAAGGGGCCAGGCTCTGTGCTGTGAAGACAGAGACGGAGTGGAGGGGCTTGGCCAGCTCCTTGAGCCCCAAAAGGCCCAGGGGCTGTGCTGTGGGGCCCTGCGTGCCGGCACACCCCATCATCTGGGCTGGCTTGTACGGCCCTTTCCATCTGGGCACAGGTGAGAAAGGCCAGCTGTGGTCTCCCAGCCAGGAAGCAGACAGCCTGCCGTGCGGCTCAAATGCCCACCGCTGTCCTTGCGTCCCAGGGGGAAGCCAGGGGGCCTGGCAGGTCCCCGTAAGACAGGGGAGTCTTGGGGGAAGGATGCCAGCAGTTCACCAGGACCGCCGCAGGGGACTCCTGTCACCGACGAGGGAGCTGGTCCTGAGCAGAAGGACATGGACAGGCTTTGCGGGGGTGGAGGAGGGAAGAAGGCCGGGAAACGGCGGACAAGGCAGGACTCACCGTCAGGGCGCCACTCGGCAAGCTGGGTGCTGGGCGGGCCAGGACAGGTCCCCGACCGGGACAGACAGCGTCCCACAGCCAGGAGACTGACCATCCCCGTGTTAGCGCTGAGAGTCCTGCCTCCGGTGATCCCTCAGTCCCACGGCTCTGGGTGACAAAGGGGACAGGCCTGGCCAAGCGCCCGGCCTTGGGTTGGACGTGGATTTGAGCTTCATCTAAGGACCAGCGTGGCTTGAGCACCTACTGTGTACAAGGCATGGCCACGAATTCACTTATTCGGTTTGAGAACAGCCCAAGGGAGCCGGTCTCTCTGTGATCCTCATTTTATAGTCGCCAAGGATGAGGCACGAGGTGGAGTCCAGAACACACGCTCGGGAAGTCCTGGCAGCAAGCACCCAGGACGGCCTGGCTGCTGTGATTATCTCACACACACGTGTGTACATGCACACATACAGACACACACGCAAAAGTGTATGCACACGTGCATACAAATGTGCACACAAACACACACAAGTGTATGCACACACACGAACACACACAAACGCATACACACATGCCACGAACAGATGCATACACAAACACACACTCACACATGCACACACAAACGTGCACACAAGTGCATGCACCCGCATGCATACATGGACACCCACAAACGCGTGTACACACTAACACAAATGCACACACACAAACACAAATGTGCATGCATGCATACGAACACACACGCACACACAAACATGCACATACCAGTGCACGCACACTGGCACACACACACACACGCATACACACCCGCACAGGAAATCAGGGACCCTGCCACATGCCCCAGTTGCATTTCTCTCTCCACAAGCAATATTTTGCAGCTTTTCCAAGTCCCTGGCCACACTGCCTTTGCTATCTTATTAGATTTCGTACTGGAGGAAGGGGACACACTCTTTTTAAAATTATAACCATAATTCTAGCTAACGGTGTGCAGTGGAACTTGCTGCCCCGAGGGAATCCTTTAATTTAGCTTTAAATGTTCTCAGCACCTGGGACTTCTCCCTCGGGATGACCCAGAGCGAGAATCTAGACCAGAGCCGGGAACTGGAGCTTGCAGTTTGGAGAGACTCAGGTGGGAACCGTGTCAACGGGCTGGGGTGTGCTGGTATCGAGAGGGTCAGGCCTGTGGCCCCGCCAAGGCGCCAGGAAACTTGGGTTCCCACGGGCATGTTCTCCCCACAACCTCTGCGGTGGCTACAGCCCAGAGACCTGGCCTGCTGCTCACAGCCACAGCAATCAGCCCGCTTCTGGGCCCTCGTGACATACTGACCCCTCCACCTGGGCTCCCTGCCTGAGCCCCCAGTCCCAAACACACATCGAGGTTGCAGGATGGAGCCCGACGCTCCTCCCGACGTCCCCGATCTCAGCTGGGGACATGGTGTTGGGCATGACCGTGGCCAGCAAGACTCACTGCGGGCAGGCTAGGCGAGCCCAAGTGCTTTCGGAGGCCTGGGAGGCGAGATGGGGGGATCGGGTGACACACCGGACCAAAGGGGGCATTCAAACCACACTGGAAACCCTGTGCAAGCCGAGAAAACACAGGTCCGCAGGCCCGCCCTGGCCACCATGGCGAGGACAGAATTCAAGGAGGCCCTCGTGAACCCTGCGTTGCAGACTCGGGAACCAGGAACCTGGGTCACAGTCCTGCCCCAGCTATGCATGGCTGTGTGACCCCTGGCCTCAGTCCTCTCATCTGTGAAATGGCAGGAGACAGTGCCCCTCACAGAGGGGTTGGGAGGGAAGGAGGGGGGCAAGCTGACGCCTGGACCAGGCCCTGGGCCCTGCCGCGAGACTGCGGCGAGATTAGCAGAGACGGCTGCTGCTCTGATTGTCCGACCAGCACCGCACCCGGCCTGCTGAGGCTCCAGCAACGAGCCCATCCCCGGGAAGTCCCATCCTCGCCTAGAAACTTCTTAAGGCAGCATGACAGGGTGGGGAGTATGCTCCGGGGCTGGAGCTCTGAGTGTGAATGCAGCACTCCCAGCTGCTGGGGAGATGGGAGACGGGGGGAGCACCCAGACCCGGAGTCAGATGCTGAGGGGGGTCCCTGCTCAGTCTGACTTATGCTGGCCTTGTCTCCTCATCTAGAAAAGGAACAAGAATGGGGTTTCCCCCACCTGGGGCCGCCTCAGAGACCGCTGAGATGCTCTGTGTGCACCAGCCACGCGGGCATGTAACACCCAACCAGCTGGGACCACCACTGTGGCTGCTGGGGGTTTGTCAGCCTCTGGTGCCCTGACCTGGGCCCTCTGAGCCTCAGTTTCCTCATCTGTGCCGGGGTTCCTCCTTGCTACGAGTGTGAGCATTAATCCTGGATAAGGCACGTCTGCATTAAACGCGGCGCAGAGCTGGCTGGTGGCCTCGGCTCCGTCTCTGCACACATTTCACTTTTAGGACCCAGGAGCCAACGCACAAGGAAAGGAAACAAGTCCCCAAACGCCAGCAGCAGCCCAAGCCACCCCAGGAAGCTCAGCCCGGCCTCCCACACCTGCCCTGCGTGGTCACCAGGGGCGCAGTGCTCATGGAGATGACCCTGGGCCCCGCTGCTCTCAGGAGACAGTCTGAGCCGGGGCAGTCGGCAGAACTCTGTTTTTAAAGCATTCTCTGCACCCAGGTTGGAATAAAACTGATGTTCTGCTCACCCTGCAGGCAAGCCCTGAGTTCGAGAAACCAGGAGTCGTGGTGCACGGAGGTTTTGCTTCCCCTGGCCCCCACAGGAGCCTCCTGGCTCCGCTCCAGCCCCCGCCCCGCCCGGCTGCTCCTTACCCAATGTGCCAAGGCTGCTGGGGCCTCTTGCCATCCTCGCCGGTGCCGCCCAGCCTGTTGAGCGACGGGGACCGGCTGCGGGGCCCAGGGGTGTAGCTGCCGATGGTCTTCAAGGCCCCATCGGGCTTGCTGGGCACCTGCTGCAGCAGCTGGGGCGAGAGGCTGCGGTGGGAGGCGGCGGAGCAGACGGCCCACTCGGGTGTGCTGGCGTTGAGGTTGTTGTCACTGTTGGAGCGCAGCAGGAGCCGGGGGGCGGCCAGCGTGGCGGGGGGCCGCCGCCTGCGGTTGGAGTATGCCGGGGCCTCTCGGAAGGGCACTGGGTAGGAGAGAACGGGGAGAGGCGGGTGAGGGCAGGCACGTCACCATCAGGGCCGGGGGGGCACAGGTCCCTGTGTGAGCTGAGCAGCAGGGCGCCGAGAGTTCTGCATCGAGCCCCCTGCGGGACCCCACAGTGTGCAGAGCTCACCCCAAGACAGAAGCAGAGACGGGTGGAGACCGAGAACGTCTCCATTTCACAGAGATTCAAGCTAGCGCTTGAGATGGAAGCGACTCGGGGTCTGCCTTCCATCCGGGCCAGCGCCCACTCAGTCAGCAGCCCGGGAGACACGTGCGAGGGGGGCCGCCCCGTCTCACAATGCATTCAGGACACTGAGGCAGCCACAGAGTTCCTCCTCGCCACGACCTGAGCCTGGTCCCTGTGATGAGCTGATGGTGCCTCCCTGAAATTCATGTGTTGGAGTCCTCATCTCTGTATCCTCCAAATGTGACTGTATTTGGAGATGGGTCTTTAAAGAGGTGATGAAGTTAAAATGGGGTCATCAGGGTGGGCCAATCTGACTGGTGTCCTCATAAGAAGAGGAGATCAGGACACAGACACGCACAGAGGGACGATCACGTGAGGACACAGGGAGAAGACAATTGTCTACACACCAGGGAGAGAGGCATCAGGAGGAACCAGCCCTGCCCACACCTGGATCTCGGACGTCCAGCCTCAGGACTGGGAGACAACCAATGTCTGTGGTTTAAGCCACCCTGGCTGTGGGATTTTGTCACAGCAGCCCCAGAAAACTCATACAGCCCTCCAAATCTGCTGGTCAGAATTAGTCGGCCCTAATCCTAGACACACTCTTTTCTCCACCCATCTACCCAGGATGGGCAGCGGGAGACAGGAGGTGGTGGGCACGCCTCATCCGGCTTCTTACTAAGTTCTAGACTAGAGGCAGGACCCTGACTCTGCCGAGTTCAGCATGCCCGGGGACTCAGAATGAGGACAGCACCCACGGGGACTGTGAGGGCTGGCCTCCACACTGCAGCCACCCCGGGTGGCTCTGAGGGCTGGAGCCAGAAAGAGAATGTGTCCTTTCCAAGAAGAGGCACCTGGAGAGGCTGCAGGGGCCGTGAGATGCCAAGGACCCCCGGCAGCAGAGGACACGGGCTTCCCCGGAGCGTCCACACCGCAGGCGGCTTCCCTGCTGGCCACAGGGCGTGCCGCTTTGGGCCGAAGCCACCGAGCTGTCCAGTCTGCAGCCTGAGGCCAGGGCTGCCACAGCGCCAGCTGCAGCTGCAGAGCCACAGCAAACAGAGATAACCCCGGGGGGCTGATCTGGAGACGGAATCACGGCGTCCCAGAGGAGAACAACGTCACAAGTAGTTTAGGACACGGTCCTGGACAATCTATCGCCCCTGGCTGGCCAAGGTCAGAGGCCACACTGAAGGACTTCATGGAAACTGAGAACTGCTGCCCCCTTCACAGAGCTGGAGTGTGACATCAACTCTGCTACCAGCCCATGGGAGACAGAAGTGTGCTGGCAGAGCTCATGGGGGACAGAGGTGGTGCTGGCAGAGCTCCTGGAGGTGGGGCAGAGGTGTGCTGGCAGAGCTCACTGAGGACAGAGGTGGCACTGGGGGAGAGGTGGTGCTGGCAGAGCACACTAAGGGACAGAGGTGGTGCTGGCAGAGTGCACTGGGAGAGAGATGGTGCTGGCAGAGCATACCGGGGGAGAGGTGGTGCTGGCAGAGCTCCACTGAGGAAGAGGTGGTGCTGGCAGAGAGCCCTGGGGGATAGACAGTGCTGGCAGAGCACACTGGGGAAGAGATGGTGCTGGGAGAGCACACTGGGGACAGAGGTGGTGCTGGCAGAGCGCCCTGGGGGAGAGACGGTGCTGGCAGAGTGCACTGGGGACAGAGGTGGTGCTGGCAGAGCACACTGGAGGAGAGATGGTGCTGGCAGAGCACACTGTGGACAGAGGTGGTGCTGGCAGAGTGTACTGGGGGAGAGATGGTGCTGGGAGAGCACACTGGGGACAGAGGTGGTGCTGGCAGAGCGCCCTGGGGGATAGACGGTGCTGGCAGAGCACACTGGGGGAGACGGTGCTGGCAGAGCACACTGGGGACAGAGGTGGTGCTGGCAGAGTGTGCTGGGGGAGAGATGGTGCTGGCAGAGCGCACTGGTAGAGAGGTGGCATTGGCAGAGCTCCACTGAGGAAGAGGTGGTGCTGGCAGAGCGCACTGGAGAAGAGGTGGCGTTGGCAGAGCTCCACTGAGACAGCTGTGACCCAGTGACCCCTTCGCCGCCTCGCCGGGAAGCAGGGCAGTCCTGGGAAAGCAGAGACGGAGCCAACCAGGGAAAGCTGCAGGAAACGGCACGAGGCTTCCTGAAGCTGCACACTCAGAACTCACGTTCTGCTTCAGCACAGTTGGGGAGAATGGAAAACGACACATCGGGGAGGTCACGTTCTTTTCAATTAGGCAGCAGCGTGCTCTCATTCCAACCTGCTTCCTCTGTGAAGGCTCTTCGTCGGAGCAAGACGCACATTACTCAGCTAGGGCCCTTGGCTGGGACTTGCTCCTAGTCTGAATTCCTCAGAGCGGAAGAACTCACAGATGCCAGCCTGGCCGGGAGGGATGGGGAACCGGAAAGGCTGACGGCGTCCTTTGAGGACCCGTCTCTACTGCCCAGGGGGCTGCCCTCTCCATTTGGGGAATCAGCCAAGGCCTTACCCACCTCCTAGAAAAATCTCAGTTTGGTGAAAAGTCCCCGAGTTTGTGCTTCGCTGGTCATGAGGGAGAACCATATCAGTGTCACTCTGAGCAGACAGAGGTCAAACAGATTTCTGGAACGATGAAGAGCTCATCATTTAGGGTTTGAAAAATGCCCCTGGTGGGTGCTCTGGGATCCTGAGACCTGCCTGATGAAGGGGTGGAGGGATTGGAAGACCTCACAGGGCGGATGGTTCCGCAATCTTACAGAGCGATTGTCTTTCATTCACACAGACTGGTGGCTGGGGGAGCACATCACAGGGAGAAAGCCAACATCTCCAGCAGACACATCAAGCAGAAAGACAGCAAGTTCTACCAGGCGGATAGAGCCCCTCGGCTTCCTGGAGCATCTCCACCTCCCCCATCCTGAAGGAGAGGCCAGGGCTCACGCTAACCATGGGCAGGGGACACCCCAGCTCCAAGGGGATGCTCCCAGACGCGGAAACGTCTGCATTCTACGGCATGAACTCATGCCCAGCCTCCCAGCTTCCCTGACGACAGTCGGTTCTATTTTTCTGACCAACATAACTGAGGAAGGCATTGGTGCTCTCAATGGAAAGTGATGGAATGTGGGGGCAGTCCTGCCAATGGCTAAGACAGACTCATAAGGGAAGAAAAGTCTATGAGAGAACAGAACAGACACAGAACGAACCTAACACCATACCCCCAACTAAAATGTCCATGCTGTGCATGGATTACAGAAACTGAAGTCCCAGAAGGCGAATCTGGGTTAATCATATAAGAAAACGAGCACAGACAAAGGCTGTTTTTTATATAAATTCCTAAGAAACAGGCTGAAGGGGGCTTTCTGAGAGTGCGGGCTTGGAGAGCGGTAAGAATTCACATGGGGCAGCTGCCCTCGGAAGAGGAAGGTATATCAGAGCTGGGACACTTTCAAATACATTCTGCCCCTCATAAGGATCACGCGAGTTACTTAAATGGAATTGCACAGGTGACATTAGGGCAAACATTCTCATGAAAATTATCTTGCATAATTACCAAGATTACATTAGATTAGTTTCCCATGCAATTTAATTGGAAATCTTTTCCATGTTTATTTTACGGCTCGGGTTGGCAAGTACCTTCCTAATTCCTCTAAAGTAACGTCTTCATAAACCCCATTTCATGCAACGAGAGCTCTCCGTCTGACAAACGAACTGGAGCCATCCGTGGCAACGCTGATTTTTTTGGTGTGTGTGCAAAGGGTTAAAAATAACTCTTTTCCTGTCTGAAAATGATTAATATTCCACCCAACTGTTTCCTTCTTTCAGGCGATCTGCAAACTCTAAGTGGGTGGATATTTTCTTAGCTGTCTTACATGCATTTATTTATACATTTTTTTCCACAATAAAAATCACACAAGGTATGACAAAAAGCATATGCACTTTTAAAGTCGGCCACGCTGCATTTCCCATCCGCTCTGTGAAATTGAGACCCAGGGACAGCTTGGGAAAGCCCAGAAGTGGTTCTGAGAGCGTCCACCCGGCCGGTGCGGCCAGCAATGAGTCCTAACCTTCCTGATTCCTGAGCGATGCTTGGCCGCCTCCAGGCAGCGGACAGTCTAAGAGCCAAAACTTCCTTCATTCTGCCTAGAACTTGCTTCCTAACATGCCCTTTGGCACAGTCACCATAGAAGCACACGCTGGAATGCAATCCTGCAAGGGGCTGGAGACTTAAAAAAAAAAAAAAGAAATCAAACGGCACCTTCAAGTGGGTTAAAATTCCAGACCACCAACAACCAAGTCCTCCTGTGCCCAGAAGTAATTATTCCCTTACACAAGAATGAACCACAGCAATTTTAGGAGGAACTGGAGTCCCCCTCTCCCCCAGAGAATCCGCGAGAAACTGCTCCTTCCCGTGCACCTTGCTCCGTACGGCTTTCTCCTTACCTTCCTTCTTGGTGAAGGCATTTAACAAAGACTTCATTTTCCCTCTGACTTTGGCAGCGGTCCGCTCATTATATAACCTTCTCGGATGGGAGGAAGGAAAGGAGCGCTGCCCGGCCCCTCGGCGCTGGAGCGGCTCGGACCCGGGGAGCGGCGGCGGGCGTCTGGGCACTGCGTGCTTCCGAGCATAGCTGGGCATGCCACAGCCAGCGCGCCGGTGACAGAGCCCACCCCATGTTCTGTCTGTCAGCTGGGAACCAACTGTGCGTAGACTGGGGCCGCTCTCAAGCCCGGCTGCCTCTCCCGGCGCCTGTCATGTGAACAGTGCCTCTCTGCTTTTGTGATCGGTGCATCTGGGAGGAGGGTTAACAGGAATCAGCATCCTCCAGCCGGCGGCTGGGAGCCATCGGGAGGCATCGACGAGCTGGAGCCCCGATTATCCGGGGAAAGTCGGGCTGCGGCTCCTGCCACTTCTGCTGGAACACGCCCGGGGCTAAATATAACGCACTGTGCTTTTGTCATTTTATTTTTAAAGAAAAAGCCAAGTTTTCTTTAATGCCGTTTGTCCGCGAGCAGATGTGATGAGCAGACCAAGGGGATACAACATCCTAGCTCCAGCTAAGCCTCACGCCAGACCTGCGTTAACCAGGCAGCCCTCCCCAGCATTCTGGAATTTCTGAACGTGACCCAGATTTCCGTTCGAAAGAATCAGACACAAGTATCTATTACTTCTCTGGCTCACTCCCATTGTGGTAATTACCCTGGAGATAACAGGATTTCCTCCCCCTCCCTTTTTTTTTTTAAAAGAGGTAAAACAATTCAACTGCTACCCAGCTATGGCTCGCCCTGATTCCAGGCAGCTGATAAAAATGAGCGACTTCAGAGTCTCTTTACACATTTCCTGAGCATTTCCACCCCGACAGAAGTCGAGGAGAGACAAGGGAAGACGACACGGAGAAAGTTCTATCTGTAAAGCACACACACAGAAGGAGGTGGAATGGTGGTGTGCTCTGCGGCAGGTGGAACGGGGGGTTATTCCTACATGAGCAGGAAGGTCTTCCTGAGAACTAAATGGAGCATCCCAGGGAGCGGGTTCTGTCGCCCAACGCATCTGCTGCTGGGCTGTAATTAAGTGTGCGTTTTCTCGGTTGCCAAGAGAACTGCTTCCGAAATTTAAAAAAAGAGAGAGAGAAAGAGAGATGAGACGAGATGAGGAAAACGCGAGGGGAACATGTAAGTTGAATTCCATATGGTCGACATACTTTGTGTCAACAGAAATGGCGGTGTAAGAAGCAATGAGAGTCTTTCTCTGCGGGAACGCCCGAATGGTCCCCCAGTGTGGTGAGAATGAAGACTGCGATGGACTCACCCAGGGCGTGCCCTGTATTAGCTGGGCATTTAAACGTCACCTCTCACTGAACTCCCACAATGCCCCAGATGGCACAGCTCAGCAGCTGTGTTCAGTCTCTGCCCTGGGTGACCCCCTCACTGGCCACGCTAGGTCCTCAGTTCACACAATGGAACCCCAGCCATTTCCAAGATATGCCCTAAGAAACGAGTCTGCCACTGGTGTGTTTTGTCATCAAGGATCCTATTGACTTGTTATCATGTAGTTCACGTCCGTGGGGGGACAGAGGTGGTGTTGGCAGAGCTCCATGTCCTTGGACATTTGGGGCAAGGCTGAATAGCTTCCAGAAGCATCTCCCTCAGATGCAGAGTGTCGCCAACAAGGACACAGCTGCTCCCACTGGGGGAGACTGAAGCTGTGTCCCTCGGGTAGACAGGCCGGAGGGCTTCAAGATGGTGGTGTCTGGTTCATCAGGGGTGCATTGGCCACAGGCCCAGCCCCTGCCCTGGCTGGGACCGGGATGCCACAGTGGGTGAACCAAGAGAGCTCTTCTCCAGAGGCTGGGACCCTGCCACGTGGGCCCCGAGAACCCACCACAGCTCAGGAACCCTCTGAGAGAGTGGGAGGCTCGGCGATGCTCAGCCCTCCCTCCATCTATGATCAACAACCTCCCCAAAGCAGGAGCCTCATCCTGCACCATGTTCCCGCGCCAATCTTCGCTCTGGCGTAGCCGCCTTTACCGTCAGCAGCAGACTGGAGAGTGTGTGTCTGTTCCCGGGTTGACAGGGGCCGGGACCTCACCCCTGGCCAGTGGTGTCCCCTTCATCATCCACACCCCGGCTGTTGACCTTGGATGAAGGACATGGGGAAGCAGCAGATTCCCTGGGCGCCGCCGTGAAAATCTCACATCTTTCCTGACGCGAGGAGGGAGGGAACAAGACGCAGCCCTCTCCCCGTGCTGGGGAGCAGAACCGGAGAGCCCCAGACAGCATCCGCGTGTGGCCCCCAGCCGGGCTGCCCCTGTAGCCTGCATATGGGGCGACTGTTCCTCAGGGTGGGAGCAGAGTCTGGAGATAACGGGGCGCTGGGGCTGCCCCCCACCAAGAAGGGAGTCTTTCCGAGACGAGGCCCCGTAACCAGGGAACAGCTGGCCGGCCTGGGGCAGACCTGAGGGGCAGGCCCGGCCCTCCATCCCACCCCACCCTTACATTCCATGTCCTTTCGAATTCGTGGACTGCGGGCTGTGTGGGTCCAGGGGACACAGCAGTGACAGGGCAGAAGAGATTTGAGGATCCCCAGGAAACCCCTTATCCAAAGGATTCCTTTTCCAGACACTTTCAAGTCTTTTAATAAGCAGACAACTTTTCCAATCCACACTTCCAGAAATCTGAGCAACAAATTCACAGAAATTAGGAGCGGTCGCTCCATCAGACTCATGTCCAGGCCTACTGCGTGCCTGGTCCTGGGCCAGGCTCTGCCCTACAGAAATCCTGCCGGGGAATGTGGGCCATTCCTGACCCTACCACCTCGCCCATCTAAGGCCTCCTCGCCACTGGCAGGTATGCTCTCCTTGAATACTTCCAGAGACAGGGAGCTCACTGCCTCTGTGCAGTGGTTCTCACTGTTAGACACAGGCTGCTTCCTCCTCCCCATGGAGGCAAGCGCCAGCTCTGGGCACACGGGTGTGAGTCTCCTCTCCCTTCACACAGACAATAGGCCTGCCCCCACCACGTATTAATTGGAAGGGAAAGCCGTGGCATTGAAAGCACAGACTCCACCCTGATGAACGCAAAGCTGTCTGTATCCTTAGGGGCATCTTTCCCCCCATGCTCTGGCCCGTGCTTGTCTGTGGGAACCTTCTTCAGCTGTGCTTCCCCCGTGTTTATGAATGCACCCGCCTGAAGCCCACCCTTCCTTGTGGCTGGGGGAGAAGCTCTGCACGAATAAACACACGGTGGGAGCATCCTGGGTCTGGACCCTCACACTGCCTCGGCCCCCCACACCCAGGGCCTTGTGAAAAGACAGAGCACAGCCCTGCACATCACGGCCACGGAGCACTCCTGCCGCCGGCCACACACTTGTCCGTGTCAACCTGTTCTTCCGGGAGTGACAGACACCTCACTCTTCCCGCTCAGAACACGGAGGCCTGGAGCCCGGCGCCGACCCGAGTTACTTTGGAAAGTTGGGGCAGCAGAGGTGGAAGGAGGCGGCCCCGCTCTTGGTCAACCACCCCCTCCTCCTGCAGAGTCCCAGGAATTAGCTCACACTGTCTCCATCTCCAGGACGGGAGATCGAGGACAACTGAAAGCTAGAGTCCAAAATGAAAATTAAGCAAGGATGGAGACGAAATTGCAAAACCCATTTCTCCCCAAGGCTTCCAGAGATCTTCTCCAAGCAGTTCATCCCGTGATGGGTCTCAGAGGGCTGGAACATCCCTGTGGAGTCCCCATTGGGTGCCCCGAGACCAGCTGCAAGGCTCTGTGCATGAGACGGTGAGGTTCCGACAGGCCGGGTGGGCCACCGGGCTCCCACGGGGGTCGGATCTCCCCCTGCCCCACCGCCGTTGGTTGGAGACGTCAGAGCCCTTGATGTCCAAAGATGGCTCAGCTTTTGTTCCATCAACTCACACAGCCTTTGTTCCTAAATGGGTCCTTCACGGAGGACGGAAGGTGACCCCTAGAGACTGTGCAGGCCACATTCCTGCTGCGTCTAGATGAGGTTTGATTTCAAATGGATTTCGTTGCAGACTAGGGGGAGATGGGAGAGGACAGACTTCTGGTCGGAGCTGGGGTGAGGCGGGTGGCGGGGAGTGGGGACTGGGCTGCTCCGTGCTGAGTCTGTCCACTTGCTTACCCGTCTCCCCCACCCGCCAACCCCGAAGGACAGGTGAGCGTCTTCTGAGTTGGGAATGCTCAATGTCCACGGACAGATGAAAAAGCAGAAGGAGTGATTAAATGGAGGCCCTCCAGTCAGACAGTTTCCAGGAAGGAAGAGGGTCATCCCAAAATGAACCCCAAACTGCCAGCCTCCTAACCTGGCCCTTTAGCCACCACCCCGGCCCCACCCAGCCCGACTCCAGGGCCAGCCCCTTAGTAAGAAATAAGAAATAATAAACACTTAAGTAAAGAATAATAAATAAAAAATTCGTAAGCCAGTCCTGTCCCCACCCCCCCGCCCCTCAGGGCCTGCATGGCTTCAGCCTCCGTGACCCACAGACCCCCCTCGCAGTCGGATCCACTCCCCACAACCCTCACTCTCAAAGCCCCTTATTTGCCACGTCTTTTGACAACTGCCCGACAACAGGCTGAAAATAATTTCATTTCTCGTATAAAAAAAGGCTCTTCGCACATCAGAACATTTCAAGACGCTCTGGCGTCCTGGCAGGGAGGAGGCGCCAGGTGTCCCCCACACGCCTGGTGAGAGTCTGGTCGGTGAGAGTCTGGCGTGCCGGCGGGTCTCAGGAATATTGCCCGACTGGTGTCAGCCGTGAGCCCGCCTGCCCTTGCCGTGGTCGCCACGTGGGCCCAGAGACAGAACCAGACGTCGGATTTAGGGGCTGGCGCCATGTCTTGCTCCCTCCGTAGCCGCGGGCTGGTCAGGCACCCCAGCCCTCAGTTTCCCCATCTGTAAGGTGGGAAGAACCCAACTCATTCCCAGGGTTGGTTGTGGGATCACTGAGCTCATGCTGAAGCACAAAGCGGGGGGATCGAGTCCCAGCCCCCCCACTTCCCAGCTCTGTGACCCAGGAAAGTCAGGACATCTCTCTGTGCTTGTTTCCTCATCCATCGAATGGGGATAGGAATGGTGCTGCCCCGTAGAAGAGTCACAGGGACCAAGTCATTTAATATTTGCAACAGGGCTGTCAGCGATCGCTAAATACATACATTTAACTTAAAAATCTGTAAGCAGAGAGCAAGGCGATCTCCCCACCCCCACTCCGCCCCCATGACTGTAATAAGCTCTCCTAGGTCCCTCCGGATGCATTTACATTATCTTTTCAGGTGTCACCTCCTCCAGGAAGTCTCCCTGAGTGACCCAGTCATTGGAGAGTCTCCTTCTCAGGGCTCCATGGCGGCAGTCAGCCCTCCAGGCATTTCTTGGTTCCAGGAGACTTCAAACTCCCTTAAGGCAGGTTCAGTGCCCCGCTCCCCCCACCACCCTGCAAACTGGAGATGCTCCCTAAAGCTCTGGATGTGAGTGAATGAATGAATCAATGAACCAGTGAAAAGAGAGGTGGCAAGTCCTAGATTCTACTTTGTTCTGAGCGTCACCAGGCACTTCTCCAGGTACACCAGGCTGGTCTCCCGGGTTCTACTGAAGTTGCCTGGGACCTGAAGCCACCTCACTTCTCTCCCCCATCCTGCCACCACCCCCCACGTCTGCCCAGAGCAGAGCCTGCCCTGCTGCCCCTGGGCACCAGAGAAGGCCTGCACTGCAGGGCTCCAGGGCCCATGCCCCACCAGCGTCCTCAATGTCCCTGCTGTGTCTGCAGAGCCCCCACCCTGAGTCCTGCCTGCCTGGGTGGGTTGGGGGGAGTCGGGGCTCACTCTTTCTTTTTAAAAATGTTTTTTTTTTTTTTTTGTGAGGAAGATTGGCCCCGAGCTAACATCTGTGCCAGTCTTCCTCTACTTTATATGCCGCCACAGCATGGCTTGATGAGCAGTGCATAGGTCGGCGCCTGGGATCCGTACCTGTGAACCCTGGGCCGCCGATGCGGAGCAAGCGAACTTAACCACTACACCACCAGGCCGGCGCCGGGTTCGCCCTTTCTGCTTCCCCTGCTGCCGGGGGCTCGAGGCAACCAGACGCATGGTGTGATGCTCTGACTCAAGAGGAGCAACGGGGCAGAGCTGTGGGCATGGAACCCGCTCTAGAAAGCAGCAAGTTCTTGTCAGGGTGGCCCCGGCTCCATGGACAGCCACATGTGGCTGGACACCAGGCTGGCCGCCCCGGCTCCCAGGCCTGGCTCTCTGGCCGCCTTGGTGCACCGCGAACGACCTAAATCCTTCAGGGCCTTCCTCTCCCGTATCAACAAGCCAGAGTGGACTCTTACTTGCCCCCGAGACCCCGCTGACAGAGCTCACGAGGCTGGGGCTGGGGCATGAAGGTCTCCCAGACCCCACAACCCCAGATTGGGCTGCCTCTCCTGTCTCCCTTCTCTTTTCAAGTGGTCTGGGGGATTACTCAGGCCCCACCTCCTATTTGCGGTGGGGAGAAGGGAGAGCAGGCTGGGATGGAGACGGGGCTGGAGAAGTGGGGGAGGGCCTGAGCCTATTTCTGCCTTAACACAAACTCACAGAGGCGGCTCTAGCCTCTGGTCAGACGGGAGGCCTACGGGGAGCTGAAAGGAGGAAACAAAATTCCAGAGGGTCTCAGTGGCCCACAAGCGACACCCTCGACTTTACCTCACAGAAGCGAAAATCGGATTCCCGGAAGGGAAGGACACGTGCGACAGCCTCGGCCAGGGCGGGCCGGGCCGGGAGCAGGGAGGCAGGGGGTCCAGGGCAGGTGTGGGCAAGACCCGGTTCTCCCTGCCCACCCCCCACCTGATCCAAAATAGCAGACCCTGCTTCCTCTCCACCTCGCTTTAGATAACTGCAATTTAAATATTAGTAGGCAACGTTTCTCCATCTCACAATAATTGTTAAATGAATCATACTTTTATAAATAACGCGAGATATAAAAAGGCGTCGCAGGAATAATGCGGGGTTATCTGTGAACAAAGATGTAGGTGTCTGCGGCGTGTGTAACGCCCCGTCAGCCGGGGCCATGGAGGGAAGCTCTGCTCCTGGAGGTGCCATTGAGGCCCGTGGATAAACTGGGCAGGGGGCCCCGAGGCGGGAGCTTCAGAACCCCGCAGGGTCAGGGTCCCCCCCGGGACAGGCCTGGCGAGTGCGAGGGCAGCCGGGATCAGGATCTCCAGCAGGAGCTCCTCGCCAGTTCCCGGCACAGCGACCGGGGCTTCAGGTTGAGGACCAAGGCCAGAGCTGGGGAGGGAAAGGGGCTTCGGAGGGTCAAACTGGGGCTGCCCACCAAGAGGGTGAGGGTCCCAAGGCGTGATCGGGAGCCATCACAGGCCTAGGGCCGCCCTTCTTCCCTCTCCCTCCAGGCAGCTTCAGCCTCTGCCATGGGGTCCCGCAGAGGCCCGGCGCCCGGCAAGGTGCTCCGACCACGAGGCGCGGGGCAAGGGGCAGCGCTGCGGCTTCAGGACAGCACGAGTTACTCCTGGGGCGGCCCTTCTGAGAGCCCAGTGACTGAGGAACCTGGACCTCCCACAGGGGAAACTGAGGCTCAGAGCACCAGACACGTCGCCCGTCCCCATCCTGCCCACAACTCCAGCAGTGGAGGAGGCTGGTGTGAGTCCTGGGTCAGCCTCTGACTCGGGGCGGGGACTCGGTCTCCTCATCTGTAAGGGGAGGAGGCTGGCCCCCGCCGCGCTGGTCTTGTGAGTTCTCTGGGAGGGTCCCACAGGCTAGAGAAGGCTGGGGGCAGCTTTACGATCCAAGATGCATTGGGCTTGCTCTCGGACATTAACAGAGGCTGCAGGAGTGGGCACCCCCATGCACACCCCACCCACACGGTGCCTCTTCCTCATCTGCTTGTTTCCGGGGCTGCCTTGAGCCCACACCCCTGGGCTGCCTGCCAGCTTACCCCCCATGGGAGGGCCCAGCAAGGTGGAGCGGGGACTCCCTGAGACTCGGGGAGGAGCCCCCCTTGGTTGGTTTCCCACCATTGAGCGGGGCGCCCCATGTTGCAGCAGCTCTGGGTGAGCCCTGGAGGGTGGCGAGCTGGCCCTTTCACAGCGTGGCCTGCTCGCCCACGTGGGGCCGCGGGAAGGCCTGGCGCTCAGTCCTTAACGGGGAGAGCGGGGGATGCGCCTGCCTCCTCCAGCCCCACCAGGAGCTACGAGGCCCAGATTCTTAGCTCGGCTCAACACAGCCGCAGCTGCACAGAGAAACAAAGCTTGGATCTGGGGGGTCGGGGTCGTGCCCCGCGTCTGCCCCTTCCTGCTTGGGACCTCAGACTTGGGACGCCGCCTCTCTGAGCCTGGGTTTGCACAGCCGAAAGAGGCCAGCAAGAGCGCCCACCCGGAAGGGCGTCAGATGCTGCAGAGTTGTGTTCACGGAAGCGAACGTCCGTGCAGTTCCGGGTGCAGAGAGAAGTACTTTCCACGGAGGACCCAGTGGGTTCGAGCCGCGGTGGGCACGCAGGGACCACACTTCTCCCATCCCTGTTGGCTTCCCCATGAGTCCCTGGAGTGGACGCCGTCTGCAGGGACCGCCTGCCTCCATCACACTCTGTCGCTCTGTCCTCATGGGCTCCTTGCCCAGACACTGCCTGGACATTCGGGACCAGACAGCAGATGCCAGGACCCCCCAGAGAGAAGCTCTGCAGCCACAGAATGCCCACATGTCCCCGGACACGCTGAGAAGCTAACCACACACAGTGGTTCCCCCCACGAGTGGTTTGTTTAAAGGCAGCTCCTGAGACGGTCAGCAGTAACCAGAGGGACCACGTGCTGTGGACTGAATGTCCGTGTACCCCCCAAATTCACAAGTTGAAGGCCTAACCTCCAAAAGGATGGTATTAGCGGGTGGGCCTTTGGGGGGTGATTAGGTCATGAGAGTGGAGACCTCATAATACGATTAGTGCCCTTAGAAGGAGAGGTATGGGGAGGCGATCTCTCTCACAGCTGTGCGAGGACACGGCGAGAAGGCAGCCGTCTGCAAGCCTGGAATAGAGTCCTTACCAGGAACTGAATCTGCCGGCTCCTTGATCCAAGACTTCCAGCCTCCAGAACCACGAGGAATACATTTCTGTTATTTAAGACCCCCAGTCGGTGGTGTTCTGTTATGGCAGCCTGAACTGATAAAGACGCCACACATGGCAGACCCTGTCACTCTCCCCTTACAGGACTCCAGGGGACCTCACCCCATCCCCTCCACTGCCCCTGTTCCTCCCCGTTGCCCCTCACCCCTACAGGCCCCTGCCAGCCCCCTCTCAATGCCCTGAACACACCTCCGGGCCTTTGCCCCTGCTGTGCCCTCCACCTGGACTCCTCAATCTCCTTCCCACGCTGGCTCCTTCTAGCTGCAGCCCTTCAGCACTCATTCTCAAGGCCGCCTCACCAAAGATGCGATCCTTGGCCATCCTTTCTCAACAGGTAAACTTCTCATTCTCCATCTTAGCCCCTCGTTATTTTTCCTTCATTGTATTTATCAAAAATGGAAATCACATTATTTCAGTTTGCTTATATTGTCTTTCTCCCTCCCATAAAGTATTTTCAGGGACTGAGTCTGTCTTATTCACCACTTCGTCTCCAGAACCGAGCTCAGCCCCTTACGAGACATCTTTGTTTCAAATCTTCCTTCAACAAATGGATCAATAAAAGGACGGTACTTTCCTACCTCCCACTCTGGACTTAGCCATTGAGTCTTTCACTGTGTGCACCTCACTACATGAAATGTCTGTTTCTAGAGCTCTTTCCACCATGAACACCCCCTCCCCACAAATGGAACCTTCCGGAAGGCATGGGGCAGGAGAGGGGGTTCATATACCTTTCCATCTTCAGGATACAACACTAGTTCTGGCACAAAGTGGGAGCTTATAAATACATGTTCCAGTTAGTTTAGGTCCTCGTCTGCCCATTTCAACATCTGGGTTGTCTGTGGGTCTGCTCCTGTTCATTGTGGTTTTCCTTGTCTTACATGGCACATTTTCCTGCTTCTTTGCATGTCTAGTAATTTTTAATTCTATATCAGCCATTGTGTTTGATCTGTTGTAGAGACTCTAGATTCTCTTATCTTCCTCTGAAGAGTGCTGAGTTTTTCTAGCAGGGAGTAAAATTATCGGCAGAACACCCAGTCCTGTGAAGGCATGATTTGAGGCTTTTTTGAGGGACTCTTTGTTGGTTTGGTCCTGGAATGAGGTCCTGACTTCAAGGACCCTTCTGGGGCTGGGGCAGAAAACCCCAAGCATTTACCAAACTCCTCTAATGTGGTGGGACTCAACTCAACACACTGTCTCTCCTGTGGGGAAACTACAGAAATCTCCCCTCAACTCTGAGCTTTAAGCTGCTGTGTTCCACTGGGACCCTTGGACTCTTATCCTGCACATGACAGTTCAGAAGTCAGTCAAGGATCTGAGGGGAGTTTATGTGCAGATTTTAGAGCTCTCCCCTTTCAAGGATTTACCCCCATCTATTTCCAGTCACTCTGGCAGCCCTGACTCCGACCTCCAACTGCCAAATCCTCAGCCCAGTGGAGCTAACTTTCTGGCGGACCCCTCAATAATGTGGGTCTCACTGGTGGGCTCCCGTTCATCAAGGGTCCCAGCCCCTCCAGTTCTGCTTGCCTGCAGTTGCCTACCAACGCCTACAAGCAGTTGTTGCTGCTTTTATATGTTTCGTCCAGAGTTTGTCATTGTCATCAGCAGGAGGGGTCACCTGCCATGAGCCGCTCCGTCATCACCGGAGGGTGGAAGTCATGGGCTCGTAAACATATCTTAAGCAAAGAAGCGCTCCCCCCGATCGCACACCTGCACACACACAGTATCTAGCAGTGAGTGCCCCATCTCCACATCTAGAGGCAGTAGGTGCGCCCGGCGGGGAGACGGTGACTGTGTTAAAGCAGAGACAGGCCGGAGTGAGGAGGCCTGAGTGTGCTTGACCGCTGACCACGTAAGCAGAGAGGCCGGGGGCAAACAACTGCTCCCGGCACCGGGGGGCATCCTTGCCATCCGGCTAGGAAGCATCGCAGACACTGGGGAGGGTCATTTCAACATCATAATCCAACCTCTGCAAATTTCACACACCCCCAGGAGGCTGGAGGTGCGGGCAGGCACAAGGGGAAGCTCCCCGTTTCAGATCAAGGTGTCAGCTGACGGTGCCAGGACGCCCTGGAAAATGAAGTGCTGGTGACAACGCCGAGTGAGCGCCGGGTCGGTCCCCACCCCTGCTCACCACCTCGTTAGCAGATCCTAATGCAGATTCGTATTTTGGGAACTAATTAAGCCTCGGGGACTGATTTCACCTTCAAATGAGTTCCTTCTAGGGCTGAACTGGCAGCATAGTTAATATTAGGCAGCGTGTCAGGAAAACCCCAACTCCAGGAAGAGCCCAACCCTGAAGGGCAGGGGAGCAGGGAGGAGGGGCAGCAGACACGGGGCGGGCCGGCCAGCAGGCGGATAGTGGCGGAATGTAAGAAGAGGGTGCGGCACCTCCGGCCGCCTCCCGACACGGGCAACTGCGTGAGCGATCCAGGATGAACAGAGCGAGGGCTCCGATGACCGAGGCAGCGTGGTCGTTACTTTAACACCAACCCCCGTGTCATCGCCGTACCTTCCCACTGCTGAACGCCCACCCGGTGCAGGCCAGTGCCTGGCCTCTTACACATCATCTCATTCTCTCTACAGCCGGGCGAGGTGGGGACATGCATGCCCATATTACAGATGTGGAGACCGAGGCTCAGAGAGGCCCCAGACCTCACTCAATGCCGTGTCCTTCATTCAGGGCAACGCTGGCATCGCTTTCGCCTCCACCTCAATGTCAAAGCCAGCCAGAGGCGGCCCAACGCTGGACAGCAGGGAGTTGGGTGGACCCTGCCGGGGGAGGGCGGGGGGCTCACTCGGCAGCCCCAGCACGTCGCACAGCACGAGGTAGGGGGTGCTGAACGGGCCAGTCAATGGACTCACCCGTGTGTGTCCTGATCCCACCTCTGCTTGGCTGTGAGTCCCGCCTCCCCTGGGCCTCAGTTTCCCCCTATACCAAATAGGGAACTGGGTGGGATGCCCTCTACAAGCCCTTCCAGCTGGAAAATCCGAGGCCCCTGCCAGCTCTTTCTGGGAGGAGCAGGGAGTCTGCGGGTCTGACCAGCAGGATTTCAGGGGCGATGTTATCGGTACGGAAGCTGGAGACCGAGGAGGTCAGGTCTCTCCCTCCACGCTGTCCTGCAGATACAAGGGCACACGCGGGTACCCCTTCTGCGGCTGGGTGGCCAACAAGAGCTCCTGGGACCTCAGCCATTAGGGCGGGGTTGTTCCAGGTGGAGGGAGCCGGTGAAGGCTGGGCAGCCACATGGGGAGGCTGGAGCCTGCAGCCCCAGGGCCTCCCTCCCAGACAAACTGAGGATAGAGCCATGGAACCTTCGGGACTGTTGGGCGGGGTCTCACTTGGCCACCTGGGCACTGGGGCACTTCTGAGCCTCGGGTCAGGCCACTGCAGGCCAAAGCGACTTGACTGTATTTCACTGGGGGCCCAGAGACAGCTTGGCTTGTTCTGCTCTCTCTCAGTGGGGCAGAAAAGACGTGGGATCTGGGGATAAAATGACTAAAACCACAGCAGCAGCAGCAGCAGGTAATGTCTGCTATGTCCCGGTAGCAACTCTTTTCCCCGTTAAGCACTGGAGGACCCAGAGGCCCAGGGCAGTTCAGTAACTAGCCTGCGGTCACACAGCCTGGCCATGGTGGGCTGGGTTTGAACCCACGGGGTCTGCCCTCGGCCCCATCACTGACCCAGCGGCTGATACTAACCCCAAGCCCTACAATGATGTCCCAGAAGGGGTAATTCCAGCCCCCGACAGGTCGCCGCCCTCTCCCCCTCCTCTCCCCTCATGCAGTGGCCGAGCCAGCTCTGGCAGGATCAGGGGCCTGAATGGCCCGGAAGGATCTGCCCGTTTCCCCTGCGCCCTTTCCCTCCGCCATGGCGGCCGGCCCACGCGAGGTGCAGTTTCTTCCTTACACACCTTTTCATGCCTCCACCTGACCCTGGGCCTGTCTGGTTGTCTCAGCTGCTGTCACAGGCCCAGCAGCCGTCCCCGGAGCCTGCCCCACCCCCACACCGTCCTTGACCCCCGGAGGTGACCACCCCCTGCCCTCACAGTGGTCCTCTGGCAATCACAGCCCTTTCCCGGCAGGGCACCGTCCTGTGGGACTTAACCGCCATCTGTGTGTCTCCCCACTAACGCTGGGCGCCTGCAGGACGGGTGGGACCTTGCTTGTCTCTCTCTGTCCTTTGTGCCCTGCAGCCGGCCAGGGCGGTCACTGCTGCTCAGTCCACGCCTATTCCAATCACGATGGGACAACCACAGTTATCAGGGGACACGCATGCAGCACTCGACTCGCAAAGCACTGGCACACGTACACCGTCTCTTTATGTCCGAAAATACTTTAAGAGTTCACTCATTCCTTCTTAATACACTCAGAAGACAGTTTTGCCTTAGTCTGACTTGGGGCCAACATTCAAGCTGGAAAGAGAAGGCCATTCTGGGGAAGAAGGCACATTCCCTCTTGGGGGCAGCCCGGGCCAGCTCCCAGGCCTACAGAGACACGGTGGGGATGCCACCGCGGTCAAAACGTGAGCCACGGAGCCCCAAGGCCACGGTGGTTACTGCAGGGGCCTTGCCATCTGCCAGTCCTGGTTTAACCTGTGCCGAGGTTTAGCTGTGCAACCTCGGGCAGGCTGAATGACCTCTCTGAGCCTGTAAGTGACCCCCTTTGCACTTGGTCCTTCCGGGGGCCCCTTCGTCTGGAGAGAATCGGGCAGGAGGGGCGGGGTTTGTAGCCCTGGGCCCTAGGCCCCCCGGCTGGGTCTGGGCATCTCTGCACGCCCTGCCCAGCGGAACTCCAGGATTCCACGGCACTCGGGCCTCTGTTTTATAGAATCCAGCTCCTCCGTGCAGCCTAGGGCTCATTTTCTGCTCAGAAAAAAGCTGAGCCTTGTCCCAAAGCTGAAGGAAGTGCCCCGTGAGGCTCACGGGGACAGCAAGGAGGGCTCCCATTACCCATTGCCCAAGAGATGGCCAACGGGCCTCCATGGGACATTCTCCTGAGTCTCTTTCCTCAGGCCCTGGCCCGGGGACCAGCCCCCTGGCTGGGAGTGTGGGCTCTGGATGCAAAGATGGGAGGAAGGCCACGCGGCTGAACAGCAGCCAGTCCTGGAGTCCATGTTTGCAAGAAAGGTGGGTGCCACCAGGGGACGCTTTCTAATCCCACAGCAGAAGAGCATTTCTCCTCCCGAGGGACATCAGAAGCTGCCCTGGCCTGGCCGCGTTGGCACATTTCTCCTGTGACATCAGAGGTCACGTCAGGGAGGATCTGAGTACTCCGACGCCAGTGACTCAAACCTGCCCAGAAGCAGCAAGACCAGACCCGGTGTGGGATCTCAGTCATCTGCGTACAGCGTGGGGACAGGTGGGAGAGCCCCGGTGTCAAAGGGGGACAGTCACCCCCATGAGTCAGACAGTCACTCTGTCTCCCTCTGACTGAGCATTTACGCAAAAGCCAACAAAGAGCCACCAAGGTGGGCAGAGGGGGCAGCAGTCACTGCAGTCCCTGGTGCTGTCACTTGCTTCCGTCCAGCCAGTGGGACCCTCTGCTCACCCTGCACTCACAGGGGCACGAGGAGGCTGGGGAGTGAACCTGAGTGAGGCTGGAACGAGTGAGGTGTAGGTCACAAGGTTGAGTGGCTGTGCACAGGATCAGAGGATGGGGGGGCTCCGTAGAAGTTGGGGTGTGTGAGGGGCTCATGTGGGGACTCTGATCAGGAGTCAATGAAGATGGACATCCAAGGGGGATGGGCATTGGGTGAGACAGCCAGGTGGGTGGGGGGGGAGGAACAGAGGTGGTGTCAGGTGGCCCCTGGAGAGAGTTTACGGAGGGGTGGTGTTATGGCCTGAATGGTGTGCCTCAAAATTCATACGTTGAAGTCCTAACCCTCAATGTGACTGTATTTGAAGATGAAGGTCTTTCAGGAAGTAATTAAGTTACAGGAAGGTCACTAGGGTGGGCCCTAATCCAGTGTGACTGCAGTCCTTATGAGAAGAGGAGATCGGGACACAGACACACACAGAGGGATGACCACATAAGGACACAGTTGGAGAAGACAGCCGTCCACACGCCAAGGAGAGAGGCCTCAGGAGGAACCAGCCCCGTGACACCTGGATCTCGGACGTCCAGCCTTAGGACTGGGAGACAATAAATCCCGTTGTTTAAGCCACCCCGTCTGTGGGATTTTGTTATGGCGGCCCGAGCAGACTAACAGCGCTCAACAAATTCTCACAGGGCCCCTGACTCAATGCTCCTTAGGTGAACTTCTCCGGCCCTCCCAATTTGGTGCTCATGCCGGGGAGCTTACAAGTCTTCTCTGCTGTCTTCACCTTCAAGTCTATAAATTCCATCTCCCTGGATCAATGGCTATACCACTTTCTTCTTTCTCCTCGGCTCGGAGATTCAGCCTCAGTGAACCTTCCCCAAAGACCCCTTGGCATTCATTGGGCGGGACCGCGGTGCACTGTCATTCACCCAGTCACCCCCTGAGACCGTGGGGGAGGAGCTCTGAGCCTTTCAGTGCACTGCACACCCAGCACAATGTGGCCTTCGTCCACGTCTCTGGACGGAAAGAATCTTCCAGGACCATCGTCCTCCTGACTCAAGCTGCCTCCACGGCATCAGTTCAACTCATTAATACTCTGCTGAAAAAAATCCGACAAATGCCCCATTTTGCTAATGGGGTCAGCAGAGCACTCCCTCGAATAAAACTCAAGCTGTTCAGAGTTACCACTTCACTGCTTGGTTTCTACCTGAAACTGTCATGCATTTTCCCATTTTACAGGGATGAAAATTTCCTAAACTCTTAGCCAAGCCCTCCGTCACCAACATTTTCAATGAAGAGATTGTTTAAAATGCCACACACATTTTCCAACATGGCTCAAACTCACCCATATCATAGGATTCAGAGACACACTCGGAAAAGCTGTGAAAGTGAATTTGGTTTTGTATTTTGCCCTTTTAAGGCATTTATCCTTCTCGCCACAGCATTCGGGGTTATTCCGTTCCATGTTACATAATATCTGTAGAGTTAGCATGCCGTTATTGCATGTGACAAATTCTGTAGAGTCAGGCTGAGTTGGTTTTGGCTTTTCACTTTTATAAACAATGCTGCCTTGAACATCTTCGTGCACGCAGCGCCTTTCTTCTGGTGAACTACTTCCTCAGATTACATTCCCACGCGTGGAACTTCCAGGCCAAAAGGTCTGAATATTTCCACGGCCTCTGGACATACTTCTGGCAAATTGCTTTCTCCAAAGAGTTATGTCAATTTACATGACCGGGCAATTGGAAACAAAGTTTCTCTTAAAAGAAAAAAATTCTTTCCTGGAGTGAGAAATCAAGAAAACATGTTGCAACCAGGGAACAATAAATTTAGAAAAGCAAGACTTATCAGTGTGCTAATAAGACTTCTTCTGTGCTGGATGGTTATTAGAGAGGACGTTAATTCCATTCCGAAGGACTCATCAAAAACGGAATGGTTGCTCCTTCCAGCAGAAGGCAGAGAAACGACCGTGATCACATCAGCTCCTTCCAGATCTGCAAGTCAGTCCATGAAGTCTCTCCTACTCGTTTTCACGAACTTCCAATGGCGTGTGCTTCTCGGCCACAAGGCCAGCACTGGAGTGGGTACCCTGCGCAGGAGGCTACATTAGATACTGAGGACACAGGTGGGATCCTGGAGGATGTGGTTTATAACGCCCCCAAATCATCCACAAAGACTGTTCCCAGAGATCCGAGGCCAGACTGTGGGGGGGACCTGATGAAGCTGAGATCTCCAAAAAGAGACAGGATTTATGTGATGAAAAAGAGATAGAAGCCCCGTGAAATTAAGAATCAAACGGGTGGCCCTTCGTGAATGACTAAACATCCCGGAATTACAGAGAGATGGGAAAAGAGGGAGCAGAACAAAGGGGGACAAGACAGTGCGCTTCCAACTTGTCTGCAGCGCCGGCTGCAAACAGGCACGTGCGAGGTGGTGCTGGTGCACCTCGCCGCGCTGGCCTCTGTGCTTCCTGCAATCAGACAACAGGCGCCATGCAGGGGGCAGGAAAGGGGAGCCCGAGCACCGCGGGCCTCCCTGTGCCCCCAGGAAAAAACGTAGCGGAGGGCGGCTGACGGGGGCTCTCGATGCCATCTGGGTGCAGAGCGGCCCCGAGACCAGAATCGGGTTCTGTGTCTTTTAGGAAGTGCAGAAGCAGAAGGGCGAATTGGAGGGTCTGGAATGTGCCTTCCAGGAGGACGCAGCCGTGCGTGAAGTCAGGGCAGAAAACTAATGCACCGCCCTTCTGGGGGCTTCCCGGGGTGGGATCTGAGCCCCCGATGCCTCAGGTTGCTCACCTGTGAATTAACCGTAATAATAACAGCGATGACGGTGAGGCTGGCTAACGCTGAGTAGGGGCTGCCCTGGTCCCAGCCCGGCTGCGGTGCTACAAGAGTGCTGGTGTGTCAAATCGTGCACAACCCAACAAGGAGTAGTGTTATCATCCCATGACATGAAGAAGGTGACTCTGGCTCAGAGAGGTTGAGTAACCCACCCAAGGCCACACAGCAGGGATGCAAGCCGAGACCCCGGAGTCTGGGTTCTGATTTAAACCAGCACCCTCTCCCGTCCCTGGAGGACCAGCCCTCGGTGGGTGCCACAGAGCCCTTGTGCAGTCCCTGGCATGGATGATGAGCTCAAGGTGCACGATGTCATTTGGGAATTTACCTGTTTTTCACCAAAGAACACGCTGCCAGGGGCCGACTCTCCCCTCTCTGCTCTGAGGAGGGTGAGACCTCAGCTAGGCTGGGGGGTGGTCCCCCGAACAAGACATCTGAGCCCTTCATCTTACGGATGCGGGGTGCAGGCCCACACAGGAGGAGGGCCCCTGCCCCAGTGCAGGGTCCTGTGTGGACCTGGGGAGGCTGAGGCACAGACCTTTCCTTTCGGGCACAGCTGCGAGATGCTGCCGCGTCAGGGGACCCTCCGGGGGGCCGTCCCTCCTGCCCTCTTGGCGTGGAGATGTCTGCACGTCCGCCAACACCACTCTGATGATGGGGTCCCCCATCGCATGGGGTGGCGGGGGCCTCGGCAGCGGCAGGGGCCTCCTCTGTATTTTTAAGCAAGAAAGCAACACTGGGAAGCACAGCTGTCCACCCCAGAATCTGCTGTTGGGGCTAAAAACGGGGGGAGGACGTGCCGGACTTCCAGATCACCCGCTGAGGAGGGGACCGACCCCACTCCGCACCAACTGAGGCATTTTAAATTAATTTGAAATTGCTCTCAAAGGCAACCAGCACCCAAATACTGCCCGAGGGTCTCTCTGCACTTAGCAGCAGCCCCACCAGGCGCCTGGTCTCGCTCCCCACAACTTCCCCGTCCCCACGCTACACTCCCAATTAATTCAGCTCACAGCTCCGGGCTCATAAACAGAGCGTCTATACCACGCAAATGAGCCCGTCGTCTGCAGACAGATGAACCGACTTGGCTCTGTCTGGGGGGCACCCCTACCCATCGAACTCCCTGAACCCTCGTAATCTGGCCTCAAGGGTGGGCCGAGAGCCAGCCCAGCGCCCACCAGGAAGGTGTGGACCAAAGGTGGGGGGCCAGACTTGGAGACTGTGCCCAATGGACACTGGTGGGGGCATCACAGGCTGCGGGGAGGGTGGTGGGCTGGGGGGACCAGCCAGTGTGGGGTACGGCTTCCTTATGGTGCTAGAAGGCCGGGCAGGGCCTGGGGTGGGGGGACCACACATCCATTTTCAGCCCTGAAAAGAGCTCGCGGTCCAGTGCTCCTCGTGGCACAGCCCACAAAGCAGGAGAAGGGAGACCCTCCCGGGACGGCCGCTTCTCCGAGCCTCCTAGCTACAGCAGTATTATTACTACCTCCTAAAAAAGAAGCCAGAACCCTGGATTTCTACACAAAATCTGATTTTAAATGCTGGTGACTAGCTGCTGTTTTATCAAAACGTGTGTTACAGTACGGCGAAAAGAATCTGCCTGCCAGCCTCTAGGAATTTGGGGGCTGGGGGTTTGAATGACACTCCCTGCAGGGAGAGCAGGCGCCACTGGCCCACCCGGGGCACCCTGCCAGGCCTAGCAGTCGTGCAGTGGCCTAGGGCTGACCCCGTGCTGCTTTCCCAAAGTGAGTTCCATGCAACTCTGGAGGCCGATTGTGCAAAACAGCTTCCACAGCCGAGTTTGGGAACTGCCAGGTCAAACAAAGTTTGGGGGCTTCTTTACTGCAGGACTTATCAGGGGCTTTAACATTCTGAAGTGCATCCTGAGGGTCCAAGAAGGGGATAAAGCAAGCAGCGCTCCCGACGGGATTCGACCCCAGACCTGTGTTTTGCAGAGCAGCCGTGGGATTCACTAGGACCCAGCACCTCTGCGCGTGCAATCAAAGGACACGGCACGGAGACGCTGCATGCCCTCGCGACGCAGCCCGCCTGCACACCTCGGGGGGCGATCTCACGTCCAGAATCAGAGCCCCAGTCTTGTCCCGCCAGAGTGAGCCCGACCCCAGCCACTTTTGAGGGTTCCAGGAATGAGAACCGGTACACAATTCTTGGAGAGCAGTTTGGCACAGTGGCTCAGTGCCACGCAGACACTCAGGCGGAGGGTTTATGATGAGTAGAGGATTCCTGGAGGCCTGAGCTGCGTGCACCGGGCAGCGGGGCCTCACGGTCACGATTAATGCTGCCATGGCCTGGGCCCAGCTCTGGGCTGGCGAGCAGGCCGGGTGCGTCCACTGCAGGCGTGGATAAACACGGCGACGGGCGGGCTTCCACCATGAGTGGAAAAACCCAAATCACAGTTCCCTCTCGCACGGTCACACCACTTGAGCTGTTGGCACAGAGTGGACAAGGACGGTCAGGTCATTCTCTCCACAGGGGCCAGAGGGCGAGGCAGGCCCGCCAAGGAATGAGGGGCCTGGGCTCAGGGGGACCCCGACGTCCACTGGAGAGTGACCCCGCACAAGCGGCCTCACTGCTGGGCGTCGGTTTCCTCCTCTGTCAAATGCGAGACCCAAGTGCTCGGCGTGTGAGGATTAGAGGCGCTAATACAGACGTCAGCCATTCGTGGCTCTTTTCTGTCTTTGAATGTTCTCATTACGGCATTTACGCAGGAAAATGAAACCAAATCAAACAATATGCAAACAGAAGCGTCACGTCAAATCCACCTACAGCTGCCATTCATCGAGTCTTCTGGCTGATGATCGGGGAAATGTTTCCCCACATTATTTCCTTCTAAAAAATAATTAATTTTAATTGTGGTTAAAAACGCATAACCTAAAATGTGCCATTTTAGCCATTTGTAAGTGCACAGCTCAGTGGCATTAAACCACATTTGTAATATCGTGCAACCATCACCTCCATCCATCTCCAGAACTTTCCATCTTCCCAAACTGAAACCCTGTCCCTGTTAAACACTAACCCCCCCTCCCCCAGCCCCTGGCACCTCTCATCCTACTTCCTGTCTCTGTGAATTTGACGACTCCAGGTCCCTCCTGTAAGTGGAATCTACGGTATTTGTCCTTTTGTGACTGGCTTATTCACTCAGCATGTCCTCAAGGTTTGTTCATGCTGTAGCTGGTGTCAGAGTTTCCTCCCTTATCTCCTTCAATCTTCACAACAGCCTGAGGAGATCGATACTCAGATGGCCAGACGGGCTCAGAGAAGTCAAGCAATGCGCCCAGCGTCACACAGCTCCACCTGAGACTTGACCCTGGAGAGGTATGCCTCCAAAGCCCCCACGGCCACGGGGAACAGCGGTTTTAGACGTATTTTCCCCAAAGCAGAAGCCCGTACTGGGGGGTCAGCGCGGGCTGTTCACCTCTCTCTCCTGCTCACCACGCTGTGGGGCTCGTTCCTTAGCCTTCCTCTCTGCTGGGGAGTGTGCGTCCCACCATTCCCGGGGAAGCCGGGAGCTCTGCAGGGTCCAGGCTCCGAGTCCCCGCCGGCCCTGAGATGACCAGGCCTGCAGCCCCTCGGCTCACAGGGATGGTAACTTAGACTCCAGGTGCTGCACCTTCTGGACCCTGGCAGGCCACCCCTGACTGGGGAGAGTTTGCAGAAGGACCCACGAGGCCAGCCCCTCGACTCAGCTCTGGGCAGGGGTCCCCGAGCACAAGTGCACTCTCCACCTGTAAAATGGGCCCACGGCCACACTCCAGGCTGGCCACGGGGACAGAACGAGGTCATATGAACGGAGCACGTGGCCTGAAGGTGACCCGCACATGTGGCTGTGGTCTCCGAGGGGCCCTGGGAGGAAGGCAGGGCCCAGCCCTCTTGGGCCTGTCCACGCCTAAAGAGAAATACCGGACTCTCTCCGGATCACTCCCAGGCTCTGGATTTTCAGCTACACCAAACCCTTCCTCTCTACAGATCCAAACCCCAGAGCCTCCCACGAAAAGGACAGAATTTCCTCTGGAAAAGATCATCTCCCCAATAAAGGCAAAAGAAAGGGCTGGTGTGGCCCGGACTCCTGCCTGTCCCCCACTTTCTGTACTCCAGGTAATAGAACCTGGCCCTTCAGCTGGTCACCTGGCCGCCCAGAAAGAAGATGGCATTTCCCTTCCAGAAGGGAGCTATGTGATAAGGCCCTAGCCAATGGGATGCAAATAAAAGTAATGTTTCCCCTTATGAGAAGAGTCCTTACAGGATGAGGGCATGCCTGTCACATACTTCTTTTTCCTTCCTGCTGATTACAATGATGATGTGATGGGTGGAGCTGAAGCAGCCACTTTGCACCATGAGGGGAATTGAGAATGAAGTCCACGCATGGTGGAGCAGTAAGATGGAAGGAGCTGAGTCTCAGACACCACAGAACATTGCCTCAGCTGGACTTTTACTGGAAGGACAAACTTTTTCTAAGTTTGGGATTAACTGGTTACTCACAGCCAAACCTCGCCATGACTACTAGAGGCTGGCAATGCTGATTTTCCAATACCTGAGAGAGGAGAAGCAGAGTCATGAAGGGCACAGAGCTTGGGGGCCAGTCGGACCAGAGGGTGAGGCTCAGCTCTCCCTGATAATACAGCAAGGGGCGGAGCCCCCACGGCCCCCAGAGCCTGGTGGAGAGACAAGACTCATAAATAATTACAATAAAATGTGATCAATTAATAAAAACCGCCGACACATGGGACTCCTCCAGGCAATATGCTCCGGTTCCTATCCACTCCTGAAGGTAATGAAACAAAACACAGCTCTTTTTAAAAGCA
Source organism: Ceratotherium simum simum (assembly GCF_057802395.1). NCBI lineage: Eukaryota > Metazoa > Chordata > Mammalia > Perissodactyla > Rhinocerotidae > Ceratotherium > Ceratotherium simum. Next base: position 3,524,904 of record NC_141933.1, on the reverse strand, counting down.
GGACCCTGTAGGCCACTCTGCCCGCAGGGAAGCAGGAATCCGCAGGGGTCCGCTGACCGTGTGGGAGACCCAGCAGGTGCGAGGTTTGCAGAGGTGACAGGGCTCCAATTCAGGCACGAAATGCTGCGCTGTGTTTGCGCGGGTGGCCGACTGTCCGGCCGTTTCCAAAGCATTTAGAAGGTGCCTCCCCAGGACACTGCAGGAAACCACGGGCCCTGCAGAGTTGCTGAGGTCAAGGGCATTGCTCCGTGTGATGCAAGGGCCGGGGTGGGCCCACAGAAGAAGCGCAGGGGGGACTGAGATGTTGTCCCCTTCAAGGATGGGAGTGTGACTCCGTGAAGTCCAGGTCTCTGGGAGCCACATTTCCCTGGAGACTCACAACCAGGACAACGGCATTGTTAGGAAGGGGCCCAATGTGGGACCCGATCTCCTTGGCAAGGCCTTGAGAGCCACCTGGAGTTGCCATGTCATTGTCAACAAGAGGAAGCTGATGTTCTCTGCGCTGGCAGACGCGGGAGGTTGCAGGGAAGCCGTGACCTCGGGCACATTGAGGGGCCATGTCCCGGGGGCCCACAGCTGAGGCACCTCCAGGGCCTGGCGTGGAGTGTGGGAGGGGGGAGCCTCGGCAGGGCTGCCAGGGCCCCCGGAGTCCAGGGGGTGGCGAATGAACGGAGCCAGACCGTTTCTGGGTAGTGGACCACCGAGGGTCCCAGCGCCTCCCACAGGCCTGGTGTTGAGAGAACCACTTCCCGGGGGAGACCCTGTGCTGGAGAGCGTGTCTGTCACAGGCCAGCCCCGGAAGCTGCTGTCACCCCGAGGGAACATTTCCCGCCATGGGTGCCGACGAGACCCTGAGGCTGGAGCCGGGGTGAGCATCTCAGCTGCCGTCACACTGGATGTAAGATGGAAGAGGCAAGAAAGTGAAGTAAAGGGGGCTTCAGGCCCGGAGAGCAGCCTTCAGCGTCTTTCCCAGTTTCTTTATGGGCCACAGGGGTCCACAGGGCTGCCTTTTGGGGGTGTGACAAAGGCAGACGTCATCCAAGTGCCCCTGTCATCCTGGAGTTTGCCGCGTGGGACAGTTTCCAGGCATCCGCGTCGACTCCCAGTTTAGGGAGGGAGGCAGATTAAGACACGGGCGCGACCCCTGAGCAGGCTTCCTAGAGCCGCCCCGACAGATCACCCCAGACTGGGCGCCTTCAAACAGCAGACATGTCTTCTCTCCCGTTCTGGAGGCCAGAAGTCTGAAATCGAGGTGTCGGCAGGGCCGTGCTCCCTCTGGGGGCTCTGAGGGAGGATCCTTCCTGCCTCCTCCAGCTTCTGGGGGCCCCGTGTCCCTCAGCTTGTGGCCGCATCCCTGCAGCCTCCGCCCCGTCTTCCCTCTGCGCATATCTGCAGGCCTCTGTGTCTGACGCTCCCTCTCCTTTCTCTTATAAAGACACCAGCCCGTGGATTTAGGGCCATCTAATCCGGCATGACCTCATTTTAACTGAACTAATTAAATCTGCAGAGACCTTATTTCCAAATAAGGTCACAGCTGGAGGTTCTGGGTGGACAAGAATTTGGGGGGGACACTGCTGTACCCACCGACGTCTCCCCAGAAGGAGGCAGCTCAGTGTGAACAGTGACATCTCAGAGGGATGGGGGTTTGGGCAATTTTCATATGTATGTATATTTACCAATCGCTTTTGTGTAGTTTCTATGAAGACCAAACATTACCTCTCTATTAAGAAAAAACAAAAAATTATATATTATTGATAAAGAGCAAAATTATTTAAAGTCCCAAAAGTCCTTGCTGACTCTCACGAGAAGAGAAGTTATCATCCCAAGAATGTTGATAGACATCCTGGAGAGTCCTCCCAAGAGAAGGTGAGCAGCTGACGGCTCATGAAAGCTTGGTGCCTGACAGTGGTGGCCACCATTGCTACCCAAAGAGCCCGCGGTGAACGTAAAGGATGGGGCTCGCGGGAGAGGCCGAGGGACAGACAGGACGAGGGAGCAGGAGGAGAGCTGGCTCTCAGGGACCCAGTCCAGCCTTTGTGCTTGGGCCCCAGGTGGGCACGCTCACGGCTGGCTGGAGGGAGGGAGGGTGAGAGGGAGGTGCAGACCCCAGGGGCAAAAAAACCCACAGCACATTGTTCAGACACGGGCAAGGAGAGGCCCTTGTGCAAAGGGAGCTGCAGAAGAACACGGAATGGAGAACAGATCGACTCACACGCCAACAGGCCCAGCCACATGCTGGTATCCGCAGGAAGGTCAAGCAGAAGGAGCCCTCTCCGTTCTCGAGTGCAGGGAGAGCCGAGAAAGGAATGCCCGTGGCTGGGAGGAGGACCCCGGGCAGCAAAGCCGAGGCGGGGGATGCGAGAGCCCTCGGCCCCTGGACAGTCTGTCCTGAGAAGGGACGGGATGCTCGTCTTCCTGCGCGTGGTTTCCCTGCGGCCCTGGAGGCCCACTACAGGAGGGACCAGGTGCTCAGGCCATGCTCGGTTTTGTCTCTGCACAAGTTCAGAAGCACGGTTCATTCACGGCTATCAGAAGCCCTAAGTGGCCTATTTATCGTCCATCGAGCGCGGCGGTCTGGGGCCCGGTCCTGCTGTCCCAGAAATCTGGACACGCTTGGTGACCCGTTAAAGAGAAAGGACAGCCTCTTGGCCAGACGCCAACAGGTGCCCCAGTGGCCCTGGCTGTTTGCACAGCAGGCTCGACGCCTGTCACAGACTTCATTATGAGGGATAATTAAAAACGGCCGGCCCTGGTCCTTCCTCCTCCTAATCCAATTTGGTCACAGGATGAAAGAGCTTGGAGGAAACAAACAAGGTATTCTGAGCCCACGGGACTCATGTTTTAGCAGCTCAGGAGTAAGCCTGGTTTCTGGATGCTGCCGGGCGTAGGAGCCTGGAGAACTGAGGCGTCCTGAGAACGTCCCCCATGGCTCCGGCCCACCTGTCACAGGGGGTTGCGGGACCCTCCCCTCTGGGTCCCCTGTGCCCCCTCGCTCAGATCTTGTCTTCTCAACAATTCCAACCACCTCCGGACAAGCCTTTCCTTCTCTTGCCCAACGGAGGCCAGACAGAGCCTCCCAGAATGCAGCTCTGGTCAGGGCATCTGCTTTGGAAGTCTTTACAGCTGCCACTGCCTAGAGGGACCCTGCAAAGCCTGGTCCTGTCCACCTGGTATCACCCCACCCCCGTGCCGTCCATCCTACATGGGTCCCTGGACAAGGTGAGATCATCGCCCACCATCACCATCACCTCCGTGCGAGTCCTCCCCCTCCTCCAGCAGGGGACAAATCCCAGACCCACATTGATGACGATGTTGATGAGAATGGTCACGTGTGCTCAGCACCGTGGTGGCTCAGGCCTGTCTCTAACAACTGTGCATATACTGACCCTCAGGAGAACTTACGAGGTTGTGAATTCCACCCCTGCACCTCAACTTCCCGTGAGGCCGTCCCAGGTACTCGGTACCTATAGGAGCAGAATTCCCCCACCACCTGTGTCCCCACTGTCCCCGTCTATGTACAGAGGCTCAGCAGGCCCTTTGCCTGGCACCCCTAGGGAGACCAGGATGGGACATGGCAGTGGACACGGTGCCTGGCCCTTGGACGGCCCTCAGAACACGCAGTCCAGTGGAAATGACCAATAAAACCCTGAGCTCCTTTATCCTGCTGGCTCCCTTTCTGTCTCCCTGAAGGGCCCAAGAAGTGCCACACATGCGTCACACTGACTTACTGGCAGGATGAAGAGGAGGTTCTGATCACCATGAATGTTTCAATAGCTGGAGAGGTCTTGGAAATCATGAATTCAGCGCCGCGTCTGTGGACCATAACAAAGGCTGTCTGGAAAGGAGATGAGAGAGCGCAGTCTCGTGCAGAGAGAAGGGGGCTGGGTGAGGAGCTCTGGTGCCCAGCCCAGCCCAGCCTCTGACCACGGCTCATTATGTCACTCCCCTGGGTGTGGACACAGTGGACACAGGAAAACAGGAGTGAAGGAATTCCTGGTTCAAATCTTGGCCCTCAACCTCACAGCAGACAGTGGGTGAAGATAAACTGGCAGGAAAACTTGAAGGCAGGAAAGCTGCCTTCTGTGTGCATGGCACATCCTCAGCATTGAGCACACGGCCTGGCAGATGGGGCCACAAGCTCACAACAGATGTGGAATGAATGGATGGATGAATGGATAGATAGAGGGATGGATGGATAGATGGAAGGAAGGATGGATGGGTGTATTATGAGAGGAAGACAGGGCGGAAGCAAGGAAGGAAAGAAGAAAGAAAGAGTAGATGGATGAACGGATGGGTGGATGACAGAAAAAAGGAAGAAAGGAAAGAAGGAAGGAAGAAATAAAAGAAGGATAGATGATGGATGACAGATGGATGGATGGGTGGATAGGTGGGTGGGAGGACAGATGAATGGATGGATAGATGGATGAATAGGTGGGTGGGTAGATGGGTGCTTGGAATGATGGATGGATAAATGAGTGGGAGCTTGAGTGAATGGATGGTTGGAAGAGTGAATGGCTTGGTGAATGGGTCGCTGGGGAAGTTGGATGGATGGATGGAAAGATGGATGGAAGGATGGATGGATGGATGGATGGATGGGTGTGTGGATGCGTGGAGGATGGGTGTGTGGATGGGTGGTGGACGGGTGGGTGAATGGGCAGATGGATGAAAGGGTGGGTGAGAGGACAGAATAATGGGTGGATAGATGGTGCGTGGATCAGTACTTTGAAAATTACAGTATTACTTGTCAGGCTCTATGCTAATATCTTTAAGAGAGGCTGCCAAGAGGTGGTCTGAGGCCAACTCAAATTTTTATTTTAGTAAGTCACTAACATATACAAGTTGAGATATTTCATATACAAAGCCTATAGTTTGGCCACAGTTGCACACCTAGAGGATTTGGTGGCAGCCTGCCCACATTCCCGCATGGCACCCACCAGCAGAGCTGAGCGCCCGTTCCCCGAAGGGGTGAGCTCTCTGGGTCCTCAAAGCCCCCGCCCCCGCAATGTGTAGGGTTAGAAGAGAGAGAAAGATTCTTTATTTCTATGTCTCCCCCAAAAGAAGGAAAAAGAAACGCAGACCAACTGTGTGTGTGAAGTCAACACCGTGCTCTGCTTCCGGCTTCGCCCACTTCTCTGCCTCTGCAGGGTGTGAGCCTGCGACCTTGCTTGATGCATTATTTCATTTAAAACAACCCTATAAGGAGGCGTCCGACTCCTGCTTTGTTGAATCACAGAGTTTCAAGGGGCTTGCAAAATCCCACCCAGTAAGCCGGTGGCAGAGCTGGGATTCCAACAGCCACGTCTGTCTGTCTGTCTGTGCCTGGAGTCCTTTGCCAAGCATCGCTCTGCCTGTTCCCCCCAGCCACCGCCCCTCCAGCAACACTGGGACCTCTATACACCCCCTGCTTCACTAGCGGTTGACTAATGGGTCCTGGGGCCCACGCTGTCACCCCCAGCGCTCCAGTCCACCCTGGGGCCCAGTGCTTGCTGCTCAGGGTGGCATGGCGCAAGAGAGGGAGATTGGATCCATGAGGTGGGGGACTCCCCAGGAGGAATCGGAGAGCCCCCGTGCACAGCAGCCTCAGCATACGGCAGGAGAGAAGATTCGCATCATCGTGCCTTCCCGAAAAGACACCAGGACATGATTTCACAGAGTGCTCAGAGGCTGTGACTTCTGCTGAAGGTCGAACGGTGGCGGCAACAGCAGGTAGCGGCGAGTCAGCGCTTCCGCTGGTCAGGAGCTGTGTGACATGCGACCCAGGAGTCCTGTCTGACCTGAGCATGATGTGATGGGGTGCTGCAGCCCTACGGGCCCCATCGTGGAATCCCTGCTCCTCAGCCCGGATTCTCAGGGCCCGCGGCAAGTTGCAAGACGCCACATGGAGAGGGCATTATTCAAATCATAGCACGCCTGTGACCTGTGCTTGTCAGCTTTCCTCCCAGCCCAAATGTGCTGGAGCTAAAATTAAGGTAAGGCTTCTACCCAGCCTGTGCTCTGTCGAGAAAGAGTCGAGTGCTGCTCAGAAGCCACCCTGGAGCATCTGCTTCCCGTCCCCTGCCTATAACGCGTTTTAAATGGAGCCATCAAAATTCACTGCCATGTTCATATAAAAAACAGCAGCAGCAGCAGCCAATAAATTTGCACAGCTCTGTGCAGTTGGGCCTCTGCTTCATTTAATCGCTAACACACCGTGTCAGGGAGGCAGAGACAACCGATACTTGTGTCTAAGACCACACGTGTGGCTGTGCACACCACCAAGCCTGTTGCTTCCTTCAGTCTTCGCCATCCACCCAGTTGGCCAACCCAGACACCCAGGCATCACCCAGCACATCCATCCCCAGCAGCGAGGCAGCTACCCAGCCTGTCCACAGCTCTCCAGTTCCGAGCCTACTGCTGGATCTCCCTGGACACAGCAGCAGCCTCCCAATGCATTGCCCTTGCCTCCCAAGGGCAACTGTCCACACAGCAGTCCACAGATTCCTCTTAAAAATATACATCATGGTGACTCCTTTGCTAAACCCTCTCAAAGGTTTTTCGTCATGTTTAGAACAAAATCCAGACTCCTGGTCTTGGACCATGAGGCTCTGGGGACCCAGCTCCTGCTCCAGCCTAACATTCCCACCTCTTTTCCAGGACTATGCACCCCTTGCCCTGCTCACACACCCACACCTGGCTACCCCAGGTGCCCAGGATATCCCAAAGCTAAATTTTTTCCACCATAGGGTGTTGCTAAACACTGTTTTCAGGAATGTGCTACCCACACATCTCCGCATGGCTGACTCCTCCCACCATAGAGCTTTCAGCCCAAATGCCACCCTCAGTAAAGTCTTCCTTGAGAATTCTTTTTTATTGGGAGGCAGTCCATCTCCCCATGTGGCTTCAGCTGTCCTTTCCCTCACTGTAGCACGAGTGCCAAGTACAGGGTCAAAAAGAGCTTAGTACGTACTGCTCTGGGTGGGTGCATGAATGGACGGATGGATGGATGGATGGATGGATGGATGGATGGATGGACAGATGGATGGACGGATAGATGGATGGATGGATGGATGGATAGATGGATGGATGGATGGATGGATGGATGGATGGGTGGATGGATGGATGTGTAGATGGATGTGTAGATGGATGGATGGATGGATGGATGGATGGATGGATGGATGGATGGATAGATGGATGGATGGATGGGTGGGTGGATGGATGGATGGATGGATGGATGGATGGATAGATGGATGTGTAGATGGATGGATAGACGGGTAGATGGAAGGAAAGGTGGATGGATGGAAGAAGGGATGGACGGTTGGATGGACGGAAGGATGGTGGATGGGAGGGAAGGAAGGAAGGAGATGTTATTGATGATTTAATCTGGTACAGTTTGGCTAGAACACAGATTCTTCCCAAAGTTCTGACGTGGGAAAGGAGAGGAGTAAGATAAGAAAAGATATAGCAGTTAAAGAACCTGGCAAAGCAATACCCCCATGCACATAAACACACACACAGACCACATAACACAGGCACTTATTCATTTTCATACAATAGAATTAAGCAGCCACAAACTTGTTTCAATGCCAATACCTTGTATATCTTTCTAAAGCTATAACACATGATTTCACACCCATTTTCTATTTTTAGCTTGACTTTTGTTGGGGGTGATAATATCTATCCATCTACTTATCATTCTATCCATCCAACCATCCATCCACCCATCCACCCACCCATCCATCATCCAGCCATCTATCCACCCACCCATCCTTTCCTTCATTCATCCAACAAACAGTGAATGTGCACCTACTATGCGCCAGCACTGTGTTAGGCACTTGGGACAAAGTCATGAAGACAATAGCCTCGAGGAGCTTATATTCTAGTGGTGGGAGATGAAAGCTAGTAAAAAAAAAAATGCGTATGTGAATCATACCATCAATTGCCTTTGTTCAAACTCCCACTTCTCCAGGAGCCCAAAGCGTGGCTCAGACGATGCTCTCTCCCCAGGACCCGGAGAGATGGCAAACCAGCCATCCCTCTGCCTGCTGGCCACACAGTGGATGGTGCTGGCCCTCTCAGTTCCATGTGCACAGGGGATAGCGCTGACGTGCGAAGTCTACAGGCGCTGCAGCTCTACGGTGGCCAATACCGCCAGGCAGCCTAATCGGGCCCCGGGTTAATAAATCCTGCCGCTCACCTGAGCATTTTAACACTGCAGTCGGAAGGCCATGCTTAATAGCGAGCCCTGCTGTTACACCTTTGTTTCCACTTGGAAATAAATAGGTCCTTAATCTACTAATGGTTTTTCTCCTCTAAATGTCCTTTTAAATGGGTCATAAAGGACCAAAGCTTTTAAAACACCGTAAAAAGGGTCTGGAAGGGCTCTGACACCTCCAAAGTGTATTAAAATGGGAATTCATGTGTTTTCCTACATTGCACAGCATTGAAACAAGCTCTGATACGAGAGGTGGGCTAACTGTGCCTTCTGCCTGACAAAAAATACCCAGCCTGACCGGCACCTGAACTCGCATCAAAATGTATGATTTCCATCAAAATTCTCATCAGGAGTCATTCGGTGAAAAGCAGGTTTTTTAGGTTAAAATTGGTGTTAAAAAAAACTTGTGCAAATACCCATCTCAGGTGTAACTGCACTGAGTTAGCCTCTTGTACAATGCTGGTTAACTCTGTCACTCAGAGCAAGGGGTTGAACTTCCAGCAGGAAGCAAACATTGCACCCCCTGGTCACCACTGCAGCCTGCAGGGGTCGTGCCCCGTGGTGATCTGGTAGGTGCAGACCCAAGGCCAGCTACACATTCCTTCATCCACCCTGAAACTCAGCTGAGAGCCTACTATGCGCTCGGCACGGGGGTCAGGACAGGGAACAAGCCAGGCATGGTCTCTGTCCTTAGACTCAGATGATAAACAAGCACATGAATAAATGAACAACCTCATCTGGAGACAGCTGTGATTATGAAGAACAGAGCCCAGTTTGGATGAGGTGGTCTAGGAGCAGAAGAGACAGAGGGGCAGCAGAAATTCAGCGTGCAGCAGGGGAGTGGCAGGAGATGAAGTGGAGAGCTGGGAAGGAGCTGGTCACACGGGGCCTCTCTGGCCAGAAGGAGATTGGAGTCGATGATAAATCCTCTGAGAGGGTAATGAAGAGGCTCAGTCAGGGTTGGGGTAGAGGGTGGGGTGACATGATCTGATTCAGGTTTTTTTTGGAAGATCCCTCTTCCTGCTGCTGAGGTAGAGACTGGGTTGCAGGTGGAAGGAGTGGAAGCAAAGAACCCAGCAAGAAGGCTACTACACTGGTCCGTGTACAGGATGGTGGAATGTGGGCCTGAGTGGAGATAGCAGAAATGGAGAGAAGTGGGATACGTTAGTTGGAGTTTGGAGTCTGGAGATGAAACAGGACTGGCTGATGGATCAGACATGGGGTAACAGAAGGGGAGCAATTGCAGATGACGCTCAGGTTTCCACCTTGGGACAGTGGGTAGATCACAGAGAAAGAGAGAAATCCATGTGCTTGGAGGCTGGGGGAGTTTGGTGTTGGACACACTGCATCGAGGAGGCCCCTGGGACCCCACAGGGGTGGTTGACTGGGCAGCTGGACACAGAGTCTACAGTCCAGTGAGCTGCAGGTAAGAGTCAGGGCGTGAACACACACATAGCCTCACAGCCCAAGAACAACAGGGCCAGGCACCAGTTCTAGGCGAGATGCTCAGCCAGGAAACAGGGACATGGGGGACTCTGCACAGACCCATCCCTCGGGGCTCTGGTCTCAGCAGGAGACAGGCCACCAGCACGTGACTGTAACTCAGGTGGACATAGGGCCACCAGGCCTGCTGAGCAAGGCAGAGCCATTCCCCAGGATTCACAGAAGGGGCGGCGGCACCTACCTTAGATGGAGGGGCTTGAGGGAGGCTTTTTCAACCTAAGAAAATCCCAGAAGAACCCTGAATGGCATCACACTCCAGGACAAATCCGACAGGAACACATGAAGTAGAGGTGACAGCTAATTTTCCAGTGCAAAACCAAAAATGACCTTGCAGGACCAGACAGCAGGTGAGAGAGGCCTCAGGTCAGGAGGGCCTGGCCTGTGGTCAACCGCCCACCAGGACATCCTCTGCGGGTGACATCTGTCCCCAAGAACTCTGCCCACACTGCTATGTTTACATCCTTGTTGCTGTCTCAGCTGATCTGACCCCATGACCCCAGGCTAATGTCTCATGCCCAGGAGCCCAAGCACACCGCTTGGCCTCACTCCAGCCGAATGAATGCCAGGAGGCCCTGGATGAGCCCCGAGTGTCCTTTACTTGGTCCCCTTAGACACCAGTAAACCTCCCGGGCACCTGCTGTGAAAACACGAGTTCTTGGGGGTTTTCCTTTTCTCTGGAGCTCCTCCACCTGCTCCGAAACCAAAGCTTCATTCTCTGGGGTCTCAGGACCCCAGTAAAGGTGGCATTTAGTCTACAGTACCTCGGACTGGTGGAAATGCACCTGTGGCCTGCCCTGGAGCTCCCTTCAGACATCTGGATACTCTCTCTCTGGCTTCTTGGGCTGGAGCCATGGGGAAGAGACACAAGCACCCCATTTTGGCCCCTTGGTACCAACCATCAGGAGTGTTATGAATTGACTTGTGTCCTCCCCCAAATTCACATGCTCAAGTCCTAACCCCCAGGACCTCAGGATGCGACCTTATTTGGAAATAGGGTCTTCATAGAGGTAATCCACTTAATGAGGTCACTAGCGTGGGCCTTAATCCAGTATGATTGGTGTCCTTATAAGAAGAGGAGATTAGGACACAGACATATATAGAGAAGGAAGGCCACGTGAACACGAAGACGGCCTCTACAGGCCAAGGAGAGAGGCCTGGAGCAGATCCTTCCCGTACGCACTCAGAAGGAACCAGCCCTGCTGACACCTTGATCTTGGACTTCCAGCATCCAGAGGGAGAGACCGTCCATTTCTGCTGTTTAAGGCCCCCTGTCTTAGTATCTGACAACTAATACAAGGAGCCACGAGTGGGAGGCGCCACACGCCCTGTCCCGGCCCCTTGCTACTGACCACGTGGGCACCCGTTCTGAAAGTGAAAACCAGCTCTGTTGCCGTGGCAACCCTGCCGGGACTCTTCCCATTTGCACATTTCCAAATTGGAGGGAGGGTTGAGAAGGAAGAAGGAGGGGTGGTGAGGAAGATGGGAGTGTCGGGGCAAAAGAAAAAAAAAAAAACAAAAGAAGGTGAGAATAAAACCCAGCTTCAGGCTGTCTTGAGACCCTCTGCATCTGCAGAGCTCAGAGGAAGTCTGTCGTGTGCTCAGCAATGTCCACCGTGCCATGATGGTGGCTCAGGCCACATGTCACCCCAGGTCCCTCATGTCAGATGAGGAAACTGAGGACCAGTGAGAAGTGTCCTGGGCAAGGTCACCCAGTGACCTGGGGATTTCTCAAGGGAAAACCAGCGGGCTTGTGGGAGGCTCTCTATCCTGCAATGGACTGAATGTGTCCCCCAAAATCTTACACTGAAACCCTAATCCCAACCTGATGGGATCTGGAGGAGGGGCCTCGGGAGGGGATTAGGTCCTGAGATGGGGCCCGCATGACGAGATTAGTGCCCTTATGAGAAGAAGCTGGATACCTAGCTCACTCTCTTTCTACCACATGAGGGTGCAACCAGAGTCAGCCGTCCACAACTGGGAAGAGTGCTCTCACAGAACCAACGGTGCTGGCACCCTGATCTCGGACCTCCTGCCTCCAGAGCTGTGAGAAGTGAATTTCTGGTGTTCATGAGTCACCCCGTCTACGGTACTTTGTCATAGCAGCCCGAGCTGTAAGACAACCCTCCTTTGAGACCCCAGGAGTGGGGCTGAGGGGTCCTTCAGATGCCGGGGAAGGTCAGAGGAGTCAGACCTGCAGCTCCACCATGGGCACCCAGAGAAATGCAACTTCTAATCCCGGGACTGGCTCATGGGCACTTGGAAAAGCAACTGTACAGAAAAGAAAAGATATTGCAGAACTGGACAATGTCTAAATTTAGCTTGACAAAGAGTCTAGAATGTCCCTGTTCTGAAGGGACACAGAAAGAATACAGCAGACTGGGCAACCAATCCATCTGTGAGTTAAGTGAACTCAGGCTGCGGGTAAGTGAACTCAAGTGGTGGATAAGTGAACTCAGGCAGCGGGTAAACACACAGCTGGTGAGTAAGTAAACTCAGCCTGTGGGTAAGGGAACTCAGGCGGCGGGTAAGTGAACTCAGGCTGCGGGTAAGTGAACTCAGGCAGTGAGTAAGCGAACTCAGGTGGTGAGTAAGTGAACTCAGGCGGCGGGTAAGTGAACTCAGGCAGTGAGTAAGCGAACTCAGGTGGTGAGTAAGTGAACTCAGGCGGCGGGTAAGTGAACTCAGGATGCGGGTAAGCAAACTCAGGTGGTGAGTCAGGCGGTCCTCCCCTAGAAAGCCCAGAAGTCTTCTGTGAGACACCTGCGGTAAAGGAGCTTCCGAGGCCCAGCGTTGATGAGATGCGGCCGCCTCATTCCGCAACAACCCTGTAGAGTTAGCCCCCGGCGCTGCCAAGGATGGGGTCTGGAGTGGAATCCACATCTCTCCCAAAGTCTGCTATTTCTCTCCCCAAAGCTGCTCTTCCAGTGCGCACGTTCTTCATAACAATATAGAAACCGCCTCAGTTTGCTCATCTGTAAACTGTGACCTTTTTATGTTTACTTTGATGAAAATATCTTTATTTGTTTAAGTAATTTAAATAAATTTAATAAAAAATTAATAAATGATTGCACTTCTATAAATACAATAAATACACGTGAATAAGCTGATTAACTTAATTTTCTATTTTATTATGCCACAAAAAAGTAACCAATAAAATAATTAAGAAGCAACTTGGCAAGAAAAGGAAATTCCACGCTTAGTAATTTTGAAGCAGAGAGAATTGCCTGAAAGTTGTTGAACTGAGACCACATTCCTTCCTTCCCTTGGCTTTTCGGCTCCGCTAGATTTTGTCCTGTGGGAAGTTACATATTCTAGATGCATTGTTACTCAAGTACAGGGCCTTCCTCTTAAAAGATCCAGCATGCACGCCCAGGCCGGGCCTTGCTGGACGCCTGCTCTCAGGGGTGACTTCCTTCTCCCACGGCTTCGCCTACCGCAGCCACAGGATGGGACACCCGGGGGGGCAGGCTCAAAAGGCAGAAGGTGAGGTGAACCATGCATCTTCAAAATCACCCTCGAACCCCTTAGAGACTCCTGACACGCCTTCCAATGCAGCCGGATAGGAAGTTTTCTTCCAGCACCGAACCAGATCCCTGTCTCTCTGAGCGAGTCCTATATTCATTCGCTCGTTCATTCATAGAAATTGAACACCACCTGGCCCTACCCCAGGATGCAGCAGCCAAGAGGATACTCAAGTTCCCGCCCTCAGGCGACTTCAATCACCAGATAACATATTTGGTGTGCATCCGTCACGGGGCCCCTTTGGTGGTCCCAGCCCCGGTGTGGCTCCCACTCACAGTCGCTTCACCCCTGGACGCCGGCATCACCCACCCTCCTCCCCCCTCTCCCTGCAGTTACTCAGTCACGGGGGCTCCTCCACTGTCCCTCAGGCTCCTGCAGCCGTCAGCACGTTTGTGCCCAATTCCCTGCTCGGTCTGAAGGCCTGAGGTGGCCTCCTCTTCCCGATCAGTGGCCCGGGCAAGAAAGGCTCGGGTCTACGTCCTCTCGGCAAAACGCAGGCACCAACCCCAGACGGCACACAGGGTTGCTCCCCTGCCAACCGGAGAGCTGGAGCAGAAGAAAACGTGGGGGACACAGTCCTGTTGTCTCCTTTCCGCACCCAATGGGGGAAAATGGTTTTTGGAGGGACCCCGACACAAGAGAAGAGAAGGCAGGAGCCTAGCTACACTTGAGTGAGAATCGGGTAATTAGCATTCCGAGGCCGCGACAAGGAGAGCTGGAACAGGACAGAAAATGCAAACCAGGAGCAGATAAGACCGAGAAACACTCAGGACGCGACATTTGGCTACAAAGAAAGTTTCCAAGCGTTCCTCTGTGTTGATTTCCCAGAAAGTCAAAATTACAGTTTGCCAAGAGACCCTGGTGATTCTGGCACCCGAGGTCAGCCGCGAGCGTGCATGTCGGGTCTGAGGACAGCGGGCAACAGGAGGCCGTTTAACATCAGAAGTCCTATCTCAGCCAGAGTGACTTTTCTTATCAGTTCGTGAAAGGAGCGACAGGCAACAAGCAAATGGGAGATTTTCGTTGCTACTAAAGGTCTGTTTTTGCTGGAGATTTCCTGTGTGTACCAGGCAAATTTTCATCCCTGTCGCCAGGTGCAACTCAAGAGCATGGTGCTTCGGCAGAAAGTGCAGTGTCCCAGTGCAAATTGGGAATGAAACCCCCACGGAACTCCCACCTGGGGCGGGCCGCTCGGGGCCAACGGGGGGCCGAGGAAGCGTGAGGCCCCTGACCTTCCCTTGCCATTAACCTCCACCTGCTGTACTCATTCCCTGGGAAGTGACTCTGGATTTCTTCCTCCACGGGAGGGCCAGCCCCTGCCAGGCAGCCTTCACGCCTTCTCCCCTTGCCCGGGCAATCGCTTACGGGGTGCAGCAAAGATGCCCACGCCCACACAACCTGGGGACTCATGCTCCAAAAGAGGGTCTGTCCACCCTCGGGGATCCAGTGGTGTTTTCCCAGGGAGACATTTTCACAGTGTTCTGGGAGGCAGCCACCCTCCCGTTGCATGGCTGGACACAGCACAGGCGCCCACTGACCTGAGGACGTGTCCCGTGGGAGCAGAGTCCCAGGGACATCTCTAGGTAAGAGAAGAGGGCCCATCAGCGACCCCACTGGAGTGTCCTTTCATCTCCTCCCCGGGGCTCACTCCAAAAGATGCCGGAGCCAGGGGCCGGCATCCGGGGATGCCAGACGTCAAATGAATAACATCTTATGGGGACCACGGAGGGGAACTAGGAGCTTGGAGCCCAGAGGGATGCGGACCAGACCAGGTGCCCTTAGCAGGAGGTCCTCAGGGAAGGGACCCCCACCTGGATTCTCCCAAACCCCAGAAGAAATGTTTTGGTCCTAAGTTGGAGGCCAGTAAGTGTTCAGATGCTGCCTAGACAGGACCTGATCCCGGGAGGGAGAGGGGGAGAGTGGGGTGCCCGAGAGAGAACTCTCACCTGAGTCTGTGGAAGAATCCGGAACAGGTGGACAGTGCCAACGGGGAGCGCTGTAAGTGGCCCAACTCCACATGAGTGGCAGGGCCTACAGCAGGTCTGGAGGCCCAGGGCCACCAGCAGAGGGACAAGAAAGACAGTGGCACATGTGACAGCCAACAGCCACGTGCGCCCTCGAGGAGTGTGGCGTGGGCGGGTGGGCCGGTGGGCTAAGCCGGAACAGGACATGTGGCCAGCAGGCTGCTCGTTCCTGGTCTGTGGGTCACGAGTGCCTCCCCAGGCCGCTGGCCCGTGACTGAGGGGTGACCGCGGCCATGGCGCTTTGGGAGGACGGAGCCTACAGATCTGTATTCATTACGCACTGAATTCAGAGCCGGCCAGACACCCACATCTCACCCCAGTAAAAGAGGTCCTTTAACATTTACCCAGTGGCACAGTCATTATCCTGTGACAATAATCTACTGCTCTGACCTTTATAGCCGACGTCTCTCTAGCATTCCCCAGGAAGGGTTCGAGTGCCAAGCACAGATGTGCCAGGTACGCGGCCCCCCACTGCTCCCGCAACGCTGGTCCCCACTTCCCACCCATCCGTCTGGGCTTCAGGCACCGATGGCCTATCTGTCAGCACTGAGTTCCATCACCCACTGCTGCCTCCCTTGAGACTGCTCAGTGTCCATTCTGGGCCATCAGTTTGGTGGAATCATCAGCCGGCCGCCCACGCAGATGATGCAAATTACCGCGCTCGCCACCCAGGACCCAGAGCCGGCACGTGGTGTCTCCGCTCCTGAGCATTTGATGGCATAACTGAAAACACGAGTAGGAAGTGGGGTAGGAAGGGTTTTCTCCTCTCAGGGAAGGCTCCCTGTTTCTCCCTTTCAGCAGTGCAGCCAAGAGAGAGCCTGTAGGAGAGTAAGGTGGTGAACCTGGAAAAGAAATCCATCTGCTTGGGGTCAGGGTGACACACAGACTTGGACCTGGGGTTGTGTCATCTCTTCTTGGACAAACCTGTGTCCCTACCCTGTGCCCTATATGATAAGTCTCTAGGCCAAGTTATATAAACTCCTAGGACTCAGTTTCTCCATCTGTAAAGTGGGGATAATACTATAATAATAATGACGATAGTAATAATAACGAGTCCCTCCATCACCATTGCTTCAAGCCAGGCACGGCTCAGACAAGTAATCCTCACTAGAACCACGTGAGGTGATGGACTGTTACTTATCCCTGTGATAGAGAGGAGGCAACTACGGTACAGAGAGGTTAAGTAACTTGTCCAAAGTCACACAGCCCGTAAGTGGCAGAGTCCAGACGCAAACTGAGAAAATGGGCTCCAGAGCCCATGCTCGTGGCCCGTGTGTGGAGCTGTGCCGTGTCCACACCTGGCTGTGAGGACACAATCAGTTAATAGAGGACAAGGATCACCTCACAGGAACTGCCCGTGCCAGGCCTAGGTCATCCCTTCATGATGGGGCCCCAGAGCAGAAAGCCTTGGAAACGTCCTGCCTCCTTCTCGCCCTCAGCAGTTCTCTTCCGCAAAGCTGCCCTGATTCTCGCCCCGAGGGCCAGTGTCCGTGAGCCGGGGGGAAGGGGCTCCCAAAGGCTGCGTCCAGGTGGGCACCGCATATTATTCGCTGAACTGTGTCCCCCTGAAATTCCTCTATTGAAGCCTTAATCACCGGTACCTACGAACGTGACTGTATTTGGAGATGAGACAGGGTCTTTAAAGAGGTGATTCAGGTCACATGTTGACCTGAATGTATCAGAGATTAGGGCTCCAACATATGAATTTCTGGGGACACAATCCAGCCCACAACAGACGGCACCCTGGGATCGAGGGGTCTGGGTTACCGGGTGGGCAGATCCTGCAGAAGATGGGTATGAGGCTCCGAGCAGAGATCAGAGGAGAGCTCTGCAAGCCACCAGCACAGGGGGGTCACGGGTGTCGGGGGGTGGAGAAGGGGTGGGAGAGAGAGCAGAGTCAGAGTGCAGCAGGACCTCAGGGTCACTCTGCCCCTCGCTGAGATGTCCCACACAGCCCGGCCGAGGGCACCTCCTCACGTTGAGTCCACACCTGCCTCTCATGGAGGCTGCGAGCCCCTGTGCCCGGACCCTGCAGATCCCCCAACACATCTGCTGAGCAAACCAGGCAGGAAAAGAAAGGAAACAGATCTAGAGGAGTAAAAACCACAGTGTCCCGATCAGAAGAGAAGAAACCCAAAAGACAGCAAAAGGGAGACACACCTGGCCCTCCCAGGGCCCAGGACGGTTTTATGGGAAACTGTGAACACACGGCGGCAGGAGGGGGCTGGGTGCACAGTAGAAAAGGCAAAGTCCTTGTTTGAACTTGACTGAGAGATTCTCTGAAGGCATTTGTGATTTCCATATGATATTCCCATTAATATTTAAAGCAAGGGCATATCTCACCCTCTGTGGCAACACCATCTTGAAAGCATCCTTTGAAATGCTTAAAAGGTAGACCCGGGGTTATCGTTGGATTAGGAACTTTTTCGTTCATTCAACAAATACAGATCCACGGCACCGTCTCGGAAAGCCATGGGGCCAGAGGTGTTCTGGTATTTTCGAGTTGCCCGGCTTTGTGACAGTCATGGTGCATATGCTGCATATTACATCACACTGCTGGTGGGTCCGGGCAGAGTCCCATAATCAATCACACAAGGATTCCTGCAGGGGGTGGATGAGTAATCACACTAAGTAGGATAAATAAAGGCTAAAAATAGCCTCAAAGCAGTTCGGGTCGAGTCTGACTGCCAAAAGTTACGAAAAAGCTTTCACTTTTGAGATCTTTTTCGAATAAAGGGTGTGGTTCCTCCATCGTCCGATGGCTGTCCTGTTGCTGCTGTCGTGCTCAGCATGTGGTGGGGGGGGGCATGGGAGTGAAGACAGCGCTCCCGGCCCTAAAATTTGCAGAGGAGACGGTGCACAGCGGAGAGGGAAGAGAACACACGTGCACAATGAGGAAAGATAAGCAGGAGAGGCTGTGGGGTGGGGGTTCGGTGGGGAGGAAGTGGATAAGGACAAACATCCTTCCTGGAAGGGCAGGGCGGGCTGCAGGCATGGTGAGTGGAAGTGATGAAATGGCTGGATGGAGAGAAGAGAGATGCCTGCCCACATGGGTGCCCTCCACAGACCACGGTCATGGTGCACAGGGGCCACGAGCCATGTGCAATGGGTGATCTGTCCCTGGACCACGATCATGCCAACCCTGGTGTGTCTCCTCCATGCCCTGAGACCTCCTGATGATCCCTTTTCCTTCCCAGTGTGGCTAGTTAAAAACTGATTTGCAGCAATTCTCATCTCTCGCTGTCCTAATAGTCATGGGCTCCTTTGCTTGGTGCTAAAATCCGGGGTCACGCTTGAGCCTGACAAAGAGTTTGGGATCTCTTGGTTTGCCAAAAGGACGGGAGCCCATGACACCCCAAAGGACCCAGTTCCTCGGGGCAGGATGAGCACACTTCCCCTGTTTATCCCTCTACTTACTTACTTATGCCATATCCCCCACTCAGCCCAAGACATTAAAAAGGTTGAAGCCTGTCACAGGCGCCTACAGAAAACAGAAGGATGGAGACAGTCCCCAAGTCCATCGGTACTGGTACCTCAGCCTTGCTGGATGGCAGCCCCAAGGGAGGTGACACCTGCAGCTCAGACCCATGCAGTTTACAGGATAATGCCTGTGTTCCCCAAAACAAAGAACCATTGCCATGACAACTGTGGCATCCCAGAACTCAGTGACTATTCTGAGACACTAAGCCATGAGCTTTACTTCTAAATGAATTTGACACGATTTGCTTTGAAAATGTTAACATTCTCTGACAAAGCCGGTGAGCACCAGAAGGAGGGAAGTGTGCCAACGGCTGACACTTACAAAGCTCGCAGGAACAATACCTGCTCATGAGACAAGAGGATGCAACGGCGAAGACACTTTTAATGAGCAAAGTAAGGAAACAGAAATGGCAGAGTGCAGGCCGGAAAAGGACAGGGTCCCTAACCCCTCAGTCAATGGCTCAGGGCAGGTGGCTATTTCACAAGAGACGCTGGGCAGAACTACTTGAGCTATTTCCCTTTTTCAGGGTCACTGCAAAGAGGCTGTTGGAAGGGGGCGCCCACAGTAGCCCCCTGAACTAACCTCCTCGCTCTCTGTGAAGGAGACCAAGTGCAGTGACGTGCCCACCATCACCCATCGCTCTCGCCATTTTCCCGGACTCTTTGCCATTCATGAAAAGCTTTGCTGTTGGTTATGAATATCTCAAGGGATTAGGATACTAAATGGTGATGTCAATGAGAAGACAAAATCGGGTTTGTTCCCAGCATCAGCACGCTGGGCAAACCACCCTCAGTGACACTGGGCAGTCAGGGACAGAAATGTGCATCTCCAGAAAGATGGCATGGTCTGAAGAGGGCTTGGGAGGCGGGGCTTCCACATAAAGCATGCTTTTGATGGAATGAAGAACATATACGTCTCCATATGTCACCCAGGATTTATTGGATGCCACTTTGTACCAGACACTACTAGGCATTTTACATCCATGACCTCACTTTCAACCACAGGCATCCCCAGCTCTGAGAAATGGTGCTGGCATTCTAGCTGAGAAAATCCAGCTGAGCAAGCATCTAGAGGCAGAAACTCCTCTCCTGGCGGCCAGAGGCATGGCCACCCCAATGCCTGACTGTCTGTTAGCTTGGTCCATCACCATCCATGCCTTGGAGAATTCCAGAAGGACTCAGACCCTTTCCCACCAGCTCCTGGTGCAAGTAGGGAGGTCGTCTGTCTGGGAGCCGTCCAGCTGGCTGAGCAGCACAGAACTCGATGAGATTCTTACAACTGGAACACAAGGATGGCCCCAGTGAGAAATGAGCAAATATTACCACCTGACTCTGGCCACACAATTTTTTTTTTTTTTTTTTTTTAAGATCAGCCCTGAGCTAACATCCATGCCAATCCTCCTCTTTTTGCTAAGGAAGACTGGCCCTGGGCTAACATCTGTGCCCATCTTCCTCCACTTTACATGGGACACCGCCACAGCATGGCTTGACAAGCGGTGCATGGGTGCGCTCCCAGAATCCGAACCCGGGCCGCCAGCATCGGAGTGCGCACACTTAACCGCGATGCCACGGGGCCGGCCCTCACAATTTTGTCTTATCGCTTCCTCATCACTATTTTTATTTCTGTTCTGGGCACCAAAAGAATATCAGTAATTCATAACAAAAGGAGTGAAACACGGTGTTCTTAAAACTTTTTCCACTTCTGGAGCACATGCACGTTGAATTTATCTTTCGATAGCTAGATAACTCCGCAAGAAAGCAGAGGGCATGATGGACAAGAGGCAGAGCCAGGAGGCCTGGGCTTGAACCCCAACCTCACGCCAATGAGCAGAGTGTGAACTCAGATAGGTCGCCAGGCTTTCTGAGCCAACTTTGTATAGTAACGTCTACGGTGTTTGCTGGCTGCAGGAGGACCAGATGGCCTAGAACTGGCCATTGGCTGACAACTGAAGGAAGGCACCTTGATTGAAGAGAAGGGTCTGGGTTCCCTGTCCTCAGCCCCAGCTCTGGTAGAATCCCACCTGTCCAGGTCATGTTACCTGCCCTTCTTAATGTTCCAGCTCTCCCTCGGAAGACCCTGATGGACCTCTCACGGGTCTGGTCAACGTTTTCTGGGGATATTTACTGTCCTTTTCCTGGAGACACTCCCATCTTGGTGGCCTCGTTGGTCAAGGCAACCCATGTGACCGATGGCCTCAGGGACAAGAGTGTCTACTCATGTCTCTGTTTGTGCCTGGACCCAGCTGACCGAGAGGACTTGAGACTCATCCCCCAAGAGCCAGGGGATGAGGCTCTTCCTCTGCCTCATTTCTGACAACCACTGCCCCTCCATTGGCTCCGCGATTTGCCCCTGCTGGCTCAGCTAAAACCAGAACCACTCACGTGGGCACGTGTATGAGTTCTTCTCTCTCTGACTAAAATCTTCTTAAAGTCTCTCCACTTATGCTCATTAAAACCAGAATAGAAACCTTTTCTGCATTCAATGGAATTCTACCCCGCACAGTCTTCCCAGCCCTCAGCCCCTTTTCTGAGGCTCAAATGCCTCCGATCCCACGAAGAACTTCAAGAAAGGACACTTAGTTCACTCTGTTGATTTCGGGCTGAGCCCTAATCAAGAAAGAATCCTAAATGCAGCCGTGGCAAGCAGTGGAGACCCGGAGAGATGCTGGGGCTGCCCCAGCTCACACAGAAGATTCTAGATCAGAACTCACATCCTCTGGCACTTGGTCTAATGCTTTTTTCTAGGTTCCACTACCCAGCTGCCTTTGATCTCAACAAAAGTGAAGATTTCTGCGATTATTTCCCGACTCCAGTGTGCATGGTACAAGTGGTTCTAAACAGGTCAGTCCAGAAATTCTGGGGTGAGTACCTTTCCCGAAAGGCTATGTGGGCTTTGCCAGGCTCGCTGAGAGCTGACTGGTCCTCGCAGCAGGACACTGGGGGAGGGACCTCCCTCCTAGGATCAGGACAGGCCTTGTCTGGGGTCCTGCAGTCGCTCCCAGGCCTGGTGACACAGGGGCACCACAAAGGAAGGTCACAGGTGAGGGGTCAGAGCAGAGCCCAGATGGGTCCCAACACTCTCCCTGGAAGGGTAAAGGAAGCTTCTGGCATTTGGGGGTAGCCAGATGTTTGTGAAGCTGCCGCCCACCAAGTTTCATTGCCCAGCATCCATCTGCTCTATGGTCCATTCAGTAATGACTTGCTGTGCAGCCAAAAGCAAGGTCCCGGAGCTGGGGACAGGGGGACACCCAGAGCCTTGTCTCGGGAGCTGCCCATCCAGCCTGGGGGATAAACTGTGCACCACGATTTCTGTGAAATAAGCCCAGAGGTCCCACAAACGGGTGTCAGGCCCAGGGGGTTGGCCGGGCTGGCTGGGAGAGCAGGGAGGGCGAGAAGAGCCGCTGGAAGATTGCAAGGATCTTAGAAGAGGGGTGTGGGTGGCTGTAGGGGGACGGGCGAAAGTGCTCTGGGAAAAGGCGACAGTTGAACAAAGGAGCAGAAAGTGCGACAGGACAGTAGCTGTCTGACCTGCGTGGAAGGAGCCGGAAGACAGAAGGGGGAACAGGCAGGAGGGAATCAAGGAACTTCCGGGAGCTCCACACGTGTCACCTGCGGGTGGACACGGTCTTCCTAGTGCAGCTGGGGGAGCGTGCCTGGGTGAGCTCGAGGGCCATTCTGGTCCGGCTTTGGTTCTTGGCCTCCATGGGGTGTGCTCTGGGCTGGGGTGGGCAGATGCAGCGTCTGGTCCCACTAGACCCAAGCAGCCTGTGTCTGAGGATGGGCATCCTGCTGAGATGGAAGCTTCCAGGGCACGGCCTGCGCTCAGGCAGGCACAGCATCTCCCAGGGGGAAGCCTGGGTTTCTGGCGGGTCTGTAAGTTTCCACTGGACTCCTTCACGTTCTGAGTCCGTGTATCCCTGGGGTCACCCCCAAAAGACAATTACTCCTGAAAACTCCTTAAGATTCTACAGCTTTCACCATGAAGACCAGGGGCGGGGCGGTGCAAATCCTAAAACAGGGGCTAATCACCAAGGAGACCAGATCGTTCCCTTTTCAGGAGATCCCACTGGACTCTATCTCCAGAGGTGGGAAGTGGGGGTGAGCACCACAACTCCAGGCCTCCTTCAGGTACAGGATCTTTTGTCCGAGGTAAAAATGCACTTAATTCACCATCGCTAAAGAGAAGTTTGAAAACCTCTAATGGACACCCCTCATCCCCCAGAGGGACATACCGAGGACCAGAGTTAAGGGACAGGTCAGCTGGCATGGAGGAGGAGAAGGAGGAGGAGAGGAGGGTGAGCTCTGGCGGGGGCGAGGGAGAAGGGGCTGCTTCCGTGGGAAGAGGAGCTGGGTGAGCCGAGGGTAATGACTCCTGGTCCCTATCCTATAAGTGACGGATTAATGCGCATCTCCGAGCAGCAGGGAAACTGGTCTTCCCGGGTAAAATGGCCCAGAGGCAAAAACGAAGATGGAAGCAGCCAAGGGCTACTCTCCTTGGAAGGTCCCGCTGTCACAGCTGCAGGCTCTGAGATGGGAGCCCATGACCAGGCGTCGATGGGAGACAGAACGTGGCGGGCAACTGGGCTAGGCGGTGCAGAGGCGGGTTTGGGCTAGGCAGGGCAGATTTCAGTGCCTCCTAACGCTGACCTCAGCCCCCAGCTCCCTCCCACAGGCACAGAGGTTCTCCAGATGCAGGAAACCGACGGCCGCAAGTCCAGCTTTTCAGCCAGGACACAAAGTCTTGGCCCCGCTGACCCCCGGAGCCCGGCCCAGGGCCTCCACCAGGAGGACAGTCACGGCGGGAGAAGAACGGCAAGGGGTGGAGAAAAGCTAGAACCCGGGCCAAGGGGACAAGGGGGCCGGGAGAGTGGGGAGGAGGCCAAGCAGGATGGGGCGGCAAAGCCAGGGATCCCAGGGTGCACCTTCCCTCCCGCCTGGACCCACATCTGGAGGCACAGCCGCAGACGGAGCAAAGGATGGGCAGCAGGAATCAGCCTGGACTCCGGGCTGGGACGTGCCTGTAAACGTGGGTGAGGCTGCAGGGAGGACTGGGAGCCCCCAGGTGGGAGGAGCAGGGCAGATGGAGGTGCCGATGGATGGCAAGGACGGGAGCAGCATCCCAGCCCGGAGCAGAGGAGGGCAACCAACCACGCACCTCACCCTCCGGAAGGGCATCTTCGCTCGTCTGAGCCCACCGCCTGGACCTTGGCGCTCTGCATCGTGTGCAGAGGGCCCTGGATGGGGGCTCCAGGACCTGGGATCAGAGGCAAGGAACTGGAAGAAAACCCTCAGGGCCAAGAACCCCTTGGTCAGAGAAGGGCAAGGACCGAGCAGCGGGTACAGTGGGCACTCAGGGTCAGGAGAGCAGCCATCTTGGAGAATGGACACATTCTCTCCAATGAGAGCAGCATGCAGAGTCTGGGCCCGCCTCTGCCCCGAGCCCCAGGCACGAGCCCCAGCTCATACTGGAAGTAGAGGTTCTCCCACCAGAGGGGGCTTTAGGGGTTGCTCCAATAATTGGTGGGTGGGGGGTGTACTTCTCACCTGTGGTGGCCAGGGGCCAGACACGCTATATGTCTAGCAATGCATGGAAAAGTCGGAATGAATTGTGAATGACCTGCCAGACGGACATTCACATGGATTCGAAACCCGTTTATCTGAGTGCACAGCCTCCTCCGTCTGACTTACAAACATGCATATGTTTGCACAGTTTTGACATTCACTGAATCTTCCGGGAATGCAACCACCAGGTAAATGAAAGAGAGAGTATGTTGTGTTTGGTCCAGAACTTTACTAAGAGGTGTGCACCATTTCTGAAACCCCACCACCGACAGCGGAGCACTCTTGGTGTCACAGCCGTCCAGGGAGCTCTCGAATTTGATGGTGAGTGTGAACGAGCGTCCACCCCTGCACTGGCTCCTCCAGAGGAGGACAACCCCTCACTGAAGCACGGATCGCTGCCCTGTCAATTCCTCTCTGCTTCCCATTCCTTTATATGACAGTCAGGGCGTTATGCCGATTTTTAAAATTACATGTGGAGGTTAGGTTATCCGTGAATTTCACCTGAAGATAATGGAGGTGATGCTACACAACATTTGTTATAAAAGGGGTCGGGGCCTGATGCGCTCGGGAGACACGGGACAAGGATGTGCCTACACTGAAAGGAATTTTGTAGAGAACATGTGGCTGAGGGTCTGGGAGAGGCGGTGGGTCTCGGGGCTTCCACTCTTCTGCAGGGGACAGAGTGGTGTGGGCCTCTTCCCCAGGGGCTCAAACTGCCCAGGACCAGAAAGCAAACAGCTGGAAAGGCTTGGGTTTGGGGGACAGATCAACCCAGAGGACAGGAAGGAGCTGATGTGTGTGGGCAGGTGGGAGGATGCGCTGAGCATCTCTTGTGGGACACGCTCTCCAGCAGCCATGCGTGTCCACTGCATGTGGGGCAGCGTGGCCAGGGACTCCGAGGGGAGCAACCACAGAAGGACACGTCACTATCCCAGGCCTCCCTCGAGCAGCGTTCCAAGGCCACGTGGCATGCACGAGCAGGCGTGGGTGAGCCCCAGGGACAGAACGCGGGCAGTGAAGACAAAGCACACAGAAACACACACGCAACAAGAGGTCAAGGCCTCCTGGTCACTGCTGCACCCCGTCAGGACGAAGACGACAAGAGTCCCTGGGGGGACAGCATTCGGACAGACCAAAGACCACGGTGGATGCCCACGTCGACACTCACCCGGACATCAGAGCCGGAAGTCGGCCACATGTGAAACACCATCCCCGCAGGACACACGTGCAACTCGCGGCTGTCACAAGAGGCCATCGCCCGAGCTCACGTCCCGGCACGTCAGCTGTGTTTTAGGATTTGGGAATAAAACTTCTAGACTGACATGGACAGAGCGGGGGATGGGAGAACCGCAGCATCAGGCGCATGACCAGCCCTTCAGCAGACACGAAAAGGAGGATGACCGAGACCCGGAGGCTCACAGGGAGCAGCAGGGCTGGCGGTGCCCGAACACAGCAAGCGGCCCCTACGTGCGGAGGGAGCCAGGCGCACACACACACGGGGAACCTCGCCCACGCGGCCCGCGCACCCTGCACAGCTCCCTCGGCTCCGCAGAGGGAGGCGAGACAGGCACAGAACCAGCCGTGACGGGTACGGTGGCAGGTTGCTCACATCCGCTTAGGCTGCTGTGGCTGCTACGGCTTTATGATGTCCTCCCTCCCTCTTGCTTGGAAAATATTCTCTGGGAATCCAGACAACAGCTGTGTGCTTGCTACATCATTCTAGGTAACATACCAGCTCAGCTTTCCTTGGGAAGGTTCATTCTTAAAGCTCGCAAAGGGGAGACTCGACCACACTGACCCCAATCGATCCCGTTTGATGAAATGAGATAGGTTAGAATTTGCGGTTTTCCCCAGGACCTGCTGGCTCTACTTGCAAACACAAAAGGATACCGTGTTTATTTAATATCATCGTCTGTTTCATGGTAGGTAGCACATTTCACAGTCAAGATGCCAGGAAAACTGAATACTTCTCTCAAATCAGGTCTATTTTATTTCACAGCAGGTGAAATCTACCAAACAGGTATTTTTTTTAAAAAAAAGAATCATTGCTCACTATCAGCACGGATTTTACATTCTCACACATAAATACACACACACACAAACATATACCCAAAATATTGCGTTAAGAAATCTGTTTGAAAACACCACGCTCTGTCCATCATCTATACATATCTACAGCATAATTATACAGGCACTCAGTCCTGAAACCTAGCAACAGTATCCAAGTATTCCTCAGCAATCAGACACGAAACTCACACATCAGCGCAATGTGCTTCATTTTAAAAAAACAAAACCCTCTCGCTTCTCTCTCCATAGCTGCGGAAGGACAAGACGTATGAACACAAACCTTGTTCGGTGGAAGCAGAGCAACCCATGTCATTTAATCCATCTGACAGTGCATCTCCCCATAAAGCCGGGCAAAACCAAAAATAACAAAGACTGTAAAAAATAGGTTATCTCAGTCCAAAGCTTATCAGCTTGCAACATGCTTAATATTTGCATGACTATTTCGGACACGAGCTCCCCAGCTCCCCGACAGCATTGCTTTGGGGGACCTCCATCCTATAGAATCCATCGTAAACGCTCTATCGCAAAAGCTTTTAAGACCTGCTGGGCTCATGGACTCAGCCACAGCTAAACACCGGATGACAACAAGCGGGGATTAACTTTGGTATTCACGGCCGCTCTCAAACCATCACTTTCTCCGAGTTGGCAAATAAAATCACCAAATGGAGGTCACATTTAATTTTTTTAAGGAGGAAGGGAGGTAGGAAAAAAAGAGAACCACAGCATCCGTTAGTAGCGACATACATGCTGGCTGGATTGTGAACAGAGCGTTTCACAGATGCAATCTCTCTGTTAAAGGGATAGAGTTGTATCCACACAGCGTTCCGGATCCATTTCCGGATTCTACAGACCTCGGAGAGCCCATTAATCACCTTGCTGTGTTTCAGTGTATTTACCGGAGTCCCCCTAAAGCCACATCTGAGCATCCTAAGGGCAATGATTTCTTGGTGGTGCACTTCCATGTCTGGAAAACAAAGGATCCGTCACTCTGAGGCAGAGGCTGTTTGATCTTTTAAAGGGACTTTTATAGAAAGGCATCCTATGGATTAGGCTGTACGTGGAAAGTCGGGAAAATGTGTAGTATTTTAACTGACTCACTTTGAAGCATCAAAATCGACCCTACGTCATCCTTACCCCCAACCTCGAATCTGGGGCTCCTTCCACTGGATCTATATTCAGACAAGCAACCCAACACGATTTGGCAAAGGTGAGTCTTACCTTCATTTCCTCTGAGTTCACAATCCTGACATGTGAGGCTGGTTGCTCCAAAATGGTGTCCCAGCCCCGCTAAATGTCTGATAAGTAGAACTCCACTAGTGAGCATCACAGGTTCATCCCAACACAGAGGCAAGGACCGACAGCCTCAGGTTTAGGACACAAGTCCCCATTCTTCCATATTTCTCCTACCCTGTGGTGTAGCTGATAAGTCAAGCCTTGAGGAAGGTCATGAAGTAGAAACACAGCCCCCATCCCATCCCCCTCCAGCAGCCCCCACCACAGCCCTTGAGGCTGATGAGAATAGACAGATGGTATTGGAGCACAAGTTGAAGTTCTCCAGCCATCGCTCTAAACACCTACCACCCAAGAGGCTGGGGGCAGACAAAAGATCAGCCTTGACCAAGACTGATTATGGTAGCATCCTCGCAGGTCATGGAGGATGCAGGGCTGAGGGTGGCAAGCCACAGAAGCTGGAATTGGAAAGGCACGTGGCCACGGAGCCTCACATACCACAGACTGGAGACCAACAATCTAATGTGGCCCGGGAACTACCTGGTGCTTAAGGGCAGAGAACACTGCCCCCCACACAGCCCACTGCCCCATGCTCCTCTCCCCTGTGCCCACGTGAGCTCTGCACTCCGGACTCTGACCATGTTTAGGAGGGATAAAACATCACACTCTGGCAGACACATCCAATCCAGGAACTGGTTTGCCCATAACAGGTGCTCTGCTCCTCGACACCAAGACCGGCTGGTGGCCTGGAAAGCTGGTTTTTATGTCAAGAAGAGTGGGGTGGGGGAGGGGGAACTCTGGCAGGCGGAAGAGTCATTTATTCAACAGACATTTATGGAGGCCCTGCTATGCGCTGGACACTGCAGAGAAGACAGACACAACCCGTCTTTACGGAGGCAACAGCCCAGAGAGATGAACGGTCATACAGCAAGGTGACTGTCCTATAGTGGGTTGATGGTGGCCCCCAAAAGGCATATCCAGATCCTATCCCTGGATCCTACAACTGTGACCTTATTTGGAAGTAGGGTCTTTGCAGATGTAATTAACTTAAGGATCTCAAGACGAGACCATCCTGAATTTCGGGCGAACCCTAAATACAAAGACTGGGGTCCTTATCAAGAAAGGAAAAGGAGATTTGAGACAGACGCAGAAGGAACGGCCATGTGAAGCAGAGGCAGAGACAGGAGTGACGCATCTACGACCCAAGGAACGCCAAGGATCGCCAGCTCCCATCAGAAGCTGGGAGAGAGGCAAGGAAGGAGCCTCCCCTAGAGCCTCCGGAAGGAACCAACCCTGCCAACACGTTGACTTCCGACTTCCGGCCTCCAGAACTGTGAGAGAATAAATTTCAGTTGTTTGAAGCCACTCAGTTGGTGGCATTTTGTTATGGCAGCCCCAGGACACTAATACTTGGCCCATCCTCGTGTTCTGAGCAAGCCCACTGGAGACGAGGGTGGGCCAGGCAGGCCTGGAGTGTCCTGGGAAGCAGAGGTGGGGCTGTGCTGGACACCCAGCATCAGAACTGCTGGAGGGACATAAAACGGCGAGCAGAGGCCAGCCCAGACCTAGCGAGCCAGGCTCTCTGAGGGGCTGCTCTGGGCATCTGCATTCTACTCAAGCTCCTCAGGTGCACCCCAAACCTGGCATGCGCTGCTGGGCTCTGGGGAGCCTCGGAAGTTTTCCATCGACGGGTCGAGAATAGTCAGGAACAGGAACGGGGCAGCTCTCAGGCTCTGTCTTGGGGATCAATTGTCAGCAACACAAGACTCACTGGGGGATGAGGGTGGGGGAAGAAGAAGCAGCTGGGGTGACGGGGACCAGGACACGGGGGATGTTCACTAATCAAAGAGGCCAAGTGCATGAAAGAGTTCACTCTTCTGCAGAGTCATGTACCACTCTCCCAGGAAACAGCGATGGATCAGCATCCATCCCGATCTGGAAGGGTACAAGGGACAGTCCTTTCAACACCACTGCTAAACCCAGGGGGCAGCGAGGCAAGGAGGACATTCTCCTCTGTGGTCATCACCTCCTAAAGAGCCAGGCCTGGGATGGACGAAGGTTCCAAATCCCCTAATAGGCACAGGGCCCGCACGGGAGACACTGCTCCATGAAGAGTCATCACGGAGAGACGGTGACCATGGGGGTGATGGTGCAGGCATCTCAGGCACCTGCTCTGCAGATACCCCCAAGGGCTTTCTAAGGATGTTCAGGCAAAGTACAGTGTTTTAAACACCAGAGGGAGAAAGGATGTCCCCTCTGGTATCAAGAAGCAGACTGCTTTCCTTAGCAGAAAGAATTCTTCTCGAGACTGGAAGGAACTGGGTGGCAGTTTTGCTGGAACTCTGGGCCTGTAACCTCTCAGGTCTCACAGTCAGAATCCTTCCCTTTGGTGACCCCGTGGAGGGGACTCGACCCCCCTGAAGTCTGTCTACCTCCCTCCTCTCTCTGTCCCCCCTCCAGAGAGCAGCTACCAGGCTGCGTCCTTCCTCTGTAAGGTCTCCTGACGACCTCGACAGGTCCTGTCGGGCAGGAGCATGGCCAGTGCTGCTGAATATTTCATAGAGGGCGAGAAGTCTCAAGGAAGACATTTCTCTTTGAAATGTTAAAAGCAAATGCGGAAGGCAAGGAGGAATCAGGACTTGGAGAGAAAATAATTGATTCCGCAGGTGAGAGCTTATTCTGGGCCTCGGGTGAGGACAGGGGCCTGGAGGAACCTCTCTGTCTATAACATGACTTCTCTCCTGAATGGATAACGAGCCACGCGCACACCTGTTGTTGAGAGGCCACCGTGAGCTGCACAGCCTGCCCAGGGGTTGCCTTACTGCACAGCCCGGGGCAGCTGGTCTGCGGGGCCAGTACTGTAGTCCTTGATCCTCTCGATTCTCAGATGACCTCTTTACAGCCTCCAGGGTAGCCTCACACCTGCGCTGACGCAGCCTCCTCCACCGCAGCCCCTTACCTCTAAGCCCGTCTTGGGGGCTGGCTTAACTCTGGCAGCCACAGAGCAATGGAGCCCGCATGAGAGAGCGAGAAAAGATAATCCCTCTTAGTGGGGAGGTGGTCCATCCTCTCAGTGGTCAGTGACTGAAAAGGCCTCCTCTTCCCTCCACCCACCCCATCCAATGCTGGTTCTAGGACCAGCCTGTGTGAGGACCCCCAGCCTTCCTGTCCCTGCCTACACTGACGCCTGCAGCTCTCACGTGTAGTGACATGCTCTTCTCAGCTTCACAAGGGAGGCAGCGGAGCATGGTGGTTAAGAGGACAGAGTCCTCCAGAGTCAGATGGACCTGAGTTCAAAGGCTTGCTGGGCCAATTACTCCAGCACTTGGTTTTGGGAAATCCTGCACAGGAGATGCCACTGGGGCCCTGACATACCCCCTGGGTGCTCAGCGCTCCCGTGTACGTGTACTGCTTACCCCAGCAGGCACCTGTCCCTCCCTGATGAGGGTTTTCCTTGGTGCTAGGAAGAAGCCTGCACAGAGCTGGCCTGAACTAACGGGAACTTTAATTGGTGGATTAATGCATAAATTGCCTCACCCTTGGGGTGGAACAATGCCAAGGCATGTTCTTGCAATCCCCCAGAGGTCCCCAAGGGGACCCAGCCTCAGGTGCCTGCAGTGTCACCTGCTCGTTAACACACCTGAGCTGGCGTCCTGTCCTTCCTGGCTCACTTCCCCGTGCCCCCACGGGGCTTCCTGGCACCACCTCCACAGTAACCACATGCCCTCAAATCCTTGCCACAGGTCTGCTCTTGGGGGAACTCAACCCCCAAAGCCACACCCTATGTCAGGTTCTTCCTCAGGAAGTCACAGACGAGAACTGCACCAGGGCTTGGGGACTGAAAGGGTGTGATGCCACACGTGAACTGCCAGGCACGCAGCCCTCAGGAAGCGTTAGCTGTTCCTTGTGGTCATTCACTCACCCAGATGCGAGGCGGCTTTCTTAGACAACGGGTGTGGACCCGCACGCAGGAGTTACCAAGACCCAGGCAGGCAAGTCAGGGCCCAGGCTAGGGGGAGGGGAGCATCAGACTCTCCCATCTCACCATCAGGCCCCTGAAAGTAACGAGGGGTGATGCAAAGTTGGGGTGGCCGGTGGGCAGAGAGCAAACACCTGGGTTCGGACCCGGGGGTTTGGTTAACACAGCGCCGAATTGGGATTGTGTAAGGGATCACTGTGCTTCAGTGAGTCAGTGCACTGAGTGAGGTCTGGATGCACGAAGGACCCACAGCCTCCCTGCCCTTCATCTCCTCTCTGAGACATTTTCAACAGGCAACTCAAATGGCATAGCTTGCACCTAGGCCTGTTGCCAGTTCACAGTCACAAACCCTTATATGACTCAGAGGAAAGAAGAGGTCCTTTCTTCCTTCTTTGGAGATGCTGAAGGGGCCCTCTGGAGAAGCGCAGGATTTCTGGGCTGTCGCCTCTGGGCCACGCCCTGGGAAAGGCCACAGCGCTGGTGACAGAGGGGGACACCCTGCGTCGGGTCATTGTCAAAGCCAGCCCCTCATCATCACGGAGCCCCGGGTACAGAAGCCAAGGCCCCAAACCTCGATCCCAGCACCGTGACATACGGAAGTCGCAGGAGCCCGTGGTGCGCACCCCCATATCTCAACAAGGTATGTCCTTTATAGTTTAAATAAAATTGCCAATCAGAATGGGTGAGGAGTAATGAAAATGTATTCACTCAACAAATGAGTATTACTTTTATGATAAGAAAAAAAAATCTCTGTTTGTAAAGAGGTGTTTCCACCACAGATAGAAAAGCTAATTGTATCTCAAAATGGAAGAGACAAGACAGGAAGCTCCCCAACCCGGGTTTTGAAATCAGCTCAGCGCAGTTTTTGAGTAGGAGAGCTGGCGGCTGATCCTAATATTCGAGGTGGGGCGGGAAGGGCAGGGATGGGGGCAGAGGTTAGAGTCCCAGGTGTCTCTCAGCCCCAGTCCGAGAGCGAGAGAAGGAAGATACTCCCACCTCCCTCTTCGCTTTTCGGGCCCCAGTCAAGTTCGGTGCTTAATAAAGATGGTGAGGGTGGCCCCAAGCTTGTTAACCATTGCAGACAACTCAGAGATCCACGGAGCTCACGGGGCCGGGAACAATCCCCACGACTGTGTGGGACCTGCGCACACGCTCGCTCACCTCTCTTCTGTGCTGCATGCCCTGCTCAATAGAGTCCCAATTCCCTTCATGGCAACCGATATTTCTAGACCACAAGCCAACCTTATCCTATAGTAGAGCTCTCTCATATTGGGGAGGTGGTGGGAAGAGAGTTGCTGGCACTCTGAGAGCTCAGTGCATTTTCTAAATCACTTTGCAGACATTAACTCATCAATCTCTATAATGCGCTCACGGAGGTGCTGATGCGGCCGTGGTGGAGGCGTGGATCTCAGAGCAATTGAGTGATTTGCCCTGGCTCGCAGGAGGGACGTGCGTCAGCATCGGGCACAGCCTTCGGGGGGCCCGATGCTCAGCACAGGGCGCTGGCTGATGCAGGCAAAGCATCTGGCTCTGCATCCTTGTGCAAGTCTCAGAGGCAGGGCGGGTACCAGCCACACACTCAACACGTGAAGACTCGACAGCCAAACGCATGGTTTTGCTCAGCCCAACACCAAACACGGGGTGAGGGGCACAGGCAGTAAGACACAGATGCCACCCTGCTACCTCTTCCGGCACCTTGGAGCCCCGCCGCCCACCCCCTTGATGCGATGGCGCCATCTTCGAAAGCTCACCGCTGCTGGTCCAATGGGGCTGCTCCCCGCTGCAGGTCCTGTGTAAGCCCGGGGCTGGAGGAAACAGGCCAGCGGGCTCTTCCAAGATGCAAGACTGGGCCCAGCCGCCGGCAGGGCGATGGGAGAGAGGAGGAGCCCGAGAGACGGTCCTCCTGGTTGGTACAAGGGGGACTAGAAAGGGGAATGGCCATCAGCACCATTGCTGGGGACAGTGGAACGGATGCCAAGAGAAGGGCGGGGAGGGGGTACCACTGGCTCTCTCTCTCGCCTCATTCCGTCGACATCTCTGGGTTTCAATGGAAGTATGTTACAGAATCTTTCAGTACATCCATCTAACTTAGGTGCAAATTAGCTGATTCACCAGTCGAACAGCAATGCCCTGCGCCCACTGCATGCCCCTTCACCAGTTTCCTTGCCTAATTTCTAAGGATGTCCTTAGTTCCAGCCCTGCCACAAGTTCAGAAAACTAAGAACAGAGATGGAAAACATGCTACCACTATGCCTTCTGTTAAGTTTTGCTAAAAGCGGGCTCTGAACCTTCTAATGAGGATTAAAGAGAGGGAGTGTCTCCTCAGCCAGACGGCGCCCCCCCAGGGTCCATCCACGAGCCTACTTACCGATGTCCGTCTCCTTGTGGTTCTTGATGTATTCTGCCAGCTCAAAGTTGCCCGCTATGATGGCTACCTGCAAGAGTGGAAATCGCGTTAAGGTGACAACTGCAGGGCGGCGACCTTTTACATACTTTCATGTCACCGGAGGCCTAGCAGCAAAATGAGTCCAATCGTAGCTCCATTTTTTTTTTTTTTTACAAGAGATACATCTTTTTTTTTTCAGTTTTATTGAGCTATAATTGACATACAACACTGTTTAAGTTGCACAGCAGAAGGACTCGATGTACATATATTGCAAAGTGATAACCATAAGTCTAGTTAACACCTATCACCTCATATAGTTCTAAAAATTTTTTTTCCTTGTGATGAGAACTTTTAGCGACTTTCGAACACACCGTACTGCAGTGTCAACTACAGTCACCATGCTGTACATTACACCCCAGTACTGATTTCATAACTGGAAGTTTGTACCTTTCGACCACCTTCAGTCATTTTGCCCCCCCGCCCCCCCCACCCCAGGCCTCTGGGAACCATGAATCTGATCACTTTTTCTACGAGTTTGATTTTTTTAGATTCCACATATAAGTGAGAGTGTACAGTATTTGTCTTTCTGCGTCTGACTTATGTCACTCAGCACGATGCCCTCTAGGTCCATCACGTTGTCACAAATGGCAGGATTCACCGTAACTCTTACGACCACAGCCACGACACCCACCGGCCCTCAAACCCACCCAGGGTCACGTCTTCCCACTCTGTCAAACGCCACACTTGCCCGTCTCAAAGCCCCCGGACATTTTACGACGAGGCCATCATTCCACGAGAATAAGCCTCTGCCCGGAAGGCCCATGGAGGGAGTGATCTGTAGGGCAGCGGAGAGCACAACGAGGCCCGAGCCCGGAGACCCCGCCAACTGTGTCCTGTATTCCCACCAGGCCCACCTGCTTGCAACACGCTTGCCCGGGAGTCCCATCTTTCTGATTAGACACGGGCCAGTCCCCTTAACCAGAGAGAGAGGGACATCTCAAAACAGCATTCAAAGCTCCTCATCAGATTTCAGATCAGCGGGAAAAAATTCCAGCCATACCTGTGCCATACATGTGCTATACATGTGTGCACGGGTGGGTGACACGCAGAGCAACGCCTTCAGGAAATGATCCCAACCCGAGCCCAACAGGTCTGGTGACTAAAGCAGGAAAGGTGTGTGGTCCTTGACATGCTGAGGCAGCCAGGCAGGTGAAGCCAAATGCCCCTGGGATAGCCCAGGGAGACCCGAACCAGAACCCACACAGGCAGGGCCCACAGCAGTCATGGGGAACGCCCCAGCCGGGGAGACCCTGGGGTCGGAGGCAACAGTCTACACCCACAAACGAGCGAGGCGTTCAGATGCCAACCTGGAGCCGCACACACATCTCCAATCAGTTGACTTTCCGTGATAATGCGGTGGGCCCCATACAATCATTTGGAGGCTTTAAGAGCAAAAACTGAGATTTCCTGGTGAAGAAGATATTCTGCCTCAAGACGGCAGCATCAACTCCTGCCTGAGCTTCCAACCTGCCCTACAGATTTCAGACTTGGCAGCCCCCACAGTCATGAGCCAATTCCTCACAAGAAATTTCTTATATATATATATATACATCTATCTCCAACCTGTCAGCTGTTTCCCTGGAGAGCTCTGCCTGATACAGCTCTGCATGGAGGCTGTGGGGGCATTGCTGCAGAGACACGGGGACCCCAGACCCCTGTCCTTGGAAGTGACGTTGATTTCAACTCTCGGGCACCGCCTAATGCTCCACGTCCTCCAAGCATGCCGCCCCACAGGAGAAGCCAGGAGCCCGTCCAGTGCCTCCCCGGCTTGCCAGTGACAAGAGGAGCTATGGGAGCCCCTGTCTACACCAGCGGGGGGCAAAGGGGAAGGCAAAGGCCACTTCAGGGGGCAGTCCCAGGTTCTGCAGCTCCAGTGGGAGGGGTGGAACCATCGGGTGGAATGAGCTTCAAGGGCCTCCTGCAGGGTGATCACCTGCCTGGGACCCAGGCTTCAGATTGTGGACCCCAGATACAGAACAGGGACAGAGATGAAGAGCCCGGAGGGGGGTCCAGACAGCCACCCGAGAAGCTGGCACCCTAGTCTGCCGGCTTTTATGACTGAACGTAGAAGGAAGGGTCTGGTCTGCAGGGTTACACGTAACACATAACCTAGCGTCGATGAGGTGACAACTGGTGAGGATCATTCCGTGTCTATCAGCCAAACCCTCAAAGGCACAACTCCCTCACACCCATCACGATGGTCACTATCAAAAAACAGAAAATAACAAGTGTTGGTGAGGATGTGGAAAAATGAACACACTTCTGTATTTCTGGTGGGACTGTAAAACGGTGTAGTCACCCGGGAAAACAGTTTTGAGTTTCCTCAAAAAAATTAAACATAGAACTACCTGATGATCCTGCAATTACACTGCCGGGTACATACCCACAGGGACTGAAAGCCGGTAGGATGGTTACTTTTATGTGTCAACTTGACTGGACCACAGGAGGCCCAGATATTCCGTTAAACATGATTCTGGGTGTGTCTGTGAGGGTGTTTCCGGATGAGATTAACATTTGAATCGATAGAATGAGTCAAGCAGATTGCCCGTCCCAATGTGGCCAGGCCTCATCCCATCAGTTGAAGACTTGGATAGAACCAAAAAGCTGTGTAAGAGGTAACACCTTCTGCCCAACTGCATGAGCTGGACATTGGTCTTTTCTGACCTTCAGACTCGGATTGAAACATTAGCTCCTCTTGGGTCTCCAGCCCACCGGCTTTCAGACTGAAACTTACACCATTGGCTCTCCTGGGTCTCCAGCTTGCGACAACTTTGGATCTTGGACTTCTCAGCCTCCATAATAACAAATCTCTTTACGTGTGTGTGCGCGCATGTGTATATACACATACAGGCACACACACACATCCTATTGGTTCTGTTTCTCTGGAGAACCTTGACTAATGCAGATTTTGATGCTGGGAGTGGGGTGCTCCTCTAACAAATCCCTAAAAATGCGGGAGCAGCATTGGAAGTGGGAATGGGTACAGGCTGGAAGGGTTTTGAGGTGCACGCAAGAGATACGGATATTAAAGGCCATTCTGATGAGCTCTCAGGTGGCAATGAGGAACAAGTTATGGGAAACTAGAGGAAAGGTGACCCTTGTTATATAGTGACAAAGAACCTGGCCGACGGTGTCCATGGTCTAGTGCTCTGTGGAAGGCAGAACTTGTGAGCGATGAAAGTGGATATTTAGCTGAGGAGATTTCCAAGCCAAGTGTTGCAGGAGTGGCTTGGCTTCTCCTGACTGCTTACAGTGAAATGCAAGAGAGAGAGAAATTGAAGGAGGAATTGTTAAGCAAAAAGGAACCAG
Organism: Ceratotherium simum simum; assembly: GCF_057802395.1. Classification (NCBI taxonomy): domain Eukaryota; kingdom Metazoa; phylum Chordata; class Mammalia; order Perissodactyla; family Rhinocerotidae; genus Ceratotherium; species Ceratotherium simum. The sequence continues at coordinate 3,487,591 of NC_141933.1, read as the reverse complement.
AACTTGAAGATTTGGGATATCCTCAGCCTATCCACGCTGCAAAAATGAGAAAGTGGGTTCTAACGGGAACGCCAAGGGTGTGGCTGATAAAGAGCTAAATCAAACTCCATCACCAGATAAAGAGCACATGGGATTACAGGAGCAGAGACACTGCAGGCTTATACCGACCGAAGGGGGCGGAGTCGGGACGAAATGAAGGAAGGCTGTGGGACTCCTTGGGTTTGACAGGATGGGACACTAGAGCTATTTGGTTGCAAACAGACACTATTCTTCAAGAAGAGGGAAAAATGACCCCAAAGGCGATTCCAAGAATATCAGGGCCACTGTCTCGGTTTCACAGGCCACACAGCCTTCACTGTCCGGGGGATGGGACCACACTGCAGAGCCATGGGGGTGACGCCACTGCCCCAGTGGGCCTGCAGGGCAGAACATCGAACCAAAGAGGATTATTCTTGAATTAAGATTTCATGGAGTTTGCCTTGCCTGGTTTTGGACTTGCCTGGGACCTCTCCCTCCTTCCTTCTTTCTGATTTTTCTCTTTTGGAATGGGAACGTCTCTCCTAGGCCTGTCCCACTGCTGTATTTTGGAAGCACGTCACTTGTCTGGTTTCATGGCTTTGAAGGAAGTAAAATTATATTAAAAATTAAAAAGTTAATACCTTAGAGACGGGCACCTCCACACCCTAAGGATTCCTGGTATAAGGGGGAACGTTTATCGATCCTGACTGACTCTATTCATGGAAGACTCGCCCTAAACTGTTCGGGGAAAATTGAGAACAAGAGAGTGCTCCAGAGGGATAAGTTTGGGAGGGTCGGGGTGGAGGGGGTCCAGATGGGGACGCGTGTGTGTAACCTGATAATCGCTTCGCGCCATAGCAATTCGCGCCATAAAATGTAACTGTTTAAATGTTTTAAATTAGCCAATCATGTAAGACGGCGCCAACCTTTTCCCGCTTTGTGCTTCCAAACCCTATATAAGAGTTTGCCCTTTAAGGTCCGGGGTCGACTCCTCTGTCTCCTGCGAGAGATACGTGTCGACCCGGAGCTCCGCTTAATAAACCTCTTGCGTTTGCATCAAGCTCGGTCTTCTGTGTCTGTGGGTCCGCGCCTTCCCGAGACTGGAGTTGGGGTTTCCTTTTTGAGACCCTACAGCTTCTCAGCTGGAAAGGAATCCTGCCTGGGAATGAATCCTATCTCCAGTCTCATGCACACCTGATGTGGATGATATTTAGATGAGACGTGGGACTGTAGACTTTGGAGATGGTGCTAGAATGAGTTAAGACTTTTCAGGCTATTGAGATGGAATGAATGTATTTTACATGTGAGAAGGACAAGAATGTTGGGGAGCCAAGGGGTGGAGTGTTACAGACTGAATATGTCTCCCCCACCCAAATTCGTATGTTGAAGCCCTAACCCCCAGTGGGAAGGTATTTGGAGATGGAGCCTTTGGGAGGTAATTAGGTTTGGAAGAGGTCATGAGGGTGGGGCCCGCATGATGGGATTTGTGCTCTTATAAAAAGGAGAAGAGACCAGAGAGATGGTCTTCCTCCCTCTTCACTATGTGAGGACATACCGACAAGGCTATCTGCAAGCCAGGAAGAGAGCTCTCACCAGAACCCAACCATGCCGGCACCCTGACTTCAGAATTCCAGCCTCTAGAACTGTGAAAAATGAATTTCTGTTCTTTAAGCCACTCAGTCTATGGTATTTCATTATGGCAGCCTGAGTAGACTAAGACAGCAGGAATTCAAAGAGATATTTGCATTTTCACGTTCATAGCAGCATCATTCACAACAGCCAAAGGTGGCGGCAACCTAAGTCTCCATCAACAGATGAATGGATGTGGTCTATCCATACAGTGGAATAGTATTCAGCCATAAAAAAAGAAGGAAATCCTGACACATGCTACAACATGGATGAACCTTGAGGACATGATGCTAAGTGAAATAAGCCAGACACGGAAGGACAAATATTGTATGATTCTACTCAGAAGAGGTACCTAGGGTCATCAAATTCATAGAGAATAAGGTGGTTGCTGGGGACTGGGGTAGGGGGAATGGGTAGTTATTTAATAGGAACAGAGTTTCAGTTTTGCAAGATGTAAAGAATTCTGAAGATGGATGGTTACGATGGTTTCAAAACAGCATACTTAAGGCCACTGAACTGTACAGTTAAAAATGATTATGACAGTAAAATTTATGTTATGCGTATTTTACCACAATTAAAAAAAAAAAAAGGCAGGGGGCTGGCCCGGTGGCGCAAGCGGTTAAGTGCGTGCGCTCCGCTGCGGCGGTCCAGGGTTCGCCGGTTCGGATCCCGGGTGTGCACCGACGCACTGCTTGGCAAGCCATGCTGTGGCGGCGTCCCATATAAAGTGGAGGAAGATGGGTGCGGATGTTAGCCCAGGGCTAGTCTTCCTCAGCAGAAAAAGAGGAGGATTGGCAGATGTTAGCACAGGGCTGATCTCCTCACAAAAAAAAAAAAAAAAAGGCAGACGTCCACCCATGTGGACCAGCAGGAGAGAAGGTCAAATACAGGAACTCGGATCCACCCGGAACAGTCCGGTGGGTGTTAGGAGAGATGCCTGAGCCTCGGGGTAGCCCTCCCTCCGTGAGGCCCGGGGGTGCCAGGATGGACTAAGGAGGATGAGGGAGGAAGGAGGCCGCAGACAATGCCCCATGAGTGGGGAGGACTTGGCTAGTGAGCAGGATAGGCCCCCGGGGTAGTGACCCCTTTCCTGCTACTCGCCTCTTGGTAACATCCTTCTCCAGGCTCCCGAGCTGTTACTTCTGCTGGGGGTGACGGTGGGAGGGGAGGTACCTCTCCAGGCACTTTCAATCAACGGGACAGACGCCCGAGGTGACCGCTTCCCTAAAGGAGACTCCCCTGTCCCCACTGCTCACCTATTCTGCAGGACGGCCCGAGCCAGATGTGTCAATGCAACGTGAAATTGGCAGACAGGTGCCACAGAGGTAAGGGGCTCTGGCCTCGGGCTGCCAGACCGGTCCTGTGTGACTTGGGCATGACAGTTAATCCACGGACCTGTTTTCCCACCTGTGAAATGGGTTTGGTGTGAGGAGTCGATGAGACGTGTCTGTAAAGGTTTGGAGAAGTGCCTGGCACATGGAAAGCCCTAAGAAAGTTTGCTGTTACTATGGTCGTTCAAATGATTATTATTGACTGCTTAGATGTAAGCAGCGGACGGCTCGTTGTAAAGGTTCCCTAAGCCCCCTTGAAATAAACACACCATCAAAGACACACAAGTGCACACCTGCACGTCTGCACTCCAACACACACCCAGGACAGCCGTGGAAAATAACAAAACTGGACCAACAAGCAGCAATTCCAAGCTCATGCTTCCAAAGAGAAGCTGCGAGAGCCGTGAACCGAGGGACCGGGCAGCAGGGAAGCCACGTGCGCCGTTCCAGCCAGAATAACTGAGCCCACAGTGCGAGGGGGAACAATACAGACATTTACGTGTGATAATTGCCTGTTTCTCCCTGGAAGATTTCAAACCAGGAAAGTCCCCCCCACAGGAGGCAGCCTCCTGCCTGTCCTGCTCCAGGCTTAGGTCCTGGCTGCCCACTCCACGCCGGGCATAGCACGGCTTCTCGGTAAATGCCTGAGGGGAGGACGGAGAGGGGAGCAGGCCTGACGGCGGCATCTCAGTGGCGTCCAGCAAGCGCCCGGCTGGTGGTTTGGATGTATGAGGAAGACAGAGTGTTGGGATCTGTTTCCCTAGGTTTCAGGCAGACACATCAGTAATAATAGAGAAGATGAATCAGGCACCAATGTGGGCACAGTGTTCTAAGGGCTTCAGGTGGCTAGGTCCCCTCTGATCCTAACAACTCCATGAAGTGGGCACTGACACTATGAAGTGGGCACCATTATCTTTCCTTGACATGTGGGGAAACTGAGGCACAGTAAGTTAAATAACTTGCCCAGCATCACACAGCTCGTCAGTGCTGAAGCCAAGCCTTAACTCAAGCCGTTCAGGTCCAGAATCTTCATCTAATTATCATGGTGCAGAATATGTCTGCAAATAACTTTCATTGACTATGGCATTTTTTTAAAAAGTTGACTTGTAATAGAATGACAGGTCAGGCACCTTAGTGGAAAACAGCGGCACAAGGAACAATTAACGACAGACTGCCCTCCAGGGCTCGTGACAAGCCACACTGGGCACCTGCGCTGGCTGGGTGACCAGAGAACTTTCTGTAATGAAAACTGTTCTGGGTGCGCAAATGCACTTTCTGAAAAGATGGACGCTCCCCTATACTGGTTCCTCAGGGCCCTAAAAACTCAGAGGGGAGACAATGAAGAAATGAGACTGGATTCACAGCCCACCTGTTTTGGGGTGTTTTGTTTTATTTTGGTTTTTTCCATTAATTCAACTTCTCTCCTTCCTCCTTGCTCCAAATAACATTTCAATAATATGTAGCAAAGCCAGCCCTTTGGGTACCACCATGATGAAGTGCAGGTATCCCCCTTGAGGGCGGACGTTTGGATTCAGACAAGCACAGAGCAGCAAGGAGCCCCTTTGGGACTCAAAGTGGCTCTTCCTGCCTCCTCCCTTCTTAAGCCATCCTCCAGCTCCCTGTCAGCACTTAAGGTGAACACATGGAGGGGGCTGGCGGGAGTACCGGGAGAAGGCGCTCCTGGCAGGGGTGACAGCTGGAGCAAAGGTTTGGTGGACGGACGGCGAATGTGCTGGACTGTCCGCACAACAGGCAGGATGGATGCAGCGGAGTGGGGGAAGGTTGGAGGTTAGCACGGGGGGACCATGGGCAGGTCATGGAAAGAATCCAGACGTGAAACTCTAAGGGCGCCGGGGCTTCTTCAAAGAAGAGGGAAAGGGGGCCTCATGGAATTGGGGGGCCTGTGGGGAAAGACAACACGAAGGCAGCCAGAGAAACAGCCACCCGCACGACGTCTCCGGGGGGGCTGGGGGGTGGACGGGAAAGAATCCCAGCGACGGGTGGCCAGTCCTGGGCTACGACACACGACAGCAGGGCAGCAGACCACGCCTGCAAACACCGGTCATTTGTATCAGGCCTGTCGCTCTCATTCTAAATCACCCTGCCTCTCAGATCAATATCTGGGGAGGAGAGAAGGCCTTTTCTGGACTTTTTATCCGAGAGTTACATAACACAAAGCACTGCAGGTCTTCATTTCTCTTCTCTGTATTTCAGAGGAGAAGGAGGGGCAGCCGGGGCCTCCAGGGAAGATGCAGGGAGCACCTCCTGTCCCCGCAGCATCAGCATCTCTCGCAGAAGCGGGGCTGCACTTTCCAGCCCCGCTCGCCCGCCTCGGGCTTTCATGCTCGTGCCCTTGGGGGCTGCCGCTTGTGGGTCCCCCTGAATTCTCACCCCAAGACAGAGACATCTTAACATCGTGCATTTTATAAATCCTTTGATATTTGTTATTCCTGACATGAAGGATTTTAGATGTTATCTACAATCCGGGGCAGATCAACAGTTCCAAGTTTTGATGGATGAGGGTATGGCAACATGAGTTCCTGCGGAAATTACTCCCCGTGACACGTCCAACACATGGACCCTTTGCAGATGCTGACAAGGCCCCTCCTGAGAGGCTAACACTAAGACTACCACGTGGAGAAAGTGCCCCCAAGGGGCTCTGCCTTGGTGACCAGGCCATGGGGCCCAGAGGATGCAGGAACGTTGGCGAGGGGAACTTGCATCTTCTGCCCCAACAGCAGCACCGGCGGGCAGGGAAAGATGCTCTGGACGCCTCTCCAGCCGCAGGGCAGTGCATCTGGGCAGCAAGCTTCCTCTTCACAGAATCAAATGGCCGGGGCCACGGCGGGGCTTTTCAGCTGTTTTTATAACACAGAAGTTGACTACCTCGTTCTCTTTGTCGCCTCAAATGCTTACACCTAACATTGATTTAGTCTTACGCTCCTGGGAGGATGTTTTCAAAATCCGTGATATGACCATCACAGCCTACAGGGAGTTACGATCATAGAAAGACAGGGTTGGGGTCTCCATCATGCTCATCGTGGGAAGTGCCCCAGCAGAGCAGGACTCGGTGTCGCCAGGGAAGGCAGCAATCGGGACCACCTTGTCCATGAGGGGGTGGGCCCCGGGGTCTGGGGGTTGTCCAGCCTCCTGCCTCACCCACCATGCATGACCCACATCTCAATGCCTCGGCGGCTGGACTTTTCTCCTCCCTATGTGTGTCCCAGCATGGCCGGGTGCCCACATCCCAGTGCTCCTTCAGAGCCCAGTGGAAATGCCACAGGCACGTCCTTCTAGGACCTTGTACTCTTTTGAACCCCAATCCTCATTCCCCCTCCAAATGCAGCCACTTCCAACACTCTGAGTGAGGAGGGGAAGGCCCATTACAGAAGAAACACCCCAAATTCCCAGCGCTGCCCCTCACTTCTGGTGCGTATTCCAACCCCCTAATCTACAGTTGAATTAGGTAGATTCTCTCATCCACCCAGGACCTGCACCCACCTCAGTGGTGATGCTCGTAGGGTTCCTGTGGGCAGACACTGGACCACGGCGGAGCGTACCCCACAGACCCAGGCACTCACTACTCAATGAACAAGCGGAGGAAAGGGTCAGCGTGCCACCACTGTGAGTGCCTGAAAATTATGCAAGTCTTGTGCCAAAGGGCCACGCTGGATGCAGACGGGGGCCAGTGCGTTCAGGAGGTGCTGGGGCAGGTCGGGGGGCTGTGTGTGGGGCAAGAGGGGGAGCCCTCTGCTCAGGGTCCCACAGGTGGTGTGAGGAGCCACCCCAATCCACACCGTGCACCTGCCTGTTGTCCTTCTCGAGTCAACAAATGAAGCTGACCCCACTGTACACCTACCACATGCCAGACTTTGTGCCAGACACTGGTGGCCTGGGCGAAACCCCAGCCCTACTCTCAAAGGCGTCCCATAACCAGATGGCTGCAATTCCACACTGTCTCCTTAGGTGCCGTGCCCTCAGCTTCTGAGGGGTTTAGAGACCAATGCAGGGAAATGGAAGGCACAGTGCATGTGCTGTCAGGCTCTCCATGGCCACGGGCTGGCGCAGGGGGCATCGTCCAGGAGCAGGAGCAAGGAGACCCCTGGAGGAACTCAGGGCCCGGGAAGATCTGACAGAGGAAAGTTAACCCAACAGACAGGCAGGGGAGGAGGGTGCGAGGCCAGCAGGTTGGCTCTCGCTGAAACTCTCTGCTGATCCAGTTCCACCCCTCCCAGACCAGGCAGCCCCTTCCATAGGGCTACCCAGACGACTCCAGCACTGTGTGCAAAATAGGCTTGCTGGGCTCAAGCCATCCATCCACCCACCCACCCAACCACCCACGCACCCACCCAACCACCCATCCACCCACCCACTCAATCACCCACCCAGCCACCAATCCACCCACCCACTCAACCCCCCCCACCCATGCACCCATCCACTAAACCACCCACCCACCTACCCACCCAAACACCCATCCATCCACCTACTCAATCACCCACGCATCTACCCACCCACCCACCTACCTACCCCCCCAGCCACCATTAACTGGACACCACCATGTGCCATGCCCTATGCCAGCTGGCACTGAATTTGAGCTGTCTTGAGGCTGTCCCCAGTTTCTGCGTATAAGCTTGCATTCCAGATGAGGAAATGGCTCTACCTGCCCAGGTATCAAGGGCACTTCCATCCTTTCCCACCTGCCACTTGGCCCAGTGCTGGGCTCCAACAAGGTGCCAACAAACCCCGCCTTCCCGCTCAGGGCTGGGGGACGGGCAGTGCGCGTGGCTGCTCTTTATAGCAGTAAAGATGTCAAGGAGCCGGGCTGCCCCTTTGGCTGCTCCTCTGTCTCCCTGGCTCTGGCGGTGGGTGGTTGGTACCTGGAGATGCCACTGCCTTCCCGTGGTGCCCACAGTGCAACCTGCTCGGCTGGCACTGGAGTTAGAAGCAGAGTGAGGGAGAAGCCGCCTCTCTTCTCATTACTGCCTAAATAGTCATCTCCTGGGACGTGCAGCCAGAACGCGGAGGAAACCCACTCCCCCGCCCCGAAGGCAGCATCCTTCTCTTGCCAAAGCGAAATGTGCCTCCCAACACAGAGCGCTATTTATAGGCGGCTCTGTGATCCTGCCATGTCCTCCCCATAATGGGAGAACCAGCTCCTCGCAAAGACAGGGAGGGAAACCAAGAGCGTGGCGCGTCCCCTTCCTTGGTTTTCCTTCCAGACGATACCATGTCACCTACTTCAGGCTCCTAGGGCAATTCAGGAAGCGACTGATACCCAAAGACCTGGGAGCCTGGCAAGGACGTTTTAATTATGAGCATCCTGCAAGCACAGCTGGGAGGGGGACGGGGCACCAGGCTCAGTAAGGTCAGAGGTCACCAAACTCCACCAGACAAACTGCAATGGCATTTCTGCCCGTCTCTAGGCTGACAGCCGGAGCCCGGAGAGGCAGGGGGCAGTTCTGTAGATTCCAAAGACGACAGCCCCCCGAGGCTTTGCCACAATCCTTTGCAAACTGATGTGGTACCCGGAGGCTCATGGTTTGCTCAGGGATCCCACACCAACCCGGATGAGGGAACCTGGAGAGAGCCCCCACTCGGCAGTGGAGGCAAACAGCCTCTGTACCAGGAAGTCCTGTCTGCAGCTAGGCACTGAGCCCGAGGAAGCAGCTAGAACTAGGAGGCTGCCCTGAGAATAGTGCATTGCCGGTGACCCAGTGGGCCTCCCTAGGTTAAAGGGGGACCCTGAGCACTCCGCGGAAGGCCTGTCCAGGTGAGGCCTCTCCTTTGCTGGAACCCCAAGTCCAGGGATGAAATGGCCCCTGTTCCCCGAGAATGCCAAGAAGGCCCAGCCCCCATGTCCCTCCCCTGGCCAAGGAGTGAAGGGGACGCCCCGGGCTGTCGTTGGCCTGGTGTGGATCCTTCCAGCACTGAGACCACAGACAAGCTACGTCTCCTCCTCTGTAACTGGGGATAATAATATAAGTATGACCCTTCTCTGACTGTCGTGAGGCTTAAAATAGTTAATCCTGGCAAATGGCTTAACACAGAGACTGAAGTCCCACAAAGAAAACTCCAGGCCCAGATGGCTCTCGGATGAATTCTCCCAAACACAGAAGGAAGAGCTAACACCAATCTTACCCAATTCCTCCAGAGAATAAAGAGAGAACTTCCCCAACCCAGCATATGAGGCCAACACAACCTCAACATCAGGACTCTATAAGAGCATGAGACATCTCTCCCCTAGACGAAGAAATCCCAGACCAACATTAGCACATCAAATGCAGAGACTTATGTACAAAGAAGAAGATAATCACTAAGTGGGCTTACTACAGGAATAAAAACAAAATCAGTCGATATAACTCGTCACCTTAACAGAAAAGAGGGGGAAATCTACAGGATCATCTTGACGGTTGCAGCATCTGTTATCAATTTTGATAAATACTTTATCAAAAAGCAGTTGACAAAACTTAGTACGGATTCATGATAAAACTTAATAGACTAGGACTGAAAGGGAACTTAATCTGCTGTTGCATCAGTGAAATTTCTAGCTGCATAAGAAGCAGCTAGAAGAGGCAGCATGCCCCCAAAGCTAAGTGGGGCATGATTTTGAGGACTGCGGAGCCTCATCCGCCCATCCCGGCACTGACTGTGGCTCATCTGTTTTCTTGCACCAGGCCTCCTATCCTCCAGTAGACCAGTGGCTTCCTTGCATGGTGGCCTCAGGACACTGTCCCATTCGACCAAAATGGAAAGTTGCAAAACCTCCTGATGGTAGGCTCCAGAACTCATGTGACACCACTTCCGGAATATTCTACTGGTCAAAGCTTAATAAGACCAGATTCTAGGCACAAGGGGAAATGTACTCCACCTCTTTATGGGAGGGGCTGCAAAACACTGGCCGAGCATTTCAGCCTCCTTTAGTTCCAACCTGCGGCTGCCTGATGACTACAGCACGGACACGTTCACGGGTATCCATGGTGTGTTCTGGTTGACACTTTCCTTTCGGACCTGAGATCAAGTGGAAGACCCAAAGGTCGCATACCCACATGGGATTTGATTCCGGACTCCAGAGCCTACACTCTTAAGTGCTAGAGACAGTGCTGTCAGGTTAAGACTGTTTCAAGACAGGGCACTGATACCTGTAAGTTACCTCCCCGGGATGCTGAGATTAGCACCAGAATTACTCCCTGATTACCAGGGAGACACTGAACCTTGTGCTGAGCTTGGTGCTCAAGGTTTAGAAGTTTTCAACCTAATCAACAGGCAAAGTCAGACTATGATCCAGCCCTCATCGGATGAAGGCCTACCTTCATTTTTCAGCTTCCAGCCGTGGCAGAGAAACACCAGCCAGGTGAAAAACCTCCCAGCTCCATGGAGAGGGCCACGACTCCCAACCCCTCTTATGTAGAAGAGCCCTCTGCACAGTATTACCCATTCCTCGGTTGTGTAAAATATTCATGGTAGTCAAGGGGAAAACAAGTCGTAAAAAACATCTGAGAGAGGCATAAAAGTTTAACACATGCACGAAAGACTGGGAAGCAATTATTTCACATCGACCAAATGCATCTTCCCCTCCCAGACGGACTAGCCAATAAAATGCAAATTTCTCCTTTGAAACAGCAATGGCGTTGAAACAGCATTTGCTCCCAGAAATCTCAATAGAAAGCGAGCAGTTCTTCAGCATCTGCAGAGAAACAGTCTTCAAGAGAGCAGCTCATGTTGGAACCAGCAGGTTGGAGAGGCGTGAACACACGGGGGCAAGAAGATTTTTCCATTTGGCCTCTCAGTCCCCGAGTCACAGGGCAGAGCGAATGAGACCATTGTGTGGTGAGAATCTGAGATTTCGGGGATTACAGATGTTCCTAGATTGGTTTCTACCATGCGGTAATAATGATGACTATACTGATGAAGCTCATAACAACAGCACCAATGCCTTTTTACTCAACATGCACGCTCACCCAGGCATCTAAATGCAGTATGTGATTTCATTCTCACGGCACACCTACGAAGCAGGACTGTTGTGGTTCTTGCTTCACAGATGAGGGAACGGGCTTGAAGAGCTCCAGGAAAGTAGGTTTCTACCTTACATAAAGGCAGACGGTGTCCATTTGATCCCAAAGTCTGGGGCTTGTCGGCAGGTGCTACATACACAGCCTCACAGGGCTCTAGCGACAGAAAATTCTCTAGCAACTTGGTTTAGGCACAGCCTCCTTGCTTGAAAAGAGATGTGTGAGAAGGCGTGATGATGAGTTTGATTCAGAAGCAGAAATTCGGCACCATTTTTCTGCAGGACAGTAACCAAAGAAAGAAATGACAGCTGAGACCACCATACACTTGTGCATGAGTTTGCTGGGGCCAGCGTAACAAAGCCCCCCAGACCAGGTGGCTTAAACAAGAGACATTTATTATCTCCCAGTCCGGGAGGCTGGACGTCCGAGACCCAGGTGTGGGCAGGGCTGGTTCCTCCTGAGGCCTCTCTCCTTGGTGTGCAGACGGCCGTCTTCTCCCTGTGTCCTCACATGGTCGTCCCTCTGTGTGTGTCTGTGTCCCGATCTCCTCTTCTTCTTTTATTTTTGTGAGGAAGATCAGCCCTGAGCTAACATCCATGCCAATCCTCCTCTTTTTGCTGGGGAAGACTGGCCCTGAGCTAGCATCTATTGCCAATCCTCCTCCTTTTTTTTTTTTTTTACCCCATTTTCTTCCCAAAGCCCCAGAAGACAGTTGTATGTCATAGTTGCACATCCTTCTCGTTGCTGTATGTGGGACGCGGCCTCAGCATGGCTGGACAAGCGGTGCATCAGTGCGCGCCCAGGATCCGAACCTGGGCTGCCAGCAGCGGCGTGCGAGCACTCAACTGCTAAGCCACGAGGTTGGCCCCCTGATTTCCTCTTCTTATAAGGACACCGGTCACACTGGATTAGGGCCACCCTAGTGACCTCATTTTACCTTAATCACCTCTGTAAACACACCATCTCCAAATACAGTCACACTGGGGGTTACAGTTTCAACATATGAGCTTGTGGGGACACCACTCAGCCCATAAGACCTTGCTTTGGCACAAGAGTGGGAGAATCTCTTTACCTTCCTCATGGACATGGATGTTCTCCCAGCAAACACCCGGACATACGTCATGGCTTGAGACTCTCTCCCCTCAACATGGACTGTTTCCAGAGCTCATGAGGCAGGAGCAGGGGGCTACTGTAAACATAATCATCGTGGATGGAAACACAAGAGCAGAAATTGCTCCCTCCGTCTTATCTTCACACAGAGCCTTTATTTTTTTCCACCCTCACATTTCGTTATGAAAAATTTCAAAACACCCAACAAGTTGGAAGAAGGGAGCAATGAAAATCAGTACACCGCCCAACCAGAGTACACGCTTGTTTGCGTGAGGCTTGCTGTGGCCTGGATGCAGGCACTTGCGTGCACATGATTTGTGTTTTGCTAAACACTGCAATGCTTCGCCCTCTAAATATCTCAGCCTCTGAAGAAGGACATTCTCCTACACATGATGTCACAATCGGATCAGCATTCCTTCTCAAACATCCTCTCACACCCACTCCACACTTTCAGTTCTCCAAATGCCTCTTTCCACCCAATTTTTAAATTTTATTTAGGAAAAGTGTATACAGTGAAATGCACAGACTGTAAGAGCACAATGTGATGAACATATACACCCATGTAATCACTGCTCTAATCAAGAAATAGAACATGTCCATCACCCCAAAAAGTCTAGTCAATTTCCTCCTCCCTCCCCTGCCAAGCTAGACAACAGATCACCTGATTGCTCTCACCGTAAATTACTTACGTGTTTGTTGATGTCATACACCTAAAATGTAAGTTACAAACTCCTTTGTGTGTCTTCTTTTGCTCAACATCACGGTTTGGAGATTCACTCTCACTGTGCAAGTGTCACTGGTTTCTTTCTCTTTACTGCTGAGTAATATTCCACTGTAGGGATGTACCACACAGATTCCCCGGGACATTTGGGTTGTTTCCCATATTTGGCTATGATGAATAAACCTGCTTTGAGCCTCCCGGAACCCGTACTTTGATGGCCACATGTTTCTGTTTTCTCTTGCTAACTTGCTAGGCAGGCAATGGCTGGGTAACAGAGCAGTGCATATTTACCTTGATAAGAAACTGCCCTTCTTCCAAAGGAGGGGTCCCGATTTATGCTCCCACCAGCAACGTCTGAGAGTTGAGGTTACTGTACGTCCTCACCAACATTTGGTGGTGTCTGTCTTTTTAATTTTGACTATTTTGGTGTGTGTGAAATGGGTGGTTTTAAGTTCCATTAGGCCTCCCTCCTTTTTTATTAACCTCATCATAGCCATCTTTAAGTTAAATTAACTTGTCGTCTTCCCAGAAGTTTGAAAAAGAAATGATTCCAAGACTCAGACCAAGAACTGAAAACATCAACCTCATTGAAGCCGTTGCTAATAAACCAAAGCCTATATCTGCCGTTTCTACAGGGCCAAGCAGGGTGAGAACAAGCACGGCCACTGCCGTTCACACAGAAACATCATTTCCTACCCCAAAATAACAAGAGTGAGAATGGAGGTAGTCGTGATCAGTTTCTGAAGGTGGCAGTAATACTTACAAGTTTACCTTATGGATGCATAAATACTTTACTTTATCCGGTGATGGGAAGATAGTTTAATAAATTAAATTATATGAGCTAAAACCGTGCTTGTGTGGTGTCACAAAGCTGTGTAAAAAAAGTGAGCTAGTTTGGTGTTTATGAGGAATTTTATTTGATCAGCTTCTATAAGACACCAAATAAACAATTTCATGAAAGTCAGCGTCACATGTCACATTGCGGAAAGATTTCTGAGATACGAACCAAAGTTGTCTCGTCAAAAAACTAAGATTATCTGCGGAAACTGTCCCGTTTCTCTCTGTCCTGCTCCCCATCCACTGTGGTCTCGTCACTTTACAGTCTTAGTGAGCTGACACAGACGTCTAAGGTAAGTCTAGACCCAGTTCATTTCCCCCACTTCTCCAGCAAAGAGAAGGAGAAGGAAGCAAAAGCTCTCTCTCCTTGTCCTCCCTTCCCCCATCCTCTCCCCAACCTCCTCCCAGTGTGTTTATAAATAAATTCAGGCTAGGTCATGTCCTTTAGAAAAAAAAGGCATCCAACTTATAATTAATCCCAGTGCCACTGAAGAAACTTATTACATAAAGAGTTTTCTTCCTTCTTTTTCTTCGAACATCCTAAATTACAGATCCTATTATTATAACTCTGACCACTCAGGGAACATCCTGAATACCCAGCGGATTCCAGCTGCTAAAATGTATGGGACGTACGTGAACTAAATCCAACACGATTAAATAACCTAAAATTGCATTTTAATACCTTGAGGAATAAAAGAAAAATCAAAAGACATTTACTTTATTAGGAAAAACCTGGGGGTAGTGATTTCAGTTCTCTGTAAGCAGCGGGTAAAGTTTGGGAGAAAGAAGAAAATGGAGGAAGGAGAAGGAAGGGAGAAAAGAGGAAAAGATAGCAAAGCAGAGGGGAAAGTTTCCTAAATGAGTCTTTAAGATCACTGTAACTAAAAATGTAAGCCAAGGGCTCAAGTTCCCACTTTGGGATCTGGGGGCTAAAAGAGATGATTCTGCATTTAGATGTTAGTTCTAAAACCTGCCCCAGACCTCAGGCTGAAACACACCCGAGAAAGGATTTTTTTCTGGAAAAAGGAATTTTACGCACTTAAGACCCTGGTGTAATTGCTGGCTGGCCCCGCTCTGCCGTGTCTGTGGATCAACCAGAGTGTTCTTTCCACCTCCATTCTGGAAACCCCGCTCTGTTTAGGGACACAATCATTTAATTGTTCAGGTAATGCTTACCACACTTCATTACGGCAAACAGCTGGCACCAGGACGTTACGATTAGAGCAGCGATGTGAATGTTTAGTGCTTTTAAATTATTCCACTTTTTGATTTAGCATATTTACGACACTGATGCAGCCAACAGAGCAAACTGGCAGCAGAGGATTTACGTTGGGGGCTGTCAGGTCTTCAGAGCAGGTGACAGAACCCACTCGACTACACTTACTCCTGCAGCCTCTTTTCTCAAGACCTCGAGAGGCACAAATGCTCAGCCGCATTCAACAGCTATTACTGACATCAACCCCGGGCGCTCGACAGAGCCACACGAACAAGGACTCGACGCCTTCCACTTAGAAGCTGTTCCTCTGCGACTCTCTGTCTCTTAGGCATAATCCTCCTGTCACCAGGAGAAGGAGCAACTCCAGGCTCCTGAGAGCCTGGCGTTCCCCAAGCCTGGGGGCGAAAGGAAAACCACCCCACAGCCCCTTGCCTACCGTGGAGCCCTCGAGAACCCAAGGGAAGACTGAGAACTCTAAGCCAGCACAGAAAGGCCTTTCAAAAAATCAACCATCTTGTTAGCAAATATGAGAGACGGACTATATATGAAAATGAAGAAAATCCAGTTGTTGAAAGCACATAACTGTAAACATTAGGAACCTTCCGGGCACCGGCGCCCTTCACTTCTGAGATGCCCTTTCTTCACGGCAAGCTGCACTTGGCTTCTGTTCCTTCATCTCAGTCATGCAGCGCGTGGGCGAAGCCGGCCGCTCTCTGCTATTGCTCGTGATTATGATCACCTTTCCGGTGATGTCTGGGTACTGCTTGCTGGCATGGCAAGTTCCTCCTCAGTCTTGACATTACAGATCAGGATCCTGGTGTCTTCTTTCAAACACAGAACTTGGTCCCTTCAAGACACGGCCACTGGGAATCTCATCTCAGATGTGCACGGCTGCTGTTCCAAGACCTGCCAGCACGCGTGAGCAGACTGTACACATCCCCCCAGAATCCCTTAGCAACGACATCCTGGCACGTAACATTTTAATTCTTTCGGTTATGATTCACGGTGCCGTCTGTGGACAGATGATGAGGGACAATAATCCGAAAATAGCCACTGGGCATTTGTTCAGCAGAGCTGCAGCACCAGCGCACCCAGCTACGGGAAGGCCCGGGTGCCATCCCAGGAATGCCTCCCTCATCCCGCCGCTCCAACGGGACCCCTTGGATTGGATCAGAGGGTCCTGGCTGCTGGGGCCACGCCCGCGGCCTCACTGCCCCAGCCATCCTCAGATCCCTGAGAACACCCACAGCGTGGCCTCGGAGCCCGGGGAAGAAGAGAGCACATACAGGAGGCGCTGCCACCCCTTTCTGCCCCGGGGTGAAGGAAGGACGGGCCCCGAGAAAGAAAGGTGCCTCTTTCAGTCGTAAATCAAGGTTAAAAGTTAAAGCCTTCTGGACTATTTGACTCATTACACTTAAGCAAATCATTCCTTTTTCAAAAAAAAAAAAAAAAAAAAACTCTATTACGTTTTCTTGTACCTCCTTTTATTTCAGAACACACACCCAGACCGGCAGGCACCTAAGTGTGTTTCTGTGTGTTTGTTCTCAGCTGGCTGCCATGCTATCTGCAGGGCAGTATGGCCCTGCCTTTCTGGGCCAGGCACGTCTGCGGAGGTCTATTTATTTTCTGCAGAAAAGGGTTAGAGGAGAAGGAATGTCGATGACATTTCCTTTCAGTGGTTTTCCCAAAGCCACTGTAAGTCGGGTCAGGCGCCTTCCCGCGAATCCTGCGGGACAAACGACTCTCCCGGCCGCCCCCCTGATCCTTGGGCGCGGGGCAGACCAGAGCTGAGCTAACCCTGGCCCCTGGAACCCTTCCTGCTATGTCTCATGTTCATGGATGCTGCTCTGGGAAAGGTCCCAGGACATAGGAACAACCTAGAAAGGACGGGGTGGGAGCCACAAGAGAAGAACCCCTCCACGTCTGCCCCGCTGACCTGTCACGTGGTCACAGAGTGGACAGAGGCACAAAAACCCTTCTGCTCCCTGAATGCGAGGCTGGCAGAGACCAGGGATGCTAAATCCCGCAGCAGCCGCTCACACACACACACTGCCGCCCTGGCCCTCCCCGCGCCAGCTTCCATGAGGCGGCACAGCGAGCTGAAGAAATTATTTCCAGAATTCTAATGAAGCGTGATTCATGGGATAGAGGACGGTGATATAATTATCCACCTGTGTCATTTAAATGGCAAGAAGTCCCCCCTGCCCTCCCTACAGCTGGCACACCATTCGGCACCTCCCTGCCGTCTGAAGAGGGATTTAAAAACTCGAATGTGATTGCAGGGTGTCTCTCCTCGCATCCGCGTATGTGCACGGCCAGGACCAGCAGTCTGAAGAAAGGTGAGTCGGGAGCAAATGGAGCCCAACGAGAAACTGAGGCACAGCAGGCTCCAGTGCTGTGATGCAGAAATCTCCTCCCTCAATAAGCAAACACTTCATTTCTAAATCTCCGCGGTACCTGAGGTCCTGATGTAAGGGGTGTGTGTGCGTGTGCATGCATACGTGTGCGTGTGCGTGTGGTGTGGATGGTCAGGATGCCAGGCCGTTACTTTGGGTTGCTTTGCTTGATTTTTATTAGGAAACAGAAAATGGGAAAGCGACCCAGTAAAGCCACTGCCATGGAGCGGCAAGCTGCTCGGCGGGGGTGGGAGCAGGCCACCTCTCCGGCCTGCAGACAGTTCAACATCCCAGGCTGCTGCCAATGAGACAGTTGGTAAGACTATACCTGGGTGTCAAAGAACCGCCAGGTGAGCGCCTCAAGCCAACCCACATTTTAGATTGTTTCACTGTGAGAACCAGAAAAGAAAGGCAGTTGCCAAAATACAGGCGCCCACTCATCTACCATGGAAAGAGCCAAGTCAACGAGGAGAAATTCATCCCCAACCACACGGCCTGCACAGCTGCTCCAGGAGGAGGGAGCCTGGGGCAGAAAGGCCACTGGAATCTCCAAACAGGGGCTCCTGCATCTGCTATGAGGACCTAAGTCATATGATGTTCCTAATAAAGAGTCAGAGCTAGGGGCCGGCCTGGTGGCACAGTGGTTAAGTTCACGTTCTCTGATTTGGTGGCCAGGGGTTCGCAGGTTCAGATCCCGAGCGTGGACCTACGCACTGCTTATCAAGCCATGCTGTGCCAGGCGTCCCACATATAAAGTAGAGGAAGATGGGCACGGATGTTAGCCCAGGGCCAATCTTCCTCAGCAAAAAGAGGAGGATTGGCAACAGATGTCAGCTCAGGGCTAATCTTCCTCACCAAAAAAAAAAAAAAAAAAGTCAGAGCTTTCCTTTCTCTATGGAGAGAAGCCAACAGGACAAATTTCATCGATGCAATCTTGTCCTAGAATCACAAAGCCACCGCCCACTCCTGGTTTCATCATCCATGTCAGGTCAACCCGGCTGGCTCTGTCTGCTCAAGAGTAATTGGGGAAAAAAGTGCAAAAGTCTATGTGAATATTTTAATAATTACTCATCAAAAGCGACCAACCAACACTTGGTAACTGACAGTTTCCAAAGCTACAGAGAACACAGCAGAGTGGTCACGCTGGGAGAAGGCCTGGCTTCTGGTCCCAGTGTACACTTTACTCGCCGTGTGGCCTTGGCCATGTTACTGAACCTCAGCTTTCCTGTCTGTGAACAGGGGTAGTAACAGACCCTACCTCACGCGTATCTTGTCAATTAAAGTGCGATAGTGCACACAGAGTAATTAGTAGCACCAGGCAATATACAAGGACTCCCTAATGGTAGGTACTACTATAAAAGTTATTATTTCTTAAAAGCACTCTTTATAAATGACGGAAGGATATGTCTAAAAAAATTATTACCTAAGGGGAATAAAGAGAATAGAAAAGAAAGGAGAGGGAGTGATGATGGATTTCTTTGTATTTACCTTATTTTACAAATTTGATTTTAGAATGATGCAAATGTTTTATATAATTATAATAAACTAAAAATTTAAAAAGCGATTATTAAAAATCAAAAATAAAATTAAACAAATGAACCTAAATGCGCCCATAGCTGGTGGCATAAACAAATAGAGAAAGATTATTCCAAATGACTTTCAAGCACAGTAATTTAATCGCACATCCCCAACGAGATCTACTCCAACTCTAAAACGTAACTACAAACGAAAATCTTAAACTGTTTGAGCATCATACTGTTGTAGAAGTGTTGGCATTATTACTGGGAGAATTATGTGTGTGCAAGGTGAGATAAACCAGGAGCAGATTGATGGTGCTGATTAAAATGAGGTTTTTTAGCACGGCTGAAAGGAGACATGGATGTAGGATCAAGGAGGTTATGTAAAAACCTCATCCTGAGTTATGACAGACAACATCAAGATGACTCCTGATGCACGTCATCTTTAAAATAAGCCCCCCTCGCACTCAGAATGTGGCCCCTACACACCAATTTACACTAAAAGGAAGGAGGTTTCCCTGGAAAAATGGCCGATTCCATGTCCAAGACAAAGAATTTACCAAAAGAGCTGAAACATCTTCCCACACCAGAAAATGAGGAAGCTATCAATGACCATGAGGTCAGGTCTAAAGACGCAGGAAATAATCTGAATAATCCCATATTGAGCAGTGACGAAGTAGCTCGAGGCAGGTGAATGCTCCCACCACGAAGAATAGAATAGAACAAACAACACAGCTGACATCTCTTTAAAGCATCAGAGAGCTTTGAAGTGACAAGGACCAGAGGTGCCAAGGTTCTGAGAGGGGACATCAGTGAAGAGAGGAGCTGCTTTTCCCCTGGGATCATTTGCACATTCCACACTCAGAGGGATTCCAGACAGAATCCAGGGATCGGTCCCTGCTGGGTGCAGAGAAATCAGCAGAGTCTTTAGCAATCAAGCAGGGCTAGGGAGCAGTCAAACTGTAGACCTGAAGGGAGGAGAGGAAAACTGAGTGAGAGACTCAGCTACTTTTCTCTTCAAGATGTTTGGTGAACTCTGAAACTGGGGGAAACAGAAGGCTAACAAGCTGGGCATGAGAACTGGAGAGCAGGATCCACCAGGGGGAGAGACACGGTGAGCAGAGCAGGCTCTCAGTTGAGGGAATCTTAGGGCTACGCTTTACACGACTCCTCACAAAATTGCAGCCCAGCCTTGACTCAGCTCAGTCTCCAACTAGATTAAGGTGAAAAGCCCCCACTCTATCTGCCTAGCACAAGAAAGTGTAATCCTCTTTGAAAGAAAAGAACATTATCTGGAGTCCCTATAATTTGTGTGTGTGTGTGTGTGTGAGAAAGACTGGCCCTGAGCTAACATCTGTGCCCATCTTCCTCTATTTTATACGTGGGATGCCACCACAGCATGGCTTGATAAGCTGTGTGTAGGTCCACGCCTGGGATCTGATCCTGCAAACCCTGGGCTGCCAAAGTGGAGCGCACGAACTTAACCACTATGCCACCGGGCTGGCCCCTGGAGTCCCTAATTTTTTAAAATATATGCAATTCTATAAACATTGCATTCTATAAACAATTGCTCCTCGCTCCCAGAGACAGTATCATGTGTTGCAAGACAAAGAGAAAAACCAGTCAATAGAAACAGACCCACGGATGATCCAGACATTCATGTGAGCAGCTGAGAACTTTAAACTAATTAGTACATTTTAGAAAAGAAAGGAAAAACTAGAGAAAATGGCTGAAAAGATGGAGAATTTCACCAGAGAATTAGAATGCACAAAAAAGAATGAATTGTAAACTCTTTCCTGAAAATACAGTATCTATAACTAAGGACCTAAAAGGTGGTTTTAGGATCAGATTACACAGAGAAGGTGGCTAAGGAAGTTGGAAAATAGTTCAACAGGAAATGCACAAATTAAAGCACAGAGAGAAGAAAGAATGGGAAATACAGAAAGGAGATATATAACACGTTGAAAGGCTCTGACATACGTGTGATTAGACACCTAGGCGAGAAGAGGGATAAAGGAACAGAAGGACTATTTTACATTAAGCCTAAACTGACGAAACATGTGAATCCAAAGATTCAAAAAGTTGTTTGAATCTCAAGTGATGTAAATACAGGAAAAACTACATCTAGGCCCACAAATGGCAAAAACCAAGGACAAAGAGACAGTTTACCATTATCTACAATTACATCTACAGAATTCATTTCAAAAGAAACTAGAGGAGTCGAACAAGGAAACGCTGAAAGCCGATAACAGCCAATCTAGAATCTATACCTAACAAAAATATCCTCTTGACAATACAGCTAAATCAATCGTTTTCAGGAAAATCAAAATAGAGAGTTTTTCACCAGCATGAATTCTAAAAGGGACTTCTTCTAGCAAAAGAAAAATGATCCCCCTAAAAACACAAACATTCAAGAAGAAATGAAAAGCAAATGAAAAATAAACAAACAAGCGATAAAGGGAACTGAAATGTATGGGTGGCAAATTTCTAGATATGTCAGCAAAGCTGGGAGACAAAGAGGAGACAGCTGACTTGGTGACATAAAAATAAACAAAATACAATAAAATTCTCTAAGCTTTAAAAAACAACAAGCAAAACTAAAAGAAAGGATGACATTGAAAAAAAGAATCTGTAACCTATGGTTGGTAGGAGTCACAGTACCTATGATATTATCATAAACCCACGACAGAGGGGCCCAAACCCAAACCCCAAAGAGACAACACCCAATGGGCAACCTTCATACCAGGGAGTCAACAGGTGCCAGATGGGTGGTAAGAACCATCACAGGTCGGGAGGAAGGAAAAGCTCTATGTTGTGCGGCAGGAGGGGCTGATAAGAGCTGGGTCCCCGTGTTCCTGGACAGCGGTTGTGTGTGTGACAGTGGAGGATATAACAGGTGGGGGAAGAGGTTTCCCCACAGGAATGAGATCTGGATCCTCAGCTTTCGCCTGCATCCTCGAGCTCCGGCATCACTCTGTTTGAACCCTGAGTGGCTTTATGAGGCAGCTCCTCTTCCCTTCCAGCTTTGGCATTCAGTCTATGAGAAGGCAGACGCATCTGTCACTGCCCAGTGACCATTCACCAAGTGCCGGGAGAACCAGTGGTGGAGCTCTGCATCTGTCCTCAGTGGGGCAGGAGACACGATGCTGGCTGATTACCCAGACATCAGCGTCTTCACAGGGAAAGAATGCCAGGGCTCGGGTGCCGCTGTGAAATGCTTGATTTCAAATGCATCTCTCCCACCCTCACTCCTGGAACAGGAAATGGCTGAGACCTCTTACTCCACGTCCGAAGCATTTTCTACTCATCAGGTGGCTTCAGTGGCAGCCAAGCCAGAAAGTTACACCCAAGCGGATGTCAATACAGATGGCTGGTGGTTCTAAAAGACCACCCTGCCTCACTTGAGACTCTGGCCTGAGTACACCGGTACCACCTCTCTCTTCCACGTTCCTTCTTTCCTTCCGAGTTTCAGCCTTCGTGCACGACTGCCACGCAGGCAGGCTGCAGTCTCCTTTGCAAAAATAGCACCCCTACAAGCAACTCTGGAGTCTGGCTTACATCTCCCCCAAAAATCAACACTGTCCGGATGGAGACAGTGTCCTCCACGGTTTCTGTTCTCTGGCCATCGCCCACCCCCAGTCCAACAAGTTCAACTGAACTCTCCCTCCCCACCACCTTTTGGCTCACAGGAGGGCAGACTCTTGGCAAAAGGAATTCAACACTGTTGCCCACCCCAGACTGTTATTCCAAGCTTCCTTCCAACAATTTGTAAGAACATATACAAAGCCAGCTATGATATGCCTGTCTGCAGCACAGAGGAAGATGCTGGGGTTCACAGTGGGCCACTATTTACATCGGCATGAATCAGCAGCCTTCAGCTGTTTCTGCATGTTTAAGAAAGCCACAGTTAAATATGCACCCCATTTCATCAGTGACTTTATGGAATAAATATTTCAAAGGTATCCTGCTACGCTTATTCTGAGCTAAGAAACACATGCAATTTATTCAAGATTTCCCATCAAAGTGAAGAAACCCTTTTCATGCTTGCAAATGAGGCGCCTGAGAGCTGGAGGTACCACCTGGGAACCTCCAAGCTGCTTACTAAGGAAAGAGCAAGTTCATGGAACGTGCCCTGTAGTCTCTTCCGGTATCTGTGTCCCGCCCCCACGCACCTGCAATCAACACCCAGCAGAAGTCTTGAAACGCGCCTGTGCAGAAGCCAGATACTTAAAACCTGGTAGAAAAAGCATCTGTGGTGGATCACGCCTACCTCAGGGCTTCATGCCTTGTAGGGTTCAGATATAGAAGCAAACCTACCACACGCGACCAGCAGCTCTAGCCGAGACAGAAGAGAAGCTGGATACTCAACACAGCTGCTGGGTGTGACGCAAACATGAACTTGGGGGCCCCCGGCTTGCCTTTGCAATGTGCACACGGCACCAGCGTCTCACCAGCCTGGCGTGCGGATACAGACGATTCTCAGATCACGGGAGTTGCGTCTATAAGGTCACTGCGGACACGGATTTGGAGAACACTGAGCCAGTGCTCATAGGGGAGATACAAGGTTAGGTTCTTGCAAACCTCTGGTCACAGTTTCGTCAACCGATCATTACGTAGCCTTGCTTTATGTGTGTTTATTTAAAGACACCTTAGTTAATACACATAGTTGATTTATTAACATTGACCTCACGGCCAACAGCACTGGAGGAAGCTCATCTAACACACATATTTTCTCCATACGGTGCACGGCAGCCTTCTTGTGCTTAGAATACTAGACAGCACTTCAGCACTGCTCCTGGGGGCTATTCTAAGCAGTGAATTTTGCAAATTTGTATTTTGCAAACATGGTATCTACAAATGATGAGATGGACTGCACAGAGCTTTTCTGAGTCCCCGGGTACGACCCATTCTAGTGAAAGGAGGCACCCAAGCCTTACTCTCCACCATCCACCACTAGTCTCTCTTCTGCCTCCTGGCTGGTTCCTCCCCACCTGCTTAAAGCAGAAAGGTAAAAACCAGCGATTGGAATGTTCTGCCGCATTGTACGGCAGGGCAGGAGAACCCCAGGCAGGCACACATCATATGCTTGTTAAGGCATTGCAATATGTTAACATCTTTGTTTAAAAAAATGAGGGTCCACAATAAGAAATAGACTCAGAAGAAACACATGGAGACAAAAGATTCTTTGTATCTATTTTATAAACAATAATACTTCCCATAGTGTTAAAATGAAGAAGAATCTCTGAACACCGACTCTGAATGCTATTTAAATATTCATGAAGATTCTTAGCTCTATCTCCAGAAAAGCTTTCACAGTGAAATATTCCACTTACGCAGTCCCTCTTGCTGTGTGCCCTGGGCTACTTCACCGCCTGGTGTGACTGGCTCAAGAGGTGCCAGCGTTGAGAGGGAGTGGGCTTGTCTGGTGGGACCAACAAATTTGGGTCGAGGTGGGAGTGATGGGGGCCAACAGGGGAGGGAGCATGCAAGTCAATGCAAGAAGACCCAAGACAGCAGGCCACATCGGGGGTACTGGGTTTCCCATCTCTGCAGCGTTCGAGCAAGGGAAGGCAAGATCTTCAGGATGTGATAACTGCCATTAAGACACAGGCAGGGTCCAGGTAGTCTCTGAGACCTTTCAACACCACGAAGTACATGCCCCAAGACTCAGATGAATGGGGACGTTGTTATCAACACCTGTTCCCATCTACGGAGATGGCCCAGATTCCACAATTCCTTAGTCACTTAGTCATTCTAGAGACTCCCGAAATCACGGCACCGCCCCCTTCCACCGTTTGTTCCAAAGATGTCTAGAAGGAGAGGCTTGTCTTGAAGGGAGAACGGATGAGGCCAGAGGTCTGAGACAGCTGGCTGATCAGCCAGGAAGCCTAACTCAGTGAAGAACCGGCTCTCAGGTCAGACCAGGCATTGATCAAGGGCTCTTGCTGGGGCAGGCCTAAGCTGTGTTGGCTGAGATGGGGAGCAGAGTGTGGTTGCCAGGGCAACCTCACCCCCAGAAAGGGCCCCCTGGGGAATGATGCTGCAGGGGTCTCCTGCCGGCTTTCATCTGGAATGTGAGATGGGATTGCAGGGCGCTGGGATGGAGAGAGCACATGGTGTAAGGTGAGGGAGTTTGTTTCAAAGCTGATCCCTGTGAGGAGAAGAGACGTGGTGGGGGCACCAGGGGGTGCTCTTTCAGGGGGGAGGAAACAGCTCCTCCAAAAGCACCATGGGGCAGAATCAGGACCGAGGGAGGATAAAGTCACAGGATTGGTAAGATGGGACTGTCGACAAAGATGGACAGTGCTGGTAGGTAAGCGTCAGCCTCTGACCTGAACCTAGATGGGCAGTGGGTCCGCCATCAAGCCCCACACCAAGCCTGTGCTGGAGAGGGGACTCAGAGAAACACACACACTGACGGATGACCCCAAAGCGACTCCTGGGACCTCCCGGTGGGTGGGTGGGGCTGGTGGAATCAGGAAACAGACCAGTTCTAACAGGGCCCCCGAGGGGAACCCAGACCCCGTAGAAGCCCACAGACGTAAAGAGAAAGAGAGAGCGCAGAGGGAGCTTCTTGCCCAGCCAAAGAAGAAATGATACCCACAGCGGGAGTGATGTGTCCAAGGGCTGGTCGTTTACTTAATCTTCTCTGGTGTGACTTCCAGCATTTGTACCCACGGTCACCATTTGTTAGCCAGTATCATAATGGGGAAGAATGGTTTCGTAGAAAAATATGAGGGTACAATGGAGTGAGCAGGACGCCTGGGTTTGAACTTGGCTCTGCCCCCACGGAGGGCACTGGACGTCTGTGTGTGCAGTTGCCTCGTCTGCAACACGGGGAGAGTGACAGGACCTGCCGCCAAAGGCTGCTGCACAGTGACGAGGGCATAAGTATTAGTTTCCTGTGGCTGCCCTAACAGACAACCACAAACGCAGTGGCTTACAAAAACACACATTTATCATCTGACAGTCTAGAGGGCAGAGTCCTAAAGTCAAGGTGTCATCAGGGCTGGTTCCTTCTGGAAACTCCAGGGGAGAATCTGTTTCCTGCCTTTTCCAGCTTCTAGAGGCGCCCGCAGTCCTTGACTCACGGCCCCTTCCTCCATCTACAAGGCCAGCAGCATCTTCAGATCACTTTTCTCTCCAACCTGTGTTTCCGTCATCACGTCACCTTCTCTCATTCTGACCCTCTTGCCTTCCTCTTTTAAGGACACTGTGATTACATGGGGTCCATCCAGAGAGTCCAGGATCACCTCCCTTCTCAAGAACCTTAATTCAATCACACCTGCAAAGTTCCTCTGGCCACGTAGGTAGCATCTCCACGACTTTTCGGGATTAGGAGGTAGCCATCATTGGGGGGCTGTTATTCAACTCACCACAACATATAAAGCAGCCAGACCCTGGCTGGCTACAGAAATGTGAGACACCCGTGCCACGTAACAGGCGCTGTAATGATGACGGTGACGAGGATGCTGATGGGGATGGAGAGCAGAGGGGAGTGCCAGAGAGTAAATATCTCCAGCTTTGCAGGTCATATGGTCTCTATCACAACTATCAAGTCTGCTGTTGTAGCAAGAAAGTAACTGTGGATCATAGCAAAGGAACGGGCGTGGGTGTGTTCCAATAAAACTTTATTTACAAAGATAAGGCAACGGGCCAAACACAGGCCCTAGTTTGCCAAGCCCCGATGCAGAGCGTGTTCTTAGTCTGGTCATCCTACCTCCCCCTTAGACAGCCCCGCCCATCACCCTGTGACTTGCAGGGCCTCGTGCAGAAGGGAAGCATGTCCTTCCCACTGCACTGATTTCAGTCTCTCCCTGTGCTCTGCTCCCTCTTCCCAGAGAACAGCCAAGTCCCCCTCAGTCTGGATCCTGGAACAGAGATAAAACTGGGGCCAAGCCTTTAAGCACTGTCACCAGACGGCTGGCGGTCATGCAACATGTGGGGATGTTTGTTACCACACATAAACTAGTTTAAGCTGACCAACACAAACAACAAGGCGTAGTCATTATTATTCTGTGTATCGTTTGTATGCTATTCTGGATCTTTCTCAGTTACCCCATTTGGCCAGTGTGGCATGCTGACCCTGAGCCACTCCAAAGTTACCACCAGGTCAGGGGAGAGGCTGATCTTGCAAACCTAAATGCATTCTGCAACAGCAAGAAAGCAGAGAAGGCACCGACGGATGAACGGGTGTACAGACTGTGGTCTGTCCACACACGGAATATTATTCAGCCATGAAAAGGAATGAAGCACTGACACAGGCTACAACATAGATGAACCTTGAGAACACGATGCTCAATGAAGGAAGCCAGTCACAGAAGGCCACATACTGTATGATTCCACTTACATGAAATGTCCAGAATAGGGGACTCCATAGAGACAGAAGGTGGGCTAGTGTTTGCCAGGGGGTGGGGGTGGTGGTTTAGGAGATTGACAGTGAAAGGGTTTCTTTTGGAGGTGATGAAAGTGTTCTAGAACCGACAGCGGCGGTGGTTGCACACGTCTGTGAATACCCTAAAAACCACTGAATTATACACAGTAAATGGGTGAATCGCAAGGTATGTGAATTACATCTGGATAAATAAAAATTTATCTGTTTTAAAAAAAATAATTAAGCACAGAGCACTGGAAAACCACAGACAGGAACTCTGTCATCCCCCTCCCACCCCCTGGAGGGGGCAGCATAGGGGCTCCTCAGATCCTGGTCAGAGCTGCTGGCTTGGCCACGGCAAGTCAGGACAAGGGGACTAAAGATGCTAAAAAACCACATGGCTTCGCGTGACTTTTCGGGGTACAGACACTGTCAACGGGTCACCGGGGTCAGGCTTTTCAGGTCATCTTTAAGACCTCATCTATCCCTTTCAAGGGATGGAGAGAAGGTGTCTTGATGCCAAAGACACACCTCTAAGTTGCAGGCCCTTTGCTGGCCTGCGGGGTGATAGCAGGGAGCTGGGCGCGAACCTTCTACCATTCCAGCGAGTCCCTGTATTTTGAAAGCCACTGCCTGTCTCAGGGGCCCGCCTCTTTGGCACAGACACAGGCTCTCAACTACCCTGATTATTTTTCCAAAGTGAAAATCCTCCTCCTAACATTTTAAAAAAAGAATGAAAAACATCATCCATTTTCAAGCCCGCAGAAATCCTGGCAATTCAAAATTAGCATAACAAATATTGCTTTTTTAAAAAAACTCTGAGTTTCTATATGCAATATTTATTACCCATTTCCATAAACCCACTCTAAACTTCTTAGAATTACCATAATCTCTATGACACCGTGTCTTCCATTGGAAATGTCTTTTTCAAGCTGAAACAGTGATGCTCTCGGAAGGAAACATTTTGGGGACGTCGGATTCTGGACAAAAGCGTTGGTCCTGCCTTGGCGACGGGTATTGTAATGCTGAAAACAATATTTATTTTCCTTTGAGGAAATCAAGTCATGATCTTTAACAAGAGCCACAGGAAATATTAATTTCCAGACGCACCAGTTTTGATCTTAAACCCTGGCCTTATAAAGCAAGGCCTCATCTTAGACACCCCAGGAATGGAATGATTAAGGGATCTTTGAACCCAGTTAGCAACAGAAGCAACAAAGCTCTGCTGGGTCCGATGCCTGTGCTGTTCTGGCCAGGGGGCAGTGGATGCAAAGAAATCTGCCAGAGAGCCGGCGGGACCCAGGTCACTAACTTCCAGCCAATTAAGAAAGACATTAGAGCCACTTTCTCAAGTCGGGCTGCGGTCCACGCCTTCCCAGGGTGTGAGTAGGCATTTCTCGTGAACATTCACTCTTCTGTTAGCACAGAGCAAAACCAAGGTCAGCCAGGCCCTCAAAGACCCCGTGTGGGGCCCACCACCAGCAGGGCTGGGGGTCTTCTAACTAATCCCCTGCTCAGTCTCCCGCCCTCCTTACACTATTGTCCTGGTGGTTCCAGAGACACAAAAATGATTTAAAAACATAGAGCGCACCACCTCACACCCATTAGGATGGCTACTATATGAACAAAACAGAAAACAACGAGTGTCGGTGAGGATGCAGAGAAACTGGAACCTTATGAACTTCTGGTGGGAATGTAAAATGGTGCAGCCGCCTTGGAAAACAGGGTGGAGGTTCCTCAAAAAACTAAACATAGGGGGCCACCCCAGTGGCGCAAGCGGTTAAGTGCGTGCACTCTGCTGCAGCGGCCCAGGGTTTGCAGGTTCGGATCCCGGGCGTGCACCAACGCACCACTTGGCAAGCCATGCTGTGGCAGCGTCCCATATAAAGTGGAGGAAGATGGGCATGGATGTGAGCCCAGGACCAGTCTTCCTCAGCAAAAAGGGGAGGATTGGCAGAGGTTAGCTCAGGGCCGATCTTCCTCACACACACAAAAAAATTAAACATAGAACTGCCATTTGATCCAGCGATTCCACATCAGTCCCAAAAGAACTGAAAGCAAGGGCTTGAAGAACCACTTGTTCACCCATGTTCACAGCAGCACTATTCACAGCCGCCAGGGGGCGGAAGCAACTCAAGTGTCCACAGATGGATGAATGAATACACAACATGTGGTCTCTCCATACAATGGAATATTATTCAGCCTTAAAAAGGATGGAAATTCTGACACATGCCACGACATAGATGAACCTTGAGGACATTGTGCTGAGTGAAATAAGGCAGAGACAAAAGGACAAATCCTGTGTGATTCCACTCATATGAGGTCCCAGAGGAGTCAAGTCCATAGAGACAGAAAGTAGGATGGTGGGCACCAGGGGCTGGGAGAGGGGGATGGGGAGTCGGTGTTTAATGGGGACAGTTTCAGTTTGGCAAGATAAGGAAGTTCTGGAGACGGATGATGGTGATAGTCACATAGCAATGTGAATGTGCTTAATGGCACAGAACCATGCACCCAAAATGGTTAAGAGGGTAATTTCCGCATTACATATACTTTACCACAATTGAAAAAAATCTGATTTTCTAAATGCTCTTGAAAAGCAGGAAGATGTGGTGACACTGGATATGTGTATGTTACCACAATTTTAAAAAAAGCAAACACGAGACACCACCACGCACAGAGCACAATGAAACCAGGCGTTCGCCTCTTATTGCAAATCCAGAATCCGTCCACGGCCTTCGAGGCTGCGTGTAACATGGGCCCCGGGCATCAGGCCAGCCTCCTCCTCCCCTTCCCACACAGCCCAGCACCTTCACGATGTGGGACTTTCAGATGACGTGCAGCCCTTCGCCACCCACCTTCCTGCTCCCGAGCTAAGCCGGTGAGCTTTCAGATGGAACGCTGCTCCCCAGGGAAGCCTGCTGGGTCCCAGACTAAGCTACCGCCTAACATCCCCCCTTGGCTTATCGGCACTATGACAACCGCGTTTCATCAAATACAAGACACCACCGATGGCACCGTGCTCATTGTTTTACATGCCAAGGAGAGAACAGGGGCTGTCGGTAAATCTTTCCAATATCACTGATGATGGTGTCTGACACTTGAGAAGGGAGCCCCTTGGAATGGATGAGACACAGCATGTAATGAAGTAGCGAGCGGTGTGGCCCTCCATCAGGGGGAGGCCCATGTGGCGCTCGGCGAGCGCGTGGAGCCCGCCACTGCAGGATGTCCCGCCCTCAGGACCCACAGACACACGGGTTTTCAGTAAGTCTTCGTTGAATGATGAATGACCTGGAAAACCAGATCACAGTCAGGGGACCAGTGGCCAGAAGGCGGAGCCCTCGCAGGGGCACCCGCCCAGGTGAAGGGGTCGTCCCAGGAGGAAGAATCTCAGAGCAGGGCCTCCTGCCGGGGACACAGCACACTGGCAGGAAGTCTGCTCGGCAGAGGTGGGTGCCGAGAGGTGGGCTTTCCAGAGCACCAGTGGTGCTCTTGAGAGAGCCCCTGGCTCTAGAGAACTGGGAGCATATGGCAGCCAAAATGCCTTCCATCAGCCACGGGCCGAGCTGATTCTCACAGAAACTCACCCTGAAGGCCGATGGGTGAACTATCTGCAGGGGTCACAAGAGCTCCAGAGACGGGCAGAACTGTCACCGCTGAACAGAGGAGCGATCAGAGGCTCGCAGAGCAGAGGCTGCTAAGGAGACGAGCTGGTCTGACTCACCAGGGTCAGCCATTTTAACAAGTGGGCTTAACTTCCAGAACTTTCCTTCCTTGAGCTGGGACTGAGATACAAGACAAAGGGACGGAGCTACAGTGTGGACACGTGAGGAGGGACAGAGCAGGTACTGTGCTAACCACCCTATTACATTTATCCCACGTATTCTCCGGTCAAATGGTTATGCTTATTAGTCCCATTTCGTGGATAGAAGAACCAAGTCTTAAATTAAGAACTAGCCCCGATTATGTTTAGCTGGGGGTGAAAGCAAGAATCACACCAGGTCTATGGGCTCGAAGACACCACTGAGCTGTCCAGAACCCGCCTCTGGAGGTCACTGTGGGTAGCGCGATCTTTCCAACACCCTAAAATCTAAAGCCACAGCCGACTCTGTTCTGTCTGGGCCCGAGGTCTTCTGCGAACTCCAGATGCTAAATTATTTTTTATTCATTTATTTAACCGACAAGCATACCTACTATGTGCCGGGCCATCTTTCTTTAAGAGATGAATAAAACACAGACTCTGCCATAAAAGACCCTGCCTTTTCCAAGAACCGAAAGGCTTCTGAGAGAGCCAGCTAGAGAAGGATGCTTGAGAATGCATTTAAAACTCCAAGTTCAGGGCCGGCCCGGTGGCTTAGCGGTTAAGTGCGCACGCTCCGCTACTGGCGGCCCGGGTTCGGATCCCGGGCGCGCACCGACGCACCGCTTCTCCAGCCGTGCTGAGGCCGCGTCCCACATACAGCAACTAGAAGGATGTGCAACTATGACATCCAACTGTCTACTGGGGCTTTGGGGAAGAAAAAAAGGAGGAGGATTGGCAATAGATGTTAGCTCAGAGCCGGTCTTTCTCAGCAAAAAGAGGAGGATTAGCACGGATGTTAGCTCAGGGCTGATCTCCCTCACAAAAAAAACAAAAAAACAAAAAAACTCCAAGTTCTGAAAAGCAGAAGAAATCATTATACCAAGTTCGTCCTTTGCAATGCTAACAGGCATCTGAAGCTGGACGCTGGATTGTGAATTGCTCCTAACAAAGCACAGATTTGGAGGCAGCCCTCATAGACAGCTTGGGGTTCGCTTCCAATAGGGACCAACTCAAGCCCGCACCCCGACCCCAGCAGTGCTGGCTGAACACAAGTGGTACCACTCCGGGATCCCGGTGGCTAAGGTCTCACACTGATTGAGATAGTCTGGCCTTGGGAAAGTCACGGCTGGCTGAGATTTCTCTCTCTCGAATAAATATCATTTCTTAAATGCCAGCTCTCTGGAGCTTTTTCTCAAAACGTTAACAGAAAGGATGGAGAAGAATGCCAGTACTCAAGTCAACTTGAGAGCTTACAAATACCTTTAAAGCCACAGGCAAATGAAGTAAGACCACGTGTCTCTTTTTGTTATTTATTTCTCTATTTTGTTGGCAAGGCTTGTGGTCTCTAAAGACCACATTAACGACTAGAAGCCACATGCAAACAGTTCTGCACCAAGGGAACCGGCTCACTGGGAGATGGTGCTGGCCGGGTGAGCTATGGCAGGGCCGGGACCTGTGTCTTACCCATCCTCACGTCCCTGGGCCCAAGCGCCCCCCGCACATGCCCTGACAGCCCTCGCTAAGGAAGAGAGGCCAGAGATTGCGAGCAAGTGAAAGCATACTGAGTCCTCCAAATAGTGGGCAAGTTACACTGGTACCCACCCTCGGTCCTTGACATGACTTAGTCGACACTGAATATCCTGGTAGAAACATCATTCCTCCTTGGAACCAACTCTGGCATCCCTTGCCTTCCCCGGGATTTTTTGATTGACGTGACTTTTTTTAGAAATGTCTCATCTTTTAAATGGGAAGCCTGGGATTTGTAGCAATAGAGAGGCATGTCTGTCCCGCCCAAACCCTGTCCTCTGCTTGGTGTTAGGACATGACACTTGCCATGCCTGGACAAGCCAGGACACCGTGCAGAGGGACTCTGCATTTTTCGTAGAGTCATAGGATCAATATTGCTTAGGTCTGGAAGGAACGTTTAAGGATCACCGAACAGCAGATGCCCAAATGCTTTCAAAACTGAGAGGAGATGGAAGAAGACGTCCCTTGAGGAGAACTAGTGATGGAGAGCACAAAAATCTTATAAAAGTCCCAGAGTCACGTGGCAATCAGGAAAATGTGCAAAATCCAAAAGCAGACGGAAAGCCAGAGCCTTCTACCGAGATCTGTCGACTGGCTCTACGGAGGACCCACCCGGGGCCCTGCCTGGCGCCCCAGCGTGTGAATGAGACCCTTCCTCCCAGACGAGCTTCGGGTGGGGGACAGGTGGCTGTGTCTTCATCAGTCCCCTGATGTCTCCCAGACCCTACAACCTTCTCAGCACCCAGGGAGCGGGTCAGCCCTGAGTGTCACAGATGACACAGGTGCCAGGCACATTCTTGAAAGAGCTCCCTGTGGCCACGCAGACCTGGTGCTGGAACCAAGTGCGATGACGACCCTGTCACTTAACCTGAGTCCTATCTCCTTCTCTGTGATGGGGACATTTACCTCTCATCATGCACTGGGCTCTCAGTGAGCCTGGCACTTGGTAGGTGCTCAGATAGTCGTAGCTGCCAGGTCAGGTTTAAAGAGATGTGACCGGGGAGGCCGGCAGACATAAGGGGACAAAGGCAGGACTTAGAGAGAGAAAGCCTGGGTCAAGTGGCAGTGTTTTCCCTGCTCAACTCAGGAACTGCCCGTATCTGAGGAACACATACCCATTCATTGGCTCAACCATAAGGCAGATTTTTCAGGGGGAATCTCATGAAAACCTAGTGGAGGATGTAAGGACAGACCGCTCAGAAGCCAGCGGGCCTTGGAGCTACTCTCTTCACCTGGGTGTGCATGCGTGTGCGTGCACGTGCTTGTCTGTGCATGCGTGCATGTGTGTCTGTCTGTCCGTCTTACTCTCTCCCGATCCACATCACCTCCTCGCTCTATTTTTTTCCATTCAGTGGGTCCCACCCCCAGGGTCTGACCCAGTCGACTCAATGTCCTGGCTGACTCAGTGTCTCCCCCCAATTCCAATTTCCTCGGGGGCACAATGTGATTGGCCCAGAATTAGCCAACCACTGAAAATTGGGCGAGGCAACAGCTTTGGGGAGAGGGGAGAGTTAGAACAGAATCTCAGAAGGTTTCAGGGGGACCAGCATCCCTGGCGGGGGGGTCCCAGGCACGTCTTTAACCCTTGTGAGCCGGGAAGGGATGTTCGGAGGACTGAACGACGCTGAGAAGGCAGTGAAGGTAGGCAGCTTTCATGAATGTTGTCAATTTAGTTAATGCTCTGGGATTCTGCTAGAACACAAGATTCCCTCCCCCACGAGGAAGGGCGTGTTCCTAAAATGAACACTCAAGTTAACTCCAGGAGTGACTGGGACAGAAGGCTCAGGAGGACCGAGGCCATGGGAACACTCGCAAAAATCCGTGTAAGCAGTGTTTGGCTCACTAAAATTCAACCCGTACACAGACATGTACTGACCGCCCATGAAGAATCCATCCTGAGGACACACGGTGAGCCAGACGAGGACTCTGCCCCGTGAAAATGCACCACCTAGGGGAGATAGATGGAGACCCCAGGAGGCACTGACGACACAGGGTGAGGGGTGCTCGTCAGCACACAGACGAGGGGCTCTGCACCCCACTTCAGGGAAGGGCTGTGAGCTTCACTGAGGGAAATAAATGAATGAGTCAGCTGAGCAGTGGGTGAGGAGAGGTTCCAGGCAGAGGAAACCACACCTGCAAAATCCCAGAGCTCAGAGTCAGGCCAGCAGACAGCCGTTTCGCATGGCTGCAGCACAGAATGCAGGAGCGGAACGGGAGAGATGGGAGGAGAGGTGAGGACAGCCGCGCTCTGAGGGCCCTTCTGGCCGGGGAGGTGTGGGCAGTGCCAGCATCCCCCGTGCATCTGCAGAGGCGCCCGGCTGGCCACAGTGAGGAGAAGGATGGGGCCCGGGAGCCGGAGGGAAGCTGGCGGCTAATCCGGGAGAGACGCTCAGGGCGGGGGCTGCGGTGTGACAGCCGGGACAGAGGGAGGTCGACAGGCAGGAGAGACCTCCAGAAGGAAGAAGACAGACACTGATGGGACCAGGGGCGATCTCCTTTATCCTAAATAAAATGACGGGACCAGTCTGTTCCTTTGCATTTCTCCTCCCTGGCCTTGGCTTTTTCTGGAAACTTCTCAGGGCCTGCTGTGCTGCTGTGTTCACTTCTATCGCAGGCCACCTGCACAGGAAAGGCCCTGCCCTGTGCTCGGGTCTCCATCCAACGGCTAAATCATTGCCTCTGGGTTTTGGTGACTCTGGCTGCCCTGGTCCACCCTTGACCCTACAGGACTTCTCACGCCCCTGTTCCCTTCCCATCACAGGTCTGGGGAGGCATTTGTAAGGTGGGGTCCCTCTGCCCTCGTCCCTTTCCGGAACCCTCTACTCTGCTTGGCTGCTCTCTTTACCTTTTGTGGGGGCAGAATAATGGCCCCCCAAAGAGATCAGGTCCAAACCCCTGGGACCTGAGAATATATGACCTCATGTGGCGAAAACAGGGCTTTGCAGATGTGAAGAGGTTAAGGATCTTGAGATGGAGACTTTATCCAGGTGGGCCCTAAATGTAATCACAAGTGTCCTTGTGAGAGGGAGGCAGAGGGAGATTTGAATACAGATGAGGAGGAGGCCACATGGATACAGAGGCAGAGGCTGGAGGGATGTGGCCACGAGCCCAGGAACGCCTGGGGCCCCAGAAGCTGGAAGAGGGAGGAAGGACCCTCCCCTAGAGCCTCCAGAGGGAGCACAGCCTTGTGCCACCCTGATTTCAGACTTCTGGTCCCCAGAACTGGCCGAGAACACACTTGTGCTGTGTTAAGCCCCCCAGTCAGCGGCTACTTGTTGCAGCCGCCCCAGGAAGCCCCTACGTCTCTTCCATTCTTCTATTTCCCCCTTTCCTGTCTGATGATCCCCAAGAGAAGTGACCCAATTATGCAAAAACTGGCATTTTCCCCAAACCAGAAAGCTCAAATGTCTTAAGCCCTCCTTAAAAAGGTGATATCAATCCCCCCGGGGGTGAAAATTGAAATCAATTCTCAGGGGGCAAAAATATTCTACTCTTTTTATGCATAAAGCAGAGGAGAGACAGCACATAAAAAGATTTGCAGCATATCTGTGGTATTAAAACTTCACGGGGAGGCGATTAGGAAGGAAAGATGAGAAACACCATCTTGAACTGGCACCAAGCAGGGGCCACGGGCGCTTCATTCATTCACCCATCAAGTATTTCCTGAGGACCTACGAGTGCCACATGTGGGGACATAATGACAGCGAGACTCAGTCTCTGCCCAACATGAATAGGGTGTTATTGCTTGAATTCCCGGAGGCAAATGGGGCCGATCAGAGATCGGCCACAAATTTGGAGTCTGACAGCCCCAAATTTCAACTCTGCCTTACTAGCTGATCTGTAACAGAGTCTCACGATATTGAAATGTGCAGAGGATCCAAGACTGCATTTTACTCATGTCTTTAGCTCCCTGCACGGTCTATGGTGGATACTCCATAAATGTTAGATCTCTCCCTACTCCTCCTGTATTCTAGAAAGCCCTAAGGGTATCTCCTGATGAACTAGACAGATACGTAACTGCATGCACAGACACAGAGCCTGATACCCACGTGTACACACAACTGCTCCCAGAATTACGTGTGAAGACGAACAACAGGTTACACATTAAAAGCAAAATGTGAAACTACAGATCACAGAAGCATTACAGCAAACAGAGAAAACCTCTTAACGTCCTTGGCCCCAAACAGATCCACCTCCTAAACTTGCTGTCTGTGTCTATTATGGACTGAACCTTCTTGTCCCCCAAATTCCCGTGCTGAAGCCCTGGCTCCAATGTATGGTATTAGGAGGCGAGGCCTTTGGGAGGTGATCACAGTTAGATGAGGTCCTGAGGGTGGGGCCCCCATCATGGGATTAGCACCCTTGGAAGAAGAGACACCAGCGAGCTCTCTCTACAGGCACGTTCCGGGGAAAGGCCACGTGAGGACGCAGTGGGACGGCAGCTGTCTGCAAGCCAGGAAGAGAGCCCTCACCAGAAACCACCTGTGCCAGCACCTTGATCATGGACTTCCAGCCTCCAGAACTCCGAGAAATAAATGTCTGTTGTCAAGCCACCCAGTCCGTGATATTCTGTTACGGCAGCCCGAGCAGATGGATACAGGGTCATCTTTACTTCACTTCTAATTGACGAGCAATTGCAGGACTTCCAGTCAGGGACAGACACTTCTTCACGATACAAACAGCCGGTCTGTAACTATCTTACACCAATTATCAGCACCTTGGCTCCCTAACCTGTTAGGGTTGCACACCTGCACCAACCAAGCTGCCCTGGGTTAACACTGCCACATAGTGGCCGGTGTGAGAAATTACAAGGAACTATGACCAGCAGGCTCTGCCCGGCCACGGCTCATTTCAACTCGTTTCCACTGTTCCAGGTCTGGGGCTGGGCACTCAGACTACAAAGATGGAAGGGACGGTGCATCCTCTCCTCAAGGAACTTTACAGTTTAGCTGGGGGACTGATGCAGAAGCCATCCATTCCAATACAATACATAAACGGTGCATATCAAGGAAGTCGGGAACCACAAGGAATGCTCCACTGGTTCTGCCCAAGGCTGGTCAAGAAAGCCCCCTGCAGAGGAAGAGCTTCGGTTCTGAAGGATGAATAGGAGTTCACAGGGCAAAGGTGAGATCATGGGAAAGGGGGAGGGGTCATATTAAAGATTTTCTTCAAAAAAAATAAAATCAAATTTTAATTTTTATCAATGCCATACATCTGAGGGGTGGTTTGAAAAGTCAAAGCCTTCCACACAGGTCGTAAGCTGCCGCACTCTATCCAACCCCCCACCCCACCCCAACCTCGTCCAACACTCAGCTGCGTTTCAGGTCTTCACCTCCTGTTTCTAAACAGCACGCTTCTGGTGACGTCCTGATTTCTTTCTGTTTAAATATTGGTTACCGACGTCCTGCCGGGGAAGATGAGGGTTCAGCTCATTTACCATGCAGCCCAGTACAGCTGTGTTTACACTGGATGGCTACCTGCATCTTATCCGAGGCCAAAAGAGCTGGTCAACTGCGGTCATCTTCCCCTGGAGTGAATAATAGCCACGTTCTAAAATCTACTTTTCTATTGACCTATAATTACTTTCTTGCCAGGTTCTGACATGGTGTGAACTGTAGCACGTTGGGTGTCCTCTCCAGGTGCAAACACACTGGGCCATCTCCCTGTTTCCTTTGCTTCCAGGCAACATCGGTCCTGGCGCCGTCTGCTCCCACGCCCACTGCTGCCGGTGGTCCGAGTTCGTCCCGAGACCTCTGGCCTCTCCCAGTGCCAGGACCCACCCCCCCAGCCAGGGTCCTCCTGTCTCCTGGCTGACCCCCGTGTCTGGGGAGCTCCTCCTCCAGCAGCTTCCTGGGAAATGGTGCACGTGAGGGACACGTTTTGAGCACGTGCACGTCTGAGAATGCCTTTGGCAGACCCTCACGCTGGTTTACTGCAGTACTGGTTTGGAAGGCTTTCCCGCAGAGTTTCAAAGCAAGGATTGAATTGACGGTCAATGAGCTTCCAGCGCTGCTGCTGCTGAAATGTTTGACCTCCGATCCTCTGTGTGCAAACTGGTTTTTCTCTCTTGAAACTGAAGAACTGTATTTTTATTTTTATTCTCAAAGTTCTGAGCTCTCACGACCTCCCGTCCTTGCTGTGGGCATTTGCTCGCATGTCGCCCTGGAAATTCGGGGGCCTTTTCAATTGGGGATTTGGCATCCTGGTCAGTGGCATTATCTTTTTTGTTTTTTGGTGAAGATTGGCCCTGAGCTAATAGGTGTTGCCAATCTTCCTCTTTTTGGTGAGGAAGATTGGTCCTGAGCTAACACCCATGCCCATCTTTCTCTATTTTGTATGTGGGATGCCACCACAGCATGGCTTGATGAGTGGTGTGTAGGTCCATGCCTGGGATCCAAACCCTTGGACCCGAGGCCGCTGAAGCAGAGAGCATGAACCTAACCAACATGCCACCGGGCTGGCCCCTCAGTGGCATCGTCTTGAATGATCTCCTGGCTAATTTCTTCTCCATCTTTTTCCTGCTCCCTCTGGAAATTCCGTTACTCAGATGTTGAACCTGCCTGGTGACTCCTTTCATTCTCTTAGTGGTTCAATTCTCCCGCCCGTCCCCGTATGCTCCTCTTCGTGTTGCTGCCATCACACTTTTGCTATCATTGTTAATATCCCAGAGCCCCTTGAATGCTCCATTTCACACAAGCTCTGTCTTCTCTTATCGCACCAAGGACGTTAGGTACATGTTTCTGAAGTTCCTTCTGTTCTCTACATTTCTGAGTTTCTGTCTGGCGTCTTTATTTCTGCTTGTTTGGTGCCTGCCCTTCATGTTGGCGGTTTTCCCTTAACGATCGGTGATTCTCAGCTGTCTGTTCCCATTTTCGACTTGAAGCGTTTACATGAGGAATGGAAGCCCTGGGTGTGGGCTGCTCTTGCCAACAGGAGGGCGTCCCTCGGGGTGCTTTCACTGGGGGATGAAGCATAGAACACTTGAGGGAAGGGTTCTATTCACAGCAGTGCAAAGGCCCTGGGGCCAGAACGTGTTTGGGTACTTTAGAAAAAGCAGGAGGCCGGGGTGGCTGCAGCAGAGCAAGAGAGTGAGGGGAGCCAGCTGGGAGGTGTGAGGTCAGCGAGGTCCCCATGATCCCGGCCACATGGGCCTAGTAGGTCATGGTACATTCAGCCCACGCTCCTGCATCCAGCCTCCCGTGCATCCTCAGCTCAGAGGAGCCTGCGCCTCCAGCACCCAGGCTTTCCAGGGTCCTGAAGCGGATCTGGCTGGCTCCCACGGACACAGGCAGGGCGTTTTCTCGGGGCGGTGGGGGCGGGTATCATGTGCCCACCTGCTTTCCAGCCTCCCTAAAGCTCTCGGCCTCTCTCTCCCCGCCTCCTGGCGCCGTGGACTGACGCCCACTTCTTCGGTTTTGCACGACGGGGCAGGGCGCTCCTGCACCTGCCTCATCTTCTCCCGTGTGAGCCCGGGGACTGAGCGCGTGCTGGTGCGAGCAGGCTTCCCCCAGCTCACGGAGACCAGCTCCTGCAGAGAGCGCTCCGGGCGCAGGCTTGTCCACGTGCCCTGGGTGGGGGGCGGGGTGGGCACAGTTTCAAGGGGGCTGCTCATGTTTTGCTCAGGGGCACAGCTGGAATCATTTAGACTTGGGTCCACCACCCAAACTGCGGGGCGGGGTTGGAGCGCCCGAGTGGGGTGCAGGGAAGAGCTCCGAGCGCCCGCCCTCCTCCCTCCCACCAGGCGCCCCACGGTCTCCCTCGGGCCTTCAGTCCTCAGGTTCCAGGAGCCTGACCGCGAGCCAGCTCCTCTGTGGCCTCGCTCTCCGCCTCTCACACTCGCTTCCGCAGTCTGGCTTCATTAGCAATGATGGGGAAAACCTCCCTGCCCTGACGCTGATCTGGCTCGCTTCCTCCCCCAGACTCACACGCACGCTCACGCCGTTCAAAGGGTAAAAATCCGCCCCGTGGCGCCCGGGCATAAAGACACAAGGCTGACACTCTGGGCTGAGAACCCGCAGCTTCCAGAACAGCGAGGTCCAATACGGGGGGTGCTGAGCGCTCGGAATACACGTGATGTGACCGAGCAACTGAGTTTCACATTTCATTTCATTGTAGTGAAATTTAAGAAGCCACATGGGTCCTGTGGCCACACTATTTTGACAGCGTGGCTCTGGGACAGAGGCCTTATTTATCACCTCTATGAGATCCCATCTATGTTGCTCACCCTCCCGTGGCAACGTCTGCTTTTCACATGGGATCATGACTCGCTGTCGGACAGATGGGCTGATTTCCATTTTAGAGTTTTCTTCCTTCTTTAGAGGGTACTGCATGTCCACTCAGAGTAAAACCGAAAGTCCTCGTCATGTCACATGGCCCCTCTTTGCCCTCAGTCCCCACCACTGGCGTTGGCCTCCACCCACCCTGCTCCCCCGGCTGGCCTCCTTGCTGCTCCTCAAACCCACTAGGCATGCTCTGACCCCAGGGCCTTTGCAGGTGCTAGTTCTCGTCCCTGGAATGCTTCTTCCCAGATATCTGCATGGCTCCCCCGCCCTCCCTTTCTCCTGGTCTCTGCTTAAATGTCCGAGGTCACGCCAGGCTCCCGTCACCAAAGAGCCCCCTTCCGCAGAACCACCTCCTTCCTCTGCCTCTCTCACCCTGCTCTATTTTTCTTCATGTAATTTACCAGCCCTGACTGGTATGTGTTTATCTGTTTACTTGTTAATTATCCGTCTGCCTAATGACTATCTCTCCAGGAGAGCAGGGCTGTCGTTTGCTCACTGATGTACTCCCCAGCACCCAGAAGAGAGCGTGGCCCTTACCAGGAACTCAGCGTGTACTGGGGGAAATGATGACTTTGAAACCCGAGTCCTCCTCGTCACAGATATGCACGGTGTATCAGCCCAAACATCTGGGTTACCCAGGTTTCTATGCCCTCATCTAGACATACAACTACCACTTTCTCCTTTCTATGGGAACACACAGTCTGAATCCCAAATAAGACAGAAGAACTTTTAAAAGAAGCTACTTAAAAACGAACGGCTTCCCTGACTGCATGCTCCCAGCAGGGCTCCCAGGCTGAGGCGCTTAGAGGGACCCCAGGCTACCAAATGGAAGAGGTAGGCCGGGGTGAGCAGTAAGGAGTGGTGGGGACTGCGGCAGCTGGAAAGTGCATTGCTCCTCAGCTCCCGCCAAACGCCAACACACACAAGGGCTGTCTGGGTGTGGCCACCCGTCCTCATCTCTCGAGGGATGCTGGAAGTCTGAATTTTTATATGAAACTTCTAGATATTTAAATGACGGCAAAGAATTTAATTTTTAAAAAGTTCTGGGCAGGCCACGATCAAACTCTCTGGGGTGAGATCCACCCTCCAGGTGGCGGGTGGTGAACCATCAAGTGCAGCTTATTTCATCAACCCGCTGAATGGGCGCTGGGTGCCCTGCCCCGCGGCACGCTGCCTGCCCTCCAGAAGGTCCTCGGGTCACAAGACGAGAGGCAGGCATGAACGGTACCCCAGCTCCCGCCCCAGCGAGCTGCCTCTAAACACATTACCAGAAGAAAAGAGAAATGAAAATATGATCCGGGTGGACAGAAAATAATGAAGTTTTTCATCATCACCCGTGCCAAGAGCTAAGCTGGAATCTGGCATTTCCTAACTCATTCTTCGAGGGTTCAAATGTTGCTTCTCCACGGAATACACACAGTGAGGGTTTGACAGTGGAGAGACAAGTCCTTGTGTGCCGCGATGTCCCCAAGCGTGGCTCGCTGTCCCCCAGAAGCCCCCGGGGTGTCATCATTTTGGCATCTCTCCCAGGGCCCTTGGCTGCAGCCCTGGCCCTGTGTCCCTGGGCTCATGAAGCCGGTGCCCTCCTGTGCGGGGTGACGCCGATGACAGCACTCACAGTGATAAGGTGCCGTCAGACCTCCTCTCTGCGGAGCCCCACTCATCCCCCAGCACCCCCGAACTACTGTAATTATCCCCATTTCAAAGGTGCGGGAAGGGGCTGCATGAGCGTCCTGGGGCGGCTGTAACAAACAGCCACACACTGGGGGCTGACAACCACAGAAATGGATTCTCTCTCAGTCTGGAGGCCAGGTCTCTGAAATCAAGGTGTCGGCAGGGCCACACTCCCTCCAGAGGGTCCTTCCCGCCTCTTCCAGCTTCTGGGGCTCCAGGCGTTCCCGGGCTTGTGGCTGTGTCCCTCCAACCTCTGCTTTATCTTCACGTGGGCTCCTCCTCTGTGTGTGTCCTCTTATAAGGACCCGTGTGACAACACCGAGCCCTCCCAGATGATCCAGGGTAATCTCCCCAACTCGAGATCCTTAACTGCATCTGTGAAGTCCGTGCCATCTCAGGTCACCTTCACAGGCTCTGGGGATTATGACCCATGTTCTTTGGGGGCTGCTGTTCAGCCCAGCACCCCACCTTCACTCCTCCCCTGCCCTGCCTGGTGGGGCCCACTGCAGCGCCGCGTGCCCGCCATGGGGGCCGCCGCCTTCCCCCACACGCCTCGTCCTTTCCAGACTCCAGGCCTCTGTTGTGGCCCCTCTCCCTGGAGTGCTGTGCCAGGTCCCCACCCGGCGGCCCCGTCTCTGCTGGGGCCCAGAGGATGGGTCACCTCCTCACACCTGCGTCCTCAGCCTTCTGTCTTCTCCCTCAAGCCTGCTTTCTTTTCTGGTCACCTGCATGCTGCGCCCTTTTCCTTGGTGGCAGCCATGTGTATCGTCTGCTCTCCCGACAGCAGGCTCCTGCCTTCTTGTTCACGACTGGATCTGCCTGGGTCTAAGGCCGGCCAGGCCCGGAGATGCTGGGAACCGGCCAGCTTCCTGAACGGCTGGACCCGGCTCTGCTCCTCCCGCTAACAGGACGCCGCTCCCATGCGGGTCTGATCCTTCCCGCCTCACCACGGTTCCTGCTCTGCCTCTCTCGCTGACCGCCCGCCAAGACAGAATGTCCACCAGGCTCGGGTGTGAAGTCGAGGAGCACAGGGCCAGGTGAGCTGAAGGGCAAGCTGGGATCCGTCTTTGGGTTGAGGGTCCATCGTGGGTGGGGTGCAGGGGTCACATGGGTGGTGGTCTCCCTGAGCAGGAGAGCTGGAGAAGGAGGACCCCGAGGGGACAAGGGAAAGGGGCCACGGTGCGCCTGGTGAGGACGACACTGCGCAACGCCTGTCTGGGCTGGATTTACAGTCACGGCCACAGTCTCCGGATCCCTGAATTAGATGAGCTCCTCTAGAGGGTCAGTGTGTGTGTGTGCATGCATGCGTGTGTCTGTGTGTGTGCACGCATGCATGCCTCTGTGAGTGCATGCATGTGTGTGTCTGTGTGCATGTACATGTATGCACAAGTACCTGTGTGTGTGCATGTCTATGTGCACACATGCACGTGTGTGTGTGTCTGTGTGTTTAAAGCACCTTCATGAACTTTGCAATTTCCCAACGTCAGCTCACACCACTTGCAGCGCAGCAGGACAGATCCTGAGATCCCG
This sequence comes from Ceratotherium simum simum, assembly GCF_057802395.1. Lineage (NCBI taxonomy): Eukaryota > Metazoa > Chordata > Mammalia > Perissodactyla > Rhinocerotidae > Ceratotherium > Ceratotherium simum. The sequence goes on along the minus strand of NC_141933.1, from coordinate 3,443,621 downwards.
CTCAGAACATTCAACACGAAAGCGTCAGGTCGCGGAAGAAAACAAAATCACCTTGACCTTGCTCTAAGATCCATGTGGATTTCAACGAAGCGAGGCACTACTGAACAGTCTTGTTTTCGAATCGCTAAACAGGGAAGGAAACTCAGGAAGGTGCCTGGAGGCCATAGGAAATAGACAGTGCCTGTTGAGTGGATTTCATCAGTTTCCCAGAAAAAAACGCAACATCCAGAACCCAGACGTCCCCGAGAATGTCAGACTGCCCTTGTCACTGGCCCGTGCACCAGCTCGGAAGCAGCTGCTTCTACGAGAGCACAGTTAGCTGGATGCTAGAGCAATCGGTCATTTGCAAGGCGCTCGCCGCACCATCTAGCATCGCGTGTGACTTGAGAGAATCTGCTCCTTCCTCTCTGGCTCCATCACTAAACGTGTGACCTCGACTGGGAGCTCCAGGCCAAAGTAAATGAGATGCTCGGAGGGTTTGAAGGACGAGAGCCAGGATCTGACATTTCATGAGACACGAGGTCACTTTCACGAGTTGAGTGCTCCCCCAGAGAACGTGTGACGGCGAGGCCACATCCTGGGAATCGGAGAGCGATCAGTGAGGAGCATGAGGAAACAGGTCACTCACGGAATCTATGGACATCCGCGAACGTCCAGCTCCGCCCTGCGAGGCAGGCGGCTGCCATCCTGGATTTACAGCCTGAGACCCGAGGAATTTAAACTTCCTTGTTTCTGGCTTGGGCCTTTCTCCTCCTCCTTTTATGTCCAGTGTGATGGTCGAGGAACAGCACGGGGTCTGGCAGCCGTGTGCGACCCGCACTGTCCCCCTACGAGCTGTGGGACCCAGGCCGTTCACCTACCTCTTCATCAGTGGAGACAACAGGAGAGCCTGTGTCACGGACGAGGCTCTGTCCAGGGCGGGCAAAGAGCTCCCACCCACTCAAGGGCGGCCAACACTGCTGAGCACAGCTTTTCCCAAAGGAGACTTCTCTGTCCCCTCCCACCGATCTCGGCCCCACACTGCCTGCCTGCGTTAAATTTGGCAGTCAGACAACTCAGAATGTCTCTCATTGCCTCTTCCTTTTCTCCATATTTCCTCCTTCCTCTCTCTGCTCTTGGACGTCGGCTTAGCAGCTGCGGAGTACAATGTGGAGATGGATAGCACGGTGACACGTGTGGGGAGAAAGCCGCCTCACTACCTCCGAGAACCAGGGACACCCCTTTCAGAGTGGAGCTGCTGGGAGGCAGGACGGACTCAAATCAATTCTCCCGTATCAGCCAGAGCTCTCCAGGGAGACAGACCAATGGGACGTGTGTGTGTGCGTGTACGCATACACACATATTAACTGATTATTTTAAGGAACTGGCTCATGCTATTGTGGGGGTTCTAAGTCTGAAATCTGTGGGGTGGGCTGGCAGGCTGGAGACACAGGCAGGGCTTCTATGTTAGTCTTGAAGCCAAATTCCTTCTTCTCCAGGAAACCTCAGTTTGTGCTCCTAAGGCCTCCAACTGATTAGACAAGACCCACCCACACTATGGAGCGTTCATCTTTTTACTGAAAATCCACTGACTGTAGAGTTAGTCACTCTGTGAAACACCTTCACACCACACCTGCATTAGTATGTGATTAGAGAGCTGGGCACCAGCTCCCAGTCAGGCTGACACAGCAAACTAGCCATCAGCTGCCATTTCCACCTCCCTGCCTTGCTTTGACCTTCCAGTTCTTTGGACTTCTCTCCATTCTGCTTCTCTTTATCTTCAGAATCAGGATGTGTTTGCTCCCGTGGACCGAGCACTCCAAAGAGCAAAGGATTTTTGATGTTGTTCACTCCATGCCAGGAGGCAAGATAAGTCACAAGCCAGAGGAAGTGTCTTCCTCACTCCAGACCCCAGAGCCTTGGACTGGAAGTCAGAAGGGCTGGAGACCACAGACTCAGCCACTGATTTCGGACTCCTAGGCATCCATCTCTCCATAATTCCATTTCTCCTATAAATTGGGGGTACAAATGCCTACCTCATTGGGTTTTCTACATTAAAGGAGAATGTATAGAAAAGCATTTGTGAGCTTTAGAATTCTGTGGAACTGGAAAGATTCATCATGATCACTATCATCATCAATACCCTAATCATCATTATCGCCATGATCATCACCACCACCATGACCATCATGGCCACCATCATCATCAATACTCTAATCATCATCATCGCCATCATCATCACCACCACCATGACCATCATGGCCACCATCAGCACCACCACCACCACCTTCATCACCATCATCCTCACCAGCACCATCACCATCATCACCTCCATCAGCACCACCACCACCAGCTCCATCATCATCATCACCTCCTCCATCATCATCACCTCCATCATCATCATCACCTCCATCATCATCACCTCCCTCATCATCATCACCTTCTCCATCATCATCATCATCATCACCATCATCACCACCACCATCATCACCATCATTATCATCATCACTGTCACCACCAACATCATTATCACCGTCATCACCACCACCATCATCACTGTTACAGACTGAATTGTGTCTCCCCCCCAGAATTCACATGTTGAAGCTCTAACCCCCAATGTGATGCTATTTGGAGATGGAGTCTTCAGGGAGGTAATTAAGGTTAAATGAGGTCATAGGGTGGAGACTTAATCAGAATTGTTCCTACAAGAAAAGGAAGAAACATCGAAAGCGCGCTCTCTCTCTCTGCACATACGCACAGAGGAAGGGCCGAGAGTAGGTGGCCATCTCTGGATGGGAAGCCAGGAAGACAGCCTTCACCAGAAACTGAATTTGCCAGCACCTTGATCTTGGACTCGGAGCCTCCAGAACTGTGAGAAATAAATGCTGTTTAAGGCACCCCGTCTGCAGTATTCTGCTATGGCACCCGAGCAGACTAATACAATCACCACCACCATCGTCACTATTTAAGATGCACTCGAGTAATTTTTTTTTTTTCTGAGGAAGATCAGCCCTGAGCTCACATCCATGCCAATCCTCCTCTTTTTGCTGAGGAAGACTGACCCTGGGCTAACATCCGTGCCCATCTTCCTCTATTTTATATGGGACGCTGCCACAGCATGGCCTGACAAGCGGTGGTTTGGTGCACGCCCGGGATCCGAACCCGGGCTGCCAGCAGTGGAGCACGCACACTTAACCGCTACGCCACGGGGCCGGCCCCTCAGAGTAATGTTTTAAGTGCTTCTCCTCCTCCTCCTAAAAAAATCACCTCTGTCTCCCTTTCGATTCTCACCCCTCAGCAGGCATCAGAAACTTTCAAGGGCTTATTGATAAATAAACGACAAGCAATAGGATATACTGGAGCACATGAGGAAGCCATTTGGGTTAAAACTAACTCGGCCTGACCTTGTTTCTCCAAAAGGGCCTGATGTGGCCTGTTGAGCATGCATTATACGTCTGTTTTAAATATTTACTATGTCCCGAAGATGAGAATGACGCCCTTAAAGATAGGGATGCAGCTTCCCCCACATCGGCATTTCTTTAAGGATAAGCATCTCTCCCTAAACTAGGGCTTGATTGCTGACCTGCTGTGCTCACCTTGTGACCACCCACCTTGTGACCACTGACCTGTTGTGTTCACCGAATTGCTGTGCCGGCAAAGCAATCTCGTGACTACTGTAAAACGGACATTTCAATCACATGTGGTACATGCTCTTGATGGTATATAACCACTCTGTACACCCCACTTCTTTGGAGTGCTCCTTTCCTTTGTGAAAGGACTCTCTTGGGCTACATGGTCCTCAGGGTTGGCTCATAATAAACTCACCCCAATTTTGATTTATAGATTGGTTATGGATTATTCGCGTCAACTACATGGAGCACCAGGCCCTGCCCCCAGAGCTCTGATTCAGTGGGATGGTGGGAGCCTGCGAGTCTGCATTTCTCTCAAGTTCCTAAGTTTTGCTAATGCAGCTAGCCCAGCATTTGGAGTAAATCATCAAGCAAAAACTTGGCCAGATGAACTCCACCAAACATTCCAAGATTTCTTAGAAAAGCCGGCACTCACAAAGGCAGCTGAGATCATTAACATTTTCCAGGTGAACACATCCGATCCCTGTGAAATGATGCAGTAGGACATCATTCCCCCACAAACTCCACGGGAAGGGATTCATTTTTCACAACTGGGAGCGAGGAACTGTGAAGGGAAAAATGAAAGCTGGGGACATCTTACAGGCAAGGATCCACAGCCTGAATGAAGTCTCCTTGTATCATTACAACACGATGAGGTGGGGAGGTACGAGGGGGGACACTGCTCCCGGCGCACAGTCAGAGCCCGTTCCAGGCGTGCAGAGCAAGCAACCCAGGCTGTGATTTCCATTGGTTATGCAAGCAATGTTTGCAGGGCACGGAGTCCTATTATTCAAGTGTGTTTTGCATAATGTCTCCCAGAACCATTTGTGGCACTTGATTGATTATCGTTAGTAAAATAGAGACAGATGGCCTTGGGCTGGTGCTGGTGTGCGTCCACTGCCGGGAGGGTGTCCTGAGCCTCCTGCCAGGACTCCCTGTAAGAGGGGTGGCCCCGTCCCAGGTCCCAATCCAGGTGATCACTGCCAGTGGTGAGGGGACAGGGGCGGGGACTGACGGGGAGGCCGCTACAGTGACCTTTTGTCCTGGACGCCATGCAGGACTCACTTCCCTCGAGTACCAGGTGGCAGTTACAAGCCACTGGAAAGAGGACATGTTCTTGGACAGTAACTGTAATCTTTATAGACCCATTAGCAAGCCAGGGACTCGCTTCTATGACCCATTTTCCGTTACACATCTGCACACTGCAAGATTCAAGACTGACATCCAGGCCGGCCACTATTAGAGAACCAAGTAAACTTTTTAATGGTGGTTAGTTAACATCCAGCCCAGTTTTTGGATTGAACTGGGTCATTTTCAAGATGTCAAGCCCGGATATATAGTATACCTACGAAGCATATTAGTCAAATCATCCATGGAAGCCAGTTTTACACTAAAGACCTCTCTCACCTCAATAAAATGTAAAAATTACTTCCAAATAAGAATCACATTTCAATTTTCAGTCCAAGTGCAGATATCTGAATGTGTTTAGGATCAAAAAGTATTTCTATAACTTAGAGCACTTAGCTAAAAAAATTTTTTTTCACCCTACACCATTTGGACAGCTGCATCAAAGTTAGAGGAGCCCCATATTTATACAATGGGCTATTACTCAGCCAGGAAAAGGAAGGAAGTGCTGACACACACTACAACACAGACGACCCTTGACATCGTGATGCTAAATGAAAGAAGCCAGACACAAAAGACCACCTGTTATGTGAGGCCATTTCCATGAAATGTCCAGAATCGGCAAATCCATTGACACAGGAAGCAGATTAGTGGTTGTCTAGGGGCTGGAGGGAGAAAGGGGGAGTGATTGCTTAATGGGTGTGGGGTTTTCTCTGGGGTGATGAAAAAGTTCTTAACCACACAGTGGTGATGGTTGCACAACATCATGAATGTACTTCACGCCCCTGAATCGTATACTCTGAAATGGTTAAAATAAGTACATTTTGTGCTATAAGTATTTTAACACAAACTAACTAAAACTAATTAAACTAAAAAAACAATTAGGACCCTGGCTCGTGCGTGTCACTGTGGAACGCTCTGGCCAACACCCGGTCGAGGTTCTTTGTCCTGCACTCTGGGAGAGCAGACCCAGGAGGGGTGGCAGATGGATGACAAGTCACTTCTCCATGAGATTCTCAGAGAGCTCCTCCCATTCAAAGGACGGGCAGCGAAGCCAGCATTTTCCAACAGCAGCACAATTAACAGCACCCATGTCTTCATAGCCTTTGCAAAGCTGCCTTCTTGAATGAATAACCCACAGAGATGAATCGAGCATTATTCATGCTGTTTGGTCTAATAGGAAGGAAGCCAGTGGTGAACAGATGAACTGAAATCCATCCACAGCTCCAACACTTAGGGATGCCTCCCTAAGGGAGCCTCCAAACACAGACACCATCCCCAATGAAATGGGTCGACCTCATGTCACACACACAGAAAGGACGTTCAGAAACCCAACGTCCCCTCTCACAATAACACACACTCAGGCGTTCCCTGTTTTTGAGAATTCTTTTTACCTGAAACGGAGTCTGGCTGTTGTAGTTTTTCAATTCCTTGTTTCCGCCTCGAAAGAGCAGCACTCGTGCACAGCTGTCCTACAAATTGAAAACAAGAAATCTCTTTGTAAAACGGTGGCATAGACGGTCTCCAAAGAAACACGCTCAGAGGCTGAGGCTCACAGGAATTCAGAGAAATGTAAACGCAAAGTTAAAAGGGAGGGCGTTTCTCCTTCATCAGCGGGGCAAGGATGAGGGTAGACGGGCCCCTGTATGCTATCAGTTGAAGCTTAACTGCTGCAAACGCTTTGGACAGCAACTTGGCAGAATCTATAAAAATTTAAAATACACACACTCCACAGCCAAATGATTCCACTTTTTAAGAGTGTATTCTACAGAAAGTCTTGCACATGTGTATAAAATATATAATAAGTGAAATATCATAAGTAAAATACAAAAAGAAGAGAAAACCTAGAGATGGAATAAATATTCTAAAACAAGAGAAAGTGGGAATCGTTCTAGAACATTCTTCACCTAGGCAGTTGTAGAAAAAAACAAGGTGGATCGATAAAAAGTGATGAGCTATATATCCAAGAACTTCTAAGTAGAAAACTCAAGTCACAGAACAATAATCTAGCTTCATTTCATTTGTGTTTTAACACCTTAGAGTCTATATCATAGAAAAGCAAAAAATAAGTCTGGAAGGACATGTACCACTTCACAGAATTTACCTTCCCAGGAAGAAAAAAGGATTAGGGAGTGAACAGCAGGAATCTTTCCTTCTTCTTCTTTTCTATACTTACATTTTTTAATGTTTTTAAAAGGCAGGCAACATTCATTTTTGTGCATTTTTACAATGAAAATAAATCTATTCCTGCCCATTGATTTAGCATCTGCTATTTGCTCATGGGGGCCGACAGAGAACTTCCTGCCAACCCTTGAGGGTGGGATAAATTCCTACAAATAAAACGACAGGTGGTGACATATTGATGTGGAGGCACTGGTTCTAAGAATACTTTGCCTAATAAACGCAGCTGGACTGTTTAGAACGAGTAAATGATGTTTTTCCAAGAGCATCTAGACGATCAAGTGCACGCTGGTGTTCGTGCATCCTGCAGCTGGGCAGCTGACACAGGGCCGGACACCTTCTCCCGGGACCCCGTGCCGATGGCCCCCAGCACGGCAGCCAAACCCCCGACACTGGGCCCATCCGGGCTGTCCCATCTTTACCCACGGAGTCCACTGTAAAGACAGCAGGCAGGGTGCCCCAGGCTCGACAGTCACTACGTAACTGCTGAATGAAGGAGTAAAGGCAGGGGCCAACCAGGGGCTTCCACCCAGGGAGCTGCTTAAAACGACAGACTAGCGGCCCCACCCTGGACCAGAGAGGACCCGCTGTGCTGGGGAAAGGCAGGGGACTTGGCGAGGGCACACGACACAGGTTACAGGACCTGGTGCAAGAGCAGGTTGAAGAGGAAAGCTGGAAATCCAAGGAGACAGAAAGTAGACGAGTGGTTGCCCAGGCCTGGGGGGCTGGAGGGCAACGGGGAGTGATCTAATGGGTCTCTGTTTGGGGCGATGAAATGTCCTAGTACTGATGGTGGTGATGGGAGCACAACTGTGAACAGACTAAAAACCACTGAATTGTAGATTTTAGATGGTAAATTGTAAGGTTTGTGAATTATATCTCAATAAATGTGTTACATAGCAAAAAAAGGAAGCAAGTGAGAGAGAGCGCGAGACATACAGAGACACAGAGACAGGGAGAGACAGAGAGAGACAGATAGAGACAGACACAGAGACAGAGAAAGAGACAGAAAGACAGAGAGAGACAGAGGTAGAAACAGAGAGCCAGAGTGAGAGACAGACACAGAGAGAGAGAGAAAGAGACAGAGACAGAGAGAGAGACAGAGAGAGACACCCACAAAGAGAGAGGGACAGAAAGAGACAGAGACAGAGAGTGAGAGAGAGACAGAGAGAGAAGGAGAGAGACAGACAGATAGAGACAGAGACAGAGAGGGACAGAGACACAGCACGCCACACTGGCAGACGCTTTCCATTCCGTGACCACGAAGCCAGAGCCAAGAGCACGGCTGGGTCTGGCGGAGCAGAGCGAGCTGGGGCTGCCTCGACCCCGTGACCCTGGCAAGGGGCCCGCTGGGGCCTCCACCTCTGGAGGATGATATTCCAGGGGAGGAAACCACTTGTGAAGGGACCAAACAGAAGCCGAGGCAGAGGGACCCTTGTTCTATGAGCGCAGTCTGGGGAGGCATCTGAGAGGGTGGGTGGGCTGCTTATAAAACAGGAGACCCGGGTGGGGGCGGATCTGAGTTCTGCAGGAAAAGATTAACCGGCCTCTGTGTTCTCAGGCTGCTGGGGTCCTGGGGCCTCAGCTGCACCCCGTGGCTGCCTTCGGTCACTGCGTGTGTGAAAGTCACCTGCGTGCTTAGGAACACACGCTGCTTTAGGTCCCCTCTGAGGCCTGGACAAGGGTGCCCTCCGGGAACTACTCTGGGGCGAAGAGGGGGCCTGGGGACCAGGGCGCGGGGTCTGTCCATCGGGGAGGGACAGAGGAACACGGAGCCATCAGACTCGGGCACGCGGTGCAGCGGCGAGCAGGAGAGTGGGCAGGCCTCCGTGTGACGGCGGGAAGAATCCGGAGATAAAGGCTGGGTGAGACATGCAGCAGAGAAGAGACACACGCCCAGAGCCCGCTGTGTCTAGAAACAAAGCTGTGCGTGTGCGAGGACGTGCAATGATGTAAACGGTGGGAGAGGACCTCGGGATGGTCCAGGGGTGGAAACGGTGGGCGAGTCTGAGCCCTCTCTCTATACCGTTCACCATCTTTCCACGAGCACGCGTTCATGAAATGCTTTGAGGAGCTAAAAGTATTTAAGAAAATTCAAAAAGATCTAACTATGCTCAGGAAACACATCTTTCTTATTTGGGGCACAATTAAACCCAGGCTAAAAAAAAAAAACAAAAACCCGGCATTAGTTCAAGGAGAGACAAGCCCTGGAAACCCAGCCTGAGTCACACACCTGGGACACAGACAGGTCATGACCGCGCTGGTGTCCTGTCCTTTTATTCTAGAGTCTCAAACTACAGCCCAGGGGCCAAATCCGGCCCAGACGGGCTTTGTAAATAAAGTTTTATTAGCACGCAGGCCCCTGTGCTTTCCCATCCTGCTCCAGCCCTCCCCACCCCTGCCTGGGCTTCCAGAACCCTCCCCAGCATCCTCCCTCTGCCCTTGAATTACCCCTAGTTGAGTCCTGTTACTTACAACCTAAAGTAAACCAGTTAAATTACTTAAAACAACAGCATCATCATGCCACAGTGAGCAAAAAGTTTGTGGAGAAGGGAAGAGAAAAGGAGAAAGTATTTGAGAGAACTGAGGCAGAGAAGGGAAGACAGAGCGGGGAGGACGGAGGAATTTCGGCAGATTAGCACTTGGGGTGTGGGGCAGGGGCAGGTCAGAGAGAAGGAAGCACACATCCCCCAGGGCAGCAAGCACGGGGACCCCACCAGGGGCTCAGGGGACGTGAGGGCTGCCCCAGGGGTCTCACCCCGAACTGAATTTGCACAGGGTCCTAAGAGCACCCTGGCCTAGCTCCAGGGGGTGAGCGAGCAGCCTGGGGGCACCACCCAGCTGACAACTCCCAGCCAGCTGGGAGCAAATGGCCAATCAGACCCAGAATTCAAGAGCCCCTCTGGGGCGGGACCCGGGGACCCCCCTCCCCACTCTGCAATTCCCTGTAAATGCTCCATATTGCTCAACAAGACTTTCACTGGAAATTCTCATCATAAAGGAAGTTTGTTTCCTATAAACCGCTAAGAATCAACCTGCGCCAGACAACCTGCGCCAGACATTGCCATTCACACCCTGCAGGCAGAATCCAGCCAGGATCCCAGAAAAATCCCCCACTCGCTACCAAGGGATGACTCTGAGTCTCTATTAGCCAATCCCCCAACACATAGCCCCTCACTCTAACATTTACCAGATTTCCAAATGAGATCACGTTCCAGTTAGCTATTTCAAAATTAAAGGGCATACGGGTCACCCAGCTCCACAATAATTACATCCCGTGTGTGTGCACACGTGTGTGTGCACACGTGTGTGTGCAGGTGTGTATCTGCGTTTGTGCACGTGTGCATGCACGTGTATGTGCTCTGCAGTTCAGACAACAGATCCACCTGTTCCTTCTGATTCACCCTCACAGCATCCCTGTTAGGAGCTAACAGGAGGCCCATTTCACAGATGAGGCAGCAGAGGCCAGGAAGGGTTAAGTGAAAAACTGCGGCTTCAACAATGGTGAAAAATGAAAGGCTGTGACCCGGAGGAGCTGCTAAGGAGGAGCCTGACTGCTCCTCGGCACGGCTGCCAGCAGCCTGAGTTCCCTTCTGAAGAGAATCTTATGCGATACTCTGAGGTGTGTCTTCATCCTTTGAAATAAGTCAACCGAGCATAGATATAGAAGCAATCTGCATTTTTTGAGGGCCACAGCATCAGCAAGCTCAGTTTCACTGCCAATTATCTTCTCGGCATGACTTTTCGGAGACACTTCCCTTAACAACGCTTCTCTTCTTAACTTGCTTAACACTTCCCTCCTCCGTCCCCGAGCATCTCTGAGGCTGGCCCTGTGCCCGGTGAGGCACGCCATCCTTCTGGGTCACCACTCCCCGCGGGAGCCCAGGCCCCATCATTTCCATTTCATACATGAAGACGCAGACCCAGAAAGCGTCTTCATTCGTGTATGCAATGAGTCGATACGGAGCGTCGACCCCGCCAGGTACTGTCCTGGCCCCTGGAGACACAGTGCGCCGTACAAAAGACAAAAGAGGGTCATGCGATGGAAAGAGAGTGAGGGCAGGTGGTCAGGGAAGGCCTCTCGGAGGAGGTGGCCTCTGAGTTGAGCCTCCGCGATGAGAAAAGAGCCGTGTGACAACGGGGGGGAAGCATTCTCAGCAGAGGGAGTAACAGGTGTGAAGGCTGGGGCTGGGCTGCAGGAAGCTGGGCGAGGGGGGCAGGAGACGAGCTGGACGGGCGACAAGGGCCTTCGGGTTCACGGGAAGGGGGTTTTCATCACGGGGGAACACAAAGCCACTCCGGTGTTCTGTGGAAAGTGGAGCCGAGGGAAGAAAGCCTGGAAGGCAGGAGACCGGTGGGCGGTGAATGCAGCCATCCAGAGAAAGACGCCAGAGGCCTGGGCAAGGATGGGAGCGGTGGAGGGGACAGTAGGGGGTGGCCTCGGGAGATACCAGACCTGGGACAGGAGGGATCGTGAGGAACAGGGGGGCAGCCCGGATTTCAGGCTGGAGCCACAGAGAGAAGAGGGCCATTTACACAAGGGGGCAGGGCGGTTGACTTGGAGCCACCTCCACGGTCTCCATGGGGGACGTCAGCCTGGCGGTGGATGTCGCTGCCACCGCTCGGGGAGAGGTGAGTGGGCACATGCTGACGGGGGCCCTCGGTGTCTTTAGAAGGACACAGACAGGCCGGCCTGAGGTCACCGTGGGGGAGAATTGGAGCAACAGGAGTGTGCAGCATGGACGCCAAGAGAAGATACCACTGAGCGGTTAAGCTGGATGGGGACAGAGGCGTGACCACGGCAATGTCCCGTGGGGGTGGCCAGCTGCCCGGAGGGAGGCGGGATGGAAGTCTGGCCGGGCTGTGTTGGTGAGTAAACGAGAGGGACCGTGGAGGCTGAGGGAGCAGCAATCTCCTGAGCTTAGCAGTGAAGATGGGCCGAAGGAGGCGCATGTGCACTCAGGGAGCCCTCAGAGAAAGATGACAGAGGGGTCTCTGCATCAGCAAGTGGGCACGATGAGAGGAGGAGAGGTCAACACAGACGCTGGGCGCTGGTTTGCCCGAAATTCCCCGGTGGGTGTTGCAGCCAGGATTTGAGTCCGATTGCCAAGTGCCACCCCGTGTTTTCATTTCCCTGCAGAGAGGCCATCTTTGCTTAAATGGCACAGACATGAATTACTGAATACTCCAAATCAGAAGTCAGGAATTCGTTTCCAGTTTAAATTATCCTCCGAAATGAGCCTGTCTAGGTAGACATAAACCCAGGAAGAGCTAAGACGCAGGCAGTCAATAAAAGGGAAAGAATGGAGCTGGGATGTGATGTCACCACAGTGGGTGGGAACCTGGCCCCCAGACCAGCCTCCCTTGAAGGGCTGCACCCCAAAGACCACACCCCACACACGACTTGTGCCTGGTGAGCCCCGTCCCCGCCCCCACCAAGGCGTGACTGGCACGTGTCTCCGCAGCCTGGGGAAGAAGAAATATAGGATGGGGTTGGAAGCCCGGCTTTGCCATTTACTAGCTGGGCTGATCTGGACCAAGCCTCGCTCTCCTGACCCGTATAAGGGAATGACACCAACAGAGGCCCCCAAACGCTCATTGGAGGGATATAAAGGGAAAGACCGTGTGGACACCTTCCATCCAGTGAGATGCACATCCTCATGCTCAGGAGGGTTATTAGCCCTGTGGCAGCCCCCGTGGAGGCAGCCACCGTGCAGACAAGTGCTCCGTGGGATGCCGGAAAGGGCACAGAGACACAAACAGCACACAGCCTGTCTCTCCATACCTTGCCTCTCACTAGACTCCAGAGGCTTGCTCCAGAGAAGCAGGTTTATTTTTTATCTTCCAGACAAATTGGCCTGGCCTAGCAAACTCGGATATTTAAAACTCCCTCCCTCCCTTCATTATCCAAGGCAGAAGAACAAACACCAGGCTGCGTCCCTCCCCCTGGGGCTCCTGGAAAGTCAGCAAGAGGCTGAGGGAGTCGGCAGATTAGACAAGATTTGCTGCTTACAATCAAAGCCCTAATGAGTTGATTTCATAAGAGAAGAAGAGAGAATATTTCGATCACAGTGTGTTTTATTAGAAGGGTGCAGATGAGGCCTGCCTAAAATTGATAAAACACACACATCTACCCGTAACCTAGATGCTTTTAGATTTATTAAGGAGAGTCTTGGTAAGGCAAGTTAGCAGTAGTAGCAGTACCACCAGCATCAGCAGCATCAGCATCATGACTGTCACCATCTTTATCATCACCATCATCACCATCACAGTCATCACCACATCACCATCACCACCATCACCATCATCATCACCACCATCACCAACACCACCATCATCATCACCATCATCATCACCAAGACCATCACCACCACATCACCATCATCACCACCATCACCACCATCATCACCACCATCACCACCATCATCATCACCAACACCACCATCATCATCACCACCATCATCACCATGACCATCACCACCACATCACCATCATCACCACCATCACCACCATCACCACCACCATCACCACCATCATCATCACCAACACCACCATCATCATCACCACCATCACCACCATGACCATCACCACCACATCACCATCACCACCACCATCACCATCACCACCATCATCACCACCACACCACCATCATCACCACCATCACCACCATCAGCATCACCATCACCATCATCATCACCACCATCATTACCACCATTATAGCCACTATTTACCGAGCATCTACCGTGTGCCGTGCATTCCATATGTCTGTTTTCTCTTGTAGGCCTCTTAGCAACCCTGAGAGTTATAATTACCCCCACCTTACAGATGAGGGATTTCAGAGGCCAAGAGAGACAGTGGGTTGCCCAAGACAACACAGCAAGGTAATGCTTTAGATCACCTGGAACCCAGACTCCATGTCTCTTCACACTGCAACCCCACTTCACTGAGGCTGCTTCCTAGCTCCTTTCCCTGAATCCTGTCCTGACTCGAAGGCACTGTGTCCCCACCCCTGGGACAGTCTATTTTTCCACACTATTCCCCAGAGTGCCCTGAATGCGTGCCCTGTATGAGACCCCTTTCTGCTTAAAGCTGCTGAGTGGTTTCTCTTGTCTGCACCGAGCCTGGCCTGATGCAGCCGCGAGCATCGCATGTGTGTAGAAGGAGGAGCCGGGGACAGGGAAGAGCTCAGTGCATTGGTAACACGGGCAGGGGGGACAGGGCGTTGGGTTAAGTCCGATGTGTGGGGCGAGCTAGACTAAAGGTGGGGAGCTTCCTTCCTCCCGGACGGTTCATCACAGGCCCGGAGGATGTGCGTACGGAGCGCGCCTCTCTGCGCTGCGGTCTGGATTGGCTTTTCTTACGACATCAGTGAGACACCCCAACGGTTAGGGGAGGGCTGAGAGAGGAGATTAAAGACCACACTAGCATCCCAGGGAGGGGTGCGAGCGATTCACGAGGCTGGATCCTAGAACCCTCGCTGACTTCCCAACTGGACATGGTGTCTAGGGGCTGCAGGGCCACCAAGCCCAGAGCCTGTGACCCTCCACAATGGCCTCTGGGAGGTAACGCAAGGCAGGGAGTCCAAAACAGGTGGTGCCACCTAAGGGGTTTCTACCCATGCCACAGGGGAGGGACATATGGCTGGAGCCGGAGCAGCAGCTGCTGGTGATGAGCCCAGACCCCAGAGAGGGGACAGCTCTCACCACCTACAGAGGCTCCCTGGCACGCTGAGAGGAAGCTCCAGGCTGGGGCCTGGAGCTGGGAGTGTGCCCATAACTTAGGTCTGGAGAGGGCGTAGACACAGCCTTCTGTGCCCAGGCTTGGCAAACTATGGCCCTCCGCTTGTTTTGTAAATAAAGTTTTATTGGCACCCAGCCACACTCATTCATACGTATTGTCTGTGGCTGAGTTCATCCTGCAATGGCAGAGCTGAGTGGCTGTGACCAAGTCCAAATGGCCTGCAGAGCCGAAAATATTTACTAACTGGCCCCTTACAGGAAAGTGTGCTGACTTCTCTTCTAGCCTAAGGCACATGGGGGAGGGGCTTTCCCAGGAGCCCTGGCCAGACCTGGGTCCTCCCAGACCCATCAGCTGAGAGGTGGGGACAAATGTAGAGCATGCAGAGCGACACCAGTCACCCCAGCCCCATGGATAACTCAGAATACAGACTACCAAAATGTTTTCACCTTTTCTTATAAAAAAGCCACCAACACTTTCAAAGACTGTCTTGTCCACAATTATTTCTAGTGACAGAAAACATGTTTTTCCTGGGTTTTTTTCCATGATAAAATATGCTTGAAATCTACTGGGGAAAATTAAGGAACGTTTTTGTCCTCTAAGGCAGCAATTAAGAAGCACATGTTGGCACAGATGTTTTACCAGCTGAAGCCAAGCTTCACGACGTGTATTTTCCTAATGCAGCCGAGCAAGGAGTCTCGATGCTCAGAGTGGTTCCCACATCCCAGTGCCTGGGAGCACGTAGGGCCCCAGATGCAGGCCAATCCCATCGATGTGCTTTCATTAAGGAGGAAGCCAGCAGCTCTGTCAAATACTCCTCGAAGCCCAGCTGAAATGCTAATCCAAGTCCATCAGGCTGAGCTGCTCCCCTGCCAGGCACAGGGGAAACCCTGAAAGATGGTGGTTTACGCCCTTGAGAGGCGGGTCCAAGGGGGAGGGGAAGGCAGCAGGGAAAACAGGTAAAGCATAATAATGGCCTTGTCCTGGGCAGTGCAGCCTAGCTGTCTTGCAAAGGGCTGCAGAGCAAAAACTACAACTAACTGTATCAGGGGCTCATCAACGGAAGGCTTGACTGAGGGTGGGATATCTGAGTTGGGTCTTGAAGGATGCAGAAGAATTTTCCAGATCAAAGAATCCAGAAGAATTTAATAGCTAGAAGCAAAGTGGCACTTCAGAGTGGCTGGAGTGGCCTGGGCTGGGGAGTGGCAATGGAGTGGGCAGGGAAGAGACTTTGCATGTAGGCAAAGGCTGGAGATTTCACCCAAAAAGACGGAATCATTGCTTCAGATGGGGAAGATAATGCTCATGGCAGAGAGAGGACTAGCAGAGTGCACACAGCTTGTGGGCCAGCAGATACCCTAATCCATGAGCTCCCCTCTGTTCCTCCAGGTAGTAGAGCCCCGGCACCCCCATATTGCTCATCTGCTCAGTATGGCACACACACCCCACCACCCTCCAGACCTGAGAGTCCCTGAAATCAGAGCAGGAGAGGAATAAAGGAAAGAAGGGGCGGGGAAGACCTTCAACAGTGACGCCAGGAGTTACCTGGACCTCCAGCACCAGGAAGGGACACCACCCCGCCCTTGCAGCAGCGCCTGCAACCCCCATCCCTGCCAGCCCCGCTCTCTCCCCTTCTCCACAGGCCTCCCCGCCACCTTCAGCCCTCACCACTGCCCCCTCTCGGTGGGACCAGCAGCCGTCCCGTTTGACACCCCCATACACAGCACGGGGCACACACTGTGCAGGGGTGCTGCCCCCTGCCACGTAGGGGTCACACCCCACGTCCCCCAGTGCTTCCCAAACACGTCTTTACATACTTTTCATGATCTGTCTTACACAGAAGAGCGTGTGCTTTATTTGATTGTTCACACCGAGGGTCCACCTGTGGGTGTGTCTCTGGAACACGTGAAAGCAGGTCTCAAAGAGCTATTTGCACACCACGTTCACAGCAGCATATTCACAGCAGCCAAAAGGTGGAGGCAACCTGTCCATGGATGGATGAATGGATACACAAAATGTGGGCCATCCATACCACAGAATATTATTTAGCCTTAAAAAGGAAGGAAATCCTGACACCTGCTACAACGTGGATGACCCTTGAGGACATTATGCCGAGTGAAATAAGCCAGTCACAAAAGGACAAATACTGTGCGATTCCACTCATGTGTGGTCCCGGAGGAGTCAAATTCAGAGACAGACAGTAGGATGGTGGGTGCCAGGGGCTGGGGGAGGGGGATGGGAGTTAGTGTTTAATGTGGACAGAACTTCAGTTTGGGAAGATGAAGAAGTTCTGGGGACGGATAGTGGTGATGGTTGCACAAAAGTGTGAATGTACCTAATGCCACTGAACTGTGTCCTTAAAAATGGTTAAGACGGTAAATTTTTTTATGTATATACTTTACCACAATTAAAAGAAAAAGCCCAGCGGAGGCAGGTTTGCACATGCAGTGGTGGTGAAGGCTTGCCGTTGCTATGTGGTGGTCCCATCCAAGTCTGGCGAGTACCATGACTATCTTGGGGGCTCGATCGGCCACACTCTTCACCATCTCATGGCTCCAATCTGCCCCTCCACACCCCGGCAGAGACCCACTGTGGGGAGGCCTGAGACACCATACCTGAGCAGAGTCTGCACCCCCAGCTATGGAGAGGATCCCCAGCTCCTTATTTATTTTCTGCAAAGTGGTCAGCGTGTTGGAGGGCCCTTGGAGTTTCTTCCCTGTGACTTGGTTCCCTCTCTTCTACAATAGGGATGACGTTCACACCAAAGAAGCAAATGAGGATCACGCCCTGCTGTGGACTGAACGTTCCCCGGATTCATACACTGAAGTCCCAACCCCCAAAATGATGGTATTCAGAGGTGGGGTCTTTAGGAGGTAATTAAGGTCAAACAAGGTCATGAGGGTGGGGCCCTGATCTGACAGGGTTAGCGTCCCTATAGGAGAGACACCAGGAGAGGAGACAGCGAGAAGGCGGTCGTCTGTAAGCCAGGACGAGAGCCTTTGGCAGGAACCAGATGGGCCAGTACCTTTGTCTTGGTCCAGCCTCCACGACCTCGAGAGATAAGTGTCTGCTGTTCAAGCCGCCCATCTGTGGGACTTTGGGGCACCCGAGCTAGGACACCCACTCTGCAGAGCACTCAGCTCAGCCCCCAGCCCCACGTGGCTGTGGTGGGCACTCAGCACTGACCTGGTTGTAGAGGGCGCAGATGTGCAGGGCGGTGTTCCCCGAGGCGTTCTGGGCTCCCATGTCCGCCCCGTAGAAGAGCAGGTGTTCTAGGTGCTGCACGTGTCCGTACCTGCAGGCCTGAAAGAGAGTCCGCGCGTGAACCAGGCACCACACGCGACGCACCGAGCTCCCGTCGCTCAGCCACCTCCCAGGCCCGATGGTGCGGCAGACCACGCCCACCCGCGTCCCGGACCGGGGCCCAAAACGCATCTGCACCCGCCGTGCCCCCAGCCTCCGGGGGCTGCTAGACCCCTGTGGGGAGCGGGGAGAAGGAGCTCGTGATGGGCTTGAGGGACTTGACGGGGGTCTGCGAAGGGGCCCTACAGCTCCTTCCATTCGGACCTGGGACCTAGAGGCCCAGAGAGACACGGTTGTCTTTCCCCCTGGCCTCGGTGAACAGTCCCAGGAAATGAAACCAGGACGCTCCACCCCTGGCTTTGTTTATCCAAGCTCCCCCGACCCCCAAGAGGAGGCGTGAGAATGGCCAGGAGGGCGCAGACACCCCCATGTGTCTGGGGAAGGGAGCCCACACCTGTCCTCCTCCAGGCAAGAGGCAGCCCTGCTACTGTGTTAAGATATAACCCATCCCCTGAGGAGGGGGCAGGAGGCAGCCCACAGTGATTCACCCCTTTCCGAGCCCTTCTAGGGGGTGATGTGTGCAATATATGAACCAACAGGGCTCTGGGGTCAAACTGATCTGGACTCAAGTCACAGACCTATTTGTCAGAACTTTCACCTTGAGCCTATGTCTTCACGTGTAAACAGAAACCATACTCCTTGCAGGGTTCTTATGAGAATCACGTGCGATAAGGACCCAAAGGGCCTTGAGCGATGCTCAGCGCCAGGCCAGCCCCTCCCCGCCCCACCCACAGGGAGCAAGGAGCCCACGCTGGGACCTGGGTGCTGCTGTCCAGCTCAGGCAGAGAGGCTAGTGCACAACGCTCCATGCCAGGGCAGCCCTTGACCCTCGGCAGCAGGTCAGATCCGACTAACCCCCCACCCCATCCACCAGCATGTCCTGGCTCCTTGGGAAAGGCCAGCGTGTGGCCAGCGATGGGCAGCAAGGAAGACCTGAGAACCACTGTTCTCCCCATGACGGGGCGGTAACCTGGATGGGGAGACACAAAAGGCTGGGAAATGGGGGTCCTAACACTCCTCACCCCGAGGGTGGGGACAAAACAGTCACGACAGGGCTGGCAGCTGCCGGGTGTCAGGCCGGGCCACACAGTAGCCAGCGGAAGGGGCTCTCGTTAATCACGCGTCTCTGATCATTGAGACAGATTGAGGGGACTTCACCTCTGCAGAGTGTACGAGAAAGCACCACATCTCGCCAATTAACAGTGAGGAGAGATGACAGCAGAGATACTGAAACTATTAATTGGATGAGCTTAAAAAAAAACCTGAGAAATGTCCACTTACAATCACTGTGCTTACCATAGAATAATCTCATTAATTTATGGAGCACATCCTTCGGTAGATATTGTTGCGTTTACCCGCCCAGCCCCACTTTCCCATCTTGGAGCAACAGTGCCTGCATTTTCTTTTGGGGACCACCCCAACCCCACTCTCAGAGGTCTAGGGGGGCCCACCCCACCCCACTCCTGCAGGGGACACAGGACATGGGCCTGAGCAGTCAGCATATTCCATCTCCTGGCCACAGGCATGGGCTGGGGCTGCCCGTGTAACCCGAGAGGCCAGGGAGGACCCGAGGCTGGAACGTCTGTCAGAAGGACTGGGAAAGCGAAGTTGTAACTTTCTTCCAGGACGGCCAGCAGAAAAATTACTGTCCCCCAGAGCTGCTGGGGCCCACCAATGCAGAAGAAGGGGCGCATGGGAGCGAAGTAAGAGGAGAGCAGAGAGAGGGACACGGAGGTAAAGACACACACACACATAGACACAGACACACACACACACACACACTCACAGCCAAGATGATGCTGTGTGAGCCCCTCGAAGCTACAACTATGCATGGATTTTTCAGGACATAAAGATGAGGCATAATTTTTATTTTCCCCTTAAACCAGTTGGAGTTGGGATTTTTGTTCCTTAAATTGATGGAGCCCTGGCTCACCAGCTCTCCCCGCAGGACTGCTGGGAGGCAAGACTGGGTTACAGCTTAGTTTAACTGCTCTCTTGTCAGTCGAGAAGCGAACGGCATGACCATAAAAACACCGCACAGCCCGCCCAGACTCCTCATTCCCTTCCCCCAGCTAGTGTGAATTGACGAGACTTTCCATGACCTCAGTGGGATGGTGACACCTCCTCCTCACCAAGGGTCACAATGTGACCAGTGCCAAGAGACAAAACAGAGCCATTAATGCTGAGCAGACACACGGCTTCCTTCCCACTCTATTCTTCCTTCTCCACGCCGATTGTTTAAAACAAACAAAGCCAGACAATCCATCAAAGCTCTAAAACAAGAACAAAATTTCCCAGAATCCCACAATCTTAAATGCTACCATTCGCTTCTTCAAAAGATCACCTTTGCTCTCGGCTCTTCTTCTAACCCCCTGGTTGTTACATGACAGAGGTTGCGCCTGCTGAAGAAGAGGGGAGGGTGCGTAGAATCCGAGGGAGATGGTGGCTGGATGGGTCAGCCGACTGGCTGCATTCAGACGGCTGAGCAACAAGCAAATAAACGAAAGAAAATGGGAGCCAGCTTCTCACTGGCGAACAAGGGAGTTACTAAAGTGGTGCGGGAGAAAACTAGAATAAACTGGGCGGGGTTGCATTGGAATGGGAGGAATTCCTGTGAACATACGGTTTTCAGTACAGACAGAAGTGAAAGTGGAAATGTGTATGCGCGTGTGTATACGTGCACATACGACCCTATCTCTCCCTCCTGAGGGCCCGGTAGCAGTGAGCACACCTGACACCCGGATCAGGGGTTCTAAATACCATTCTGTACTCAAAAGAACCAGGGCTCCCTGCAGAAACGGCTGATTCCAGGGCTGAGGCAGGAAAAGAACAAGATGAGCTGGGAACACCTTGTTGAGCCACAAGGAAAGAAGTGCTCAAAAGATGATGGGGACGCGTCCAAAGGACAAAGGAGCCATCCCCAAGGGGCTCCCATCGGCCAAAAGGGGGACATCAGTAACAGATCATTACCTGTTGAATAAATAGAAATCCACGCAGCCACAGTGTGATACATGAATGAATGAATGAATAAACAAGAAGAGAGTGCTCTTCCGGACACCAGAAAGCCGACTAATAAGTGTAGAAGCAAGGATGGGAGTGGAAAATCCCCATTTAGCAACCGTGATAGAAACAATGAATTCAGGCAAGAAACACCATGGGTGCTGAAGCTGGCAGGCGAATGGGGAGGACGAGCGGGGTTTTACATCATCTCAAAGATCCCACAAAATACTTACTAATTACAAAGGGGAAAAGAGAAATGACGGTGGGGAAATCTGGCAGACCCCCCCTGATCAGGGGGTCAGAGTGGGTGAACATCACCGGTAACTGGCCAACGGTCACCGGGGCCACCTGAGGACGCAGTGGCGGGAACACAGCCTGGCTCTCATCATGAGGAAACAATGAAGAAACCCAAACTGAGAGACAGCCCCCAAGATGACTGCCCCGTAAGCTTCAAAGGTCCCATGAGAATCAAAGGAAGATTGATGAACTCTCCCAGATCCGAGGGTCCAATCCGGGGTCCCAGGCCGGATCCTTTTACTATAAGGGACCTTACTGGGACACTTGGCAAAGCTCAAACACGGTCTCCGAGTGAAGCGGACGTGGAGCTCTTTGAACTGGTCTTGTAACTCTTCCGTAGGTTCGAAACTGAAACAGTCGTTTACAATTTAAAAAGAGAAATTAGTACTTGCTTGACGCAACGCTCAAAGCTTACCAAAGGAAGAAATTTGTCCTCCCCCAAGATAAGCCAGGCTGACCCTTTCTCCTTTTTTTTTGAGCGTCGTGGTTTCTGGCCATTGGGAGACAGCTTAAAAGGGTTGACAGAGGTCAGAGAGTAACTGGAATGTAAGACAGAACAGCGCCCCTTAAACTCATGGATCTTAACCATTTTTCTAAGACGCTTTTTGGAAAATGCACGTGTGCGGGGCTCCACCCCACATCTACGCCTGCGAATCTCCCGGGCACGTGCATTTGGAGAAGGCTCCTCACAAGATCTGGGGTTCACCCCAGCTATGCTGAGCATCCGCCCCACCACTGGCCAACCACAGAAATTGGGTGTGAATTAGGGAAAAGAGTGCTCTCTCCTTCAAGTACTTTACTGCCACCTGCTGGACACCTGCTGTGATAAATCTACAAGCCTAAATGCACAGCAAGCGGCACAGCGCCCCCGAGGGCTGTGAAATGCAATTGGAACAATGATGAGTTCATCGCAGACGAGCAGCAAATGCTTCTGCTTGGTTCCGTGCCATGGACAAAATTATTTCAGTCCACGCCACACGTGGGCGCTTCTCCTACAGCATGTGCTCATGACGTGAGCTGGAGATCTCACAGCCCAACAGTTTAAAAACGATATGCACATCATTTCAGCTCTAACTTGGTCAGGAAGTGAGCTGCCCGTCAATACAGAGATAATCTCTTGCCCAAACACGTGCAAACACGCCTTGCTCGACCTGAGCCAACAGCTGCCCGGTGGCCCTGCGTTCTGTGGTTTTCAAAGGCCAGTCGTGGTCTTGCTGCCGCCCAATGGGGAGATGGGGAGCCACGTGAATGAGTGTGTGGACTGCGGCGCCAACCAGAAAGTGGCTAGTTCTGTTTGGATCAGTGTGATGGCCTCAGTTGTGTCCCCTAAACTCCTATGTTGAAATCCTAACCGCCAGAATGTGGCTGTATTTGGAGAAAGTGCCTTTAAAGGGGTGAATAAGGCGAAATGAGGTCACTAGGGTGGGCCTTAATTTCATATGACTGGGGTCCTTATAAGAAGAGGAGATCAGGATACAGACACACACAGAGGGATGACAATGTGAGGACACAGGGAGAAGATGGCCGTCTACACAACAAGGAGAGAGGCCTCAGGAGGAACCAGCCCTGCCCACACCTGGATCTCAGACGTCCAGCATCCAGGACGGTGAGAAAATAAGCGTCTGTGGTTTAAGCCCCCTGGTCTGTGGGACGTTGTTATGGCAGCCCTAACAAACCATTATGATCAGTTCGCGTCAACTAATTTGTAAGTTTCAGACTGAAATGTGACATACAAAAGACATCAGGCAAAGACTTCCAAAAGAAAGATAACCATGTTTTGTCTTCTAAGGCTATGGCTTCTGCCCACTTTCCCCATGGAGCCGGGTGATTTTACAGCATGATTCTTCTGGACATGAGAGGTTTCTTGGAGGTGTCACTTCATCATTACAGCAGAACACAGGCTCTGACGAAGGGGAGAGGTGGCCTCTCTGCCATCTTGGTCTCGGGATCTTCACCCATCCCCTCTCCTCCTGGCACCTCCACTCCCCTAGGCCCCAAGAGTCAGGGCTGATTGGAAAGACAGCGGCTTTGTGGTCCTCAACCCCTCTGGAGGCCCACAGTGAAAGGATGCCTCGCTTATTTCTCCAAAGGGAACCTTCCTCATCTGGGAGGGATGGGGGCACAGGATACAGATCTGACCTCCCGGGTCAGTACGGAGCAGACCCCTAAAGCAGGGTGTGTCTCCATCCCGCAGTTCCAACCCCTGGGGCCCCAGGGGCTTGGCTGCTCGCAGTGTGGGGTGGGAGCCGGAGCACTGGGCCTGGAGCAACAACGACAGCCAGGGAGGGGGCGCTCCCAAGCTCTGGTCCTTCCACCGAGCAGCTGGGGACCCCAGACTCTCAGACCTGGGGGTCGTCATCTGTAAAGGTGCAGATAACCATTCCCTCTTGCATCCACGGCAAGGCTTGCCAAGGTTCTGAGGTCCCCATGCTGACAGCCATGGACTGTGCCCAGGCAGGTGCTGAGGAAATGCCATCTCCAGGTCCATTCATGACGCTCCCATACCAGGAAGCCAGCGATGCCGTTGCTGAGATGGCGTCTGCCCATCATCGTAGCCTGGCTTGGACGTCCCGTTCTGCAGGAAGCCCTCCCACCCGCTCTGATTAGAGTTAGCCACTCCTTGTGGGCGCTCTCCATCCAAGTTTATGTTCACGTTGGTCCCTGCTTACCTGGACAGGGTGTGCAGCTCAGCCTTGGACACGGTGGACACCACGTGCCCAGTGGTCACCCTGGTGCACTAGGAAAATCCTGACTTAAAAGAAGAAGACCAGAGTCCACACTGTGTCAGCCACGCTGTCATTCAGCCAACCCTCCTACAGGAGCACATATGATACTCAGGGACAGAGCCAGGGGCACCCACGGCCGTGCGCTCGTGGGGCTGGGAGTCCCGTGAAGACAGTCACGTGCGTGGGCACCCACACAGACAGACCTGGAACTACTGCATACCGTGAGCGCCATCGGGGAGCCTCATAGTCCCCTCACTGTGAGGGTTTAGCGAAAGCTCCAAGGACTCGGAGCCAAGAGCTGAGAGTGAGCCGGGGGAGCCTGGTGCGGATGAAGAGGGGGAGGGAGCCATAGCCAAAAACTGTGTAATTTCTCTAAGGTTAAAACTCCTAATTTAAAACTGATAAACAATAAATAGCAACCAACAACAAAATTAAGATAACACGATAAAACATCCTTCACGGAATTGCTGTGGAAATCAAATGAGATCTATATTAAGGCCTGTGAGCAATTTGGTTAGGCGATCTCTGTCAGGTATTATTTCTTAGTGACAAAGTGGCCAGATAACAGTGACAGTGATGATGACGGGAGTGTGGCCAGCGTTTATGGAGCACTTACTAGATACTGGGCACTATGGTAAGTGCTTCACGTGAGTTTCTTCATTTAACTGTCTCCAGGGCCCTATGAATTATTGCTCAGCCAATTTCAGAGATTGGCAGACAAGCTCAGAGAGGGTAAGTCACCTGCTCAGGTGACCCAGGCAACATTGAGGCATGTTTTCAACCCTGGGCTGCGTGACACCTGGAGCAGAACACACTCATGACAGCGTGAGGAGGGAATCTCGCTCACCCCAAAACAGAGTCAGACAAACTGAGATGGGGAGGAAAGGAGTGAGACTCCCCTGTGGGCCAGTCACACAGGCATAGCTGCCCTCGAAGGTGCAAGGAAACAGGGGGTCCAGGTCCTTCGCCAAGGTGGACGGCCGTCCTCTCCAGAGCCCTCGACCTCACCAGTAACATACGCTCGAGTCCTGAGACAGCCAAACCACCATGCCCAGGTGGGAGCTGGGGTGCCAGGAAGATGCACAGGTGCAAGTGACAGTACTTTGCAATTAAAACTGCCAAGTGAATCCCCCCAATCTGACCCACGATGTTCTTGGGTCGTGGGAATACATTTGCGTGCATTCTTCTTTACGCTTCTTTGTATTTTCAACTATTTCCATGTTGAGCAGATTAGGAATTTGAACGATAACTTTAAAGACAGTTTGCAGAGAGCAGGAGTTCAAAAGAGCACTCTTCCAAAGTCGGCCTGCAGGGGGCGGGCACCCCCAATCACACGGCCTGGAGGGGCTGGATCTGAAGGCCTCCCTTTGCAACGGAACACCTGGCTTTGGGTAAGGCCCAGGAAGGCAGAGGCTCAGGGAACCACGGAAAGCAGACCAAGCCACCTGCCACACTGGTGGGCAGGCCTGGCTGTGGGCGCTCGGGGTCCCTAGCAGGGTGAGGAGCCAGACAGCTGGGAAGGTGCTGTCCACGCTCCTGGGTCCTAAACAGAGGGACCCACTGTAAATGCAGGACCGGAGACCCCAGAACTCCAAGGTGCTTCTCCTGAGAGGGCAGAGCCAGAAACGGCCCAACTGGCTGCATGCAAAACCCGCCTGCCCCTCTATGTCCTCCTGCCACTGATGCGTTTCACGTTAGGGGCGGCTTCTGCTTGAAAGCCCTGGAGGCGGGATAAAGGCCAGGCTTCGGTGTGAGATGAGCTGGGAGTGAGTCCAGCTCTGGCAGCTGCTTGCCCTGTGGCCTTGGGCAAGTTACTCACCCTCTCTGGGCCCTCTTAGCTTGTCTGAGAAATGGAGACAAGCAGGTGTCTGCCAGGGCGGCTCTAGGGTGGAAAAAGATGGTGCCAATCAAGTGGATCAGGACCGTGTTACAGCTCCGACAGGCAGGCTGATGACTTAGGGGGAGGACAGCACGGTCCACCGTGCTCTGCTAAGCACCTTGCATCCTTCGCCTCATAGACAGACGCAGCACCGGCAGAGGAAGACAGCAAGGCTCAGGAGGCCGGGACCCGCCCTCCGTCGCTTCACTGGGATGGCCCGGGTTCTTTAGTAGGAACACGGCTTTCCCAGACGCGTGTGAAAAAGAAACCGACCACTAGAGGGCAGCAGATGGATCTCGATGGGTGCCGCGGGGAGCAGGAGGCAAGCCTGGGGGTTAACGCCTCCAGGATCCCAAGGTGGTGCCAGGGGCTGGGGGCCGTGAGACCAAGAGGCTGGGTGGCTTTGGTGCTGTGACACTCTGAATCCAAATGCAGGGCCTCAGGGATGGAACCCAGCACATGCGGGGACCAGAAATCACGGTGGAGAGCCAGCACTGCAGTAAGTGGCTGCCAGAACCCCCCCACCCCCCAACACACACCCCAACACACACAGTCACCCTTATCTCAGGATGGCCGTCCCGAGAGGCAGGCGAGGCAGCCACTACTGTCATGTGCATTAGACGAGGAAAGTAGGATTCCTGTGCCAGGCCACTGGGCAGTGAAGGGATGTGTGCTGGCTGGGGGAGGGAGAGGAGAAGGAGGAGAGATGGGACAGCAGCAGGAGACAGCTGAGCTCTGAGAAGTCTCCCAAGTTGGGACACGGGAGCTACTCGAGCTGAGGGGCTTGCGGCTGCATTCGGGCTGTATCAACTCTATTTTCTGTATTTCTAATGCTCTGGCGTCTGGAGCCTTGACGACGCTGGAGGGACTGCCCCTCCTAGGTAAGCTCATTCCTAGAGAGTAAAGGACTCACCCAAGAGCACAACTTTCAAATATGAACCAGCCCATCCAGAGCCCACACCCCCAGCCCCCTCCTCTATGGTGCTCTCCATTCGGGGCCACCACCCCCTGCCCTAACCACCCAGAGCAGGTCCCAGACAGCCAGGGACAGCCCCAGTGTCCCCAAGTCCCCTGAAGTTACTCAAACTGGCCAACCCAGCCTGTTTACCCTGCCTCACCTGTTCCTTCCTGAGGAAACCACAGTAAAGACTCCTGCCCACATTTCCCCATCTCCCTCTGCCCCCTGACTGACCCTGGTGCTTCCCCCTGTGGCCCTGCGTGGCATGTCCCCTCCTCTAGGTATCTGTGAGTAACAAACCATCTTGTCGATGGCAGCCATCTCCTGACCGGTTGGCCTCACCATGCCTGAATAATGATAAACCTACATTGTAACACAAGGGCTTAGGAGTGGATGCTCCAGCATATAGAAAAGGAGCATCCCTCAGGATTCTGCCAAAATGTGCCCATAAAACTCCTACCTGCACAGTGCAGGCCTGAGGTCTGTCACCATCATCCTGGCATCGTCACCGAGGTCCAGGCCCCGCCACCCTGAGGATGTGGCTCTGCCTAAATGCTGTGACCACCCACGTTCACGTTCCAACACGCCTCAGGCGCCAACACCTCTCCCTGCACCCCCCTCAAATTCCACACTGAAGGACATTTCAACCTGAATTCACATTTTTGGAGTTCATCAAGGGAAAACTCTGCAAAACAACAAAAGTAGTGATGTCTAAAGGGCAGGCAAATCTACAAAAAACATAATGCAGGCATTCACATGTAGGAAGTCAGGTGCTCTCCAGGTCCAACACACGTGTGGCTGTTCCTGACGAAGAAAAGCCTCTGTCATGCCCTGGAAGGGCTCACGCGTCATAGGGAACCTGGAACTAATGTTTCTCTTCCCTGAACACTCCTTTCCCGATGACGTGAGAGACTGCTCTCCGACATGTCACTAAATGGTGGTTTTGGACGTGTGGAACCTCAGACGTGGAGCTGACTGAGAACGAGATATGTTCGACCAACTCCTCCTTGGACAGGTGCAGGGAGGACACCCCAGTGTCCCTGTCTTGTTGGGGGCACACAGCTCAGCCTTGTACCCTGGGGCCCACAGGTGTTACATAGAGACCCCGAAAGACACGAGAAGCACATGGGCTCACGGCTCCCAGAATTCGCCCAGTGCTGCCCTCAGGTCACCATGCCTCCTCACCCCGGGTCCTCCGTCATCCTGTACTTTTACTGAAGCCGTGGGCACTGGCTCCTTCCAAGCAGGTCACCTGGGAGCTTGGAACGGCCCTGCAGCCTGGTCACACAACAGGGCTGGATTCCCCTTGGGGACCGCCAGCAGTCTGACACTCTTCCCTTGCGACACCCTCGACAGGTTTATACTATGAGGACAGGCTTGGCTTTCACAAGGTCACGACGGAGCTGACGGCCAAGAGCAGCTAAGAGGGCAGATGAGCAGAGGAACTGGGCACCGCCTGGGGTCAGGGTCACCCCTTTCCCGCCCCAGGGCACGGATGCCCACCTGGTCACTGCCTGAGCCCAGAAAGCACCCTCGCACGCAGACGAGAAACAACGCCATGCCTGTTCCATGTGCGTGGGCACATACACAGAGCTGTATGTGTGCAAGTGCGTGTGCATGTGTGCGTATATATGTGTGTGTGTGCGTCTGTAATATTTTTTTAGATTTATTTGTCTCACTTCAGGCTCCCCCACTGGACATAAGGCCCAAGGGGGGAGGGGCGCTTCTGTTCACTGCTGTGTCCTCAGTGTCCAGGACACCGGGCGCGCCTGGCAGGTCCTCGCGCACGGCAGGCGACATCTGTGGCTGAATAAGGGCCGGTGCGGGGTGGGGAGTCCTCGCCCAGATGGAATGGTGGACACTTCACACCAGGGAACTGTCAGCCACACCAGGAGGACGAGGACGAGGACGTCTCCATGTGTGGATCCAACCATCTCCAGGCTGAGTCAGGTAAGAAGACTGAGGAAGGGCAGAGGATGTGCTAAGCTACCTTGCACACGAAAATGGTGCGGGTAAATGAAAATACGTACTTAGACATGTTTGTCTTTGCTTTAGAAACCCTGCAGACAAGAACGGAGAGCTAGTAAAAATGGCTCCACAAGAGGGCTGGGCACGGGGCCGCTCAGTTTATCTTCTTTGGGTTTTGGAACCATGTAAATGCATTACTGTCTCAAAAATGTAAAGTTAAATGAAAATGTAAATCTCTGCCACCCCAGAGGACCTTAAGTTTGCATTCGCTTAGAGGTGGATGGAGTCTTAGGTGTTCTAGAATCTTCCCTGAGCTCACTCAGTCATCTGACAGAGCTCTTTGGCTCTGTCTCATTGTGATGTAGGAATTCAGAACCAAGTGACTTTGCCCCAATCCTAAAAGGCAGCCAGAGGGAAGGCGTGTGGCGCAGGAGGGTCCTCACCCAGGATGAAGAAGAGACCCGTCTCTCCCTGAGACGCTTGGTGGGAGATTTGAGCCCCTACCCCTTTGCCTCTTCCAGGCCCAGGATGCCTTCAGCCCTCAGTGTGTGAGGGCAGCTCCAGCCCGTTTGGCCAGGCCGGTGTCCAGACTGGCCATGCCTGCGGGGAGCTCCACAGCAAGACCACAGCCTCCAGCCTGACGGCCAGGTGCCAAGTGACAACCCCACTGGGGGAGGGGTGACTCCTTCCAGCATTTTCTTCACTGATGCCCTGGAGACCTGGAGCCACAGTCACTGACAAGGTCTGCGCTCGGTCCTACGACCCCTTCATTCCCTGAGCAGCTCATCCCCGGCCCGGAAGATGCTGACGATAACGACACCCATGGCCCAGCAGTCAATCCCCTCATCTTGGATGGACTTTGCAAATGCGCCAACATTACGTAGGGCTTTCAGATTGTTCAAGGCCTGCGGGAGAGCCAGGGGCCAAGGATGTGACGTCCAATTGCTTCAGCAAAGAGACCAAAGCAGGAAGGCCAGACTCATCTGGAAAACAGGAGGCCGTCCAGTTTGGCCTGGTCAACCAAGCGAGAGGCTGAGGGCCAGACTCGGGTGAGCCACGGAGGGTTCCAGAGCCAGGGAAGGACAGGACTGAAGAGACCTGTCAAGAAGTTGGTCAGATGCACTGAAGAGGTGAGGGGTGGACAGGCCAAGAGACCTCTTGAAATAAGACCTGAAGTAGCTCAGACATGCAGCCATGGGGGCCGGAATGTGCAAGGGGCAGGACTGAGGGGCACAGAAACTACAGGCTCTGAGGCTGAGCAGAGAGAAGGCTGAGCGCACGACTTACATTTGATCCTTCCTACAGCCCAAGGGCATGGGAGGCCCTGCTGACGCCC
The DNA here is from genome assembly GCF_057802395.1 of Ceratotherium simum simum. Taxonomy (NCBI): domain Eukaryota; kingdom Metazoa; phylum Chordata; class Mammalia; order Perissodactyla; family Rhinocerotidae; genus Ceratotherium; species Ceratotherium simum. The sequence goes on along the minus strand of NC_141933.1, from coordinate 3,413,443 downwards.
ACTTCACAGATGAGCCAACTGAGACCCAGAGGGCAGTCATCACTACTCACTCCTCCCAGGGCCCCCACCAGGGAAGTAGGTGCCACGAGCAGCTTCGCAGAGGCCCCCGCTCACACCACAGGGGGGAACTGACGCTTCTCCAGGCTGTGGGGATGCTGATGATCAGAACTGACCAAGCACAAGGAAGGCCAGGTGGGGGTGGGCCTGCCTGAACCCCCACGGCCCACCTGCTGCACGTCAGCACAACGCTCGGCCCTCTGACCACGGTGGGTGGGGTGCGTGACCCCACTCAGATGGGGCAGGTGTGTCAGGTAACGGTGCTGGAGGGAAACGGACAGGTAGCCTGAGTCACTGTGACGTAAAGGCCAAGTGAGAGAACGGTCAGAGCCTCTTCCTGTCCCGGCTCTCGCCCCCTGACCTCCTGGGCCAATATCCCTGCCCCACTGTCCACCCTCCTCCACCCAGAGACCCTGACCTCAACGCCTACACCACCGGGCTCCCTGGTTGGCTGGCTCTGCCAAGGCTCAGCCAATAGGAGAGCAGGAGAAGAGAAAGGCTGGGGTATTTCTTCCCTGCATCCCTCCACGACACAGCTCCCGCTGGGCTCTCTCCTCCTTGGCCCCAGCTCTCCCTGCTTCTGGAAACACAATTTCCTCTCCTCGCCTTCAGTCCATTAAAGACGCTTCATCTGAGACATCAGGTGGATTCTGTTTCTTGCCAAGACTGCAGCTGACACACCACCAACCCCACTGTTGCCAGGTGGGATCTGGGAAACACGTCACCTGTGCATGGAAACTGAGCGTCGCACTGGGTTACCTGTGCTCAGAAATCGAGCATCACACAGGGCCACCTGTGCTCGGAAAGCACCTGGTCCCAGGCTCTATCGGGGCACCCAGAATGGTGGGCCCTGGAGAGCTCAGGGTTCCTACAAAGGGGCCGTTCACCCCACAACTCCAGTCGACTGCTGCCGTGCAGAAACGTGACAGGCTTGCTCTATCTCTCTATTTCTCCCGAGAAGTCAGAAATGTATGTTTCTAGGTAAATATCCCTGTTTTTAAATGCTGGTGACTAATTCAAATATTTCAGAACTCTGTGCAGGTCAAACGCAACACCGGCAGGCCGGATCTGCCCTGCAGGCTGCCCTGCCCTGCCCTGCCCGGGAGATAACACGACAGAGGGAGGTCCGTCCACAGGGACACGGGGGGAACGTCAGCGCACCTGGTGGATCTCGTGCCAGCCGTTCTCGTCCTTGCAGCACACGGCGGCGTGCTCGTGCAGGAGCAGCTCGCAGCAGTAGGGGTCGCCCCCCACGATCGCAGTGTGATACAGCGGCGTGAGGCCGTAACTGTCTTTATAATCCGGGGAGGCTCCGAGCTCTAAAAGGGTCTAGAAAAGAAATCAAACGCTGTAGTCATTGGTCTCACAACCCCTGTAGCAGCAAGTGAATCAATCAAGAAAGAGGCATGAGGGTCACCCTCCCCCGGCCTAGGCTGACCAAGCCCTCGGGTCACCGCGCTTTTCCTGGGCCTCCCAGAACTAAGGAGCTCCCAACTTTAGACAAGAAAGTTTCTGGCCCCGAAATAGCACATGGTGCCCAGGCAGGCAGGATGCGTTTATGCACCCCGGAGACGAGGAGGCATTCTGCAGACGTGGACGTGGGCACTCAGAGAGGCCTGTCTGTGCCCTGCTAATAGTGGAGAGCAGTAAAAAGAAGGCGATATTTGCAGAGAAGAGAAAAGGTGAACTAGTCAACCTAGAAATACAACATAAAACTAGCAGTGTGCATCCTGAAGGTGGCGAAACCAGCAAGCATCGTCACCAACACTTGATCTCCGGGGAAGCCGCCCGACTTGGGGCAGCCGAGAGGAAGTCGAGAAATCCACAACTTTAGAGAGGAGCACCGTCTTGGGGATCACCCCACAGCAGTGGGTCCCCTCTCCCTCCTCGCCACGGCCCTGACAGAGCGGGTGTGGGGCACCCGCTCTCCTCTCCCGGTGCTCCGCAGACAGCGCCGGGGCAGGTAAGCCATGTGCAAGGGACGCTGTTGGGAGAAGAGGAGTGGTGAAATCCACACCCTGGCACGGGGCTTCCAAGGACCCGGGGCTGCAGCAGCGGCAGCAGGGAGGCTGGCTCGATGCCCGGGGGCTGGGTCTGCAGCCTCCTCCCAGGGAGAGGGGTGGTTTGAGCACTGGCCTTCCTGGCTGAAAATACCAGCCCTTTGACTGAAACAGAGGGGGACAGATGACTTTTTGTGAACAGTAAGTTCTAAAAGCAACAAAACCAAGGAGAGAGGGCAGGAGAGCCAGACGGCACTTCCAAGGTCCAGTCAGAACACGATTCAGGGTTGCGTTGGTGGCCGTTGTGGGATGGGGAAGGGGGACTGGGTAGACACAGGGGATCAGATGGGGAGGGTGCATCACCCATGTGAGACGGGCTCCGGAATGTACCTTCAGGGCCACTTGGTTCCTGGCTCGTGCGGCTTTGTGCAGGGCCGTCATCCCGTCTTTGGCGCGGAAGTCCAGGTGAGCCCCACCGTTCCTGAGAGCTTTGAGCACCTCTACGGGGTCGTCCAGCTGAGCGGCTAAGGTCAGGGGGGTCTCTGCAGGAGCCAAACACATGCACTTTAGAGCCAGCACCGGGGGAAAGCAGCCAAGCCACACCGCTCACTTAGCTAAGTTCACACATCTCCAGGCGAGCCTGAAGAACTGACCCGGGTACCACGGCTGCCACCACCTGTTAACCCCAATGGTCCACATAGTCGGCGTGGCTCGGGCAACCCCCGCGACGATGGTGGTCATGCCTGGGGTCGGTGCAGATCAAAACGGGGCAGAGGCAGAGTTTCAACATGATCACTTTGTGGGCTACAAGTCTGAGAAGCCCCTGCTGGCTCCGCCCTCAGTATACGGAGTGCCATCCAGATGCTTCCCTTATGGGAGAGGCAATCACCTAGGGCAGCAAGGGGAGACTGGAAAGGTAGCTGCCTGCCTTTCTCCATTTCAATTTTGTGACGTCCATGGGCATTCCGGTGGACACCAGGAATTGGGCTGTGGGGTTGCAAATATAATTAAGACATGGAGTCCGCACCCTGTGGAGGTCTCCATGTGGGTGAGCAGAGCGGCCTGAACAGTCATCATGATGGGATGGATCAATGCAATGAAGGACCAACATACAAAGTGGGCAAAAGCTCAGGGGGGGGCACGATGAAGCCACCTCTGTGGGGACAAAGTGTCAAGAAGGGCCCCCATGTGCTGTGCAGATGACCCTGGACCAGTCTGCAGTTGGCCGTGACTGAGGATGCCAATATTTGTTAGAACACATCTTTCCTTTCACTCAATCTGTCTCGCATGCCCGCCATCGCCACTGTCGAGCCAGGCACAGTATTTTAATGTGGTTTATTTGAGAGGCTTTTACATTACAGAAAAGTGCAGGGAGTAAGACAACAACGCGCAGGTTCCCGTGACCCAGAAACACTGATGGTTAATAATGAGTCATTCCATCTTCAAGCATATTTTGAGAAAAAAAGAAGTGGGGCACCTTAGATGGGGCTGAACTTCCTTCTGACCGCCCATCTCAGTCACATCACCCTCTGTCCCAGGAAAGGCAACTTCTTCACAAACCTAGATCAACTACTTTCATCTATTTTTAATTCCCACTTTTATTTACCCATAAATGGGCTTTGTTCTGAGTGCTATTTAGATTTACCGTAGGAATTGCTTTGCCCCTTGATTTTTCGTGGTGAGACGCACAGGCTTAACCAACTCCTTATAACTAGTAGGCAGGTGTGGGCACATCCCAGCGTACGTGTGTAATACGTAGTTTATACGTTCCCTCCTGATGGAAACGCTACACCTCCCGTTTTCCCCAATTACAAACGACGCTCACGAACGCCGCTGCACACATCTCTGTTGTATACCTATGAGAGGGACCTTCTCATGCAGGGGTTTCTTTAAAAATAGGTGTTTCTTGGGACAACGACAGTGACAGTGGGGACATTTCCTGCAGAGAAAACATCAACAAAGCCAGGAAGGTGTGACGTGGTTAGGGGTGCTTGGGGATCAAGGGGGGCTTGGAACAGGGCCAGAGCTCCACGTGTGGACAGAGACGTGCAGAGAGAAGCAAATGGTTAGAAGATCCCTACCCCCCGGAGAGAGGAGGGGAGCGGTCAGGCCCTCACGGCCTCACCCCCAGCAGAGTCCCGGCCACAAGTATCCGAGGGGTCTCGGTCCCTTGAAGTGAAGGGACCGCCACAGAAGGGTGGTGAGAGGGGTGACCCACGAAGGGCGTAAGAGGACTGGGTCTCCAGGAGCCGCCAACCTCTACGCTGCAAAGTCAAGCCTCTTACAGCAACGTAAGGAAGCCGACCTCCTCGAGGTCCAGGTCACCGCACGCTTAGGACAGGTGCGCGCCTAGGGCAAGGTCAACTGTCAAAACAGTTAAGATTTTCCTTTCTTATTTGGCTGTCCACACGTGGCCATGCAAGAGCTAGGTGGTCCAAAGGAGATTTTCTTTTTAAGTTTATACCATGCTATTTTCCCAGCGGACAATCTCGACATCATTTTATAATGAGAATACCGTCTCAGAGAGAGGTGGTGGCAAACGGTGAAACCAGAAGCAAGGCTTGGATTATGACCTCTGATCCCAAATTACAGACCCCTTCGGCAGAGGCACGCCCTGCCAGACAGAGCGGGGCACGTGAGCAATGCTGAGTAAACACGTGGTGGAGAGAGCTGGACACCCGTTAATGGCTGTGAGTCTTACATAAGAGAGGGGACCTCCAGACCTTGGACAACATCGAAGGCCATCCAATGACACATGGCAGCTTTCTCGAGGGATCCAGAAGCCCTCCTCAAACAACGCTGCAGACTTGCCACATCCAGACCTGGCCAGGACCCACCCCGGTGAGGTCAGGAGAAACCCCCCGGGTAGACCACAGGTTCAGGAAGGGGACGTTTGATGAGGCCATAGATGGGGGCTGATTGGACCATCCCAAGAGGATGCTTATCAATCAACTGAAAACCTGTCATCCTTACAGGGTCGCACTGTCTGTACAATCAGTTAACGTGTGATCACTTCTCTAACGAGCTTAGGAACTGCACAGCAACCTGGCACTACAACTCTTTGAAAATATTCCTCTGTTTTTGCAGTTTGAAGTTTCTTCAGTTTTAAAAAATATACTGGAACCTCAAGAAGTATAACCTCCAAAGTTGCCCCAGTCTCTGTCGACTTTAATGAGAGGACAAACTGCTCTAACTGCCTGAGATGACCTTGAGGACATCACACCCTCTACCCGAGAAGCCGCTCAGCAGCCTTTTGGCTCCTGGGAACGACCAGGACGTGCTCTGAAAGGCACCGACAGGACGTTTTCAGGTGTGAGAAGTGGGAGGCACCTAGAAGCACAGCAGGAGAGCACCAGCTACAGGGCTTCCAGTCTGTGCAGATGAGGGATGAGGTACACCGGCAGATAGATAAACGGGTGGGTGAGTGGATGGATGGATGGATGGATGGGTGGATGGATAGGCGAGTGGATGGATGGATAGGCGAGTGGATGGATGGATAGGCGAGTGGATGGATGAATAGGTGAGTGGATGGATGGATAGGCGAGTGGATGGATGGATAGGTGAGTGGATGGATGGATAGGTGAGTGGATGGATGGATGGACGGACGGATGGATGGACGGAAGGATGGATAGATAGGTGAGTGGATGGATGGATGGATGGATGGATGGGTGGATGGATGGATGGATGGACAGAAGGATGGATGGATAGGTGAGTGGATGGATGGATGGATGGGTGGATGGATGGATGGATGGACGGAAGGATGGATGGATAGGTGAGTGGATGGATGGATGGGTGGGTGGATGGATGGATAGGTGAGTGGATGGATGGATGGGTGGATGGATAGGTGAGTGGGTGGATGGATGGAGGGATGGATGGATGGATAGGTGAGTGGATGGATGGATGAGTGGATAGGTAGATACAGGGAGGGAGAGAGGGAGGAAGAAAGAGAGGAAGAGAGGGATGAGTAAGTGAAAGGGTAGACAGGAGGACAGACAGAGATACATACATATGCATAGACAGTTAACAATGAATTGAGCAAAAGAACAGAAGATTGCTATTTAGGTTCAAGGTTGACAGAGCGAGCACAAACCGTGTACTCAATTTATCTTTGTAAAGAATTGCTTTCCAGTATAAAATCCACTACTGAATTATTCCTAATTGAGAGATCACACGCCCCATTCCCTCTGCCTGTTTGCTGGTGCAAAATGACACAGTGGGAAAAGCCAGGCCAGGCTTTCAGTCCAGAGCCCGCAGGTTCCAGTCTGGGCTCCGCTGTTACTTGGACAGAAGCCTTGAACCCCACAGGCTGTGGGCTCCCCACTTGTACTGCAAAGAGCACCCTGCCCAGCCCATGGTGAAGGGTCACGACAGGTCACGGCTTTGAAAGTGCTTTGTAATGACCAAGCTCCAGCCAGCCTGAGGGAGCAACAGGATCCAGGTAAGAACCACTGCACCAGCTCAACACGGAAACACAGTCCCCACGAGACACGCAGGAGGGACAGGAGTCAGGGCTTCTGCCTCCACTCACACTAACACAGTCTCACTTTCCTAGAACAATCCGCTTTATAAAAACGTGCCTCTCTAAAGCACGACACATCCCTTCTAAGTCAGACTGAAGATTTGCCATCCCACCCACAAACCTGTGGGCAATGACCCAGGAAACCTTCCTGATCAGGAACTTCAGAAAAAGCCACTTGTGACTGTGGTTTCTAAACCTCTAGGGGAGAAGTAGCCTCCAGCCAGAACATTCTAAAACGTCACGGAAAACTTCAGGGAAACACCCTTGAAGAGGAGACCCGAGAAGCTCCCACAAGCAAAACCAGAGAGTTGGGCTCCACTCCCTGCCCTGTCCTCCTGCCTTATCTCCTTCATGTCAGCGGAAATCTGACATGTCCCCACGTGTCACAGCCTTGATGACAAGAAGCCTCCCTGCGGGGCTGGCCCCGTGGCTTAGCGGTTAAGTGCGCGCGCTCCGCTGCTGGCGGCCCGGGTTCGGATCCCGGGCGCGCACCGACGCACCGCTTCTCCAGCCACGCTGAGGCCGCATCCCACATACAGCAACTAGAAGGATGTGCAGCTATGACATACAACTATCTACTGGGGCTTTGGGGGGAGAATAAATAAATAAAATCTTAAAAAAAAAAAAAAAAAAGAAGCCTCCCTGCAGTGCCAAAGCGTGCCTGTCCACATCTCTGTGACGAATCCAGTGGCCTCGACCACACCTCAAAATTCCTAAGGGCCAGCGACAGGAATTGCAGGATTCAGGCATTCCTTTGTCACTGCCTAGAGCAGTGGCTCTCAGCCTCTAGCGCCAGGAGAATCACCCAAAGAGCTGGTAAAACAGAGAAGACTGGCTCCATTCCCAGAAACAATCCAACAAGACTGGAATGGCTGAGAATCTGCATCTCCAGCAGGCTTCCAGGTGATCCTGGTGGTTCAAGGGGCACACCTTGCCGGAGAACCCCAGTTCACAAACTTGACTGTACAGTGAAGTCACCTGGTCCCATCCCCAGATACTAATTTTATTGGTGTGGAGTATGACCCAAGTATCAGGATTGGCAAAACTTCCCTCCATGGTTTTTAATACACAGCTGAGTTTGAGGACCAGCGCTGTAAACACTTGCTAATTCAAATGTGCTCCTTGGACTAGCAGCATGGGCACGACCTGGGAATTGGTTGGAAATGCAAAATCTCTGGTCCCACCCCAGATCTACAGAACCAGAATTGACATTTTAACAAGATTCCCAGGTCACTCATAGACGTCAAGTCTGAGCTACATGGCCCGGGGCACAGTTCTCTCACTGTATCATGTATGTGATCAGTGAACAGGCAAACCAAGAGAAATGGTGGTGTATACGCCATATGGGTGGCTCCCTTTATCTATAAATTATACATGACCAGGGGAAAGACCATATTCTTTTTGACAAATGGTCCTGGGACAACTGGATTTTCACATGCAAAAGAATGAAGTCAGAGCCCTACCTCACATCATAAATAAAACTTAACTCGAAGTGGAGCACACACCTAAAGGTAAGAGCTAAAAGTGTAAAACGTGTAGAAGAGAACATAGGAATAAATCTTTGTGACCCCGGGTGAGGCAATTTTTTTTAGATATGACACCAAAAGCATAAGCAACAAAAGAAAAAATAGATAACTTGGACTTTATCAAAATTAAAAACTCTTCTGCCTCAAAATATGCCATCAAGAAAGTGCAAAGACAACCTACAGAATGGAAGACAATATTTGTAAATCATATATCTGATAATAAACTTGTGCCCAGAATATATAAAGAACTCTTAGAACCCTACAATAATAGATAAATAACTCAATCAAAATATGGGCAAAGGATCCAAATAGACATTTCCCCAAAGATACAGAAATGATCGATAAAGACATGAAAAGATGCTCGATATCATTGGCCATTAGGGAAATGCAAACAAAACCACAATGAGATACGACTTCACACTCACTAAGATGGCTATAATAAAAAAGACAGATAATAGTAACTGTTGGTGAGGATGTGGAGAAATTGAAACCCTCATGCGCTGCTGGTGGAATGTAAAATAGTGCACCTGCTTTGGAAAACTTTCTGGCAGCTCCTCAAAAAGTTCAACCTAGAGCTACCATATGACCCAGCAATTCCACCCCTAGGTATACACACAAGACAAATGAAAACAAATGTCCACACAATTTGTACAAGAATGCACATAGCAGCATTAGTCACAATAGCCAAAAAGTGGAAACAACTCCAAATGTCCATTAACTGATGAGTGGATACACAAAAGTGGTACATAACAGTGGAATATTATTTGCCCATAAAAAGGAATGAAGCACTGACACATGCTACAACATGAACAGACCTTGAAAACATTATGCTGAGTGAAAGAAACCAGACACAAAAGGGCACATGTTGTGTGATTCCACTTATATGAAACGTCCAGAACAGGCAAATCCAGAGAGACAGAAAGTAGATTAGTGGTTGCCAGGGGCTGGGGGTGGGGAGTGGGAGGAAAAGTGGGGGGACTCCTAATGGGTACTGGGTTTCTCTTTGGTGCGATGAAAGTGTTCTAAAATCAGATAGTGGTGATGGCGCACAACTCTGTGAACATATTAAAAAACCACTGAATTGTACACTTTGGCTAAATTTAACAGTATGTGAAATGTCTCAATAAAGCTTTACAGAAAACAAAAACTGAATTTAATTGTACGTAAATTATATCTTAATAAAATTTTTAATAAAAAAATTATATACACCCAATGATATTAATATATTAAATGTTATGAAGTACACATAGATAAATGTTTTTAAATGGGGAGATGGATAGTGGGGTGTTTTCTACCCTACCCTGATGGATCATCTGCTCCTCCTTTGTAAAGTGAAAGGCAGAGAAGGTGAGTCCAACACGTCTTAGGTCAAGGATCTCTAAGTCAGAAGTTCATACTCTGGAGACCACCGCTTCACACGTGTCCACAACAAGCACACTGCCTGCCGCATCTGTTGACGAGTCCACGTGTGTGCTCGTGTGACTATGGGAACCCCGTGCACCAGCTCAGCCCCCTACCCCGCTCCCAGCACCTGGGATTGCAGAGCACACAGGGAAGGAGCCACACACTGCCCAGGTGTCACAGACAATGGGGCAGGCAGGCGACTGTAGGCATGGGAATCACTTTTCAGAGAGGACAGATTCCATGTGGACACAGCGGAGCCTCTGGCATTAATCTGCATTTAATCACTCAGTGTTCAATACAGTCATGTGCCACTTAACAACAGGGACAGGTTCTGAGAAATGTGTTGTTAGGCGGTTTCATCACTGTGGGAACATCATAGAATGTAGTTACACAAACCTAGATGGTATAGTCTACTCCACACCTAGGCTGTATGATACCAATCTTATGGGACCGCTATCATATATGCAGTCCGTCGTTGACGGAACTTCACTGTAGGGTGCATGACTGTATTTCATTGAGTGAGTCACGTGAAATCGCAAAATCTTCCAGTATATTAAAACAGGGACTCCCTACCCACTAGAATATCTGCTTAATACCCCACTCTCGATCATGAAAGAGGAGATTTACAGTGTCTCCCTGGGTACAGTCACGGCCCTCCATGAGAGGACACCTTCCCGTGAAGAGCTCCAGACAACCATATGAGACTCGTCCACATGACCCACGGGCCTCCGACGCCACTAGGCAAGTATGGAGGGTGATGGGGTCCCCCAAACTGTCAGCACCACTGAGCATTCTGGCAACTGCTCCCCACGTTAGTCCACAGCCGAGGGAGACATCCTGGTATCTCCCACCATTTGCCACAAACGGAACAATCACGACCATCCTCCTCACCTTCTCTCTGACTCTGGCTTTGGTGACCAGATGTGCTGGAGAGGAGACGTCCCAATGCGTTCTGGGAATATAGATTTGTGACCAGAAAATGACACAGAGAAACAGGCACAAATCAGTTTTCTGTAAGGAAGTCTTTTACAACAGGGAACAAATAAGATCGAGGCAAGGTGATGAGTGGCCTTGTTCAAACCACACGGGCCGAATTTCCAGAGGTACCAGGTAAAGCCGTGTATCCAGGTTCCCCTGATAGAATTATGCCGTTCACATAGGCTTGTGAAGGCAATAAGCACGTGGGAATTGCTTCGACTGCTTCGACGTCAAACAATTTAAAAGTGAATGGTTCTTGCTCCCAGACAGGTGTCCTGGGGCTGTTGCTTCCGCTGACAAGGACCATGAGGGGAATGGTCTGTGGGGCCCCACTGTCAACCAAGCTGGAGGGAAGGCATGGGTGACAGGTTGTGATTTTTGTCTTCCCAATAGCAAAATCGAGGAGGACAGGCTCTGAGAAGGGGTCTGTGGCCCTTGATTCTCTCAAAACTAAAGGCTTGGGCAATAAAACATACACACACAGACATACATACAACCGTACTAATGTGGTCTAAAGTAAAGAAACGGGGCCTACCAGACCAGGAATTTGGAAAGTATAGGACATTCTGAGCAAGCACAAACTCAAGCCTCTGAACAACAATAAGATCCCATTACACACCTATTAAAATGAATAAAATCCAAAACACTGACACCAATTTCTAGCAAGGATGGGGAGCAACGGGAACTCACATTCATGGCTGGCAGGAATGCAAAATGGTACAGCCACTTTGGATGACAGTTCGGCAGTTTCTTACAAACCTAAAAAATGTTTTACCATATGATTCAACAATCAGACTCCTTGGTATTCACCCAACTGATCTGAAAACTTACGTCCCCACCACAACCTGCACACCCATGTTTATAGCAGCTTTCTTCATTCAATAACCCAAAACTGAAGCACCCAAGATGCTCTTCAATAGCTGAACAGATAAACAAAACTGGGACATCCATACAGTGGGTTATTATTTAGCGATAAAAAGAAAAGTGCTCTCAAGGCATGAAAGGATGTGGTTCAGTCTTAAAAGCAGATGGCTAAGCAAAAGAAGCCAGTCTGAAAAAGCTACGCACTGTGTGCTGCCAACTCTACGGCACCCTGGAAAAGACAAAACTACGGAGACTGTAAACAGAACTGTGCTTGCCAAGGGCCGTAGGGAGGGGCAGGGCCGAATAGGTGAGAAGCACAGGGGATTTTTCACAGTGGTGAAACTATGGTGTATGATATTGCGATGGCGAAGACGAGAATCAAACATTTGTCAAAACCACAAACTTGACAGCACAAAGAGTGAAACGTAAGGTATGCAAATTTTTAAAAATGAAGTTTAAAAATTCATTTGGGAGACTTGGGGGATCCCAGGATGGAACGTAGGACGTGGTAAGAGTCCAGCTGTATTACAAATGTAGGAAACCACCTCGCTGGAGGGGGTGGGGGGATAAAGCGCTGACCTACGTAACTCTGGAAACTAGTGGAGCCTTGAGGAGAAAAGGCAAAAATGAACTGCACAGGAACACCGTGCTCTAGCTGGTGAAGCTGTTTCCACCATGGCGTCAACAACTGCGAAACCACTACACACACGTGCACTGGAACAGAACAAATGAATAAACGGACGGCAGACAGTGGCGGCCAGGTTTCTCACTATTGGCGTGGGAGGTTTCAGGAAAGCAAGAAGAGACCAGAACGATCCATGTGGCAATGGATTAGAATTAGAGTGCACCAGTATGAACTCAGGTTTAGCTTAAGACAGATTCGGATGGTTATATATACAAATATTTACAGATACGTATCTATTCTGAGGGTCTAGTGGTTAAGATGGGGCGCTCCCACCTCTGTGGCCTGGGCTCATGTCCCGATCAGGGAACCACACCACTCGTATGGTGGCTGTCATGCTCTGGTGGCTGCGTGTCACTGTGATGCTGAAAGCTATGCTGCCAGTATTTCAAATACCAGCAGGGTTACTCAGGGTGGACAGGTTTTGGTGGAGCTCAGACTAAGACAGACAGGAGGAAGGACATGGCCACCCACTTGCAAAAAATTGGCCGTGAAAATCCTATGAATAGCAGCAGAGCAGTCTGATATAGCACTGGACGGTGAGAGGATGGTGCAAAATGATGGGGCAGGGTTCCGCTCTGCTGTACACAGGGGCGCCAGGAGCTGGAATTGACTCAACAGCACTAATAACAACAAATGCATCTATTCACGGGTTAGTACACACACAAACATCTCCTTGTTCTTTTGTCTGAGAGTGCCCAGAAGCAACTACACCCCAGCAGCAATGAGCACACCCAGCACCCAGATCTTGGTTTCTAAGACTACTCTCAATAAAAGGAACCAGGGCTCCCTGGAGGAATGGCTGGTCCTAGGACTAGGGCAGAAATATACAAGATGAGCCTGGAGCATCTTCTAGTGCCAGGAAGTAAGAAAGTGATCAAACGATAATAATAATAACCTACCCTGTTGGGGTGTGTCAGAGGGACAAAGGAGCCAATGGAAAGAGCTCCCAGGACCCAAAGCTGGAGCAATCTAAGCGACAAAATATATAGAGCAGCATCAGATTATAACCCAAATTATAGATTAAACACCCGTGAGTCCCTACTGATAAAACTAACTGATCGAGTAAATAAATAAATGGGTGAGAAGAGACAAATCTCCTTTGCAGAAGAATTCCAAATAATTTACGTGACTACTCTGCCCTCAAGGAGGCAGAACATGACTCCTCACGCCCTAGGTGTGGGCTGTGTTTAGTGACTTCCTTCCAAAGAACACAGTACAAAAAGGGGGAGAAAGGAAAGCTGACCCACACACCTCAGCCAGCTGAGCAGGTCAGCCTCACCATGACAGGCCATGTTGATGGCATGTGCTCTGACAGGATGGGGTTAGGACAGGATAGGATAGAAGGGCACTGCATCTCTGTGGTCCTCCTCCCCCCAGCCCACAACCCCAGTCTAATCATAGGAAAGACCTCAGACAAATCCCAATATGGGGACATCCTACAAAATACCTGCCCAGTGCTCCTTAAAACTGACAAGGTCATCAAAAACAAGGAAAGTCTGAGAAACTGTCACGACCAAGAGGGGCCTACAGAGACGAGACGACTAACTGTCATGTGGGATCTTGGAACAGAAAAAGGATATTAAGTAACTACTAATGAAATACAAAAACAGTGCAGACTTTAGTTAGTAATAATGTATCATTATTGGTTCATTAATTGTAACAAATGTACCCTGTTCATGTAAGATGGTAATAATAGGGGAAAGTGGGTGTGGGGCATAGGGGAACATTCTGTACTTTCTTCACGATAATTCTGTAAATCTAAGGCTGCTCTAACATAATTTTTTTTAAGTATTAGAAGAACCACCTCGAGGCTCATGCTGCAGGTAATGGTTTAATGTGAAAACACTTCTGTGGCGACTGCTCACCCAAGGCCATGCGTGCACGTCCTGCATCATTGTGGGGGGGGGGTCTTGGACTGACCTCCTGTCCCTCTGGTCAGCTCAGGCGGATGTCCCCAATGCCAACCCTGGCTTCTGGGGGCCCTCGTCCCTGCCTCCAAGTCACTCCCACTGTTTTTCCTTCTACCTCATTTCTTTACTTAACATATGGCACCTTTATGAGTCACCTATAATCCTTTCTAAAGCATGGTGGGACGTTGATAAAAAACATTCTGGAATAATTGGGTATGCTATTGGACCTTTTACTTAAAAACAGGTCTCTTTGTACCAGGAACTGCGCCCAACAAGCCAAATGCACCCAGGCATATTCGGTGGCAGCACAGGGAGTTACCGACCCGGTGGTCTTCAGGCTGACCTCACCTGCACTGGCTAATTTGTGCATCTCTGACCCTCTGCAGACCGATGTTCATGAGGTCCCAGAACCGTGTCCCTGGAGTAGCCCCCTGTTCCCGTGCTATTATTCCTGGGGAATTTTATACCGGGACTCATTCAGGGGCTACAGTGAGAGCCGGATAGACCATTTGTCACTGTATGCAGCAAACAAGCCCTTCCGTTCTCAGAGGCACTGCTCAGCGTACAGGGATCCGGAGTGTCCGCAAAACCCTCTAATTGGGCCACGTGGGAGCTGGAGAGGGCCTCCCTGGAGCCCGGCTACAGCAACACGTGGTGGAACGAAGCACATCTAGGCACGGACGACGGACAACAGCAGCCTGACAAGCTGATGAGCCGTCATCGCCGGAAACTCATCTACTAACTGGATCTCACAAACGAAGTCCAGACACGTCACCGGTGCTGGGCAAAATCGGCTCAATCAATGCGTATTCTATGTTTTACTTCTCATTAATACACTGCAAGAGACAAAAGACGTTTCTAGCTTTATTAGCATCCTCCCCACCCCACCTTGTCATGCCTGGGCTTCTTTCAAGTTTGGGAACACAGTGCGAAATAAAAGCTAAGTTTTGCTCTAAAGGTTAGCTTGACTTCCTTTTCGGGGCTCGAAACACCATTCATCTTGTCTCAGAGGTTCCAACCAAAGCAGAAGATGAGCCCAAGACCCTGGTGGGCGAGTCTTTATATTGTTATGCTACTTTCATCATTACCTAATAAAATTCCCATTAGAACAGGTACAGACCGTTGGCTGTAACAAGACAGGCTGCTTTGTTTTAATTGACAGGTCGTTCCTCTGGGATTTAATTATCTCCTGTGTGTTCCTCCAACAGAAGGGCCGCTTCCCCCTACTCGGGCCCCCGTGTGCGGCCCAGAAGCGCCCGAGAACCGCACAGCTCCAGTGCAGGGACGTGGGCCCGGTCTGAACATCACGGCATTTTCTGCGCTTAGGAAGGAGGCTGCTTTCAATCCTCTGCACAGGGAGTGAAGAAGTCTAGTTTTCAGCCAGAGTCTGCTTTGAAAAAGTCGCCAAACTCAGTGTGGAGCTGCTAAAACACAAGAACCTGCTCCGGCTGTCAGAGCCACTGAGGACGGCAGCGCAGCGTCTGGAATCAAAGGGGATGTGAGCCGGCTCTTCCCTCCCACCAGGACTGCCTGGTGCGGGAGCGCGCAACCCCATCTGGGGACTGGGAGCAGGACTTGCTCAGTGACCACAGACCCTCCAGTCCCGGACCCTCTGCATCTGCCAGGGCCACCACGGCCATGTCCAGCCAGGTGCAGCGCCTGAGAAGAGATGCCACCCATGACCCCGCCTCCTTTCCACCCAGGGGTAAGGGCCTGGACCCTGGAGTGCGAGGGCAAGCAGGCCCAGGCTCTGCGTCCTCCCTGGCCGGTGACCTGGCAACCGACCTCTGCTCTCAGAGCTTCCGGCTCCTCCAAGGACACTGGCCCCACAAAGAGGGCCTGCTTCGCGGGATGCACGAGGACTGAGGGAGACGAGGCCTCTTGTACCCTCGGCACATTGCTGGGCCCCAGCAGTTCCCGGGTAACTGCAGCGTAATTAGTAAGTGCCCTTGTCACTTCTCGGGTGACCGATCGCGCCAATTTGTCTGGGACCAAGGGGCTTCCTGGACTTTCAGTGCGAAAATCAAGGCCGATCCGGGAAAACCAAGACAAGTAGGCCACACGACCTGTTGTCTGGAGGCCGCCCACCAAAGCCAACCCGTTTTCCTCCCTCTGGGTCCAAAACAGGGAGAAAACAGCATCTATTGAGGTTCCGTTCTGACCTGCTATGACAGAACTTTCTGGAGACCTACTATGGATGATATACTCCACTTAACTCCTGTTGCTCATCTGATGCTCAGATGTCCCCACCCTGGAGGGACTGTCATCCGATCGAGGAGATGAGGAGACGGGGGTTCAGAGAGGTTCACTCGGCTGCGCTTCACACGGCCAGCCGCGGAGAAGCCGGAGTTAAAACACGGTCTCCCTGGGACTCTCTGAGGCCAGGTCCCTTCCCTGGGCCGCAAGCCGGTGGGGCTCACCTCGCATGGTCCCAGTTGAGGGGTCACCGTCCCACACTGACTGTTGTTTCATAGGTGTTGCCGGGTTCTCCGCGTCTGTTTCAGGTGGGAGGACAAATCGGCTCCCGATGCTCTGTCTTAGACGCGGACACGAAGACGTGCGTTTTCCCTACGGCGTCCGGCTGCCCGGCCTCTCAGCTGAGCACGTGTGGTCCCCTCTCTGGCACTGGAACGCCTGCCCCTAATGCTTTGTCAGGAGCCACTTCACAGGGGCTTGAGGAGAAGACGGGTCTCTGTTTCTTTCAGAGTTTGCTCTTTCTGATCAGTCAATTAGTGCCGCGGCTGTTGTCACAGGAATGTTTCAAAAAATACCGAGGTGAACCCCACGCCACCCTCTCTAAGGATCACTGCTCCCAAGTCGTTTCTATTCCAGCTCTGGGGAGTGGTTAGGGTCCTTCCTCTGTCCTTATCATGCTTCACGCACCACTGCTCTCTGTGACGGTTCTGGCGCTGACTCCGTCCATAATCACACAAGACAGCAATCTTTAATTCCAGGCGGGGCCAGGACAAAGAGCCACAGACCTCCACTTCGAAATAATTCTGGGTCTGTGCTGATGTGTTTTTAGAAGCTAAGGTGGGGTCTGCTCGGGAATGACAGTCATTACAAACCCTTGGAATCTGGAAGACACCAGCTCTGGTGAAGGCCTGGCACACCACGGGAAGGAGCCGATTAAAGGGGGTCCCGAGGGAAGAAGGCCAGCCCAGAGCGGACCCCCCTCACCTCCCCCTACTGCCGGTCAGAGCAGGAGAGAGAGGCGGCCCGGCCCCATGGAATCATCCAGAAGCGGCCATGGATGAGGTCAGGCTGGTGGGAGACCAGGGCAAAGGCCAGCCCGAAGGAGAGAATCCAGGTCAGGGAAGCACAGACACCAGGCCTGGCTAAGGTCTGTGAATGTTCCAGAAGGCTCAAGTTCATGGTCGGGAATCCACAGATCCATGTGCCGGGGGCTACAGCACACTGACGGACAGAAGGGACCCCTGTCCGTCACAAGCCTCACAAGCCGGGAGCCAGTCCAGGTGACAAGGCAGAAGACGAGCAGCCAGCTCAACGCAGTGCCAGGGGCACGGCCACACGTGCTCACTGCGAGGCCACCCTGCCCCGGTGCTCAGACCCTCGGCTTCCCACCTCGGCTCAACTCGACATCCTCCCCCCGCAGGATCAGAGCCGCTTCCACTCACACTTGCATCCACCTGCTTCCAGAAGGTCAAATGCCAGGGCCGTCCCTGCTCTCTGTCCAGACTCGCAGCAGAGGCCTGGGGCCCCACCACCCGCTGCCCATGACACGCCCTTCTCCCCAGCCCCAGGGCCTCACCATCACTCCCTGACCTCGCAAGGTCGAGGCGCCTGCCGGTGCCCCAAGCGTCCTCACTGACAGGAGCCCACCTGGGCCTTGTGCTCCAGGCCAACCGACCGGGACTGCCTGAGCCTCCAGAGAGCCCAGCTTGTTCACGTCACTCCCACACACAGACCCCTGCTTCCCTGGCTCACAAAGTGTCAAACTGGGTGGGCGCCCTGCTCATCTTCAATCAGGCCTCTGAGCTCGTCCCCCCTCCACGCACGTGCTCTCCACGTCCCCCCCACGTGTACTCGCGCTGTCCTGTCTCCCTGCATCTCAGGCCTCGAAGCTGCGGTCGGAGACCGGCCAGCACCCCTGCTCCCACGTTGCTCGAAGTTAAGTTTAGGAGACACAGGAGTCAATGGAGATTACATCCTGAGCTCAGACAGGGAAGTGCACGGCTGGATGAGCATCAGCTGGGGGTGCCACTCCAGCTTTAGGGGTTAGAGGAGCCCCCCAAAATCATGAGAAAGCTCCCTTCTTCAGCTGACAAATACATCTGTTGTGGGCTTAATAACTGTGAGGTGGGACAAGTATACGTCACCAGGGCACAGGGGGAGGGCTTGCCCATCCCAAGAGGAGGGGGGGGAGGCCCCACTCACAGAGTCCAAGAGAAATGCTCTCTAGCCCAGGATAACCCACCTGCCCAGGCGAACGCTCCACGTTGCCATGGAGACCCTGCACTGAGCCGCTCTCGGCTCCCCACCGCAGCCTAACCTCAGCCGGCCAAGGTCAGCACCTCCCACTGGCACAGGCTCTCACCCAGGACGATGCTGCTTCCACCCCCAGGAGCCATGGGGCCATGTCTGGAGACACGTTTGGTTGTCACAACTGGGGGGTGCCACTGGCATTTGTGGGTGGAGACCAGGGATGCCGTAAATGTCCCACAACGCACAGGATAGCCCCCACCGTAGAGAACTGTCTGGCTCCACAATGGAATACTATTCGGCCATAAAAAAGAACGAAATCCTGCCACTTGCAACAACATGGGTAGACCTTCAGGGTATTATGCTAAGTGGAATAAGTCAGACAGAGAAAGACAAATACTTCAAGATTTCACTTATATGTGGAATCTAAAAAAACCAAACTCCTACAAAGATAGAACAGACTAGTGGTTGCCAGAGGTGGGGGTGGGAGGTGGGGGACCTGGGTGAAGGTCGTCAAAAGGTACAAACTTACAGTTATAAGACAAATAAGTCCTGGGAATGTGATGTACAGCAAGGTGACTATAGTTAACAATACCGTATAGTATATTTGAAAGTTGCTAGGAGAGTAGATCTTAAAAGTTCTCACCATAAGAAAAAATAATTTGTAACTAAGTGTGGTGATGGATGTTAACCAGACTCATTGTGGTGACCATTTCACAATACACACTTTATCGAATCATTAACGCTGTACACCTAAAACTGATACATTGTTACATGTCAATTATATCTCAATAAAACTGG
This sequence comes from Ceratotherium simum simum, assembly GCF_057802395.1. Taxonomy (NCBI): domain Eukaryota; kingdom Metazoa; phylum Chordata; class Mammalia; order Perissodactyla; family Rhinocerotidae; genus Ceratotherium; species Ceratotherium simum. Next base: position 3,394,256 of record NC_141933.1, on the reverse strand, counting down.
GGGAAAAAAAGAGAAAAGATAAGATTAAATAAAAGTTAGTGCTCATTTGGAATTGTTAAAAAAAAACAATTGTCCAGCCCAAAATGTCAACGGGCCTGAAGCTGGGAACCCCTGCATTTTAGTCCACACGTGAGTGGAGGCCCACACGCATACCGAACCTGGTCTCCAGCAGGGGGAGTGAGACATTTGCATGCGCATGCATGTCTCCCAAGGCTGACACACAGCACTCAATACGTGCTGTCATTCATTCGCCACTTGTTCAACAGATATGTAGTGACGACCTACTATGTGCCAGGTGCCGTGCTGGCTCGAGAGAGATGGTGGGAGCACTCACAGGTGCATCTAGAACTCACGGAGGAGTGAGCAAGCACCCTTAAAAACCACGTAACGCGTACACGCTGCATATGCACATGTAATCTGAGTAGCGGGACCACCTTTCCTAACTGAACCCATGCTTCGGCGAAGTTCATGGAGTCCTCTCCATAAGCACCTACCTCCAGTCTCCAGGTCGTGGAAATTCGGATCCAGGCCTCGTTCCAGCAGTTTGACGATCTTCTCCACCGCACGGTGCTGAATATGATCCATGCACTTTTTCAGATTGGTCTAAAGAGAAAAATAAAAAACGAGAAACGTCTTTACAGGCCATCGGAAGGCTCCTGACAGGGTGCACTCTGGCCTCCCCTATGGAGGGAGAGCCGCCCCTTGATGGGGGCCCAGTGCCCACCCTTGGGCTCACCAGGCAGCCACTTTCTGCTTCTGGAACCCCAGGGCCAGCACGGAGTCCAGCGCTTGCCCAACGCACTCAGCCTGTCCTGGATGAATGTTTTAGAAGTCCTCACCGCTCGCTGTCCTTGCCGAGAGCCATGGGGATGTTCCTTTGCTCTCAAAAGGATGAGCCACCTGGACCACTTTGAAAAACTACAGTTTCCAGGGTCCGCCCCAGACCTTCTGACCCCAGCTCTGGCGAGCGAGGCCCAAGGACTGGCATTTGTGTTCTAATCTCTAAAGCAGCAGCCGTGATGGAGAGCAAACAGGGCAGCCGCTCACTCAGTTTAATCCACTTTTTGGTTAACCACGTGGCCACACGGGCAGAAACAGGGACGCCTAGTCACCGAGCGACTCAGGGTGAAGGAGATATTCACTTCTCATGAGATCAAAGGGATCAGCAGGTCAACCTTGACGGGGAGAGATGTTTCCTCAGCCTTTCCCAGCCTCGTCTATAGGAAAAATAATGATTTCCCGTCCATCAGGCAGGCAGCTCAGGCTATATGATCATAATCGCAGTATCCCATACGCCTCCATCTGAGAAATCAAACTCTTCTCAGTGGCCTAGTTCTCGGCCTGCACTCCACATCCCTCCTAAAACACACTGGAGGGAAGCAACGGTGGTTTCGACCCTTGCAGCCCCTGGACCTTTCAGACTGCTGACATGGGCCAATCTCCACCTGAATGTTTTCCATACCTTCCAAGACTAGAAATTAACAAATGCACAAAGACGTAAGATACGCTTGGTCTCACTTTTCACCTGCATTGCTACTTACCAAGTGACAGTCTTAAAAAGTTCACACATTTTTATCTACACATCAGAGGGTAATCAAAAAAACCAGAAGTGGGGGCTGGCCCGTTGGCATAGTGGTTAAGTTCTCGTATTCCACTTTGGGGGCCCAGGGTTTGCAGGTTCGGATCCCAGGTGCAGATCTACACATCACTTGTCAGGCCATGCTGTGGCGGCGTCCCATATAAAGTAGAGGAAGATGGGCACGGATGTTAGCCCAGGGCCAGTCTTCTTCAGCAAAAAGAGAAGGACTGGCATCGGATGTCAGCTCAGGGCTAATCTTCCTCACCAAAAAGGAAAAAAAAAAGAAGAACAAACCAACCCAGAAATGCCCAGACCTTGGGGTCTAAACAGCACTGTCCAGGTGAATTCCAGGGCTGGACAGGGAAAGTGCAGAATGGCCCGAGCATCTTGTTGTGTCATAAAGTCATCAGCACTGAAAGGATGGTAGGGACATGCCAGGGGGCACAGAGCCAGGCAGACGGGCTGCCACTGGCCACATCCAGACAATTTCGGCACAAAAGCAAATCGTGATAATGGCAATTAGAACCTACTGAACATAATAAAAACCCACACGTCCATCCTGAATCAAATCGGAGGGCCCTGCTGGTTGAGAACTCCCTCTGTGAGCTCACAGCTACAGGTGAGCTCACCTGGGCAGCATCAGGAGCAGCTAAGGGAGGCTGCTCAGGGAGCGTCCCGACTATGCCACAGGCTCTGGGCACCCACGAGCATCTGGAGTATCACACGTCCTCCTCAGTGTTAAGGGAGGTGCCCAGCACGTGCTCCTGTTCCAGCATCCCCTTGGACACACACAGCATCCCTGACGAAGTGCAGACGTGCCCATGGCATACCAGCCCGGCTGCACGGGCTCCCTGGGCACAGGTGCGCACAGTATGTCCAGCCAGGAACTGAGCGTTCCATAGAACACAGCCCATGGCTCTTTGCCTTAACACCCTGCTTCACTCCCATTGCCCACATCTGTGCAGTTTATGCAAAGAGCACATTAATCAGCTTTGCACTCAAGCGACAGCAGTGGAAAACTACTTCAGTGTTGTCTTCCATTTCAGCATCGATGGCTCAGAGAGAACGGCCACCCTCCTCCCAGAAACAGCCAGGAGACAAGCATAAAGTGGGGTTCCACTCTACTAAGTGACATTATTTCACTTTCAAGTTGTCATCTGATGTATTTTCATTATACAGGAGGAGATGACAGTGGCATTTAAGGTGGGGGGCTGTGGTGGACACCCTTCTGGGGGCCATGGGGAAGGTCCCGGGCAGCGTGAAGTGGGCCTGGTCCACCTGTATATCCCTACCCCGCCTCTCACCACGACAGGTTTGCACCAGGTGCCCCATCAGCTCTCGCAGGAAGAAGAACCCTCCCAAAGAGCTCCCCTGGTCTCTGAAGATGATGGCGAAGACAAACGACAGAACACCAGGATCGTAAGTGACAACCGTCCCTACTTACCTTTGTGTGTAGCTTTGCCAGCTGTTTCTCGTCCAGATTGGCTTGTTTATACACCCGCTTCTTATATCGAAACTGGCGCAGAAACAGAAAAAAAGACAACCAAGTAAGCATTACACACGGCTGTTCAGAGGACAAACGGCCTTCTCCTGGGCTCTTTCACCAAAGACCGGGGCTCCACAGCAACTCTTCAAGTGTGAGATCAACTACTGTACTCGTACCGCAGAGCCTACGCCATCGTAAGAATAACTTTTGCCGAGATTCTGCAGCCACTTGGGTAAAAAGCCATAAAACAACAAGAGCAACCCAAAGGAGGAAGGAGTTGAGATCCACTGGTAGAGAAGCACAGTCGCCTGCCACGTTCAGCACCCTCTGCATTACTAGGAGACCACGGCTCTGTGCGTGGGAATCTGCCTGTCCTCAGCGTGGCACTGTTAGCAATGAGGATGCCGCTTCATCTGCCAGATTTTTCTTCTGTGTCTTCAACCTTTATTAAAATATGCATTAGAAGCCCTGGTCTGGGGAAGCCACCTCCTCTGGCACCTGCAGCCTTTGCCCGGGACTTTGGGGCTGGGGTTCATTCCCTTAAACCTCGGCACCTCCCTTGATCTGGAAATCACATTGTCAGAACCGAGAAGCACATGTTGCTCAGATGTTGTAATAGCACCCAAGAAGTGGCCCTGGTGTCAGAGTCGGCTTCCTGATTCCCTGGCACCTTTTGCCTAATGCCTCCCCGCCTCTCCCAGGTACCCTGACCCCTTGTCAAGTAGAAAGTGCTGGAGACACTACAGAGGTTTGGGAAGGACGCCAATAGTCTGGGAGTCACTGAGATCTCGAGTTGAGACATCTGTTCCAATTCCAGCCCCACCACCGTCCTATCGTCGGAGTAACTTTGTGCTGGACACTTGCCCCATCTCAGCCTCAGTTTCCTTATCTGTCACATGGAGATAACAACACAAAGCTCCCAGGTGTCCCGAGGATTGAATATAAGCTTCCTGGCACAGAACTGGCACTGGACCGATGATGTTTTATTCCTCCTCCCCCACTTCCCCCCAGTTCCATCCACTCCGAGGAGTTCCAACAAGACGGGGGGAGCAAAAACACCCTCGCTCAAGGTTGCACAGCGACCTGAAAAGTCTGAAGGAATTCAAATCGATGGGTACTTTTTCTAGTTATAAAGGAATATGCTAGAGCTGATAACACCTCTCGGCAGGAGGGTAAGTACTGAGGAGGAGAGTCTACTTGCAGAGTCATAAACCTTCACAGCTCACGGCTACAGAGGGATGCAGACTCAGAAACAGAAACCCTTCTCCTGCTGTTTTCTCCACGTTTCCTAAGTACCGTTAGCTAACCATATTTTACCAAAATTGTCCAAGGCAAAGACCTCAGCTCCACGCCTGCTCCTAACGCATCCATCCCCAGGCCCGGCTCAGCTCTGCACAGCGTGTCACCTGGCAGGACGGTGGCCCTGGGAGACAAATGAATGTAAGGGTAAACAGCTCTTTTATGGCAATGAGAGCTAATGACAGCAGCAGCTGCAACACCAGCTCTGGGCACTCGCCAAGGCCAGGCCTTATGCTGAGTGGAAGCCCTCATCTGAGCCTCACAGCCACCCAAGAAGGCCGTGCTAACGTTGCCTCAATTTCAGAGCTGGCAATCTGAGGCTCAGAGAGGCTGGGTGGGGCACTCAAGGTTGCACAGCGACCAGGACTGGACCCAGTCCATCTGACACCACAGCCCACGTGCCCACATGGGGCAATGAACTCAAGAGTCGGATGCTCTCGTGCAAACCTCTTACCTCACCTCCCACAAGGACATCAGAAAGAGGACACCCATGCCCGCTGTTCTCAAAGGCACGACACAGCCCTGCCCAGGTTACGCTGTGCTTTCACATGCTTTCTCTTGTCCATTTTTCAGGCAGTGAGGGGACAGGCCGTAAGGGGGCCTTCAGATCAGAGCAATGTCGCCTCCTCCAAGAGGCTTTCTGATCAGAGTAGGCTCTGGACTTCCTGGTCTCCTCGCCTGGTTTACTGTTGTGACAGAAACTATCAGCCCCCTAAATGAACTGTTTATTTACTGTTCCTGGCCTGTCATCTCCCACTGGAGTGGAGGCTCCACCAGACCCGACCTCGACTGTCTTGTGCACGCTGGACACGCCTAGAAAGTGTCAGGCACATAACAAACCCCAACAAGGGATTTTTCAATGGACACTCATTTGACAGATGAGCAAACTGAGGTCAGAACATCTTCCAAGTGGCATCCTGTCTCTTCCTCCACTGAAACCCTTCCCCAGGTCTGACATGTTCCACCTAAATGGAGATCCCCAAAACCTCAGCCTCAAAGTCACCATCAGACCTAGAAACGAGCAGACGAGGGAGTGCTGGGGTTCTGAATTCGTGTCCACGACATCTCTGACTTCAGAGTAATCTCCAGTCACTGAGAATATTGTAGAACCCACTCAGACTCCTCAAATGCCAGCTACTGTCCACACTTACAGTCTCTCACTGTTTGATAAGCTGAAATGAATACGACCACGTAATAACAGTAGCGACATGTCGTGCAGTCATAGAAATGACCACATTTCTGGCCTCTCGTATAACCCTCTTAACAGATCAGGGGAAATACTGTATGTAAACCCGGGGTGCAGCAAGCCAGGGTCAGAAAGGCAGGGACTGGCTCACACTTTATGTGGAGGTGTGTAAGGCCGCCCAGCTCATGTATCAACCGCCTTATGAGGTGGGCCCAAGAGCATGTGACCAGCTGTAGCAGCTCAGAGAGCCCACAGGTCATTTCCTGAGCAAGAGGCAGAAAGGAAATTGTGCTTTTGATAACAGCTGGAGGGCCACTGGCCACCCTATGCCCAAGGGCACAAGACTGACTCAGGGAGCAGGAGCAAGCCCCATTCTGCATCCCAGGACTCATACGTCCTGGTGACAGGAGCCTGAGCCACATCCATGCTTTGCTCACACCAAGATTTCTCTCCAACAAATTCGTCAAATCTGTGGTAAGAAAACAAATGGTCTGCGAATCACAACAAAATTAGGGGCGACCTCAAGACCGAAACCGATTTTTTAATTTGGGGGTCATTTCTCAATCCAAATCAAATCTGGAGTTTAGTGAGGGTCCCCCTCCCCCACCGTGCCCAGGCTGTGAGCAATGACCGGTACCTCCAGGGAGGGGACACCCTTGCCCACAGGCTGCGGGTACTCTCGCAGGAGCCGCTCCTCGTCCAGGAACTTCCCGTCGCGCCCATTGCTCGCCGGCTGGAACAGCCCATAGTTCAGGACGTCCTTCAGGCTCTGGTTCAGCGAACACAGAATCCGCTGCTTTGCAACCCACACCGTGGCGTCCGGGTTAAATCGAATGCACTTCTGCAGGGAAGGACAAAGACATTCGAGTAGTGATGCAGAATGCCACCTGAGCAGCCCACCTGGGCACACGGCCAGAGATGGCAAAGGTGTTTCCATCCCGTCCTCAGAATTTCTCTGAGCAATGGACCCCCTGGCCTTTCAGGATGAAAAATAAGACCTTCTTGTCGCTTGGATGGAGACACGGGTAAATATAAAAAGAGAAAAGCCAAGATCAAGCCATTGGTTTCTGTGGCCTCAACTCTCACCATTCACTCGAATCACCGGTACCTGCAGAAATCAATTACCATTGATTTCCGGTAGTCAGTAACCACCTAGTGCCTCGGCCAGTTCTCTTACTTGTCTGTGCTTCTCAAACTTCAGCACTTGTTAAAACACAGACTGTCGACCCCCTCCTCTCCCGACAGAGTGTCTGATTCAGCAGTTCTGGGCCCCAGAACCTCATTTCTCTCAAGTTTCAAGGTGATGCTGTTGCTGCTGGTCCTAGGAACGCACGTTGAGAACCACGATTTGAGCGCACCCCACCGTGACTTAATTTTTGCGTGGACCGCCCTTTGACATTTCAGATATGGGTGGACGTCTCGTCTGCTCGCCTCACTGACGGGCGAGTCCATACGCCCCACGCTGACTCTCAACATAACAGCTTGGAAAACAGGCACCACCCCTCCCAAACCATAAAGGAAGGCAATTACAGAAAAATCACATCAGTTGCCACAAGAGCTAATTTTCAAAAAAGTTAAGTATTGTCGATGATACCAACCAATCACGAACACTTTTGAAAATTGTAATAGTGCTGCTAAGAAGCAGAATGACACTGCTTGGTCGTGCGCTCAGGTCCCTTCTGTGAGACTCAGCAATAAGCCAGCAAAAACAAACGCCAGGCCAAATCCGCTTCTCACCGCGACTTCTAATTTTTATTGAATTAAAATTATATTCTGTTGTATAGCCATCAGCAGGGGCTCAAAATTTGCTTTATCACCGTAAAAGCATTCAGAAATAAATGAGGTTTGACTGAATATGAGGCTGGAACCAATTCTCTACCAGGGGATTCTGTGTGCCTGAGGAAGTAAAAGGCCCCACCACTGTCTCCCCGAGCCTCAAGGTACGTTCCTCCTCGCTGAGTAAGATGATTCCACTGTTCTCAACAATGAGGTGGGATCAGCAGCCAGCACAGAATCCCGTCGCCCAGGAGACCTGACCCCGTGCGCATGAATGCTCCGTCTGTCTCTCTCCGATGTCAAAGGCTGAACTCAAAGGTAACTCTCAGAACTACTCCTCACGGGGTATGGGGCTGAGTGGGGGCTGGTTGTTCACTTCGGTGACCGCCAGACACACCCCGCCCATCCTTGGTTGAGCGAGAGGAACATTTGGAAACTCCAGGCACAGCCAACAAGCCCTATAGATGTGGCCATGTGGGGTCATTGACAACTCGCCAATTCCTGTCTCAGCAATCACCGTTGGCCTCTGGTTCCAACTACACGGACACCTAACTCAAGTTCCCTTAATGCCAGCATCCAAGGAAGGCCGAGCCTCGCTCTCTGTGGCCAGCAGAAAAGATCCTGCTGGCGGGTGGGTGCTGAGTGGAGGAGAGGCTGGGAATCGCCTCCCAGGGGACCCACGTGGCACTGTAGGTGGTTGCAGAGACTGGTGTCACCGCCACTTAGTGGATGGGCCAGGGATGAGGAGTCTGAGCAGTGCAGGGACCAGTCCTGCACAATGAAGGACTGTCTTGCTCCAAAAACTGCCAAGATGGCCCCATTGAGAAACTTCTAGAAGGAGCCGGAGCTTGGAGGTCGAAAGGCTTGGGTTTGCAACCCCACTGCATACACTAACCCTGTGATCCTGGGTAAACCTACCAACCCAGCAGTCCCCCCGTTTCCATGATGAGAAACTGGGCCAGTGCTTAACTTGTAGGGTTGTTGTAAGTATCAGACGGAACATAAATAATACATGTCATTATGGGTTGAATTGTGTCCCCAAAGAGACACTGAAGTCTGAACTCCCTTTATCTGTGAATGTGACTTATTTGGAAATAGAGTCTTTGTAGACATAATCAAGTTAAGTTGGGGTCATAGAGGAGTAGGATGGGCTCTACTCCAATACGACTGTGTCCTTATAAAAAGAGGAAATTTGGACACAGACACACACACGGAGAACGCCATGTGAAGACAGAGGCAGAGATGGAGGTGATGCTTCCACAAGCCAAGGAACACCAAAGAGTCTGAGCAAACCACCAGAAGCTACGGGAGGGGCCTGGAATGGACTCTCCCCCAGAGCCCTCGGAGGAACCAACCCTGCTGAAACCCTGCTCTTGGACATCCAGCCTTGAGACTGTGAGACAATAAATGTCTGTTGTTTAAGCAGCCATCCCCGCCTGTCCTATCTGTCTCTGGTAGTTGGTTACGGCAGCCACAGTAACTAACACTCAAGTGAAGTGCCCGCCTCTGACGGTGGCAGCAAAGAACAGCATCGCCGTGGTCACCTTCTCTGAGACAAGAGCTCCCTGGTAACTCCCTGCCCTTTCAATGTGATGGGTGATGCCTACGTGTTGACACTGGCTCAAGGAGCCCACGGTGCGGCCAGCTCAGAAGACATGTGGATGAATCCTGCTTCACTCCTTCACTTACCCTCATCGACTCGCCCCCTTGCTTACCGAGCCCCCCATCAGGCAAAGCCCAGTTCCAAAGACAGTCCTGACACTGGATAGGCGATCCGTATTTGTTGAAGGAATGAAAGTTGGGAGCCACAAGAACGATAATGGGCCAACCAGCCCTACACCAATATTTGCAGTGGTGAAAGACTCAACTATCACTCGACATGGAAAAGGTGACAATCAATGCCCAAGCCAGCCCCCTTGGAGGCCCAGAGGGAGCAGTGGCTAACCCTGCCTGGGAGGGCATCACAGACCATCGACACCACAGACAATGCCCAGGAACGAAAAGGATGTCAGAGTCTGGGGTGGGAATTTCACGTCGAGGCCCAGCTTAAGAAAAAGCAGGGGGGAATCCGGGAGCAGTGACGAGGTTGGCAGGTGGAACGCCGAGGACAGTTTCTACCTGAAGTGACGCTTCCTCGTTCCCTTGTTACCATTGTGATGCACGGTAGAGTAATGTTCTTCTTGGGGAGTGTTGGTGTCAGAGTCCTGTGTCCCTACAGCCCTGCAAAATGGGTATTCCTTCATATGGTCATGCATTGCTTAACAACGGGGACGTTCTGAGAAATGCACCATTAGGCGATTTCATCATTGTACGAGCATCACAGAGTGCACTTACACAAACCTAGATGGTAGAGCCTACTACACACCTAGGCTGTACGGTACTAATCTTATGGGACCACCACCATATATGCGGTCCATCATTGACCAAAATGTTGTGATGCGGTGCATGACTGCAATTTGTTACAGGTGTTCTCAAGAGGTGAGTGATTTGCTGGAAGATTCACAGACAATACAGGGAGGACTGCAAAGATGGGCCAGGTATCAGGTATTCCAGCCTCCAGCCACTTCCATTAAAGAGTTGCTTGAGGAAACATCTCTCCTTTAGCATCTCTATCTTCTTCATGAAGGGTTCTACATCAGCACCCAGGTGGCTGTGGGTGGGGGGACATGAGATGACTGAGACAAGGACCTTGTCCCTTAAGGAGCTCAGAGCCTAGCATCACAATGATGATGATGGTGATGGTGCCCCTTAAGGAGCATCATTAAGCATCATGATGATGATGATGGTGATGGTGATGTTGATGATGATGTTAGTCGTGATGATGGTGGTGATGCTGATGATGATAGTGACGATGATGATGATGATGGTGATGATGGTGATGATGATGGTGGTGATAATGATGGTGGTGATGATGATGGTGATGATGATGGTGATGGTGATGGTGGTGGTGATGACGATGATAATGGTGATGGTGATGGTGGTGATGGTGGTGATGATGATGGTGGTGGTGATGATGATGATGGTCATGATGATGATGATGCTGGTGGTGGTGATGGTGATGATGACACAGTCATGGTTAACATTTATTGAATCCTAATATGCCAGAAACTGTGCTAATTGTATTTACCTTCACCACAACCAGGAGTGTACATTATTGTTATTAGTGTTACAGTAACCATTATTGATATAATAATGATTGTTATTAATATAATATTATTATATTATATTTATAGGTTATAATTATGTAATATTTATTTATATTATAATATAATATTATGTATATTATTAATAATAACATAGTAACAATCATTATTATTATTCCCATTTTCCTGATGAGGAAGCTGAGCCTCAGAGACTCAATTACCCCAAGGTCACATGTCTAGAAAGTGCTGGAGGTTCAACTGAACGCAAGTCAAGTCTGCCCAGCACGGAGTCTTCACTCTGACATGTTTTTCCTCTCCACGCACGTACACGGGCACCCTTCATGCGAGAAAATGATAAAACATTTGATAATCAACAAGAAAACTGAAGAAAATATTTACGGTCAGGTGCTTCATGGATCAGGGACATACTGCCTTTTTCAGATTTTCCAATTACCTGTCAATTTGCCCCAATATTGAACACTGACAATTACAAGAGAGAAACAGCTTCACCTCCATAACAAGGGACAAAATTTGGGAGATTCTAAGTAATTTTTTCAAAGAAGTAAAGTCTAGCCTTCAAGGTACCAACCAACAGCTTTAGGGGAAGATGTGTCATGAATAGCACTACCAAGATGAACCACGGCTGCCTCTCTGGGACGAAGCAGAGGTGAGCTACGGACACGGTGTCCTGCCACCTAACGACTGGGCTTTGGAAGAACAACAAAGCATTTCAAACAAAGATTTTCACCCCAGTAAGAACCCACAAGACAAAAAATAACAAAACTTGGAAGTAGCTCCTCTGCCCGACAATGGTGCAAGGTCACTCTAACCAGGGCGTCAACTACAAAAGAACACGCTGACCATGAACCTAAGTACACAGACCAGGGAAACACATGGAGAATTGGATGCCAGCTAACAAATGAGTAAGTCAGATGTCGACTGTTTGCTGGTGACACCCAATCTAACTCAACTCGTCCCACACTGATCCCCACACCCCCTCCACCTCTGCTTTCTTCCGTCCTACCTCATCCTTCCCAACCTCAACGGCAGCACCGCCTCCCATTCCAGAAGTCCGGGAGATGTTCTTGACTTTTCCCTGTCTTGCACCTTCTAGTTCAGTCTGGATTAGTCTAGGGCCTCGAGCACTTAAGTCCTCATCTGTCCCACCCCCACAGCCCAACGGGCCCATCCTTTCTCACGTGGGTCACACTCCAGCGGCCCCTGCACTGAGCTCACCTGCACGCCTCCCAGACACACACGTCTTCCTTGGGACTGGCCACCAGTGTCCCTTCTCAAACCAGTGACTCCACTGCCTGGGGCTCAGGGCCTGTGCCCTTACCCAAGGGACACAGGGAAAGACTGACCACGGTCTGGACCCTGCCTCCTTCTCATGACTCGTCCTGCCTGTCAATGTTCCCCTCTGCCATTGCCCCAACCCCATACACATATGCAGTCACACAGACACACACACTCACATGCACACACACACACATAAACACATAAAAACACAAACACACGTACAAACACATACACAAAAACACACACACATTGCAACAATGCCAAACCCACTCGCTGGCAATTCTCTGGAATGCCAGGCCGTCTATGCCTCTGTGCACTGGTGCCTCCAGCTGACCGTCCCCTCCCCTCCTCGTCTGCCAGCTGAAATCACACTCACACTTCCCACGGGGTCCAGGACTCGGCCTCTCAATGGCACCTCTCTGGCCTACCCCCAGGCTGAGCTGACCACTAAGCACCCTGAGTTGAACCCAGGGAGCTGGGCTGACTGCCCAAGACCCGCAGTCCAAGCTAATCTGGCTGACCCTGCTCCCTCCTGCCCAGCCTGCAGGTCGCAGCCTCTCCATCCTGCATTTCTTGTCCACTAGGAGAGTGGGACTGGCGTGTACTTTGCCTTATAAAGCTTCTCCTCCCTTTCTCCCAGCTGACAGGTAGGAGTCGGTGTCTGCCACTCATTGATCTCCCAGTGCGACATCCCAAGTGCCAAGACGTCCAGATCCATCTGAAAACCTCCTGGTGTGTCTGGGCTGAGCTGGTGGCTTAAGACACAGAAAACTTGCAAGTGGATGTAATGAGATCTCCAAGACCCAACTCAGTGTGGCTTCTCCCTCCTCTCCTGACAAGCAGTGCATTCCTCATGGGATCTGGGCAGTTTGGGAATGGGAGGGGGCTGACATGGTATAGAACCGCGAAACAGGGAGAGAAGTGGTTTGTGACTGACATCAGCCTTGATTTAATGATGTATACAGCAGTCCAACACCCATGAAGGCTCCCAGGATTCCTTCAGGCCAGTCTCAGCTCTCTTTAAGTTTCTCAGCACCCTAGACGCCCTGATCCACAGAAGAAGGCACATCCTAGCACAGGGGAACCATCTACATCTTCTTCCAAGACGTATCTCATGTACCTCCTCTCGCTCGCTCTCTCTCGGCATCACTCCAATATTCAGCTGATGAGAGAGCCCCTCCCTGCTCCAGACTAGGAGCTGCTGTGTGAGGACATGGGTTTATATCTTTTTCTTTGCATAACTGTACCTGCAGTTGGGTAAATGTCGATGGAACTGAATTGCGCTGAATACAAAGTTCCAGAGATGGAACACTCTTGGCTGATAGAATCCACCAGTGAGGGAAGCTCCGGTTTTGATCATGATGAGGATGCTGAGCGAGGACTTGCTCTGTACCAAGTGCACTGTGAATAGATCATCTGTTTAATGACAGCAAAGATGCTGAGAGGGGAGACGGCCCCACCCGAGTCTGCAGAGCTCTGGGCAGCCTGTATGAAACCCCGGCCCTTCCAGTGGGAGAGCTCATGGCCAAACTCAGACCTAAGAGGAAGAGCGAGAGAAACCCAGTGTCCTGCATGGCCAACATGAGCTACAGCCACTCTGCAAGCTGTGAGGCTAAAACCTGAAAACACCTGCACGTGGTAGGAAGAACACGGCACTGGAGACAGGCAGAGGCAGACGCCCAGCCTGGGTCTGTCACGTAAGCTGTGTATGAGTTTTCTAGGGCTGTCATTACAAAGTCCCACAGCCTGGGCAGCTTAGACAATGGGATTTATTGTCTCCCGGTCCTAGAGGCTGACGTCCGAGATCACAGTGTGGGCAGGGCTGGTTCCTCCTGAGGCCTCTCTCCTGGGCGTGCAGACGGCCGTCTCCTCCCTGTGTCCTCACATGGTCGTCCCTCTGTGTCCTGATCTCCTCTTCTTATGAGGACCCCAGTCACACTGAATTAGGGTCCACTCTAATGGCCTCATTTCCTTTAATCACCTCTTTAAAGGCCCCATCTCCAAATACAGTCACATTCTGAGGTGCTGGGGGTTGAGACTCCAACATAGGAATTTGGGGGACACAACTCAGCCCATAACACTGTGTGACCACGAGCAAGTCTCTACAACACACTGAGGGCCACGTGCCCATGGTGAGCCACGTCCGTGTGGTCAACTAACTCACAGGATCCATGGAGTATCCCAGAACCTTGTGTTTTTGGGTCACGTGCCCACCCATACTGGGGTAGCTGGCCTGCCGGGGCAGAAGGAGGCAGAAGTCGGACAAGGCTGTTTTGATTTGCAACAACACAGAAAGAGAATTTCACGTAAGAGAGTAAATTGCCTTCCAAATCTGTTTCGGGCCCTGTGAAATGGGAGAGGATGACAAGGGCTGTTCTGTAAGATTTTCCAAGGGTAAGGGAGTGTCTAGACAGAGCTTGAAAGAATGGTAAACATTATGCTCCATAAAATACGTATCGTGACAGCGGGCTGTCTGAAGGCTGAGTGAAGAACCATCAACAACACAAGGTTGAATTACAGACGCATTCAGGTGCCACTACCTGCGCTGCATCCGTTCAGGCACGTTCCTCAGGTGAGACCTAAATCCACCTAACTCACTGTCGACTGCCACTCAGAAAAAGCGAAAAGAATGAGGGGAGAAGTGCCAAAGCATTTGGGGGTATTGGTGCTGAGTGGACACTCCCTGCATCACCCCGTTCGGGATCCAGAGCTGGAAACACAGACCCTAGTAAGCATAAATATCCCTGCTCTAAGGATGCTTCTAAGCAGCATTTAGCAAGAACTCAGCACATGCTGAAAGAAACCCAAGTGTCTGAGCATGTCACTCATCGCAAAGCACATTTCACACTTAACACTTCCTCTGCGGTCATGATTTATGTCACCATCAGTTCCTTTATGATGCCTTTTAAAAGACCCATAATAAACAGAAGCTACCAGAAGCCACGGAAAGGTGCATTCAGGAGTGTTCTGGCCTTGAACAGCTGTTCATGTGCAATCTGCACATTTGCACACTTCTGAAAAACAGCCGACACCAAGGGCAACCCAAACCATAATTGAGTAATTTCCAAATGCAATTGTCCAAATGAAATATTAATGCTTTTCGCCATGGACAAAGACCCGTCGGGCTGGTACATGGGGCAGCAAACCCTGAAACACTGTCACGGGTAACACTTGAAGCTGAAAACAAGGCATTTACACGGAATGGGGCAATGCTGGGTGACCCTGACGGGGAAGGACAGCCTGATCCGAGGATGCTGAAGACCGGGAGTTAAGCTAGCGCTTCTGAAGGTTTAAACACTAATAAAGGATAAAGTGGCCGTGGATTCATTTTTCCAATCAGAATAGCATTTTTCAAACAGTAAAAGCTTAACAGCAGCCACCTGATGCTGTGGTGAAGCGACGGGCAGACCGAGCGTCCTGGCGAGTTTCCAGGGGCTAGCCAGTGTCCTCTGCTATTGTCAAGGTGATATAAACTGCAAGGCATGGACTCGGGCTCTGCCTGTGATTCACGCACTCCTTGGAGATGAGTTCATTTTCCTCTTTCGAGACCTGTGATTTCAGGCAGGCCCACAGCAAAGCAGAGGCTCTGATGCTGGCGAGAGGAGCCCGCTTAGAAGCAGTAGATGGAAATGGAGGAACGGGCAGTCAGGGAAGTAATTACATGCTCCCGACAGCAGACACAAAGCCCTCGCCGTGTGCTTGCCGGCCGGCTAAGACAGTGTGTGAAACGCATCATCTTCTTATGTTCTCCTGGAGGGAGGTGTCAGCACCCCCACGCGCAAGAAGGAACACTCAGAAATCTCCGACCAGCTCTCTGGGTTATAGCTGCATGGGGGGAACTGGAATCAGGGATCCCCGAAGGCCAAGCTAATGAGTTTCAGCTCCATCCCAGCAGCACATGCGGGGCCATGAATCGGGAGGATTAAGCGGGCAGGGGTGTGAAGTGGATTGGAGGGGGAGAGAGGGAGACCGTGAGGCCGCGGCTATATCAGAGGTGAAAGACCCTGCACTGACACTGTGGAATAAGAGCCTCCGCCCACCCAGAGAGGAGGGTGGTAGGGGACCTGTCAGAACCAGGAGGAAGCGAGAGTTAGACCCAGGCGTGAGGAGTCACAGAAATCCAACCACAGAGCGAAGGTGCTGGAAAAGAGCCTCACCCCCGGATTTACCGCAGAAAATTAAATATTGATGGTTTGGGGCCCTGGCATTGCCACCTTCCTGATAATTCTTATCAGCTGGGGACACCGGGGAGAGGAGGAGATATCTGCTCTTCACCAGCATGGCCTTTGAACCAAAACATTCTCACCACAATGTCGGATTTACAAAGCTTTCCTACAGAATGTGGAATATTCCAGACCAAAGCCACTTTCCCCAAACATTATTTTCTCAAAGAGATTTAAGGGGGTATCAGAGCTAAGCTTAAGCAGAAGACCACACCGAGCCAGACGCTGTTGTGTGGGCCACGGAGACCCGGAGACCCGGGGGCCGGCCAGTCTCTCTCACATCTAAATCGTTAACCTAACGTCTCACAGGAAGGTGCAGCACCGAATCCTTACAACACACAAAACGGATGCTGGCTAAATAGGTTTTTTGTTTTTTAACGATACATATGAAAATAAAGCCCCTCTCGGCCTTTAGCAAGCGGCTATGTGAGATGAATAATAACCAACATGATTAAGACCTGATTCACTGGACGGCCCCAGGGCGTTCCCTTATGTTTTAAACAATTTATGACTCACCAATTTCTTGATTAAAATTGTCAAGTGTAAACCACTCCATTTAAAGACAGTGAGGCTGATTCTCATCACGACATCACAGGGAAAATGGAGGCAGAGGGAAGTCAGGGGCCGGGGGAGGGAGCTCTCTTTGGCCTTAGCAACCAATTAACAAAACCACAAAGAAAACCAGATTCCATGCCTTCTATCCCCGCAAAACGTGATCCAAATATCTACTACAAAGGATATAGCAGGGTCACTCAAAGTAGAAATCAAAGATCAAAAACACGTATTTCTGTAACGCAAAAGGATGGATGGATGTATGGATGGGTGCATGGGTGGAGGGGTGAGTGGATGGATGGATGGATGGGTGGATGGATGGATGGGTGGGTGGATGGATGGATGGATGGGTGGGTGGATGGATGGATGGGTGGGTGGGTGGATGGATGGATGGGTGGGTGGATGGATGGAAGGATGGGTGGGTGGATGGATGGAAGGATGCATGGGTGGATGGGTGGATGGATGGAGAGATGGAGAGAGAGAATGGAATGGTGGATGGATGGAGGGAAGGACGGTGGAGAAATGGAGGGATGGATGGATGCATGACTGATGGATGGGTAATATCAATAAAGATAAATCTCAAAAATATAATGCAAATGGAAAAAGTAAGTTATAAATGACATACCCCGTATGATACCAGGTATATATTCTTTTTTACACAACAAATAAAACACTACATAGTGATCAGTGATACATACAAAAAGAGAGCAAGAGACAAGCGGGATCCACACTGAATTCATGACAGTTTGCCTCAAAAGAGACAGGACTGGGCCTGAGGACAAGGAGGACTTTATCAGTAATGTTTTAATTCTATGATTAAAAAATGAGAAAACATTAACCATTGTCAATTTTGTGTAATAGACACACTGGTCTTTATGATATTATTCTTCGTATTTTTCCTGATTTATAATTTTCTCTAAAAAAAAAAAAAAAAAAAAATGGCATCAAACCAAGACCGAAGGTGTCCCTCAGCCTCTTGTGGGGCCTCCCCGGCTGGACTGGGGTCAACCCTGGACCACACTCCACAGCCTCAAGCAAAGCTCTTGAACCTCATCTCCTTCTGCTCATTGAGTCCTCTTCAATGACTTTTTTAGGGCAGAAAATGTGCTCATGTCAGGGTCATGTACAACCGATTTTCTAATTAAGTGTAAAATCCTAAATGAACTTCCTTGCAAACTAGCAAGCAGGAAAGAGAGTACATTCTGGGACAGGAAGATCTGAAAGCAAAATGGCAGCCCAAAAAACAAATACATTTTTTGGTAGCAGAGTTTTTCACCTTTACTTTGCCGGGGCTACCGGATGACATGCGAAGTCATCTAACGGCAACATTTGAGGCAGCAATGGGGTAAGCGATGGTCTTGGGGGTAGACTTAAGGGGATGGGTTTGTCTCCAACAGAAGAAACAGACAACAAGAGAAAACACGGCTCCACCTCCCAGTCGACATATTGCCTGATTCCATTGACATGGAATGCACAGAACAGGCAAATCCATAGAACAGACAGCAGATTAGTGGTTGCCAGGGACTAAGGGAGAGGAAAAGGGGACTGACTACTAATGGGTATGGGGTTTCCTTTCGGGATGATGAAAATGTTCTAAGATTAATTGTGGTGATGGGTACCCTCATCTGCGAAATTCCTAAAACCCATCAAAGTGTACACTTTCGATGGGTAAATTGTATGATGTGTGAATTATATCTCAATTTTTAAAAGAAAAGAAAACACATCTTTTTTGAGAAACCGCAAAGATGCAGGCATCACATTTTAAAACATGTTGATACAAGTTATCATTAAGGACCCTTCGCCTGGCCAGAGCACACCCTCAAGAGTGTGCAGGAGTGTGCACAGCCACATCTGCTCCCACCATGTTGACTCTGTCATCGGGAACCTGTCCTTGGGTCCTCACGTTCTCCTGCTACCCCCAGTCCCAGCCTCCAGCAACGTCTCCCTGATGTCTTGCAAGGCCTCCTACCTCACTCCAGCCAGTGGCCCTCGGCCTTCTCTGCTGCTTCGACACATTGAGTTCATTCCACCTCAGGCTCCCTGTCCCTGCAGACCCTCAACTGGGGCTCAGCTCAGACGGCACCTCCTCGCCCAACAGAGGCAAGAGTTTGGATGAAATCATTCACTCTCTCACCAGACACTCATTGTTCCTTCCGTTGTCCCAGCCGCTGGGATACAAGGATGAGCAGAACAGACACAGGACCCCCTCTTGGAGAGGGACATTGACCAAGCAGTCACCTGAATCCGTAACAGTGAAGTCACACCTGGGAGGGAAGTGCAGGAGAAAGGCACGCAGACATCTCACGGAGGGTCTGCCCAGGGCGATGGGGGGGGCGCCATGTGCGTCTGATCCTTATCCTGAGAACAGTAAGAACTCACAGGGGGCAGGGTACACATGGTGGCAATTGTATCTACATCAAAACCAATCACCATAGGTGTTGTGTGGGGAACTTCCAAGAAGAAAGAGTGGTTTGAAGCTCTCCTGGTCCAGGAGAAAGATGGCAGTAACAGGGGTGGGGTGGGGGTGGTGATAAGGGTGGAGAGAGTGACACAGGGTCACTGGGATTCAGAAGGTCAAAGGGCAGGACTTGGGAGTGGACTGGTTCTGGTAGCTGGGGAGACGGAATGCTCGGGATAACTCCTGTGCCCTGGCTTAGACAGTGGAATCAGAGAAAGTTCACAGCCAAAAAGTAGAGCAACCCAACTGGCCATCAACTGGGGAATGGACCGACAACATGTGGTCCATCCACGCCATGAAATAGGACTTGGCCGTAAAAAGGAATGAAGCACTGATGGATGTCACAACATGGATGAGCTTCAAAACCAGGACACTGAGTGAAAGAGCCAGACACAAAAGGCCTCGTATGGTATGACCCCACTCAGAGGGAACGTCCACAACAGGGAAATCCAGAGACAGAGCGCAGGTTAGCGGTTGTCCGGGGATGAGGATGAAACACAAGCAGGCAGAAAGGGGAGATGGAAAGACTCCAAACCCAGATGGAGCTGATGGTGGCACAACTCAGCCAACTTACTGAAAATCATTAAGTGGTATACTTAAAACAAGTGAATTTTATGGCTTATAAATCATACATCGATGAGGTTGCTTTTTTTTTTTAAAGGTAACCACTTGCCAAGGGAGGGAACATCAGTGGGGCCAGGTTTGGAGGGTCAGAGAGAGGAGGGAAGGGTCACAGCGTCCGTTCTGGACAATGTGAGTCGAGGGGCTTCGGAGCTTTCAACTGAGAGGGTGTCAAGGGAGAAGTGGGGTCTGGCCCCCAGATGGGAGGTCGGAGCTGGAGATGTGACCGTGGACGCGGATGTCCCTCACACAAATGTGGGAACAGGTCCCGGGTGCAGAAAGAGCATAGAGTGAGCCTAGAGCCTCCTGCCGGCCGGCCGGTCAGGCAGGCCTCCCGAGCTTCATAGTGAGAGATGAGTAGAAGGTAAAGAGATCAGCAGGTGTGTGTGTGTGTGTATGTGTGTGTGTGTGTGTGTGTGTGTGTGGATTCAGGGAAAAGGAATCCTGTTTGAATGTGAGACAAGCTCTGGGCAGGAGCAGAGTCTGCCAATGCTGGGCCGCAGGGAGCCGGGCACAGCCAACCCTGCGCTTCCTCCTCACCCCGAGCCTGCACTCTCTTCATTCACCCAGTGCTGGGATGTTGCAGAGAACACGGCAGAAGGTACCTGACCCACAGCTTCCTTTCTAGAAAGACACATCCTAGAGAATCATGGGCAAACCTTCCTGGAGTGGAATTAAGAGGCTGCCCCTCAAGCCACTAATTTCCACACGTCTGGACTCCATGAGCTCCTGGAAGAAGACACACAGCTCTCGCCTTCCAAAGGTCCAAGAGTCATGAATTAGATATGTGCCAGCAATGTGCTCAAGTGGAGGTTTCAAAGTCACAAATCGCTCCTGCCCAGGCCTTCCAGCACCCGCCTCACGATGGACGGCCACCTCACGGTCTCTGCAGGATGCGAGGCCACCCATAGGGGCTTGATTCTGAGCTACCGTAGGAGGAGATGGGCTCAAAACTGCCAAGACAGGCGAAGTCCTCCGAATAGTCACAAACACAGGAAACCTCAGATACAAAAAGCAAATACGATGATGTGTCTGCGACAAAAAGATAAAGCAGGGATCGACACCTGGAGACGGAGGAGGTGCGACCTCTCTGCCCCCGGAGTTCTATCTTGATCTCAATCATAAGCAGGAGGCCAAGGTCGCTCGGCAATCAGGCATATCTGACAGTCCATGTGGAAGCAAGTGATGGATGCGGGAGCATCTCCGTCAGCTGACCTGTGGGGCGGGGGAGGCAGGTGCAGCGGGGACGCGGCGGGCTGCGGCTTTGGGGGAGAAATTTGAGCGTGTGTGTGAGAGAGAGAGAATGGATAAATGGCAATAAATTATCTCTGAGGGGATCAGGACAGCAGCCGAGATTCATTTTCCTTAATGAAATATCAAATTTGAAGATGCGCTCATTTAATAAATGGAAGCACTGATTAAAGCAAAAAGGAGAGACTCATTTTCCCGACGCGTCTGCCGGGAGGTGGGCCAGGCCCTCGCACCCCCGTTAACTCGTCCAGACGGGCCGTACGGATGGACACACGGGCTGGCAGCTCCAGTGGAGCCCTCGGGGCCAACCCTGCGGCAGAGGTGGGTGACGGTGTAGACACCCAAGGACACCCCCGAAACTCGTCACAGCCCCATTATGTTTTCTTCCCTACCTGTGACGTGACAGTGAGGACTGAAAACTGGACTGCTGTGTGCCCCAGTGGCACCTTTGTTCCCACGTCCTCCTTCAGTGCTCCCCAAAAATATACACAACAGAAGAACTATAGTTTCTATCAATTTTGGCATATAGCTGCTTGTTCAAAAGGCCCAGCTCACTGCCCGGTGAGCGCTCAAGCCCACAGCAGGCCCTGTGTGCATCTGCGATGATCCAGAGAGCAGAAGGACGCACACCCGCCACCCTCCCAGAGCCCACCCTGCCGAGCCATTTCTGCACGGCCCTGTGAACCCACCGCCCAGGACTCTGTTCATCAGGGCTTCAGGCATGCGGGGGGCCCTGGGAAGTGTGCCTGGAAGGATTATTAGCACTGCCAGAGGCTCTTGCTCAGAGGTTTAAACTTCAGTCCCACTGGAGGTGTGAGACTCGGAAACAGCAGTCACTCAGAGAGAAGAGCCAGGTCCAGACTGCACCTGGGGTGAGGGATCGCATCTGGGGTGAGGGATCGCATCTGGGGTGAGGGATCGCATCTAGGGCAGCAGAGAGACAGCCTCACGAGCTTCTGCAGACACTGTCTCCCCGCGGGCGGGCGGGCACTGGGGTGATGAACTCGCTCAGCAGCGCCCTTGGCTCCCCTGGGCAGGATTCCAGGGCCCGTCTTGCGCCCCCGGCTACAGGAGATTCAGCCTCTCAAGGGCCTTCACGCAGGAACAACGGCCGCTTTGTTGCTGAGAGCTCACACCCGTGGGATTTCTGTTCTCAGCCTCAGGGCCTTTGTTTGTCTTGAACAAAGTGAAGAGAGGGAGTCTTCAGAACGTTCTGGAAACAACTGTACTCCTGGGAATAGAGACCAAACCTCTAGGAGGGGCTTCCTTTCAGGAAGAATCATCATAATTCTGGGCCTGGAAAGCAGGTGCCTCTGCATCAGGAATCCCGACATGTCCCAAAGCCTCTGGTGCAGGTGGACAGAATACTTACTGGGAGCATGAGCCGGCTCACGCCACCCCGCTAGGAAGAGGTCAAACAGGCAGGGGGCGGGACATGGACTTCCAGACCAGCTCCTGCTCCTGTGCCCACCAGACCCAGCGTGTGTCCACCGTGTGTCCATGACCCCACTGCCCACGGAGCATCTCAACAGTCAAGATGGCAAATGGCCTCTCTCTCTGTTGTGACTCGTGAGTGCCTCCCGGGTGGACAGTGCCAACAGACGGGCTTTGACCTCAGAGACCCATCAAGGTCACAGACGTTTAACGGGCACTCCCTGTCGCCTGGAAGCGGCCACATGCCCAGCCTGTGCTGGCTCACTTCACCCGGTACCCAGGCCGGGAGACTCTCAGTATTTTGCCCCAAAGCACATGGTAGATGGTGGGGGGGCTGTGACTCCGAGCCATCCTGGAGGAGCCGGACCCCGTGCTGCTTCCTCTGCACGGCTGTCCTCTGGCCACCTTCCGTGGTGAACACAAGCTACAGAAGCAAACTAGGCCCAGGTACCAGGCAGCAAGCAAGCACATCAAATGCTGGCTTCCGGCAGGTGGAGGCTCAAGGCTGCGTGTCCCAGGCCACCTGCCCTATTTCTCGCTAGCTCTGTCTGGGCTCTGATCTTCAATGCTCCCAGCTGTGCACTGGGATAATCACAGACCTACCTCGGGACTGGGAAGGCGTCTTGGGGCCTTTGGGGGTAGGTGATGTTCCACCTCTTTGTCTGGATGCCGGTTACACGTCACACTCCATTTGTGCACTTAAGATCTGGCCACTTTCTAAAGGTGTGTTGTACTTAAATAAAATGCTCAGAAGTGCTGCTCAGCTCGGGGCTGTCACGAGAACTACATGAAACATCACACAGGAAGACCTAGACACAGCATCTGGCCCAAGGTGGACGTTCAGGAAGTTATAAAAAGACACGCTGGTGCAGTTAATGAGACACGGGGCTTCCCCGCAGTGGGAACAGGTCTGCAGGGATGTGTGACATCAGGACGGAGGGCTGTGGGCTGAGTGGGTGGACCCCTGGGGCGGTGAGCAGAGGACAGGGCACCTCGACCCCCGGCAACTGCATCCTCCCCCACCTCCTCTGCCTTCCCAGTTTGGATCTGTAGGTCTGGGTCTGAAATCCAAGAGGGGTGCCTCTCCAGTCCTCTGCATCCCTCCATGTCAATAAATGTGAACAGGAAATACGGGGGCCGAATAGGCAAAACGCTGCAGGGCAAGGGTCCACCATGAGGTCATCCAGGTCCCCAGGGGTGAGGGGCTTTCGATGAGCAATGCAGCATCCCAGGGCTGAGAAGGTATGAAGCCAGGTCTGACCAAGTGACCCCAAATAATGAAAGCCACCCCAAAAAGTACCCAAAGTATAAAACAGGCACAACCTAATGCCCGATGCATCCACCTCAGACATCCCCGAGAAACTGAACTCTTGGGGGTGGGGGGACTCCCAACCTCACCTTCATTCCCAGAAACGGTACTGGTGGGGACAAAAATCCAGACATTCTGCATCAACACGCTCTAATCTGGACAGATGTAACACAGGGGTCCTTCTCTCTTCCCTCCTCTGATTGGGCAGGGGTTGGGGAAGCAAAAGGAGACGACCATCCCTGACGTCCAGCAGAGACCCTTCCTGGCAGGGCTCCTCGCTGAATGGGGGGAGCTCCAGGGCTGGGGGTGTCCCCCCACGAGAACGAGACATGCTCCCTGCACTACACTCCGGTGCAGAGCATTCAAGAAAATCTCAGAAAAAAAAAAGGGAGGCCAGGCCTTCTAAAGAGACTGGACACTCCCTGCCCCTGGGCCTTTGCATCTAAAGGGTCTACAGACCACCAAGTCTGTAGGTGCCCTCGGGACAAACAGAAAGACATCAAGTCACTGACAAACCACTGGAGTACTTCGGCAAGAAACAGCGTGGAAATCATGAAGACATTACAGGCAAAGAAAGGAAGAGAGGAAGAGAGATGGCATGCAAAATCAAACATCTGATTCACCTACTTCAGTTGAAAATACACCCCAGTTAAAAGAAGACAGATTTCCAAGAGTGCTTCATGCTAGGGAGAAAAATAATAAGCCATAAAACCTACTAAACAACTCCAAAGAATGATTTTCAAAAAGAGCAATCGCAGGGCTAAGAAAACAAACGGAAAGCCGAAATAACACGACCACAATAAATTGGAAATTACAAGGAACAGAACAGAATGGATCTCACTGAAAATACCCTAAAGAAAGTCTCAAGAAAACTGCAGAGAAGAAACACGAAAAACACCAAGTAATTGAAGCAATTAGAGAAAAGAAAGCAGATACGGAGGAGGAAGAGCCACCATCAATAAGTGCTGTCCCCGAAATAGAGACCCCGAGTGGAACACAGGAAAATGAGCAGAAAGAAGAAAACATCCTTGAAACAAGAGACAAAACAAAATCTGCAGGTCGGAAGTTTTTCCAGGAAGAACAGAACGGCCAGCACCACACACTTCCTGATGTCATAACTGAAGCCAATTCTTTAGGAACCCAGTAAAAGAAAAATCAAGTCAGGGCAAGACGACCACCAAACAACATAGACTGTGGGGGGTATGGGGTAGGAATTGTGACTCAAAAATATCACACCAGGAAAACGACACGCAACCCAAGGGAGCTCGAAAACATTTTCAAGCACACACTCAATTCTCGTTGTTCGTGGATTCCGTCTTTGGGATTTGCCCACTTGCTAAAATTTATTTGTAACCCCAAGTCAATACTTGTGACACCTTTGTGACCATTTACAGTAAAACGGAATTGAGCCAATAAAACTGAGTCGCCCGACGTGCACGTTCCCGGCTGAGGATGGACAAGGCGATGCTCTGCCTTCTGTTTCAGCCACAATCTTGTAAACGTGTCCTTATCGTGGTCTATTTCGTGCTCCATTTTTGCCTTTTTGTTGGTGATTTCGCTGCACTCAAATGCATGCTGAAGAGCTGTCTAGTGATCCTAAGCGCAAGCAGGCTGTGAGGTGCCTCCCGGAGAAAATACGTGTGTTAGATGAGCTTCGTGCAGACATGCGCCATAGCACCGCGGGCCGTGAGTTCCATGTTAATGAATCAACTCTGTGTATTAAATCAGGTGTCTTTACACAGAAACACATATAAAACAAGGTTACACACTGATCCGTCAACGAAGATGCTGCGACCAGAGCCTTGCAGGAGCCTAACCCTGTATGTCCCCTATGGGCGATGGTTCAGTAGTCTCTTGTTCAAGGCGACTTTTAGACCATAACCACTGCAAATATGAGAATCAACCGTGCGTTCACCGAGGAAGCACCGCCCTCAGGAAGTCTTCCTAAAAAAAACACTGGACAATTAATTCCATCCAAATCAGAGGTGACAGGAAACAAAGAGGCTACCGTAAACCTGGCGGTGGGCATTCACCTTGGAAGAGAGACGGAGACACTCCAGTGCTCTGAAGCAGCATGGACATTCAGTGGGATGGATGGTGACCATGTGTGAATGGTTCTACGCCAATAAGAATCAGGAAGTGGGGGAGGAGAGGAGGGTACATGTGTGTGCACGTGCGTGTGTGCGTGTGCAACCAGCTACTTGTTCAACACACTGTGACCTTTGCCCTCCTGGGCTCACAGCCACACTAGGATTTTTAGCCTCTGCAGTCGGGTGCAGCCTCTGGAGGAAGCGAGGGAAGGTGGGGGAGCGATGCGGTCCACGAGTTCTCTCTCTTCCCTCCTTCATCCTCTGGGCAGATACAGAGGACTCCGTGGAGGATTCCAGAGCTCCAGGGAATGGCCCGGCTACTAGACGGAAGGAGCCTGGATCCCTGAATGACCGCGTGGAGCAGAACCTCCACCTCTTCATCCCTGTCCATCCCCAGCGGACCCAGAGGAGAGAAGGAAATAAAATATCTATGTGTTAAGCGCCTGAGCTTTGGAGGTCTGTTTATTACAGCAATTCGCTTAATTTACCCCAAAATACATAAGAAGAGAATGCTCAGCGTCTTAGAGCATTAAGAAAGGAGGGAAAAGACTGTAATCAAAAATGAAAACAAAGAAAGACTCCAGCCTTCTAGAGTTTCACAATCGTTTCTTTTAACTTATAGATTCATTTGGAAACAGTCTCTCTTGTGACAAAAAAATGACTAAAGTTCAGCATTTCCTTCGCTGTCTTTTTCTCCTTTTATATTTAAATCAAACCACTTTCATGATGGTGATTAATTAGCAGTGTCTGTGGTTACAAACCTGTATTTCTATCCGTACATACATCCACCCATTACCTGTAACCCTTTGGAGAAACAGGTCTGGAATGTTCACCAAATGCTAATGACAACCACTTCTGGGGCTGGCATCTGTGCTTTATAAGAATCACATAACTTTTATAGGAGATGTTGAACAACACAGAAGAAAGAACACCTCGACTCCACGCCCACCCCTTGAAAAGCCACGTCTGTGCTGCCAGGGTGGCCCTGCGGCCTGCAGCACTGCCAGATTATTTCTGGGGCACCGGGTCACCCTGAGCTATCCCTAGAAGGTGGAGCCACCTGGCTGACCCCGCTCTCAGACGACAGGTGTCAGCAGTACAGAACTCAGCCCGGGCAGCGCCTATCCTCAGGGAGAGCAGGGCCTGGGGCCAGGCCACCAGCAGAGGTTCCCCACTGGAGCTGCTTACATGAGGGGAGAGGAGAGCCCAGCCCTTGGAGGCACTGAACCAACTCATCAGACCCCACAACGCTGGAAGAT
The DNA here is from genome assembly GCF_057802395.1 of Ceratotherium simum simum. Taxonomy (NCBI): domain Eukaryota; kingdom Metazoa; phylum Chordata; class Mammalia; order Perissodactyla; family Rhinocerotidae; genus Ceratotherium; species Ceratotherium simum. Next base: position 3,367,291 of record NC_141933.1, on the reverse strand, counting down.
GGGCCCTGGATGTGCGCAAAGCGGGGTGACACCAGCCAAGTAACATCACCAGCACCAAATGGCCAGTAGGTGGCGCAGCGGGACTGGCTGCCATTTCCCCTGATCCCAGTGTGTGCCCCTTCCCCAGCATGGTCTCTGCCACCACACTCTGCTCTTCAAGTATAAAGAGCCCGCCATCTAAAGCCCGTTGGAGGCTGTCTACACCACCCCACCTCAGCTACTTCATAGATCCAGTCCCACCTCTCCCACTTCCTTTAACCCAACTCTCAAACGAGTAGCGTCCTCACCAAGACCGACAAGACATGGGAAACAGCAATTACGAGAAAGCACAGAAGGAGATGACCCAGAGTCTCACCCAGGTGCCCCTGAGTCCTACTTCTGGGATGGCCACCTGTTCTCTCTGCAGTAGAGGGGCCTTCTCACCAACTGTCCCCCCGTCACCAATTCCCAGTGGACGGCATGTGACATGCTCCCAGCCGGACCTGATGAGGGTCATGACCACACCCACAACGTCTGCCCTGTGCCCCGAGCTCTGTCCTCACCTCCACGTGCTGGGTATGCAGCAGGACAGTGGGACTCAAAACCGCACAAGGCACAAACCCTGCCACGAGTCAGAGAGGCACATGGCAGAGCGACTTACCACCCAGCACGCCCCGGCAGAGTCAACTGAAGGTGGAGGCCCATTCCTTCCTCTTCCATAAACGGGGAGCCCCAAAGGATGGTCACGCTTGCCCCACTCCACCCCACCCCACCCATGCACCTATGGCAGAAAGGGCTGCCCTCTGAGACTCCAGGTCACCTGATCTGGAGAGACAAGACAATTCCCACCACCGGAGGCGCCTGCTTGGCCTCTAGAGAGCCTCTCTCAGGGTCACTGGACCTGTCTTAGCCTCCCACGCACGCCCTGGACTCTACCATCCACTCAATGGGACTCCACAGGGAGCTCAAACCCAGCCCAGCCCAGCTGGTCAGGTCCCCCCACCACACCCCACACCTGGGCCAACCCACCCATTTCCCCACTGTGCCCACCCCAAGCTTCAGCGCTCCTCTTTCACCTGCTGTGCCCTCCCCAGCGTGAAACCCTTCTCGGTCCTTCAAGGCCCAGCTGAAATGGAGCCTCTGCAGGGGAGACCCTCAGGTCCTGCTCCCCCTCCTCCCACAAGGACCTGCTCATGCACCTTCACCCCAGAACAACCATCTTCCTCATGTGCAATGCTCGGAGGAGGTTCACCTCCACATCCCCAGCACCTGGTTTAGTGCTTGGCATAAGAGAGATCCTAAATACCTTTCTATTCAGTTTAACACAATTTAATTGAGAAGAAGCAAATACCATGTAGGAAACACGAGGAGATGGAACACACTATCCTCTTGTATAATAAAGACCCTAAATGCCTGGGCTGAACCCCTCTGATGATTTCCTTATGCAGTTAGAGTAGAAGTCAAACTTCCCACCATGGCCTATACAGGCCACTGTCTCTCTAGCTCAGATCTCATCTCCTAACCATCCCCTCAAGCTCCCATTCACCACGCTCCAGCTGTATCACTGGGGGCCTTGGAGGCGCTGTGCCTTAAAGAGCTGGGTAATCTGGCAGCCCTGCAAAGATCACCACCCCATCACCCATCACCCCATCACCCACCACTGCATCACCCATCATCCATCACTCTTCATCCCTCCATACTATCACCCATCACACCATCACCCATAACCCTATCACTCCATCACCCATCACCCACACCCATCACCCCATTACTCCATCACTCTATCACCCACACCCATCACCCCATCACACATTTCCCCATCACCCACAACCATCACCCAACACACCATCACCCATAACCCTATCATTCCATCACCCATGACCTCATCCATCACCCCATCACCCACACTCATCACCCCTCATCTCATCATCCACATCCATCATCCATCTCTCACACCCATCGTTCCATCACCCACACCCATCATCCTATCACCCTATCATCCATCACCCCATCACCCATCACACATCACCCCATCACTCTATCACCCACACCCATTCCCATCACCCTCTCATCCCATCATCATCACCCCATCACTCCGTCACCCACACCCGTCACCCCATCACTGCTGGATTACTTTCTTCACACACTCCCCCCCATACAAAACCTTCCTAGTCACCATGTGTGGCATTCCACACCAGGGCCTCGCTCATCACAGACACCCAAGTAGCTGAGCAAGTGAATGTTAAAAGGACCACACACAACATCACATCGATGCCCCTGAGAATCGCCCGAAACCCCCAGACCAGCAACCCCACCAACCAATCATTTAAGGAGCACCTCGTGTGAATTCAGCCCTTTCATGGGAACCGGGAGAAGTAAGATTTGTAAGCGCTTATCTCTGCTCTGAGCAGTTTCCAATTTCATCAGAAGCCCCGATGGACTTATAGAAGAAAAAACAATCAGGGACCAAGGAAGGAAAGCTTACACGAAATGCTTTCTCAGGGAGTCGAGTCTAAAAGTGCGCGGGGAGAGAGGCGTGAGGTGGTGTGACCTGGGGATGTTCACTCACACATCTTTGGTGATCGATTCAGAGCGTCCACTGCACCAGTGCCATGCACGCAGCCAGGCCCATGACCCCTGCCCTGCTGTGTCTCCATGAGCCAACCCTCCAGGGACACCTGCCAGCAAAGACCCACAGGCACTAGGCAAGTGTGCGGCAGGGGCGGACGCCAGGGGCCACAGGCAAGAAGCCCCCAGAGCTGCAGACGGTGCAACAGAGGATACAGGATCTGGCCCAGACCCTGAGGGACCACCAGGAGTCAGCCAGTGGGCCGTGCGTCCAGCAGAGATTGCATACCCAGGAAGCGGGAATGAGCATGGTGCATCGGGGGCCGGCCGTGACTGAGCCCAGAGCAGTCGGGGGTGAGTCAGGGCCGGCTTGGGTGCTGGGAGCCCCGCTGGCTAATGCGCTCACTGTGTGTGTTTCCTCTGCGAGGCTGGTCTGGGTGCCCTGGAGGCGTGGCCTCCATCCCCGCACGTAGCAGGTGCGCAACGGATGATGTGGACGGAGGCACCAGCAGTATGCTGTGAAGCAGGCAGAGGTACAGCCGGCAGCTGGCAGGGAGGTGGGGGCCGGGGAGGGTTGGGACCAGCGGGAGGGGGCTGGGCAGGGAGCTCGGTGGGGTAGGGGTCGGGGGCAGAACGTGTGGAGGGCCACCAGGACTCGCAGGCACCCCCGACTTCAAGTCACACTTGGTACGGCCCAGAAACGAGCGCGCGGGGCTCACCGTCTGCTGCAGGTCCTGGATGAGGATGCGGATCACCAGCGTGTTGCCCTGGCTCTCCTCCGTCCTGGCGCCGCCCGGCTTCTCCGCTGTGGCCCGGATGGTGTCGTAGATGGTCTCTTCTTTGGAGCTGTCCGACTCCGACCCCATGGAGGAGTCGGAGCAGCTCTGGGCCATCTCGTCCTCGCTGGACGTCGGGCTGCGTGGCATGGCTGCCTTACGTCTGTAAGGAGGGGGAGAGGGAAAACAACGAGGAGGCGTGAAAATCGAAGAAAGAAGACCCAGGGGCGTGGTGGACACTGGCGCTCGCCTGAGTGCAGGCACAGTGCCACAGTCGTGTGTCGGCGTGGCCGCCGGCAGAGCCACCTGTGTGTGTGACGCGCAGATCTCTGAAGGCGGCGAGAGCCCCACCTCCTCCCCGGAGCCAGAGCCAGGCCCCGGGGGTGGGGGCCCTGGGAGCTCTGCCAGGTGCTGGAAACCCGGCGTTTACAAGGAGCCCTAAGCAGCTGCAGCCGTGACCAGAGCTTATAACCCCCTCGGCTTCAAACACAGCAACGAGAGGAGACATGTAAAAATAGAATCCCTTGGGGCAGGCCGGGCTCAGAGATGAGATAATGTCCAGGCCCAGGAGTGAGCGGAACCCACAGTCGTGAGCAGGCTGAAGCTGGAGACAGGGCTCCCTGAGAGTCCGGGGCAGCTGGGGGTGCAGCTTCCTCACGATCGAGTGCAATAAACGTTCCCCAGCAAAGACCCAGGTCAGGGTGCTGACTGCCACCTTGGGCCACGGCTGTGAGCAAGCACGGGGAACGACACGGAGCATGCCACCCACTGTGACACCCAGGTCTGTGGGCAGGAGTCCAGCAAGGTTAGGATAAAAGCTGGCGTGAGCCGGGGGTGCTGGGGAGCTGGTGGGGGACGTGCCAAACCAGCGATTCCACATCCAAGTGAACTCTGTAGGGGGGGTCAAGGCCACGCGCACAAGGAAAGACGCACAGGTTGTTCCCGCAGAAACGGGGCTGTCCTGGGCGACCGGGGACGCAGGCACCCTCGTCGTGCAGGGACTGCCTGGTGAAGGTGTGGCATCTTCTTCCCACGACGGCACAGCTGTGAGAATGAATGAACCCGGCTACACGGAGGATCCCCAAACATAAAACCAAGCGAAAGGAGAGCGATTTGCAGGATGATTCAAACAGCATGGATCATCCAGCGAAGGCTGGAAAGATGCAGTGCTATTTTATAGACGGCACGTGGGCACGTACGGAGGAACGGCGGAGAAGCACACGATGGAAAGATAAACTCTAAACTCTGAGGAGTGGCGGTCTCTGGGGAGGGAGAAAGGGGTTGACAGGGCTTGTAACGTGTGATTTCCTCACAACAGTTCCAGCAAATATGACAGAAAGTCAGCCTTTGACAAAGCTGGGGACACAGATGTGTGCTATATTGTTCTCTATGCTTTTCCTTCTCTGCGTTGGAAATTACTTTGCAGTAGAAGAAGAGAGAAAAGAAGGAGGGAGGGAAGGAGGGAGGAAGGAAGAAGCTCACCCGCCCATCTCCCCCAGGACCCCAGCCCAGCAGGTACCTGGGTGCATGGCCCCTGCTCTCGTGTTTCATGATGGGGGTTGGAGGGGGGCTCAGAAAGGTCCCAGGTAGGACGCAGTTCACCCATGACAACTCTGCGTTGGATTTGGGAAAGCCGACGCCCACCGTTTATTTCCGGAGTTCACGTAACGACAGCAAACACCCCCAGGAAGCATTTCACGGCTCAGCCTGCAGAGTCAGTTCTGGGACACAGCCACCCGGTGCGCTCCTATCCTCCATCCAGACTTCCACGGGGACCCACCGGACACACGGGCATGCGCAAAGCCCAACGGAGCAAAGGAGCCGTTCCAGAAATGCACCCCCTCCACAGAAAATGGCAAGACCAGGACTGGGGTCAGGGGCTCCCTTACCGCCAAGAGGATCCGGGTCGTCCGAGAAGGGGCCAGGGTCCTTTGGCCCAGGCACGCTGTTTTGTTTGACCTGCACAGAGTTTTATACCTTTGCTAACCTGGAGACTTCACACGAAAACCCAGATTCCTGGCTTATTTTGCCCATTGGGAGAATCTGGCGAGGCTGGGGACTGCCACATGGCACCTAGGGGCAGAAGCGAGCTGCGGCTACCTCCTGGCAGGCCCTCTCCAGGTCTTCCTGGAACCACCGAGACTCAGTATCCTCTGATCTTCCGCCTGCCAGGCTCGCTCACTGGCAATACCTTCCTGGCCCCCAGGCTGTGAGTTTGAGAGCCTGACGACCGACCCATCCATTCATTCACGCTGGCCTCCTTCTACGCCTCTGCCTCCCCTCCTTCAGGCCACCCCGTGGGCGAGTCACTGGGCCGGTTAAAAGCCTCAAGGGGAAGATCATCCAAATCACCCAGGAAGATTTCATTTTTTTAATTAAAAATTCCAAAGTTCACCTCAGTGTAACTCTGAATTAAAATTTCAGGGCAAATGGGTATTCCTGTATTCACCGACCAAATGCCTTTGTAACTTCAGGTCAATGTTTTCCCAACCACAGAAGTGCAAAATCTGGCGAGGGAAGAGAGAGCTGTGGCCACGGACGGGATCTGGGTATTCCCGGTTCCCCCTGAGCGAGGAGCCAGTCTCCTGCAACTTCTAGCAACGCATTCATTCATGCATGTGCTCATTTACCATCTACGCGGGAAGAAATGAGCGCATGGCGTAATTATACAGTGTATAGTATTTATACACTATGTACTATATGATACAGTTATAATTATAACATAGAAGTAATAGTATATTATTATAACTATTATAATATATTATATACAATTATGTCTGAGTAATTTATGATAACATTATTTTATAATAAATAACATAAATATAGATTATATAAATATATATAACCATATAATATATGGGAATAATTATTTCTAACTGTGTCCCAGGTTCCACTGAAGCGTATCCAGTAGGACACTGGTTCTTCATTCTGGCTGTACCAGGAAGTTACTTGGGGATCTTTAACAGGTCTGGGTGAGGCCCCAGTGTCGATACAGTCTTTGAAAGCCCCCACGGCGACTGTAATGAGAATCGCAGCTCCAGGTTCGCCTTGAGCGGAGTCCGTGGCTGTAATTGCAGAACTCGGCAGCAGCACAAACATGCAGAGGTTGCCCCCAGCCTTCTCCTGGAGGTGAGGGCAGTGTCCTGGTGCTGCGGGGCCAGCGGGCGGGGTGTGGCTTCATCGCCTCAGTGCCAGGATGGACACAGGTGTGGGGTCTTGCCACTGTGGGGTCCGGAGGCTTCTTTCTGCCCTGACAGGTAAGTCAGCTCAGAGTAGCTTCTGCTTCTTTGCCTCCTCACGCCCCGCCTGTGCTGCTTCCAAACCCCACAGGGACAAAGAGAAAGCAGATGGAGGGAGAGGACGAAATGCACCATCACATTCATGGGGGCGGCGGGGGGAATCCCTATCTATGCGGAGTAGCGGCCGTTGGGTTTATGGGAAGCCGGGCACAGGCGGAGGCAGGAATGTCTGATGATGAGGCGGTTCCAGGCACGCCCGCCGCCCCGCCAGCATTCCTACGCAAGGTGAACCTTCGCCCCAGATAGCTCGGGAGCTTTGGGGCTGCGAGGGCCTCAGTGTCAGCATCTGAAAAATGGGCGTGTGGAGAGCCCCAGCCAAGCCTGGCACAGAGCAGACACTGCGCATGCCTGTCCTTGCCAGGTCCTGGCCCCACATCGAATTCAGTCAAGATTGCAAGAATCCCGCCCGCTTGTGAGAGCAGGCGAGATGCTCTGGAGCCCTCAGCTTACGCCCTTGGGGGCACACAGAGGAAGCCTCCCTCCAATGCATTCCACCCCCAGCTTCCCAAAAGAGCACCCACGGCTTAAAATTTTAAAAAACCAAACAATTGCACCCCACCATCTACTTCTGGCCTGGTTTCTTTCCTCCAAAGCCCTCCTTAGCCCCTGCTGTGTGTCCTACCTCACACGTTCATCTGGTTTATGCAGCATTCAGCCTCCAGGCGCACAGGGGCTGTGTCTGTTCATTCCCAGCGTCTGGAACACAGCGGACACTCAGTGAACACGTCCCCGGAGGAGACCAGGGCTCCCGAACGCAAAAACCCAGAGGAGCCAGCCCGACGCAGGGGAGTGGGCAGAGTGTGGGCTGAGGCCAAAGGGGCCGGACCACACGCCCCAAGTCCGCCAGGCGGCCGCGTTTAAACTCCCGCTACTGCTGGTCTGCGGGAGCTCGGCCCCGTGTTCCCAGATCTGCAGGTAGTCTCCAGGCAGGTCAGAGTTCAGGCAGCAACTTGGAATGAATCAGTGTTGGGAATTCATTGTTTTCAATCATCACTTTGCAGGCCACACACAGCACGTCTACAGCTGGACCCACCAGGCTGGTGACCCGTCGTGAACACACAGATCTGAATTTTAAAGTGTGTACAACCCCCAGGGTCTTCTTTCCGAAAAAAAGGTGTGTGGGCGCTGTTGAGGATGTTTGTGCCAGGCTAAAAGCAAATCGAACTCTAGAAACAAAACTGACCACCCAAAGAGGAAGGTCGGGGGGGGGCCCTGTGACCCCAGCTCCTCCTGTCCCCCGGCCACAATGACACCCACCCTTGCCACTCGCATTGGCTTGGGGGTGACGGTCACAAACGGACACATCTGTTCCCAAAGCTGTGGTGCAGAAGCCCACGTTGGATGGGTCTGGAGAGGGGCCGGGACCGCGTCCAGAAGCAGAAAAGGCGGCCGCCTGCACCCCGGCAGTTCTTTCCAGGACCGCCCTGGGCCAGAGCAGGAGGGTCTGGACCTTAACAAGGGGCTTGAATAACGTGATCAGCAGATCCGTGGGAAAAGCAAACACCTGGGGAAACGTGTAATTATTAACTCCGGGTAGGACGGCCAGGTAACACAGGGCGCCCGGTTACCTGGGCATTTCGGACCAACAACCAATATGTCTGACTCTAAGTATTTCCCAAATACTGCACGGGACGTACTTACACTACAAAGTTATTCGTTGTTCATCTGAAATTCAAACAGGGGTGGGCGTCCTGCCTTTCACCCAGGGGGGCCGTGGAGGCCGGAGGGGCTATATCAGATCTCTAACCCATCCTCACAAGGGGCGGGGGAGGCTCCGCAGAGAGTGAAGGGAAGGAAAGACTAGAATGCCATCTGAAAACCAGTTTCCTAGGAAAACTCAGGACCAGGACAGGGGAGGGATAGTTACTCACCGCCCGGAGGCAATTGTTTCAGTGTAACTAACCTCTCGGGACAAATATCAAGCTGTAAGAACATGGGTCAATAAAGTACAATGACTCTTAGAACATGTTTCTCTCATTGGCCCTGCTGGGTACCTACTAATTAAGAAAAAAACAAAATAATGGTAGTAAAAGCAATTTTAACAAAGACTCCAAATTTTGCTGCCCAAGTGTTCCAAGAAAAATACAATTGTTCCAAGAGAACATAAAATTTTAACCTTGCTCCTTCGTCCCCTACCACCTGTGAGGGACAGACAGGTGGATTTCCCTACTCACTGCTTCTGCAGCCACAGTGAAACTGTGAAACCTGACCTGGGACAGAAGACATGTAACAAAAACAAACAAGAAACCTCATAGCCAAAGCCAACTTTATCAAGGTTACAGTTTCAAGATCTACGAAGAAGATCTACAAAAATGCAGAGGTTCCATGGGCTTTGGTTTATTATATATAGCATATATAGCATATATATATTGCATATAGATATAGCAAAAAAAAGGTTTTTATTTAAGTGGAATCTCAGACAGACACCTTATATACGTAACACATTGGAAGCAAGATTTTGTGACTACTCATTTATTTTCTGGCTCCAAATGTACAAAATTCACTCATCTTCAAAGCAGTGAGACACCCAAGGGGGCGGCACTGGGCTTTGCACAGACATTGAGACTCAAGGTCAAGGTCACAGCTGTGGGATCGAGAGCAGCCTCCACGGGAACTGCTAGAGCTGGATTTGAATATTGGAGGAAGCTAGACTGTCTCACCGTCTGATAACTGCTGTCTGGGAGGTGACGGTAAACGCAGGGCCGAGAGCAGGCGGGGGGTGTGGGGGGAGGTGGGTTTTGGGGAAGAGTGGGCCACGTGGAAAGGTGAGAGAAAAGCTTGCCTTGTTTCTTGGTGTTTATTTAATCCGTGTTTCTCCTCCCCACACCCACACAACACATCATGAGAAGGGAGCAGAAGGCTTGGGGACATTGGTCCGGAGGTGGGCTGCTCTAGAAGTTTCTGTAATAGCAGACCTTCTGACCCAGCACCCCAAATACCTGACGGGTGGACGTACTGATCCCAGGCTCCCCTGGAAAAAGGCACCAGCCCCCCAGCAACTGAATCAGGATCTGGTAGGGGAGGTTAGAGTGTGGGGAGATGCCAGGATTCGGGTCAAGGACCACCTCTTCCAGGGACTCTTGCCTGGAAGCTGACCCCTTCCTCATGCTCCCCCAGCAGAGAGGCCGAGGCTGCAGCCCGCAGGGCACAGCACAGCAGCCCCCTTTGTTAGTGCTGCGTCCTCCACCACGCCACAGGACCAGTGGGTCGTGTAATGCGGACCCCAGCCACCAGTGTGGCATTAGCCCCTTTATGGGCTAAATTGTGTCCCCTGCCCACCAAATTCATATGAAGTCCTGACCCCCAGCACACCAGAATGAGACTGTATTTGCAGACGGGATCTTTAAAGGGGTATTAAGGTAAAAGGAGGTCATGAGGGTGGGCCCTAATCCCATATGACTAGTGTCCTTATAAGAAGAGGAGATCAGGACACAGACACACACAGAGGGACGACCACGTGAGGACACATGGAGAAGACAGCCGTCTACACACCAAGGAGAGAGGCCTCAGGAGGAACCAGCCCTGCCCACACCTGGATCTTAGACTTCCAGCCTCCAGGACTGGGAGACAACACATTCCCGTTGTCTAAGCCAACCAGCCTGGGGGTCTTTGCTATGGCGGCCACAGGAAACACACGGGGAGGGAGACCCTCCTGATGTGCTTGTTAAAGGGGCGCATGAACCATATTCATGAAAAGATTCGCCCTCTATCCAGGTTTTCTTGGCGTTTGCTTAACCACTGTCTCAGATATGATCTCCATTTCCATCTCCCTACTCACATCTTTGGAAGAACACACAGAGCGAGATCTGTCTTCTATCTCCCACCACCTGTCGGTACCATCCTCTTCCCCGCTGAGGCCCTCGCTCTTGGCCCCCTAAGTCCTTCCTTCAAGCCTGGCTCACTCCAGCCCAGCTCAGATCCCACTCCTCAAGCTACACAAACTCTCCTTCAGCTCACCTTGTAACACCTGGTTCCATATCTACCTGTTAACATCTAAGGATTTCCTAAGCTGCCACTTCCCATCTAGTGTTCGGAGAACTAATTCCACCACACACACATGCCCGTACACACATACACACACATTCCAATCCTCTCTGGGTCAAATAAGTTTGGGAAACATAACTAGATTAAACAAAAACGCATAGGTCACTCTACTGCAGAACTGATCAGAGCCTTTCTAGGGTCATCTCTCAAAGACAGGGACAAATGCAGCATTTCCCAAACGCGCCTGCCCCAGAAACACTTTCCCCTGGAGATGGCGGATATTATCTCCCACCACAGGAAGGGAAGCAGTGGTCTTAAACATTTCCCGTGGGCCCTTCCTGGTTCCCAGCTGGAATCAAGACCCTAAAAGACAGGAGCACGTCCCACCGAGGCCAGCAGCCTGCCAAGCACGACCACCCTAGATGCTTGCTGGGTAAAGACAGGCATGGCAGGAAATCTGAAACGTTTCTCTATCCAGAAGACAAGGCCTCCAGGGATATGACAGGCACTCAATATCTCCTCCTTAAGCCAAAATCAATATCCTGCAGATCAGAAAACGAGCTGCAGATAAACCAGACATCTGCATTAAAATGATGTGTCCATTTAAGATCACTGCCTATAGGAAGAAGAATTACAGTGCCTTCTTAGTATGTCCTACTTGTCTACTGGAGAGTCACATCTTGAGAAGGGTGCCAAGTCAATTAAAAGAAGGACTGGTCAGATGGAACGTTCAGGAGGTGAACACATCTCCCTTCCCTGCTGCAGATTCACTCGGGAGTGTGGTCTCTACCACGTTCTCTGTCCAGACTCAAGACAGCCCCCATCTCCGCCTCCCCCAGCTGCTGCAGAGAGCGAGCTGGGTTTCCAGTCGGGCCACAGTGAGCTTCCGTCCAGGCTTCTACTGTAAACGGGGCCCCCCGATTTCTACAGAAGTCCTGGTTTTATCATGGGCTTACATTTTAGTTTGCTGAGAGCATAATTTAAGAGGTTCTGAACAACCAGTGTGAACCCAACCCTTAACCTCTTCACAATACTCTTGACCTGTTCCTCTAATGTCTTTGCAGAAACTAGAAAACAATTCACCCGAGGAAAAAGGCTCCTTGGGGAACAACCTTGAGAGATGCAAATAAAACGAGGGCCGGGGCCGGCCCCGTGGCTTAGCGGTTAAGTGCGCACGCTCCGCTGCTGGCGGCCTGGGGTTCGGATCCCGGGCGTGCACTGACGCACCGCTTCTCCGGCCACGCTGAGGCCGCATCCCACACACAGCAACTAGAAGGATGTGCAGCTATGACATACAGCTATCTACTGGGGCTTTGGGGGAAAAATAAATAAATAAAATTAAAAAAAAAATGAGGGCTGGGCCGGCCCCGTGGCTTAGCAGTTAAGCGCACGCACTCCGCTACTGGCGGCCCGGGTTCGGATCCCGGCCGTGCACCAATGCACCGCTTCTCCGGCCATGCTGAGGCCCCGTCCCACATACAGCAACTAGGAGGACGTGCAACTATGACGTACAACTATCTACTGGGGCTTTGGGGAAAAAAAGGAGGAGGATTGGCAATAGATGTTAGCTCAGAGCCAGTCTTTTTCAGCAAAAAGAGGAGGATTAGTATGGATGTTAGCTCAGGGCTGATCTTCCTCAAAAAAAAAAAAAAAAAAGATAAAACGAGGGCCAACAGGTCAAGGTTTCCTCTCCTGGGAGGCTGACCCTGCTTGCACCATCAGGCCATGAGTGCAGTCCTCAGGGCTTCCCTGCTATGGACTGTGTCCCCCCAAATTGTTGAAGCTCTAACCCCCAATGTGACTGTACTTGGAGATGGGCCTTTAGGGAGGTAAGTAAAGTTAAACGAGGCCATTATGCTGGAGTCCTAATCTGTTAGAGTTGTGCCTCGCCAGAAAAGGAAGAGACCCCAGAGCTCGCTCTCTCTCTGCCACGTGAGGACACAGTGAGAAGGTGGCTGTCTGCCAGCAGGAAGTGGGCCCTCACCGGGAATCCGGTCAGCCGGCATCTTGATCTCGGGCTCCCAGCCCCCAGCACTGTGAGCAACAAGTGTCTGTTGTCTAAGCTGCCCCGTCTGTGGGACTTTGTTACGACAAAGCCCGAGCTAAGACACTCGTTTTCTACAAAATCACGTGCAAAATATAACAGAGCTCATGGGCAAAACAGGGATGGGCAGAGCACTCAGTCGTATGCAGCTGCACCCCCAGATCCCTGAGGAAGACACCCGCCCCCAGTCACAGCCTACCTCGGGGGCTTTAAACCCAGGGCCTCCCGGCTTTCATTTGTCCCCTAAAATGTTTGCTTCCAATAGAGACCAGTTTCTTCGAAAATGAGAAAGGAATCACAGACGGCCTTCTTTAAGGAGTCTATTTTAAGAACAGTAGTGCCCCCTTATCCCCTGTTTCACTTTCCACAGTTTCAGTTACCCATGGTCAACCATGGTCTGAAAATATTAAATGGAAAATTCCAGAAATAAACAATTCACAAGTTTTAAACTGTGCGCCATTCTGAGTAATGTGATGAAATCTCATACCATCCTGCTGCATCCTGCCTGGGACGTGAATCATCGCTTCATCCAGCAGATCCACGCTGTGTATGCTACCCACCCGTTGGTCAGTTAGTAGCCATCTCGGTTATCAGACTGTTGTGCTTGTGTTCAAGGAACCCCTATTTTACTTAATAATGGCCTCAAAGTGCAAGAGTAGTGATGCTGGCAATTCCGACATGACAAAGAGAAGCCGTGAAGTGCTTCCTCTAAGTGAAATGAACACAGTACATAGCAGGTTCGGTACCATCTGGGGTTTCAGGCATCCACTGGGGATCTTGGAACATATCCCCCACAGATAAGGGGGGAGCGCTGCACAGGAGGAAGTGTCTTCACAGCCTCTGCACCCGCAGGCAGCATTGTCACATGGAGGGCAGCGTCGAGGCTCCCCAGCCACCGACACGGCCTCTCCTTACAGCACGAGAGACACTCCTGCAGGGTTTCCAGCTTCGTTCTCTTTTGAAGTTGCCACATTTCTCAGGCTCTCTCCCGATGAGCGGTTTCTGTGATCGTACTAACACATCAACGTGCAGGGTGTAGGAGTGTCCTGCGGCCGCTCTGACAGACGACCACAAACTGGATGGCTGAGAACAACAGAAATTCTTTCTCTCACAGTTCTGGAGGCCAGAAGTCTGAAACTAAAGTGTGGGCAGGGCTGGTGCCTTCTGGAGAACTGGAATGCCTCTAGGGAGAACTGGTTCCTTGGCTCCTCCAGCTTCTGGAGACCGCTGGCCTTCCATGGCTCGTGCTCGTCTCTCTCTCCACTCCGTCTTCCCGTCACCTTCTCTGTGTTTCTGTGTCTCCCCTCTTTTCTCTTATAAGGACACCTGTGACGGCATTCAGGGCCCACCCAGATAATCCAGGATGATCCTCATCTCAAGACCTTTTTTCCCAAATAAGATGAAGATCTGGCTCTGCTGTGCACATCCTTGGGGGTCTTTCTCTGCCCTCCTCGCTGGGAATACCGTGTCTTCGTCTAGACCATGCTGGTGTTGCACAGCCCTCCCCGTGTGTGCACACTCCAGCCGAACAGTGTAGATACTCTCCCACACTGCCAGCAGGAGTCTCAATCGAAAACCTCCATCTTGGAGAACATGCTGGAATATCTGGTAAAGGAAAAGGTGCGTCACCGCCAGTCAACCAGGACTTCCACCTCTAGTCACAGATCGTAGAGGACCCAGCACAGGCACACCTCCTCATAGTTGGTAATAGAGACACGGGTGGCCACCCACCCTCTGGCCTCAGGGCTTCAGCAGTGGCTGCTCCTCTGGCTGCTAAGCTGGTCCTCCACGTGGCTGGCTGCCTTGACGTCCTCAAGGCTAACAACTTCATTTAAAACAGCACCCATTCTCAGCTCTTACTTTTCTCTGTTGCCCTCGCTGATATGTGACATACACCATCCTTACTTTTTTGTTAAGTCTGTGTCCCCACTTCTTTAGAGGAACAAATCCTTCCTGAGGGATGACTTCTTGACTTCTGCGTCTGTCTGTTCTGCTCACTGCTGTAGCCCCAGGGCCGACACAGGAGTGTCACAGGCCCTCGATGGATACTCGGTGAATTCACCAGTGAACAGGAAACAGCATCAATGCCACCAAGAGGAAACTAAGTAAAGGATGGTATATCCTCATCAGGAAAAATCACAGAGCCGTACAGATAAACCATTCCAAGTTACATATATCGACATGGAACAATGACGTGGGAGAAAATCAACTCGCCAAAGAATACACATATCTATATAAAATTTTCATACACGAAATAATAATATAGATGGCTATGGCTATATTGATACACTCAACTCTGCTTCAGAACAGAGGCTCATGCTAGTGGACAGGGAGGGAAATCTGATGGGAACCCAGTGGAAGCTACTTCAAAAATTTTTTTTTGAAATGTTTAAAAAGTGGAAGCAAATGCAAAAATATGGCAAAATCTTAAAATGTTGCATTTGGATGGTGGGTATATGGTTATTATTATGTTTTTCTACCTTTCTGTACGTTTATAATACTTTTAATTAAAAATAAAAACTTAATTGGCCAGGCCAGTGCTGTAGTGGTTAAGTTCACGAGCTCCGCTTCAGCGGCCCAAGGTTCGCAGGTTCGAGTCCCAGGCGTGGACCTACACACCGCTCATCAAGCCACGCTGTGGCAGGTGTCCCACATATAAAGTAGAGGGAGACGGCACGGATGTTAGCCCAGGGCCAATTTTCCTCAGTAAAAAGAGGAGGATTGGCAACAGATGTTAGTTCAGGGCTAATCTTCCTCACCAAAAAAATAAATAAATAAAAATAAAAACTTAAAAAAACAAATGACTATGACCTTGTAATGGTCATAGGATCTGCTTGTAATGGTCTTTCCAATGTGAGCCCTTGATAAATCAAATCTACTCATAATTCTCAGAGGAGATGGACAGCTGTGGCCGAGGGGCTCCCAGGGGAGTGTCCTGGGGGCTGCTGATGCTGCAGGTGGGCACAGCAGATGCTTCTCAAAGGCTCACTGTGCGCCAACCCAAGGACCATACTTTTGTTGGATTATCTCCTTCAGTCCTCACCAGAAGGTGGCAGAAGGATGTTATCATTACCCTGGACTTACAGACAAGGGCCTGGAGCCCAGAGGACAAGCCCCCAGCTCACTGCAGCCAGCGAGGGAGCCCGGCCCCCAACCACTCGCCCCCATGACTCCCAGGAAGGTCTGAGGGGACCGGGGAGGGTCCTAAACCGGCAGAACTGATTCGGAACATGTCCTTGGAGCCTCTCCCAGAAAACTTCCGAAAGACAGCCCACCCGGTGCAAAGAGGAACTCCGAGAGAAACCGCCCAGGAAGAGAACGCAGATCGGGGTCCTGGGAAGGGAAATTCGGATCAGTTCACGCCGTCCTGGGGTGCCAAGCACACCTCTTCAAGAGGGAGGCCGAGGAGGCCAAAGGGCAGAATGCAAAGTATTTATCTATACATGTTTTTATATATTTTTACATTAACAGACTGTATTTTTTAGAGCAGTTTTAGGATTACAGAAAACGGAGCTGACAGTACAGGAAGTCCCCGTACACTCCCTCTGTCCCCTGCTCAGTTAAGAAAGATGCTGTTGAACTCCTAGAGCATTTCTTCCTTCCGCAAGCCTCGAGGGCATTTTCTCTCCTGGACCGTGGCCCACGGGGAAAGGTCTCCGGTCCGGTCTAGTTCATCCAGGTCTTTGTCTGCTCTGAGGAACCTGTCACATTCAGGATCTAAAATGAAAGGTAAGACCACAATACGGCTCTGTGGCCCGGACGGTTAGCGCTCTCCAGATATTGGGGTGCATTTCCCAGTCTCCCCCCCCGCAGTTGGTTTGGGTCCCTCTGGTGAGGTCTGGCCCCAGGGCTGTGAATGCAGGGGAGGAGTGTGGGGTCAGGGCCTGCACCATGCCACCTCTCACTCCTCCTGCTGGACAATCATGGGAGCACAGCAGCATGGTGGAGAGAGGCGTCCCCGGGCGCCACCGGGAGGTGACACCCACCCGGAGCTAATACCCTCAATGGCGTGCAAGCCTTGAGAACTCAGTACATGGTGGTGCGGAGCGAGGGGATTAAGTGTCCTTTCAATATTAAACATCGCTGTATTTTGGATGTGAGCAGCATCCAGCTTGGCTAACAGTGTTGGCATTAAACAGACTCAGCACCCTTGCCCCCCGCGAGGAGAAGGAGGCCTGGCCTGCGTCCTTCTCCCAGCCACACACCCAGCACTGGACAAGCCACCGAAGAACCACTGGCCAAGTCCCCACACTAACTGAGGGCTGGGGGGAAGTCATCTACCTAAGGCAGCTTCCGCTGCGACAGCCGTGGTCCTTGGGGTTTTCGAAAGGCTGACGCACTTTCTAAACTACGGGTTTCCAGTTGCTAAGTCAAATTATTGAGTCTGAGAACCGGGCCCACCAAACAAAATTACAGAGCTCCGAGACGTCTGGGGGGAGACGAAATGTCACTGAGATCTTAAAACTAAGATGTGTC
The DNA here is from genome assembly GCF_057802395.1 of Ceratotherium simum simum. NCBI lineage: Eukaryota > Metazoa > Chordata > Mammalia > Perissodactyla > Rhinocerotidae > Ceratotherium > Ceratotherium simum. The sequence continues at coordinate 3,350,165 of NC_141933.1, read as the reverse complement.
CCTTACAAAAACGTTTTTAAAATTTCAAATCAAGTGTTGGGGCTGTCAACAGCTTTCTGTGCCGCTCCCAAGGGCCAGGCACTGTGGGGGTAGGGGCGGAAGCTCTGTCGAGGTGCCAAGTCCCCAAGTCTGAAGGGAGCTTTGCAGTCACCAGCTCGAGGACACACCTGACTGCACCTTGGGCGAGGCTGTGTCTACCCTCCTCTTGCCATCATCCGTAATAACAGTGTTTAAGCTGAGCGTGGGTTTTCTTTAATTCCTATTATTCCAACGGTTGTGGGACTCTGGCTCTCCTCCGCCACCACGTCTTCAGTTTTCGTCTCTCCTCTTCCTAAGAAAGGATCTCGAAGAAACACCTTCCCCTCTGGGGAGTTGAAACATCAAGTCTGGAAGTCTGTTCTGACTTACTTCTGCGCAGCCTGGTCAAACCCCAGAGGGAGGTCATCCTGCCTAGAGATCTCCCTCCTTGGAACCCCGACACTCAGTCTGTCCCTGGGGCTCCCAGCCCCACCTGAGCCTCAGGTGCAGAAGGCTGCCCTGGGATCCAGGTATCACTCACTTCAAAGGCCCCCCTGGTGGTACAGATGCTCGGCCAGGGTTCAGAAACAGTGACAGCTCTTACACTGTCATCTAGCTCTCTTATCCTTGAGCAGCCTTGCCCTGGCTGACCTAACAATCCAAACCCCCAGTTCCAAGACCCAGCCCAGGCCATGTGCATGGAGCATCTCCCGTGACCACAGGCAGGAAGCCACCTTCCTTTTGTCCTCTGCTGACCTCAACTGGATGACGATGCTTCCACCTCCTCCAATGCTGCACGGATGGACAGACAGACAGGATATGTGAGCATGGAGGGAATGTGGGCAGGGAAGAGCTTAGGTAAGAGACAGGCCAACCGAGATACTACTTTCCAGACAGCACGACCACAATGAGTCCCTGGTACAACGAGGCACGACTTTTCTTCCTTTACTTTCCAATCTCTGGTTCTAGACGGACTCAACATTCACACCAGTGGCACGTGGCATCTAAGGAACATTTGACAACCTTAAAGAACCCATGTGACTCCAAAACGTGTATCTACATAAGTCTAGATATAACACATGTGGAGCAAGATACCAATTTTTTGCATGGACACCTGAGTGGCAGAACTGTGATTCATTTTACATTCATAAAAATTTTCAATGAAATCTTATTTTCAGAAAAATTAAATTTAAACGTTTCTGTTTTATTTAAATTATTGTGATTTGAAATTACAATGTTCATTCATTCTAATTTGTATTTTGCCTTTTAACAGATAATTTGAAATATTTTAGTAGCTATCATTTTTAGAATCTTACAAAAAATGCTTAATGTTTAAATTTATTTTAATTTACAATTTTTATGAAAATCTATCCAGATTCTGTATACTGTGAATATATTAAATTTTTAATTATTTAGATTATTACTCTCAATAGGAATACAAATTACGTAAAAACCAGGATTATAATAACATGCATAGTAATTTTGCCTAACAGAAGGCAAGACTAATAAATTTTATGGAATATATAATAATTAACGAATGACGGTTATCTTTATTACTTATCCAAATATCGTTGGGTATCGACAGAATTCCGGGAATGTGCAATATAATAATTAAATTCAGTCATATTTGATATCGTGCCAGCTTTCAGTCATATAAAACGGTAAATCTCTACACTTTTAAAATTTTGTCATTATGAAGGTATATCTGGGAAGCGGAAGGAGAAAACATATTTTATGTAACAGCTCGCTAGACTGATTTGTAATTTGTAAATAGGAAGCACACAGCTTGTGGGCCTCCACTTGTGCTCCTGCGCCAGCCCCCGAATATTAGGAGGGAGGTGCACTGACCAATGCCACACTGAGAGCTCTGGGCACGGCCGCCATTCAAAGCCTTCGAAAGAGGCGCAAGAGCCCGAGACCCCCAGGAATGCCAGGAGGGAGCAGCTGTTTCCTCCAGGACCATGGTCTGGACCTTCACATGCATGAAATCCTCAGAGAGCTTCAGAAAAACAGGTGCCCCATACGCACCCAGGGATTCTGCTGGAACCTGTGTAGAGGTGAGGCCCCGTGTCATAGTCGGTACAGGCTGCCAGAGCAAAATATCACAGACGGGGCAGCTTCAACCACAGACATTTATCTCCCACAGTTCTGGAGGCTAGAAGTCCAAGACCAGGGCACCAGCATGGCCCGTTCCTGGTCAGAGCCCTCCTTCTATCTTGTGGACGGCCGCCTTCTCGCCACGTCCTCCCATGGAGACAGGGAACCCTCTGGTATCTTTTCTTATAAGGTCACTAACCCTATCAGATCAGGTCCCCACCCTCATGACCTCATTTAACCTTAATTACCTCCTTAGAGGCCCATCTCCAAATACAGCCACCCTGGAGGTTGGGGTTTCAACAGATGAATTTGAGGGGGACACAAATGTTCAGCCCATAACACCCAGGAGGCCCACCTCTGCTCTTGAGAATCCCCAGGCCAGGCTGGAGCCCCAGGCTGGGAGGCCTAGTCCGGGACTGCAGCAGTGGGGATGTGGGGAATGTCCCCCCAACGTGCCGGAGGTTCCAACAAGACGAGGTGCATCATGTGCTCAGCCCCACCCTGTGATGTGTTGAGTATGTCACCCAAAAGGGCAAACAGTTGTCAGGACTTCCAACACGGCCCGTACACTCCAGCACCAAGGAAGTTCTCAAAATACTTTAGTGGCCAATATCACCAACATCATCGCCATCCCGCCAGCTCCCTCCCTGACCTCACACAAGAGGAAAGGCACTCAGGAAAGGCTTCAATGCCAAAAAGGTGGCGGAGGAGGCATGGGTGTGAGGGCACGCTTTCTCACGGAACTTTACTTAAAAGGAACAGCCTTTTAAGCATCTTGTGCCCCACATTTCAAATGGCTTCCTGAGGAAAGGCTCCTGGGAGTGGAGTAACTCCCAAGTTAGAATGTATGCATTCCTCCACGAGAGAACGCTGCCAGACCACCTCCCAGAAAGGCTGTGCAATTTACACCAGGGCCATGCACAGCTCTGCACGTGCAGGGTCTAACCCCACATGCCGGGCAGGGGAGGGTGGGCACTCGGGCACAGCAGCCACTCCCCCTGCACATGTCCCCCAGGGCCCTGCAAGCCATGCACAAAGGGAGAACACAATGAAAAATGCATGAGCATAACAAATTCAGACTCCTTCAAAGATGCTCCTCGCGGCTGCATTTCAAAGCCAGTAGCCTTTGGGCTGACGGAGCTCAGAAGTGAGCGGCCTGTCCAACACCCAACCCACACCCTGTCACTCTGAGCAGGCAGAGGTGTAACGACTTGTTTGACAACGTTTTGTAAATCGATTACATTTATTTTTCAAGCAACTGGACTTTTGTAGACATCAATAACAATAAAAGGAAAGTCTTTCTCACTCCTCATGGAGGATAAATGGAAAACGAAGGGAGAAATTCATTCCAGAACAAGCTCTCCTCATACTGGACCACTGGCTGGCGGGCCTGTGGGGTCCTGCCTGGGGAGGATGAAGCTCCCACGTGACTCCCGGCCTCAGGATCTGCACCACTTCGTGCACCCTAGGAGTGAGTTCACCCTCCCAGGACACTCGGGCTGCCGGCACAAAGAGGTAATTTTTTATTACCCGTGTTGAATCCTCTTCCTTGACCAGCCAGGCAAATATCCCCCAAAGAAATGCTCCTCACATCCACAAGCTAAGCGAGGGCTTCCACTAAAACAATTTAACTTGTGTCCCAGAGGTTTGCTCTTCCAAAAGAGTAAACAACACAAATGCTGGAGTACTATTCACGGAACAACAAACTCAAATGTAGTAGGTTGAACAGAATGCCCCGCAAAATTCACGTCTACCCAGAACCTCAGATTGCAACCTTATTTGGAAATAACGTCTTTGCAGATATAATTAGTTTAGTTAAGATGAAGTTACACTGGAGTAGGGTGGGCCCTAAATCCAATGGCTGGTGTCCCTACAGGAAAGCCACGGAAAGATGCGGACGGCACACGGGGAGAAGGCTGCACGACGATGGAGGCAGGGGATGCAGTGAAGTGTCTACAAGTCAACGCATGTCAAGCGTTGCCCGTTGCCACCAGAAGCTGACGGAGGTGAGGAGGGATCTTCCCTCGGAGGCTTCAGAGGGAGCACAGCCCTGCTGACCCCTCGATTTTGGACTTTTAGCCTTCAGACCTGTGAGAGAATGAATTTTTGTTGCTTTAAGCCACTAGCTTCTGGTCATTTACCACAGCAGCCACAGGAAACTCACACACCAGTGATTCACACTCAAGGGAGCAGCACCATTCAAAACTGTTCGTAACTTATTTCTCGTTAGGCAATATGCACACCTGAAGTCTCATCCTGATAGCCTTTCAGAATCAGGGAATCACCACAGTAATAGACTATGTAATAGGTACAGTAATAGATAATCCCCATTGACAGTTATACAAAGGCTCTCAGAAGCCACTGGCTAACAAGGTGGCGGAGAGTGGAAATGGGCAGAAGGATGCAGGCTTGGGGGTGGGTCACAGACAAATGGGTTTCGATGCTGGAGCCGCCTGGGGGAGTGGACACAGTGAACACACCCACCTTGGAGCTCATCATTCCCTCTGCCTGGAATTCTCCTTCTCTTCCCTCCTCCTGTCCCACAGCCACGCCCTCAGAAACGCCCTCCCCAACTACTTAAGCTATGAGACACACACAGAATGCGTGCTGCCTTATCTGCAGGGAACATCTTGGTTTTTGTTAAATCTGTGTGTTTTTTATTTTTTATGTCGCTACCAGGAGAGTCAGGAGAAAACCTATTCCATTCGCTGCTGCTTCCTTGGCACCCAGTCCCACTAAATACAAGTTTGAAGAATAATAAATGAACGATTACAGGTTCCTGGACCATGGGGAGACATGTGTCAACACAACTAGGACAAGACAGTTCTCTCCAGAAAATGCAAAAGTGATGATGCTTGAACCACGGAGGTGGTGTGAACAGGAGGCCACGGCTGCCAATTGGTGGTCACGTAGACAATGAAGCAGTGAAAGGGAATCTGAAAAGAGAGCAAGGAGCCAGGTGAGGAAACAGAGAGGAAGAGGAGAGGGGAGACTGAATGAAGGCTGGGTGGAAAGAAGTGGAGACAGAGAAATACGGGGGCAGAAATAGAGACAGAAGAGAAAGAGAGAGCTCCATTTCCATGCAGGATAGAGTAACAGGTACTGGATTTAGCCTCCTGCCTGGAACCACGAAAATGTGTTCAAAATATGTTTAAAAAATGGTTTGCAAAATGCAGGACAGTGATGCACGAGAGACAGGAAACAAACGAGGTGGGCCTATGGTGGCTCCCAGCTCACTGCCTTCACAGTTTCCAGGCCGCGGTGCAAGAAAGGGCCACCCAGGTGACGCTGGGTGAATCCCCAGAGCGGAGGCGATGGGGCTGAGAACACAGGGAGGCCAAGGCAACCACAGTGTGCAGGACAGAGAGACTGGAACACAGAGTCCACTGGACATCTCAGAGGGTCCCTTTGAGTATTCTGCAGAGCACGATCAACGCATGATGTGACAAACCTACCAGGGGCTGGGGAAAGATGCACCCAAAAGGTGCACCCATTTTAGAGGAAACCGTACACATCAGTCACACAGGTCCAGGAACAGAGCCTGTTGCCACGAGCCAAACTGGAAAACCTCCTGACTCCTGGGGCACTGAACACACAGAGGGCTGTGCCTCAATAGTGGGAAATATCAGGCCTAGGCTAACTGCTGCATGATCCCACAGAATAAATACTGAAACCAAGACCTGAAAGGGTCAAACAGGTTTTAAGTAACTTAACTGAATCCCAGAACAAAGTTGAAGAATATTTACACAAGTTCAAAAATATACAGACTCTACAAGATAAAAATCTACAATTTGTAACGTTTGGCAATAAAAAAAGTAACAAATTGGGGGGCCGGCCCGATGGCGTAGTGGTTAAGTTTGGTGTGTTCTGCTTTGGCGGCCTGGGTTCACGAGTTCAGATCCCTGGCATGGACCTAAACCACTTGTCAGCCATGCTGTGGCAGCGACCCACATATAAAGTAGAGGAGGACTGGCACAGATGTTAGCTCAGGGCTAATCTTCCTCAAGCAAAAGAAGAGGGAGATTGGCAACAGATCTTAGCTCAGGGCTACTCTTCCTCACCAAAAAAAAAGTAATAAATTAATAAAACAATAAAAAATGACCAGGCATGTAAAGAAACAGGAAAATCTGCTGTAAAATATTAACTGTATTCTGTGTTCAAAAAGATAAGAAAGGAATGATAAAAAAAAAAAAGCTAAATCAAACTTCCAAAGATGAAAACAACAATATCTGAAATGAAAAATACACTAGATAGAATTAATAGCAAATTAGACATCAGAGAAAAATATTTGTGAAACTGAAGGTATAGCAAAATGAAACACACAGAAAAAATAACAACAAATTATAATAAAAGATCAGAGTATCAGTAAGCTATGAATCAACTTTAAGCAGCCTAATATATACGTAATTGGAGTCTCTGAAAGTTTTGGCCAAAAATTATCCAAATTTGATGAAAACTATAAACCCAGAGACTCAATGAAATCCAAGCACAAGAATCATAAAGAAAACTACACCAAGGCACATCGTTTAACAAATCAAAACCAAAGATAAAGACAAAAAGCTTAAAAGCAGACAAAGGGGGGAAAAAACATAAAGGCATGTTACATCCAGAAAACAAACTCAAGAGTGACAGCAGATTTCTGGTTGGAAACAATGCAAGGGAGTGGACAGTGGGGTGATATATTTCAAATACATAAAAAAAGGAAACTAGAATTATATAAGCAGTGAAAACATCTTCCAAAAATGAAGACTCTTCAGACATACAAAAGCTGAAACAACTCATGACCAGCAAGGCTTCCCTATAAGAAATGTTACAGGAGAGCCTTCAGGCAGAAGGAAATCATACCAGATAAAAATATGCAATTACACAAAAGAATGAGGACAACTGGAAATTGTGATCACATGGGTAAATATGAGGGTTTTCTTTTCTTATTTAAAACTTTTTAAAAGACAATTGACTGTTTAAACAAAAAAAAAATGTAGGAAGGGCTTATAAAATACATAGAAAAAGATATGACAAAAATAGCACAAGATTTGAGAGGGAAAATAGAAGAAAATAGAAGAACATTATATTAATGTAAGGTTCTTATTCTATACATGAGCTGGTGTGAGATCACTTGAAGATGGACTGTAATAAGGTACAGATGTACACCAGAAACCACAAAGCAACCACCAAAATAACAAAACAAAGAGTTACAGCTAATAAGCCAACAAAGGAGAGAAAATGGAATCATAAAATTCTTCTGTTAATCTAAAGGAAGGCAGAAAAAAGAGAACAAAGATCAGATGACACAAGCAGAAAACCAAGAGCAGGATGACTGATTTAAACCAAACCATCACCATTTCACATTAAATAGGACGCAACTCTAAGCTGTCTATAAGGAATGCACATTAAAAATAAAGTCAAAAATAGGTGAAAAATAAAACGATGGGAAAAGGCGTACCAGCTTAACGTTAATCCAAAGAAAGCTCGAGTAGTCGTGTTTACTTTTTCCAGAAAATTGAAGAGAAGGAAACTTTCCAAATGATCTATTAGGCCCTGACACTAAAAAGAAACCAGAACAGGATCCTCCATGGACGCAGAGGCAAAAACTCTAAACAAAACTTGAGCAAAGCAAATCCAACAACATATAATATTTCGTGACCCAGGGTGATTTATATCAGAAATGCAAGGTTGATTTAACATTTGAAAATCAATCACTGTGGTTCACCATACTAACAAACTGAAAATAAAAACCATATGATCGTCTCGACAGCGGCAAAAAAGCTTTTGACAAAATCCAACATCAATTCGTGACAAAAACTCTCAGCAAACTAGGACTAGAAGAAACTTCCTCATTCTGATAAAGGGCATCTCTGAAAAGCCCACAGCTAGCATCACACTTAATGGTGGAAGCGTGAGAACATTCCCCCTGAGATCAGAGACGTCCACTCTCACAGCTTCTGCTCAAGAAGACAAGAAAAACAAATAAAACACATCCCTATTGGAAAGGAAGAAATAAAACTGTTTTTACTTGCAGATGGCTTGCCTGTCCATGTAGAAAATTCATTGGAATTCTTGAAAAAGCTACGAGAACTAATAAGTGACTTTAGCAAGATTGGAGGATGCAAGATGAATATAAAACAAATCCATTGTGTTTCTATATAGTTGCAACGAACAACTGGAAAGTGAAATTTAAAAACAATACCGTTTACAATATCAACAAAAATATGGTATGCTTAGGGGGAAATCTGACAAAAGATGTGAAAGACCTACACACGGAAAATGACAAAACACCAACGAGAGAAATCAAAGACGACCTCAATAAATGAGAGACCACCTCTGAATGAGAGCCCCCAAAGTTCAAGTTGTTGCAAACCTCTGCTGGACAATTAGGCACCCAGAGGCAACGGAACTTCCCCAGAGCTGACAACCAACATCCACGCTCTGATCCGCCTGCTACGTGGAAACCATGAGGCATTTCGATGACTTTCCTGGGGGCAATGTTATTATTTCCGCTTTGCACTTACAGAAAAAAGTTACGCAGAAGCAAACAGCTCTGGGTATCCCTTTTTCTGATGTACCCATGGCCAGGTCTCCATTCGCCCCCAACACCTTGTTATTTATAAGAACAAGCCACAGGGCACAGAATACGTGCTTTGCTTTATTGACACGGACTTTGCCTGCTGCTGTTATTTGCCAATAGGTACAGGATGGAAGGAAAAAGAACAGAGGAAGCGGTTTCCACGCCAAAATGTGGAGGAGGTGACAAGCTTTGCTAATTTATGGGCTGGGCAGTTAAAATAGCATTTCCTACCAGGGTGGGAGCAGAAGAAAAGAGAGAAAACACAAGGTTCCTTACCTACACCCATGGAACAAAGCTTTGAACAAGAAGTCCACGGCTCAAGTCCATGTTGCAACAACAAACAAAAAAGACACAATGTTCGGTTCCTAATTAAAATAGACACACACTTCTAGAAAACATCCACAGATGGCATGTTTGAAAAAGCTTGTCAATCAGCATAAATAAACCACACCGCACTAGCCCACATGCCAACGTGGATCGAATTAATTTCAGCCCAGGAACTCAAGCTTGTAGAAAGTGCTGGAACCACAACCCGACAGGGTTGGTACCATCTTCAGCCGTCACTTGTAACACTTAAGTAGACCACTGCAGAATCCCTGGGTACCGTCCCATCCTGGCGTCCTACAAAGCAACCTTCCACTTCCAGATGGCAAACTGGCCACATCCCTGCTCCCACTGGAAATCCCACAAGAAAAGGCAGAATGTGGATTTAAAAAAAAATTTTTTTTTTGATGAGGAAGATTGGCCCTGAGCTAACATCTGTTGCCAACCTTCCTCTTTTTGCTTGAGGAAGATTGTCACTGAGCTAACATCTGTTGCCAATCTTCCTCTTTTTGCTTGAGGAAGATTGTCACTGAGCTAACATCTGTGACAATCTTCCTCTACTTTGTATGTGGGACGCCGCCACAGTGTGGCTTAATGAGTGGTGTGTAGGTCCACGCCCAGGCGCTGAACCCGAGAACCCCGGGCCGCCAAACAGAGTGCTCGAACTTAACCACTATGCCACCAGGCCAGCCCCAGGATTTTATTTCTAACACACATGAACACAAGGACAAAGAGAGGAGGAGAAGCTAGGAAGGCAGACAAGAGATGGTGCATTATTGAGGAGAACTGCCTCCGGGAACCAGTAGAGCCAGCCAGCCAGCAGCAGAGAATTCCAGAAAGACCCCAGAAGGGAACTGCGAGTTCCTCTCGATGGACCGAAGGCAGGAAGACTGGTTCAAAGTTTGTCCTGGTAGCAGCTGGCTTCCCAGGTCCAGTCTTCCCACCTGGCACCCACGTGACTGTCCCCGTTGGATAAAAGAGGGAAAGCTGACACTCTGGAGTGAGACCTGAACATGGGGATGTGGGATCACTCCGATAACCAGAGAGTGAGTAAGAGAATCTACACACTGAACAGGAATATTTCGGCCCCATCCCAGGCTCCTTTCCCTCACTTGGATCCCAGGACTCAAGACGTTTCTGGAAAACTTGATGAATCCAAGAGAAAAGATGCACACATACCAGGTTTCGGGGTCCCCCTGTGAAACGGCCAAAACCCCCTTTCATCCCCTACGGGAAGCCCAGCAGTCTGTAAGTCCTAACCCTGCACATCTTCCAATCATGTTGCCAATGGCCCGTCTTAAATAGAAACATTGGAAGATTGCCCAACACCGAGCAAATTAAAAGTATGATCGCAGAAGGCCAGGAAGATAAAATTGAAGGACTCTTCCAGAAATCAGAACAAAAAGGCCAAGAGGTGCAAAATAGAAGAGAAGAGATAACAATATAACAGGACCAGTCCAAGAACTTTAAAGCATAACTAAAATATGTTCTAGAAGGGACCACAGAAAATGGAGGGATTTATCGATAAGCATTCTCGGATACAACTGAGAAAAGGCACGTTAACCATGAAATGACTTTTGCCTGAAAGTTAGCAGAGATTCAGACTTTTATTTTTTTTATTTTTATTTTTTTTAAAGATTTTATTTATTTTATTTTTTTCCCCCCAAAGCCCCAGTGGATAGCCGTATGTCGTAGCTGCACATCCTTCCAGTTGCTGCATGCGGGACTCGGCCTCAGGATGAACGGAGAAGTGGTGCCTCGATGCGCACCCAGGATCCGAACCCGGGCCACCAGCATCGCAGCGCGCGCACTTAACCACCAAGCCACAGGGCCGGCCCCAGACTTTTATTTTGAACATGGTGTTCGTATTTTTCAAAGTGTGGTCCGCGGAGCACCAGCACCAGGATGACCTGGTTGGGGAGGGGGTGGATGGTGGGTGGAGGGAGGGCGATGCTTCCTAAAAGGGAAGGCTCCCAGGCTGCACCCCCAAAACTCAACTCCTCAGGTGACGCTCTCATGCGCTAACGATAGAGAACCGCTGACCCTCTACTGAGGGAGGGAGACCGAGCTGTGCCTACTTTTCACCCCCTCTTGCTCCCTGAGAGGGATCAGGTAGGGCGGCCGTCTTGGGGAAATCTTATTCTTCCACAGAGGAATAAATCTCTACCCGCTCTGCATTTGGAGAAATGGCCTGTGTTTGCCTCATCCTGAGTTTTCTTCTTAGAAGGTGAGCTCCGGGGGGGGGGGCAGGGCACTCACTTGGGCGTACATCACCCTCACGTGCAGAGGAGCCACCTGCTCGCAAGCCACATGTGGTCTTCAGAATGACAACCACACACAGGACCTCCCAGCATGACAATGACAGCGAGACCCCTGTGGCAGCACCACAGATCAGCCTGCCCATCTGCGACAGGCAAGAAGAGGCGTCGCGTCGGAGAAAAGTCCCTGAGCGGCCAAAGGCAGGAGGAAAGTGCTAGAAGCTGCTGTAGGAAATAAAGCAAAGGTACGCAGACGAGATGTCCACTCGAGGTGACATGCTGGGATGCTCGATGTCCAGGGCGACTTCCACTTCGTTATGAGCAAACGGAATTGGTGCAGAAAAGAAGCCACAGTGGCGTGGATGCGTACCACTGGTCCAAACCTGGACCCCGTCAGACCCACCTGGGAGCTTTGACAGGCTGAGATCCTGAGGCCCAATCTGCTCTGCTGGATCAGAATCTCAGGTGGCGCGAGGGTGAAGAAGAACTGGTATTTCAGAAAGAAACCTATGCCCCAGGGTTCCGATGTACCGCCTAGCTTAAGCATCATGGGTGTGGTCCAACCTCCCACCAGGGGCAGGGACCACTCAGCAACCCCGCCAGGTGTCCCCTAGCTGCCACTCCCTCCCCCAACAGGGGATGCCTGCGGTGGTAAGAAGATTTTCCTCTTTCATGGAGTAAAAAAAAAAACCTGCTCCCCTGCCATTTCCAGATATTGACGCTGGTTCTGCAGCCTTGCTAGAGGGCTGAGGCCCTTCCTCCCACGAGACAACCTCCTTCAGGCAAAAGGAAACGTTCTCTCCCAATCTCTCCCCACGTCCATGAGGAGCACCATCATCCGTCTGCCAGGAGACGGTTCTCCTTGGGTCTCCCGCGTTTCTGCACATCTGGCGAGGAGAGGCACTGACCCTCTTTGCTCCCAACTATGTGTGTGTAGTGAACAGCCTAGAGATGTATTCGTTTCCTGGGGCAGCCATAACCAAGTACCATAAACCAGGTGGCTTAAAACAGCAGAAGTTTACTGTCTCACAGTTCTGGAGGCCAGAAGTCGAAAATCAAGTCCAAAATCAAGGTGTCTGAGAGCTCCGAGAGAGCATCTGTTCCACGCCTTTCTCCTGGCTTCCAGAAGGTAGCCTCAGGTGTTCCTTGGCTTGTAGATGGCAGTCTTCTCCCTGTGTTTCACATCATCTTCCCTCTGTCTCTGTGCCCAAATTACCCCTTTCCATAAGGACACATTCACATTGGATTAGGACCCCCCCCTTATGACCTCATCTTAACTTGACCATCAGCAAAGACCCTACTTCCAAGTAAGGTCACATTCATGGGGACTGGGGGGTTAGGACTTCAACATGTCTTGGGGGGACCCAATTCAACCCATTACAGAAGATACAGTGTTTCCCTCTAGAGCCCAGGGCAGGCGTGCCTACTGTTCAGGATAAAGACTCGGTTTCCCTAAGCTCAGAGTTTCCCTCCCATAAGGCAACCCACTGCGTATGCAGTACCTGCGGCCCTCCTTGCATTGCCGTGTGGGAATCTGGGCTCAGGGAACCCTGACAGAGTGCCAATGTTCTGCCCACCGCTGTGGCTGTGAGCAATAAACTGATCTTCGTCTCTGACCTGGGGGTTTCGTGTCTTCTATCAGCATCATGAAGCTGTGGCAGGCTGACTCGTAGGGGAAAATCTCAAACCCTCTACAGTTCTTGACATCATCCTTTTGCCCCAGTTCAACATCAAGGCATTGTCCTTGACATTTCAAACCCCCACATCCTAGCCATCCCCGGGACCTGGCGACTTAACCTCCTCAATCACTCTGAAATCCCGCCCACTCCCTCTCACCTTCTCTGTTGCCAGCACTCTGCTCTAGGACGGCTGGAGCATCTGCTCGTCACTCTGCCCACACCCGCCCAGTCCTCTTCCCAACATATGTCTGACAGCATCAGCCGAAATTCCTTCAGCAGCGTGCTCCAGGTCACAGTGAAATCACACTCCAGGAGTGCACCAGCTAAGTCAGGTCAGGCTCCTTTGCTCCATATCATCATAGATGATTTCTCCCCATCTGAGTAGTGGATCACTAACACTAACTGAGGGCCATATGCTTGACACGTGTTGTTTAATTTAGACAACAATCCAGTGGAGGCACGTACTGTCCCATCTTACAGCCCACACATGGAAATAAAGGCCAAGCAAGATTTAACTGCTTCCCAAGGTCACACAGCTGTTGGCTGGTGGTGGCAGGATTCCAACCCACTGGCTGATGTCCAAGATCATGCAGCTAAACCACAACCCTACAGCTGCCCCCCGACTCACCAGTTTGTATTAAACAGACATAAGGGTAGGCATTTTGTGATGGATCCAAGGTGGCCACGAACTCTGCAAACTCCTTCCACCAAGAGGTGGAGTCTCATTTCCTTGAATCTGGGCTGGTCCTGTGGCTTGTTCTGACCAACAGAATGCAGCAGAAACAAAACCACGACACTTCTGCAGCTGAGCCTTCAGAGAGCCGCGTCCTCACTTCTTGGAAGCCAGCTCCCATGTAAGAAGTCCAGCGACCCTGAGCCCACCGTGTTCTGAGGAAGCCCCAGAGAGCCACATGGAGAAGCACCAGCCCACACTTCTGGAGTGAATAACACCAGCTCACCCTTGCCTGAAAGTCTGACCTGTAGAGTCATGAGCAAGTAAAATGGCCATTGTTTTAAGTCCCTAAGTTTCGGTGTCTTATGCAGCAGCAGATGATTGGAGAACATTCTAGGTCTGCTTCTCAGCTAGACTGGAGTTTGCTCCAAGAGAGGAATAGGTCTGTCTCTGCTAATTGCTGAGCAGTGCTGGGCACTGAGCGTGGCCTTCACCCCGTGTGCCCTCAGACCCAAAGCAAGGCTTTGACGGAAGTCCTGACACCTCCAGCAAGCTGCTGCTGGGACCCCCAGCACTCGGCTGAGGTGCACCTCAATGCATCTCAAGAAGAAGAGGAAAGCACCCCCCTCTCCCCAGACCTGGGCCCTTGCACTCCCTCCTGGGTCCCAAATCACCAGGAAGGAATGCCCAGAACAGCCTGTGAAGCCCCACACACCCCTCAGAACACACTATGCCCCTGAAGACTGAGGATTTCCAACCAGGAGCTGCATGGGTCCTTCCAGAAACAGAATTCTCTCCCTCCAGGGAGGGGGACTTCTGTGTAAGGTAACAGGAAAACACAGGTAATATTTATAGCTGATGTATGAAAAGGCACAGGTATGTGAATAATTGAAAGACAGAAATAACTAAGGCCACACGAATTGCCTTGGCAACCAGGTACAGCAGTGGAGACAATGAAATTAACTGTACTCAAAAGATGAAACTGAGGCACGGGACCCAAATGCAACATGCTGGGTCCTGGTGACCCGTCATTCATCGATCATGGATCCATACCCAGTCTCGTTGGCTGAGGGCTTGCTATGCTCTTGTGCTGTGCCGAGCACTGGGTTCATTGAGGTGAATAAGACCAACCTACAGATGGAGCTCAGGTCTATGTGGTCTCCTAGGACCCTGACCTTTTCTCTAGTCCGGGGTTGGGGAGTCACCTCCTCACTCAATCAAGTGAGGGGTGAAGGCAGGCAGGAGTAATCCCTGGGGGTCTCGGAGCACAGCTCCCACCTGGATGAAGCCTGAGCCTCTGGAAGCTGCCACACCACAAACCACACCTGTCAACAGCCAGGAGTCAGTGATCACAGATGCAAAGAGAAGAAAAGAATTCTCCAATCCCATTGACAAGACTCTCCTGATGGCCAGATGGGTGCATCCTACGTTCTGGGCCTGAAATCATCAACCATTCATTTTCTCTAACACCTTTGTTGTAGGTTCTTGTTCCCAAGCCTCCTCTTGAATGCGCCTTAGCTGCCCCCAGTCTACCAGCAGACGCCCTGATTGACCCAAGGGTCTCCCCAGCACTACCCATTCCCTCGGCTCCATGACGGTATCCCGTTCCAGATCTGGTGGCGTTACCCCAGTGCCTGATGCATCATGGCTGATCAACCAGTGCGTATGTAATTGATGAACCCCATATACCCCGGACAGTATTGCCTGTCTTTACACATGAGCCCAATGACACCCCGAGAGGGCGAGTTTTACATGTCCAACGCAGCACAGCTGGTGGGTCTTAGAGGCAGACTCTGAATCTAGATCTCCCCTTCCCAAGCCTTGACTGCTGGACCCGCTGCTTCTCTGGGGAGACACATGAAGCAGGAAGACTTGAAGAGAAGGCCTGGGCTCCTCCATCACCCAGATTTCAAAGCCCAGAACCTGGGGGAAGGGCTGGCTGCCTGGTTACAACGATAAGAGAGAGGGGACAGAGCAAGGAGCTGAGCAATCAGAACAACTCAGGACGCAGACCGAGCCTCCAGCAGGACGAGGAAGAGCGAGGCCTGCCCGGGAGGGTGACCTTCTCTCCCCAGCCCAGCGGAGACCTCATCTGTGAAGATGCGGCAAGTCGTTGACATGTAAGCTACTAACATCAGATGTGTCCGGGTGAGGCCCATCTGGAGGGCCACCTGCCCAGGGATGAAAAAGGATGTAACCAGCAAAGCAGTTACCACCACCCGAGCTGCCTGGAAGCACCGTGCCGGGGGGCTGCAGCTGCTGTTTCTCTAGGCCGCACTGTTGTCCTGGCCGGCCAACAGTTCCTCCTGAGCATCGGAGAACACCTTCTGAACGCAAGGCGTTGTTGACGGCGGCCTCAGAGGCTCTGTGTGCTCCTTGCATTTAATCAACAACCAGGCCCTGCAGACGGTGGGGTCAGGACTCAGCGAGGGAGCGAGGGAAGGCGCTCCCGAGGTCCAGGGGCCGGGAAGCCTGCAAGGCACCTATGCAGTCTGTCTCCTCATCCCCAGACTAAACCCCAGAATGTCGGTGGGGACAGGGGATGTCTGTGCCACTTCTCAGAGGAAGGGACAACAGGTCGCTGCTGTCTGGAAGCTGAAACATTGGAACCAGCATATGGTCACCACCCTCCACAATGAGGGTGAGGGCCCAGACTGCGCCCCAGGCCCCAGGCCTCTCAAGGCCTCACCCCTTTCTGACAATGGATGTCCAGAAGTGCCAGACATTCCAACAGGATGTGACAGAAAACCAGGATGGGAGATGCCCAGGGATACAGTGATAGTACAGACATTCTAGTCAGACAGAGCTGAGCCCACATGCACAGCCACCACCCTTGGCCCTGTGGCCTGCACCAATCACGTCATCTCCTTGTCAGCCTCGCTGTCCTCATCTGTAAGGAGGGGGACCAGCCCCTACTGCACTGGAGAAGGGGATAATTTAAAAAGAAACATACGCATCACACTCAGCACATTCGATAAACACTAAGTACTCATTAGCAATTGATATCCATGTGATTATTAACTATTACGGTGAAGGGAAGCTGTGTACCTCACCTCTGACAGCTCCATTCTTGAATGAGTCTCCCTAGGGCTGCTGTAACAAAGTCCCACAGACTGGGGGATTAAACCACAGACATTGATGGTCTCCCCGTCCTGAAGGCTGGACATCCGAGATCCAGGTGTGGGAAGGGCTGGTTCCTCCTGAGGCCTCTCTCCTTGGCGTGTAGACGGCCGTCTTCTCCCTGTGTCCTCACATGGTCGTCCCTCTGTGTGTCTGTGTCCTGATCTCCTCCTCTTATAAGGACCCCAGTCACATTGGATTAGGGCCACCCTAGTGACTCCATTTTAACTTAAGTATTTCTTTAAAAACCCTATCTCAAGGGCCACGCCCAGTGGCCTAATGGTTCAGTTCAGCACATTCTGCTTCAGAGGCCCAGGTTCAGTTCCTGGGCGTGGACCTACACCACTCATCTGTCAGTGGCCATGTTGTGGTGGTGGTCCACATACAAAAAGAGGAAGATTGGCAGCAGATGCTAGCTCAAGGCGAATCTTCTTTAGCACGAAAAAAAAAAAAAAACCCTACCTAGAAATGCAGTCATTTTCTGAGGTGCTGGGGTTAGGACTCCAACATATGAATTTTGGGGGACCCAATTCAGCCCGTAACAATCCTCTCCTCATCTTCTCATACCGGACCTATGATGCCAGCGCCCCTTGTAAACTACCGGTCTGCACCTATAAGCCCACTTACCAGCATGTCAAACACAACTGCTATTTTTATGTCACAACTCACACACGAGACGCCTGTACCCCAATCACTGGCTGGAGTCCAGTCTCCCTCAATGGAACGAGACGATGTTGTGACCTTCCAACCTGTCCCCACTGTAAACAGACAGGCTGGAACCTGAGCCTTCACGTGGGTTGTCTTTAATGAAAAGAAACGCAAGGCAGGGGTTAATGGAACAGCGTGCACCCCCCTGAATGGAAAGGTCTTGCCTTTATCAGGAAAATTACTTAATCAATCCAATTTTATACTTTCTGCTTTCAGTCATTACTAGACTGTTCGCTCACAAATGCAAATTGCACGGAAATCTATATTCATTAAGGCTTTCTTTTTCCTAGAGTTTTTATCAAGCCGTCCGGAGGCCATCAGCTCATAAAGGTGACAGGAAAAAGCAGGACCCAGAGATGCAATCAAGCCTGCTTAATTAAGTCACACGCAGGCGCCCGAGGAAATAACCAAGTGCTGTTTATAAAATATTACAGCTTTAACGGAGGAGCATTCCTTGCCAAAGGTAAACACCCAATTCAAACAAAAGCTCTTCCTTACTCCCTTAAAAAAGTCTGGAGATGGGCAGAGGATATGAACAGACATTTTTCCAAAGAAGACATACAGATGGCCAACAGGCACATGAAAAGACGCTGAACATCACTAATCATCAGGGAAATAAAAATCAAAACTACAATGAGACACCACCTTACACCTATTAGAACGGCTATCATCACGAAGACAAAAAATTACAAAAGTTGGAGAGCATGTGGAGAAAAGGGAACCCTCATACACCGCTGGTGGGAATGCAAACTGGTGCAGCCACTATGGAAAACAGTATGGAGATTTCTCAAAAAATTAAAAATAGAAATACGATACAATCCAGCTATCCCACTACTGGGTACTTATCCAAAAAACTTGAAATCAACAATTCAAAGAGACTTATGCACCCCTGTGTTCATTGCAGCATTATTCACGACAGCCAAGACGTGGAAGCAACCCAAGTGCCCGTCAACTGATGAATGGATAAAGAAGATGTGGTACACACATACAAGGAATGCTACTCAGTCACAAACAAAGACAAAATCCTCCCATTTGTCACAACATGGGTGGACCTTGAGGGTATTACGTTAAGCAAAATACGCCAGACAGAGAAAGACAAACACCGAATGATTTCACTTATAAGTGGACGATAAACTAACACATGGACAAGGAGAACAGATTAGTGGTCACTAGAGGGGAACGGGGTTGGGGGGGTGGGTGAAAGGGGTAAAGGGTCACATATGTATGGTGACTGACAAATAATAACGTACAATTGAAATTTCAGTGTTATACATTATTATGACCTCAATAAAAAAAAAAGATCTTGTCACAAGGGAAAAAATAAGTCTGGAGAACCAAATCTGGTAATCTGGAAAGAACTAGGAAAACAAAGGGTGAATAAAATCCTTCTCGCCATTGCCTTGCCAGATGGACAGAGAGACAGACCCCTCCAGGTAATGCCCGGATGTAACATCCGCGCTGTGGCTGTGCCAAAGCCACGCTCCTCCGTCAGATCACACTCAACGCACAAAATGAACGTGACTCTCGCAGGAACGGGCTGGGAGCGCTTCGGCTGGCCTGCCCGGAATTCTAGCCCATGTCTCCACGGCCGCCCCACACGGCTATGCAGCAATTCCAAGTCAAAGCTGACTTTATTTTGTTGCTGGAAAGAGACAGCCATTTCCTGGGTTCCCCCACTGTCAGCAGAGCCATCCCATGTCCCAGGGCTGGGCCTATAGCAAGACGTTCCAACTCCTCCCAACCCTGCACAGAGGAGGCGCTGGGATCGCCATCACAACAGGAGGAAACCGCGCCTTGGAAATACGCACCGTTTCTCCAAGGTCGAAGGGCACCAGTGTGGCAGTCAGGACCGGAGTCCCCGTCCAGCCAGCTGTCAGTGTTCCTCTGAATGCCACTGCCTCCTGCAGTGAGCTCTCTACCTGGAGGTCTCTGTCCCGGTTTTGGCCCCTTGGCACCCGTATTAGTTTGCTAGGGCTGCAAATCACCACAGATGGGTGACAGCAGATATTTACTGTCTCTCAGTCTGGAGGCTGAAAGTCCAAGATCGAGGTGTCGGGAGGGCGGGTTCCTTGTGAGGGCATCGAGGGAAGGGTCTGCCCCAGGCCTCTCTCCTTGGCCTATGAAGGCCATCTTCATGTTCACACGGCGTTCTCCTTGTGTGCACGTCTGTCTCCAAATTTCCCCTTTATATAAGGACACAAGTCCTATTGAATTAGGGCCCACCCTAATGACCTCACTTTAACTATCTCCAAATAAGGTCACATTCGGAGGCACTGGGGGTTAGCAGGCCAACATATGAATTTTGGGGAGACACAGTTCAGCCCATGACGGCTCTGGGCTGAGCCAAGAGCACCACTGTTCCTGTGTTACAGGGGAGTCACAGCACAGAGAGAAGCCCAAAGCCTCACCAACGCCGAACATATCGCCACCAGCTGCAGGGTGGGGTGAGAGGGAATAGTAGGTGTCCAGCAAGCTCCAGGGCTAAGCTTCCCCCAGGTGGCCGTGGAGGTCACATCTGAGGATGTCTGTCTACAGAGGCCTGGTCCTCGGGTATAACCAAATGGCAGGCACCTGTTGGCGTCCACGTGGTCCCTGGGCCCCAGCATCAGCGCCGGGAGTCAGGGCTGAGATTCGAGGACCCTGCAGGGGAGTGCAGGGAGGCAGGGCACGCACGTCTGCTTCAGCCCCCACCCTCTACCTTCAACTACTCACTCACGTGAACTCATACCCCAGGTTACTCACGTGCCAGTCTCCTTTACATCACCTCACTTCCATAAACTCGGATTTTATTTAAAAAGAAACACCAGAATCAAGCCAGTAAGCACGACTTAAGTGCTGGATCCAAAGGGCAGATGGAGATGGGAGAGAGGCAGATTTCAAGGTGAGGCCCAGCCCCAGAGACACAGGAGAATGCAGAATTCCAGGACCAATAAACTTACAAGAAGTTACACACCCAGGTATGAAGGATCTGATGAACTGGCCATAAAGTGTCTTCAGAGCCAACCAGGAAGTACTTTAAATGTCTTAGCAGAGCCAAAGAAGTGCAAAATAGAACCACGAAATTGAGGAAGTTAGCTACAACTTCCTTACAAACTAGGATTGTGGATTCAAAGCATGCAGAATAATCTAGGTACATTGAGCAGGGCTCTGGGCTGGTGGGCTGCAGGACCCAGGCCTTGTAAACCAGAGGACTGGCTAAGGCTACAGAGAGCGTCACATGCAGGTGGGTACCCCGAGAAAACGCAAATACTGGTTCTAGCAACACACCCTGGTTGAGGGTCGTCAACCCCAGAGACTGAGATGGAAGGTCCACACTGCTGGGCTGGTCTGCTTCCTTCGTGGGCCTATGTTCTGTAAGCCCAAGAAGTCTTAAACCTAAGGATAGACATGAAGAAAGAAACCAGAAGCACCTAACTAATCCTGTACGTTAAATCCAGAAATAAGATTTCATTTTTACGCACTGCGCCTGTTGATACTTGGTATTGAAGACTGCCTAACAAATTAACCTTGTTATCCCAGCCAAATACGCAACTGAATGACAGACTTAGACATAAGATCTTATACTGAAAGTGAAAGATAATTTTAAGAAAACTGAGAACATTTCTAGAATGTTTCAGAGAACTTAAGGTTCCCCCCTATGTTCAGTATAAGAATTGTTTAAATTCTTGAAAAACAGAACTTTTTGTTACAATTTAAGGGAACTTGAGTCTGTAAACGAGATCCCACTGTTACCAAAGGCCCACTCTTCAGAGATCATGAAATCAACTAGATTCGTAAATAGAATAATAGCTGTAAACCAAATTTACAAGATTTAAGAAAGTTAGGTTTGGGGATTTGGACCTCCGATAAAGTAAATATTAATTCTAAAATCACATGTAACCAAAAATACCTTTTCCGGGGCGGAGGGGAGCAGGGGGTGCTTCGACGGTGGAACAGTAGGAGATGTGCATCGGCATACTGTTTACCATAAACCAGCCATAAAAAGACACGTGCAGGTGATTAAATTCTAGCTCAGTATTCTTTCTAGCCAAGATGCTCAGCCTGCCTCTGGCCCTTCCTGCTGAAAAGGAAGATCAGCAATTACCCGAGAAGCCTTAAGGCTCCCTGGCATAGCCAACCAGGACTCTCTCATCAATTGCTCTCCTCCAAGGCTCCATCCTCTCGCTCTTACAAGTATTTGCTGAGCACAGACGGCGTGCCTAGCTCTCTCCCTGGCTGCTTGGGACACATCGAGCAACAAAACCAATAAAAATCCTTGCCCCGGAGAGCTTTCATTCCCTTGGGAATTATACCAGAATTGAAGGGAGAACAACTTTCTTAGTTACAGGAGCCAGTGTTATCTAATACTGTGTGCTGGAACACACAGAAGGATTTCATTCACCTGAGCAAACTGCTGGACCTTCCGGGGGCAGGGAGCGGGGTTGTTGAGAGCCGGTTCCAAGATTCCAAAATTCCGAGCACCGATCTGCAGGCTGAGCCAACTTCTGCACACAACCCAGCCCTCCGTCAGGTGCACGAGCCGGGTCCAGGATGCACGGCATTCACAGGCCATCCTGCTCTCCGCCTCTCCATCTGCGCAAAGCCTGCATGCTCGACCGGACAGCATACTCCAAGGCCAGGGACCCTGTCCATTTTAGACTTGGTCTCCACCCTCAAAGGGCACCCTGGTAGGCATTTTATAAATAATTGTTGATTAATTGGAAGGAAATTTCAGAGCACATCTCCTATCCGTGCTCAGCCTAAGGAAAGGGCATTTAAAAAAAGGGACTTAATCACCAATCCCAGCTGTGAAAGGTGGGAGTCTGGCCCCCGCTGTGAGCTCTCGTGTCAGAGAAGTCCACGTTCAAACACAGGGATGATAATTGCTTACGATGCTGAGTGAGTTACAGTTGACAAAGCACCGGTCCAGGCACCATCTCACATCAGCCTCACACCAAGCCTTCCAGGATGAGATCTGAGTTTACATTTTTGCCTTTCTAGGTTATGAATTTGTGGATGATGTGAGTAATCTGAGTAGAGTAGATACTGGGGCCACCTGCACGGCACCCTTCCCAACAGGAAGGTAATCCCAGCTAGGATCTCACCTCGTGGAGGGAGCCTGGAGCTCCTGGGTAAAATCTCCCGTTCTCCCAGCCAGACACTGGCTGAGGAAGGTAGGTGTGACATTAGGAGACATAATGTCACCTGCATGTGACACTAGGAGAAGTCTCTCCCGGGGCTTCCAAGAGACCCTCCCTAGTACCAGCCCCCTGATGGATGCCTCTGAAGCAAGTCAGGTCACCAAGACCATGATGGAAAGACGGCCCATGCTGTGGACGTCACGCCTTGTCGTGTGGAATTCCAATCACCTGAGACTGGAAGAGACAGTGACACCATCCAGGATGAGCAGACCCCGTGGCCGTGGGCTGCATGTGTCTGTGATGTTGGGGACAGTGTCAGAGGCATTAAGGATGTGAGAAACAGCAAAACGCCAGGCAGGAAAGCCTTCTGCCCAAGAGAACGGTGTTTCACTTCAAAACAGATTATTCTTCCTAAAGGCAGATGCGATTTTGTTTTCTGATTTGTTTGTTTTTTAAGACTTTATTTTTTTTAGAGCAGTTTTAGGTTCACAACAAAATTCAGGGTAAAGTATAGAGTCCCCACATACCCCTTGCCCCCACATTCGTCACTTCCCTCTATTTCAACATCACTCACCAGAGTGGTACTTTTTGTGTGTGTGTGTGTGTGAGGAAGATTGGCCCTGAGCTAACATCTAATGCCAATCCTCCTCTTTTTTGCTGAGGAAGACTGGCCCTGGGCTAACATCCGTGCCATCTTCCTCCACCTTATGTGGGATGCTGCCACAGCTTGGCTTGACAAGCGGTGCGACAGTGCGCCCCCAGGATCCGAACCTGCGAACCCCGGGCCGCTGAAGCAGAGCGCGTGCACTTAACCTATACACCTCCGGGCTGGCCCCTAGAGTGGTACATTTTTTTACCAAGGATGAACCTACATTGACACATCATCACCACCGGAGTCCACAGTTGTCGTCAGGGTTCACCCCTGGTGTTGTACGTTCTCTGGTTTGGACACGTGTAAGGACCTGTAGCCACCATTGTAGTCTCGTACGGGGAAGCTTCACTGCCCTCAAAGTCCTCTGTGCTCCACCTGTTCATCCTTCCCTTCCTCCTAAACCCTGGCGCCCACTGATCTTCTTACTGTCTCCATAGTTTTGCTTTTCCAGAAGGTCACAGAGTTGGAATCACACAGTACGTGGCCTTTTCAGATTGGCTTCTTTCGCTTAGCAATATGGATTTAAGTTTCCTCCATATCTTTTCATAGCTTGACAGAATATTTTGTTTCAGCAGTGAATAATGTTGTTTTCTGAACGTCCCACAGTTTATTTATGCACTCACCTACTGAAGGACATCTTGGTTGCTTCAAACTTGTGGCAATTATGAACAAAGCTGCTATAAACATCCATGCGCAGGCTTTTGTGTGGACCTGCTTTCAGCCCCTTTGAGCAAACACCAAGGGACGTGATTGATTGCTGGACTGTATGGTAAGAGTATGTTTAGGTTTTTTTTTTTAATTATTTTATTGAGGTCATATTGGCTCATAACATTCTACAAATTTCAGGTGTACATTATTATATTTCAGTTTCTATATAGACTGCATCGTGTTTACCACCAACAGTCCAGTTTATACCCATCTCCATACATATGTGCCCCTTTGCTCCTTTCACCCTCCCTCCACCCCTTTCCCCTCTGGTAACCACTAATCTGTTCTCCTTATCCATGTGTTTGTTTATCTTCCACATATGAGTGAAATCATCCGGTGTTTGTCTTTCTCCGTCTGACTTATTTCACTTAGTATTATACCCTCAAGGTCCATCTATGTTGTCACAAATGGGACGATTTTGTCTTTTTTCATGGCTAAGTAGTATTCCATTGTGTGTGTGTGTGTGTGTGTGTGTGTGTGTGTGTGTGTATATACCACATCTTCTTTATCCATTCATCAGTTGATGGGCACTTGGGTGGCTTCTACGTTTTGCTATTGTGAATAATGCTGCAGTGAACACATGGGTGCATAAATCTTTTTGAATTGTTGATTTCATGTTCTTTGGATAAATATCCAGTAGTGGGATAGCTGGATCATATGGTATTTCTATTTTTAGTTTTTTGAGGAATCTCCATACTGTTTTCCATAGTGGCTACACTGGTTTGCATTCCCACCAGCAGTGTATGAGAGTTCCCTTTTCTCCACATCCTCTCCAACATTTGTTACTTCTTGTCTTGTTAATTATAGTCATTCTGATGGGTGTAAGATGATATCTCATTGTAGTTTTGATTTGCATTTCCCTAATAATTAGTGAGGTTGACTATCGTTTCATGTGCCTGTTGGCCATCTGTATATCTTCTTTGGAAAAATGTCTGTTCATATCCTCTGCCCATTTTTTGATTGTGTTATTTGTTTTTTTCTCTGTTGAGTTGTGTGAGTTCTTTATATATTTTGGAAATCAACTCCCAGTTGGTGGGCTGTCTCTTCGTTTTGTTGATGGTTTCCTTTGCTGTGCGGAAGCCTTTTAGTCTGATGTAGTCCTATTTGTTATTTTTTCTTTTGTTTCCCTTGCCTGAGTAGACATGGTATTCAAAAAGACACTGCTAAGACCGATGTCAAAGAGTGTACTGCCTATATTTTCTTCTGTTTTATGGTTTAAGGTCTTACATTCAAGTCTTCAATCTGTTTTGAGTTAATTTTTGTATATGATGAAAGATAATGGTCTACTTTCATTCTTTTGCATGTGGCTGTCCAGTTTTCCCAACACCATTTTCTGAAGAGACTTTCCTTTCTCCATTGTATGTTCTTGGCTCCTTTGTCAAAGATCAGCTGTCCACAGAAGTGTGGTTTTATTTCTGGGCTTTCAATTCTGTTCCACTGATCTGTGTGTCTGTTTTAGTATCAGCACCATGCTGTTTTGATTACTATAGCTTTGTAGTATATTTTGAAGCCAGAGATTGTGATGCCTCCAGCTTAGTTCTTTTTTTTTCAGGATTGCTTTGGCTATTCGGGGTCTTTTGTTGTTCCATATAAATTTTAGGATTTTTTGTTCTATTTCTTTTTTTATTTTTTTTAATCATTTTTGTTTTTTTATTTTTTTTATTTTTGTGAGGAACATCAGCCCTGTGCTAACATTTGCCAATCCTCCTCTTTTTGCTGAAGAAGACTGGCCCTGGGCTAACATCTGTGCCCATCTTCCTCCACTTTATATGGGACGCTGCCACAACATGGCTTGACAAGCAGTGCATCGGTGCGCACTCGGGGCCTGAACCCCGGGCCGCCACAACGGAGCGCGCGCACTTAACCGCTGTGCCACCAGGCCAGCCTCAGGATTTTTTGTTCTATTTCTATGAAGAATGTCATTGGGATTCAGATTGGGATTGCACTGAATCTGTAGATTGCTTTAGGTAATATCTCTAGTTTTGTAAGAAACTACCAAACTGTCTTCCAAAGTGGTCGTATCATTTTGTGTTCCCACCAGCAATGAACAGGAGTTCCCGTTGCTATGCATTCTCACCAGCATTTGGTGGTGTCAGTGTTTTGGATTTGGGCCATTCTAATAGGGTGTGTGGTAGTATAAAGTTTAGTTTTTTGGCAACTTTTTACACTGGGATAAAATTCACATAGCATAAAATTCACCATTGTAAAGTGTACAACTCAGTGGCTCTTAGCTATACTGTGCGATCATCACCACTGTCTAATTCCAGACCACTTCCATCACCCCAAATGGAAACCCCATGCTCATTAGCAGTCACTCCCCACACCTCTCTCCCCCCAAATCCCCTCCCCAGCCACTCCCACCCCTGGCAACCACTAATCTCCTTTCTGTCTGCATGGATTTGCCTATCCTGTGCATTTCATATATATTTCATATACCTGGAGTCATACAAGGTGTGTCCTTTTGTGTCTGGCTTCTGCCACTGAGCACGATGTCTTTGAGGTTCATCCGTGTTGAGCACGTGTCGGTGCTTCATTCCTTTCAATGAGTGAATAATATTCCACTGTGTGGACAGACCACACCTACTTATCCATTCATCTGTTGGTGGACACGTGGGTTGTTTCCACTTTTTGGCTATTGTGAATAGTGCTGCCATGAACATTCACGCACATGTTTTCACTTCTCTTGGGCACACGCCTGGGAGTGGAATCACTGGGTCATGTGGCAGCTCTACATTTGACTCTTTGAGGACCTCCAGACTTCTCTCCACGGTGGGCAGCCACGTTGTAACCACTACCATCAGTGTGGCTAGTACAGCTGTTCTTCATCAGTTGTCATTTTGTTTTCAAGCTCTTTACCACCTGTGTGTTTATCCAGGCGCTTCTACTCTGCAGTCAGATGCATTCACCCTCAGCCACCAGACCACAGAAAGGTATCATGGCTCAACTACCATATTTTTTTTGAGATCTTTGTTTTACTGACTGTGGTAGAGGTGGGAGAACCCTATTTATAAACGAATTTGTGTGCTCAAAACTTTATTCAGTCCTTCATTCAGCAAGTATTTACTGAGCCCCCACGACATGGCAGAGCCTGTTACAGGCACTGAGGACACATCAGCGGACAAAATAAAGACCCTGCCCAGAGCCACCCAAGAGAAAGAAGCGAATTTGGCAGCCTGAGAAAATTAATGGTGCTCAAAAATTTCTTCCAAGATTAAAAGTTAATTAATTACCAGATCACCCCCTGTGGAGAGCCTGCAGACTCCCACCCATTACCCTTTCCTGCACCTTCCTTTTCCACCCCGGCCATTTGAGCTCTATCTGGTATTCTGACCACAAAACCACAGGCTTCTGAGGCACCACCAGGAAAGCTTTGGCTCTGAGGAGCGTCTCTGCTCTCACGGATACGAAGTTACGATCCCAAGAAAGAGTGTGTCTTCGCTGCGTTACAAGCACCCACAGCTAGCGATCACAGCTTTATTATAAGCCCAGGGACCGTTCCCATTTCACAGACTGGAAAAATAAGACTCGGGATATCTAGGTAATGGGGAGTCATGGCCACAACACAGGGACAAAACAGATACAGACTCCATGGGAAAAGGGGGCCCCTACCCTGAACTGAGGAACCTTCTGGACCTGCCAAGTGGCTTCTGCCAATGGTCCATTTCAGGGGAGCTTCTCTGAGCCCCCTCACCCCGGAAGCCTGCTGGTTCCCAGCCCCACCTCTCTCCTCTCTCCTCTCCAAGAGGCTCCAGGCAGGTAACAGCAACACAGCTCAAAATGTGGATGGAACTGCAGAGTGCGTACTCAAGCGCCCCTCTCAGCAGCTCAGGTCCTGGTACCTTAACAGCAGCCCCCATGGGGGACGGGTAGGCCTTACTGACCCCATTTCAGAGGCCGGTAGACTGAGGCTGGAGAGGTGAGGGCATTCCAGGCCCACAGCCAGGGAGGGCAGAGCTAGAACCTGACCCTTCCCACTCCATGCTCAGCCTGTTCCCCCCCTCAGGCCACGACCGCCAGGCGGCCCCACACAGGTGTCCAAGGGGGTTCAAGGGGGCCCACGTGGGCCAGGGTCACCACCTGGAGGGAAACCGGCACAGGACGATCTTCAGCAAGCGCCGGAGTCACAGGTGGACAGGAGCACACCTCAAACCGTCTCCAGGGCTCTACCCTCCATCTGGATTCCTGACCGCGGGCAGGCTGTCTCCACCTGGACGGCTACACTGCCCACCGTCTTCACATTCACCTTCGCGGGTGAAGACAGAAGGTGCAAACGGCAAAAAACGAACACACTGCTGACCTGGGTGTCAGAGCCACCTTGGGAGACAGCCCGGGAGACGCCGGAGCCCGACGGCCTCCACAGGGGTTGGGCGACTTTATCCCTTTTCCTGTTTTCCAAGTTTTCTATGGGGTAGCCAAACAAGAAGTAAACTTACATACGGGAAACACCGTGTGGCCACAGGCCCGCATGGGATGCTCACAGAGCAGTCGTCTCCCAGATCTGAGGGACCCGAGACACGTGCACGGGGTGAGGGGTGGCCTTTGGAATCTAGTCAGGCCTGGGGTGGAGTCCCCTTGGGGGCCCTGGGCGTGATACGTGACATCGCTGGCCCCAACCTACAGTGCACAGGGAGCGTCTTGCTTGCTGAGGGGTGAGTTCAGTGTGGCATGCAGTGGGCACTCAACAGATGCTGGGGGGCGTCATCATTAATCACTTTGCTATTTAATGAGTCAATGCATCAGCCACGTCCGACACTCTCTACTGACTGGTCTCCATGGCCCCTGACCAAACGCTTTGTCCCCATCCAAACCACCCTGGTTCTTGCCAACTGCCTCCTGGCCCTCACGGCTATAGAATGAGAAGTGATAGACCCAGTACAGCACTGGTCCCTCGCGGCCTCAGGAATCTCCATCCAGGAGGATGATGGGGCTGCAGCGGGGTGATGGCAGCATGTCACTGCAGAAAACAGGTCAGTAAGAAGACGAGGGACAGTGGGAACCTTGCCAACAAGAAGCCCAGCCCTCTGATTAGTAACAAATAGACAGGGTGGATTGGCCATGCCTCTACTCCAGACTCCTAGACCCCACACGGCACTCACGTCTCTGAACCTCTTCCTCAAGATGCATTCGGTCCACCTCCACTGTCTGCAAGTGGAATTGTTCCACTTCCCAATACCTACTCCACAGAATTCTCAAAGCAGGTACTCATCACCCCACGGGGTTCCGATGGGGGTTCCTCTCTATCTCACTGAGTGCTTCTATGTAGGTGGGTCCGCGCGGGCCTGGACACGGCCAGATGGGCAACGGAGGGTTGGCTGGCCTGGGCCCCCGGCGGTCACAAGGCACCGAGCCCAACTCTGCCGAGCTGGTTGGAGACCCTCAAGGAGGAGACAGTGTACAAGTCCCAAAATCAGAAACTCAATCTGGGGAAGACCAGCCACTGGGCTTGCCCTTGGTGACTCTACACTAAATGCTGGGGTCTGTCCATCCACCAAACTCCTGCCCTGGGCTCCGTGCTGGGGGTGGGGAGGAGGCAGCCCAAGGCAGGACTGCCCGCTCTTCATGCAAAAACCTGAGAACCATTTGGGCAAGGACAGAAGAAACAGGATTCTCTCATTTCTGTCAGTACCGTGTGTGCACACAAAGGATCCTTCGCCCACACCAGTGACACCACATAAGGGAAACGGGACAGTCGGCGTGCGTGTGGGAGTCTGGGAAGGCATACCCCAACTGTGTGCTAGTGATGGTGATGAGACAGCAAACCTCCACTAAGACCTTGGGGTGCCATGCTGGTTAACAGCTCACTCTCCCAACACCCCCGCCAGGTGGGTACCATGACCAGCCCTATTTTATTGATAAGGAAGGAGAGGCACAAAGAGATACAAAAACTAAACCAGACAGCAAATTCATGGCAGAACCGAGATTTGATCCTGCACCTCTTAGACCCAGAGCCCACACTCTTAAATACTGTTGGGCAGTGAAGGGTCAACTCAGCAGGCCTGGGGTGTCCAGACCCTGCACATTCCAAAGAAAGGTCTGGCCCTTGCCTGGCTCCTGGAGGTCATCTCTGAACCCCTGGCATGTCCGAACTGATAAGAGTGTCTTTGTGTACCTGAGGCCTGGGGCCACATCAGACAGTCTATGCTAACAACCTGATTTGTGGTGGGGGGCCTCGGGCCATGTGGCATCAGCTTGACCCCTGGAGGGGTAGAGACTAAGGTCAGCCATGCCTATGTGACCAACGCCCAATAAAATCCCTGGCCACCAAGGCAAGACTCTGCTGGGAGAGGACAGCTGGACGCTGGCCCCTGGTCTCTCCTGGACGCCCCCTGAGCCCTTACACTGGCTGCTTTTAATCTGCATCCTTTCCCTGTAATGAACCGTAACTGGGAGTGTAACAGCTTTGCTGAGTCCTGTGTGTCCTAGAGAATCAGTGAACCTAAGGGTGGTCTCAGGGACCCGGGAACTCACTGTCCTGAAAGTGGCTGTAATTCTAAGGAGCAGAGCTGCATGGTAGGGGTGGGGAAACTGATGTCTGGATTAGTTTACAAGAATGCAATTTGCTTTTATAAAAGTAAAAAAATGTAAATCCAAACACACAATCACAGACTGCACAGAGGGGATCTGGAGAAGGTTTGCCAACACGGTAACAAGACCAGGGCCAGGTTCCCTGGCTCGTCAGCACAGCGACTCTTCTTGGCTAATGGGGGCTGCTCCTACAGGGAGAACCCCACAGGCGGGTAACAGGATCCGACACATTTCCCGTCTGCGCTGCCTGGAACAGCTGCCCACCGGCCTCTGGAAGGCGAGCCTGTGCCGAGGAGGGACCCGTGGTCCCCGTGGACGAGGGCCGGGGTGACGGGCTCTCCACGGAGGACGCACCCCGAGGGGCTGCTGCATCTCCTTCTCCCCACGGTGGAGGCCGCGGCACTGGGACCCGAGGTGGGCGTCCTTCACACAGACACACCGGACTCTGTTCCCCACCAGCCACCCCTGCCCTTTTAGGGGAAAGCAGGGCCCCATCGAGGTCTCACCTGGGCCACTCTCTCCTTTAGAGACATCTCCGGTCTAGGTCTGATCAGACACAGGAGAGAGGCCAAGGGTGTATTTCCTGTTACAATAAAACTAGTTCTTTCCGCACCTACGGTGGCCGCCACGGAGCCAGGCAGAGCCGGAGTCCTGGGGAAGGGAGCAGGGTGCAGACACCCTAGAAAAGCCATCTCCCCGCTGGCCTGTCCACAGGATGCTGATGGGGATGCCTGGACCCAGGGTGCTGGGGGAACATGACCCAGTCCCTCTGAGGACAGAGCCGAGGGCGGGCAGGGGACAGCGACCCCGAGTGATGTTGGCCTGATGTCTGCACCCCACTCTTCCTCTCCTTTCCCACGAAGGGAATCCCAGTGAGGTGCAAAAGGAGGAGACCAGGGGAGGGAAAACCCTGAGTCCCCAGGGGGCCATGTGCCAGGGCTCCCGGCAATCGCTTTCCAGGAGCCCACTCTCCCCCTGGTCAGAACCCGGTGTGTGGCGGGTGTGGCCAGAGTCCTGATCACAGAAGCACTGCAGGTCCTGGCCTCTCGCTGGTGTGGCCGTCCTGCCGGCTCTCACCTTGTCTTCAGTCTCCAGCCTGTACTGCAGCCACCATTCTCCCCAGCTTTGGGCCATCTGAAAATCCGACGGTCATGGCCTCTCCTTGTCTGAGGATGCTGACCGGGTCACTTCCAGGCCAGCCTCCTCAACCCCCAACCAGTGACCCACAGCAACGTCCTGACTCCACCTCCGGCCACAGCCCATGCTCCCTCGAGGATCTCCATCTGCCGGCCACTGTCAACTCCCTGGTGCTGGGCCCCAGCAAAGGCGGCACAGGCCTGCGGGAGACGGCGCGTGGAGACCAGCTCGGCAGGAGGGAGAGCTTGGCCACCGCCTCCCGTCCTACTGGGTGACGATCCCGCTGCTGAGGGCCCGGCCTGCATCCCTAGGAGAGGAATTCTCCCGCTGGGTCCTCTCGCACCCTTTTATTATGATTAAATTTAAGGAAGCCCAAGTCAGCTGCCCAAAGTCCCAAAATGGGGGTGGGACGCCTTTGGAATATCTCTAAATTCCACCAGGAAGAAAGTTCCGGAAAGAGGCAGGTCTGCCAATGCTCCCTCCCCCAACCCACGGAGCCACCCCCAAAGCTTATCCAGCATTCCAGATTAGGGGTGTGTGCTGTTCATTAGCTCGTTGGTGGCAGAGAGCGGCAGAGTCTGCAGGGTCCCTTAGGGGGACTGTCCACGGAGCCAGGTCCAGAGTCTTTTTCAGTGGCTGCTGAGACTTGGGCAAAGGGAGACAAGAGAGGCCCAGGGAGAGCCGCCCCCTGGCTGCAGCAGGGGAGGAAGGGGCTCTGATCAGCACAAGGGTCTCGCCGGCCCCGTGCCCCCTCCCAGGGGACCCATGTCTGATTTCAGTCCCTGTGCCCCGAGCCAGCCTGTGCAGGACCCTCAGTGTTTCCTGAAGGGATCACTCCGTGGACACAAGAGGGAAAAATGAACAAATCAATTCTCCAAACCAGCTGCACTGTTAGGTGCTTGCTCTGCTCATACTGAAGTTTGGAGGCAGTGTCAGGGCAGTTTGCAGCATTTTCCTAAACACCCTGGGGGGTACCTTCACAGACGCTTCTCCTCATTTCTGATCGCATCTTTGGAAAGCATCACTGCAGACAGTCTTGCTCACGAGAAAACACCCTGATGGGGCCTGAACTACATTTCCACCGTGACTGGCACTTCCTCTGTGCATTTAATTAAATATTACTTAGAATCTATTTCATGACCGTTAAAGGGCCCTTGTTAGCTGAACTGCTCCCTCTGAAAACATCCAGGGAGAATCAGTCCTAGAAGGCGAATGCGCGATTGCCCTGCGGGGGGAAGGAATAGATATAAAGGAGAAATAGAAGCATAAATATTTGGAGAGAACGGGAACCAGCAGCCTACGTTTTTGACAGACAGGTAAATTACATTATTTTCACATCCACAGCTACGGAACCACAGCAAAATGACATAGCTTTTCTCCCTGTGCTTCCCAAAGACCAGCTTGCTACCCAGGCAAACAGGTGATAATTTGTAATATAATAAAAATATCAACAGGAAAAAAAATGGAGGAAAGAAAAACAGGACAATTTGGATTCAACCAAACACCCTGAATTTTATTTCCAGCGTCTGAGACAGGCAAAACCTCATGTCAGGAGGTTTATTGGTTTGTTCTGATGAATTACATGCTCTCTGATTCCTCCCTTGTTCTTTCCAAGAAAAAGGTGAAACTAGCTCATTTCAGTGCTTTGCTGAAAGGCGGCTGAAGTTTTTATCCAGAAGCAAAATTGAATTACAGGAAAGGACAGTACAGAGGCCAGAACCGACCGCTCCACATGAGCCCGACTCCTCTCCCTCAACCGGCTCTTCCGTCTTGGTTCCTAAATCTGAACAGCTCTAACTGACCCTCCACGTGGCATTTCCCTCGAGGCTGGCCCCGAGCCAGGCCCTTCTGGAAGGTGAGCCCCGGGAGGGCGGTATCATTCACCTCAGGGCCCCAGAGCTGAAAGATGAGTGAGGAATCCCTCTGTACCCCTTCCTGTCTGCTTTTGAGTCCCCTTATCCGGATTTCAATGAATTCCATTTAAAGAAAGAGAGAGAGATCAGAGTCCTGGGGAAATGCTGGGCATGGCTGGCTGAAGGCTGCTCAGAAAAACTTTTAAATGCCTTAAAAAGTCTAAAATCCCAGTGTGAAGAAAGCTGCCCTGTAGATCCAACCGTTCCAATATCGCTGTATTTAAACCCAGGAGGGGCCCAGAAAGCAGACGCAACAGTGCTCGGCAAGGTGCAGGCGTGCGGCAAGGCTGGGGCACCGGGGTTAGGTGGGTGTCCCGGGCAGGTGGGAGGAGCCAGGGCGGGGAGCAGCCACCCCTGGAAGGACGGAGCCCAGCAGAGCTGTGAGGAGAGAGGGCGTCCAGACGGACGGGGCGAGGCTGACGTCCAAGGGCGGGATGGAATCCCAGCCCCGTGAACCCTACTCAAAGCTGCTTTCCAATGCCAGCAGCTCCAGGGGAGGTGAAGCTGCCACGGCAGGGCTTACACGTGAGGGTCCCCCCCACATCCCTTGTGAGTCCTGGGCAGGTGCACGGACACCCCAGACAGGCAGAAAACCACCCACCTCGAAGGAGCTCACGGGAGAGAGCAGTTGCCATAGGAAAGGGGCCAACGGGTGGTCTTTGGGATGAGAAAGACTAACTCTGCTTCTCCCTACGTGTGACCTTCAGGGAGATACTTAATCTCCAGCCTCAGTTTCCTTATCCGTCAAGTGGGCTTAACGTCCCCTACCTGGAAAGGCTGGTGGGAGGGTTAAAGAGGTCATCTAGTCCGACACTCAGCACGTACCCCCGATGTAAGGTCTCAATAGACAGCATCTGTATCAGTAAGTACAACAATGTGAAACCACCAGAGCCCAAAGTGTGGGCACACGCATGTGCACACACACACACACACACACACACACACAGGTACACACACACCCCTTACGGTTTAGACAGGAGTTTCCTAAATTTTGGCTTCCCTAACAGAGCCCCTGCCTCCAGCTGCCTGGGGAGACATATGGGGTCACCCACTCCTGTGTTAGATCCCAAGGGTGCCTTACTCACGGGGTGGGCTCCCTGGGGGAGGGGGGAAATGCAATAAACTGCCAAAAACTGTCTGCAGGACTATGGGTGCACATTTAGACAAACACTCACAAAAGACCCTCATCAGATTCTCAAAGGAGTCTGTGGCCCCCAAACATGAAAGACAGCTGGCTTAGAAAACTTTCAAGGGACCTTTCCACTGCAAACCTCAGTCCGAGGGTGTCACCAGGGGCTCGGTCTATGAAACCAACCGTTGGTCATTTGCGGTTAACAGTCTTGCCACTCTAGGAAATCCCCTGGTTTGGCCACACGGTTCTTTTTGTTTGAAACAGATACATATATACTTGTGTTCACATTAATATCACTTTATTTACATTCGCTCTCATCTGACTCCCTTCTTACCAGAAGGCTGTATCTACAAGCCTCAGTAAACCCGGCCGCACAGAGACCAGACGGTAACTCACTCCACCCAGCTGTTTCCACCCACTGGGCGCGAGCTCAGCGGACCAGAGATCCAGGCTTCTGCTGGAAGAACCGACCCAGGACGCAGTCTGCTCCATCCGGAGAAACCACATTCCACCCTGGACACCGGCTCTCCCTGCTCCAAAGAACTCGCTCGGCAGCCTCAGGGCTGGAGGTAAAAATACCCCAGGGAACAGACGGAACGTGTGGTTCAGCGCCCTCTCTCCCTCACCTCCGTGATCCTCGGACACACAGCCGCGTCCGACGAAGACCCTCGGAGCCAGGGCGGGAGCACTGCCAACCGGACCCTGCCAGTCCACTCCCCAGGGCCATGTTTTAGGGGGGTCAGCTCCCCCAGACTTCTGCAGGCTGCCTGGCACCTAATTTTGGGCTCAGTCCAGCACACAGCACGTCAGTCAATTCTTTCTTTTTATAACAGTTTTGTTGGGATGTATTCTGCACCCCATGCAACTCACTCATTTAAAGCGTACAATTCAGTGGATTTTAATATCTTCATAAAGTTGGGTCTACCATCACCTTTATCAATTTTAACACACGTCCATTACCTCGAAAAGAAACCCGCACCTCTTAGCCATCACCTCCATTCTCCCCAACACCCTCCCCATCCTCTGGCAACCACTTATCTGCTTTCTGTCTCTAGAGATCTGCCTGTTTGGGACATTCCAGGAAATGCAATCGCACAACATGTGGTCAGTCAATTCTCTCTCTCTCTTTTTTTTTTTCTTCAGTTATCTTTTGAGGAAAGCTTTGCCCCGGCCCAAAGTTAACTCTGCCCATGGTTCTTTAAGTTGCACATCTGAATCACTTCAAAATACGAGAAGGCAACACACCTGAACCACCCTAGCCTAGTGTCCACCTCAAAGCTACTTTTGTTATGTCCTCAGCTTTCAGTGAGGTCAAACAGTATTTGTAAACTGTATTTTTTTTCTTTTGCAAAACCCCAACTGAAAGCACCATGTCACATGAAAAACATTCCTCTTAGACTAGAGTGCCAAGAAAAATCTGCTCTCTGGATGAACTAATATCAGACAAGAGAACTCTGTTATCCCATTTTTCCCTTTTCACCCTGGCTGCCAGGAAGCTGTGAGATAAATACCACATATAACTAAAAATGCTCTCTTCTCCCACATGTTGGTCTTAGAGACCCCTAAGGGTTAAACTGGAGATTTACCAGTATGGCCTGCAGCAGAAACATTTGGGAAGGAGGCTAAAAAGACAGATTCCTATTGACATGGATTTCTTGAGGATTAGGTCTTAGAATATGCAAGATGCCCAAGAATTTTTGTCACTCAGATCAGGCTCCAAAGTCAAAGCCATTTTCCTGGGACTGAGAAGACCTGTTTGGAAAAACAAATCCAGTTTTTCCTCTTCCTCCCGTTGTCTTCCTCCTCAAGGAGGAGCATCCGTGAGCAGCCCGGGCGCTGTTTGCAGCGGCCGCAGTAAACACGGCTGACACGCAGATGCAGCACCGAGGGGCCGGGACCACTATGAGGTGATGCAGCAGTGCTCGGCTGAGACAGTCAGAAGGACTTACACAAGGAGCACAAGGAACCTATCCCTTTCCAGACCTCATCAGCTCAATCTGAGGCCTCAGAGGGTTTCAGCAGTTTCCACGCATAATCCAGTCCACCATGGACCCGTGCCGTCTCTCAACACCAAACACCCAGCCGGGGCCCTGCAAAGCCCTCGGACGTTCCCGCATCAGCCCTCCTGGTCCCCCTGCTCCCCCACCCAAAGGGCGGGAGGTGTTTCTTCCTCCACTTGCCTCGCTGGGTAACCAGGTCTACACTGGCGGGAGGAGGCAGAGGGAGAGGAATGGGAGGGACACCAGGGGCCCTGAGCTTGTTCCCACAACAGCACAGCGATGCCAAGGCTGCAGCTGCGGCCCACACAGGCCCAGGGAGCTCGGCGGCCGCAGAGCCTCACAGAGAACGTGCGGAGACAGAGTCCTCCTGGGCAGAAAGCGACCCCCGGCAGCCAAGGGGACAGGAGCGGGAGGGGAGGCGCACAGAGCAGAGGCGAGAGCCCGGAGTCTGGGCGGGAACCATCAGGGATGTGGAAGGTGCCAAAGGCAGTTTTGGAACCTGAGCGCTGACGCTCACGAGCGAGTGGCCTGGCAACGGACCCACCTCCTCGCGCCTCGGCCTCTTCCACCATAGACGAGAGCCACCCACTTACAGGGCTAAAACTGTGGGGCTGCGATGCTCCTTCAAGCTTCGCACATAGAGATCCCGGGCAGCTGCAGCCGACGATGGGAGAGAACTCACCAGACCAGAAACACCGAAGGCAGGAGGCGAAAGGGCAGGGGTCTGGGTACCCGTGTTGCTCCCCAGGAAGCAGGGACGAAGCCGTTTAAGGCATCTCACGCGTACGTTTGCAGGGGAAAACATTAAATGCAAGAAGTACCGTGGGGCAATTCCGTGGGAGACTGGGGGTGTCCGGCCCCGGAACGGAGACAAGAGGAGGGCCTCCCCAGTCGTGCCGAGAGGATGGAGGCGCTCAGTGCCCACCCGGCGGTGCCCGGCGGGGGCCTCGCAGGAACCGGCTTGCACGTGCTGCGCTCTCTGTTCAGAGAAGGCTAACCCTTTCCCAGAGGTTGATCTGGGGGCGTGCTCTGCAGAGGGGTGACAAGGCACGGTAGTCCTGCCCACGGGGGGCCGAGCCCACTTCCCAAAGGTTTCAGCAGGGCCTCAGGGGCCGTCCACCTGGCCAAACGCCCTTATGTATTCCTGCGGCGACCAGCCCTGCCACCAAGGTAAGCCCGTCAGAAACCCGAGCCCCGGACACCCGACACCCCCACTTCCCTTCTTTCCCCTTGGCAAAGGCTTGACAGGGATCGGCTCCCTGACGGAGGGCGCGCCTGGGTTAATGCCGTGTAAGAGCGACCTGGGGTGGCAACAAATGGCCACACGCCGGGCGGCTTAAAGCAACACAGACTCATCTTCTCACCGTTCCGGAGGCTGGAGTGAGTTTCACGTGACTGCAATCAAGGTGTCGCGGGGCTGCGCTCCCTCCAGGGGGTCCTTCTTGCCTCTTCCAGCCCCTGGGGCCCCAGGCGTCCCCGGGATTGTGGCCTCATCCCTCCAGTCTCTGCCTCTGTCCCCACGTGGCCTCCTTCTCCCCTGTATTCCCTCTGGTAGGGACCCTGTGATG
Source organism: Ceratotherium simum simum (assembly GCF_057802395.1). Taxonomy (NCBI): domain Eukaryota; kingdom Metazoa; phylum Chordata; class Mammalia; order Perissodactyla; family Rhinocerotidae; genus Ceratotherium; species Ceratotherium simum. Next base: position 3,311,968 of record NC_141933.1, on the reverse strand, counting down.
GTATTAAGGGCCCGTCTGGATAACCCAGAGTCATCTCCCATCGCCAGATCCTTAACGTAACCACATCTGCACAAACTTCACCATATAAGGCGACACTCACAGGTCCTGGGATCAGGACTTGACGTGTTTCGGGGCATCTCTCAACTTGCACCCCATAGTTGCCATTGGCTCCTCCTGGTGGTTCCTGGGCTCCCTCTAGGGGGGTTACGGTAACTGAGGGTCGCCTCCTGAACACAGGGCCAGAGAGGCGCCATCCCCTCGTCAGGGCCAGCACTGCCCCAGGGAGGGGACAGTCACCTGCTCTAGGCTAGGCTTCCCTCTCAGCTGCCTGCACGCCCCCCACCACGGCCCGGCTCCAAGCCCAAGGATCCCCCCGTCCCGAACTTTCTGGAATTCCTGAGAACAACAGCAGTAAAATGAAAAGGCTCAAAGCTGGCCCTAGAATTCTGAGACGGAGGGGCTGTCCCGCCACGGCCCCGAGGGTGCACAGCGGGAAGGGGCCGGGGTTGACCGGGCTCTGGGGTCTCTGCCCATCACCTCCCGGCCATGCACCACCTCTGCCCCGCAGCCTTGCCAGCACCAGGGCTCCCCCATTCCCCTCCACTGCCTGCCAGGGCCGTTCTGTGCGACTTCACCCCTTTCCACCTGCATCAGGGGGCGGGGTGTTACCCAAGCCCAGATCTCATCTTGGCCTTCTCTCCATTAAAAGTTGTCCTGGGCACCCTTGTCCCCAGGAAAACGTCCAAATTCTGACCATCCCAGGCATGCTGGGCCCTTTGACAGAAAAATTCTTCCAACTCTAACTCATCACTCCAGGAACTGACTTAGACTCTCCTCCAATGAAGTTTCCCAACTGGTGTGTGTTGCCTCTCACACATACAGATTGCACACACAGACACGCACACAGAGATACATACACAGATATACATACACAGACACACAGATATACACACACACATAGACACAGATACACACACAGAAAACACACAGATGCACACACACAGAGATATACAGATATATACACAGATGCACACCCAGATACACACACAGATGCACACACAGACACACAGATACACATACACACAATGTGCTCACACACACACAAATGCACACACACAGATATACACACAGACACAGATACAAATACAGACACACAATGTGCGCACACACAAACACACACAGACACACACAGATATACACACAGACACACAGATGCATACACAGATGCGCACACACAGATGTATGCACATACACACAGATACAGTTTGCCCATCCCTGACGTAGAAGCATACAGGAGGCCCCCAATCGTGCGGGGAATTACTTGGGTATCCTCACGGCAGACAGAGCTCCATCCAGGCCCCTCCCTTGCAAATTCCGCCCGCCATCTCCCTCCGCCACCCAGGAAGATCACCTGGACCATCAGACATCCTCTCGCGTCACCTGATTAGTCACCAGGGAGTGTCCGATTACACCCACAAATGGAAAAAATAATCTGAGGCTGTAACAAAGAACACTTCAGAAAACCAAACCCTCACATTCATTAACCCAGCATCTTGAATCATCCGCGAGGATCCAAAGCATGTAAATTAATTCCGCTACTCCAAAGAGGAACTCTTCTGCCAGTAATTATGCGACATCCTGGCTACTCACTGAATTACCGCTCAAGGGTAATATTCCACTTTCTCTGAGTGGCAGCGGGAGGCGATCACTACAAAAGGTTTAAAACCCAGAATCCACGCAGTTTACTACGTGATCAATGTTTCACTGCACGATGATGTTGCAGCCAGGGCGGGGGACATGAGGCACCCACAGAGGGGACGCACATGGTGGATGGAGGCCCTTAGGACATCGGGGGCCACTGAGGAGCAGGGTCCCTTTGTGGCGTCCGTGGGGGCAGAACTGGGCACCTGAGGATGCAGGACAGGCAGCTGAGAGGGAGAAAAAGAGCCCAGGCACCTCGGCCTGATCGGTAATTCTGCCTCGCCTCTCCCCCCACCCCAGGACGCAGCACTGCCTGGGCCCACAGAAGGTCAACATCGAAGAGACGGAAACCCTCCCCTTCCACAACACCAGGGCCACCATCCTTCCTCCAGCTGAGCAGCCTGGGAGGCTCTCTTTGGTCCAATCTCCCAGTGGACAGTGGCTCCTCCGTCCTAGAGACGGTCAGTCATGAGGGCGGAGAGAGCCCTGGCCAGCAAACAGAGATTACAGTAAACTGTCCTGGCCTTCGTGAGCTGCCCAGACAGCTTCCTCCATCTTTCCTTCCCCTTGTATATCGATGACCACCATCGCAGGGAGGGATGCTCTGAAATTGGGTGATCCCCACCATCTGGGAGCCAACAGCAAGTTGTTCCCTAAGAAGAGACTTGAGGCCCAGCCCCGACAAAAGACTTGCAGAGAAACAGGGCAGCACAGCATCACAGACCCCGGAGTGGTGACACGCAAAAGCTCAAGTCGCCTGGTCAGCGTCCTTTTCTCATGAGGAAACCCACAGGAAGTAAGAAGGCCTTGATGCAAACCGCGGCTCAGAGAGGTTCGACCCGCTGCTGAGCCAGTGAGGCCCCTGCCGGCCTGAGGCAGATGCCCCTAAACGCAGGAACATGCCGCACGGCGGGCTCTGAGCCCTCCCTCCAGCTTCTGCTCGCAATGAATAGTACGTCCCAAGTCCCAAGTCCCCAGGAAAGCAAAGGCAGTCACTGCTGACCACGTCATCCAGTTCAAACTGGTGCCTGGACCTTCCCGCGTGAACCGGGACAATCTCCTCTCTCTGAGCTTGCTCCCGCTCTGCGGCAAAGGAGCAGACCACGTTCTCCACTGCAGCCACGTGTTCTTTTGTGCATCCATTTGAAACTGCTCGACCGAGGACCCAGTGAAGGAGCAGGTACCACGTGCATGCTGGGGTTCAAAGCCAGGTGGTTCCTGATAAAGGAACAGCATCTGGCTTCGGCTAGAGAGAGGGCGAGTGGAATGCAGGCTCTGACTGCTTGGCCAGGACAGCTGGGGCTGGCACGGGCCTCCACGGAGCCCTACCACCATCCCCCCACCAGGAGAACGCCCGTCCATGCCCGGGGAGGGGTGAGAGCGGAGGCCAGAGGAGCAGCTCCGAGCATGTGGGGGGACCGCAGGGAAGGGTGTGAAGAAGGGAATGAAAGGATCGGAACTGGACTTCAGGAAGGACTAGAAGCCATGGTGCTGGGTAGGAAAACCAGTTAGGATGTGACCCCCAAAGCCGATGGTGACCAGGACCAGGGTGGGGGCTGTGGCTCCGACACTCTGCTCCTGCCTGCCGTCGTTATAGCCCCAGGACATGCATTCTCACCGGGGTCTTGGAGGGTTAAATGGATCTTAGTGTTTTTAAGTGTACAGCACAGATACACAAGCAGAACATAAACAGATATATGGCATTTCGCCAATATTCATATTTCATTGGGATGGACAGTTAGGAAAAAATGTCTACAACGGCTTCTTGGACACATAATAATAAAAAAAAAGGCTGAGAAACATTGTCCAAGAGGGTCTGGACCATACACATCTGCCCTTCATGGTCCCTACCGTGCAGGCAGGGCCAGGCTGGGAGGCATTGCCCCACAAAGAGCCCAGTGTGTGCTCAGCCAGGGCTGCAGCGAGCCACTCGAGACAAACGTAGCTGTGAGCAAGGAATCTACCTGCTGGGAGCCTGTTCCCTCCCCCGAGAACGGCAGTAATTTCACTTTCTTGGGGAAGTCAGTTACGGTAAGGATCAACATTCAGGCGACATTCGGCAAATGCCAACTTTAAGCACACATTACAGATGAAATGATACCAGTGGTGCAGAGTAGGTGCTCAAAAAAACAGGTCCAGGCACTGGGCAGGGAGCTCAGGGCGTGTCTTGACTATGCAGAACCAGAGGTCATGGGCTTCCCTCCCTCGTTCCCTGTGCCTGGGGAACAAACAGGTGTCCCCCTGGTCCATGCAAAAATGGAGGAGGGCCACTGGCAGCGCCTCCTCCACCATCCACCCTTAGCCACATGGCGGAGTCCAGCACGAGCACCACAGCTAGGACATCTCAGAGCAGAGACGAGAGGCAGAACTGGGGCCTCGAGCCTCGGTCCTGTTAAGTCCCCTCAAGGTCGCGTTAGCTGGGCACCAAGAGGCAGCTGTTTCTCCAGCACCGAGGACAGCTCTAACCACCTCTCCCCACCCTAACGCCAGCACTTGAGGCCTGACCACGAGGAACCGGCTGTCCTCTGGCCACAGCGCAAAAGGGGTGAGGCAGACCACACCAGGACAACGGGGACTGCCTTGCAGGCAGCAAAGACAAGGAGAAAATGTTCTAACTCACCAGAGGTGCTGGCAAACTGGGCCAGGCAGAAAGGCTTCTTAGAACAGGACCTGTCTGTGCTCCGGCGGGCCAAGGCACGGAGACTGGAGAGATTTCCTGAGCTGCAGAGACAAGAAGACCAGGGCGTGGTCAGACAGAGGCTGTCGAGAGGCAGAACGTTAAAAAACTTCAAGTGGATCTTGATTTCCCTGAGCTAAAAATCAGGCACTGCACTTTTGCTTCCGGAAAGACGGAGTAGGCGTACTTTGCCCTATTCTTCTCATGGAAAGCAACTAAAATCCCAGGATGCTGCACAGAAAACAAACCTAAGACTCTGAAATGTGGCGAGAAGGCAGAGTGGCTAGGGACTGTGGGACCCGGGGAACGGTGAGGTGGTCACTTCTCTGAATTGGGTTTTTGCCTCATATCCCAGACCTGGAGCTGAAGAAGTCGGAAACCCAGAAACCCCAATAGAAGCCAAAAAAAACAGCTGCAACAAATGACTGTTCTCTCTAGCCTAAGGACCAGGAAAGTGGCAGCCAAACAAGACAATACATTTACACAGTAACCGCTCTACTCCATCCAGACACCACAGAAAAGACTGTGGTGCCCACCCTGATCCACAGCAGCAAAGGACGAGTGGGGAGCCTAGACTTCCACCCTCCTGTGGCTGTAATGAGGCACCCAGACCCCCCCCCGGGGGTGTCAAATAAGCCAAAGTAGGGAGCTGGGACTGTCTTCCTCACCAGGCGATAACGAATCCTTCTCTCGTCCCATTGTATTAGTGCAGGCAACATGGGGAGCTGGATTTCCACAACCACTTGGCAGTCACAAGGGGCCGCTTGCTCACCCCGCTGGACTGGTGTCAGAAGAGCGCTGATGGAGAGCCAAGACCTTCTCCAAAATTCAACAATAATGAGGCCACCCCCATTATGCTGTCAATGGGGACCACATGAGGAGCGGGAACCCCCAACCCCACCAGCAATAACAAGGAGCCTCCCCACTTGGGTATCAAGGGACCTCTACCTGGCAGCAATGAGGCAGCGCCCCCCTTCCCTTGTGATAGTGGTGTCAGAACAAACCAGCTAAAACAGAAGGTCAAAGTAAGACCCACAGTCTCATAACATAATATGAAAACGTACACATTTCATTGAAAATCATTCGTCATCTCAAGAACCAGGAAGACCTCAAATGGAAAAAGGATAATCCACGGGATGCCAACACTGAGGTGGCAGAGATGTTAGAACAATCTGATGAAGAGTTTAGAGCAATCACAATGAAAACGCTTCAATAAGCAATTATGATCACGCTGGAAACAGAGGGAAAAACAGAACGCCTCACCAAAGAAACAGAAACTCTCAGCAGAGAAATAGAAGATATACAGAAGATCCAAGTGGAAACGTTAGAACTGAAAAATACAGTGACTGAAAAGAGAAGCTCAGCAGATGGACTCAACAGCAGAAAGCAGAGGATAAAGGAAATAGCCCTGAACTGGAAGAAGGAAAAACAGAAATTACCCAAACTGAACAACAGACAGAAAATAGACTAAAAATAAATGAACAGAGCCTCAGGGCCCCGTGGGACTATAACCAAAGATCCAACATTCAACTCATCAGAATCCCAAAAGGAGAGAAGAAAGGAGAATCTAAAAAAGTACTCAAAAAAATAATGGTTGAAAACTTCCCAAATTTGACAAGAGACATAAACGCATGGATTCAAGAAGCGGAACAATCTTCAACAGGATAAACTCAAGGAAATTAACACCAAGATGCATCATAATTAAACTCTTGAAAACTAACAACAAAGAAAAATGTTGAAACCAGGCAGAGAAAAATGATACCTTATGTATAGGGGGGAAAACAACTGGAGTAATAGTGTATTTCTCATCAGAAATCATGGAGGCCAGAAGGAAGTGGCAGAATAATTTTAAATGAAAATAAAGAACTATCAATCTAGAATCCTATAAGCAGCAAAAAAAGAAAAAAAAAATCCTATAAGAATAAAGGGAAAAATTAAGACATTCTCAGATGAAGAGAAACTAAGAGAATTCATCATCAGCAGGCCTATCTAAAAGAATGGCTAAAGAAAGCTCTCCAAACATAAAGGAATCCTTAAAAGAAGAAATTTTGGAACACCAGGAAGGAAAAAAGGACATAGTAAGCAAAAATATGGATAAGTACAATAGGCTTTTACTCCTTTCAAATTTTAGAAATTATGTTGACAGTTGAACCAAAAATTATTAACACAATCTGATTTGGTTCTAAATGTATGTAGAGAAAATATTTCAGACATTTTTATTATAAATGGGGGAGGGTGAAGAGGCATGAAAGGAGGTAAGGTTTGTATATTTCACTCAAACTGGTATCACAATAGATGGTGATAAAGTTATGTGAATACAATATAATGCCTTAGAGAAATCACTTAGAAAGCCATACAAAGTTCAAAAAAAATTACAGACAAATCAAAATGAGATTCTAAGAAATATTCAAATAACCTACAAGAAGGCAGGAAAAAAACCAGAGAAATGAAAAACAGAGAGAACAAACATAAAACAAAAAATAAAATGCCTGACTTAAGCCCTAACATATCATTAAATGTAAATGGTCAAAATACATCAGTTAAAAGACAGAGATTGGCAGATTGGATCAAAAAAGATTAAAGAAGACCCAATTATATGTGAGGTCTAAAAAAAATTCACTTAATATAATAACATAGGCAGGAAGAAAATAAAAGGAAGAAAAAAGACATAGTATGCCAACTTTAACCAAAGGAAAGCAGGCACGGCTATATTAACATTAGATAAAGTAGACATCAGGGCAAAGAAAACTACCACGGAGAGGAACATTATATAATGACAAAAGGGCAATCCACCAAGAAGACATAGCAATTCTAAATATATATGCATCCAACAACCGACGAGTAAAATATGTGAAGCAAAAACTGATAGAACTAAAAGAAAAAAGAGACAAATGCACAATTATAATTGGCGACCTCAACCCACTATCTCAACAACTGATAGAACAACTAGACAGAAAAATCAGCAAGGAGATGGAAGCTCTCAGCCACACCATCAACCAACAGGATCTAAGTGATATTTATAGATCATTCCACCCAACACCAGCAGAATCCACTTTCTTTTCAAGTGCTCATGGAACGTATAGCAAGATAGACCATCTCCAGGGCCATGGAACAAATTCAACAACTTTAAAAGAAGTGAAATCATCCAGAGTGTGTTTTCTGACCACAACAGAATCAAATTAGAAATTCATAACCAAAGGGTAACAGAAAACTCCAAATACTTTAAACTCAACAGCACACTTCTAAACAATCCATGGGTCAAAGGAGAAGTTTCAGAGGAATTTTTTAAAAGTACGTGAAAATGAAAAAACATCAAACTTTGTGGAACACAGCTAAAGAAGTGCTGAGACAGATATTTATAGCACTAAAGGTATAAATTAGAAAAGAAGAATAATCTCAAATCAAATTTGAAGTCCCCATCTCGAGAAGCAAGCAAGAAGAGGGGAAAAATAAGCCAGAAGCAAGCAGAAGGAAGGAAACAATAATCACAGGAGTGGAAATAAATGAAACCAAAACAGAAAAAAGACAGAGAAAATCAATGAAAGGATGAGCTAGTTCTTTGTAAAAGTCAATAAAATTGACAAAACTCTAGCAAGACTGACAAAGAAAAAAGAGAGAAGACCCAAATTACCAACACCAGGAATGAAAGAGAGGATCTCTTTACAGACCTACAGACACAAAAAGGGTGATAAAGGAATACTATGAACAGCTCTAGAGACATAAATTTGACAATATAGATGAAATGAACCAATTCTTCAAGAAATAGAAACTATCACAACTCATTCAATAAGAAAAGGGTCATTCAAAAGCTCCATAACTATTAAGGAAATTGAATTCATAATTTTAAAACTCCAAGTTTGGTAAGAAAAAGGAAATCTCCAAATGGTTTCACTAGAGAATTCCATGAAATGTTTAAAAGAAGAATTAATACCAATTCTACACCGTCTCTTCCAGAAAACAGAATCTCTTCTCAATCCATTTTATGGAACAAGTGTGACCCTGATACTAAAACCAGATAAAGAGAATACAAAAAATAACCCCACAGATCAATATCCCTGATGATTATATACATAAAAATCCTTCACAAAATATTATCAAATAGAATTCAGCAATACATGAAAAGAAATGTACACCATGACCAAGTTGGGCTTATTCCAGACATGCAAGACTGGTTTGATGTTTTTTTTAAAACATCAATCCACCTAATACACTATATCAACAGGCTAAAGAAGAAAAATCACACGATCATAACAATCAATGCAGGAAAAGCACTTGACAAAATTCAATATCCATCTATGACAAAAACTCTCCCAAAAACAGGAACAGGGGGAACTTCCTCAACTTAATGAAGAGCATCTACAGAAAACCGTCTGCTGGTTTTATTCTCAATAGGGAACAATCAAATGCTTTCCCTCTGTGAGCGGGAACAAGGCAAGGATGTCTACTCTCATCACTCCTACTCAGCAGTGCTAGACATTCTAGTCAGTGTGATAAGGCCAGGAAAGGAAATAAAAAGCATACAGATCAGAGAGGAAGAAATAAAACTGCCTCTATTTACAGATGACATGATTGTAGAAAATCCCAAGGAATCTACCAGGAAAAAAAAAAATAACCTCCTAGAAATAACAAATAAGTTGGGGAAGGCCACAAGATACAAGATCAAGAAATAAAAGTCAATTGTATCCACATACACCAGCGACGAACATGTGGACATCAAAACTAAAAATACAATACCGTTTATAATTGCTCAAAAAAAAGTGAAATACTTAGGTGTAAATCTAACAAAACACATACAAAACTTGTATGCTGAAATCTATGCAGCACTGATGAAAGGAATCAAAGAAGATCTGAATAAGTGGAGAGACAGACCCCGTTCATGGAGGGGAAGACTCGATGCAGTCAAGACGTCAACTCTTTCCAAATTGATATATGGGTTGAATGCAATTTCAACCAAAATCCCAGCAAGATATTTTTGTAGATATAGACAAGATTATTCTAAAATTTATATGGAAAGGCATTTAAAATTTATATGGAAATAAATATAAAATATAGAGCCAGCCCTGATGGCCTAGTGGTTAGAGTTCATCACGCTTCAGCGGTCCAGGTTCAGTTCCTGGGCGTGGAACCAACCACTCATCTGTCAGTTGCCATGCTGTGGCGGCAGCTCACATAGAAGAACCAGAACTTACAACTATATTCAACTATGCACTGGGGCTTTGCAGGGGGAAAAAAGGAAGGAAAAAGGAGGAAGACTGGCAACAGATGTTAGCTTAGGGTGAATCTTCCCCTGCAAAAAAATAAAATAAAATTTATATGGAATAAAACAAATTTGAAAAAGAAAAAAGTGAGAGGAATCAGTCTACCCAGTTTCAAGACATTATATGGCAACGGTAATCAAGGCTGTGTGGTTCCAGCAGAGGGACAGGCAGAGAGATCAACAGAACTCAATACAAAGCCCAAAAATAGACCCACACAAATATGCCCAACTGATTTTTGACAATGGTATGGAAGCAATTCAATGGAGGAAGGACAGCCTTTTCAACAAATAGCGCTGGGGCAAAAGAATGACCATCAACCTAAATCTTATGTCTTACACAAAAATGAACTCAAAATGGATCATGGACTTAAATGTAAAACGTAAAGCTATACAACTTTTAGGAAAAAGCCATTTTCTCGTAGGAGAAAATCTTCAGGATTGAGAGGTAGGCAACAAGTTCTTAGACTTGACGCCAACAGCGCAGTCCACAAACAGAACACTTGAGAAATTGGACCTCATCACAATGAAAAACTGCTGTTCTGAGAAAGACCCTGTTCAGAGGATGAAAATACAAACGACAGACTGGGAGCAAATGTTTGCAAACCACATATCTAACAAAGGATTAGTGTTCAGAGTATAAAGAACTCTTAATACTCAACGTTAAAAAAAAAATCCAATTTAAACATGAGCAAAAGACATGAAGAGACATTTTACAAGGAAGATAGCTAGATGACAAACAGACACTTGAAAAGATGTTTAACATCATTAGCCATTAAAGTAATGCAAATTAAAACCACAATGAGATACCACTGCACACCTATCAGAGTGGCTAAAATAAAAAACCGTAGCAGCAAACGCCGGTGAGAAAGTGAAGGAACGGGACCAGTCACACATTGCTGGTGGGAATATAAAATGGTACAGCCACTCAGGAAAACAGCATAGCAGGTTCTTAAAAATCTAAACACACAACTACCATACAACCTAGAAACTGCACTCATGGGCATTTATCCCAGAGAAAGGACGACTTATGTTCACACAAAAACCTATACACTAATGTTTATAGCAGCTTACCTCTTAACAGCCAAAAACCGCAAACAACCCATATGTCCCTCATAGGGTGCAGGGTTAAGTAGATACGTGGACTACTACTCAGCAAAAGCAAAGAAGGAACCATGGCTACACACAACAATCTCTACAGAGTTACGCTGAGAGAGAGAAAAAAGCCAACCCCAAAAGGTTACTTACTGTATGATTCCATTTCTGTGTAATCATTGAAATGACAAAATTACAGAGATGGAGAACAGATTAGTGGTTACCAGGGTTGAGGAGCTAGTGGGGTAGGAAGAAGTGTGTGCAGATGTAAAAGAGCCGCAGGAGGGATCCTTGTGTTGATGGAAATATTTCTATCTTGACAGTATCATTGTCAATGTCCTGGTTGTCATAATGTAGCACAGTTTTGCAAGATATTACAGTTCCTAATTCTCCTCTGCCCCCAGCTCCATTACCAGACAAGGCAACAGTGCAGGATGAAACCAGCCTAGTAACAGTTACCGTGTAAAGTTAAAATATTAATTATGCCTGCGGCTGAACTACAGCGCACCGTGACCAGGAGAAGCATGAAACCCAACCTGGCTTCTCCACCTGGTGTGTGCGTGATCCGTTCTGTGGTGCAAGGGCAATAACGGAGCAGCCGGGAGGGACCTGACACAGATGAAGCTGCACCAAACCCAGCCAGGGTGTCGTCTCTCTGTAACGCCCGTGGTCGGCTGGCACAGGATGGGCTTCCAGCAGTTTACACCTCCCTGGATCTACCCCCCTGGGGAAGCCCTCTCCACATGACCCTGGACTTGGTCATTCTGTTTGCTTCAGCCAAACTGACAAGAGCAAAGGGACAACAGCAAAGGTGATGCAACAGGAGACTTAAAAGCCGCTGGCACAGGGGAGCTCACTCTCTCTTGCTGCTCCTGGGAACCCTGCCACCACCAAGTGACCAAGCCGGGCTAGCCTGCCGGGTGATGGGAGACGATGGCGCCATTACCCCATCACCCCAGCCAACCAGCAGCCAACCCCAGACACGTGAGAGAGGCCTGCCCACCAGCTGACCACAAGTGAACTCAGTGGACCACGAGAGCCGTCCAGCTGAGCCCTGCTCAAACGGCTGACTTGTAGAATTGTGAGATACATAAATCAGCGATTGGCAAACTATCCGGCCCCCAGCTTGTTTTTGTCAATAAAGTTTTATTAAAACGCAGCCATGCCCATCCATTTACATATTGCCTTTGACTGCTTTTGCACTATAACGGCAAAGTTGGAGAGAGACTGTATGGCAGGTGAGCGAAAAATATTTGCTCTCTGGCCCTGAAAGAAACAGTTGTTGTTTGACTTTTTACCCTAACTTTTGGGGTGGTTTGTTATGCAACAAAAGTTAACTGATGCAACCCTCAACTTAATAGTTACTTATTAGTTGGGTGTCATCATGTCCCTTCTCCAGATCAGGAAACTGGGGGTCACAGCAGTTAGGAATCAAGCAACGCCCAAGGTCACACAGGTGGTACACACAGGAAGCAACCTGCAAGGCAAATTTTACCCCGGTTTGTCCAACACCAAAGGCCCTACCCCACCATAACGCAAGCTTTAGAAAGGGCTCCTAAATGATTACTAAGTTAATGAACATTCCATCTCCACCTCCCAGGCCCCCTACTCCCTCTTCAATAAAAGATGGCAGGATAAAATTTCAAATGAACAAAAGCACACCCACGGCAGGGAAATCCATCTGAGAGCCAAGAAGGCCGCCATGGAACAGCACACTCCCCGACCCCCACCCAGCCATCTGGAGCTCCTGGGGGATGGAAGTGGGGAGAGGGTGTCAGCCCCCCTGGAAACCCTCCCATGAGTGATGCACAGTCTGCCACCACCGTCCCCACTCCCTGCACTGATGGGGTAAGCGAGGAGCTGTGATGGCCCCCAAGGCTGCGATGTCCCCTGCAAGGGCCATAGGTGCTCTGGGCAGGGGGCTGCCAGGTCCTCCCATCATCCTCAGCCCCTACATGAACCTAGTGCACTCACACAGCCCAGGCCAGAGGCTCTGCAGAGAACAGGGTGGGGTGGGAATTCACAACAGGGCCTCCGCCTGAACAGGAGGTCCCAACAGGACAGGGGAAGGGAGTTTACAGACTCCAACACCCACATGTGGACGAGTCGTATCTAAACAGATACTGTCTGTCAATAACAGTAACGAGAGCAGCATCACAGTACACGATGCTTATTATAGTCTCGACTTCACGTAAATTACTTTATTTAACGCTCGCAGCCACCTGAGGTACGTTATTACTCCATTTTAAGGATGAGGAAACTGAGGCCCAGAGAGGTCAATTGGCTTGCCCAAGGTCACACAGCGGTTACGTGGCAGAGCTGGTCAAGTGCAGTACTTGCTAGCACCACAAAGCACCACCTACTTAGAGGACAGGCAAGCACGTACCCGGGCGCAGTCCAAAGACTCCCCCAAAGCCCCAAAGATCTGGGACAAGAGTAGAGAGGTCAGAGAACCCCACCCCATCCCGGCCGGTGCTGTTCTGCCCACGTGGCCAAAATCCTCCAGGCAGAGCACCCTCCGCCATCGCCCTGGAGAACCGTGCGCTGAAACACCGCACACACTCGCCCTTGCCAGCATAAGCGCAGGCTTCAGGATCTGGGCGTGCTCGAGGCAGCGAGAAGCACATTTGAAAAGCTGACTTCACCTGCGTCCTCCCCGCACCCCCAGAGGTCTAGGGAGAGGGGCTACCCAAACACAGAGTCACAGGGGACAGATTTCGTCAATAGGGGACGATCCAGCCAAAGGTCACACCACCATCTTATTCACAAAGGTCCCGGGGCCTTTGGGAAGGACTGTCCGCAGATGGTCAGTAGAGGCCACTGGGCATGCTGGGTGGGACGGACATTCTGGGAGGGAAGCTGGATAAAATGCTAATGTCCCTCCCGGCTCTAAGACTGGCCCGGTTAAAACACACGACGCTCCAGCTGAGCTCAAAACTCAGTCAACGCCCCTCTCCGGACCTCAGTTTCCCTTTCTGTAAAACAGACATAAAAATACTTCCTCCCAGAGAGGGGCTGTGCAGATCCTATGAGGTCATAAGCATGAAACTGCCCAGCATAGGTAGGAGCTAAAATGTATTTTGACAAAGTTTGGAGATAATACACAATAATAATAAGAATAATAATTAATCAAGCTATATACAAAGATATAGGTAACTATTTTATGTGATGGCACTGTTAATAGAAAATATTTTTTAACAAGAGTTTACTTATTATGATGTAATTAAGTAAGCAAGCCTGGTAAAGAAATCATTTTTGCCTCAAAATGTGGTACAGCCACTATGGAAAACAGTATGGAGGTTCCTCAAAAAATTAAAAATAGGAATACCACAGGATCTAGCAAACCCACTTCTGGGTATTTATGTGAAGAAAATGAAATCAGCATCTCGAAGAGATATCTGCACTCCATGTTCACCGCGCCATTATTCACAACAGCCAGGACATGGAAACAATGTAAGTGTCCAATGACGGATGAGTGGATAAAGAAAATCTGATATATATCCACAATGGAATATTATTCAGCCATAAAAAAGAATGAAATCCTGTCATTTGTGACAACATGGATGAACCTGGAGGACGTGACGCTACATAAAATTAGTCGGGCAGAGAGAGACAAATACTGTATGATTTCACGTATATGTGGAATCTAAAAAAAAAGAAACAAAACTCATACACACAGAGAACAGACTGGTGGTTGTCAGAGGTGGGGTGGGGGAGGGCAAAACGGGTGAAGGGGGTCGAAAGGCACAAATTTTCAGTTATAAGATAAATAAGTCCTGGGGATGTGATGTACAGCAAAAAATAAAGTAATTAATCAAGCTACCTACAAAGATACAGGTAACTATATTTTATTTTATTATTTATTTTATTTATTATGTGATGGCGTTGTTAATAGAAAATATTTTTTAACAAGAGTTTATGTATTATGATGTAATTAACTAAGTAAGCCTGGTAAAGAAATCATTTTTGCCTCGAAATGTGGAGCAACTTGTCTCTGGCCAGATGGTCTGTTCCTCAGAGATATCTCCTTTCTCCTGGAAAAGCACCAACCCCGCCCACCGCCCCGCCCCGAGGCCACTGACCCCACAGCCAAGCACGGACTACAGTTTGCTGGGGAATCCGCCAGGTGTTTCAGGCGCCCGCACGCCCCGACGGCCTTAGGACGGTGAGGCCACCCCAGCGGGGCCAGAAAACTCTGCCTGTCTAGGGCCAACCGTGAATGGTAAATAATAATACCAGTATTCCCGGACTCTTCAGGTAAGACTCTCCTTCTGCAGGAGAGTAAACCCCAGAAGGTATTTCACCGGGCTTGCTCTAGGTTGACCATCTACACCCCCGTCGGCCACAGGGTATGGGGGAAGCTCCTCAGCCCTGAGGGCCTGGGGGCCAGCAGGAAACCTACCAGGACCCTGGCCAGGGCATTTCGCCTTCCTGAGGCCCCACGTTCTCTGACAGGGCTGGACCTGGGCCCCCCAGCGCCAACATTCTAGAACTCCGGTTAATCCTAAGTGAGCTCTGGGGTCCCCTCCAAGCTCAGGTCTCTCTGAGAGGTGCGACCAAGCCTGACCCTGGGGCAGAAGGCTGCGATGACCGAGGTTCTAACCCCTCCTGTTCCTCCAACCAAGAGTCTTTGCTGCTAAACCAAGGAAACACGTCTGCAGGAAGGGGCCCCACCTGAGAACAAGACAGTGGGGGGCGACAGGTAGAACCTGGGGGGTCAGGGGCCAGAGGGCAAGAAATAAGGATTCCGATTCCAGCCCCCGGTAGGGAATGCTACAGACCAGCGCTGCCCCATAGCAACAGAACGGATGAACCAGGGCTGCTCATTCCACGAAATACTGTACAGCAGTTAAAATGTGCCAACTAGAGCTACACTATCAAAAAGGACTTTTTTAAGTAGCTATTAATCAAGGTGCCACCAAGACAAAGCTTCCAGGGATCCAGTGGTGCCCTGGCCCCCTCCCCCACCCCACACAGGCCACCCAGGGTCGCACCGGACCAGCAAATATGCTCCAACCTCGATGGCTCGTGAGACGGGTAAAGAGCACACGTTTCAGGTCACGAGGCAATCAGAAAGCACCCATCTACCTTCTGCAGGAGCCTTTCTCTCCCCGCTGCTCTCCCTGGCCCAGTGCCTCCCTCGGCCCGGCCCCAGACCTGGACTGAACCCACCCAGGTGAGACACCACGTTCCCAGGAAGAAGCACCTTTCCTCCCGGGGGACGGGAACACTGGACATCGGAGGAGTCACAGTCCACTATTTCTCCAGCATACGGGGTCACCCCTGCTTCGTCCAGAGACCTGCGAGGAAAGGTGGGCTCTTTCTGTGGGAAAGCAGCTGGGTGAGGCCAGTGGGGAGCAGACTCTCAGCTTTGGAATCCCGAGACCAGACGGGCCTCGGGCTGGTCACTGCGTTCAAACGTGCTTTCTGAAAGCAGGGGCTTGAAGAGAGATTTGCACACCCACGTTCAGGGCAGCACTATTCACAATGCCAACAGGTGGAGGCAGCCCAAGTGTCCATCAATGATGAACAGATATTCAACATAGGTCTATCCGTACAATGGAATATTAGCCATAAAAAGGAAAGAAATTCTGGCACCTGCTACCACATGGATGAACCTTGAGGACACTGTGCTGAGTGAAATAAGCCAGACACAAAAGGACAAATATTATGTGATTCCACTTACAGGAGGTCCCTAGAGGAGTCAAACTCATAGAGACAGACAGTAGGCCGGTTGGTGCCAGGGGCTGGGGGAGAGGGAGGGAGGGTTAGTGTTTAATGAGGACAGAGTTTCAGTTTGGGGAGATGAAGAAGTTCTGGAGATGGATGATGGTGATGGTCGCACAACATTATGAATGTACCTAATGCCACTGAACGGTACACCAAATAATGGTTACGATGGTAAATTTCATGTTATGTATATTCCAGCACAACTTAAAAAATGTTTAGTGTCAAAGAGTGTTTTCACGTCAATTTCCATTAAATTCTTCACTTACAATTTACGGCTTCCCTCACCTCCTTCAAGTCTTTGCTCAAGGGCCACCTTCTCAAAGAGGCCCACCCTGACCACCCCTGACTCCCAGGCCCCCTAACCAAGCTCTCCTTTTCTCCTGTATTGCATAGATGCTTCTTAATGATCTCTCATTTATTGTTTGTCTCCATCGGCTAGAATGCCAGGCCTAGAGGACCGGAATGTTTGTCTGTCTGGTTTGTTGCATCTCAAGAGTCCAGAGCCACTAGAGAGACACCTATAGGACACTCCTATAGGACAGCAGAAGTGCACATGGAACATTCTCCAGGACAGACCACGTGCTAAGCCACAAAAAAGCCTCAATTAATGTAAAAGGATTGAAATCATACAAAAAGTGTTCTCCAACCACAATGGAATGAAATTAGAAATCAAGAGGAGAAAGAAATTTTAGGAATTCACAAATATGCGGAAACTAACACACATCTAAACAGCCAATGGGTCAGAGGATAAAGCACAGGGAAAGTAGAAAATACTCTGAAGTGTGTGAAAAAGAAGACAAAATACATCAAAACGTATGAGATACAGCTAAAGCACTGTTTAGAAAGAAACTTTTGGTTGTACAAGACAGCATTAAAAAGAAGAAAGATCTCCAGGGCCGGCCCCGTGGCTTAGCGGTTGGGAGCGCGCGCTCCGCTGCTGGCGGCCCAGGTTCGGTCACGGGCGCGCACCGACGCACCGCCTCTCCGGCTGTGCTGGGGCCGCGTCCCGCATGCAGCAGCTGGAGGGATCTGCAGCTATGACATGCAGCTGTCTACTGGGGCTTTGGGGGAAAATAAATAAATAAATAAAATTATTAAAAAAAAAAAAAAAGAAGAAAGATCTCAAATCACTAACCTATCCTTCCACCTTAAGAAACTAGAAAAGGAACAAACTAAAACTAAGCAAGCAGAGGAAAGAAATAATGAAGGTTAGGGTGGAAATTAATGAAAAAGAGAACAGAAAAACAATTGAGAAAATCAATGAAAACGAAAGCTGTTCTTGGAAAAGGTCAATAAAATTGATAAACTTTTAGCTGAACTGATCAAGAAAAAAAAGGGAAAACACTCTAATTACCCAACTCAGAAAAGAACAGGAGGACATTTCTATCAACCTCACAGAAATAGAGAGGATCATAAGGCAACGCTATGAACAACTGCACACCAATAAATTAGATAGCTCAGATGAAATGGACAGATTTCCGTGACACACAAACTAACAATCATTGACTCAAGAAGAAACAGAAAATCTGAATATACCTCTAACAAGTAGAGACTGAACTAATAAATTTAAAACTCATACAAAGAAAAGCCCAGGACCAGATGGCTTCACAGATGAATTCTACCAAACACTGAAAGAAGTATTAATACCATTTCATCACAAACTTTTCCAAGAAATAGAAGCAAGTGCTTCCCAACTCATTTTATGAGGCCGATATTACCAAGAATCCACCACAAGAAAACTACAGACCAATATCTCTTATGCACATACGTGCAGAAAGCTCAACAAAACACTAGCAAACTGAGTCCAGCAGCAAGTAAAAAGGATTATAAACCAACACTAAGTGGGATTTATCCCAAGAATGCAAAGTTGGTTTAATATCCAAAAATCAATTAATGTAATACACCACATTAGTAGAGAAAAGCAGCTGATCGTCTCAAAAGATGCAGAAAAAGCACTTGACAAAATCCAGCACCCCTTGATGATAAAAACGCTCCACAAACTAAGAACGCAAGTGAGCTTCCTCAATCTGATCAAGGGCATCTACAAGGACCCACAGCTGTCACACTTAATGGTGAGAGACTGGATGCTTCCCCCTAAGATCAGGAACAAGAGACACTTGTTCTGGTCACTTCCATTCGACATTGCCCCAGGGGTCGTGGCAATTAGGTAAGACAATGAAGCAAGGCATCCAGATTGGAAAGGAAGAAATAAGATCATCTCTATCAGTAGATGACATAGGCTAGTCTAGTCCAATATGTAGAAAATCCTAAGGAATCCACTAAAAAATTATTAGAACTAATACACAGGTTCAGCAAGATTGTAGAATATAAGGTCAAGACACAAAAATGAATTGTATCTCTGCACGCTAGCAATGAACAATTTGAAAGTGAAATTAAGAAAACAATTTCATGTACAATATTAAAAGGAATTACATTTTTAGGCATAAATCTAACAAAAGAAGTGGAAAATTTATGTCTGAAAACTAGAAAACATCTTTTGACAGAAATACAAAGTCCTAACTAAATGGAAAAATAGCTTGTGTTCGTAGATCAGAAGACTTAGTATTGTTAAGATGGTAATTCTTTCCGAAATGAGCTACAGATTCAAAACAATCCCTATCCAATCCCAGCTGGCTTCTTTGTAGAAGTTGATAAACTGATCCTAAAATTCATATGGAAATTCAAGGGACCCAGAATAGCCAAAACAATGTTGAATAAAGAAGAGCTAAGATGGAGAACTCACCTTTCCTGATTTCATAACTTACTACAAAGCAACAGCAAGCAACACAATATGGTACTGGCATAAGAATGGACATATAGGTCAAAGACATAGACTTGAAAGTCCAGAAATAATACCCACGGTCAGCCGATTTTCAACAAGGATGCCAAGACAAATCAATGGGAAAGTACTATCTTTTCAATGAATGCTTCTGGGACAAATGGACATCCTCCTGCAAAAAAATGAAGTTGGACCCCTTCCTCACACCATACACAAAAATTAATTCAAAATGGATCACAGACCTAACTGTAAGAGCTAATGGTATAAAACCCTTAGAGAAAAACACAGGCATAAATCATCAGGACCTAAGGTTATGCAAATCCTTCTTAGATGTGACACCACAAACACAAGCAACAAAAGAAAAAAGCAGATAAACAGACTTCACCAAAATTTAAAACTTTCATACTTGAAGAACACCATCTACAAAGTGAAAAAGACAACCCACAGAATGGAAGAAAATATCAAATTGTATATCTGATATGAGATTTGTATCTAGAATACGTAAAGAACTCTTACAACTTAATCATAAAAGGACAAACACCCAATTAAAAACTGAGCAAAGATCTGAAGAGACCTTCTTCAAGCAAGATATACAGACAGCCAACAAGTGCAGGAAAAGGTGCTCACACATTAGCCACGAGAGAAATGCAAATTAAAAAACAGTAAGATATCACTTCACACCCACCAGGATGTGATCAAAAGGACAGATAATAACAAATGCTGGAGAGGAGGTGTAGAAGTCAGAACCTCAAACACTGCTAGTGGGAGTGTAGAGTGGTCCACCCACTTTGGAAAACAATCTGGCCGTTCCTCAAAAGGTTAAACGTCGAGTAACCATGGACCCAGCAACTCCACTCCTAGGTAAATATCCAGGAGAAATGAAAACACACATCCACACAAGAACTGGCAAGTGAATGTTCACAGCAGAAGGACTCATAATGGCCAAAAAGCAGAAACAGCCCAAATGTCCGTCAACTGATACGCGGATGAATAAAATGTGTTATATACATACAGTGGAATATTATTCAGCCACGAAAAAGGAATGAAGTACTGATATGTTGGAGAACGTGGATGAACCTTGACAATGTTATTCTAACCAAATGAAGCCAGTCACAAAAGTCCAGATATTGTATGACTCCACGTCTACAAAATGTCCAGAACAAGCAAATCTACAGATACAGAAAGTAGATTAGTGGTTGCCAGGGCTGGGGTGGGTGTGGGGGGAACAAGGAGTGACTGCTAATGGGTGTGAAGTTTTTCGGGGGGTGATGAAAATGTTCTAAAAGTAGTGTGGTGATGACGGTTGTACAACTCCTTGAATACACTAAAAACCATTGAATTGTATACTTTACGTGGGTGATTTGTATAGTATATAAATTATATCTTGATAAAAGTGTTTTTACGTTTTTTTAACGAGTCGAGGGCAGTGCCCGCCACAGTGGCCCTCACCAGTGGCGCATGTCGGACGCTGTTCCAGGCCCTGGGACTCACCGATGAATGGGACAGAGAAGGGGTCTGCCCTCCTGGACTTTCTTCCAGGATAAACCACACAAGAACGTGTGAAGTTCAAGTACAAGTGCATGAGAGAGAACCAAGGAGGGGACACATGCCTGGGGTCCCCTCCTCTCCATCGACTCCTACCAGCCCCGTGTCCCCTTCCCACGGGGCAGCAGGAGAGAGGCCACTGGAGGGTTACCAACACACCCTCTCCCTCGCAGAAGGCCGTCCCCCTCAGCTGAGGCCTGGGGGACCCCGATCCTCCCCAGGGCTGGGCAGGGCGGTCTGTGGGTGCGTCAACCTCCGTTTGGGGCCCTGCACATTCATCTTTCTGAATCAACTCTCAACGCCTAGAAATACTAATAATCAATGGTACCAAGGGACAGGCTCCTCCCCATGCCCTCCCACAACCTCCACTCCTGGGAAAGGGGGGAGAAAACACGTTGCCGGCCAGAAGAAAGTTTAGCTCTTCCCTGAATGTTCACGATATTCCCCGAGGCCATTACAAGTTGGGCAGGAACCACCCACCCCATCCACCCAGAGCCCAGATGAGAAGAGACAAACCTCAGGAAAGAAGTGATGAAGGCCCCTGAAGTCCCGGCTTGGCCAAGGACCACTCAGTAACTAACATCGTGGGTCTAAACTGGCACAAAGCAAACCCAAACTGGAACTTAGCCCACACTTAACCCCGACACGCAAATCACCAGAGCCCACCGCCTGCTCTGCCCCTCAGTGTTGTCCGCACGGGCAGGGCTCGCAGACCGTCGGAGCCCTGCTTCCAACAGCAGGGCTGGGGGCGCCTGGAGGACAAATACATACGGAGGCAAGTGCTCAGTTAGGCACTCGGCGACGAACGCCCACTTCAGGGACTTATTCATTCAACAAACATTTTCCAAGCTTGCGGGGGAGGGGGGATCAGAGATGAGGGCAGATAACAGCAGGGTCCTCCTTAACCTGGTCTGAGTGGGCGTCCATCCCGACAGCCCCAAGATACAGGCAGATCAGAAGAGACAGAACAGTGTCCGGGAGGAATCCTGCCACACTCAGCCCAGAAACCCCGGCCAGTCACTGGCCCGCCTGGGACGCCCCCAGAGTGGGGCCCAAAGAATCGAAACAGACAACACCAGGCAGCCCCGGGTCAGACAGGGCCGTCTTTCAATTCCTTTAGCCACTGGCAATGTCCCCTAGCCCCACACACTTCTGGACACTGTAGTTGCTCTAGGGAAGCAGATGAGGCTTGGAACTCTCTGGAACGTGGCATCCATCCTCCCGGTGTTTGGGGATCATTAACAGCACATGCCAGACCTCCTGTAACCGTGCTCAGAAATTCCACTCCCAGCTCATTTGGACTCTGTGCTCCACAGGAAAGTCACTCCATAACCACGGCTGTCAGCCCCCACCCAGTCCCCACGCGCCCAGCTTCAGTAACACCCCGGTGTAACCTTGGTGGATGGAAGTTCCCCTGCCACCGGCCCACCCCCCCCCAGAGGCCTGAAGGCGGTCGTGGGGCTGGCCTGGGCCCAAAAACCCCCCAGTGAGGCCAGTGGCCCGACTGGTTTTGTGACCTCCTGCAGCTGAATGCACACGCGTGAGGGCGAGTCTGGAACCAGCGATGCTTTTTCCAGCCACCAGGTTCTATTCCACAAACACCTCCTGGGGGACTCCACACCCAGTGCCCTCAGGACCCTGAGACACGCACAGAGAGCAGCTAGACCTGGTCCTTTCCTGCGGACCCGTCCGCCTCGTGAAGGGGGCCCCGAAGGAAGCAGGGGCAAGTACCTAGGGTCTGCCAGGCCCCCGGCACAGGACGGTGGGAGCACAGAACAATTCATCAATATCAGGAAGGAGGAAGATTGGGGCAGGTGGAGGGAATAAACCCCGGACTGGAGCAGCTGTGACCATGCTCCTGGGGTGCACCTGTGACAGCGCAAGTGCCCCCTCGGCCCCTCACGCAGTGTTCCTTCTCCCCAGGGCGGGGACCCCATGCTGAATTTTCAGGAACCTTGAGGTTCGAAGGCTCATTTCCCTGCTCCCAGGCCGGCCTGCAGCTCTGCTCAGGATGCGTGACCCCAGGCCTCCCGGGACCAACCAGGTGGGCTGCAGTCCCCCTCCTCGGGCTCAAGCTGCAACACAGGTTCATCCGAGCCCCAGGAAAGGGTCCCTGCGGTCCAGGCTCCCAGCCACCCCCCCACCCTGCTGAGGATTCAGGGAACTGTTTCTGATCGCTCCTGTGCAGCCGAGGGAGGAAGTAGGGACCCACGGGCCAGAACCCCGAGTGAGGACAGTCTGGGGCAGGACACCCCCGTCCACAGGGCCTAGTACGTGCAGAGCACATAGGTGGCATCATCTGTCACCACAGTCACCTAGGTGTCACCACCATCCCCAGGTGGGAATCATCTGCAGGAACCTCGAGGGTGGGTCTGAATCTTGCCCATTTCTCTCCCCTCCTCCGCAGAGGGCTTCAAACTGGGGTGTGCAGACCCCTTCCAAGGGGCACAGTCTTTCCCGAAACGGTTCAGTGCAGAAAGGTCTTGGGGTCACCCTTTCCCCAGAAACACCTCCATCCTTTACATACGAAAGACCTTATTGTCCCCCCTGAACCGTGGGGGGAGTGTACATCCAGTGAGGGGACTCCCGGATACTAAAAGGAGTCATTAAACTACGCCTTTAATTAAAGCACCAAACACCCCCACTGCCTGCTCGCTAAGAGACGCACTTCCAGTCACTTCTTCCTTTTTCCATTTCTGAAAATCCATAATGGATTTATAGTGTTTGATCATCCGGCTTTCTCAACCCAGAAGTGATTTTTTTAAACACTTAGCGACTTGAGGTCACAGGAAATTTTTTTGAGTCCATTTATGTATATGTTCCTTGCAGAGAAATATGCTCAATCGATTAATAAAAGACCTACGAGCATGAAAGTCTATGAATTAGGATAAAATTCTCTGGGGAAGTGGATAGAAGGAACAGTGGACATTCCCTAAAGCTCCCTCCCATGTCTGTCCAGGAAAGATGGTGTCAAGTCACTGAGGTTTATACTGCAGTGGATACAGTTAAAGTTAGGAAACAGTTACTTTTCAAATGTCAATATTTACTCACAGTCAAGGCTCTACGTCCTTGGCAAATAATTAAACAGAGGAAGAACAATTTTAGACGTTGACCTAAAAATGCATGAGAAGTCTCATCAATCGGGTACTGTCAGAATCTGGGGTGGGTACCAGGGAGTTCAGTGTGCAATCCTCTCAGGTTTGCCGGATATTTGAATTTTTCACACGAAAATGGTGCAGGAAATGAGAACACATACAGTTTTTAAAAACAAAGCCTTCAGGGAGTTGAGAGGCCAAAAAAATGTTTTTGAAGAAACTTGCCCCAGCCAGGCACGGCCACTGTAGGCACGCAACGATTAGCCACCTACTGGATGCCTCCCAGTGCATCTTCCGAATCAGGCCTTTTAAGTGAGGCAGTGCAGGACTCCGGCCAACCATCCTTCCCGCTAAAACCCTGAGAATTTCTCAAAGCGTGTTCCTAGAACTCCTGAGGGTGGAATTCCTCCAGGGAGCTCCAGTCCTGCATCTCCAGCCTCAGTTAGAATTTTGGGGGGGTGGGCTAGGAGCCACTCACCCCCGAGGCCCATCATTTGAAATCTGCAGCTGTGACATTAGAAGCTCATGGCCTAATTCAACTCACATGCCCCTCACCGAGCCGCCCCCAGTGGACAGGGCAGAGGGCCTTGGCAAACCTCACAAGGAATTTTCAAACACCATCCAGGTCATGGGGACCAGTCCCACCCCCTCTCCGCACTGACATCTGGCAGCCAATCCTGGGGAGCCCTGTTCCTTACACAGCTCCCCAAACTCCTAGCAGCCCAGCAGGCTTTTAGGGGCTTGATCTCCCAGGAAGTGACACGTGCCACAGCTGGCCCATCTCTGGGCACACCCATCAAGAGTGACCAGGTCGCCAACCCTGAGCCCTGGGCAGGCTCTTGGCTCTGCCCAGTATTGGGCGTGGGCTCACCTTCATCCACCCCGTTAAGACTAGAAACCCCTTAAGTGGTGGGAAGGCTCATGACAGATGCACCTTGTCTCCCAAAGACCGACCTCAATATTACCACCAGAGCCAACAACGTTAACATTCATTAGCCCCTTCAAAACAACGCTTGAATCTGCTTCCAAAGGAAAAAAAAAGGCCTATCACATCCAGAAGTCTGATCAGAAAGTTTGGTCTTCGTTGGCGGACTGTAGCTCTTTTTCACGCCACAGTAACAAGGAGAATAATTTTCTAACTGGATGAACTTTCCCGCTGGGTGACGTGCATCCTAGCCGTGTGTGTTGCGGGCAATTAAGGGCTGGGCTCTCTCCCAGGCTGCCTGGCCTGCAATCCCAGCGGCCCACTCACTAGCTGTGGCCTAAGGCAAGTGGCTTCACTCCTCTGATCTGTAAAGTGGGAATCATCACCAATCACAGCTCTCTCAGGAGTTCTGTGGGACTCGAATGAAGTCATCTATAGCGACAGTGCGATGCACGCCTGGCAGGAGGAAAACACTCAGAAGGGAGAATATCAGCTGTTAGTGCTGCAGGCACCAGCAGGATTGTGATGACCGATGACCGGGTGGCTCTTTCCCCACTCCCAGAACGAGAACTAGACCACTTCTGCAGAGGTCCGGGCAACGCAGGCAACGAAAAGATCAGACAACCAGATCTCTCCCAGGTGTTCTGATATCCCCCACCCCACCTCCCCCAGACTGGGTTAGGGACCCTCTCTGTGCCCTACAGCTCCCGGTGGTCACCTCTATCACAGCCCCTGCCCCACGGTGCACTAACTGTCCAATCCCTTCTCTTCTCCCCGCTCGCCCAGAAGCTCCTGGGGCAGCCCCAGTGGCCAGCTCCTAGCGTGGCACGGAGCAGAATGACCTCAGATGATTATTTATTGAGCCCATTTTACGCAACAAGCAGAGAAAATCCGATGTGCCCTAGAACACTTCTGACCGACCGTCAGAGAACGGCAAGCCCTCACTTGGGTAGGCCAGGTTCAGCAGCCAGGTCACCAGGGTCACCAGCCCCGGGGGCTCCAGGATCTGAGCCCTTCACCCAGTCGGTCCAGGGTCTTTCAACAAGTGTCCAGGTGAAGGGCTGGGGGCTCCAAAGATGAAAAAGACCAGCCTCTGTTTGGAGGGCTTTCCTCCCCACCGCTCCACAAACTCCCCTCTCAGTCAAAGCAGAGGATTCAGTCAATTGGCCGGAGGTCACCTGGACAATGGAAGATCCTAAAAGTTTCCTTCCTCAGGCTCAGAACAACGTGAGGCTCTCGAGGAGCCTATAAATGTACTTTTCTGCCAGCTTTTCCAGCCACGCCACCCCTGCTGCACCCCTAGGGAGCCACTGGCAGATTCCAGATCCTACAGCCTCCGGCAAGGATGGGCCCTAAGTTTACAAAACTGGAGCTGGAATTCCAGGGAAGCAGGAGTTTAGGAGTCAGGGGTTGGATCCAACCCGGGATCTCACCCCCAGGATTCCTCCAGAGCAGGAGGCACTCTCAGCCCCCTGAGCTGCTCCCACACTGAGCCCCACTTTGGAAAAGCCCCCATGACTCCTCTGGGATGACAAGAACACCAGGACTCGATCGTTTAAGACTCTATTACATATTTGGAAATAAGATAAGGCAAAAAACTATTTTTCTAGGAAAATCAGTTTTTACTAGCGTTCTCCTGTATATTGGTCAACTCTTGGCATGTTTTTCTTAGTTTCAAGCTTTTTCTTCCATCTTTTTCCCCGTCACTGATGAATAATAAATGCAAGGCTCCTCGAAACTCCTTTATCTTCCTCCCACTGGCATTCTTCACATCTGACCGCGACCCTTCATGTCCGGGCTCCTCCTAGATAGGCCCCCCAGAGGCCTGGACCAGGTCACCTCTACATGGTGATGCCTAGACGTCACCTGGGTGGCTTGCACACAACCCCAAGTACTTGCCAAATAAATGAATGAATGAAAGCCTCTTGGAAACGCACCTGAATGTGAATAGGGCTTTCTAAAGCAATTGTCCTCGGGGACTGTAGGCAAAAAGATTCCCTCCCCTCCCCCAAAATGGGATCTAATTGGTTCAAAGCACCAAGTGCTGTCAACAGGGCCCACTGGGACCCGGCTTTAGAGGCAAAATCACCTTACTCAAAAAGGGCTCCTGTTGGTGCTTGAAGAATTACAGCTTCTTCCCCAGGGGCTCCAAGAAGCACCCCACTTTCCACCCAATTCTTCCTTCTTGGAAAACCACGAATTCCTCAGCATCATAATGGAACTGGCTTCCTTTAGCACATGCTCCCCAAGAGTTTCACATCCAGCCACTGCTAAGACAGCCTAATTCCTATTAAGACAAGGGTCCCCCTCAGGCCTCCTTAAAGATACTGTGACTTCCTGGGCAAGAATCCACAGCTACCAATGATTATCCCCCAGCCCCGACCCCGAGGGCGGCCACATCGACTTCCCCCTTAACCACCGCTCAACCCCGACTGGGCACAAAGCTCCAGACAGACGCAGCCTTGCTATCGGCCGCCAGTGGGTTGAAAACTCGCTATCCAAGCGCAGCCGCCTCCGGGGGCTGTTCTGGACATCCCCAGACCCCCAGGGCGCCAGGGTCGCGCTGGCGCGGAGGAGGTCGCCGCTAATCATTACTTAATTAACAGCCCAGCACTCGGATCAAGGCTGATCCAGGGTCGCGCGGCCCCTCCCTGTGGCCGGGTCAGCCAAGTCGAGGGGCATGTCCCAGGGAGAGACCAAACTGCCATCCCCCAAGAGAGGACTTCCCAAATTACCTCTCTGCTTCTTGGAGCTTAATTTAATTAGTGGATTGACCTCATTAATTCGAACGAGTTTCAAACAAAAAGAGGTCAATGAACTAACCCATTTACTACCTCGAATTTCCACGTGGAAACCACTTTATTTTCGGATGGCCTCTGAGGACTCCCAGGACTGTGCCCACAGCTGCCGGCCCCGAGGTCCCCAAGTACCGCGGCCTGAGCTCCCACCTGAGCGGCCCAAGTGCCTTCTCAGATCCGGCTGCCCAGGGTCGCTTTAAAAGCTCCGCCACGAAAGCCCACTGTCACGAGCACCGGCCTCGCCCCCTCTGGACGCCCCCAGCCCCACGGAAACATTAACCACGACGGCGCGCCCGCCCTCCCATCCCGCGCTGAGTGTCCGCGCCCAGACCGGCCGGGAGGTCGGCACGCCGCGGGCCCGCACCTTCCGAACCCGGGCGGCGAGGTCCACCCCAGCCCCTTCACCCTCGGAATCCGGGTGGCAAGCTTCCCTACGCCCCCTGCACCCTCCGCACCTGGGCGGCGAGGTCCACCTCGGCCCCCTCACTCTCCGAATCCGGGTGGCGAGCTCCCCCGCCCCCTTGCACCCTCCGAACCCGGGAGGCGAGGTCCACCCCGACCCCCGCACCCTCCGAACCCGGGCGGCGAGGCCCTCCGCGGCGGTCGCACCTGTTCGCGCAATCCAGCAGCCCCAGCTCAGGTGGCGAGTCCGCGGTCGCTGTCTCCAGGCGCTCCCCGCGCCCGGCGCCCGGGGCGCCCTGCGGAGGCGCATGGGCCGCGGGCTGCGCGGGCGGAGCTGCCCAGCCTCCGGAAGGAGGGATGCCCGGGCGAAAGTTGCCAGGGAAACTTGAGCAACTCGAGCGCGCCGGTGCCAGCCTTCTGCATAATTCACCGGCAGCGGCGCCGGGGCACGGGGGCCGCTCACCGGCACCAGCCGAATCCCATACCCCGGCTGGGGCGCGCGGCGGGCAGAGGCCGAGCACCTGGCGGGGGCTCTGCGCGACCCGGGGGCCCGACCCGCGACCCCCGGGCCTGCAGCCGGTGCGCGCGCCGCAGCCTCCCGGAGCCCGCTGCTCCAGCCGCGCGCACAGGGATGGGCGCTCTGGGCGCTAGTGTGGGGCCGGGTGACCGCAGCAGGGTCTCTGGGGACCCTGCGACCACGGCTCGGGTCCTTGCCCCCTGCGCGCCCCCTGGCGGCCCTGCACCGACTCCTCGGCCGGGCATGCGGGCCCAAGTGCCGGAGCCCGCGGGCAGCGACCTAGGGCAAAGAGACCCCGGGCGGGGGTGGAGGTAGGTCCGTCTGCGTTGCTCCAGAGCGAGGCGCAGGGCGCGTTAAGAATGAAGGGGTTTGTGCGCGAGGAGGACAAAGGGGGTGCTCCTGCGCTCTGCGCCCAGGCCGCTTCCAAAGCCTTTTAAACCGGCCGCTACTCCGAAGGAAGCCGGGGGGGCGGGGGGGGGGTTGTCTCTACAGAGAAGCGACCCCCCGGGACGCGCGAAATCCTCTCCCCAACCCCCCAGTCACAGCCTCTATGTGTCCAGGATCCAGTAGTTGGTGCGATCCAGACGCACCCAAAATGCAGCTGGTGAGCAGGGTCGGGCGCCCTGGGGCCCCCTACTGTCCTTCCCAGCCCGCGCGGGGTGCCCTAGCCACCCCCGCCCCGCTCCCCCGGCCGCCGCCTTACCTGGCTCGGGCAGCCCCTCGGCGAGTCGGGGCGGGTCGGTGCTCCCCGGGGAGGGCCGGCGTCCGCGCGCACCTGGCTCGGCCACGGGGACCCGAGCGGCGCCGCGCCCAGCCCGGCCGGAGCGCGGGAGCCGCCGCCGCCGCCGCCGCCGCTCAGGTGTCCGGGGGGGTCGGGGGAGGGGGCGCCGCGGCCCCGCCCAGCGCTGCTGCCCGGGGCCAGGGGCTCCTCTAGGGGCGGCGCGACTGTCCCTCCCCTCGACCGGGCGCGGGCGGTTGGGACTGGTGAGGGTGGGGGAGGGGTCCTCTCGCCGCCAAAGGGCGCGCGCAGCCCAGGCCCCGCGTGCGCGACCGGCCCCGGATCCCTGCCCCCGCGGAGGTCGCTCGACCCCGCCCCACCTGCCCCGGGCCCGCTCCGGCCCGCGGCGGCGACTCGCGCGCGCGTGCGGGGTCTGTTGTGGCAACCCCGAGGACGGCGGGCGCCCAGGGCCGCCTCCGCCGCCGCCCCGCCCCGGGCTGCGTGGCCCCCCGCCCCCTTCCCGGCGAAACCCAGCGGACCAGAAAGTCCCTTAGTTTTGTAAAGCCCGTTCACTCTGCGCGGTTATCCCAATGCAGTGGCTCCAACCCCGGAGTGTTTCATGTTAATAGGGTTCGGAAATACACAGGCAGACTGAACATCAGAACGTTTGCAGAGCGAATAAAACTTAGCGCCTGGGTGACAGGCCGCCATCTGCCTCCCAGGCCACCTTTCACCTGGGTGCCTTCCGTCCAGGGCTCGAAGAACAGCGTCTCGGCCAACTGCCCTCCCAGCCAGGAAAAGTGGGGGGAGGGAGATGAAAGTCAACCGCTCAGATGAATCGAAGAGGCGCAAAGGCACCCTCCGGAGACGCCCGGGATCCTACTATTTATTATCCAGGGCTCCGGGGTCACTAGGTTTGCCAACACCTAAAGGGGCTTGTCCTGAGCCCCTGGCCCCCAGCTCTGAGCTGTGACACGATTGATTTACTCCCCCCAACCTGATGCATGAGCAATCGGCTAATAACTTTTCTCGAGACCCTAATAATTCACTGGTAATTCCTCCCAGGACAAGCTGTGTGTCTCTGAGTAAGCTAGGGAGGTTTCTGTGTCCTGGGTTTTCCAACATTCTGGAAGGGGAGAGCATTTCTTGCCACCAAGATCTGCAGTCTGGGGGTGGGGGTGGGGGTGGGGGTAGGGGTGGGGGGGGCGCGTGGACAAACAGCAGCGTCCAGGCTGTGACATAGAACAACAGGCTTCCAGTATAGCAGCCTTCCATTATACAAAACCCCCATCTGTGTCACCCCAGGAAGAGAAAATATACATATATATTTTATATAATATTTTATACGTAATTTTAATGCATATTTTATAAACATATTTCTTAAATTAATCTTGCAGGTCATGCCTGAGAGATTTGCAAGGGGCGGTGACTTCAACATACCAAAGGCAAAGTTAAATATTTGCTCTAGATACTTTTCTTCCTGCTTGCATAATTGTCCCACATATCAAAGAAGTCTTGAAAAGCACTTAGGTTAAAAAGAAAAAAAAAAAAAAACGTTGTATTGGGGGCCTGAATATTTCAGGACACACGTGGCATAAATACTGTAACTCCTTGAGGGCAGCTGCCGCATGCAAACTTCTTTCTCTCTTCTGCTTCCTTAACCATGAGACCTAATAAAATATTTGCTGAATGAATAAAGGAGGCAATCCATCAGATAGGAATAAATAGGAAGAATGAAGTCCTGGCAGGATCTTGCAGGCATAATTTCTTTGACATGGAACCAGGGAATCCTGGGGTGGGGGTGGGGGTTCCAGCAGAATGTTCTGACATTCTTTGGGTTTGTCAGTGTCAAATCCAAGATGTGGCTTACAGGGAGTTGGGGGGTGGAGGGAGGGCTTTACCTTCCTGTAACTGACATCAGCCCCCCCACCACCCCAAATAAAGAATGTCATCTCGACTAAAGTGGTGTGTTTGCCCTACAAGCCTAACTCGAAGATAAGTGCAGGATACCACCCTCCTCCAACCAGATTCCCACCCCCCAAATGCCCCTTCCCAGATTTCTAGATCCACCCTGTGGATAGCAAAGGAGGCAGCTGGCCAGAATTCAGCCGTGGACCTGTTTCTGCTGTCCCCACAGAGGGCTCGAGCGCCAAAGCCATTCTGCTGCCTTCAAGAAATACTTCCCTAGGGACCCAGGCCTCCAACAGCCTGTCCACCCAAGTGGACGCCCCTCGGCCACCCCCTCCAGTCCCTCTCATCTGTTTGTCGCCGACAACAGCGCTCTGTGAGAGCCCCAGCTTTTGGCATTTTAAGGACGGTGTCCTGCTCGCGTCCCAGTTTCTCCGTGTTGGGTTAGAGATATCCAGTTCAGCCTTGTAGGGATCAGGCAACATCCTTCAAGTCTCAAAAACCTTCCGTGAAAAGGCTCGGTATCTGAAACCACAGCAGCGGCGTCTTCCCTCACCCCCTAATGCCCTGAGGAGGGATTTCAGGGTGGGGGCACACCTTCACCCCCGACATCGGGTCCCTGCTGGTGGTTTGGGCCTTCCAGTGTCACCGAGGCATGCTCATTTGAAGCAGGACTTCTTTCAGTTGTCTTATTTCTGGTGGACCCAGAGCCGTACCTGTCACCCAGCACCTTGTTAGTTTAGTTTCAGTTTAGGAAAAGGGAAATAATCCTTTTTGCTTCTTGATTTCAGAAACCCCTGTTTTTGTTTCTGTCAGCTGCCTTTTCCTTCATCCCCCTAACATGTCGGGTGATGTTTGAATGAGCTTGCAGAAAGATGTAACGTTTTCCATCTGATGAGCTTTTCTTTTTTTCCTGTGAAACCTGAAACATCCAGCCACCAGTTACAATATTTGTGGGTTGCCCCCTGAGCACAGAGCATCCCAGGACTTCCCAGAAAGAGTAACTATTCCACAGAGAACCAGAAACTGGGACATGGTACCATTAAGAGATGAGAAACATAACCAACTTCTCTGTCCTGGGAAAAACCTTATAAATATTTTGTGGCTTCGATTAAGCCAGATGCTCGTTGCATTCAGCAGCAGTCCTTGCCTTCAGAAGCTCCAGGTTTGGGACCTTGGAGGCCAGTCCTTCTTCAGAGAAGGGTTCTCAGGCTGCCCAAGCGGGAGTGACCTAACCCAGTCCTTCAGCTTACAGGGGGGAAACTGAGGTGCAGGAAGGGATGGAACGTGCCCAAGGACATGAGGTCAGAGCCAGGTAAAGGCAGGTGTGCACAGGTCAAGCCAGATAAAGGCAGGTTGACAGAGATGAAGCCAGGTAAAGGCAGATGCACACAGGTCAAGCCAGGTAAAGGTAAGTGTGCACAGGTCAAGCCAGATAAAGGTAGGTGTGTATAGGTGAAGCCAGGTAAAGGCAGGTGTGCACTGGTCCAACCAGGTAAAGGCAAGTGTGCACGGGTCAAGCCAGATTAAGGCAGGTGCTCCAGCCAGCAAGTTTGCCCAATTCTCTCGTCCCTGCTAGATCCCCTATTCTTTTGCAATTTTTTTCCACGTGTTTTCCACTATAGCAAGAGTTCTCTTATATTCCCCCACATGTCAAATATTGGACAATTCACTCATTTCTCCATAATTTCATAACAAGTTCTAGCTCAGTCACATAACCTGATACTATAGATATTCCCAGATCTTACAAATCCCTCAGCTCCTCTGCAGATGTGCCTTCCCTGTCGCCCCTCTGTATCTTAACAAGGAGTTTTATTACTCTCCATTAATATTCCGTGAATTTCTTTTCCGTGGATTCGTTTTGGAAAGCCTCCTGGGACTTATGTCTGAACATGAGAGGCGGGAGAGTGGAGGGAGCGTTTGCTCCTGCTGGACTCTGAGATGATAAGAGGAGCTGGTCAGAAGTGTTTCCCGCTGGACAGAAGGATGGAGGGGCAGCGAGCAGGACAGAGGGGCTGCAGGCTCTTCCCTTGATGCCGGTCTCCAGACAAGCGTGTCTTCTGCTTGCTCTTCAGAGACTTCTCCCAGGCCTTCTGCTCTATGCAAGAGCAGCCTGAAGAATGGAGGAGTTAATGCCCCAGGGGCAACACTCAGTGCTCGTGGAAACAGAGCTGGGAGGTTGTGGGGGAGACGCTCAGCCTCCACTCAGCAGGCAATTAGTCCTGATGAGAAGAGTTCCCTGGCTTCTAAGAAGTGCCCTTGGCGCCTCCCTTGCTTACAGCAGAGATGTTGACAAAACACCTTTATTTTGGGGTTTTCACCTCTGTGTCTCTCTTTTCCTGCTCCCTCACTCTTGCCTCCAGGGGTCCACTCTCAAGTACAGTACCCTGCATCCTAGCACTTGTTTCAGGCAAAGCTTTCCGGGGAAATGCAAAATCAAGTAAACGTTGTCTTGTGATTCTGCACAATGTCAATGAAGATGAAGCCCTGAATGGGGACAGATTGTCCTGGAGATGACGTGAACTGAGGCCGGAGTGAAGTCGTGATACGAAGGAAGAAGGTTAGCTGATGTGAAACATCACCAGCAACTTGATGCTATTATTGGAAAATGAACCATATCAGAAGATCCCATTATAACCAACTCAGAGACTCTTGGGGCTTATTTGGCAAGCAAACAAATAAGCAAAACCTTTAAAATTATCAACAGACAGAATTCTTCAGGGCTTTGAAAAAACAACCCACCGTGACTCAGTGAGGTTTATTCCAAGAATGCTAGAATGTTTCAATGTTAGCAAATCTGTTAGGAGATATGTTTGACCAAATGAAACTTCCTTAGTAAAAAAAAGGGATTGTTTGAAAATATTTTAATAGTATTCAGCTTTAAATATCAAATCAAAGCCAGCATTAGGTTTACTGTGAAACACTAAATCACCGTCATTCAGTTCAGGAACAGGGTGTGGGAGCCTGCTAACATTGTAATACTTAATATCTCTCTGGATGTGCTGGCCAATGCAATCAAATAAGAAAATTCAATAAGAAATGTAAGTTTTCGAAAAGAGGAGGCAAAATTACCATTTGGGGAGGTTCTGTGATTTTCTAGATGAAAAATCAAAAGAAATACACTAAGACCTCATGAAAGAGTTTAGTAAGGGAATTATACAAAACCAATAGCTTTTCTATTTATGAACAATAACCAGTTGGAAATATAAAAGAAAACAGTGACTTTCCTGGTATCAACAGAACAAAAGGAAAAAAGTGCCAAGACAAATATAATGAAAACTTTGCTAAACTTAGAGGGGGAAAAAAACAACTCTATTCTATTGAGAGAAAGAAAAATGCAGAATAAAGACAGCACAGTTTTAGGGGTGTGGTTAAGAATGGGGATTGCCTGCTTTCAAATCCCAGCTCCACCACTTACTAACTTGGTGAACTTCCCATCCTCTCTCTTCCTCAATTTCCATGCCTGTAAAATGGGAATAGAAGCCGAGCAGTGTTGCTGAGAGGGTTAAATGGGTGAACCTATATAATCTCCCAGAAGCACACCTTGCAACCCATAAGCACAGCTTACTTTCACGAGTACTGTTGCCTTTGTTGTTCTCAGACAGAGACTTGCAGTACTCTTGAGATGCAATTCTCCCACAAAAGATAAAATTCAATGCAATCCCAAATAAAATCAGGACAGGGTTTTTTTCAAACTTGGCATACAGTTTATCAAAAGGAATAAACATGCAAAAAAGTAGTAAAGATATATCTAGAATATATAAAAGACCAAAAATAAACAAACCAATAAAAGGATGAACAAAAATGGCCTAGAAGCATATGAAAAGGTGCCCAATTTTATTAGTCAACTGAGACATGCAAAATAAACCCACAATGAGATCACACCTGATTGGCTAAAATGAAAAAATCAGATGATACCAAGTGCCAGAGACGACGTGGGGCCATCAGCACACTCATACACCGGGAGTGTAAATTGAGAGAACCACTTTGGAAAAGTGCTCGGCAGTATCTGCTATGACCCACCACTCTATTCTGAGGTGCACACTCAAGAGGAATGAGTGTACATGTGCCCCAAAAGATGTGTGCAAGAATGCTCACAGCACTCAACAGTGATAGGAATGAATAAATCGTGCCGGGTTCATGCAATGGAAAAACCATCAGCAATAAAAATGAATGAACTCTTGCTGCAGACAAAGGCATGAACTAACCTCACAATTACCATGTTAGGTAAAAGAAGCACATACTGTATAGTTCCACTTATATAAGGTTGAAACACAGGCAAAAATTATCTGTGGTTGGAAGTTCGGACCTGGAGGGAGCACGAGGGAAACTTCTGGGTGCTGGGAACATCCTGTTTCTTGACCTGAGTACTGCTTACATAGGTGTGTTTACTTTGGGAAAATTCATTGAGCAGTACACTTGTCATTTATGCATTTTCTATAGATATAGTCTTTTTTTGTGTGTGTGTGAGGAAGATCAGCCCTGAGCTAACATCCATGCTAATCCACCTCTTTTTGCTGAGAAAGACCAGCTCTGAGATAACATCTGTTGCCAATCCTCCTCCCTTTTTTTTTTCCCCAAAGCCCCAGTAGATAGTTGTATGTCATAGTTGCACATCCTTCTAGTTGCCGTATGTGGGACGCGGCCTCAGCATGGCCGGAGAAGCAGTGCCTCAGTGTGCGCCCGGGATCCAAAACCCGGCCACCAATAGCGGAGTGCGCGCACCCAACCCCCAAGCCACGGGGCCGGCCCCATATAGATATAGTCTTATACATGATCTTCAATAAATATAGACTTTAGAATAGTGAGGAAAACCTTCAGAAAGAAGACAAGTGAGGGAGACTTGAAATTAAATATACCCGATAATTACAGGTGTGTAATGGGCATGGAAACAGACAAATAGAGCAATCGACCAATACAGAAATAAAACGAACCTAACAATGGCCTGCATATGGACTCTAACCACAATGACCTTCTTTCGAGTCTTTAACTTGAAAGCTTTCTTTCCTCCATATTTTGCATTCCAGCCACGCCTCTTTGAGTAGCTGTTATTCATCGTTTACATCAAAGCTAAACTAGGATCTGTGCGCCAGAGCTGTGTGCTTCCAGAGGGTCTTGGGCCTCCCCCCGGTGACTAAATTGCAGCGTTCTCCCTGCTCACCTGGATCTGCAGCTGTTACGGGGAACCTGTGGTATGTACTGGATGTGCTTTTAGTGAATGAAGGAAGGGAGGGAGGGATCCTGGGAGGGAATTTAGTCCATCATAAATATGCTTTTTAAAATGTATAAAAAAGAGAAGGACTATTCAATAAACGGTATCATAACACCGGCTTAGCAATTTTTGAAAAATATAGCTAAATCTCTAACCTGCTCCTCATTGCAAAATAATTACGTATGGATTAAAGATTTAACCATTAAATGCAAAATGATAAAACATTAGAGAAAAGCTACAGATGATTATCCTTACACTCTCGGGGTGGGAAAGGCTGGAAGGCCTTTCTAAACATCTCAGATGTTCTAAAGGACAAGTTGAAGTTTGACCACATGGGAATTAGGACCTCTTAAGTGACAACAACCAAAAAAATGAAATCAAGCAAAATGAAGGGGTGAGAGGCCAGAGAACATATTTAAATCTATGTATTAAAAAGTTAATACACATTCTAAATATAGAAAGGATTTTTACAAAGTAAATATCTATTTAGAAAGTTCTAGAAATCACCAAAAACCCTAACCAAAAAATGGATAAATGACAAAAAAGGGAAAGTTGTTTTTAAATATTAAAAAGTGGCAAGTCTTTTCAACAAATGGTGCTGGAATATTTGAACATCCATATGGAAAATAAAATGAACCTCACACCTTATAAAAAATTACCTCAAAGTGGATCGTAGATCAATGTAAAAGATAAAACTGTACAACTTTTAGAGGGAAACATAGGAGAAAATCCTTTTGGTCTTGGGTTAGACAAAGAGTTCTTCGTTATGACAACAAAAGCATGATTCATAAAAGAAAAGAAAATGGATAAATTGGACCTCATCAAAGTTTAAAACTCTTGTTCTTTGCAAGACTCACTACAAAGGGAATGGAAGACAACACGGACTGGGAGAAAATTCTCGCAAATCACAGAGCTGGCAAAGGACTTGGATCCAGAGTACTCAAAATGTGGGTTCTCAAAACTCCACGGCAATGAAACAAGCAGCCCAGTGGGTACGTGGGCAAGAGATGTGGACAGCCTCTTCACCAGAAAAGATGTGCAGACGGCAAATAAGCACTGAAAAGATGCTCCACATCATTGGTCATTAGAGAAATGCAAATTAAAGCTACACACCTGTTAGAATGACTGAAAAAGAAACTAGTGGTGGCGAAGATTTGGAGCAACTAGAACTCCCACACATGGTTGATGGCAATGGAAAAGGGCATAGACACTTTGGAAAATACTTTGACAATTTCTCATGAAATTAAAGCCTGTACTTAATATGTTCAATCCAGGTGTTTATCCAAAAGAAATGAAAAACTTATGTTCACGCTAAAACCTGTATAAATGTTCGTAGCAGCTTCAGTGCTCTGGAGGCGTCCAGGACCCCTGTCCGTGCCCCGCACCAGCCCCTCATATCTCGAAGTCCCTCACACACCCCCTCGCCTGTCTTGCACCCGACATGTCTCTCTATCCCTAGCTGGTGCAGGAATCCTGTCCTTCATCCATCTGCCGCTGGTTTTGAATGTCCTCCAGCTCTGTCCCTCAACTGCCTCGTTCACACCTTCAGAGGACCTGGCGAATCCCAAATAGAATTCCCCCTCTGCTTGTACCCTTGCTGGCTCCCATCCCTCCTGGAGCAGATCCAAACTCCTTCTGAGGTCCTCAGAGGTCCCTGCCTTCTCAGCACCCCCTCCGTCCTCTTCCTCTCTCTTGAGTGGCTCATACATCCCCCCCTTCAGAGAACCTTCCAGTTCTGCGCCTGCTCCTGCCTCCGCACTTACCCCACCAGGCAGGGCGGCCGCTCCAATCCGTACTCATATCCTTGCTCTCCCTCCCCTGGGCTGGAAATCCCTGGGAGAGGGGACTGGGTGTTTCCTGTCCCCAGCACACAATTTCATGTTTGCAGTGTGGTCAATGAACGTTGGAGCCCGGGGTCCATTGTTGGTTCCCAAACTGGCCCCATACACAGAGGGCAGGGGGAGACCGAAGAAAGAGGCGGGCCCCTCCAGATGGGTAGGTGGCAGGTTTAATAAGCAAGGGGACTTAATTGTGAGGCTTGTCTTGGGCTCTGCAAGATGAGTAGATCTCCACACCTGCCTATTAGAATCTTAAAAGTTTATATAGAGGCCTCAACAGGGCTCAGTCACGTCTACCGTCCAGATGGTCTCAAGTGCACATTGCTCTCTCAAGGCTGCGTCCTCGGGAAAACGGCTGCCACTGGGAATGGTGGATGGGACGTACATTCCAAGGACAGGGGAAGTGGTGGGAGCCTCCGATTGCCCGGGTCCAGCTCTCTGGTCAACCGCAGTCGTGTCCTCTCCATGACCTCCTCCAACACCAGGTCTCTGAATTAATTTAATGTAGGAAACGTGGTTGAGCTGCTCCGAGGGGTTGCAGTGTGCTGGGCACTGTGGAGGACACACGTTGTGGCGTGACTAGCTCAGAATCAAGCACAGAAAGGAGGTGCATCTGTGAATTCCCATACAAGGAAGACAAGGCTAACTATGCACATGAGACACAAGTGGGGGGCCCAAGAGGGAGAGATTCTCGCTGACAATGCATATCCGGGGCTATGATGCACCAGGAAAAAATCTTCTAGCAATTTAAGTTATCCAAATATATAGAGTCGATTTTTGTTAGAACAATCAGCTTCTAGGCATCCACTGCTCTGAAGGCAATATTTTTTAAATGAGTAAAATGTTTTAATTTTAAAGATGTAAATGATCGATCCAGCCATGCATCTGGTCGATTGCCACTGTCTGGGAAGTGGATGGAGCCATTTGGTAGGTTTCCCACTTTTAAAAAAGTCTTCTTCCTTTGCCCTTGTCTGGATCAGAGTTAAGGAAATTAATTCTAGATGAAATAGATGATATAAAAGTCAAAAGAAAATGTCAAATGGTGAATTATTTGACTTTCTATGGCAAGAGCCTCAATGCCTTTTCCACTGAGCCTGGAGTAGAGGGTTCCTAGGGTTCTGTTCCAAACGAGAACCTCCCCATAGGACACATGTGAAACCTAACAGTAGAACATTTTGTCAAAGGCGATTCAACTGTCACTTCTTTTGACAGCAGCATGCACGTAACTACAGGGTGTGGATCAGGATCCACCGTATTCTAAGAAAACAGGATGCTGCTGCTACTGAGCCCCCATCTCACCTCCTCGGGCTGGGGCGGGGTGTCGGGGGTCTAAGACAGGAGGCCAGGTCAGGGGCTGCGCAGGCTGGAGTCAGGGGAAGCCCCAGAATCCCAGCCAAGGGGTCTGGTTTGCCTGCCCCAGGGGACTGTAGACCCGCCCTCCACCCAGGGCAGGCCCCTGCCCTAGAGGCCCGCTGTAATGGGTAAACCAGGGCCACCGCAGTGCTCACAGTTTGGGAGTTGGGGGCCAGCTAGACAGGCAGCTGCAGACGGCCAGGCAGTGTCACATCGCCGTCCAATTCTTCCCTCTCCGCCTGACCCTTGCCATCATGTGGTGGTCCGTCTACCACCCTGTCTAGGTGGTCTGGGCTCCCCTGAGAACCAGCTTGTGCGCTCCAGGGGAGCCACTCTCTGGGAAATGCTGCTCCACGACTCTGAGACCCCCTTTCTTCATTTGTCAAATCCCTCCAACAAATTGACCTCTGAGATGAGAACGGGCCATGAGTCGTTTCCATGGCGGCAGGAGCTTGCGGACCGGAAGGACCATGAAAGGACAGGCACCCCCATTACCATGTGCCCCCGCGTTATCCCACTACACTGTTCCAACATCGACCCCGTGTTCCACGGGGAAAGTGGAAACGTTATGGACTGTGAATATGATGCTATACAGTCAGACTTTTGTTTTCATTAATAATCATGTTTTCATCAATAATCCCTACACTTCTTGCCAATGTCTCTATATTTATATAATTATAATTAAATAATCATGTAAATATGATTATAATTACATGATTATTTATGATTAACAGTTACATTATTATGTTGTTGTTAACATTGTTACATTATTATTATCATTATCATTATTATTAAAATAATAGAGTAACAGGATAACAAATTTTTGCCAAGGCAGACACTAAAGATAAGAAGTACAAGCATCCACCTGTCCCTTGTCAGTATGCGCTCCCCACCCTCCAGGTCCACCTTTATTCCAGGCACATCTCTGAGGTGGCAGAGGCCTGAGTGTGGGAGGAGGAGGAGGTGGAGGAAGGAGGGAGAGAGGGGACTGAGCCAAGTTTTCTTGATTCCAGAATTTCTCCGATTTGTGTTATGGGCAATGTCAGCTGACTCTAATTGAGCCCCTGTGACTTTTTGGACCTCAAAACCACCCCACCCACACCCCCTCAACCAAACAAACATGGAATTGTGTTGCTGTATATTTGGCAAGACAGGCCAGTGGAAAGAGGCATGTCAAAAGTCTGGAACATGGAGGATGGAAACTGCCCTTAAGAGAGGCTGGCCAGCCTGGTGGGTGGGTGGAGATTGGAGCTGCACCTGCCTTGTGATCTGGCCCATGAATCCTGGCTCCGTCTGTACCACCTCTGTGATGGGGGGCTGGCTTAGGCACGCTGAGCCCCAGATTCCTTGTTTGTCAAATTGGGGCGATAACAGCCTGTATTCCGTCGTGTTTTGTGAGGGTAAATGAAATCACGCATAGAAAGCAGCTTTAGCACAGAGCCTGCCGCGTGGAAAATGCTCGGTAAATGTCGGCTGTTGTCATCATGGGGACTGGTTGAGAGAGTCGGAGATGTTTCATCTAGAAATAGAAGGCTTGAGTTGGCCTCGGGCTGCCATCAAACCTCTGAAGAAATGCTACATAGAAGCTGAGTTAGACTTTGCCCAGCTCCTGTGATTCGGGGTCAATACTAAGAACTTTCGATGGCATTAGGTCAACGGCCCCCAAGTGCCTTGAATTCAGAGCACACTTTCAAATTCCAGAGTTTGGGGTGGCACGTATGAAAGTGTTGAGGACTGATTTTAAAGCAAGTTTCAGAATTCTGAGAGTACAGATTGTTTTTATAGTAGTAAAATTAATTGATGTCTAAATTGAGTTTTCAATTAAAATTGATTTTTTTTACAATGGCAAAATCTCTCCCTACAATTCTTGCTGGTGTCTCTGCCAGGTGGACTGTTTCTGCCTTGACCAGATGTCCTGATACACTCGGGAAACCACCGTTCTCATGTTCCAGGACTGTGCTCTTGCTCGATGCTGCTTGGGGATATGGCGTCCGCTCCCTTCTCATCCGCGGCAAGTTGTACCGGTCGTCCACAGGTATGACCCATTTGAACTAAGATTCGGTCTGAAAGACAGTGCCATCGCAGTGCCCACCGTTGTAGCAAACGTTCATTTCGCTCTTTGCTGGACAAAAGAAAAAGTCACCGGTGGTGCCTCTGTGGACGTGTGTGGCCTGCCTGTGGCCACCTGGGCACACCCCTTGGGGGCCCAAGTCAGACTCACGCAGGAACGCACTGGGCCGTCTCACGGGGAGGGCGCTGTGCCGCAGGACATGTTCAGGTAGAGGTGAAATGGGACAGGTGAGGTGGAGACCGAAGTGGGGACCCCAGTGTTGGCTGGAGGGGTGAGTGAGAGGAGCGAATGGTCTTCCTAACCCTCCGAGGGGGACACCTGAGAACAAAAGAGGGGTTTCCGCTCCACCCTTGGCCCACCTGGAGGTCCTCCCAACTCTCCTTCATTAGTAATGATTAACACTCTCACTAAACAAGGCTCTGTGTTATAGGCTCTGGCATTAAAGGTTAATTGGCCCCGTAATAACTTAATCAAGGAATGCACATTACAAAGAGTTATCACCAGTAGTGATTCCCTCTCAGCTTCTCTCCATGGATTCCCTAAGTGCCTTTTAACTCAAAAGCCGCAGAGAGTTTGCATGAAGAACGGTGCAGCCAAGAGATGACCGTATTTTGCTGATGTAAAAGATGCAAAGGAAAAAGGAGAAGTGAGCCTTCATAAAGGTGGAATAAAGATGCAAAGACAATTGTGGAATGTGCAATCGATTATTTTAAAACAGCTAAATATAGATTGCTTCCATA
Source organism: Ceratotherium simum simum (assembly GCF_057802395.1). Lineage (NCBI taxonomy): Eukaryota > Metazoa > Chordata > Mammalia > Perissodactyla > Rhinocerotidae > Ceratotherium > Ceratotherium simum. The sequence goes on along the minus strand of NC_141933.1, from coordinate 3,269,610 downwards.
CCTGAATTAGTTTATTTTCGACTCTGCAGTGAGAGAGCTTGGATAGCTTCATGGGCGTGTGCGAGCATGAGTCTCTGTCGTCACACGTGTTGTTAAAAATAGCAAGTTAAACGGAAGGCATGGTTAAGAAAATAAACGCAGCTCGATGGGGTTGGCTTGTTGTCTGGCTTAAGGATCTTCACGCCCAGCCTCAGGGAAGAAGGGAGGTGGGTGCATCGTGGTTTGAGTTGGATCGTGTTGTGTGTGTGCAAAAGAGAGGTGTGTGTGTGCCTGCTGGTGACAACATGAGGTCAAGACTGAAATATTGTCCCACTGGGAACTCCAACTTGCTCCAAAGACTTAATTTCAGCGCTTCGGTGGCTTTATTTTTAACGTGACCTGTCTCGCAGAGCCTTGGGATTAACAACTACTAAAACTGCTGTAAAACAGCCTGACCAGCAAATTGTGATAGAAGTGCTGATGATAATTCCCCGGGGTGGGCTGGGAGCTAATTGGATTGTGGTGGCTTGACAGAAGCATCTGATGGAGGTCCGTTAAAGCCAGGCCATCGTTACACCACGTCTGTATGTGATAGAACCGTGAGCCGTAACATGTTAGGGGCACGAAGGGCCCTGCCTGGCTGCTAGCCCAGTCTGGAGACAGCAGTGTTATCAAGGGGTCCCACTGTCCTTCTCAGACCCCATCCTGCCCCCGAGAAGGATACCTGGGCGGTCAACAGGGAGCTGCACTGGTCTTAGATCAGAGAGTGAAGAACATTGCAGGTGAGGCTCATATTTTCTTTCTTAACATAATAAACGAAGAAATGTTTTTCCTTTAAAAGACCTGGGTGGAGAGCAAACCCTCAAAGGGAGAGAGGTGTGGTGCTGGAGGCAGCTGGACAGAACCTGTATCAGCTAGTGTGGGCCGAGTTACACTGTGGTAACAAACATCCCCCAATTCTGGTTGACATAACCCAATAATGGTCTGTTTCTCACTCACCACTGTGGGTCTGGGGGACTCTCCAGATCAGCTGACCTCCACGTGCCTCCAGAATTATCACAGCAAAGGCAGAGAGAGCAAGGAGAACCCCCCCACCCAGCTCTTAAATGCCTCCAATTCTGCTTCCACTCACGCCTCATTGTCCAAGGGACGTGACGTGGCCACGCCTCACCTCAAGGGGGCGGGGAAGGTAATATTCCTCCTGTGTTCAGGAAGGGCAGGAGAACCAGAAATAGGATTGACAGGCCTCAGTAATGTTTGTGGTGAGGCCATGTCTTATGTAGAAATGCAGGGGCAACTTTCCTAGGGACGAGCCTTCATTTGTGGTTCCCCCCATCAGATGGATTATTCTGATAATTTCCTCTCCCCAGGAGCACACAATCTATTCTCCTCCTGTATCAATAAGAAGGAGAATATTAAAGTCACATGCATGCACACACACACACACACACGTGCACACACTCCGAAAATAGTGGCATGAGAGTCTACAATGTTGAAGAGCTTGGTCTTGGAGTCAAACAGACCTGAATTTGAGTCTTGCCTGTTACCTGCCAGTTGTGTGACTTTGGACAGGAAATTTACCTTCTAAACCTCGGTTCTCTCATCTACCCAATGGGGACAATGACGACAACAATCTTATCTGGTTGTGGTGAGAATTAAATAAGATACTTTAAGTAAAATCCTCATAATGAGTGCTCCAAAGAGTTTTTACTAGCTATTAATAGCTAATAAATAGCTGTTGCTGTTATTAGCAGCATAAATTGCATTCTGCTCACTAACACACACAATTCAAGTCTGAAAAATGATACAGAACAAGATTTGAAGAACTTGTACCAACAACAAAATATCAGTTCAAGCACTTGGTTTCTGGTGTTCCAGTTAGTCACTACTCAGCGGAACCCAGCTTCCTTTCCTATTTCATTCCATAGAGTGCACCAGATGCTTCGTTCAATGGATGGATGGGACTGATCGTCCTGAGCTGGCTGTAGTGCTGCCGCCCTCACGTGCCCCTGACGTCCACGACAAGAAGAACAGACCCCAGACACAGCCGCTCCTTGAGCCTCAGCCCCAGAACGCGAGACGCAGAGTGGAACTGACCTGAAGATCTTCTGACCCACAGCCCGGAATCCAGCCCAGTGGAGCCCAGGGGGGCCCCGCAGAGCCACAGCCAACCCGCAGTCCAGGGAGTAGGAAATACACGCTCTGGGTTGGAAAGCCACTAAGATTTTGGGGTTGTTTGTAACCACAGCAAGAGCTGACTAACACGCTTAGAATGTGAAAAGGCCTTGAGCCCTTGGTCTGATGTCAGACTTACATTCAACTTTAGCATCAAATAAGGTATATTTGTTAACGCAGAATGATGTCTCCAAGATGTTGTAGGTTTAAAAATGGCTAGTTTGAAAATATGGTTGCTATTATATATTTATTCATAGCTTCACGTGCATACATACGTGTGTAAATACATAAAAACTCACCTGTGAAAATACATACTAAAAGGTTAACGATATTTGCTTCTTAATACTTGGACTTATAGGTGATTGTTCACAAATCATGTTTTGCATTGTTTTTAAATTATAAAATTATTACACAGATGGTTAAAAAAAAAAAAATCCAAACATTATAAGAGGGATATCCAATGAAAAAAAGTAAGTCTTTCTCCTCTTCTGACCCCCTGTCTCACTTATTGGAAGTAATAGTTTCTTGATGTCATTCTAGAAATGTTCCTCAATGACTCCAATTCACCAACTAGCCAAAAAACTAAAGTTTAACCAGTCTCTGAGTGAACAGACATAAGAATCTAAAATAATATTATATTCAGGACTAATTCTTAATGTACTATGCCGAACTAATCTGTTTCTCATTAAAATTATGGATTAAATTTTAATCCCCATATTTCTAGAAATAAGAAAAATAAAGTCTTTGTACCCTTATTTGTTTACTTAGTCTAAAGCTTTGAAAAAAGAGAGCTCATTGAATATAAGAATTCAGGATTATCTATTATGTCATTAGGCCAATTTTTAAATCTTTATTAAAGGATTTTAAAGAAAGGAAAAAATTTCATAAAGATCTCGTCAGCCCCTCAGCAGGTCTAGACCTACCCTGTAGATTAAAAAATTTTTCCATTTTAGTAGAATTTGCAGTTAAGGTCTGAAGCCATGTGAACGGAAAGAAAATAAATCAACATAGGTTCCCTGGAAGTTTACTGTGTGTCCATTTCTATGATCCAAATCATAGATGCAACCAAGGGAAAAAATGTTAAATAGGATGTGACACTAAATCAATATATGAAACAGCCATGTGAAAATTGACACGGGAGAGGTGGGTTCCCAAGAAGATACGAGTTCTTTTTCTAGTGGGACGTCTCTCCTGGTTTGAAGAGTTAAGTCATTGAAATTGGCAATTTGTCCATGGAATCTGACTGGTCCTGGGGTCAGGGGAGGCCCAGGCTCCCAGGAAGGCAATGTTACCATCCAGGATGTAGAAGGTGAGACCCGAGGAATAAGGTGTGGGTGTCCAGCTGGGGCAGCCACGTCCTGGTTAGGGTCTGCACTGGCCCCTGTCGAGTAGGGAAAGTCCTTGGTCCCTTACGTTATGCTTTTCAGTCTCCTGTCCTTCGCACTTTTCTAGATGACCCATAATCTCCTGCCGGCCTCCCCGTGCTGAGGAATCCCACCCACCCGGCTCTGCCTTCTCCTGGATCTGGGAAAACAATGGGTGGGGAACAAAGACAACAATGATGGGGAATTTGGAGTCAGAGCTGTGGCCACTTTGGGAAACAACGTGGCAGGTTCTTGAAAATCGAAACACACCCCTACAGTCTGACCCAGCCATTCCACTGCTAGTCCTCACCCAGGAGAAATGAAAACACACGTCCACGCAAAGACTTGTGAATGGATGTTTATAACAGCTTGATTTGTAACAGCCCAAACCTGGAAACAACCCAAATATCCATTATCAGGTGAATGGATAAGCAAAGTGTGGTGTATCCACACCACAGAGACGATTCAGGAATATAGAGCAGTGAGCTGTTGTTGATACACATGGCAATCTGAGTCAATTTCAAATAAACGATGCTTAGTGAAAGCCGGGTCAAAAAAAAAGTCAAAATTGTATGATTCCACTTATATAAATGTCTAGAAAATACCAGTAAAATCTATAGCGCAGAAAATAGGGAGTTGCCTGGGGTCAGGGTTGTGTGGGAAGGAGGGACCACCAGGGGGCATGAGAGAATCTGAGGGGTGGTGGAGGTATTCACCCTCTTGATTGTGCTGATGGTTTCATGGATGACATGTGTGGTTCTCAGGTGGGGGTAATTTTGCCCCTCATGTGACAATGTGTGGAGACCTTTTTGTTGTCATAGCTGGGGGGTTGCTACTGGTATCTAGCGGGCAGAGGCCACCAAGGATGCCGCTAAACATCTTATAATGCACAAGACAGCCCCCCTATAACAAAGAATTCTCCAGCCCAAGAGGTGGATAGTACTGAGGCTGAAACCTTGGTGTGTAGATATGTCAAAACTTACCAGATCGTACTCTTTAAATGTGGGTAGTTTATTGCACATCAATTACACCTCAATAAAATTGAAAAATAATAAAATCCCAGCCCTGCCACTTGCTAACTATGTGACGTTGGCTATTTCACTTCACCTCAGTTTCCACTCTGAAAATATGGGGGATGATAACATTTATTTCCCCGTGCTGTGTGGCGTGAAATGAGACCCTGAAATGGGAGCTGTTCCATGCCTTCAGCACAGGGAGCTGAGTTCAGCTCTCAGGTGAGGAACTTGATAAATCATCCATGGAAAAGACATTAAAACTGGGCTCAAATCTTTTTAGAAACCAATGGACAAAGTGGAAAACGACCTCGGAATTTTTAGGTACTGGTCCCAGGCCTGTGGGCCAGGGGAGATGGAACACTGGACAGAGACTGGCAGTCAGCTCACCTGTAGGTACCAAGGACCTTGGGATGACCTTGAGATCTGGCTGTCAGTCTGACCCCAACAGGAAATATGACTCTGATATGATCTATGTAAAAATACATAATTTTTTTTTTGTTTGGCCAAAATTAACATTCACTGGGCTTCAGCCACAAAAACACTCAAGAAAATTGAAGAGGCTTGAAGGTCTTAAAGCAAAGCCCACCTCTCCCAGGCCACCCTCGACACTGGGCTCTGTGCCGGCGAAGCCGTCTGAGGATTGCTAATGGTGCACATTTTTGCAGTTTAGCTGGAGACCCAGTAATCATGGCATTACCCCTGCTGGGCCCTCCCCCCACCTCCCACTTCCACTCAATGGCACCTTGAGGAAGGTATGGAGGAGGGCGGCTTAGCAAACAGGAACGGAGAGCCTCAATCAGCTCTTTGTTCTCCTGGAAGTCTGCGCAGACAGGGAGAATGACGCTGGCTCCCGAACATAACTCCTTTGTCCTATGCACCGTTCCGGGACCTTTCAGAATCCAGTGGTTGGGGAGGCCACTATAACAACCCATCACACGTTCAACACCCTTCAGTCCCAGAGTGAGTGAAGAGCTGTCTGCCCTCTGGAGACAGTGGGTGAAGACAAGCTGGTCTCCCTGACGCACTAGCTTTTCTCTGCACAATGCAGCCACGTCTGAGCGCATCTCAAAGAAGGCAGCAGGGATGGGAGTGGATCCCAGAGAACTCCAGGATTTTCCCCCTGAACTGTGCTCCTCTGGGAACATGGACCATTTCCGGTCCATTGGGATGGTGAGAGCAGCTCTCACTTCTGACCCTGCCCTGTCCCTATCATGGAGCCTTTGCTGTCTGCAGAATGAGGCACCCCCAGAATGGTGGAGAAGACTGTCAGCCTGGCACTACCTCTGGGGTTCACTTGGTGCTCACGAACCTTCAGGCTTGCCCTCCATGCTCCAGGGGAACCGAACACGCCCTGGAGCATCCTGTGTCTGCGATGGCGTTTTCTCTGCAATGGGCAGCCTGCCTCGATGTTCTGAGGCTGGGTGACATCCCTGGGACCACGCACCCCCCATTCCTCCCACCATAGCAGTGACTGCGGGGGCTGGCCCTATCTGGCAGGGGTCCCTCTCCCACTGGACTGAGACAGGAGCCATATCTTGATCACTTCTGAACCCTCCGTACCAGGTCCAGTGCCCGGCACAGAGAGCTCCTCAATTACTGTGTGTTGAATCACCGTGCTCGGCAAGGGTTGGATGAAACTGACTTTCTTAAGGGATTTTATGATCTCAGATATCAAGCAGAAAGAGGGGGCAGCTGCCAGACGGTCAGCCACTTGTGGAGAGGGGAGACTCCGGCTTCTCATGGCCCCACTCAGCCCTTAGGGTTTCGAGGCTCATTTTGGACAAGAGGGACCGCTGAAGCTGACTGGGTGCCAGGTGCCTGGCTCAGAACAGGCCGGGCTGGTTGAGTGGGTTGTGTGGGGCAAGAATCAGGAAGAAGGAGGTTCTTCTTCATAATCCAGCTTGTTTATCCAACAAACAATAAAACAGGGCAGGATTGTTCGGAGACGCTGGAAGGCGTCCTTGGGAGAGCCCCCAGTGGAGCGAGAGGTCTGTTCAGGAATGCATGGAGCCTGGGAAACACGGAGAGGGCTGGAAGCTGGTGTGAGAACACAGGGATGGGGCCCGGGCTGCAGCGCTGGCTCCAGAGCGTCGATTGTGTGCATTTCTTCCCAGCTCTGTGGTCACTATGTGTGTAGTCAACTTCTTGTGTCAACTTGATGGCGCCATGGGGGGCCCAGATATTTGATCGAATGTGATCCTGGACGTGTCTGTGAGGGTGTTGCTGGATGAGATTACGTTTGAATCAGTAGACTGGTCAAGCAGATGGTTCTCCCCAAAGTGGGTGGGCTTCGTCCAATCAGTTGTTCTAGTCCAACCTAGACTAGAACAAAAGGCTGAGTAAGGGGAATTCGCTCTGTCCTCCTGATCGTCTTTGAGTTGGGACATTGGTCTTCTGCCTTTGAATTTGGACTAGGACTAGAACTTGCACCATTGCTTCTCCGGGATCTGGACTTCTCAGTGTCCTTAATTGTGTGAGCCAGTTCCCTATAATTAATCCCTTTGTAAATATATACACCCTCTTGGTTTTGTTTCTCTGGAGAGCCCTGACTCATACACAGTGGTACCTGAAGGTGCCCGTGGTAGGGCCTTTATGCCATGAGCAGCAGCAAGTGCTATGATTCAGTCCCCCAACTCCTCCCCAACCCCAGCCCCATTTACCAGCATCCCGTCACAGCCCAAGGAGCATCTCTGCCACCAGAATACTTTCTCAGGACAGCCAAGGCGACGTTCTCCTCTCTAGGCTCCACCAACGACTGAGCTGAAATGGACCTCAGCCGTCATCTGGAGCCACGCTGCACAGGTGGGGAGATATCGCTTCCTCTGAGCAAAGGTGTGTCCCTCACCTGCGTCCACTCTCGTTTTCCTCTCTGCTCCATCCGTGCTGGCTTCTCGTCTGGTCCCCACTGCACCGTGAGGTCTAAGTGCATGACCACGTCTTACCCTCGCTCTGTCCCCAGTGTCAAGGACAGAGTCAGCCACAGTGTGGAATGGAGTGCTTCTGCCCAGGAAATCGGGCGGAAGATGACGGGAAGTCGTCTACGAATTTGATGACTCTAGGGACCTCGTATAAGTGGAATGACACAGTATTTGTCCTTTTGTGTCTGGCTAATTTCACTCAGCATAGTGTCCTGAAGGTCCATCCATGTTGTAGCACATGTCAGAATTTCCTTCCCTTTTTAAGGCTGAGTAATATTGCATTGTGTGCATAGACCACATTTTGTTTATCCATTCATCAGTTGATGGATACTTGAGTTGTTTCCATGTTTTAGCTATTATGAATAATGTTGCTATAAACATGAGTGTACAAACATCTGTTTGAGACCCTGCTTTCAGTTCTTTTGTGTATATACCCAGAGGTGGAATCGCTGGATCATATGGTAGTTCTATTTTTAATTTTTTGAGGAACCTCCATACTGTTTTCCTTAGTGGCTGGACCATTTTACATTTCCACCAACAGCGCACAAGGTTCCAATTTCTTCACTGATCAACCCTTGGATTTTTGGTCTTTTTTGATAGTGGCCATCCTAATCGGCATGAGGTGGCACCCACTGTTGTTCTGAGAAGTCCCCACATTGCTGTGTGCACACGTAATCCATGGAGTGAGAGTCTTGCGCAGTCCCATCTGCTGTGTCACTAACCCAGTGGCCAACGGCTGGACGCCGGGCTGCCCCACGCCCTCGCTTCCACAAATGGTGCCAGATGGATCCTGGGCATGTGTCCTGCTGGGGAGGACACAGGGGGAGTCTCTCTTGGGCAGCCTGCATGAGCCTGATTGCTGGATCGCAGACCCACTCGGGTCTGCCCTTTCCAGACTGGTGCATTCCGGATCCGCCCCCCACAGTGGTCTGGGGGGCTCCTGTCTCCTCACTGTCTCACCAGCCCTTGGCATTTGCCAAACCCTCTGACTTCTACAACTGTGTCCTGTAAGGGGAATTCTTGTGTTTTAATTTGCATTTCTCTGATCACTGGTGGATCTGAGGAGCTCTTCGTCGGTGTGTGCATCGTGTGCATCTGCCCTTCTGTGAATTACTTATTTGGGTTACTTTTTTGCCTTAAAGCACCATTCCTGCCATCTGTCTTTGAAACAGGAGGAAAACCGGTTACTTTTAACTAAAAGCCGGCTTTTGACAGCAGGAGCATGCCGTGTGCGTGCAAAGGTCAGGTCCAGCCGAACACAGTCTTCCCAGGCACTCTCTTTCCTGTCACTGCCGTGCAGCGCGGCAAACTCGGCATGTGGCCTTCAGCATGCAGCAGAGGAAGGGGCTCGGAGGCTGGGGGTGCAGGGGGTGGGTGATGCAGCCGTCTTTATTGCTCCGGTAGAGCAGCAAGCCGGAGACTTGACGTGCTCTTTCCACTCACTCGGTGGTCAGTCCAGTTGCTCCTTCAAGCAATGCCAAGCAAGAGGGTGCAGTCACTCAGCGGGCCAGCCAGCCACCGTCACAGTAGCCAGGCCCGTGTGGTACTCAGAGCCGGCACGCAACCCTGGGCATACGACACAGGATTTTTAAAGGCTGGCTCTGAAAGCAACTAGATCATGGGATTCTAAAAACATCTGTTTTAAATTGTGAGCACAAAGCTCAAGGCCAGCACCCCCGTGCCAGGACAGGAGCCCCCGAGACCGTGGGCAGGTGCCAGCAGGGCTGAGGAAATGCTGCAGTCTAGGGCAGTCGTTCCGGGAAACCTGTCCCTCGAGGCCGTCCCCTGCAGCAAGGCGGGTGATGCCTGCACAAGGCCAGAGGACCCTGTCCACATCCACTGGGGACGTGACGGGGTCCCCTGAGTGGGAAACAGCAGACCCGCCCACACGTCCCTGAGACTGTGGGAAACCAAGGCCCAGGGCTCTGGCATCATCCTTTGAGGGACAGAGACTTGTGAGTTGGTCTGGGAGGAGAAGCAGTGGCAAGGCGGGAGGTAACATCCCTCCCTGGGGAGGGGAAGCCATTGGTCCCACCCCTCCAGCCTCTAGTCCAACAGCAAACAATGCCCCTCCTCTGAGTCGGCTGCCTCTCTCACATCTCTCTCCAAAGTGAGCTTGCAGGCAAATAAATGTTTAGTCTAAGCGTGTCCCCTATATGGCATGTGATATACTTGTACCAAAACATTATTTATTGTTTTTCTGAAATTTGAATTTGACTGTCCGTCCTGTATTTTAAAAAATTTTATCTGTCATCCTTTTCTAAAAGCAGTTGTAGGTTCACAGCAAAAATGAGCAGAAAGTACAGAGAATTGTCACATCCCATATACCCTCTGTCCCCCCGACCCCCAGCCTCTCCCACTATCCACATCCCCACTGGAGTGCTACAGGTCCATGAACCTGCGGTGACACGTCATCATCACCCAGAGTCCACAGCTGACGTCAGGGCTCAATCCTGGTGTTGTCCATTCTGTGGGTACGGGCAGATGTATAATGGCCTGTATCCATCTGGGTGAGCGTCGGCCCTAAATCCAATGATGAGTGTCGTTATGAGAGGAGAGAGGAGGAGACAACACAGAGGAGAAGGCAGAGAAGATGGAGGCAGGGATCGGAGGGATGCGTCTACAAGCCAAAGAACGCCAAGGATCACTGGCTGTCACCAGAACCTAGGGAACCCTGGAACGGGTTCTCCCTCAGCCTCTAGAGGGAACCAACTCTTCTGACACATTGATTTCAGAATTCTGGATCAATTTCTGTAGTTTAAGCCACTCAGTTTGTGGTCATTTGTTACGGCCGCCCCAGGGAGCTAAAACAGGCCGTGAGGAAAAGGAGACAGACATGGAGGTCAAGGTACAGCCGAGGCTCTCCGTGTAAGCTGGCCCACTTGTGACAAACCCGAAACCATTTCTAGGGGTGGACCAGGGAAGAAAATGTGTGTGCTGTTTCTCACAACAGGAAAACTAAAGAAGAAGAAGGGACAAGAGGCCACATGGCACAGATAAAAATATGAAAAATGCTGTATTTCACAATTTTATCAGTTCTGCCACCCAGACTCAGTGATCAATGATCTTTCTTTTTTCCACCCCAAAAGAACGTGTTGCATAAGCTCAGGTTTCTAGGGACCAGAGGAAGGCAGAAAACACCATCTCAAGCTCTCCCCAGTCAGCTAAGCGATTGGCCCCAGCTCCCCAAACGGCATCAGCGAAGCGCTAGAGACGATCTGATCTCCACCCAGCCCAGGAGGGAGGTGGGGGCCTGGAGCAGCCAGCACAGCTTCTGATGGTGCCAGTTCAACGACTAGTCTAGAGAAAATGCAGGCAGCAGGCTTGAGCCAAGACTTAGAATTTATCAGCATCAGTGGTCTTTCCTGGAGAAAAGCCATCTTGGAAACTGTGCATGTTCATAAGGAACATAAAGAATACTTCTAAGGGCGTGTTAGGCCTCCGAAGCCTTTCAGAATGACTCCATTTGCCAAGGTTTGCACCTCGCCCACCTTGCCAGTCAGTGTCCGATGGTGTCCCCAGGGCAGGGGAGGGAGGGAGTCTGAGATCATAGGGCCACAGCGGTGTCTGGGGACACTGGGAATGACTGACGGCAACTCCATGCCCTGGACACTTGGGTCTGGGCTGTTGTCTCCTTCATCCATTGGCCCTCCTGCACTGCTCCATCAGCTATAGGACAGAATTATCTCTACAGCGAACCCGACTGGGACACGTCCAGGGCCACCTTGATAGAGGAGGGCAACGCTGGTCTAATGGATGACCTACATGTTAGGCATCAAGGGATGCCAGAAGACCTGCCCACCTCACACTGCCCTCCCTTCTGCCATGTGTCCTGAAACCTCCTCCCCTAGGGATCCCAGGAGAATGAGTTGCTTCCTCCATGGTTCTTCCCTGAACACGCAATTGTGACCCTGTTACAACACTTAGTGCACAGCTAGGGATCTGGTCAGGAGACAGAAACCAAGCGGCTGTTTTTGCAGAGAGAATTTAATATAGGAGAATGTAGAAGGATTGCTACCTGGATATAAAGTTATTTGTACCTTGCTTACGAAGGCCCTGTGAGAACCCCAAGGTGTCATGGAGGCAGCAGCTGCAGGGAGCAGCTACTAAAGAGAAGAGATTGGAGTGATGACAACGTGGAACCCAGGAAGGGACGGCCCCACAGTGCTCCACGTCCGACCTCCGAGGAGGAAGCACTGGCAGGCCGGTGGGATGGGTGTCCCTGAGGGGTGACAGTGTCACTGGCTCTGCGAGTGATGGGAAACGTGCAGACTGTACCAACTGCACTATGGAAAGGGATTGCCACTGCCAGATCGAAGAGGTGTCGCTGGGAGATGCTCCCAGAAGCAGGAAGCAGACAGGAAGGACGTGCCCCTCCCGCCTCCAGCCCTGCAGCCTCCTGCGGCATCCACCACAGGCAGAGCCCCAGTAGCTGGCTGGTCTGCAGAGTCCCAGCCCCTGCCTCACAAGGGGTGTGGAAGAGGGGTTGGAGCTGGGAGCCCACAGTTTTGTAACAGGCACAGTCCACTCCTTTGGCGTCTCGGCCTCCATACGCACCTTTGACTCGGATCTGAACTTCCCTGCAAAAACAGCAACGACTTTGTGTCTGCCTAACAAGCTTCATACAGCTAATATCCTTCTTACAAATGAAGATTTTCTCACCCTCTCCCCCAAGTGAGCAGCTACAAAGCCTACCAGCCTTCCGTCCTTCTTTGGGAGGTATCACACCACACCTCTGGGCTACACCAAATACTTCTGAAACCCAGCCACAGTCTGCACTGGTTCCCTACGGCTGCCGTCACAAATTGCCCCAGTCTTATTGGTTTCAGACAACACAGATTTATATCCAGCAGTTCTGGAGCAGCTCAGAAGTCTGACCAGGGTCTCGCTGGCCTTAAATTGGCAGGACTGTGCTCCCTGCAGGATGTAGGAGAAAATGTATTTCTGGCCTTTTCCAGCTTCTAGAGGCTGCCCCATTTGTTGGCTCATGGGCTCTTCCTCCATCTTTAAAGCCAGAAATGTGGCATCTTTCTCTCCACTCTTCTTTTCTGAATCCCAATGTCTTTCCAAAGTCTGACACAGCAGGAGGCTCAGTAAATACAAGGCAATGGATTCTTATAAATGCAGCTGTGTGCGGGGCCCTCTCTTCCAGATGATTATAAGCACCAGAGGACCAGCCTGTGTCTACATCACCTACAGGGCTGCCTTGATCAAATCCAGGCGTGATTGGATCTACGTGCCCGAAACCAGCATATCGAAGATTAATACGTGTTTTTCAATTGGATTAAATTTCTTTGATAAAGCAGTCAGCATGTTAACATTCCTTCTGCTAAGCAATGATCAAGAATTCATACCCTCGTATAAATTAGTTCCTAAATTCTCTATCAAAAAGTGGAATGAGAAAAGAAGGAAGGAGGGTGTAAAAGCACAAAGCATGTTGTAGTGGATTAAATGGTGGCCCCTGCCCCAAATACGTCTAAGTCCTCACCCCCATACCTGTGAATGTGACCTTATTTGGAAATAGGATTTTTGTGGATGACATTACGTTCAGGATCTCAAGATGGGATCATCCTGGATTTAGGGTGGGCCCTAAATCCAATGATGGGTATCCTTATAAGATGGGGTAAGACACAGAGACACAGAGGGGAAGGCGATGTGAAGACAGAGGCAGAGACAGGAGAGATCTCTCCACAAGCCAGGGAACACCAAGGATGGCTGGTGACTGCCAGAGCTGGAGGAGGCGAGGAGGGATTCTCCCCAGAGCCGCCAGAGTTCTGGCGGCTCTGGGGAGAATTTTGGACTTCTGGCCAGAATTGTGAGAGTACAAATTTCTGATGTTGTTAAGCCACCCAGTTTGTGGTTCTTTGTTACAGCAGCCACAGAAAACGAGTACACATGACTAGTGGGCCTTCAGATGAAATGGCACAATGAAGGACCCTTCTGGGGGCCATCAGATAGCAGAGGGAGGTGTGGGGAGAGAGGGGCTCAGGAAGACACAGTAAAAAGGTGGTGTGGGTGCCCCTGGGATATACCCACCCTTCACGATTGCGTGCAGGTAGTTCTCCTGGGTGGGGCTCACTGGGCCAGTCACAAGAGCCAAGGTAGACCCAGCTCCAGAAAGCCCGGGTCTGCGTTGGCCCCAGTTTGGGCTGAGAAACTCTGTACCTGTAAGTGGGGTGCATGGAGGAACCCCTGGTCAAACGGATGCCCGTTTGAGGAAGGATTTTCAGGCTAATTCAGCAGGCAAGGGCGGGGATACGGGTGGGGAACACTCATGTTCACAGTCTATATGATCCAGTTGCTTAGGGCTTGCCGGACAGTGGAGAAAACTCAGTTGTTCTCCCACCAGGGTGGACGCCAGAATGAACACACCCACAGCTTCAAATGCAGGAGAGCAGCGCCAGGAATCATCCAGAATGTTTTCTTTGATGAAGGAACGAGGAGGGATCAGGAAACCACAAGACAAAGAAAGTGACACCAATGGCGGGTGCGGGATAGAAGGGTTCTTGTGGAAACGTTCCCGTCTCAGGTTCCCATTGACTTGAAACAATGGCCAGTGCTTCCGTGAGCAATCTGGGGCCACCCCGCGGAGAATGGAAGTCAGGCTGTGTTCGTGGAGGATGAATTCTAAGGAGACAACTTAATAGCCTCTGTCTGCAGATGCACGATTCTCCTGGAAGCGGGGAGCGGGGCGGCAATTACAGAATTTGAACTTCTGTGAGGCATCTGGGCGACATTATGAACTGAAGCTTGAAAAAAACACTTTGCCTTGGCTTCCTGATGTGAATATGAAAAGTAGTGGATAATGTGCTGGAAAGGTGGTCTGTTCTGCCTGGAACCACCCCTGGGCAGCCCCTGCCCACACGCAGGGTGGGGGGCAAACACATTTTTTTGTGTGTGTGTGTGAGGAAGATCAGCCCTGAGCTAACATCCATGCTAATCCTCCTCTTTTTGCTGAGGAAGACCGGCTCTGAGCTAACATCTATTGCCAATCCTCCTCCTTTTTTCCCCCCAAAGCCCCAGTAGATAGTTGTATGTCATAGCTGCACATCCTTCTAGTTGCTGTATGTGGGACGTGGCCTCAGCATGGCCGGAGCAGCAGTGCATTGGTGCGCACCCGGGATCCGAACCCGGGCCACCAGTAGCGGAGTGCACGCACTTAACCGCTAAGCCACGAGGCCGGCCCCAAACACATGTTTTTAACGTGACAACTTTTTCACCAAAACTTTTGGGTTGCGTGTTGACATGGCGCCATGGAAAGCTGTTATAGGAGTAAAAGGGAAAGCAAAGGGCAGCCATTCGATACTTGATTCAATCAGGGGTCACACCATGAGAGCCACGGAGAAGACGAGCAAATGGGGGCCACCTTTTTACGTGTCTGCCTCCATCTCCAAGGGCTGCAGGATCTTGAACCTCACGATAGAACCTTGTTCTGTGTTCTAGTAATCTGTTACTGGGTAAGCAACGACCCCATGACGTAGTGTCTTAGAACACCACCATTTATTTTCTTTCATGTGTGACTGGGGGTGCCTGGGCTCAGCCAGGGGGTCCCTCATGTGGCTGCAGGCAGCTGGTGGTTCTGCTGGGTGTTTTGGGGGCTTCCTCCCTCACATGGCTGGCGTCTGACGCTGGCTATTGGCTAGAACTCCAACCTACATCTTCTCCATGTGGCCTGGGCTTCCCCACAGCATGGCGATTGGATTCCAAGAGGGAGGGAGAGAGCAAGCCGGCAGAAGCCTAGTTGCCGCTTATCATCAAGGCCTCTGGGCTTGGAAGTCAGATGGCATCACATTTGCCACATTCTGTTCATTAAAAGCAAGTCACTAAGACGACCATCATTCAAGGGAATGGGAACTAGGCTCCAACTCTTGATGGTGGAGTGTTGAAGACTTTGCAGTGTTTTGAAGCCACCGTCCTTTTCTTCTGGAAGTGGCGGAAGGAAGTGGGGTGGGTGGGCTCTGGCTTTGCAATCCTTGGAGTTCGCAGGCAGTATTCCGAAAGCAGCCTCATGCAAGTGGAGAGCCCACAAGTCAGTGAGATGTTATCCTGTGACCTGGTGCCCAAGCCTCAGTTTCCCCATCTGACAAGCAGTAGTCCTGGATTCAACCCTGGTTCTCTCCGCCCCAAGTGCACAGTGGTACCCATGCCACAACACCACCAGAATCTTCCGGACCTTCATGATGGCCCCATGTTCCTAGAGGTTTAGACATACATACCTGAGAGTTTCACTCATACTTAGATTTTTATTTAACCAAACCAAGCTCTTGGTTATCTGCTCTGCCCGCAGAATGGTAAAGAAGACATCTTTACCCTGTTTCCAGCCTCTTTGCAGGGCTCTGTGTTGGGCGCTGAGGAGCAGAGTGAGGGCCAGCCTTTCCTCTCCAGGGTCTGGGTTACACACCCCAGCAGGAACATCCCCAAGCGGCCCATACATGGAGCGCCAGGTGCCCACCCTGGCCAGCAGCAGCTGCTCACTGACAGCCCCTCGAGGTGACCAGAGGATGCTGGGAACCAGAGCGGGGGCAGCGTAGGGAGCAGACCCTCCTTGCACCTCCGTGCACCTGCAGATGGTAATCCTGGCCGGGAATCAAGGGGGACCACACACCCCCACCTTTCATGCTGGTTAATGAGCAATTTGCTGGAAATCAGCTCCTTTCCCCTTTGCGTTGGCCCATTAGCTGGCAAATGAGTAATTTTTGATCATTATTGACTAATTTCAGAGGCAGCATTAATCGAGGGCTTAATTATTCCGTGCTTATCCAATATATCAGCCGGTTATTCCACAGCAGCTCTGGAGGAACTTCCGCTACAAAGTCAACATTAGTAGGCCTTCAAAGCACCTGCCAGGGGAGTCATAACCCAGCCTCTGTGTATATGCCCCCCCTCCCCACCAAGTCAGAGAAGTTGATGCCACCACTATGGAGGAATGACACGCTTATTTGGAATGAGAATAAGACTGACTGGTAGAATCATCTAGAAGGAAAAGCATCATTGAGTCAAGTCTTACAGAGAGGTGCCACTAGTCCCTTATGGTGAGTCAACAGAGCGAGGTCAACGGGCAGTCGGTGTTGGGGCTCCTTACAGCTCCTCTCCTGAACTTTGACCCATGCGGGGAGGGTGGTCAGAAAGAAAACATGCTAGACTGCTGGTCAGGAGACCTGGGTTTTAGCCCTTGGTGTGACCTTGAATGAGTGTCTTAACCTTTGTCATTCGTTCCACGTTCTGGAAGCCGTGATGGAACGCTTCCTGTTCACCAGGTACCACTCCCCGCCCTGTGGACGCAGCAGTGACCCAGACGAGCAAGTCCCTGCCCTCACTGAACTCACAGTCTCTCTGGGGAGATGGATATTAACCAAATGATTGGATGTGTAGCTAATTAAAGTTGTGGTAGTTTCTCCAAGGCAACCCAAAGGTCTTAGGAAAGCTTACACAGTGGACATTCATTGGCTGCCCACCCAGCATCTATTCCCTCTTCCTAACTGCAACCAGACTTTCTTTGGGGAGCACCCCTCTATGGGGCAGACTGGAGTTGGGTTGAAGAGACTCTGCCCCAGCTCGAGATGGCATCTGATGGGGACTGTCACTGTGATTAGTCAATGATGGGCGAGTGCTATTCAGCCACCACTGTGATTGACCAGTGATGGGCATGTGATAATCAGCCACCACTGTGATTGGTCAGTGATGGGTGTGTGATAATCAGCCACCATTGTGATTGGCCAGTGATGGGCGTGTGATAATCAGCACTGAGGCATCCCTTCTGCTGTAGCAATTGGTCTGGAGATGATCCAATCAGGGTGGAGACAGGAATTTTGTTCAACGTATGGGAAGAGACATCCTTTGTACACCGAAATATCAGCTACATAATTTTGCCCAGTAAAAAACGAAAACGCAGGGTCCCTTGTTCAAAAGCAAGAAGAATTTATGCACTGTTATAAACCAATGTTACCTCAACAAAAAAAAAGCAAGAACAAATTGTCATTAAAGGTACTAAAATATAAAGCTTTTCCCTTATTTCCATGGTCTCTCTCTTGACTTATGGTAGTTTTTTATTTGCAATTTAATGTCATTCTAAGCAAAGAAAAAATTTGAATTTAAATTATTAGCATTAATTTTGCTGTTTACCCTTGTACTGCATGATGCCAGTTTTAAATGTAAATATAGGACCATTTAACTTGTGTGTGGAATCACAGAAATCACACAATTTGTAGTTCACACCTGCATGTGTATTTTCTTCTTACAAAACAAAACTAACTCAACGTTTTTATTTTACTTGTTGATCTGTGTACATTCTACCAACACGTATCTTCAGCTTCCTGGTGGGTAAAGAAGGATTGGGAGAAAAAACTATGGGTTCACCGCTGTCTCCTTTTCCTTCTGTATCATAATTTTCAGCATAAATGGTTAGCTAAGACCGGGAAGTCACATGAGTAAGAAAGATGTGATAGGATTCTGTCATGCACTGAATTGTGTCCCCCAAAATTCATATGTTGAAGCCTAACCCCCAATGTGACTATATTTGGAGATGGGGTCTTTAAAGAAGTGATCAAGGTAAGATGAGGTCACTAAGGTGGACCCTAATATATAGGACTGGGGTCCTTATAAGAGGAGATCAGGACACAGACATGCACAGAGGGACAACCACGTGAGGACAGAGGGCGAAGACGGCCGTCTACACACCAAGGTGAGAGGCCTCAGGAGGAACCAGCCCTGCTCACACCTGGATCTCGGATGTCCAGGCCCCAGGACTGGGAGAGAATACATTTCTGTGGTTTAAGCCCCCTGGGCTGTGGTGTTTTGTTATGGAAGCCCTGGGTAGGCTCTTATAGGTTCCCTTTTTCCATATTCTTAGAACGCCATTGTCTGCTTTCTGCATTTGAAGCAAGTTCTGGCTTAGATGGAGAGCATGGCCTCTGGGGCTGTGCCTCACTTACCTGTCTGCAGACGTAACGCACTTAGCCTGCACTCTCGCTGAGTCTTGCTTCGCACCCACGCATCATCATGGGTCTGCCAGAATTCTGTGCTCGTGGGACATCACAATCACTATAGGAGAATGGGACAACACGGGATGCTGGACGTGCATATTGCTCGCATCTCCTTTGTCACACATGAGTTTCACTGTCACGTTGGACTTTAGTTACAGACACAAGTTCAAAGACCAATCACTAAGTATTTCAAGACGGTGAGAACAGAGCATTAAACCCAGGCTGGGGCTTTCTAGGCAGGGGCCCTGTGTGACCATGTGTGTTGCACGCCCTGAAGGCTTGCGGAAGAACAGAAGCACAGGGACCTGAATGCCCTCTTGTGCCCAGGGAGGGAAGTCTCAGCTTCCGGGCAAGGCTGAGAAGCGGGGCAGGGCAGAGCCGGGGGAACCACGAGGAAACAGAGATGGAGCACAGAGTGAGCACCCTCCAGCGCTCTGCTCTGTGCTTCCGGCCACCAGAGCCACTTTCCCTGAAGTAGTTGGAGTTGGGCCTCCTGCTTCTCGCAGCATGAAGAGTCCCAAAGGGCTGACCTGGTGCCCAGGCCTCAATCTCCCCATCTGTGGAGTGGGGATGCCGGGTCCCTGCCCTGCCTGACACATTGGGAAAGCCAGAATGTGGCAAAGATGGCAGGAATCATTGTGCACAAATATAAAGTGCAGGACGTATATACTTGATCAGGTCATCCCCACGACCATTATCTAAATGAGCAGGGAAGGACACTTCACAAAACAACCCTTTTTTTATATTGTGACAGTCTGTTTCAACTCCACAGGTAGGTGTTCCTTTACTGAACATTGATCGCCCTTCTCGTGTGTATGAGTAAGAGCCCGGTTTCTTCCAGCCACTGTCCAGGGATCATTCGGGGGAAATGCTCAGACCACCAGCAAGGTGCTTGAGAATGCCCAGGGGTTCGGGACCTGAGATCCTAAATTCAAGTTCTCATTCGTGTTTCTGAATTCACGCTACCCTGGGCAGTTTCTTTTTAAGGACCTGACACCAAAAGGCAAAGACCATTTATCAGTTTTCTGGGGCAGTAGTAACAACTTACCACAAACTGGGTGCTTAAAACGACAGGAATTTATTCTCTCCTGGTTCTGGAGGCTGGAAGTCTGAAATTGAGGTGTCATAGGGCCACGCTTTCTCCGAAGGCTCCAGGGAAGGGTCCTTCCTGACTCTTATGGCTCCTGGGGGCCCCA
The DNA here is from genome assembly GCF_057802395.1 of Ceratotherium simum simum. NCBI lineage: Eukaryota > Metazoa > Chordata > Mammalia > Perissodactyla > Rhinocerotidae > Ceratotherium > Ceratotherium simum. Next base: position 3,249,980 of record NC_141933.1, on the reverse strand, counting down.
GACGTCCCCGGGCTGTGGCTGCGTCCCTCCAGCCTCTGCCTCCATCCTCACCAGGTCTGCCCTCTGTGTCTGTGTTTTCCTCTCTGTCTCTTATAAGGACACTGGTCACTGGATGTAGAGCCCACCCAGGTGATCCAGGGTGATCTCATCTCAAGATCCTTAGCTTAAACCCATCTCCAAAGACCCTTCCCCAAATGAGGTCACGTTCACAGGTTCCAAGGGTTGGGACATCTTTTTTGTGGTCACCATTCAACCACCACAACAGGCACTCGCTGGTGGATGCTCACAGAAGCCCTATGAGGAGGACTCAACTCCACTCCCCGGATCCACTCCGGCCCAGCAGCTGGTCTTGGCCAAGCCGTGCTGGGCACTTACAGCCACAACGCGAGGCCTCTCAGGCAGTGCAGAAACAGCTGTGCTGGATGTTGCTGGGTAACGCCGCCGCTGCAGGGCTTCCCGAGAATTGCTGCCGGCTCTCAGAAAGGCTTTTTTGCCCTTTTCCTTTTTAAATGCTGCTCAGCAGCCCTCAGCTTTTAGGGACGGCTGCTAAGCAGAGGCGACGCTGCAAAGTGGTTTCTCCACTCGGCACTACTGGCATGTGGGGCCGATCCTTCTCTGTGGTGGGGACTGTCCTGTGCCTTGCAGCATGTTCAGCAGCCTCCCTGGCCTTGACCCACGAGATGCCAGGGCACCCCCTAATCGTGACAATCAAAAATGTCTCCAGATATTGCTGAAGGTCTCCTGGGGGGCAGGATCCACCCCCCCACGCCCGTTGAGAACTACTGGCTGTACAAGGAATGGTGGAAACAGCCTGACATCCCGGAGTCTGAAGGAGGGACCTGCACTGCCCAGCCATGGGACCATGTGCATGTTCCAGAATGTTCTGAGCCTTGGGTTTCTCTAACAGGGATATGAATAGTCAATGGGTTTATTGTGATAATAACAGGCACTGAGTGTGAATAGGCTGTCACAAAGAAAGTAGGTAGTCAACAAATGCATTCCAAGTTTTGATGTTGTGTATTTTCTAAAGTAGGCTGTGTGTCTGCTGGCTTCATGTACCTACCCCTGACACAGCGCCAGGCCCTGTGCCCCATCCCCAGGGCACCCTACACATCGCACAGTGCCAGGCACACAGTGCCAGTGCTCACTGGGACTATCACCATGTGTTCATGATCATCTTGTCGAGAGGCAGCTGAACTCGCCGGTCCCAGCCCTCTGGAGGCCTGGCCCCCTTGACCCCGGCATTGAGATTTATGGTGTCCCTTTCTCCACGCTGCTGTGGGCCGTGAGAGGGGCTGGAGAGGAAGCTGAGAACCCCCTGAGGGGGCTGGGGTTAACCTCCAATCCTTAGGCTGCCTGAGGGCCCCTCCCCAAACTTGCTTTCAATTTGCATTTTGAGAAGATGTTTCTGGAATGTTGCAGGCTGGCTGGAAGCCACTCTCCTCAGCATAAATAACCAGAGTCGTCCTGGGAACCGGCCTCTACCCGACCGGCACTCCAGACAGGCGGAAGCCCTCTGACCAGGCCATTCAGGATGACGCTGGACTGGAGCCACACGCATCTTAAATGTCCTCGCGCCGCTCCAGGAACTGTGGATCTGCGTCTTCAGTTACTCACTCTGTTGCTGAGTCAAAAAGGAGATAAAATTGTAGAAGATTTAAGGGTTCCTTCAAAAAATCCACTGCATTGAGATGTGACTGGTATCTCCTTCCTTTTTTTGCTTGAACAGATAGCGTGAGATCTACTCTCTTAGCAGAATGTTAAGTGCACTATATAGTATTGCTAACTATCGGCATGATGTTGTACAGCCGATCTCCAGAACTTATTCACCTTGTTGAACTGAAATTTTATACCAGTTGGACAACAACTCCCCAGTTGTCCCTCCCTCCAGCCCCTGGTAACACTAGTCTGCTCTCTGTGTCTGTGAGTTTGACTGTTTTAGACACCTCATATAAGTGGAATCATGCAGTCTTTATGCTGTGACTAACTTATTTCACTTAGTGTAATGTTCTCAAGGTTCATCCATGTTGTCACCTATGGCAGAATTTCCTTCTTTTTCATGGCCGAGTAATATTCCATTGTGTGTCTAAACCACATTTTCCTTATCCATTCATTTGTTGATGGACCTTTAGGTTGTTTCTTGGCTGTTGTGAATAATGCTGCTATGAACATGGGGGTGCAGATATCTCTTCAAGATCCTGATTTTAAATCTTTGGGATAAATACCCAGAGGTGGGATTGCTGGATCATATAGTAATTTTGTTTTTAATTTTTTGAGGAAACTCCATCCTGTTTGCCACAGAAGTTGCACTATACATTCCCACCAATAGTGCACAAGGGTTTCCGTTTCTCCACATCCTCGCCAATGCTTTTGTTATTGGTAGCTAGATTAATTCCACTGTAGTCTGAAAGCATACTTTCTATGATTTCTATTATTTTACATGTGTTAAGGTGTGTTTTATAGACCAGAATGTGGTCTATCTTGGTGAATGTTCCATGTGAGCTTGAGAAGAATGTGTATTCTGCTGTTGCTGGATAGACTGTTCCATAAGTTTCAATTAAATCAAGTTGATTGATAGTGCTGTTCAGATCAGCAATATCCTTACTGATTTCCCGCCTACTTGATCTACCAATTACCAACAGAGGCGTGTTGAAGTCTCCAGCTGTAAGAGTAGATTTGTCTGTTTTCTCTTTCAGTACTATCAGTTTTCGCCTTATTTTTTTTTTTTTGTGAGGAAGATCAGCCCTGAGCTAACATCCATTGCCAATGCTCCTCTTTTTGCTGAGGAAGATTGGCCCTGGGCGAACATCCGTGCCCATCTTCCACTACTTTATATGTGGCATGCCTGCCACAGCATGGCTTGATAAGGGGTGCATAGGTCCACGCTCAGGATCTGAACCTGTGAACCCCAGGCTGCCACAGCAGAGTGCGCCAACTTCACCACCACGACACCGGGCCAGCCCCTTTGCCTTATTTTTTAAGCTCTTTTGTTAGGTAGATACACAACTAGGACTGTCACGTGTTCTTGGAAAGTTGCTCCCCTTATCACTACGTAGCGCCCCTCTTCATCCCTGATCAATGTCCCTGTTCTGAAGTCTGCTGTGTCTGAAATTAATACAGCTATCCCAGCTTTCTTGCGATTGGTGTCAGCGAGGTATCTCTCCTGCTATCCCTTTACTTTTTTCCTATGTGATTCTTTACATTTAAAGCGGATTTCTTGTGTGCAACATTTGGTTTTGTCTTGTTTTTTAATCTACTCTGACAATCTCTGTCTTTTAATTGGTGCATTTAGCCCATTCACATTTAAGTGATTGCTGATATATTCGGATTAATACCTATCACGTGTGTACTTGTTTTCAATTTGTCCCACGTGTTTTTTGTTTCTCCCCTCCCCTTTCTGCATTTTCTGGGTTTTCAACTATACTTCTTTTATAACTTTTCAGTGGTTGCCCTAGAGTCTATAATATTCATTTTAAACTAATCTAAGTTCACCTTCCGTACCTTCTATGCTTCCTGCGCTGTGGAGGTGCCTTACGAAAGAGTGTTCTCGATTCCTGTCTCCGTCTCCTGTGACACTGCTAGTATTCATTCACTTATCCGTGTGCCACAATCACCCCATAAGTGTTACTATTATTGTTTTAAACAAACAGTTAACTTTCCCGGCAAGTAAGAATCAGGAAAAGATTTTCTTTACCTTCACACATTCCTTCTTCAATGCTCTCCCTTTCTTTATGTAAATCTACCTTTCTGACCTATACTATTTTCTTTCTGCCTAAAGAACTTCTTGAAACATTTCTTACAGGATGGATCTGCTGACGATGAATTCCTGAATTCCCTCAGCTTTTTTTTTTCCTGAGAAAATCTTTATTTCTCCTTCACTTTTTTCCTAGTAAGCAATTTTTATTATTCTTTTTTCTATTTTTATTTTTTAGAGCAGTTTTAGTATATAAGAAAATTTAGAGGAAAGTACAGAGATTTCCCATATATCCCCTGCCCCCATACATGCATAACCTCCTCTATCACCAACATCACTCACCAGAATGGTACATTTCTTACCCAGGATGAAGCTACACAGACATGTCATTAAAAAAGTCCACAGTTTACTTTGGGGTTCACTCTTGCTGGTGTACGTTCTGTGAGTTTGGACAAAAGTATAATGACATATGTCCATCATTATAATATTATACAGAGTATTTTCACTACCCTAAATGTCCTCTGTGCTCCTCGTATTCATCTCTCCTCCCCACGCCCACCCCTGGCAACCACTGATATTTTTGCCAGAAACATACAGTACGTGGCCTTTTCAGAGTCACTTCTTTCACTTAATAATATGCATTTAAGGTTCCTTCAGGTCTTTTCATGGCTGATAGGTCACTTCTCCTTAGTACTGAATAGCACTCCATTTTCTGGATGGACCACACATTATTTATCTCCTCACCTACTGAAGGACACCTTGATTGCTTCTAGATTTGGCAATTATGGATAAGGCTACTGTAAACATCCATGTGCAGGTTTTTGTGTGGACATAGTTTTTAACTCCTTGGGGTAGATACCAAGGAACCTGATTGCTGGGTCATATGGTAAAAAGATGTTTAGTCTTGCAAGAAACTGCCAAACTGTCTGCCAAAGTGGCTATTTTCGCATTCCCACCAGCAATGAAAGAGAATTCCTATGGCTCCACATCCTTGCCAACATTTGGTGTTGTCAGTGGTCCGGATTTTGGCTGTTCTAATAGGTGTGTAGTGGTATCTCATTGTTTTAAGTTGCGTTTCCCTGATGACATACGATGTGGAGCATCTTTTCATATACTTATTTGCCATCCATATATCTTCTTTGGTGAGGTGTCTGTTAAGATATTTGGTCCATTTTTAAATCAGGTTGTTTGTTTTCTTATCGTTGACTTTTAAGAGATCCTTGTATATTTTGGATAACAGTCTTTTCTCAGATGTCTTTTGCAAATATTTCTTCTCATTCTCTTGATATTGCCTTTCACAGAGCAGAAGTTTTTAATTTTAATAAGTCATTTTATCAATTATTTCTTTCTTGGATCATACCTTTGGTGTTGTATCTAAAATGGCCTCACCACCCAAGGTCATTTAGATTTTCTCCTACGTTACCTTCTAGGAGTTTTGCATTTTACATGTAGGTCTCTGATCCATGTTGAGTCACTTTTTGTGAAGAGTGTAAGGTCTATGTCTAGGTTCATTTTTTTGCACGTGGATGTCCACTTGTTTCAGCACCATTTGTTGAAAAGACCATCTTTTCTCAGTTGTCTTGCCTTTGCTCCTTTCTCAAGATCGGTGGGCTGTATTTATGTGGGTCTGTTTCTGGGCTCTGCATTCTGTTCCTTGGATCTATTTGTCCTTTCTTTTGCCAGTGCCATACTGTCTTGATTACTGTAGCTTTATAGTAAGTCTCGAAGTCAGGTAGCATCAGTCCTCTGACTTTGTTCTTCTTCACTATTGTGTTGGCTATTCTGGGTCTTTTGCCTCTCCATAAACTTTAGAATCAGTTTGTCGATATCCACAAAATAACTTGCTGGGATTTGATTGGGATTGAATTGGATCTGTAGATCAAGTTGAGAAGGACTGACATCTTGAAAATATTGAGTCTTCCTATCCATGAACATGGAGTATCTCTCCATTTATTTAGTTCTTTGATTTTATTAGTCAGAGTTTTGTGGTTTCCCTTGTATAGCTCTTGTATATATTTTGTTAGACTTATACCTAAGTATTCCCTTTTTTCTGGATGCTAACGTAAATGGTATTGTGTTTTTAATTTCAAATTCCACTTGTTCATTGCTGGTATATAGGAAAGCAATTGACTTTTGTATATTAACCTTGTATCCTGCATCCTTGTTAGAATCACTTATTCGTTTCAAGGGTTTTTTTTTTTTTTTTTTGGTCCATTCTTTTGGATTTTCTCTCCTCACTTTTTTTTTTTTTTTTATAAAGATTTTATTTATTTATTTTTCCCCCCAAAGCCCCAGTAGATAGTTGTGTGTCATAGCTGCACATCCTTCTAGCTGCTGCATGTGGGACGCGGCCCCAGCATGGCCGGAGAAGCGGTGCGTCGGTATGCGTCCGGGATCCGAACCCGGGTCGCCAGCAGCGGAGCGCGCCCACCCAACCACCAAGCCACGGGGCCGGCCTCTCTCCTCACTTTTAAAGCATAATTTTGTTGGATAATTTATTGCTAGAATTCTTTTTTTTAAAAAAAAATTTCAACAAGTTAAGTATTTCACTACACTCTCTTCTTGCTTGCGTGGTTTCTGGTGAGAAGTTCACTTCAATTTTTATCCTCGTTCCTCTACAGATAAGATGTTTTATTCCTCTGGCTTCTTTCAAGAATTTTTCTATGCGTTTGGTTTCCTGCAGTTTGAATATGACATGCCTAAGGGTGTGTGAGTGTGTGTGTGTGTGTGTGTGTGTGTTTGGTATGTATCCTGTTTGGTGTTCCCTGAGCTTTGTGCATATGTGCGTAATGTCTTTCATCCATTTTGTAAAGTTCTTTGCCATTATTATTTCAAATATTTCTCTGCTCTGTTCTCTCTTCTTCTTCTAGTATTCCAGTTACACAGTTCTTATATGTTTTGTTCTTTTTGCAATTCTTCTTTCTCTTTGAATTTCATTTTGGGGAGTTTCTTTTGCCCTATCTTCACGTTCAGATTCTTTCCTCAGCTGTGTTGCGTCTACTGGTGAGCCCATTGAAGGCATTCCTCATTTTCCTTACTGTGTTTTTTATTTCCAGCATTTCCTTTCGATTAGTTCTTAGAGTTTCCATCTCTTAGATGGACACCAGAGATCGTGTCTCATGCTTTATCACAGCTCTGGCTGTTGAGTGAGGAACCCAGTGGGTCTCTAACAACCTCAAATCACTCCCCACCTGCAGCTGCTCTCTCAGCCCGACAGGGGCTGCAGGAAGAAATGATCTTTCCACCAAACTCCCTATGCCTGTGTGTGTAAGTGTTTGATAAATATTAATATTAAAATCTGTGCCTTGACATGTGTTAAGAAGTACGCAATAAGTGCTAATGATACTCCTGTTGATGATAAGAAGACAGGTGGTCAGGACAAGCCAGCCGCAGCATTAACCTTGGCGCACCCTGCATTGGTATCTGAGCCCTCTCTCCACCTGGGCCCTGAGTCCCACGAGGGCGGGGTGGTCCATGCTTCTGTTCACTGCTGTCTCTCCAGCACCACTGGAGAGGAATGATCCTATGACAAGTGATCACAAAGCAAAATACAGGCGGAGAGCCACGAAGTCATCAGGTATCCTTAGACCTGCTTTTGTGAAAAATCATGCTGGGAAAATAATAACAGAAGCCAGGATTTGAGGAGTGTGGGGTTTTTGGTGCCTGCACCTTCCTCCTCCCAACCCAAGGCACCCCAAAGGCAGCAAACTTCGTAGCCTTGCTTAGCCTCAGTGACCCTTTGCATATAAGGTGGCTTAAATGAGATCATTATGCAAAAGCCTAATGTCTTGGTCAGCTCGGGCTGCCATAACAAAATACACAGTCTGGGGCCTTATACAGCATTTATTCCCACAGTCCTGGAGGGTGAAGTCTCAGATCAAAGTGTCAGGTGATTTGGTTTCTGGTAAGGGATCTCTTCCTGACTTGCAGATGGTCACCTTCTTACTATGTCCTTACGTGGCCTTTTCTCTGAGCATACAGAAAGAGAGAGAGACAGTGAGACAGAGACAGGCAGACACAGAGACAGAGACAGAGAGAGTGGGATCTCTGGTGTCTCTCCGTATAAGGACACTCATTTTACCAGATCAGGGCCCCACCCTTACAATCTTATTTAACCTTATTTACTTCCTCACCACAAAAATAGCCACACTGGGGGTTAGGGCTTCAACATCTGAATTCTGGGGCACACAGGCATTCTCTCTGTAACACCTAATAGGCAGTGTGCCACAGTGGCTCTCCTGCATTGATCACAGGCAGGTCGGTGGGCAGGGGGGGGTCTTGTCCCTACAGAGGCTGCAGTGCGGGGTGACACGAAGACAATGGGTTTTGAAGTCAGAATCCTCCACACTGCACCTGATTTAACCTCTCCGCCTCAGTCTCTCTACCTTCAAAGCAGAGTCATACCGTCTTCTGGTTCCGGGCCCTCCAGGGGCCAGGCTGTGTGCTGAGCATGCTTCACCAGCACCCACATCATGGGTCACCCTGAGGACAGGGATAATGTTGGACGCGGGGCGATGGGGTGCACAGGGGTGCACAGGACCTAGTGGCTCTGACTTTGGTCGTCCAGTGGGAACACTGGTGGGGTGACCTGGGCCATCTTCCGGCCTTTGGCCCTTTGGAAGGTAATTTCCCCCCTTCTCATCTGTGTACCAATGGCTGTAGCAAACTGTAGTCACCCTGCAAGAAATTACGAATCTAATGCACAAATCCATCACGGTGACAGGGCTGGAGGCAATGCAGTGACCTCAAGGTCACTAAGCTTTTAATTGGCTGTCATGTGAGCCAGGCCACACAGAGTGGACACGTGTGACATTGGTGGCTGCTGTCGAATTAGGCTCTGGAGCGATCGATTTGGGACGATGTGTTTGCTTCTGGACGTGTTAGCTGCTTTGCTCAACTTGCTTGGTGCTCAGCTTGCCCGGGCTGGGAAGGCTGACGGCTGGGCCCGTGCTTGGAGCTCTGTCTCTGCCCCACCTCCTTGGCCCATTCCCAGTGGGCCCCACACAGAGGTCTCAATGCCCAGAGGCCTGGGTCCCCACCCAAGAGGAAGGAGCCTGTTCCTGGTTCCTCAACACAGTATCTCCAGGCGGCAGAACCATCCAAAGCCACTGTCTCCTGGGAAAGGACCCCAGGCCAGAGGTCCTTGAACAGAGCATAACCGTGGATTCTTCTGTCGGGTGTTTTAAAGGACTTCCTACGTCAGGGGCTGGATCTGCTTCCTTCAGACGCTGTCTGGGCGGTTGAGGAGCAGAAATATATCCCTTGTTTTGATCTGTCACTCCTCCATTTACAGCAGATCTGAATTGTGCCCAGAGCGTGATGGAAATCACACATCTTCATTTACTCTAAATTGACCCCAACTCAAGCCTGACCTCCTGTCTGGGGTGCTGGTGGGCAGAGCAGTCTCTGTCACTGGTGAGACACCTCCTTGCCCTCCGCCTCCTCTGCCCCCACCACCTGAGGTCTGGGGGTGCTGTGGTCCCCTTCGCTGCTCTTGAGGTGCTCATGACAGGGCTTTGGGGAGCCCCAGAATGAACATCCAACCCCCCCGACCCCCGCATCTTCCCAACCTGGGGAGCTGTGCCCCCCTCCCCCCATGCCCTGCATGGGCAGCTTGGCTTATCGCATTATCTCAGAGACAGCTTCCCATTGACACCCAGTGGTTTCTGATTCCTGCCCTGGCCTTGGAGATGAGAAGGGTCTGGGCAGGTCTGGGCAGAGGGGAGGGGAGTAGAGGGCAGCTAGACACGAATAAATGGAGAGAATCAGAGCACACGTTGCACAGGATACCGTGTGCACATTGCTGCTTCTCCGCTGTCCAGCACCTGCCCGTCCTTCCACTGAGAGCAGCCCGTGATGTTCCGGAGGACGGTCAGCCCGCCCATTCTCAGACCCTGTGCCTTAGGCGTCCACGAAAGCCGTCAATAGGAGGTGGCTGCTCTCGCTCGACCAATGTGTGTGGCCCGAGTCCAGGCTGAGGGAAGTGGACACTGGGGATGCCAGCGCTGAGGTCAAGGCCAGGGAGCCAGTGAGAGGCCAGTCTGGGGAGGACACGGGGGCTGTGCCTGCCGAGCAGTGACCTCCAGTGAGGAGGCTGCATCTGACGGGCCAAGGTCAGGGCTGCCGGCTGCGACAGGAGGCCCGGGGCCCTGTCCACTGCCCCATCCACCGACTTCGGGCAGATGCAGCCCGAGGGAGCAGGGGGCTGCGGGCGGGGGTGGCGGCCCAAGAAGCCGGGAGGAAGGCTGCTCAGCTGGAACGTGGGGTCGAACTCTGTGAGCCCCGAGTGACCCCGCAGGGAGGGATTTGCAGAAGCCAAGTGCGAACACGCCGCGCACGGGTGTGCCGACCACGGATGGGAAGTAGCCCCGTCATGACTGATGTACGGCCCTCAGGTCTGAGGCTGCCCCTCTGCATACCCACACCGGCCGCTGCTGCTCCACACGGCCTGTGAATTGATGTGCGCCCTGCCCTGGGCTCCGGGGCCAGCCATCGCCGGGGAGTCAGCTGGACGACACACAGCTCACCTTCCAGAAGGTACCCCTTGTGCTGTGTTCCTCCCCACACGGTCTATAGACGCTGGGCAGAGCCAGGCTCCTTCCTGTGCATCAGAGACGGGAGCATGAGATGGTGCTCGGAGCTGCCACCATCCAACTCCCAGCCTGAGTGCAGGGGTGCAGGGCGCCCGTGTCCACCTAGCCCACCTTTGCTGGGGGTCTGCTGTGTGCTGACCAAGAGCGGCACAGGTGGGGACAATGGACTGTGTGAGTGTCCTGGGGCGGCTGTAGCAAATGACCACAAACAGCAACAGGAATTATCCTCTCATGGTTCTGGAGGAGAGAGTCTGAAATCAAGGTCTCAGCAGGGCTGCGCTCCCTCCAGAGACTCTAAGGGTCCTTCCTGCCTCTTCCAGCTTCAGGGGGCTCCAGGTGTTCCTGGGCTTGTGGGAGCATCAGTCCAGCCTCTGCCTCTATTGTAACGTGGCCTCTGTGTGTGCCTCTGGGTCTTCACACGGTGTTCTGTGGGGATCAGCATTGGCCACCCCAAAGTGTATCTCTTTGGCATGAGGAATATTTTGGGCTGGTTATTTTTAAAGACTGCAGACCTGGGAGAAGCTCTGAAAAGTAGAAGTTGCCCTTTGTATGAGACGTTTACATTTGTAAGGGAAACCTCCATTTGTAAAGGTATCTCCCTCTCTGTTCTGGGAAGAAGGGGGGATGACCTTATCTCTAGAAACTCTTATCAATGCAGAAGACGAGGCCTTAAATCTGCATAATAACCTTACTGTTGTTTACTGTGCTTTTCTGGTAATCTCTCATAACTGACTCTCCCTACCCCCAACATCCTCCTTTGTCTTTACCTGAAGATAGTATTTAAGATGAGAACCTCTGCCATCTTGGTGAGTTACCTAGTTTTTCTGAGTCTCTCCCATGTATACATGTTATACAGCTTTGTCTGATTTTCTCCTGCTATTCTGTCTCATGTCAATTTAATTTGTACCCCAGCCAGAAAGGACCCAGAGGGTAGAGGATAGTCTTCCTCTCCTACAGTTCCTCTCAGTGTCTCTGTTTTCTCTTCTTATGAGGACACCAGTTAGAATAGGACCCATCCTAACGACCTCATCTTAACTTAATGTTATAGACTGAATTGTGTCCCTCCAAAATTCTCATGTTGAGACCCTACCCCCCATTGTGACTGTATTTGGAGATGGGCCTTTAGGAGGTAATTAAAGTTAAGTGAGGTCATGAGGGTGGGGCCCTGATTTGATGGGACTGGTGTCCTTATAAGGAGAGACGCCAGAGATCTCTCTGTGCACACGCAGAGGAAAGGCCATGCGCAGACACAGTGAGAAGGTGGCCGTCCACAAGTCAGGAAGAGAGGCCTCACCAGAAACCAGCCTGTGAGCACCTTGCTCTTGGACATCCAGCCTCCAGAACTGTAAGAAAATCAAGTCTGTTGTTTAAGCCCCTCATCCGTTGTACTTCATTATGGCAGCCTGAGTGGACTGATACACTTTGTCCCGTCTGCAAAGACCCTTTCCCAAATAAGGTCATGTTCACAGGTTCCAGAGGGGAGGATGTGGACACATATTTTGGGGACACCATTCAACCCATAACACATAGAGTTTGGACCAAGGAGACCAAGGGTGAGGGCGTGCCTCCTGCAGAGGAAGAGCTTGATGGGGACTTGGAGAATGGAGAAAAAACGAAGTGAAGGTGACGAGAGACTGCCATGTTGTGGGCGAAAGTGACATTGGCCAAGTGGATGCCATCCATTCAGAGCATCCGTACCAGACCAGACTCAGGGATGAGGGAAGGGCTGCAGGCATGGAGACGAGGGGAGATGAAATCAGATGGGGTTGTGGGGTGGCTTCTGGGGGCTGTGACGTGTGGCCCCTTTGGGTATTTGGGGAAAGAGCGGGGGGCGGTGAGAGGGGAGACAAAGACTTGGGTGCAGGGCTGCAGGCAGATGTGTGAGGACCAGAGCCTGCATTCTGGCTAGGGGCCTTCTCCCACCGCCCTTACTTCTCGGCCCACTTTTAACCGTACGCTACACACAGTCCCCACCCCCCTGCAGATGAGCAGGCAAGGGGTAATTTGCTCGTCTACCACCAGTCTGCCCTTTGTCCACGCTCCGTCTGTGGTGGCAGGAAACACTAACCCCGTCTCCCTCAAGCCTGACTGAGGTGCCCTCAGGCTCTCCTGGGTAAGAACAGCAGCATCTTGTGCGTGCGGGGTGATCTCACCCCACCTCTTTCCCCAAGATGGGGTCCCCTGTGCAAAGGACAGGGCGTGCCGTGGCTGTTGTGTCTGGGTAGAGTTGGGAGAAAGGGGAGGACAGAGCCTCCCGGCCCCTTGTGGCCCTTGGGTGGACACTGGCTGGGTCCTCTGGCCCCCGGTCCATGGCCTCCAGGCACACCTCTGGCTTTGAATGCCAAAGTCTTTGGCTGATGATGTCATGGTCCAGGATTTTGGCTTGAATAATGCTCCCTAGGAGTCACATGTCCCTTGAGGACACGGATTCCTCCAACTATCCCCCCTGAGGGTCAGCCACACCTCCCATCTAGCCCCTAGTGTGGGGAGTACTCTTTGGTGAGGTGCCTTTAAGTGGGGGCCTGAATAGCAAGGAGTCTGCATGGAGAGAGTGAGGAGAACAGTATTTCAGGCAGAACATCTGTGCAAAGGCCCTGAGGTTGGCCAGTGTGAGGCACTGCCAGGAAGGCACAGAGGCAGAAGCATCAGTGTTGGGGGGACCAGAAGATTAAATAGGCAGGGAGGGGCTGTCCCACAGGGCCCAACAGGCATAGCAAGGAATTTAGACTACATTCCAAGAGCAGCAAGAAGCTTCTTGAAGATTTTAAGATGGGAATGACGTTCATCTAATTTGTATGTTACACAGATTACAGCAGCTGTTCTGTGGAGGATGGACTGCAGGGGCAGAGTGAGGCAGGGAGGTCTGCTGGGGGCTGCGGTGGAAGTCCAGGGGGCAGACGGTGGTGGCTGAGGAGAGGGAGAGGAAGGTCCCTCAATGGATTGGTTTGGGATTTATTTGGTGGAGAGTAAGGAAGAGGGAAGAAGGAAGAACGGAAGAGTGCGGCCAACGCGGGCGGTGAGGCCACGGGCTGAGCCCGTTTGGGAGAGAAAAGCGTGGGGCAGGAGGAAGGGCAAGTCCAGGGCTCCACTTGTGGAATAGCGGGTTAGAGACCCCTGGAAGACCCCTGGAAGACCGCCACATGGAGACGTCAAGTAGAAAGATGCGGAAACAGCGTGGCAGGTTTTAGGGCGAAGAGAGAACTGTGAGAGGCGCCAGCATTCGGCTCCTTTATAAGCGCGAGACCTGGTGGCCTCACCAACCAGAGAGAAAAGGGCGAGGAGCCAGGACCCACTGGGGGCAGCAGGCAGCATTTAGAGGACGATGAAGGAGGGGCGTTGGGGCGGAGGCCCAGAGGGCACCATGGTGGACTGACTGGGGGCCCTGAGATGCGTCCATGTGCTGATCTCCAGAACCTGGGGATGTGACCTCATTTGGAAAAAGGGTCTTTGCAGGTGTGATTAAATTGAGGATATTGAGAGGAGATCATCCCGGGTTACCCAATGACTAGTGTCCTTATAAGAGACAGGAGATGGAGATTTGAGACACAGACACAGAGGAGGAGACCACGTGAAGACAGGGCAGAGGTTGGAGTGATGTGGCCACGAGCCCAGGAACGCCTGGAGCCCCCAGAAGCTGGAAGAGGCAGGTAGGATCCTCCCGCAGAGCTTCTGGAGGGAGCAGGGCCCTAAGACACCCTGATTTCAGACTTCCGGTCTCCAGAGTGTGCGAGAATCAGCTCCTGTGTGTGAGCCGCCCCGTCTGTGGTGCTTTGTCACGGCTGCCCCTGGACACGCACACGGATGGTGCTGCAGTTCTGCACCCGTTTCCCCAGGCACCTGAGCCAGGACCCCGTGGGACGGGGACAGACACCCTGGGCTCAGGCACATGGAGCGCCAGACTGTTGGGGAGTTTCCAGTCCTTCAGGGTCAGGCACCTCCCCATCCTTCCCCAAAACAAGCCCAGAGACCTCGTCTTTCAGAGCCGTCCCATATCCCTTGGGTTTACCCCGGAGTCCAGCTCCCCCAGGAAGCCACTCCAGCTGCTCCAGGGAAAAGCACAGGTGGCTGCGCGAATGCTGTTCACAGCGCTGGGAAGGGCCAGGAAGGAGCCCATTTCCCTGCTGAGTGCGAGGATGTTCTGAGTGTCAGCACCATCAAATTACAAATCTGCGGCGACGGCCTGAGGGGAGCCTGTGGACATGTCAACAGCACGACTGGCTCCTGGATGAGCTGTGGCTCAGAGGACTGCAGAGAAAGATGGGCTGTGACTTACTGGTGACTTGCTTGTTTGGGGTATTAAAGGCCACGCGTGTCCTCCTCCTGGGATGCCAGGCAGACACTGCTGCTCTTTTGTCCAGCCTTTCTCTCCATCTCCATCCCCAGTGGAGACCTGCTCCGAGCCTCTGCTGCTTACAGCCCAGTGACATCAATGATGCCCTTTAAGTAGTGAGCCTCCTGACAGGGGAGGTATGCAAGCCTGGAGGCTTGGAAAACTGGGTTGCAGGTGTGGTGACCTCTTGGTTCCGTGAAACTCCAGGAGTCCACCGGTGGACCTGGACACACAGGAGGATGGCAAGCTGTTTTCCTCACTCAAGCTCGGGCACTTCAGGGTGGGGTGGGAGGTCTACTTTCAGGGTGGGGGCCCGAGGGCAGGAATGGATCTTCTGCCTCCAAACCCCTTATTTCTGCTGCTGGTCTGTGTGACGCAGAGAAACACAGAAAACAGCTGAGGATCCATCTGCAAAACCGGTTTGGTCTGCTTTTCCGGCCTCTGACTCCCAAGCTTAGCACCTCAGGCCCCTGGTCCCCTGCCTCTGGGCGGCTCGGCGGGCCCCAGCTCCCAGACAGAAGCAGGTGCAGGCGGGAAGCCCACAGCGCCTCTGAGACCCCCTCCTTTCCACCTGGTGCAGGTGGTGCCTCACAGGACTGCACGGATGCCCCCAAGTCCCCACCGCCAGGCCGTTTCTGCACCCCACTTAACAGAACGGGCTCCGCATGCCCTCACTCTGTAGTTTTAGCCCAACTCTCCCAGCCGTGCACCGAGAAGCACACGCCTAGGAGGCATCAGCTGAGGGTCCTTCCACCGCCTTCCTTTTGCTGCAATTTTTACCCATCCAGCTGGTTCTGACTTCTGGTCTGGTCCAGCCCCTCCTGGCTCCTAGCACTTGGCAGTGCCCCTGTCTTCAGCCCTCTCCTGACTTTGGACCTGCCCGGTGAACTCTGTCTCCTCACCATGAGGTCGGGGCCCTGCTGGGACCCGGCTGTCCATCCCGACCACCCAGGAACTGCCAAGGACCCAGCCCCGCCCCTGCTCTCCAGGGTTCAGCCTGGGACCCTTCTCTGCCCCACTGGCTGTCCAGGCCCTGGGACCTTGTGACCTGGACCACAGGCCCTGGCCTTGTCTAGGGGCAGACCCCACAGACCCCACCTGCCTGGATCCCTGGTGGGACCCTGACCACGTTTCTGAGCCTCTCTCTGTTTCTCAGTTGTAAGGAGCCCATTGAAAGAGATTTTAAGGTCATGGAGCGACCCCCGCATTGCCAAGTCAGCTCTCAGCCCCCATCGCACTGGCCCCCGTAGCCTGTGGTCAGCTGATCCCGCCTCCCTCCTTCACTGGGCTGCCAGGATGCCACCTGTTTCTGTCCTACCGCACCAGCCTTCGGCCTCCGTTTCCAAGGCCTCCTCTCCTTTCCTTCCTCTTAAACCTGGAACCATCCAGCCTGGCCGTGTCCTTTCCTGTGTCCACATCACTTCATGTACCTCCATGCAGGCCTCGGCTTTCAACACCATCCGTGTGTCAACATTGCCCGACGTTGTCTCCAGCCCAGACTTCCCTCCCAACCTCTAGACTTGTAGCCCCACCTGCCCACCTCCGTGTGGATGTCCACCAGCTCGGCAGGACCCCCGCTCAGCTCCTGGCGGTCCCCTCCAAGCCCTCTCTGTTCTAGGCCGTGGCACCTCCAAACTTTCAGTTGCTCAGGTTGAAACTAGCCTCTCTCATTCTCATACCCCACATCAAATTTGTCCATGAGTTGTGTTAATTCTACCTTTAAGATAAATCCCCAATCGGAGCACTTCTCAGGCCCCCACTGCCACCTCCTTGGGCTGTGCTGCCATTCGTTATCTCTTGCTAGGATCATTGCAGTAGTCTCCTCCCTGGCCTGAGCTGCTGTTATGTCTTGCTTGATCGTTGCAGTAGTCTCCTCACCATCTTGCTGCCTCCACTCCTGCACCCTTAGAGGCTCTTGGTGACACAGCTCCTAGTATGATCCTTTAATGTATAGGTCACATCATGTGACTCAGCTGAAAACCTGGTAGGGTGCCCCATTTCTCTCCGAGTAAAAGCCAACGTGCTTACAAAGGCCCACTGGGTCTGACTCGATCTACAGAGCCCCCACCCCACGTATTCTCTCCCTGGCCTCGTCTCCTTCTGCCCCCTGGCTCCCTCAGCCCCAGCCCCACTTCCTCACCCTTCCCCAAGCTTCCCAAGTGTGCATCAGCCTTATAGTATTTGCATGGGCTGTTCCTTCTGCCTGGAATGCTCTACCCCACCCTGCCTCACAGCCTGTGCTCACACGTCCCCTTCTCCATGAAGCCTTCCCTGACTACTCCATTTACACAAGCCACCTGCACCTCACCACACGCCCCAGGTCCCCCTGATTCTGCTCTCCTTTTATCTTAATCTGTTCGAGATGCTGTGACAAAGTACCACGGACAGGAGGCTTACAAACAAGAGAAATTTATTGCTCACAATTCCGGAGGCTGGAAGTCCGAGATCAGGGTGCCAGCGTGGGCGGTTCTGGGGAGAGCTCTCTTCTGGGTGGCAGACTTCTGGCTGAGTCCCCACACGCAGAGAGCAGAGAGGGGAAAGCAGGCTCTCCTGTGACTCTTACAAGGGCACTAATCCCATCAAGGCCTCATCTAACCCTAATCACCTCCCGAGGGCCCCACCTCCACACACCGTCACGTGGGGGATAAGGCTCCAACCTATGAATTTGGAGGGGACACCAACATTCAGTCCACAGCACCTTTCTTTTCCATGATTATCCCTCTTTGACACTTCCCCTATTGATTAGATAATTAACCTATCCATCAGGTTTACTGTTAGGAAAGTGGTCTTAGTCCCTTTGAACACTGATGTACCCCAACTGCTAGAAAAGAGCCGGACACATAGTAGGGAGGATAAATATCCGCTGAGTGAGAGCCGCGAGCTCATACACGATAAGGCGTGTAGATTCCTGCCTGTCTCAGAGCAAGTGCTTAAGGAGCACCCACCCGCCTGCGGGAATTCTAAAATGAGGGCCGCGGAGGACTGAGCGCTTGATTCTATGGTGGGGGGATGTCCCCCACCCCTTTCCTCTTCTGTGGCGCAGCCTGGTGGGTGCCCCCCGGCTTTTCCCTCCTCCACCCCTGTCCTGTCCCCATAAGCAGCATGATGGAGGTGCCCCCATAAGCGGGAGGAGGGGGCGAAGGCAGAAGTAGGACCCCAAAAGGACGAATCAGTGACACCGATGCCTCATCGTGACGCAGACACGTTCAGACTCCACGCAGACTTTACTACATAATGAAATGTTTTCTAAATCGTGACAACGCTAATGAGAAATCTAATTTCCAAAACAGCCACAAATGGCCAAAGGAATATTCGATTTGTGAACAAAATGGAATTTTTGATTGTGAGGCTGAGTACCACAGCACTGAAAATAATTGAGTATGCAAGGGTGGGGTGGTTTTCCTTCCAGTAGTTGCTTCCCGGAAAGTCAGACCACATCCAGGTCTGGACATGTCAACGGTGGCGCTGGGAGTGGCGGGGCGCGCGCAGAGGGATGCGGAGCGTGGACAGAACTTCTGCAGAGCCGCTGCTGGTTATCTCACCCACCGCGCAGCGCCCTCCTCCACGGACCGCCCTCCCCGCAGTTACCCAGAAGCACCTGGTGACGTCCCGCTGCAAGACAAGTGGATTCTCACCTGGGAGGGAGCCAGGGCAGGTGAGTCGGATTGATGGACTCTTGCCGAGCCCTCTGCTCTCCGGAGTTGCTTCCTCCTGTGCTGCTCACTCCTGAGCCAGCTCCTGCTTCCTCCCACGTGGGGTCACAGCCTCTGGGCTGCACACAGGATGGCCTGGAGGCTCCGCTGGGGGGCCATCTGGGCTCTCACTCCCTGAGCAAAGACTGATGGACCCCCTGACATGCGATCTAATTTTTGTACTAATGCACACTTTTTTTTTACTGGGAAGAGGGTCAGTTTCCTTCATCAGCGCCTCAAGGGTTTCATAACCCCTAAAAGATTCAAACCACTGATATAATTGGAGAGACAAGCTGCTCCCAACATTTCATGTGCATCTGCTCTATGTCAGGTGGGAACTACGAGATTTCTCTAATAGCGTCTCTTTTTTAAAATTTTTAATTAAAAAAGTTTTTTGACCTACAAAAAACTGTACCTATTGAATGTCTACAACTTGATGAGTTTGGAGATAAATACACACCTGTGAAACCATGACCACAATCGATGGCATAAACCTATCCATCGCCTCCAAAAGGTTCCTCCTGCCCTCTTAATTATTATTATTATTATTTTGTGATAAGAACCCTCAACATGAGAGCTACCCTCTGGGCACTCTTTGAAGTATACGTACAGTATTAATTCCAGGCACTGTGAGGGGCAGCAGATCTCCAGGACTTGGTCATCTTGGGTAACTGAAACTTTGTGTCTTTGGACTAATTCCTTCTCATTTGCCCTCGAATGTCATCTCTTGCCTAGGGATTAATCTCTCAGTGTTAAAATGAGGAGACTGAGGCCTGTAGTCGCTCAGGGGACCTGGGACCAGCAGGCTGGGATGGCTAAAGAGAGGTCTCAGCCCCGGGGCTCAGATGGGTTCCCCAGTCCCAGGGGCTCCCTGCAGACGTTCTCCCTCAGAAAGAGCAAGTGGGCAGGACCACCACCAGGACTGCAGGGAAGGTGGGTGGGCGCTCGATGCTGCAGCACCAGAGGTGGAGGAGGGGGACGGGGTGAGGGGAGAACCAGTCTCTGCGAAGGAGCAGGCGGGGTGGCAGAGGCAACAGGGCACGGGCCCCGGAGTCAGGGACCAGCATCAGGCCGGCTCTGCACACCTTGGTTCCTGCCTATAGAAGAGGAGCCGGGCTCGCTCACCCATTCTGAGTCTTGAAAGGAGTCCTTGGGCCTCTCTGGGAAGTCCTTTCATGAAAAGAGCTCCAGGGCTATTCTCTCCAGGGTGCCCTGCCCTGTGGGCAGCAGGGCAGATCACAGAAGGACAGATCCCAGTTCTCTCCTGCCACTGGTTTAGGCTCTGCCTGAGGACCTGGGAGGACTGGGCAGGCACTGGATTCAGTGTAAATCCTGGGGCTCCCCTGCAGCCACAATGCCAGACATCCTCTGTCTAGCTTCTTGCTCCCCAAACTGAAAATCCGCTGCAGTAATGGGGCAAAAGGGGCTTCCCCCTTTCCAGGGGCTTGCTGCCCTGTGGTGCCCTGCAGGAGTCAGGGCTGATGGGCACCCTGATTGTTGGTCGTTGCAGTCACAGCTGTGGCCACAGCCGCAGATGGGACCCTCCAGCTCTTCTCCAGACTCTCAGCCTGAGAGGACCTTATAAAAGCATTGCGGCTCGATCCTGAAGATAGAGCCACAAAATTGCAGCTGAAATGAGATGGAAAGAGATGGGCCAGCACTTCTATTTTCCCTAATCTCATTCAAGCTCAACTTGGTGTCCAAACACACCCCGATGCAAACACTGTGATTTGCCAAAGAGATTTAGAAGGGCAAGGCCAGAGATAATGCAATTTCACATTCGGAAGCCTGTGCATAAATCTGCATCTCATATGCATCTATTACAATGGATCATAAGTTGCATAATCAACTCAAAACAATCGATTTTTGTCTTACTGTATTTTTTATTTGTTTCCTGCAAATGACGTGAATCCCATTATCTGGTAACTCTACAATGGGATTACACCCACAACTAGGCAGCAAAGCTCCTTTGGGAAGGAAATACTGTGGGATTCAACGCAGGCAGGGGTCCAAATGCTAACACAGTACATTTTACTCTGGTCTGCACCACACCTCTTGCATACCCAGAGTTAAGAGCCGGGCTTGGTGCCTCCACACTCTAATCTGTGAAATGGACACAATTTCAACATTTGCCTCCTTTCTGCCTCTCGGGTTGCTATGAAAATTACCAGGGTCATCAGTCAAGTTTTAGTTGAAGGAAACAAATGTCACTGTAGATTTAGGTTTTAAAACAAGGGATTCTAGACCAGTTAGGGTTGCCTCCGGGAAAGCCTGTCTGGAGGAGCCCACAGCCAGAAAGATGGCCAATCAGGAGGCTGCCCTTGGAAGTGCTGACATTTAGAATGTTCCTCAGGGCTGGGATGCAGGGGTCAGCTGCTACCACCTGCACAGCCACCCTTCAACACCAATGAAGCCAGTGGCCAGACTGCAGAACCCCACAACCCCATGGCTGTGCCCATCAGCAGAAACACCGGCAGCCCACAGCTCACACAAGTGTATAATTGGAGAACACTCATTTGCATACAGCGCCAAATTTGCATACAGTGCCACTTGGCATTCAGAACCCCAGCTGCAAGGCTGCCCGGGAAATGTAGCTTTTACAGTTTTCCGGCCTCAATACAAACATGCAGGAAGCCTCCCCAGAAGACAGCTGGAATGGCCGAGTGCCTGTTCACCAGGCCAACCACACCTGGTGAGTGGGGCACCACCAGACCCATGAAGGGCCGATGCAATTCCACACGCTCTAGATCTTTGTGCTTCGAACAGATGGCGCGTCCTTGCAGCACGACTGCTCTCAGATATGGGAGGAACCCAGTGCAGGGGGAGCGGGCAGCCGGGCTCTGCAGTCACACCTGGGCTCACGTTTGACCTCACCTTCCCTGGCTCTGCTGCCTGCTGTAGGTTAAGGAATTCTCCAGATCTCAGACCCTCCGCTCTGATGGGCTGGGGTTAAGAATGTCTCTGCAGAGGGCTATTGGGAGAACTAGAGAAGACGCTGCTCAGGGCCCCTCGCGCAGTGCCTGGCACGCCGTGAAAGCTTGGTAAATGCTAGCCATGGTGGACGGAGGGTCAGCGTGCGGCTGGACGGAGGAGAACCAGGAGGCCTGGGGTTTGGCCTTTTCGGAGTTGTCCTGATAGAAGTTTCTTCCCCGTCTGTGAAACAGCCATTGGATCCAATGGCTAAAAGCTCTCCCAGCAGGACCCCCTGGCACCCCCTCCACCCCCCCGGCTGAGGGGTGGAGAGCTCAGGCTGGGCACCAGGCTCGCCTCATCCACCCCTGCCAGGCTGATCTGAGTGGGGAGGATGCCACTTCCAGCCCCAGGTGGGCCTTGCACGCTGACCTGGGCCCAGAAACTCATTACCTCCTGCCGGCCAGGCTGGGCCGTGGGCCCCAGGAGTCCCCTCCTGGCCCTGCTGGCCGCTGGTCTCTGAGCCGTGCCCATGAGCCAGCCCTCCCTCGCGGTCCTGTCTCCCTCTCCACCTCGCCGTCACTGCCCAGGAGGAAAGCTTCGGGGGGCGGGTCTCAGAGGGCCAGCGCTGCTGCGCGTGCACCTGGGGGCCTGTCCCTAGTGGGGGGTCAGGGGCTCTGCGGCTCTCCAGGAGCTTCGCAGAGGGTCTCCGCGTGGAAGTGGCTCCAAGAAGCCACCTGCGCCAAGGCCCAGGAGGGCGCACCAATCCCCGAGCCCAGCCCCCATCACCTGTGGGGGCAGGAACCCCCAGGGGACTCGCTGCTTCTCCAGAACCCCCATTCTGTGGCCAACCTGGAAGCTCCATGGAGCAGGGACAGGGCTGGTCTTGTTCTCCTCGGCCATCTCCTTGGTCACCCCAGGGACCAGAACTGTGGACGCATGGCGGGTGAGCGGAGTCAAGGCCGCTTCAGTACTAGAAGGTTCTTCACACGGAGAGGCACTGGGGTTCAGAGCGGGGGCGGAGCCTGAGCCGGATCCCGCTACAGGTGCCGGCTGCGCGATGCAGGCCAGCTACAGAAGCTCTCTGCTCCCGGGAAAGACAGGACCACCAGTGCAGGGAGGTTTCCTGCCTCCAAAGGATGACGTGCACACAGTGGTCCCCCTGGAGCCGGGATTCTAGAAAGTGCTCAGTCTGGGCAAGTTGTTGGTATCCTAAAACGAACGTCCAGCCTATAGCTTGGCCCTTCTGGGGTGCGTGGGGCAGGCCCATTCACTCCCCCGTGACAGGACCGCTTTCCATCAGAGAATGCAGCTCTCACGCTTCCCTGAAGAGACTCTTCTCCACGCTCGGGGGTCCCTGCCTTTCCTTGACCCTGGGCCACTTTTCCTAGATCCATTCCTAACACTCTGCCTCCCTTCCAGAGTTTGGTGCTGGGAAGCGAACTCTGTACTCCACAGAGTTTGGGACTCTAAGCCCTGAGCCCAGCTGGGCTCTCACCTCCCTTGTCCTGGACATAATACTCCTGTTAATGCAGCCCTGGTTTGGGGCAGCCTCGTGCTGTGGTTGGCGGCTCAGTGCTTGCAGTCAACCACACACAGGGAGGTAAGGACTGGGCCTCCACAGCGGGATGGGTGCAGGGTCACTCTGCCGGTGCTGGCTTCTGCTAGCTGTCCTCTGGGGTGTGCACCTACAATGCCCCCACTTTGGTCCTTCCGAGCTGAGGGTCTCTGGTCAGCTGGCTCTCCTGCTTGGCTTGGGCAGAGCTCAGGCTGAGCAGGGGCTTCTGGCCTGGGTGGGAATGAGGGGGAGATGAGGTAGGGTGTGGATGCCTGTGGCATGGTGGCTGCCCTCTGGGAGCGGGCACGGTGAGCAGGGCGGCTGTTCCTCTGCTAAGCTGCAAGTCCAGCTCTGGGAGGCAGGGACTCTGTGATTTTAACGGAGTAGACACTACAAAGCCCGCTGTGCCAGACTCTAAACAGATCCGGAAATTGGAGGACAGGCCCGGAACCTCCTGCTCTGGGGCCACCACAGGCGGCCAGAGGACGGCTCTGGGGAAAACACCGCCATCAGCCCTTCTAAAGGTCTAGCTGCATCCTGTGCATTCACCAAACGCAGGGGACAGAAAGGCGTTGCTGCCCGCGGAATCTTGCCGAGAGATCCTGAAAGTGTGCTGAGTTACGAGAAGCAGCCAAGGAGAAGGGACAACTTGAGCCAGAGGCCAAAACGTCTTTGTCATTACTCTGGATTTATGTTTCCGGGAAAAATGACAAAAGAAATACTGGCTATACAAATGGGAAAAATGATTATGATCAAGATACGCATCCAGGGACTCAGGGGTGAACTAGCATCTCGGTGTGACACCCCCTTCCTTAGTGTTCCTCTGAGGACTTTCCTCATCTGTGGGGCGACCATTTGTCATCCACGCTGGCCGGTTTTGAGAACGAGGGTGTTGCTGTCAACGCTTACGCAGGGCAGCAGGTGTGGAGTGGGGACCGTGCCGGCAGACTGGAGCATGTGGCTGCCGGGGTTATCTGGGCAATCGACCGACGTGCAGGGATGATCAGATACTAGACGAGAAGGTGCTGTTTCTTGGAGAAGCACCACCAGGCAAGACTTACGACGTCACGGGGGGGGGGGGGTGATGCCACCTTTGTGGCTGTTTTGTTCCTCCCTCAGGCAGCGCCCCCTGGAGACACGCTGTGCAATTTGAGCTCTGGCGGTGTGCCCCTGGGGGTAGTTATGGGGGGAGGAGAACCTGCGCTCGAGCGCCCACCCAGGAGCCCAGTGTGCAGAGGAGCAGCAGGTAAACAGAGAGAAAGAGGCTTCAGACTTGGGCCAGCCCGGGCTTACTGCAGTTCCCCACCCCATGGCTCGCGAGCTGAGCAGAGAGGACATTCGTGGGTGGCGGTATTTTTCTCCCCTCCTGCCCTCCGGGGTCTTGGTGAGGAGAACTGCCCCTTCCACTACAGGAAAAAACAACAACAAAAACAAACACAAAAACGCACGGGACCCTGGGCTTCCCAGCCTTCCTGGGAGCCTGGCATGAGAATGTGGCCTGACCCAGCCAATCAGGTGTTCTTGCCCTGAATTACTCGGCACTTGAGGGGTGACCGACTGTCCTGAACATTTTTAGCCAATCTAATGCGCCTCCCCCCACCCCGCCCGAACTTCCCAGCCGATCAGTTGTGACTGCCCTGAATTACTTGGTCAATCAGATGTGACCGTCCAGATCTGAGCCAGCCTGCAGGTGTCCTGGCTGGGACATCCGGCGCTCAGGGGTCCTGGTCAACCCCCTCACCTGACCAGTTCTGCAGCTCGGGCTGCACAGCTTTGGAGCAGCGTTTCCCCTTCCTTCTGGCAATGTTGTGCGCTGCCCTTCATTTTTCTAATAAATTTCCATTCTGCGTACATAGTCCGAATCCCCTTTTTTTCTGTCTTACAGCTAAAGACACTGACTGACATGCTGTGTGAGCTTGGGTAATTCTTGTCGTTCTCTGAGCCTTGCTCCGTCATCTTTAAAATGGGACCAGAATCCCGACCCTGCAGGGTTTGGTTAGGACGTACGGTTTACGAGTAGCACCGTCCCGTCCACGCGGTCCTGGAGAAGCTGTGAGTGCAGCAGGACAGCAGCGCGGAGAGCGGATGCTACCGCGCTAAACGGTAGCTTGTTGGATGGCTTATTCAACTAGCCTCCACCTTTCTGTGAAGAGGTCATCATTTTCAGAAACAAAGAATCAATCTTCAGAAGCAGTATGTCAAAGCCATTTAAGATCCCCTATGAAGAGCTTTGCTCCCCAGGTAGGGTGGCCAGGTAAAATACAGGACACCCAATTATGTTAGAATCCCAGCTAAACAGCCATTGTTTAAAATACAAGTATATCTCATGTAATATTTGGGACGTACTTAATGCTAAAAAATAATTGGTTGTTTATCTGAGGTTCCAATGTACCTGGGTGTCCTGTACTCTTGTTTGCCGCCTGGCGCCGGGGCCTCCTCTGGGAATCCGTCTCCCGGATCCCTGTATCCTGCACTAGCTTCCCTTTGGGGAGCTCTGCTGACAGCCAAATGGCTTTTATGCGGTGCATCCCTGAAAGCCTGTTGCATTTGCTCCAGGGTTTATTAAGACAAGGCATTTTACAGCGGTGAAGAGCACGCCCGCACACAGCCATCTTCCAGAATCAACGGTGTCTCGATAACAAAATTGCAAGCGCTCTCACGTACTCCACCATTAGGAGTCCATATGAAGCATAAACATCATTCTAGGTGATTATGGTTCATTTTCACCTTCCAAAGACTGTGTTCCTCGGTGCCTCTGATCCCCCAGCTTTGTTACACCCCCGCTCGGCCCAGCCCATTACGCTCTACTCTGTCCAAGCTGGGAGCAGTCATTTTCCAAAGACGCAACGCATTTGCCTGACAAGTCTCGACGTCCTGGTGTCCCCCTCAGACAGACAGGGAAGCTGCTTCTTGGATCTAATGCATCACCCAGAGAGGGCCAAGGGAGACCATTCCCCAAATTGTGCCACTTGGAGCAGACTCTACCTCCGAAATGTGTCACCTGGTGGCTGCCACGCGGGTAACCTGTAGCCAAGCGGAGAACCAGGGCCGAGATGTCTGTGCGTCAGACACGACCCCCGCCTGTGTGCTCTCTCCTGAGGCCACAGAGCCGGAGACTCAAATGAGGATTCCAACCTGTGACTTCAGACGCTCGTGGAGCATATATCGGGAGCTTAAAGGGATCCATGTCCTCTTCCTCGGGATCTCTGGGGAAGCATCTCGTCTGCTTCGTAGGGAATGTAGCAATGTTGAAAGGGAAGGCCTGGCAGCGACCTCGGTTGTCTGGGGCGTGATTCAGGTTAATTACTGTAATTGTGCATTCGGCTCCGTGATGCTGGTTTCTAAGACTAAGTCATAAAATATGCAGATGGTCATTCCAAAAATGAGTCCCTGCTATAGCCGATTTTAAAGTTGCCAAAAGGGCTGCTGACTTTCCAATGTGAAGCCGGCCGCAGAGGTCCTTTATGCTTCTGTTTTTCCATTCTTCTGCTAACCCACTCAGGGAACATGTGTTACGGCCCCACCACGCACGGAGCCTTCTGTGCAGAGTGGCAGGGCTGCTGCGGCAGTTGAAAATGGGGCAGAGAGGGGCCCACGTCGTGCAGGTGACAGCCTGGGGCAGGGGTGATGTCAGACAGGAGATTCTAAGCTACACGTGATAGAAATGATCACCATGTGCCGTGAACGAGAAGCACAGAGACGTATGCGACGGGGCCCTGAGAGGCCACCCCACCTTGTCTTCCACGGAAGAGCGCTCATCTTCCCACCCCGTGCCCCAGTCCTGGGCCCTGACCCGCCCCCAGTCTCCATCCTCCTCGCAGGAAAGAGTCCAGCCAGGGGCTCAGGTCCAAACCCCAGAGTTCTCCTGGGTCCTCTCCTCTCGCCACCTTTATTCAACCTCAGCAAGTTCTCTTAAATCTCTTTTTAAAACGTGCACTTAGTCTGTCCATGTTTCTGCTTCTTTACTCAGCTTCATCCTGGTCACTGTCAGCTCTCTGTGGGGCATCCGCACAACCTCCT
The DNA here is from genome assembly GCF_057802395.1 of Ceratotherium simum simum. Taxonomy (NCBI): domain Eukaryota; kingdom Metazoa; phylum Chordata; class Mammalia; order Perissodactyla; family Rhinocerotidae; genus Ceratotherium; species Ceratotherium simum. The sequence goes on along the minus strand of NC_141933.1, from coordinate 3,223,183 downwards.
CCCCGGTCCCCCGTCTGCCCCTCTCAGAGGATTCTTTCTCCTTAGGATGGCTGGAGGGTCTTTTAATGATATAAACTGGGTCATGGCCTGTCTCTACTTAAAACTCTCCAGGGACGTCCCATAACATGCAGGATAAAATGCTGACTCCTTGCCTGGGCTCGCAAACCCTACAGGCTTCAGCCCGCCTCCCCTCCCACCCCCAGATGCACTGGCCTTGCCCCTACTCCATCAGCTCCGGCCAATTGCAACTTTCTTCTGTTCTGCAAACAAACCACGCTCATGCCTACCTCAGGACCTTTGCACGACTGTCACCTCCACCTGGGGTGCTCTTTCCCGGCCTGGCTCCTTGTCATGTAGGTCTCAGCTTAAAGACCACTTCCTCCAGCAGTGGGCCTCGCTCTACATAGCACGACCTGACTTTGGTGTGTTTAGTTTATGTACCTGTTTGTTATTCACCCTGCCCTGCTAGTGCAAGCTGTAATCCGGCCCCTGGACACTGCCGGGCACACAGCAGGAGCTCCTTAGCTAGGTTTGCACGGTGACTGGATGAGGGAACAGGGAAGCATCTGGGGGAAGTGGCCTCTAGGCCGACACCTGCAGGTGGGGAGGAGTTGGCCAAGAGAGGAGCTGCGGGTTCAGTCTGGGAGGAAGTGACTGCGTTTGCCAAATCGCTGGTGAGGGAAATAACTTGGGACATTCCAAAAATGGAAAGATGACCCGTATGGACGGGGCTAGGATATGTGGTCGGTCATTCAGATGTGGCCTGGGAGGCCCTCTCGGGCCTGGGCCCCGGCATCCTGAACGTGCTGTCCTGCTTGGACGGAGGCTGTGGTAGGGACACTTGTGGCCTGCAGAGGTGCGTGAGAGGCACTGTGCTCCCTCCTGTCAGCACCCGAGATGGGTGCACGCTGGTCTCAGCCCCGACTTGCATATTGAAAGGTGGGGAGGGGACCCCTTCCCCTGCTCCCCCAGGTGTGGTCTGTGGACCAGCAGCTCAGCCTTACCTGGGAGCTGGTTGGAAAGACCGAATGCCAGGCTCCACCTGGGCACAGCACACAGTGCCCGGCCAACGTGGCATTGGGAAATGACCAGCCGACTGAATGATGCCATTCTGTTCAGCGAACAGCAAGTATTCAGATCGACTAGAACATGGGGTGGATATGGGGGGTCAAGAGAGAAAAGATTAATATGGTGAGCATGTTACTGAATAAAACACGGCCCCCACCCCCGGAGGGCTCACGAGTTAATTGGTTTATATCCACCACTTACACGATTTTCTGGGACCAGCCTGAGCCTCCCTCTCCTGCCCTCAGTTTTGTCTCCAGCTCCCTTCCCCCATCGGTTAGTTTGCTATTCAGAGTGCGGCCCGTGGTCAGCAGTGTCACCTGGGAGATTATCAGGAAGGAAAATTCACAAACCCACCCCCAGACCCACGAATGAGGATCTCTGAGTGTCACGTCCAGGAATCTGGATTTTAACAAGCTTTCCTGGTGGTTCTTAAGGATGCTGAAGTTCACGAAGCGCTGGCTTAGGTGAGGGAGGGATCTATTCTCCTCACATAACAAGAAGTGCAAGGCAGACAGTTCGGGGAGGTGTGGCAGTCCGTGACGCTTTCTAGCAACCTACTCAGCCGTTGGAGTGTGCAGATTTTGCTATCACGCTGGCCCCCGTATGTTTGCAGGGTGACTGTGCCCCTCCCAGCCCTGACACGCGTTTCAGGCTGGAGGGAGGGGAAGAGACGCCAGCTGGGCCGTCCCTCCTAACCACTTTCCCAGAAGCTCCGTGTGGCACATCCACTTACAGCTCATTGTTCTGTCACATGGTTGTATCTAGCAGGGCCGGAAGCGGGGAAAGTAGCTTTTTAGCTGGGCTGAAGGCCAACCCCAGCCCCACTGGGTTTCTGTTGTAGAAGGGAGGAGGAGAGAATGGGTACGGGGCAGGCCACCTTTGGAGTCTGCCATGCCCCCGGGTAGACCCATGAGGATCATATCCCTCAGCGCTCTTTCCACTCCTTGAACGTGACGGGATTGCTCCTTGTGGGGAGGGGGGAGCCTGGTACAAGTCTGACCAATGACTCGTGTGGAGAAGTAGGTCAAGCATTTGGAGAGCTGGCGGGCTACTCTCCAGAGCTCTCTTTCCCTTCACATGGCAATCAGAGTGCTTGAGAGCACAGCTGCTCCCTGAGCCTGCGGCCTGAGTGATTACACTGAGCAGAGCCTCCCCTCTCATTGTCCTGATCCTCACTGACATGTGGCAGATATGCAACCTAAGCTGGAAATAACCTGGCCTTGTTTAAAACCACTGGGATCTGGGGGATGTTTGTTACGTCAGCATAACCTCCATTATCCTGACTGATACAATTCTTCTCAACAAATATTACAGTCCCATAAAACAACTTTTTGTTGTTGTTTTTACAAACTATTTCCTGTTCATAATCTGCCTATCAGACTCTTGTCCATCCTTCAAAACTCAAGTTGCTCCTCCCCTGGGAACCTATCCTGACCTTCCCAGGTTGGGCTGATCTTATGTCTCCACTCTTCCGAGCATGGTGCCTTGGTCAGAGCAACGGCTCCTTGGTGTCAATTGTCTGCTTACCAAGCTCCTCTCGCTACACTTAGTTTCTCAAGGGCTGGGACTAGGTCTCATTCATCTCTCCATCTTAGCTCCAGAACAGTGCCCGGCACAGAGTAGGCCTTCAGGAAAGATTTGTGGAGTTGATCTCCAGTGGGGACACACCAGACAGACAAGTGCCTCTGACTATGGACTTTTCTCGCCCCCGTGACTTTGCTTGTGCCTCTTCCTCTGCTTGCAGTGTTCTGTCTCATCTTTTGAGTCCATATCTCTGCCTATCGTGCTTATATCCCCCGTAAGAGAGCTGTCTCTTGTGGGGAAAGTAGTCAATCATCCAAAAATATTTATGGAGAACCTACTGTGTGCCAAGGACTTTTCTAGATTCTGGATACACAGTGATGAACAAAATAGACAAAAGCATTTGCATTCCAGGGACAAGATGGCAATAAAAAGCACATTAAGATGTCATATGCTGTGAGATGGTGCCAAATGCTATGGAGAACAGTTGAGCAGGGAAAGGACTAGAGGGTGAGGGGGCTGCTGTGTTTAAAAGAAGGGGAAGAAAAGCCTCTTTGAGTAGGTGACATTTGAGCTAACACTCGAAGAAAGGGAGAATTTCGCCACGCAGATATCAGCAGGAGGAAGGTGTCCAGCAGAAGGAAGGGCAGGTGCGAAGTCCTCAGGTGGGAAGGAACCAGCAGGCCGGTGTGCCTGGAGAGTGGGGAGTGAGGGAGAATGAGGGGGGTGAGGTGGGGGGCCTAATCTCTCAGGGTCTTCAAACAGGGCTAAGCAGTTTGAGACTTGTTGTGAGATCAATGGGAAGCCAGGATGGTTTTAAGCAGGACAGCGATGAGATCCAACTCATGCTTCAGAAAGCTCCCTCTGGGCGATGGCTGAGGAATAGAGTAGGTTAGGGGGTCGGGTGACGGTGGATATCGGGAGACTGATCAGGAAGCCGTCTGGTATCCCAGTGAGAGTTGGTGGTGGCTGGGACCAGGGTGGGGCAGTGATGGTGCTGCTAAGAGGTCGTCCTTGGAGTATATTTAAAGGTAGATCCAACAGGATGACTTGACATATGGCTAAAATGTGGGGTGTGAGAGAAAAAGAGGGATTAAGGATGACTCTACGATTTATGGTTTAGCCCTGAACCAAGCTCGGGAGTGTGGAGGAAGAACTGGTCTGAGAGCACAGAGTGTGAACCACACGCTCTGTTTCGGACATGTCCCGTTTGAGATGCCTGATAGACAGCCAATGGCCGTGTCAGGAGACTGGATTTACTATCTGGGGTCCGTGTAGAGGGCGGGCTGGAGGTGTGCGTTTGAGAGTCTTGAACATCCTGGTGGTGGTTAAGCCAGTGAGCTGGACTGGATCGCCTGTGGAGGCTGGGAGTAGATTAGCAGAGATCTGAGGGCAAGACTAGGGCCACACTGAAAACTGGGCAGAAGAGGAAAACTCAGCAGAGAACGTGAAGGAACGGCCAGAAAAGGCGGAGCAAAGAGGGGTGCTGAAGAATAACCTTCTAAACACACAGAATCACGACTCTCATGTGAATGTAAAATCAGCACCTAAGATTCTGTTTAACTCATTCATTAATGAGGGAACCAATCAGGTGTTACAGCCAGTTCAAAGGAGAAATCAGAGAACATTGCAAAGGCAGGAAGGAATCCAGAAACGAATTTACATACATTTGTGACAGTTCTGTTCACAGGACAATAACCAATTGCACTCCAGCAGACACAATTAGTTTTCATTTCCATGGACAAGGATCATCCGTGTTATTCTCAGTTTTCCAAAACAGTTTTCTGCAACAGTTTCCAGCAACTTACAAAGCAGCTCAATGGGAGGGTAGAGAGAACCTGGGCAGGTGCACCAGGCAGGACATGCAGGAATATTGTGGGTTTTTGTTGCTTTGTTTTGCCCATTTTAAAGTCTTTCCTGTTTTTTCCTGACACAAAAGACAGTGGTGTCTTAGAAGCTGCGTGAATCAAGCTTTTCCAGAAGGAGGAGTGATCGGCCGTGTCAAGTGCAGTAGAGAAGATCAGATGAGAATTGGCCACTGGATTTGCCAAGACGGCAGTGGTTGGTGACATTAACCAGGGTGGTTTCGGTGCATCGGTTGGGAAGAAAGTCAGCTCGGAGGGGGTTCGAGAGACGATGGGAGGTGCAATAGTGGAGTCAGCGAGAACAGACACCTTTGGGGAGCTGTTCTCCCCGGATTCACAGAATCCTCTGAGGCTGGAGCAGAGGCGGGCTCAGAAGGAACAGCTCTCAGGGCTGTAGCTCCTCTTGGTGGTTCTTATCACAGCCCCAGAGGCCACCTCCAGGGACTTGCTCCTTCCCTCGGAAAACTCTGATCCAAGCAGGCATAAGCCACCTGTCCCCTGAGAGAGAGACTAGCATTAAAACAAAAGCCCTAGTCATCAGGGGAGAGCTAACTTCAGACTGTGCAAATAGCGTCATACCGTCATGCCTCCCAACCCTGCATCTCCTGGACCTGGGCTAGTGGTTCCCACTCCAAAAGGCTGCGTCAGCTTTCTAGGCCCCAAGCTAGCGTATCTCCTCTCTCATCCCCCACCCCACCTTCCGGATTCCACGTCTCCTTCCCGCCCTGCCCCCCACTTCTACCCCTCCCCAGAGCTGTTGAGTCACAGCCCAGCGCTGGCTCAGAACAAGGGGCCCCAGGGCTCACAGCTATTAAGTGGCACCGCAGGAAGCATACCTCGCACTCTGCAAAGCCTTGGCTCTTTTTGCTGCCTCCTGCCACCATCCTTCTGCCAAGAGAAGAACGTGTTAGAAAACGCCGTCATGCTTCCCGCCCGGTGAAACTCGGTGCTGTGTAAACGTGTGATTCTGTTTGCACATTTACCTCCGAGAACTGGCTGTCACAACGAGGGTTACCTTAGGGGGGAGAAAAGAGGCCAAGAGAAAGTGCGAGAGGAGGAGAAAGTGACAAGGCAGCCGCCGAGAGCCCAGCCGGGTGGCTGGGTGGGGGTGCAGCGAGGGGGCTTCCTCTGGAGCCCCGTCATCCCAGCACGCGTGCTTTGCAGACCCTCTCGCTTCTAGGCCTTCTCACCACAAAATCCTGGGGAGCTGGATGTTCTTCCCACTTCGCAGAGACACCGCTGGCCCTGGGAGTTTGGTAAGATCCAGAGCCGGGAATCGGACCGTGCCTGGGTGACAGCACTGCCCCGACGCTCTTGTCCTCTCCCACCTCCCGAGAGAGTCATGAATCTTGTGAATCTGGCCGTGTTGCCTTTGAACCTGCAGCAGGGTTGGATTTTTAGGAAAAGTGAAACTAGAGGCAGGTGGCAAGTAAAAGTGTTATTTTTATTTGAAAAGAATGAACAACGTCTACCAGGGGCTGTGACCCCGGTAAATATCCTGCGGTGGGGGCTCCAGGTCGTAGCCTGTGTTTGAGCAGGGACAATGCACGGGGTGCAGCCACCCACAGAGGAGGTTGTGGTCCCCCTATCCAGCCTCAAATCCACCTGGGGCTCGTAGTCCCTGGTTCCTGCCACAGCAGTCCCAGCAGCGCTCAGCCTGCCAGAGACACCCTTGCTTTCTCCCAGCCATGAACAGGGAGGAGGGGACTGTGGGGCTGAGTGGAAACAAGGCCCGCGCTCAGAAGTGTCCCTGCCAGCAGACTCCATCCAAGCGAGACCCTGTACTCTCAGGATGACGGGGCCCGAGAGGCGATGAGGGGGAGTGGGGAGCCCCGCCTCGGGTTGGGAAGGAGCCAGATGCCCAGAGTACAGAAGAGGTGGTTGCAAAAAGGGAATGCATCGCCATGACCTCCCTCTTTCTCCTGAACAGGGACCCACAGAGTCACCCCTGTGTGACATGAGAGGGTGGCTGCAAGTCACTGCAGCTCATAGTAGCCGATGAAGAGTTGCTGATGCTGGAGGAAACGGAGGTGAGAGTCAGAAGCCAGGGAGGCCGAGTGAGGCTTGTTCCCCCCAGGGGTGAGCTTTAGGGTGGGGTTGGAGGGCCCTTATGCCTGCACAGCCCAAATGGTCAAATACAGCCCCTTCACCTGCCGTGACCCTGCTGACCAGCCCCTGGTGGCCATCGGTGGCAGGGGGGTGTCCATGGACAAAGGGGCTGCACCCTGGCTTTCCAGCTAAGATGGCAACACAGAGACAAAAATGGAAGCCCAAGCCTCCAGCGGCTCCTGGGTCTGAAGCCCTGCGTGCCCAGATCTTATCTCCTTGTCACACTCGGTCATCTGTTATCACAGGCCCCTTGTAGAAGGCAAGGACTTGTTCTTTTTCTTTCTTCCTTTCAGTCTTTTTATCAATCAAAGTAGGACATGCATATATGTGTGTGTGTGCGTATACATACATACGTGTAAGAATATATGTGTTTATATATATACATATAAGAACATATATATGTCAAATAGTGCTAAAGGACTTACAAAGATAAACAACAATTCTCACTCCTCCCCCACACCAACTCCTCAAAGGCATTTACTTTCAACTCTTTTAGTTAAGTCCTTAAGTATTTATGTCATCTATACTTTTAAACAAATATTGCTTTTATTGCAGTCTCTTGATTCACCAATTTTAGGCAATATCTAGAGAATGGTTAAGTATTCACCTCTAAGTCAGCAATTCCTCTCCCATCATCTCAAAGTAGTCTTATCCCAAATTTTGGACAAATTATCATTCAGGATTTGCGTTATTGCAACCAGGTAAATATTGTTTGCTTTTGAGTCACCTGTGATTAAGTTTTTTTTCTTTTTTCTTATACATCTTTTTGTTTTTCCTGGAATTAATACTTGCCTTTTTTTTTCTAAGTTGCTTAGTTTTTTTTTATCATATCTACCTGTGGCTAAGTCTTCCCACACCTCTAGCAGCCTCTCCATACGATTTTCCCCCAGGGTCCAGCCTGTCAGGTTACCCCTAGTTCCATTTTCCCTGCAGCCTTTCTTCCAGGAGCCCTCCACCCATGTGCTTTGATCTGGATCTATGCTCTTCAGGCCTGAGAACTAGGCCTGTGGACTGGGCAGGGCTGGAGGTCTGGTGGGGAGGAGGTCCCCTTTTGGTTGCAGACCCTACAGGCACTACTTTTGTGGCATTACCTTACCCCTGCCATGTTTTTTCACTTTTGCAGTTTTTTTAATCCACAGGCCAAGCTCAACTCTGGCACAATTGAGAGTCTCTCTGAGTAACTCCAGGGAATGGCACGCTTCCTATGACCACTGCTCCTGACCACTTCTCACCTCTTGCCACACACACTTGTCACCTTCCCGTCTCTCCTCTGCTCATGCTGCACCCCTGTGTGGACGGCCCTTCCATCCCGCCCCTGCCACTGAAATCTTAAGTCCCCTCACTGCGGAGGTCAGCCTCTGCCTCTTTTCTGTTTCAAGACTGGCTCTTTCTTTGAGCTACCCCCTCCCTTGCTGTTTGTCCCACCACTGCACACTGCTTGCTAGAGTTGTACTTGCATACAAGCTTCCCTCCCCTGGAATGTGAGCTATGAAAAACCCAGGCAGCATCCACCACAGCTCTTTGCCCAAAGCCCCTATTTGATAAATATTTCATGAATAATGATTGATATCTTCTAGTGTGTCACGGTGAGGGATCTTCAGAACCAATCTCCACCCAGACAGCGCTCTTAGAAATCAAGGGAAAAAAGAAAAAGGAGGCTCCTAGTCTCATAGAGTTTGGCAAACATCTTTCATTTGATGTTAACTCTGTGCCTGGCCAAAACCAAATCTCCCAGGAAATGTCTGGGATGAGGAAAAACAATGACTAAAACATCCTGAATTCTAGAACTGGTAAACTTCTATATTTTTTTGGGGTATTTATTACTTGTCTTAAGCAAGAGACTCTGTCTGGGTTTGGGGCATTATTGACCAAGCAGTAGTAGAAACCTATTTAATTTCAGTTGTTTCTACCAGAATTTCCCCAAACAGCCTCCCTTGCCTGCTAACAATTTTATAGGCTGCCGTGTCATGTCAGGGCGCCAGGCTCCCTTGGACCGATAAATGCCGGCCCTGCAGTGGAAGTGTCAACAGGGCCATCCTTCATGACTTTGCCAGAGTATTCTGCCCCAAAGCTGCTGGTAACTTCTTCTCTGTCTTTAAAGACAATTTAGCCAATTTTTTTTCTCAAAGATTTTGAAGTACTTAAAAAAAGATTCCATTGTGACAATGTCACAAGATCGGGAGTTATTGTCTTAGTTTATTACCAGCTCTCTAGATGAGAGTTTCAGGCTATGGAATTAGGGCCTTTCTATTTTTGATGTCCCCATTTCTCAAAATAGGTGGTGTGGGAGCAGACTTGCTGGCCCAGATTGCCCACCTGGGCCCTTGGGTCAGAGACAGTACCTGCCATGACTTTCAACTCAATTCAATGCTTTGGCCAAGTCCATGCACAGGCCCCAGGATGCCCCCCGCATCTACCAGACCCCAGGGGGCCAGACTCAAGGTAAAGACTCATCTCAGGACCTTAGAAGAAAGATACTTGGCTTTTTTGAGTAGTCCATTGAATGACACAGAAAATGCAGAATTTTTGATAAATTTTTAGGCACGCTCAGAGAAATAGAAAGTGTGTTCTTCCTGGGGTTGCATGTATAAGGAGGAACCTCTACCCCCCCCCCCAGATCATTTTGTTTCCTTCACTTGAGGCTTCCGGCCGTCTGTCCCAAGATGACGTGGCTGCCTTGGGAATCAGAGAGTGGCCTATTGACAGAGGTAATCCAGTGGAGCGTGGGTAGCCACCTGGGGGTGTGAGAAAGGGGTCCCAAGCTTTGGCTGAGCGCTCAGATTGAGTGGCCCCTCAATTCCCTTCCAGTCCTGGAGGCCCTTGCTCTGCTGAAGGCTGAAGGGATCAAGAGCAAAGTTTATTCAACCTCAGTCACCCCCACTCCGTGCCCCGACTCCCTGATCCCCACAGCGGGGCAATAAGGGTGGGTACTTCGTGCTGCCTCCCACTCTGCCCCTACACCTCTTCTTCTAGTGACAGGGACCCAAGGATGGGGGATGCGATTTAATGATAGTAGGGTGTCCTGAGCATCTACCCAGAACCAGGCCTTCTGCAAGGGACATATTTATAATCTAAAGCAGAAATAGGATGGACAGGAGGCCCTGAGGGGGCCCTGAACCAACCCCAGGCTTGGGAAGGGGTCGGGGGGTCGCTCTTGTGGAGGTTTCAAAACAATCCATATCTTCCAGGAGTTGTCAGTGTTCGCAGAGAGACAGAAAGTTCTCTTAAGTATTAGGTAGAGAGAGGAGCAAGTATTTTTACAAGATCAACCAAATGCTGAAGGGATATTTGCCAGCCCCTCCTCCCTTGTTCCCTCACCGTCTTAGGGGGTCCTCGTTTCCTTTACAGAACGCAGCACATTTGTAATTATTTTATTTGTCTGGTGATTTATTTTTGTCTGTGTCCCTCACTTAGAAGCTCCATGTGAATAAGGACTGTGGTGGCTTTGTTATCTCAGTGACTGAGGCAAGTTCTCAACATGTATTTATTGAACAGATAGGTGGATGAGTGATTGGAATTAAAACAAAAATAAAGAACTTTAAGAGAAAATGAAATTTAACTGCAGATGCTTCTCTAAAATATCAGCCAATCCATTACAGTGCCGTTTATTCGAATCTTGCCGTGCTTTCTGGAAGGCATGTAGCTTACCTCTTTGTCAAGGTGACTCCGGGAGTTCATGGAGGGTGTGGATGGAGGGACGGAGACCAATCTCTCCCCTTGTCATTTCTTCTTTGAGTCATGGGTTCTTTAGAAATGTGTTGCTCAACTTTCAAATACTTGGGTTTTTCTAGATGTCTCTTGAGCTCTAATTTAATCCCGCTGTGGCCACAGAAGGTAGATTGGGTGTGCTGGAACCACTAGGTATCTATTTGGAAGAAATGAAACTCAACCTTTACCTCACATCATAACCAAAAATTAATTCAAGATGAATCATAGATCTAAGTGTACAAACAAAAATCATAAATCATCTAGAAGAAGCATCAGGAGAATATCTTTATGACTTTGAGATAGGCAAAACATTTCTTGGGCAGGACATATAAAGCGATAATAAAAAAAAACCGTGAAATTATTAGAATTTATCAAAATTGAAAACGCTGTTCATCAAATCAAAAGATGCCATTAAGAAAACGAAAGGAAAACCACAGACTCGAAAAAATATTCACAAAAAATATATCTGACAATGGACTGGTATCCAGCCTATATAAAGAACTCCTATAACTCAATAATAAGAAGACAAACAACCCAAATAAAAATGGGCAAAATGTATGAACAGAACTTCACATGGGCCATCTGGCACTCCGGGGGTGTTTCCCTTGCCTACAGAGCATCCTCTGGCTTCTGGTGTTGGACCTGGTTTTCCTGGCCAGCCACTCTGCTCTCCTCCTCTGTCTATGTAGTTGAGTGGAGCTCAGTCTCCCTTATGGTCCCTGAAGGAGGCCCTCAGAACATGACGTTCCTCTAACACAAAGTCTGCTCAGAGATGGGAACATGGCCCAGTAAGAGCTAGGGAGAGGCAATTCCAGGATTCTTCAGAACCTTGGGAGAGAAAGTCTTTCATCCCACTGGACCTGAGCGGGGAAGCTATAGTCCCAGAGCTACTGGCATCCATCTTGTTATGCCACGGGGAGAGCCAGCCTGAGAGAGATCTGACAAAAAAAGAAGCAGAGCCAAGACAGGGAGCAAAACCAAATCCCAAGGATGTTGGTTGAATCCCTGGATCCAGCCTAGCCTGAAGCCCAATGTGAAAGATTGCAAAAATGGCCACACATTCTTCTCATCTCTGTAAGCACACCTCTTTGTATTGTGACTTCAGAGTCCTCCCAATCAAAGGATTGAGTCTATTTCTCTACTTGCCTGAATCCGGGCTTGGCCACATTGCTTGCTTTGGTCCATCCAATAGTAGCAAATGTGACACAAGCAGAGGCTGGAAAAGTGCATGTGTGTAGGGCTGCCCCCTCTTGCCGCTCTTGGGCCAGCCTGCTGGAGGGTGGGATACACATGGCCCATTGCCCCCATCACCCCGCTGACTTCCAGTACCAACTGACAGCCAGAGCCAACTGACCATCCTGTGACTCAGGACGTCCTGGACCACTGGTCTAATGGCCCCGGCTACTGGCAAACTGCCTGGTTGACTCACAGCCTCACGAGCAACAATACAATGGTGGTTGTTTTAATCCACTAAGTTTTGGGATGGTTTGTTACACAGCAAAATCTAACTTATACACAAGATCAATGTCTGGACTTCTCAGTTACACAAGACAAAGAAATCTGTTTTTTTGCTTTGGCCTGGTTTGCTTGGGTTTATATCCCTTTCAAGCAGAAAACCCGAAGTCTGGGCTCTCTTTTATGTCATTGTGGCATCAACTCAAGTGTCTGCAAGTGTTTATCGAAAATGTTTTTTGAATTTACATGTCTATGTGAATCGCTCTCTTTATATATTGAATCTACAAACAGATTTAGGCTAACCTAAATCTTGTTCAAGGTGTGGGTGCCTGTGGACAGAGTAGACAAAAGAGAATATTCTAGCTTTGTCTCTCATGCCAGCTGTAATCACACCTGGCGGTTTAGCCTGCCATCCACCCCCATCCTGTGGTTTTAGGCCGACTCTTGCTCAAAGTAACAAGTCTTCCTGAAGTGTTTCCCCATGTGCAGACTCAGAATGGACATGTGCACACTCTCATCCAGGTCCTCTGAGAGTGACCCATTTCCTCTCCAATTCTAGGACAAGCTGGGCTCACCAATTAATCGTGGTGGCCTTGCTCAGCACCTCACCTTCCTCTGCCTTGGAATAGAGGAGGCGCCAGGTCACAATGGACCTGCGAGGCTGCGAGTCTTCTGGGCTTGTGATTGACGGCTTCACCTAGTGGGGGATTCATCCTCTGGGGGCGACTCCAGGCTGAACTGGGCCAGAACTGGGCCTCGGACACTTCAGGCCAGTTGTTTCTGCTTCCCTCTCAAGGCAGGTCCTAAGACTGGGAATGGGATGGACAAGGATTCTCTCCTAGTACCCACTGGTCTTTGGGGATCAAAATGAGGGACTGACCCAGGAGAGCCAGACTGTCCCCAGGCTGTCCCCAGACTGTCCCTAGACTGTCCAGGGGCTGCATCTTCTGGAGCTGGACCGTGGAAGGACACAGAGAGACAGCCAAAGCAAGAGGGCTGGGGTTCACGGCTGAGGTTGACTTGGTCAAGAGATGATCAGAGGTGCCTACCCTGGGGGAGGCATAGCCTGGGTCACAATGCTGAGGCTGCACAGAGTGGGAAGCTAATTGGAGGGCTACCAGGGTCAGTGCCAGGATGACCACCTGCACCGTGGCCTACTGCTTTGGGCATCTGCACTCACCTCTCCTTCTCAAAATGGCCCTTGGCTGGTCTTAGTTCCCGAGCTACTGACTCTAAGTGGGCATCCACTGTAGCAGCTCAGGGGCCAGGGTTTGCCAGAGGCCAGTGTGCTGGCTGGCCGGTGTGTCCCTGCTCACCCTCTGGCAAGGCCAGGCTGGCTATGAATAGTCCCCTTCCCCAGCATCCCTAGGGGACTCTCCTTTGCCTCCCAGCCCACCAGCCCCACTGGTCTGTCTGGTTCCTGAGCTGGCCCCATGTCTGCTCTCTGTGGCCCTACATCTGTCCCATCCAGGTGGGGCCATTCCCATCTCAGGCTTGGCCACCCTGTCTAGGCAGAGCTTTAGGCCCTCCCACGTCTGGGAGGGGGAGTCAGCCCCGAGAGATGGGCCAACCCCTTCTTAATGAGTTGGGTTGGGAGACAGGGCAAAGACAGCACCATAACCCACAGCCCCTGAGACGCTGGAGGGAAAAGCTCCATAGTCCACCCAGGATGTAGTGGGTTCCCCACCTGCGGCCTGTGCCCTGCTTCTCCAGGGAAAAGCAGTGGGTCCCAGGGGTGGGATGGGATGGCAGGGCCCTCCAGGCTTGGCTGGAAGGGGAGGGATCTTCTCCAGGGCTGGAAATCCTGTGGCCGACCTCAGGATGCTTTGGGGACTTAGGATCATTGGGACAGGGAGATAGACAGGTGCAGTGATCAGGCACCAGGGTCTGGAGACCACCAGTCATCCACAAATTCACCTCTGGTAGGCCTGCTTTCTCCACCTGCATTATGGGATAATATTAGTAACTCCCCATGAGGATATGTGGGAACAAAATGAAATCATGCACAGCAAGTACTCAGCTGAGCACCTCCCTAGTATGGTGCCATCAATAAATGGGAGATAATACAATTGTTGTGGATATTACCATTGTCACCAACACCACCATCATAATCATTGTCATCATTATCATCATCACCATCACCATCACCACCATCACCATCATCACCACCATCGCCATCATCATCATCATCACCATCATCATCATCACCACCACCACCACCATCATCATCATCACCACCATCATCACCACCACCATCATCATCACCATCATCACCATCACCGTTATCACCACCACCATCACCACAACCACCATCATCATCACCACCATCATCATCACCACCATCATCATCACCATCACCACCATCATCACCAACACCGTCACCACCACCACCACCACCGTCATCACCATCACCACTACCACCATCATCATCACCACCATCATTGTTGTCACTGTTCTTATAATGGTCTTGGGACCATCACTGAATATGAGAGCAGAGTAATAACAACCAATATCTCTTAATTTGCTAAACACTACAATTTACAGAACATTTAGTTCCTTTTGTTCCTGACAACACGCTGGGGGAGCACAGCGGGTGTTGCCCAACATTCGGATGAGAAGACTAAGGCTCGGAGAGGTTGGGCCACTGGCCTGAGGGCACAGACCTGTCAGCAGCAGAGCCAGGACCAGAGGGGTTGGTGCTGTCCAGTTGCAGCTTGTCTCTGACCCCGGCCCTGGTCAGCCTGGACTCTGGGCGGGGCAGTGGCTGCAGAGACTGCACAGCAGTGGCACCCGCCTGCTTCGCTCTGCTTATCGTGAGCTCCCAGCCGGAGCGTGAGGAAGGGTGTCATTAGAGAGCACAATTGCCCTGTTATTAGTGTCCCCACGGGCCTCGTCATCACATTCATGAGGAGGAGCCTCTCACTGGGGAAACAGGGCGAGAACACCCTGAGTCTGCAGAAAAGGCAGTGAGGAGGGCCTTGGGGCCGGGAGTGGCTGGTGGCGCCTGCATCGAGGGGGCTGGAATGGTCTCCTTCGCAGCATCCATCCACCTGTCTGCATCCTCCTCTGGTCTGGCTGTTATTTAATCTATCCATCATCTACCTACCTGCCTGTCTACCCACCAAACATTGGCACTTGGACTGCCACAAATGGCTCACATGTCGCCTTTCTGGGCAGGGGTGAGCTCTCTCACCCACGGTGCCCTGGCTTCTTGCCGACCATGCTCATCAACTAGCCCACCAAGGCTGGGATGGCTTCCATGCGGCAGGTGACGGGCTGGCCACAGGGCCCGGCTACCAGCAGGGCCTGGGCAAAACACGAAGATGCCTTGATGTGGGCTCACATCCCATCCTCTGGAATTTCCTGCCAGAAAATGAATCAGGTCAAGCGTTCAGTGAAATAAGCATTGCTACTCTGAGCGTTTGTCTTAGAGGAGGATCCCAAGCCACAGGAATATTCTGGGCAGCATTGCTGCTTCGTATCCTTCCCGTATTCTTAAAATGCCTACCGGGCCCACCACGCAGAACAACACACCTGATGGTGCACGCCCTGGCCGCCCACTGCTCTTGCAGGTCCTCTCCGGATGCTGCCTCCTGCCTCTGCCTTGCCCCCAATCCATCTTCCTGTGGCCGCTGCCTGGGAAGTGGTTCTGAAATGCAAATTTGACCAGTTTCACTTGCCCTGTCCATCAGGGTCCACACAGGATTTTACCCTGAAATGGTTTGAGTGCCGAGACTTTAATGAAAGTGTGGGGTATAGAAGTCTGGGCAGGGCGAAGGGAACAGGGGCTGAGAGAGACCAGCCTGCCAACGGGGATGCTGTCACCATGCTGGGGAGCGTCTGGTGGAATCTGGGCCTCAGAAGCGCAGAAGAGCTCCCTCCCAGGGCCAGCCAGCGCCCGCCTGCCCCACCACACCCAACCGTCCTCCTGGGGGACTCCAGCTGCCCAAGACGGCAGCGTCTCTCCAGCTCTGGGCTGAGCACGGTGCCTGGCACTTGATGGCTGCTTGAAAAGTTTGCGCGATGAAAGATGACCACACCATCACCACTGAGTACCGTGACTGGCGTTCACCGAGGGGCGAGGCCACAGGCTCTCCCACACCCTTCTCGGCCAGTCCTCGTCTTGCGTTGTGATGGGGCTGCCACCGCCCTCTGTGATAGCTGGGGAAACTGAGTCCCGGCAAGGCTGCCTCTCCAGGGCAAAGGGCTCTCAGGCTGGGGTGGGCGCCATGAGTGTGCTGGCCGAGCTCTAACCCCGACTCGGTGCTCTGACCTTGGGAGGCTTGTGGGGCTGTGTGTGCATAGTCCCTCCCTCCTTAAATGCACAGACACACAGACACACACTCACACATGCACCCCTCCTCCTCCTGGGGTCAGGCTAACTCCGAGGGGCAGGCCACACTCAGCACTCGGTCGTCCCTTCTCCCTCTCCTTTCTCCTTGTCCCTTGCCGCTCCTGCTGGTAGAAAACAGCACCATCGACCTTCACCCGACTTTGCCAAGTCAGGCTGGAGGGCCCTCCTGCCAATCTGGTGTCAGGGCGACACCTGCTGGTGGTCTCCGGACTGCAGGGACGCCGCCCTAACTGGTGTCCTGGGGATACCGGTCGGGGCCTCACCTGGGCAGAGACCCTGGAGGCTGCTAACTCACAGATCCTGGCCCCTACCCACCTATCCTGAGAATTCGAGAATCTGCATTTCTAAGAAGCCTGCAGTGCTGCTGCTCTGGGGACCACACTGGAGGGGCGCTGAGCTAGACGGAAATCCAACCAGCAACAAGAATCCACCGAGAGAGAGCCCCGGGAGCCAGGGGCACAGCGGTGAATGAAGCAGAGTCCGTGCAGCTGATGGACAGGCCGCTGGGAATGAGGGTGGGTGTGAGCGCTGCGGGGGCCACAGCGGTTGAAGCCTCACTACACACTGGAGGCGGCATCACCTCATTCACTCTTCACAGCAACTCAGAGCATCATAGTGTTGTTTTGCTATTTGGATGTAGCTTGGGAGAAGCGGAGCACATCCTCGTCTTGATCCCACTGGGAGGAATTCAGAACCGCTGGTGCCAAAGCTTGTGCTGCATAGACCTGCCCTAACGGCCTCCCGGGGCCAAGGGCTGGGAGACTGTGTGGAGTGTGAGGCCCTGCAGACCCCTGTGGCTCATGACGGTCACTCAACAGATTGTTGTGAATGAGGCATGGCAGGGCAGCCGGATCCTTGGTGCCTGCACGGCTCCTCGGGGACCCCCAGGGCAGCTGCTCCTCTGTGGCTCACTGTCAAGGTTCAGGGAGGGCTTCGGGTAAGCAGGCATTTTCAGAAGGGGAGTTGAAATACTTGAGGTCCTGGAGGCAGGGGGGTCCCCCAACCAAGCAGTGTGGATGCTCTGATGGATCAGCCAGTGTCCCCAGACGATTGAGCAGGGGAAGGGGTCTGGGCTTTGCCGAGGTGAAAGAATTGACAGCCAGGCCCCTCATGCATCTTTGCTCAAGGAGGAGGGGCCCACTTTAAAAGCGGACCCCAGTAGGAGGCTCATTGCCGTGATCCCCTGCAGGGCGCAGGTGCCGGGAAACACACCTGGATGATGTCAGAGCCACCAGAGGCCACAGCTGGGCAGTGACCAGCCGGTGCCTCCCGTGCTCACAGAAGACAAAAGACAGGGAGGCTCCGCCCCTGCCCACCAAGCAAGGAAGCCTCGAGGCCCCCTGCAGGAAGGTGTACCAGGCAGGCAGGTTGACGCTGGAACAAGCAGCCCCACATCTCACATCTCAGACGCGTTTCTCTCCTCTCCAGTCGGGTGACAATGTGGTAACTCAGGGCTCTTCCCATCTCCTGTTCTCTCCAAACTCTAGGGTCACGGGATCCTCCTCACGAGAGACCCCGGGCCAGAACCGCCAGCTAAACTGTTCCCCGATACCTGATCCATGGGAACCACGCAGGTCTCAGCTTGGGTGCCGTAACCAATGCCACAGAGCGGGCGGCTTAAAAGTGGACACTCATTTCTCACGGTTCTGGAGACTGGAAGTCCAAGACCAAGGCGCCCGGTGTGTTTCTGGTGGGAGCCTTCTTCCTGGCTTGTAGACGGCCGCCTTCTCCCTGTGTCCTCACGTGGAGGAGAGAGAGAGAGACCGCGAGCACCAGTGTCACTTCTAGTAAGGACACTAATCCCATCACGAGGGTCCACCCTCATGACCTCATCTACCCCTAATCACGTCAGTAAAGGCCCGTCTCCACATGTCATCGCACTGGGGATTCGGGCTTCAACATACGAAATTCGGGAGGACGCAAGCATTCCGTCCATCACAGTGGGCCGATAAATACTTGTTGTTTGAAGCTTCTGAGTTTTGGGGTCATTTGTTACACAGCACTAGCTCCTGTGACCAGGGGTTGGTGGGATCAGGACCCAGCACTCTGGCTCTGCTCTCTGTGCCCTAAAGCTGCAAAAACGGAGAAGAGCAGTGGCAGCACAACCCACAGGAGCCCCGTCACCCCCTGTGCTTGTCAGCCAAGGCCGAGCAAAGCAAGGGCTGGAAACACTAGTTTCATCCCCCCCATCATGGACCAGCTTGGAGTGGGGCCCACCTGTCTCAGCTGGAGTCTGCTGCTTTGGCAGGACCAGGGCCTCCCACTGGGCCAGCTCCCTCCCCACTCTGAGGAGGGGCTCAGGCCCAAGCACATCCAGTGAAACCCAGAACAGGGCCCCCAGGTGGGGCGGCAGGCCTGGCCTCATGATGACCACAACTGCCATGAGGGGGAAGGGCCCTGGCCCTGCAGATGAGCCCTCCTGGCTCCCAGCTCGCAGCTCTCCAGCCTAGCGCTCCTGAGCCCAGTGCTCCCTAGCTCAATGCTCCCAGCTCAATGCTCTCAGCTCAGGACTCCCAGCTCAGTGCTCCCAGCTCAGAGCTCCCAGCTCAGGGATCCCAGCCCAAGTGCCCCTCAGCTCAGTGCTCCCAGCTCAGGGCTCCCAGCCTGGGTGCTCCCAGCTCAGGGCTGCCAGCTCAATGTTCCCAGCTTGGTGTTCCCAGCCTTGTGCTCCCGGCCTAGGTGCTCCCCAGCTCAGGGTTCCCAGCTCAATGCTCACCGCTCGCTGCTCCCCAAGGTAGTGCTCCCGAGCTCAATACTTGCTGTCTGGTGCTCCCTGAAACACTGCTTCCTGTGTGATGCTCCCTGGCCTGATGCTCTCCAGCCTGATGCTCCTTGTGCAGGGCTCAGCGTGCAGTGCTCCCCACCTTGTGCTCCCTGTGTTGATGGCCTCCAGACTGACGCTTCCTGGCCTGGGGACCCCCAGCTCAGTGCTCCCTGCTCGGTGCTCCCTGCCTTGCCGTCCTCCTCACTGCGCTCCAAGTCCACTCAAGGTTCTGCAAGGGCAGTGCTGCGCCGCGTCCTTGGCCCCTCCACACCACCACGGGGAGGAAGAAGTTCCCATCTTGCAGAAAGCTGTGGAATGTGCCGGGGAGGGCAAAGAGCTGGTGGCCTGCAATTAATTCAACTGTGAATCAGCCTCTCCTGCTGCACCCTCGTTCTGGGCCTCATCAGCCCCCGGCCAGAGGAACTGGCTTCCGCTGGGCCCGCCCCCGGCGCTCAGCCCCGCATGGGCACCAGCTGGTGCTCACAGTAGTGCCGCACACGGGCCTCTGTCTTTCCGCCGGGAGCTGCCGTCCAATCAGAGCAATCACAGGTCTGTGGAAACGTGACTTCGAGGAGGCACCACCGTCCACACTTTCTCCAACAACGTGGGCAGGGAACAGGCCGGCCTCTGAAGCCAGTCAAGTTCTGAGACCAGAAGAGACGTGAGAAGAAATACAGTGACCTTGGCATTCCAGGCCATCCCATTGTCCCCCTAAACTCTCAAACAAAGAGTCCCTGTAATTCCAGACGGCATTGCCCAATCTCCCTCTGGCACCTGCACCAATTCAACATCTCTGCCTGATTTGGGGTTTGAAAAGCATTCTATAAGCATCAATTACACAGCAGTAATAGCATGCCAGGGTTGGCCATTCAGAGATGCCGTGTCATTGTTGTGCTCAGATGGTGGCACTTTGGCCCTGGGGAGACCAGGCAGCAGCCAGGGGGCCTGAACTCACAGGACGACGGGGCACAGCTTCCTGGAATGTCCATTTTCTTCCAACTCTTCTTTTGAGGAAGAGCTAGGTCATTGAATTAGTAAGCAATTTCAAACATTTTACCTTAAAACAAACAGCTGTATTATGGAGAGACGTGCTGATCTGCAAACATTTCAAAGAGAAGACACGGGTTTTAAAGATGCTTCTATGTTGTAGCAGCTGTCTTGCGCTCTGCTCTCAGACCCCTGGGGGACAGGTTTGTTCCTCTGCCTTTTGTGTGTCTCGACCCCATTGGGGGGCTCATTGAACAGAGGGAGCTGTGGCCCCAGAGCACATGTGGGTCTCAGAACGGCTGAGTGGTGTGGCTGGGTACAGAACTCAGGCCTCCTGGCTCTCGGTCCCCTGTTCTTTTCTCAGCTCCGCCCTGCTGGCCTCACTTGGGGTGGGCTTGCAGGGACCCCTCCACCCAGGGGTGAGAGACGGCTGCTTCCGTGGGATGAGCCCGTCCTGCATCCATCACCCTGTATGAGAGCCAAGCCACTGGTCCCAAGGGCTCAGGCTTCTCTGCCCTCATCTGGGCACTTCTGTCCCAACCTGGCCAGAGGGTTCCTGCTAGAGTCGATGGGGGCTGGGCTGAGGGTGTGACATGGGCGAGGAGACCCAGGTCCCAGGCCAGCGGGACGTTCTGCCCAGAGGCACTGTGGACATAATGGAGGAGAGGAAAGTGGTCCACGGGCAGGTCCCCAGGAGTCAAGCGAGAGTGAGGTGGAGCTGAGCCCGATGGGGTTGAGCGAGGCCTCCAGGTGCCAAACGGTCCACCCTATCAGAACCTTCCAGTCGTCCAGGTCGGATTTGTTAAGGTATACAACGTGATGATTTAATATGTCCATCCACTGTGAAATGGTTACCACAGTCAAGTTAATTAACACATCCATTCCCTCACATAGGTACCACTTGTGTGCATGTGGTCAGAACACTCCAAATTTACTCTCTTAGCGAATCCCAGGCATGCAGTACGTTGTTGTTAGCTATAGTCACCATGCTGTCCATCAGATCCTGCAGATCTGAAACGCTGTGCCATTGATTAGCATCTCCCCATTTCCCCTCCCCCGGACCCTGGTAACCACCATCAACTCTCTGCTTCCATGAGTTCGACTTTTTCAGATTCCGCATGTGAGGGAGATCGTGCAGTATTTGTCTTTCTGTGTCTGGCTCGGTTCACTGAGCACGGTGTCCTCCAGGTCCACCCATGGTGTCCCCCAGGCTGTCTGAGGCATGGATGACCGTCGTCATTACCAAGGATCGGGGTCTCTCCTCGGCTCGCTTTCCAGTGACCTCTCTCAGACAGAGCCAGCCTGTGAGCGGAGGATGCTGGCACGTGTGTACCGAGCCCTTTGCCCACACCTCCCGATAACCTGGGGGCTGGTGTTATCAGCCCGTGTAGCCAGCGAGGACACGGAGGCCCTGCAACATGACGTGGCTCGCCCAGGGTCACGTCCACACTGAGTTCCAGGGCTGGAATTCAAACCCGGGTCTGCCCAATGAAGAGTCAGCATCCTTTCAGCTCCACCAGCCTCGGGGCTACACCGGCCGGAGGGATGGTGGGGGGTCCTTGCCACAAACACCCTGCCTCCTCACCAGCCCCCAGTCCTTGGCCTAGATGGACACGTCTGTCAGACAAGCTGCCTCTCAACCTGCCTTGGAGTGTGGCTTTTCACACCAAGGGACCAAATCTGCACGGCTTGTGGGCCATCAACAATATTGGCTTCTTTTAGACTGAGAAGAAGGTTCCGGAAGACTAATATCTCGCAAGTAGTCAGGCACCTCCTCCTAAGGCAAATCTGGGTCTTAGTTACCCGAAAGCAGGGAATATTCCTTCTGTTTCTTGTGAAACTCTTATTGGAGCAGGAATCCGGGCACAGGGTAGGTATGGCTGCCCCACAATCTGGTGGCCTAAAATAACCACCAGGCATTAGCTCATGATTAAGTGGCCACTTGGGCTTGGACCCGCCGGGCGTCCTTCTGTAGGCGTGGCCGGGGTCCCTCACTGCCTGTGGTAGGCAGGTTCATTCACATGCTTGACAGGTGGCTGCTGACGAGCTGGTGTCAGCTGGCGTTAACGGGGCTACTGGACCGTGTGTCCCCCATCATCCCAGGTGCGTCCACCAGTCTGCACGGAGGTGGCCGCTGCAATTCCAGGGTATTTGTGCCACATCCCCTCGTCCTCTCCCCAGCTGGTGCATACGTCTCTTTGGCTACAATGACCCCATATTGCAATGGTTTGTTTTCTGGGTTTCTCCTCCTTGTGCAGTGGCTGGGCTCCCCGAGGCGGGAATTAGGGTGAGTGTATCAGTTTCCCCAGCCCCTAGCCTAGGGTCTGGTGAATGCTTAGTCAGCGAGTGTTTACTGAACAAGTCATTGAATTCGTTGAATGGACTTGACAGGGAAAATGGCCACAGGTGAACAATGCATTAATCAGACTCAGGATCTGAAGCTCCAGGTGGGCAGAGTACAAACTAGTAGAGCTTTTTAGAGGCAGTCCCTTAAACCACAAGTTCAAAGTGATTTGATTCCCTTCAAACATTCTCGGACCCAGCGGAACTCCCTGTGGGTCACAAAAGGGTGAGGTCCCTAGCCTCGCTTGGGTCACAGCCCCCTTGAGAAGCTGATGAAAATGATGGACCTTCTCCCCGGAAGATGCACACCTGCATGGTAGATGTCAGGGCTCAGTTGCAGAGAACAGGACCCACTCCAGGGAGTTTCAGTAGAAGGGAATTCATCCTGGGATGTGACGGGGCAAATGGAATCGTTGGGCAGGCTGAAGAAACAGACGCTGAGCTGCAGATTCAGGACGGACTTTGAAAGCAAAACTGAGCCAACAGAGGAGCCCTTTGCTCTTTGCTAACCAGGAGCCTCCTGCAACTGGGAAGCTGCTGTTACCGCCTCCAGCTCCAGAGCCAGGCCACTGCTGCCACCGTCAGAGAATTGGGCGACAGTCATTTCCAGAAGCCACCCAGATCAGGAAGCTGCAGTAGGAAAAGCAGACACCTCTGCTCGGGTGCTTGCCTGCGGGAACATCAAGCAGGAGTGGTAGAGCCTCTGCCTTATACAAACTTTCAGTTAGATGCAAGTGTATCTGTTAGTAGCACCCGAATCACAACTGGACTGCTCGCTGCAAGGGATTCTGGGAAATGCAGACTAGAAGACACCAGAGCAGGTTAGAATGGAGGATGGGCCCTGCCGTCCTCTCTCACTCCCCACCCGCTTCTCTCTCTCTCTTCATTTCCAAACAGTGTCAGCTCCTCGTGGATCTACCACAGCAGGTGAACCCCAAGTCGATAACTCTAAGATGCAATAGTTCTTAGGAGGTAAAAATCGGAGTGAAATCTTTCCTTAGGGCAAAGCAGGCAGTATAGCGAGGATACGGTAATTGGGTCTGAATTTCTGAATTTGGTAGTCCATCAGAGAGAGTGGAGGCAGGGTTATAATTTTTTGTTTTTAGAGCAACGAGTTATGTTTACCCATCTTCCCATCAACGCCCAGCCTCCTGCTCGCAGCCTTGGGAGAATGCTGCATACGAGGTCGACTGGAGTGGATGGGAGATTTTGTCTGAATTTACCCGGGAGGAGGGAGGGGGGAAAAGGGAGGAAGAGAAGACTACGACCCGTTTTCAGACAATGAGTCAGTGATAATAACGAGGGCACAGACACAGGGCTTTTGCATAGGGGAACTTGCTAAGGCTCACAGCTGGCTGGGGACAAGGATTCTTGCTGGGGTCCAAACAGGGATGGGACCCTGATCTGGGCCAGTTCTTGGGAAGAACTGCAACCCCTGGGTTGCAGTTCAAGAACTTTGTACTCTGTCTCTGAGCACCTTCAAAGTACTTTTATTGTACTTATGAAGTCTCTCTGTTAAATAAATACAATACTTTTTTTTCATCGCATAATCATGATTCATAAACACACTTAAAAAATCTCTCAATCTGTGCGAAATATGTCCTACTTTGTGGCGGAGATGAACAGGAAGTGTTTGCCTCGCTGAGTATAATCTGTGAAGACCAAGAGAGAAATGGACAAGCTATGTCTATGCCAGTGATCCCCAGGGTGTGGTCCCTGGACCACCCCCATCAGCATCTCCTCGGGACCTTTAGCTAGGAATGGAATTCTTGCTGATTCAGAAAGGCTGGGCGGGGGAGGGGGCAGCGATCTGTTTTAAGAAGCCCTGCAGGGGATTCCCATGCACGTTAAGTCTGAGAACTGCTTGTTTATGCCAGTCCCGTGTGCTTGCACAGAGCTTGACCCTTTACAGAATGTCTTCCACATGCTGCTTCATACTCATAGCAGCCCTGCCGGTAGAGACAGAGATAAGGATAGAGATAGAGATTGAGACAAGGATAGAGAGATAGTGACAGACGTAAGGACAGAGACAGAGAAAGAGAAAAGGATAGAGACAGAGCAGAGAGAATGGATGACTGATGAGCAGAAGGAGGCTCAGAGAGGTCATGTGACCTACTGAGGTCACAGGTCACACAGCTGAGCCGGGACTGCCAAGGTCCTTTTCTCCATCATTCTATCCTCCTTCAGAAAGGAGGAGGTTGTTTGAAAGGAGGAGAAGCCGATGACCTTCTCTGTGCAGATTTTTTCCTTCAAGTTCAGGCTTCCATCCCACCTAGAGGGTGGCAAACTGGCTGCCATGAGCCTGCAATCGCAACATCGTCCCTGACTGCGACAACCCGCTTCCCCCCTGTGCCTGCCTTTTTCTTGGGGTAGACCAGCACTTTGCTTCCTCCCATCTCCTGATTGCTGAGCCTGCTCGCCTGTCCACCACTGGAGCAGTCAGACAGCAAACTTGAAGGCTTCAGTAATGCTTGCAAAGTCAGTTTGGCCACTACATTGCATAGTTTTTATTTTTATTTTTATTTTATTACTATTTTTTAAAAAGTTTTACAGTATTTTTTTTTCGAGGAAGATTGGCCCTGAGCTAACATCTGTTGCCAATCTTCCTCTTTTTTTCTCCCCAAAGCCCCAGTACACAGTTGTGTATCATAGTTGTAGTGTTGTATCTCTTCTATGTGGGATGCTGCCTCTGCATGGCTTGATGAGCGGTGAGTAGGTCTGCGCCCAGGATCCGAACTGGCAAACCCAGGGCCACTGAAGTGGAGCACGCAAACATAACCGCTACGCCACTGGGCCAGCCCCAGTTTTTACTTTTAAATTATCCATTTTCCTCTTAAGTTATGCCCCTTTCCTCAAGGGCACCCACAGTCACAGATTCCAGCATCTTCTATAGATAAGCAAGCTTTGGTGTTGGAAAGACGTGCATACACACTGACTTTGGCAGGAGTTGAATTCATCCTGAAGATCAGCTGGGTCTGGCTCTTTTCGGAGACACAGAAAGTGAGAGTCGCTTTGTTCACTAAAATTCAGGAAATTAATTGGTTTTGGTATTTAAAAATCACTTTCAGTACGTTAACCAGTCTTCTTATCTAGCTAGGATCTCTTTAGCTTAACAAGGTGTCATGCTTTGTTTAAAAAAGTTACTGTCTTAGCAGTGACTTTAAAAGAAATGAAACATATGAATAAGACACAGTATTGTTCTTATTTCAAAGTAGCATAAAAGGTTCCTTTGGAAATGTTTAATTACCAGGTTCCCCAGTTAAGCCCCTTTTCCCTTGAAGTCTGAACAAATGAGTCTTATATGATCCTTGAGTGTGCTACCAGCTCCATGAGGCCTGCCCCAACAACTTCTCTGAACTCTAGAACTTTCTCTGGACCTCTCTTTAAGACCACAGCATCTGGCTTACCTAAGTCTTGGTGAATATTTAATAATAACGATAATAATAACAATAGCTAATATTTACTGAGTGCTTATTATCCACAAGGCACTTTTTAAGCCTCTTATATGGATTGTCTCTTTGAATCCAGTGCAGTTATATTATTTTCCCCATGTTATAGATGAGGAAACTGTGCTATGTAGAAAGTTAAGTAACTTGCTTAAGGTCACATAGCTCATTTGAATTCAAATACAGGTGGTTTGACTGCAAACCTGTACACTTGTGCACTATGACCTTAGTATGTAATGAATGAATGAGGGATGGATAGAGGGATGGACGAATGGATGGATGAATGGTGGATGGATGGATGGGTGGATGGTTGGGTGGATGGATGGATGGTTGGAGGGATGGATGGATAGTTAGAGGGAAGGATGGGTGGATGGATGAATGGATGAATGAAAATAAGGAATAGGGAGCCGTACCCTTGGATGATCTCTAGCCTGGCCTCTATATTCTTGAGCAGCCAGCACTGAAGTGCCCACATACAGGCTGGGCTGGGACCGGGGACCGCACCCAGAGCTGCAGTGGCATCCTGTCTAAGTTGGGGAGGGGTGGTGCAGTTAAAACTACCATAGGATCAGGAAGCCCTGGGAGCGACAGAACGGCCCTGGTTGAGCATTCCTACCACCCTCCCTCACTGCTGTTACTCAGGCTGGAGCATAACGAGTCCCATAATCTGGGACCTGAAGTCAAGCTGACCTCCTGGGGAATGATTGTCCATGGGGTCTGAGCTTCCCATGGCGTGTTACACCTCGGGCTGGGAGTGGGAACCCAGCCAGGGATGAGGACCAACTCTCCAGGAACAGGAAAGTCATCTGGGGGCTGAGTTTACAGTTATTTACCCCAATCTCTCAATTGGCTTTTAACAAAGCAATTTTCAGCATCCAATTAAGTTGTAATGGACTATTAAGATTGCTAATTGTTGTGTATTTAATAGAAGAAACTCATTCTTGAGTAGTTAATGTAAATCACTTGCTGAATGCTGATAATTACACTGCTTTGGAGAACCCAGGCAGGGGACATTTCTGGGTACGTGTGTTTGAACCAATTATTGAGGGCTCTTGACTCATTGGGATATAAATATGGATCTTTTTTCCAGTAATTGCTTTCGACTGTTCTGTCAGACCCTACCTCACCCCTGCTCTTTCCCACTGAGCAGCAGGTCACATGAGTGATAGCTCACCCTGATTCTATTGCTGTTTAGATACTTCTGGTTGCTACGGAGAGGCAGACCAGGCGGTCAGCTGCCTGGGGTTGAGCCTTAGCTGTGTGACCTCTGGTGCTCCCATCTATGTTCTCTAAAATGGGGATAATCATAGCACCTCCTTCTCCACGACTGCAGTGCAGATGAGGGAGGTAAGACACGGAGGTGTTAGGACAAGGCTGGCGTAAAGCAAGTTATGCTTTTATTAGGGCTGAGGCAGCCTCATTATTTTTTCTACAGCTTGGTCCTGTTTGTTTTAAAATGTTAATGTCATATTTGATTCAAGGGCTTTCTCCTTCAATATCCCCCTCCCAAAGCCCTAGCCCTGACTTCTGCTCTGGCCAAGTGAGGAATGGATGGATGGGTGGATGGGTGGATGGGTGGATGGACGGATGGATGGCTGGAAGGAGAGACGGATGGATAGAAGTTTGGAAGGAGAAAGGGATGAGTGGATGGATGGTGGATGGGTGGATGAATGGATGGATGGTGGATGGGTAGATGAATGGATGGGTGGGTGGGTGGATGGGTGGATGGACGGATGGATGGCTGGAAGGAGAGATGGATGGATAGAAGGTTGGAAGGAGAAAGGGATGAGTGGATGGATGGTGGATGGGTAGATGAATGGATGGGTGAGTGGGTGGATGGATGGATGGATGGATGGGTGGATGGATGGATGGGTGGATGGATGGATGGGTAGGTGAATGAATAGATGAATGTCATATTTGATTCAAGATCTTTCTCCCTCTATGTACCCCTCCCACTGCCTCCACCCTGACTTCTTCCAGGAGCGGCTGAGTGAGAAGGTTTGAAAGATCTGTTTATCTCATGCCCCACCCTCTTTGCTGCATAGGGTGCTCCAGTGTGGGTGGGGAGGAGGGAGGGAGAAGAGACGGCCCTTACCTGACTGTCCAGGGTGAGGATGCCATCCTATCCTTGGTCAGTGTTGCTGCTGTGTCTGGGCCTGGCTGTGGGCAGTGTGACTTCCATGAGCTCCCACCCCCATGCCCACCCCCCAGGGCTCCCTGCCAGGCAGCTCCTCTGGGAAAGGAGGCCCCTAGTGAGCCTGCACATCTCATCAACCCTCATGCCCGTGCCGCGAGTGCCTGCCTGCCCCCTCCCGCTGCGGGGTCCTCGGGAAGCCTGGGCCCCCAGGCTGAGGCACACCCCGTCCTCCGTACCATTCAGGGCACCCAGGGTGGGCCATGCCTGACAGCCCTGGGCACAGCAGCAGGCGGGGGGCTGAGCAACACCCAACTGGATGGGTTTTGGGTGCCAAGGTCCCTGGCCTCAGGGAGGGGAAGCGCCCCTGCCCACGGTTGCCGAGAAGGGGACATGGCTTCTCCTCACCCACACGGCGCTCCTGACGGGTGACCCCACCTGCTTCCCGGCCTCCATGCTTGGCTGGGGTGGGGAGGGTGGGATGGGGTGGGGGTAGTCTTACTCTTTCCCCGAGCCCTGTCCCCGTGGTGGCCCAGCAGCCTGGAGTCCTCTGCACCCAGAGAACTTGGCTGCTTCCCTTCTCGGCCACCCCAGTTCAGGCCCGAGGCCCTTAACTCCAGGCTGCTACATGCATAGGAGCCATTGTTTGGACACTGCTTCTGGAACGAAACCTTCCACCGCCCTGCTGGACCCCCTAGGAGACTCCAGTAGCGCCGCCACCTTGAATTCTGCAGGGAGAGCTCTTTAGAGCACCAGGGTGGATTGGGACAGTCTCTCCGGGCAGGCCCAGATGGGAGCTCGTGGAGCAGGGCTTCTGGGGCTGCCACGGGCCATTTCACGCTCTGTCCACACCTCCCTTTGTAGCCTGTTGGCACGTTCTGCCCTGGGGGCGGCCACCCGGAACGCAGCCTCTGCGCAGGCTTTGGGGAGGAGCCTGGGGGCTGTCATGGGACACTAAGAGTGGCTGGGGGGCGCCAGCAAGGACGAGGCTCCTGACTGGAGCAGAGCAGAATCAGAGACAGACGAAGAAGGGTGGTGCTGCCCGCACTGGACAGACGCTCACCCTCCTCGGAGAACCCGTGTCTGCAGCCGCCTCCGGCCACCTGCCGGGCCCGGCTGCCTTGTTGGGGTCGAGGGGGACATCCATCTGCCTGGAGAAGGCTGCCGCTGGCTGACGAGGCACCCGACAGATCCCGCCTTTCCGAGGAACAAGCGTAAATGGAGGAAGACCACAGAGGAGGTTCAGGAGCCCCTCTTGCTGTCCTGACTCCTGAATGTGCATGGCCCTCGCTCGCCCTTCTGGAAGCCCGGTGATTCTGATTCTCCTTGAATTCTGGAAGGACTCTGTTCCTGTTTTAAATTCCCCTTGGATCACCCTCCCCTGGGTGGGCTTTCCACCCCTCTCGTAGGACATGCCCCCTGTGGTCTGATGCATTTGCACTGATTCATTTCGTTTCTGCCACGTGGGAAACAAGATGGAAATCTACTCACCTCGCCGAGCCTCACGCCAGCACCCCCTCCACGAAGGCTTCCTTAGACTGGCGAGTTCTTGGGAGGCAGGGTCAACGCTTTTTCGTTTCTTTATCCTGAGCACCCAGCATGGCGCCTGCTACAAGCGGATGTCTGCCAACGCTTGCTGGAAGATCAGGAGAACAGGAGGAGGAAAGAGACCAGGGAATGGACAGTGCTCCTTTCGTCCACAGCCTGTAGCTTGTTCTGGCGCCTGAGCTGTGGGGACTGGGAAGAAAGCCGTGCCACTGCTAGGAAAAGCCAGCTGGACGCTCTGCTGCCAGGGTGGTTTCAACTCTGGAGAGCCAGCAGGGACTCAGGGTGCTGATGGTGAAGACGGGAGGATAACAGGTGCTACCACACTCCAGGCACAGGCCGGGGCCTCACGCGGGGCCTGTCCTTAAAAAAAAAACTTGCAAAACCTGCTAGCTGCAGGACACTCTATCACAGATGGTAGAACAGAGACTTCAAGAAGGGACGTGAGTTGTTCAAGTCCTCACGACTAGAGTGTGCCCGAGTCAGGACTCAAATGTACGTCCTCCTGACTTCAACCCTCCCCACCCTATGAACCCCTCATAGAATGGGGCTTTTGGACGAAGGAGAGAATGAGGGAGTGAATGAATGAATGAATTCAATCCTCAGGAGGATGCATGATCCAAAGCCAGGTATCTGGAAGAATCCGAGGCTCAGTCTAAATGGAAAATTAGGGTTCAAATACAAGGAAGAGGTTAAATATCCCCAACAAGCCTTCAGATTTTGTCCCAGACCTTGTCTGCCTTAAAGACTCATCTTTAATTACAAACTAGATTAAAAAACAGTGGGATTTATTGGCTCCCCAACTAATGAGTCCATGGATGGGGTTCAGGCTTGGTTGGTTCAAGCTGTGCTGTGAGGAGTCTCAATCTCTCTCTTTCTCCTCTCCCCACCCCTGGGTTCTTCTGTGCTGGCTTCATTCTCTAGCAGTCCCCCTCTTCATGATGGCTTGATTATTGCCAGCAGCTCCAGACTTTTGTCTAAGAGGTTGGCTCCCTCAAGGAAGGAGCTGCTACCTAAAAGCTGACGTCCTAGAATTTAGTCTCACTGGCCTCACTTGCTTGACCTTCCATTCGGACTTCTCAGTCAGGCTTTGGTCATTTGTCCACACCTGAAGGAGTGGGTGGGTATAAACCTCATCCAACCATACCCAAAGGAAGATCCAGAAGGGAGAGAGAGTGCTGGGCGGTGAAGCATTGCTCCATCTAGACATCCTGAACCCGGATCCTATGGCCTTTGACCTCCCAGAACCATCACCCTGAGGGGCACCCGACAAGGGGTGTGGCTGGGTGGTGTCCTGGGTGCGCTGCTGGCTGTCAAGAAAGGACACCTCATGGGAGAGCTTGTTGGGGTGGTTCCTTGGTATTTTGTGTACTTTCTCTTCTAGACGAACCTTGAATCATCTTGTCAACTTCCATCCAGAAAATCTCACTGGGATTTGACGAGTTTGCCCTGGGTTTGCAGGTGACCCCTGGGAGAACCGACATCTTTACACACTGTCTTCGCATCCTTGAGCGCATTATTCCTCCCTGCACTGGAGTCTTCTACAGCACGTCAGTAGGTCACGGTTTCCTTAGCGTGAGTCTCGTGCATTTCTTGTTAGTTTACTCTTCCTCTCTAGGTATTTTACAGAACTTGCAATCTTTTCCCAATTTTATTTTCTAATTGGTTATTGCAGATTGTATCACATATGGTTACTCTGAGTTCCAAGTGATAAAGAGAAATGTAATTAAAACTTATCTATAACAACAAAAAAAGGGATGTGTGATTTACTATCTTGTTAACCCGAAAAATCGAGGTCTGGCTGGCTTCAGGGATCGAAGGATGAAACCAGCCTCAGTTTACCCT
Organism: Ceratotherium simum simum; assembly: GCF_057802395.1. NCBI lineage: Eukaryota > Metazoa > Chordata > Mammalia > Perissodactyla > Rhinocerotidae > Ceratotherium > Ceratotherium simum. The sequence goes on along the minus strand of NC_141933.1, from coordinate 3,192,039 downwards.
TTTCCCTCCACTTGCTCCCTCCACATGTAGTAGTTCAGGAGACACCAGCTGCTTGATCAGACGGCCCCCAATCTCAGCTGCTTAACCCGACATGAGTCTGATTATTGAGCATCTAACGGTCCCAGTGTCTCTTCTCTGAGCGAGGATCCTAGGACCCAGCCTCCATCTTCAGCCCACAGCACTCAAGGTCAGCTGAAGGTCGACTCCAATCTAGCTGGCAGGGAGAGAGAAGCACTAACGGAGGATCACGGGTGGGTGGTGCTTGTGGGTCTACACTGGAAGTGGTGAGCATCGAAGGGTGAATGAAAAACACCTGTGGTATATCCATATACAGTGGAATATTATTAAGCAATACAAAGGAATGACTTACTGATACACGCTCCAACATGGATGCACCCTGAAAACATTATAATGCGTGGAGGAAGCCAGATACAAAAGACCACATTTTGTGTGATTCTGTTTATATGAAATGTCCAGAATAGGGCAATCCATAGAGAAAGAAAGCAGATTAGGGGTTTCCAGAGAGAAGGAGGAGATGAAATTGGGGTGTGACCACCAACGGGTATGGGGTTTCTTTTTGGAGAGATGAAAATGTCCTAAACTCAGATTGTGGTGATAGTTGCACAACTCTGTGAATATACTAAGAAACACTGAATTACATACTTTAAGTGGGTGAATTTTATGGTATGTGAATTATATCTCAATTATATCTCAATATCTTTAAGTGTGGGTAAAATATGGACATTCTCAGATAGACATGAGTTTATCACCAGCACACCTTTGCTAAACGGGCTTCTAAAGGAACAAAACCAAGTCAAACTAAAACACTGGACCAAAATGTAATATGGGAGGAGAGGCTGGAATGAAAGTGTTCTGCAGCTCTGCAGAGGTAGGGGTGTTAATTAATCTCAGACTGCGTTACGCTTAGCAAGCCTATCGAGATTTTATGGTAACCGCAAAAGACAAGAAATAACATATCTACTTTGAAATCAGTGGAGGAATAAAGAAAATTCAGTCAATCCAATAGAAGGCAGGTAAAAAAAGAAAGCAAAGCATCAGAAAAGCAGTGTCAATAGAACACACGAGATTAAATTAGAAGTAAGTCCAAATAGATCCATCGTCCTAATTCACGTAGACAGATGGATTTGAGTTTTGTCTGTGGCACCTGTCTCCCCACAAAGGCAGAATTGAGTGTTTGCGACGAGACCGGGTGGCCCACAAAGCTGAAAATGTTTACCATCTGGCCCTTTCCAGAAAGTTTGCTGACCTCTGTTCTAGAACAATATGACTCTTTAAACCATGTGTGTGTATAACTTTGATACAAATAGAAAGTAAAGAATGGTAGTGTGCTGTAGATTCCCTTCTGTTTTTACTTTTAAAAACAACATAGACTTTTAAGGTCTATCAACTTGTCTGTGTACAGTCGTGCTCTGCGTGCATTTCCGTCAGCGACGGACCGCGTATACGACGGTGGTGCCCTGAGATCAGTACCGCACCGCCTAGGTGTGTAGCAGGCTCTACCATCTGGGTTGTGTAAGTCACTCTACGATGTTCACACAACGATGAAATTGCCTAACGACACACTTGTCAGAAAGTGTCCCCATTGTTAAGTGACACATTACTGTATAGCTACTTCACTGCTTTTAACCTTTGCATGGAATTAGAAGGATTGTATCGACCACTTTTATTTATCTATTTCCCTGGTCTGTTTGTGCATCCATCTAGAACGCTCAAAGGCTCCGTCGCCGTGTGCGATATTGCAGCGAGGATAGCAGGACTGTCCTCTCACGGATGGGGTGAGAGGGCCACTGAAGCCAGGGTGAGGGCTCCCCCTGAGCTCCCCAGAGTGCCTGGGAACACTCCTCCAACGGGACTGCCGGCTCCCGTCTCCCCACAAGCTGCCCTATACACCTGGGGTTGTCTACCGTTCAGGTGCCTGCCCACTTAGGAGGTGTCAAGCAGACTCACGCTCCTGTTAGTGCGTATGTCTTAGCTTGTAGCATCCACAGTTCTACCAAGTCCAGGGAAATCCATCAGCTGGTGTGAGCATTGATCCATATTTTGTCATCTACCTGGATTTTTCTCTTCTGTGGATTGCCGATTCCCACCCTTTGCCAACTTTCCATTAAGCTTCTCATATTTTCCAGTTCATTTCTTTCCTTCATTCACTCATTCACTTGTTCAACAAGTGCATATCGAGCATCACGGTGGACCAGCGTGCTGGGATTCAGCAGTAAACCACACAGAGTGCGCCTGCTTTCGTGGAGCTGCATTCCAGCTGGGGGCAGACGACCCACAGATACATATAGAAACTATGTTGGGGGTGATGAGAGCTATGAGAAACAGCTAGAGTGGGACGGGGACAGAGTGATGTGGGGTAGGATTACACGGTCAGGGAAGGTCTCTCTACTAAGGAGAGTTGCAGCAAAGACCTGAATGCAGTGAGGGAGCAAGTCACGCAAGGAGCTGTGTCCTGGGCAGCAGGATTGGCATGTGCAAAGGTCCTGTGGTGGGGGGGGAGTCTGTGTGCTCTCAAAACAGCATGTAGACCAGTGTGACCAGAGTGGGGTGATGAGGGGGCTGATAGGGGTGGGATGACATTACAGAGATGGCAGCAGAGCAGGTCATGCAGCAAAGACTCAGTAAAGCCTCTACGTTTCCTTCTGGGATGAGAGGCCACTGAGGGTTACTTTTTTTATTGTGGTAAAATACACACAGCATAAAACTTACCATTTTAACCATTTTTAGGTGTACAGTTCAACGGCATTAAGTACATTAACCTTGCTGTGCAACCATCACCACCATCCATCTTCAGAAATTTTCCATCTTCCCAAACTGAAACTCTGTCCCCATTAAACACTAACTCCCCCTCCCCCTCCCCCAGCCCCTGGTGCCCACCATCCATTCTGTCTCTGTGAATCTCACTCCTCTAGGGACCCCATATATGTGGAATCGTACAGTATTTGTCATTTTGGGACTGGCTTTTTGCACTTAGCATACTTTCAAGGTTCATCCACGTTGTAGGATGTGTCAGAATTTCCTTCCTTTTTAAGGCTGTATAATATTCCGTTGCATGGACAGACCACATTTTGTTTATCCATCCATCCATCAATGGACACTGTGTTGTTTCCACCTTTGGTTGCTGTGAATAGTGCTGCTGTGAACACGGGTGTGCAAAGATCTCTTCAAGGCCCTGCGTTCAATTCTTTGGGGTCTAGATGCAGAAGTAGAATTGCTGGATCACATGGTAATTCCACGTTAAGCTTTTTGAGGAACCTCCAAACTGTTTTCCATGGTGGCTGTACCATTTTACATTCCCACCAACAATGCACATGGGTTCTAATTTTTCCACATTCTCACCAACACTTACTGTTTTCTGTTTTTTTGATAATAATCATCCTGATGGGTGTGAGGTGGTGTCTCATTGCTGTTCCACTGAGGGTTTTAAGCCGAGGAGTGTAGTGATGGCACTTGTGTTTCAAAGGTCACTCTGGCCGCTCGGTGGAAACAGGAGCACGAGGTAGGGGGCTGCTGCAAACCCAGGAGAGAGGGATGGTGGGGCTGCCTCGGGGAGAGCAGTAGCCTGGGGAGATGGCTTGGATTCTAGATATTATTTGAAGGTAGAATCGATAAGATTTGCCAATACTTTATGTAGGCTAAGAAAGAGAAAAGTCAAGAATTACTTTCATAGCATTGACACTCACTGGGACAGAGCTGAAGAGTTTGATCTGGGGTGTGTGAATCCTGATTGGAAGGAGTTCTCAGCATGTTCTAGGTCTTACTCCCTTTGCTTGATGCACTTCAAAGCTGTGTGCACCTAAAAAGGTGAAAAGACTCATGTCTCCTAAGAGGCTGCCCCTCACCCTTTATAAATGAAGCATCTCCTCGATGCTTCTGATGATTTTGCTTGAATTTGATTTGTCATCTGCTCCTTTTGTTCTCGTTTTTCTGGCATATCCTTTTCCATCGCCTTATTTTCAACTTTCCTTTGTAATTGCATGCTACATGTGTCTCATTTATTGCTATTTTCCCAGTGGTTACCCTTAAGTTATGTAAAACAATTTCTTAGAGTTGGATGCATATAGAACACAATTCACAACATTAAAAAGGGCACAGCTCTTCCTCCTTAGCTTCCTTTAGAGTCCATTGTCCACTCACAACGTAACAAAAGCATCACATAAAGGTTTACTACCTTAAAAGTATCCTGATTTACGGGCCGGCCCCGTGGCTTGGCGGTTAAGTGTGTGCGCTCCGCTGCTGGCGGCCCCGGTTCGGATCCCGGGCGCGCACCAACGCACCGCTTCTCCGGCCATGCTGAGGCCGCGTCCCACATACAGCAACTAGAAGGATGTGCAGCTATGACATACAACTGTCTACTGGGGCTTTGGGGGAAAAAATAAATAAATAAAATTATATATAAAAAAAAAAGTATCCTGATTTATACATTCAGTCACCACTGCCCAAAGTGAAACTTATCATCAAGAGGAGGGATGCCAGGAGGGATGCTGGTGTGGTTTTCAGCCTACAGATCGGCTCTCTCAGCTACATTGTATCGGGTAAGTAGCTAATAGAAAGACAATGGCAGCAACTTTCGGTACCATTTCCAAATTTATAGAAATAATGATACTTGTTTTGAGGTCAGAGATAAAACAGAAACATTTGATGATTGAAAAACAAACCAATGTTTAACATCTGCCATGGCATTCTGCCGATGAGAATATGACTTGGAAATATATCAGCAGCTACTGGGATGGTGCCTTTCCCCACCTGAATTATCTGGGACAGCTGGAGAGTTTCCGCCAGATCACACAGCCAGTATTTCATGCTGAGGAAAATAAGCAGACCCTCAAAGGTTCAGGCTGGGGCTGTAGGGTGCAGTGGCCTGTTCCCTTAAATTAGAAGCACACACATCTAAACTCATTCTTTCCTGTCAACATCTAGAGTTAATTGATGTCCATATTTTCCACAATTTCACTTTCTTCTTCATTCCCGCCTCTAACCTCCTCCCCATTTTGAAATCATCTGAGATTTTTTGTTCCATATAGATATTAACTTTTAAAAATTCTGTATTAACAATGATTTAGCTTTAACTGTAAGTTTAGTCTAGCTTCTTTACTCCCCACTGTTTCTTTTTCTTGGCCTGTCTATTTATTCATCTCAGATAATCTTTGATTCATTTTTTTACAGAGGGTTATGGGCAGTAAATTTTCTGAGTTTTTGCCTGTCACCAAATTATTTTTTCCACCATTTCAACCCCACTTGGAAGAGGTATGGAATTTTAGGTTCAAAATAATCCTCCCTCTCGTCTCAGTGGTTTCGTTCCCGTATCCTCCAGCACTACTTTTGTAGGTAAGAATTCGGATGCAAATGGGAGCCTCTTTCTTTCACAGAGGGTTGCCAGATTTAGCAAATAAAAACACATGCAATATTTGGGACATGCTTATTCTAAAAAGTTATTGATTGTATTTCTGAAATTCAAATTAAATGGGCATCTGGATTTATTCTGGTAACACTACTTTATAGTTAACCTGGGTTTTGTGGTAGTTGTTTTCTCTCACCGCCCTAGAATTTATTCTTTACCTCGATATTCTGAGATTCCCTTGGGCAGCGCCTGCTGGTGGAATCGCCCTTCACTCTGTCCGTCCTCGGTGGTCCTTCCACCTGCAAAACTGATGTCTTCAGTTTGGGGAGATGTTCCTCTATTGTTTGTGTTTACTTTCTCTCCTTTGTTCTCTCTGCTCTCACCCTCTGGCTCTCCTACTAGGTGTTATCCACGGATTTAAACTCCCTGTCGCTGTGTGAATGGCAAGATCAAGTTAATTAACCTCTCTTAGCTTCAGTTCCTGCATCGTGAAATCGGTTTTAATAAAGCCAGTCTCGCAGCAACATCATGAGGATTAAATTTGCTTAAGGACATAAGACCCCTTGCATTGTGTGTGCTGTGGATCCCGCCCTGACTGTGCTCTCATGGAACTTCCCATATGGGATATCGGGTCCATGGCAGGATGGCACTTCCTGGTCCCTGCGGTGGTTTAGGGCCACGTGACTTGTTCTGGCCAATTAACTGTGAGCAGATGTTCAGCGTGTCCCTTCTGGGCTGGAGTATTTCATTGCCAGTGAAAGACCCATCAGGGCACTCTTATGCTTACCCACAATGAAGGACAATGTTCCAGATGGTGTCTGCTCTGTAAGCCGGATTCTGGAGTGAAGGCGATACAGGAGAGAGCCCTGCTGACCTTCAGTGGACACGCAGCATGAGTGAGAAATAGACCTTTGTTCCATGGCACTGAGATTTTGGGGATGTTTGTTACTGCAGCACAGCTTAGCCATGCTGACTGATACACGGGGTCAGCAGAAATTCCCTTCCCTTCAGTGCTCTGTGTTAATACAGTGAGTGCCCTGTGAGCATTTCCCAAGGGGTGCAAGCCTTACCCAGACAAAGAGGCTGTCTGTCCTTTGTTGGCCCTTTTTATTAAGTCTGGGGGAGGAAGGCCACCCTCTAGTTTGAGCTGGTTCTGAGCTCTGGTCAGTTCAGCCAAGCTGTGGCTCAGCCTGGCGATGGCACTGATGGGAGACGGGATGGGGTCCAGAGAGCCACAATCAGAAGCTTCTCCTACTGACCATAGAGGAACCGATGTCCTTGTACTCATCGCTGGTGACCCACATGTCCTTGAAGGTAGAGAGTGAGCACAGGATGGAGCCACCCACCCAGGCGCCGTATCTGGAATACGGAGAGGTGGACACCTGGATGGAGGCGAGGAGGCAGATAGAGGGGAGTAGAGGCGGGAGGGCAGGGAAGGGAGGGAGGGGTCAGAGGGGAGAGAGGGAGAAACCAGAATTAAAATACTGCTCTACATTGGGGACACAAAATACCAATCCCTGAACGGACTTCACGGGCAGGCATTTCTTCCCCCGGCAAACACGATTTCTTCTAACCTTTAAAGATATTTAATGATTCACTCTAAAACACATGACACATTTTATACTATGCATTCTCTATGTGTAAGGCTTACATATTTTATAGAAAAATTAGAAAACACAAATAAGCAAAAAACCCCACAGGTAATCAACCTGGAGAGATCCCTTCTCCGTTTCATGCCTCGCTGTCTAGACTTTCTCACCCTCACACTGACACCTGTCACGTGTGTATTTCCTTCCCTTTCAGTTCCAGTAGCTTCTTATTCAACTCAGTCTCCTCTGGCCTGGAGGAGGGGAACATCATATCCATTTGCCAGGCGGGGCCACTGAGGCCCTGGAAGGTTAAATCCACCTGCTCCAGGTCAGACAGCCGTCCCCCCACGTACTCACTGATTTTCCTTAAGGCGCTTGGGCAGATCGTGAGAGGACATGTTTATTATTCTAGGACAGGAAGGTAACGCATCGCTGCAGGGATCAGCAGGGAAAAGGGATTTGGGACAAGGATTTGGAAAAGCAAGGCCCAGGCGGAGGGGGGAATAAGGGATGTTGCGTTGTCAGGTCCAGTTACTGATGCTCGCTGGCTTGGTCACACCTGTGCTTGGCTTGGAAACCATTTGCTGGTATGGGTTAAGACAAGAAATACTGCTGAAATTTTAAGGGAAAAAAAAGGAAAAGAGTCAGAAATAAGGTAGGGAAAAAGCACGTTCAGGGTCGGGCATCAGGCAGAGAAAAGAGCTGGTACCAGGCGCCCGGGATCCTCCATTCTGTCCTTTCTTCCATCAGTAGGGTGTCACACCGGACGAATCATCTACCCCACCTGTGTCTGATCTAAACAAACACACAAAATCAAACAAAAGCATGCACCAAACTGGAAGGATTCATGCATTCAGAAGAGAGCAAAACTGCCATCAGAAAAAATGACCAAAGGGTTGGAATAAGCAATTACAAAAATATGTTTAAAAAAAACAAAAAAGAAGAAGAGCAAAATCACAGGCAGCTAGGAAACACATGCAGACTCTTCACCGTCATCAGTAGTTAAAGGAATACAAATTAGAACAATCATTTGTTTTCCGTCTATTCTGTCGGGAAGAGAGTTTTTAGGACGATGGTCCCCGTGCTGGAATGAACAGACGGGAGTAAGAAGCCGTCTCTGCACCGACAGGAGCAGAGGTGGATGCTTCCACGGGCAATTTGGCCATGTGTTCAAAAACCCTTAACCTGTGCACACATTTCTGGATCAGGAAATCCACAACTGGAAATGGATTCTAAGGGGGGAAAACTATTCTGAAGAAATAAGGGGAAATCATGGCCAAAATTTTAACCCAAAAACATTATAATAGCGGGATTTGGGGTTGTTGGGAGAAACCGTTATTTTAACAGGTGGCCCCATGGGAACCAGTGTTTTCTGAAGGGGGGTGAGTTCGTTTTAGGGAGAGAATTCTTCTCTTCTTTAGGGGAACAATTTAATGAGCTCTGTGGATGATTAAAGGTGGGTCTACACCCTCCAGCACGGCTGCCCTCCTCCGCCTGCCCCTCCCTCACAGCTTCGTCAAATCTCTGCAAATCCTGTCACCTTTGCCGTCTGTGTGCATTTGGGGTTTGGCCACCTCCCACCCCTGCACGGCCTGCTCTGAGCCACCAGCGTCTCTCACTTGAATCACAGCATCAGCTTCCGCCTGCGTCCCGACGGTCTGCCCTCCCCCTCCCGACAGTCCGCCCTCCACACGGCAGCCAGAGCCGTCCCCCAGAGCCTGGCTGGATCGTGTCATTCCTCTGCTCAAAGCTGCTGGCAGTTTCCAGTTTCTCTGGGGGTAAGAGCCTTACACAGCTTCTCTGACCTCGTTTACCCTTCTCGCTCTTTCAACCCCAGCCAACCCTTCCAGCCCTTCCTCCAGGAAGCAAGCCTCTGGGCTGCTGCATGGGCTGTTCCCTCTGCTTGAAAGCTCTTCCCCAGATATCCACATGGCTCCCCCTCACCTCCTTCAAGTATTTACTCAATTGCCACCTTCCTGAGCAGACCCCTCCCGGTCACTCACCCTCCCTCCGTCCCTTGCCACTTTCCCCCGTGGCTTACATTTTATTGCATATTTGCCTCCGTATTATGTTGATTTGTATTGTTTATAGCTTCCTCCCCCAACTAGAAGGTAAGCTCCAAGGACTTGGGTCACTTTTGTTTACTGGTGCATCCCTAAGCACCTGGCACCATGCCTGGCACATCAGAGGCATTCTGGAAACACCTGTGGGATGAAAGGCGGAAGCCCCCAAAGGGTGGATGGGGAGGACCGTACCTTTACGTTGATTGTGGGGGTAACCAGGGCGGATATTTCTTTCTGCATCCGGAGCTGCAAGCCAGAACAGGAGCCAGTACCTCCGGACAATACGATGTGGCCAAAGAGAACCCTCCAGAGGGTGGGATTGCAGGAGCTGATGCTCTGGAAGGCCATCATGTGGATACCTAGGTTGTTCCTCCCTGTCAGGATGGGCGGGGAAGAAAGAATCTTGGGGGTTGGCTCCGCAGAGGCTCGGCTGGCTGCACACGTGGGCTCCTCCCTTCCAGCTGCAGGCACTGGGAGGTGGGGACCCCTCATCTCAGACAGCTCCACGTGCCATGGGCGGGCATTAGTGCCACCGACCACAAGGCCCTTGTGGGTTTCAACAGGTGAATGCATGTGAATTGCCCAGTACAATCATGGGACTCGACTGCTAGTGACTGAATAAATAAATATTAATTCTCCTCTCTCATCCGAGAGAATTTGTATTCAAGTGTTATTGACAATTATTACGGTATCCACTACTTTATGAAAGGATTTCTGTGGAGCCAGTGTCCTTGCTCAGGTAGCCTTTGAAAAATTATACTGATTATTCCTTTCTTGACTCATTGTGTGTCCATATAAATAGACTCAAACACGATGAGAGCAGCCCTTAAAAAGTGTGTGCAGTGCACTCCCTTCTGTTCAATATTGTGAGCTTCTGGGAAGAGGGGGTGGTGCTGTTGGCTCCTCGTTTTCCTCATCTGTGAGGGTACCTAGAGCAGAACCTTGGAAGAGGACAGAAAAGGCTGATTCCTGGGAATCGTGTGGGGCGCCCGGCCCAGCGGGCAAGTGCTGTGACTGTCTGTGCTCATCGTGATTGCGGTGTGTTCACACTCGCTGTGACCCGCCCGGACCCGGAGAGAAATGTCACATTGTGGGTGAAGAGTTTCATCCGATGGCTTCTTCACTTATGCAGTGAATATTTAGGGGGCATGTGCTGTGTTTGAAGCCGTCATCCCCCGCATAGCTAACAGGGAAAATGGAGACGAACACAGCTAATTTAAGCTGGATTAGAAACGCCACGTCCTTCCCTGGTACCGATCCTGGGGAAGTGGGGGGTCCCTTTGAGTTCCCTCTGTCCTTTATGAGTGTCACCCCGTATTTTTAAAATTTGATTCCAGGAAATAGTTGGTTTTCTGTGACTGCAGATTTCATCTTCCCAATCAACGGGATTTTATAATCCATCATTTTTTCCTGTTCTGCCATAGCTGCCAGGGAGCCTAGTCAGCTCAAGGCTCCTCTAAAATCTCTAGACCAGCCAAATTTTTAAAGTTCCCCTTAAATCTATGGTTTTGGTTTTTCTGCTTTAACTGTCTTAATTCTCATATTTCAAATTATTTTGTAAGTAGGTGGAGTATAAATAATACAAGAGAAGACGTGCCACCCGGCGTAGGATTTCATCATGTTTGGCAAATACTGAAGATGCTCCAGTGGGGTTCCTCATCTGTAAATGGGATCACGTGATATTGGGGGGATTAAAGGATATAACCCACGTACGATGGTCAGCAAAGTGACATGCAGACAGCAGGTGCTCAATACATGAGAGCTGATATCAGAGGAGCTTTTGAAATGGAATGCCGACTTGTGACTATTTGCTATCCAAAATAGAGTCCTCTCCTGGCCACCTCAGCCCCTTTGTCCTTACAGCGTGCCCGCTGTCCATGTCTGGGCTCATCCCGTCCCCTTCCCACCAGCTCACCTATGAGGTTTGTCTGGAAGAGCGCTTCGGGGCAGGAAAACCTCTCCCGCCCAATGTTGATCTCTCGGCCGTCAGGCAGCTGATATTTCTGTGCATTGGAAGGCGAGCTGGCTTTCATTTTTTCCTTGTTGAAGTCCAAAGCTACATGGCAACATTTCTCTTTCACGTCCCGGATGTACTCCCTGTCGGCTGTGGGAAATAGAAAAGGGTATGAACGTGAGACGAGTCCACAAAAGCATTTTTTCCCCGGGGGAGCATCTTTCTGAAGATTCAGCTCCTTGTGGTGGGGACGAGACAGCTCAATCGTAGCTGCTATTTCTGTTTTCGTCTCCTATTCTGGTACCTCTTGATCTGCAACGTGTGTAGGGGGCCCGGGCTTGTGGGGGAGAAGGTAGGATAGGGATGTCCTGAGCTGAGACGCAAGCGTTGGAAAATGTCCACGTTTTACAGGTTGATACCCTACTGTATACGGCGTGTGTTTGGGGGCAGCTGGAAGATCAAATTCAATTTCATTACCTATTAAAGTAGGAGGTGCCGTTGGTGCCCCATCCCCACCGGCCGTGAGTGTTGGCTACGAACAGCTCACAGCTGCCCCCTCCTCTGGAGAACTGCCTGAGCTGATGGAAGCCCCCTCGCCTGGAAATATCTGGAAGGTCACATCCCTCCCATTTCTGGGTGGCTGACAACAGGTTCTAGATCCAGCTGTGTCTTTTGGTGTTATGGTTTTATATTTTGTTTATCACTGATTTTGAGTTTGGATCGGAGGGAACTCCCCGCACCAGCTCGCCTGGGAATCCCGCTGATTCTTCAGCCCCTGACCTCTGACTCCCACCTTCGCCCGCTCCGCCTGAGCTGGTCTTGCTATGTCTATCATGTCCAACTGGTTTCAAAACCCTGCCACGCTCTTCACTTCATTCTTGACTTCATTCCCTCTAGCCACTGATGTGTGGCCAACATGGTCTCTGTCCTTGGCTTCTGGGACACTACACATTCCTGGTTTTTTCCCTTCCTTGCCCAGTTTGGGCATTAGTGAGACAATTCTAGGTTCAAGTTCCACCTCTGCCGTTCACCAAACGCACGGCGTTAGGCAAGTTCATTCTCCTCTTAAACTTTCCTTTCTCTCATCTTCAAGAATGAGATGAAGTACCACTCAGAGAATTGTTGTAAGGATGAGATGAAATAATGCACATAAAGATCGTGCTAAGTGTGAGATGTCAATAAAATGTCTCACTTCGTCCTGACCAATCCTTGCCTTTAATTGCTGCTATTCTTTAGGGTCCATACTTTGCTGGCTTTGCACACAGACCTCCTGCCTGGGGAGACCGGAAAAATGCACGTTGTAGGCTTGTTGGGAATGGGTGTCATGCAGGTTATACAGGCTGGGAATCTAGTCCAGGAACTGGGTGAAAAGTGGGACAGGCACATCCTCATCTGGAGTCCTTAGGTTCACATCCCAGCTGCTGCACCTGCTAGTCAAGGGATGTTGAAGTTACCTGAGCCTCCTAAGCCTCTTCCTCTTGCAATGGAGATAATTGTTCCCCCTCATGGTGTTGTAGCATGCAGCAATGAAAGAATGTATGTTAAATGTTTACTTAGCCCAGTAGCTCGCACAGGGCAAGTACTCTGTAAAGCTTAGCTCATCATCATTGGCATCATCTTATCATCATCATCACACCCATCATTATCATCACCATCACCATTGCCACCATCGTCATCATCACCACCATCATCATCACACCATCATCACCATCATTACTACCATCATCACCTTCACCATCACCACCACCATCAGCATCATCATGACCATTACCACCACCATCATCATCATGACCATCACCCCCATCATCACCATCATAATCATCCTCACCATCACCACCATCATTACCATCATAATCATCATCATCATGACCATCACCCCCATCATCACCATCATAATCATCCTCACCATTACCACCATCATCACCATCATAATCATCATCATCATCATCACCAACATCCTCGTTGTCATCATCAATCCACTAAATGTCCGTAAATGTAGATAGAGTTGTTTTTAGAACTTGGATGATGGTCACGTTAGCTTTACAAATTGAGGGCTGCAGGTTGAGCAAGCCAAGAAGGAAACTACACCCCATGGATTGGTTTACCTGGCCAAGAATAGCAGTTTCCTACCTGTGCCCACCAATGAGTGCCCACTGTCTGTCAATAGTTGCAGGAGGTACAAGGTTAGGTCTTGGCCTGCCACGTCCATCTGGATGGTCGACTGATGCAAAGGACAGCCCTCAACGATGGGCACGAAGTATGTCATTCCTTCTCCAGATTCAATGGTTGTTCCTAGACAAGAGAACACGGGCATCAGAGTGTGGGGTACACGGTATCCCTTATTGAATGTCAAGACTGCAGAAGAGATGGTAGAGGGGGATGTAACTGGAGGGGAAGGCAAAGGGTCTGAGAAGCAGACTTTCTTGCCCCTAGGGGAGTGTGCCAGGATGGAGCCTATCTGAGTCAGACCAAGGGCTGACTATTTTGGACAGGAATCCTTCAGATTTTCTCATTAAACTAGACATGCAGGTATTAGCAGCAGTTGCCAAAGAGGTAAAAGAAGAAGATGAATACTGTGCTCTTAACACCTTTGTCTCGAAAGAACTGTCTGTGCCTTGATGCGGGCAGTGGGGATCCCTGGGAGATGCTGGAATGTCAGAAGAGTCAGAATGCAGCGGAAGAGGCGTACATTTTGGTTGGCAAGGCAAACTGCTCCCTCTGCAATAGTCCGAAAGGATGTGATGTGGTAATGGGAACACATGGCCCACATTTGTGTGAAATGGTGGATTCTGGAACCATCCAGAGCTGATTAGGGGTCTGGGTGGTTGGCTTCTTTCACCTGTTGAATCTGGTAACCAAGAACTTCAAGTTTAAATGAAGCAAAGTGAGTCAGGAAGACCTCCACATCCAACTAAGATGGGGAACAAAAAGTGGATTCTCCCGCCCAACCTGAAACACTTAAAAAAGAGGGTGACATACAGGAAACAACGGTTTTCAAGATATTGGGCATCAGGCAACAAAGGAGAGATGTCCCAGAGAGATAGGACATCACAAGACAGAGAACGGCAGACCGCCATCCCTCATGAGCACAGACACAAAATTTTAGCAAGTCGAATACAATAATATATAAAAGGATAATATGTCATGACCAAATGGGATCTCAAGAATGCAAGGTTGTTTTAACATTCAAAAACCAATCAATGTTATTCACCGTATTAAAGAACTAAAAGAGAAAATCCACATGATCATATCAATAGATGCAGAAAATGCATTTGACAAAATCCAACATCCATTCATAATTTAAAAGAAAACTCTCAGCAGACTAAGAATACAAGAGATAAAGTATGCTTATGAGAAACCTACAGCAAATGTTGTACTTACGGTGTAAGACTGAATGATTTCTCTCTAAGATCAGCAGCAAGACCAGTTTTGTGTGGGAGGTTCTAGCTGGAGCAATCAGGCAAGAAAAACGATGAAAAGCATACAGTTTGGAAATAAAGAAGTAAAACTGCCTATCTATAGACAACATTGCCTATGTAGAAAAATCTTACGAAATCTACAAAAACGCTACCAGCACTGATAAATGAGTTCAGTTAGGGTACCATGATACAATATTGATACAAAAATATCAATTGTATTTCCACATACCAGCAACTGAACAATCAGAAATTTAAATAAAGATATCATGCACAATAGCATCAAAATATATGAAACAGAGATAAGTCTGACAAAGTTATGCATGATTTATACACTGTAAACCACAAAACATTGCCAAGAGAAATTAAAGAAAACTTAGGAGATATACCATATTCATTAGTTGGAAGACTCAGTATTGTTAAGATGTTCTTCCCAAATTCATCTGTAGATTCAATACAATTCCAATCAAAACCCAGAGAGCCTTTTTTGGTAGAAATTGACTAACTTATTCTAAAATTCATATGGAAATGCAAAGAATGTAGAGTGGCCAAATATTTTTAAAAACAAGAGACCAAAGTTGTAGCACTAACATTATCTTATTTCAAGACCTATTATAAAGCTGCAGATACCAGGGCAATGTGGCGTTAACCTACAGTTAGACAAATAAGTTCAAGGAACAGAATAGAGAGTACAGAAATAGACCCAGACATATACGGATGACTGATTTGCAAAAAAAATGTGCAAAGGCAATTCAATGAAGAAAGCATAGTTTTTTCAACAAAGAGTGTGGGAACAATGGGACATCTTCATACACACACACAAAACTTCGCTCATACCTTATACCATATATAAACATATATATATTCAAAATGGATCATAGAACTTAATGTAAAACTAAAAATTATAAAACTTCTAGAAGAAAACACAGCAGAAAACCTTTGAGTTCAGCCTATATTTCTTAGATATGACACCAAAAGCAAGAGCCACAAAAAAACCAAATTGATCAACTGGAGTTCACTGAAACTAAAAACTTCTGCTCTTCAAAGACACAATGAAGAGAATGAAAAGTCAAGCCATAGACTGGAAGCAAATATTTGCAAAACATATAGTTGATAAAAGACTTGCACCCAGGATACAAAAAGAATTCTCAAAACTCGAAGACGAACGCCTCAATGAAAAATTGGGCAAAACATTTGAACAGACACTTCTCTGAAGTAGATGTACGGATGGTAAAAAACACGTGAAAGGATGCTCCACATCAACGGTTGTTAGGGAAATAAGAATCAAAATCACAATGAGATACCACTGCCCACCCATTAGAACGGTTAAATTAAGAAGATGCACCATGTTGGTGAGGATCTGGAGGAACTGAAGCTCTCACACATGGCTGGTGGAATGCAAAATGGTGCATGCAACCACTTTGGCTCTAGTTTGGCAGATTTTTTTTCAAGTTAAGCATACGCTTGCTATATGACCCAGCCATATCACTTCTAGATATTTACTCAAATGAAATGGAAGCATATGTCCATGCAAAGCCTTGTCCACAAATGTTCATAGCAGCTTTATTTATGATAGCCCCAAACTGGAAACAACCCAAGCGTCCATTCATAGATGAGTAGATACAGTATTGTGCATTCGTACAATGGAATACTACGCAGCAATAACAAGGAATGAACTGTTGACACAAACAGCAACGCTAATGATCCTCCAAATAATTATGCTGAGTGAAAAAAGCCATTCAAAAAGAGCACTTACCACATGATGACATTTAGACAAAATTCCAGAAAAGGCAAACTCATCTGAGGACAGACTGGAGGGGGCAGTACGGGAGGGAAACGTTTACAGGTGATGGCTGTGTTCCTTATCCTGACTGTGCTGATGGTTCCATGAGTGTATCCACGTGTCAAAACTGATCAAATTGTATGCCTTAACCACGTGCAATTTATTGTACATCAATTACACCTCAAAAAAGCCGTTAAGAAAAAAAAGTGAATCGAGTAGGGGCAAACTGTTTAACCAGGAGGGATGGCAAGGGAAGGAGTTCAGAAAAGGGCTGGCAAGTGTGCATTTTGTGGATTTTTCCTCTCTTTTGTTATTTGTGGGGGCGGGGGGGGCAGCCTGAGGGACGGGTGAGGGTGGGCTCATGGGGGCCAGGCTTCTAAAGGCCACTCACCAGAGGTTTGGCCGGAGGCGTACAGAGAAAGGACTCCTTGGTTGGCTAAGTACAGGGCAGGCACGTTGAAGGTCTCAAACAGGATCTGAGGAGAAGCATTGGGAAGCAGACAGAGGAGGGGTGGGTCTTCCCTTAATTCCGAGGGCACAACGGGAGTCCGGCTGGCAGGAGGCCCTTGGCTCCCCCAGAGAGATCCCGACAACGGGGTCAAGAAGCAGCCACTCTTTCTCCCAGCTCTGCCCTGACCAGCTCTGTGACTCAGTTTCCCAGTCTGTGAAACGGGCTCGCATCCTTCCCAGGTCCCTTACCAGACTGTCGCGAGACTGATTAGGGAGCTTCTCATCATCTTGTGAACCACCGTTTTATCACGATGGGGGAGCCGCTGAATTCCCAAATGCCTCTGAGAAGCCACTGCTGCTCCCTCCACTGAAGACCGGCCCTTCTTTCTACTCTCGGAGGGGAGCAGACTTTACAGAAATTCCAACACTTCGACTTGAGGTGATCTAGTTGTTTTATAATAATGAAAATAATGGAGGCTAACAGTCATTGTGTGTTAACTGCATGCCTGACACTTAGTGCAGACATGCTTGTTCAAGAAGTACCTCCTGGTGCTGACTGCATACAGGGTAGAGGCGTAAGCAGGAGACCTGGGTGCTGACTGATACAGGGTGGAGAGACACAGCTTTGCTTCTACCGCCCATGGTGACCCCCCCAAGGCAAGTGACATTGGACCTCCTGGTCCACGTTAGAGACCAGTGGAGAGAATGGGAGGGAGCAGGTGGCAGAGGTGGGACATGAGCGCGGGAGCTGGACCCAGCAGGGCGCTGGCTCCATGAGGTTGGCTGGGAAAGCGAATGATTCTCCTGCAAGATGGTGACACTGGGGTCTCTAAGATTTAAAGGTTCTTTGGATGGTGGGCCCCAACATTGTGTCACTTGGGTAGATGAAAGGCAGCCTGTGTTAGGTGCAGCCCCAAACCAGAGCAGGCTGCCAGGCAGGGCCATGGGGGCTTGCACCTGGGGACAGGGTGACAGCCAGCTGGAGCTGTCGGGGGCAGCTTCCGGAGGGCCAGTGGGGTGGGGTCAGCTAGCTTTAGAGGGATCCCTGTGGATTGGCTCATCTGAATAACTTCGTGGGCTCCTGGGCATAGAGGCTGGCCCAGGTTGTCTGGTCCCTGGCTCTGGAGTGACTAGGACAGGTGTATAGTGGCCGTGGAGTGTGACGGGACAACAGGGAAGTGGTTGGGGTGTGGATTTCATCAGCTGCCCAGGAAGGGGACTGACCGGCCTCTAGAAAGACCTCAAAACCGGGTCAAGGCAGCATTTTTAAAAAACGATATCGCACACAGCCGGGATACACCACTGGGCGAGTTCCTCACTAAGTGTTATTATGGGGCAGCTGTCTGCGGGGGTTCAGGATTTACCCAAGAGAAATGAGAACTCGTGTCCATACAAAGATGGGTTCACGACTGCGCACAGCAGCGTCACGCACCATAGTCCCAGACTGGACTCTACCTGACGTGCATTCCCAGGGGAAGGGACAGGCAAGGTGATGTGTGGAGGGCTGGCATCTGGAAGCAGGTGTGTCCTGCATCCTGTGATTTTGTGCCACCCTCAGGCGCCCCTGGAATTTGGATCCTGGTGGAGGAAGGAGGGCAGCTTCTGTGATCCACCTAGAGACCCCTCCCCCTAAAAACCACAAAGACCAAAACCAGCCTCAGCTCCCCTGGCCTGCGTGAGGCCAGAGGCCATAGAGCTTACAAGGATCTTTAGGGTTCTTGCGAGAAACTCTCTTCTCACAGATGAGGAAACTGAGGCCCGGGAGCAACAAGACGCAGCACTGACTGAAGGCTCGACAGGTGCTAAGCTCTGTGACAAGTGCTTTCTGGCATTCACTCATTTCGTTTCCATGACAACCCCCAGGGCGATACCGTCACCATCCTTCTGATGAGGAAACCGAGACCCTGTGAGGACCAGGAATCCACCCGAGGTCACATGTGCTGGGAGAGCCAGTGCCAGAACCCAGGGGTCTTGCTGCCAGGCCGGGCCCTTCCCCGTACACCAGGCTGCTCCCCCATCAGCTTCTCTTCTGGGCCATGGCCGCCAGAAATCCTCTTAAGATACAGGTTTATTCCAGGAGGAAAATCGTCCCTGAACTTCTGTCTGTTCCAGCCTCAGGGAGGAGCCTTGGGCAGGGAGGGGCCCCTGCAGGGAGGGCAGAGTGTGAAGGAGAGCCCCCGGCACAACATACAGATGTGGAAAAGTCCATTTTTCCATGGCGAGGTGGCATTCCTGGTGCCCCAGTGCGGGCCACCATGGCTGGCTGCCTTCCGTTGCCTGCAGAAACTTCCATCTTCCTCACCACTCTGCCCCGGCTGTAGTCACAGGCTCCCTTTCCCTGGGCAACCCAGTGGGTTCTGCCCACAGGGGCCCAGAAGGAGATCCAAGGGAGGTGAGAGGGAGGTGGCAGACTGATGTCCCCGTTCCCTCCCTGCTGGTCCCTCCTTGAAGGCCACAGCTCCCGGCCACGGCCCTCTCTCAGTGCTGGACACCACCCGTTGCTGTTTCAGATTTAGGGAGGAATGGCTCCTCGTTACTACCCGGACCTCTGCACCATTTCATGTTGCTTTTCTAAAACTTTTGTTCACCTTCCTATGTAATCTCTCCACTAAACTCCCCAAATTACCCCATGCGAGTGTACCTGTGGTTTCCTCCTGGGACCCTGATACACTAGGGGGTGAATTTGGAGACAGCCAGGGCAGAAAGGCAGGCAGCAAACCCGGGGAGGTGGGGAAGGGCTGGAGACAGGCTGTGTGGCCAGCACTGTGGTTGCATGAGGTGAATTTTATGTGTCAATTTGACCAGGCCACAAGGGGCACAGACATGTGGTCAATCATTATTCTGGGCGTGTCTGTGAGGGTGTTTCTGGAAGAGATTAACATTTTAAGTTGATAGACTGCGTAAAGCAGATTGCCCTGCCAGAAGTGGGTGGGCCTCAGCCAATCAATTGAAGGTCTGAATAGACCAAAAGGCCTGAGCTTCCCCGAATAAGAGGGAAATCTTCTTGCCTGATGGCCTTTGAACCAGGACATCAGTTTTTCCTGCCTTTGGACCAGAACTTCCACCATCAGCTTTACTGGGGCTCCAGCCTGCCGACCCACCATGCAGATCCCGGGACTTACCAGCCTCCATACTCACATGAGCCAATTCCTTATAATGGATCTCTTTCTCTCTACGTATCTGCCCCGGTTCTGTTTCTCTGGAGAACTCAGGCTAAGATGGTTTGGGAGCGGCACATTCCCTCGGGGTGAGGGACAGTCCACCTCTCTCTTCTCTGTGCAGCTCCCTGGGGCCCCGATGGGCGCTTAGCATTCTCAAAGCGGGTACCTGCTGTTTCAAGGCCGTAGGCTCTGTGCCCGGTCCACGTGGAGCCCACAGTGGCCCATTTCCGTGATCTGCCTATCCACGTGCAGAGGATTCCTCGGCCCCCTCAGGGCTCGTGTTAAATGAGGCGGCAGCTCACACCTGCCCTGTGATGGATGATGCGCTGTTTCTGGGCCACAGTGCAAGCCTCCTCCATGTGCAAGTGGCACTGTGGGCCGCTGGGCTTGCCGTTCAGGTCACTGCTCACTGCGGGAGACACCACTGGGCTCCAGGGACAATGGGCCAGGTGGTGGAACCATGCTGCTTGCTTAATTAGCTCACCGATGTCCTCATTAGGGGAAGCCTAATGATGTAACTGGAACCCGGGCGGCCAGCGGCAGCCCCTGCAGCCCCCACCCGACCTGGACCCCACTCCGGCCCTCAGGAGGACTCTGCAGTCTGTACTGGGTGGGAGGGCACCCTTCTTTCTTCACCAGCCTGCATCCTTGACGTGCTCCAAGATCCTGTTCAACCCAGTTCAATGTGGTCAATCCAATTGGCGCACACCCCCCACGCCTTCTGAGGCTCAGAGAAGGCGGAGGTCCGGGAGCTGTTAAGTCAGGGTGAGACCTCCAGGTGGCCTGCACCACACAGCAGTGCTGGGAGCAGGCTGCGGCGTCAGAGCACGTGGGTCCAGGTGGGTCCACAGCCACTCGCCCTGCAACCTGTGCCAATGACTTCTGCTCCCGGATGTTCTAATTTCTTCATCCGTGCAATGGGCTGATGATCGCCCCGCCCCCCAGAGTGGCCGTGATCGTTTAGGTTAAACACCCAGCCCACGCCGGACCCCTAGGCCAGCTCTCCAGGGGCAGCTGTCATTCCTGCTGCTAACGTCAAAGGGGACAGCTCACCGGCATCCCTATCTCACTGAGCGAAGAGAAGGTGACGTCCTGAGGGGGTCCCCGAGGCTCGAGGCTCGGGAGGAGGCCGGAGCTGCCCCACCGCGGCCTGCTCCCTGACCCCCCGCCCACCTGGCCTCTTACCTGTGACACTTTCTCTTTGTTGGATGTCGTGTTTAAAGGCGGTTCTGTCACCATCAGGGGATGCTGCTCCGGGGCGATGCGGAGGACCTGGTAGAAGGAGTGATGCCAGATCTGGGGAGAGAGGGGCTACACAGTGAGGCGGGGGGAACCCGTCTACACCACACAGTGGCTTCTTCGGTAGCACATGCGATCGTGATTCACAGCGGGAAAGACGGAGTGTGGCCTTGGACGAGACACAGGACCTCCATTCATGTGCCAGGCCTTGAGGTGGGAAGGGAGCAAAGATGCATGAGGCACGGTCCCCGTCTAGAGGACCTCATAGTCTGATGGGGGGACAGATGCAAGTCCCACACCGTAGGGGGGAGCCCCATGACACAGTGGGAGGGAGTGTGGCATGGGGAGAGGGTGCGGGGTGCAGACACACCATTAGTCCCAGTCCCACGTGCACCAGGTGTGTGCACGGACGAGCCACCCGACCATTGTGAGCTTGTTTCCTCATCCATAAGACGGAAAATGTGCCCCACTCATGGAGGACTCTGAGGATTCAGTGATGTGACGTTGGTAGAAGGCTAGTGTATGAGTTTCCTGTGAGTTTCCTGACGTAACAAACACCACAGATGGGGCGGCTTAAACAACAGACATTTACTGTCTCCAGTCCTGGAGGCTGGACGTCTGAGACCAAGGTGTCACAGGGCTGGTTCCTCCTGAGGCCTCTCTCCTTGGCGTGTGGACGGCCGTCTCCTCCCTGTGTCTACACATGGTCGTCCCTCGGTGTGTGTCTGTGTCCTGATCTCCTCCTCTTATAACGACACCAGTTATGTTGGATTAGGGCGAAGCCTAGTGACCTCATCTGACCTTGACCACCTCTTCAAAGGCCCCATCTCCAAACAAGGTCATGTTCTGAGATACAGGGGGTCAGGACTCCAACATGTGAACTTGGGGGACACAGTTCGGGTCATAGCACCTGGTACAGTGCTTGGCGCACAGTAGGTCCTCAATAGGAATAGCTAATCACTACGGATGAAGCACCTGCCTGCCTCTGGGAGGGAGGCTCCATGGAGAACAGAAAACAGGAATGAAGGACGTGCTCCCTGGGGAAAGTCAGTGCAGGAAGGGCCTCGGGAAGGGGGAACAGCGTGTGCAAGGGCACGGAAGCACAAAGCAACACGGTGCCTGTGAAACAGCAAAAGCCAGGTGGGTGGGCTCACACCTAGATGGCCAGCCACTGAGGGCCTGTAGCAGGAACACGACGTGAGCAGTAGAAGAGACTCAGCAGGCAGTGTGGGGTGAATTAGGGGGATGAGATGCAGAGTGGGGGGCCATAGAGGAGGATCATTGCAATGACCCTGGTATTCGGGTAAAAACTTGAAACCAAGAGCTGGAATCACCTAAAGACACACAGAAACCAGCTCCATTAGCTCTCAGTCAGGCAGCATTTGCCAGCCCCCCACAAAGAAATTGGAGAGGAAGGTGGGAGCTGTGACCAGGTAACACGGGTCCCACAAACTGGTGAGCAGCGCCCTCCAGACACCTGTCTACACTGCTTCAGTCTCTGCATTCCCTCCCACACACTAACTTGGAGCTACAGCCAGAACCAGGGCTGACACCTCAGCTGTGGAGATAGAAAAATATCTGTGAATGATGCCCCCACAGCCCCCCTCTGAGAGGGCCCCCAATGACCCACACCTCCTGGCACTCAGGCCTGTGCAGACTTTCCCACATTGAAACAGGACTGGCTTGTGCGACCTACAGAATAGGGCCAACATGACAGTGTGTGACTCCTGAGGCTACATCATAAAGGCATTGCAGCCTCTGCCTTGGCTTCTACGATCTTTCGCTCTGAGGGAAGCCAACCACCAGGCTGTGAGGACATTGAATGTCCTGCAGAGGGGCCCATGTGAGGAGGGTCCATCCCCCCAGGCACATGAGAGGCCACTTTGGAAGTGGGTCCTCCAGCGTCAGTCAAGCCTTCAGATGATGCAGCCCCAATGGATATCTGACTGCCTCCTCATGAGAGACCCCAGGCCAGAACCACTCAGCTAACTGCTCCCAAATCCCTGACCCACAGAAACTGAGAGAGGTGATAGGTGGCCATCATTGTTTTAAGCCTCTAAGTTTTGGGGTGATTCATTATGCAGCTTGGATAATTAATGTGTCTTTCAAGGCAGTGTGCAACCTGTTCAACCACATATGGAGGTCCTAATCAGAACCTCAGTTACTAAAAGGGAGTGGTTCAAATCAGCCATATTTATTACATCCTTACTATGCTGGACTAAGGAATTTTTTTTTTTATTGTGGTAAAACATACGCAGCATAAAATTTACCATTTTGAACTTTTTTGTGTGTGTGTGAGGAAGATCAGCCCTGAGCTAACATCCTATGTCAATCCTCCTCTTTTTGCTGAGGAAGATTGGCCCTAGGCTAACATCCGTGCCCATCTTCCTCTACTTTATATGGGACGCCCCCACAGCATGGTTTGACAAGTGGTGCATCGGTGCATCGGTTCGCAGGATCTGAACCTGCGAACCCCGGGCCACCCAAGCAGAGCGCATGCGCTTAACCGCTGTGCCACTGGGCCAGCCCCGCATTTTGACCTTTTGTAAGTGTGCAGTCAGTGGCATTAAGCACATTCACATTGTTATCCAACCATCACCACCATCTATCTTCAGAAATTTTCCATCTTCTCAAACTAAAACTCTGTCCCCATTAAACACTAACCCCCCATCTGCCTCCCCCAGCCCCTGGCACCTACCATCCTACTTTCTGTCTCTGTGAATTTGACTCCTCTGGGGACCTAATACAAGTGGAATCATACAATATCTGTCTTTTTGTGTCTGGCTTATTTCACTCAGCACAGTGTCCTCAATGATGAAGCACGTGTCAGAATTTCCTTCCTTTTCAAGGCTGAATAATATTCCATTGTGTGTACATACTACATTTTGCTTATCTATTCACCCATTGATGGACACTTGGGTGAATAGATAACACAACAGCTGTTAGCTGTTGTGAATGGTGCTACCATGAACACGTGTATGCAAATATCTCTTCCTGTCCTTGCTTTCAATTCTTTGGGTCCATACCCAGAAGGGGGCTTCCTGGATCACATGGTAATTCTAGCTTAATTTTTTGAGGAGCCACCATACTGTTTTCCACAGTGGCTGCACCA
This sequence comes from Ceratotherium simum simum, assembly GCF_057802395.1. Lineage (NCBI taxonomy): Eukaryota > Metazoa > Chordata > Mammalia > Perissodactyla > Rhinocerotidae > Ceratotherium > Ceratotherium simum. Next base: position 3,167,910 of record NC_141933.1, on the reverse strand, counting down.
TTGTACATTCCCACCAACAGTGCACAAGGGTTCCAATTGCTCCACATCCTTGCAAACATTTGTCATTTTCTGTTTTTTTGTTTTTTTTTTTTTTATAATAGCCATCCTAATGGGCGTGAAGTGGATTAAGGACTTTTTATCCATCATCCCCTTTAATCCTCACAACAGCACTGTATGGTAGGAAAAATTATACCCTTTCTTACAGATAAGGAAACTGAGGGCCAGAGAAGCCAAATTACTTTTCCAAACTGATGTAGATCATAAGGAGTGGAGACGGGATTCAGACCCAGGTCTCTGACTCCAGAACCTATGTGGTTTGCACCATGATGCGGAGTTTACAGGGACCTAAGAGATGCAGAGGGAGCCCTGGATGCCGGCTTAGATCCCTTCCCAGATGCCCAGGCAGCAGAGAAGGGTCACCCCTTGGCATCGGTGGGGGTCCTGTGAATAGGTCCCACCCCGACTGAAGCTGCGGCCCACCTTTTCCATGTTGTCCCAGTCGGCGATGGTCGCCCGGGAGACGGGGTACTGCAGGTTGAGTTGCCCCCTTTTATTCTGAACCTCAGCTCCGATGAACCAGTCTTTCTCTTCCATTCCCACCAACGGATTCTGAAAAACACGGGCCAGGACAGGTCCCCTCTCCAGACTGACTCGCCTCCACTCAACTTTCACACTGGTGCACCACGAGCAACGAGTGGGCGCCGTGATGACCTGGGTGATGACCTGGGAGGGTCGGCTCCAGGTCACAGCGCTGGACCTGTGGCCTCCCCAAACCCGCACACTGGTTCAAAATGCCACCAAGAGGTTTTAGCAAGTGACCCTCGAGGTATAGCGCTCCCGAGGACCCACTGCCTGGACCCTCATCTTGACCGCTTTGCAGACGAGGACCCTGAGCACGGGGAAGAGAGAGGCGGTGGAGGCAGGAACGGGGTGGGGAGAGGCGCCAGCTTCCAATCTGCTTTGGAGAGCTGGCGGGAAAGGGTCTGCAGTTTAATTTACTTTCTATCATCTTTTAGGAAGATGAACCCAGCTACTTTCCTGGCAGATTAAACCACTCGTTCTGTCGTTCAGAAGGGGATGTGACAGTTGGTTCACATGTTAGTCTGGGTCCCCCAAGGAGCAGACAACAAGACGGGACTAAAGGTGCGAAGATTTTCTTATAGGATATGCCTGTGTGAGAGAAAACGGGGAGGCAGCTGGATGGGGCTTGGAGAGACATCAGGCCCACGTTTGATCACTGGCCTCACTAGCTGAGCCCTCTGCAAGGGTCCTGCCTTCTCTGTGCCTCAGTTTCCCTTCCTCACCTGCGAAGGGGCCTTATGTGTGGGCCTTAAAGCCATGGGTCACAAAGGCTGGTCCGCAGACCGCCTGCACTGATCACATCAGGGTTCCCTGGAAAGCTTATGCAACTATCCTTGGCCACCCGCCGCCCTGCCCCTGAGATTCCGACTTAGGAGACGGAGGTGGGGCCAGGCCGCCTGGCTGTGTGAAGCTCCCAGTGATCCTGACGCTCTGCATGTCTTGGAGTCCTTTGTCTCCAACTCTAGACTCGGCTTAATCGGTGCCCGAGGCTCTGCTCCTCAAGGAAACACTGGCCGTCCTTCTAGAGAATGACCTTGGCCACAGTACAGCCCTCTGGGCTGGCTGAGCCCGAGCCGAGGCTGCCTCCGGCCCGGCCAGGGTGGACTCCCGTGAGGGGAGACCCTCACCCCCAGCTCAAACGCTCCCCCCACTCGCCCTCTAAGTTACCCTATACTCCGGGCAGAGACAAGCCCTGGAGGAGGGGCTGCGAGCCGAGCTGAGATGTCTCGTTGTCGCTCTAGTGGCCTGGATGGGGCCCCCTAAAGATGTGTCCACCTGTGTGTGATCTGATTTAGAAAGAGCTTTTGCAGATGTAATTAAGTTAAGGATCTCGAGATGAGATCATCGCAATTACCCAGGTGGGGCTGAAATCCAAAGTGCCTCATAAGGACATTTATAAGAGAAAGCAGAGCGAGACTGGAGACAGAGAAGAGAAAGGGGAACAGGCCACGCGACGACGGAGGCAGAGGCTGGAGTGAGGCACCCGAGAGCCCAGGGGCGCCTGGAGCCCCCAGAAGCTGGAAGAGGCGGGGAGGACCCTCCCCTAGAGCCTTCGGAGGGAGCGTGGACCTGCCACACCTTGATTTCAGACTCTGGCCTCCAGAACTGGGAGAGAAGGAATTTCTGTTGTTTTATGCCCCCCGGGTTGTGGCCATTTGTTATGGCCGGCCCAGGACACTCACACATTCGTCATTGGCATCATCGCCACCATCATCTTCATCGTTATTAAACACTTCCTATAGGCCGGACACTGTGCTAAGGACACATTCACCACCTCATTTAACCTCCGGGCCAAACGACATAGATATAAACATGTATTTTTCTTAACCCCGTTATGCAAAAGAGAAATCTGGGCAGCAAAGGGACACTTGCCCAAAGTCACACAAGTGCTGGGGGGCAGCGCTGTGGTTGAGCCTGGGTCTCCCTGACGCAGTGGCCCCCACTCTTCTCCACTAAGCTCTACAATCTGGAAGTAACAAGCTGATCATCTGGGGGTAGGTGGGGGTGCAGGAACCTGCTGATTACTAGGCCGTCGCAGCTGCATCCCCGGCATCGGACAGCGAGCGGCAATCAGCTGTCTCCAGGTCCCGGGGCAGTTTCCTGCTTAGTGAGGGGCCAGCGTTTTCACACTCGGCCACAGATATGCACGTCAGCTTCAGCCTGAGCTGGATAATGAGAAACACTGCCAACAATTTGCTTCAAGAGCTACAGAGCCCAGGAGTCATCACCATGGGACCCGTGACATTTGGGATTTGTCACCCAGCTGCTCCCTGTCTTGGATGATTCAACTTCCCTCCGAGGAGCACGGTGACTCAGAGCAGGGGCTTGAACTAGGCCCACTTTACTCACCATGTGGATATGGGTGAGTCACCTCTCCGAGCTGCCCGTCTCTTTTCAGGGAGAAGGGCCACCCTGGCGCCTACCTGGCAGGGCTGCCGGGCTCAGATCAATGTAATCAGTAACGGTTATGATGGGAACGTGGGGCTAAGGGCCTCACGCCTGCTTCATTTGGAAGAGCCCCTGGATGTCCCGGGGGCCTCACAGGGGAGGTGGGCGAGCATCTTGCAAAGGACATGGGGTCTGACTGTAGAGCTGGGTCAAGCCCCCCGCACAGCACCCTGGGTAAGGCCCAGAGGGAGAGTCGTGACATCTAGCCTGCAGATACGTTTTGTTTAGTCTGCATGGGGTTTGTGGAAAAGTGAGTTAATACTTAGAAACTTGACACAAAAATCTGAACTTCTTAAACGTAGAATTCCATCTGATCTAGCAATCCCACCTCTGGGTATATGCCCCAAAGAACTAAAAGCAGAGCCTCAAACAGATACTATTTGTACTCCCATGTTCACAGCAGCATTCTTGACAATAGAGACAAGGAGGAAGCAACTCAAAGGCTGAATGAATAAACAAAATGTAGTCTATCCATACAATGGAATATTACACAGCCTTAAAAAGGAAGAAAATTCTGGTATCTGCTGCAACGTGGATGGACCTTGAGGACATTATGCTGAGTGAAATAAGCCAGTCAGAAAGGACAAATACTATACGATTATGCTTATGGGAGGTCCCCAGAGTCATCAAATTTACAGAGACAGAAAGTAGGATGGTGGGTGCCAGGGGCTGAGGGAGAGGGAGGGGGGTTAGTATTTCAGGGGGACAGAGTTTCAGTTTGGGAAGGTGAATAATTTCTGAAGATGGATGGTGGTGATGGTTGCACAGCAAGATGAATGTGCAATGCCATTGAACTGTACACCTAAAAATGGTTAAAATGGTAAGTTTTATGCTGTGTATATTTTACCACAATTAAAAAAAATCTGAATTTCTAAATTCTCTTGAAAAGCAGGAAGATCTGGCAACACTGGGCCCCCTTTCTTACACGTCGACAGGCAGCAGAGGACGCCCTCTTAGGCACGGAACTTGCCTCAGTCTCCACCCCTCCCTATTGTCTTCCTGTCACAGAGGTGAGAGTCAGTTGCCACTTAGCGCTAGTGGACTACTGTTTACCTTAAAGGTAGAGAACTACTTCCCAGTCTCCACACCACTCTTAACAGTGGGAAATTCACCAAGTAAATAGATGGGCACCCTGATTTATTTTGTACAACTGTCTGCTTTTTTAACTCATATAACTGGCCTCCTCCATCTAGGTCAGTGGTTCTCAAAGTGTGGCCCCGGGGCAGCAGCACGATCATCCCTTGAGAAGTGGTTTCAAAAGACAAACCCCCAGCCCCGTCCCAGACCTGCAGAAGCAGACGCTCAGGGGTGGGCTCGGCCGCCCGATTTTTTCAAGCCAGGGCCCGTGATGAGTCTTACACAAGCTCCCCTTGGCCGACCCCTGCCCTAAGGATGTGACTTGGCCAGCCCTGTGTTGGGTGTGGGGTGGCTGTCAGGCCGGGCAGCCACCTTTGGGCTGACCAGCACCCCAGGAAGGATACCCCATCACTCACGTCGTGCCGAAGTTTCCCGAGGATGGTTGGGAATACGGCCAGGGGCGCTGCTGTTCCCGAAAAGCCCACCTTGCTGAAGCCGGAGCCATAGTCGCAGACAAGGGGCACATTCATCGTGCTGTTCGTGACCTGGATGGGGCTGCGGGGGAGACATCACGGTTATTTGTGTTGCTTGCAAGATGCTCATCGCGGGGCAGGCTCTGTGCCAGCCGTGGACTCGGGCTCCGCACTCACAAAGCTCACGGTGTGTCCTCCTCACACCAGAGCTAGGCCCTGCCTGGCGTGCGAGCCACTGTCTGGACGCTGTGGGCCGTTTGCTGGAACAGTGGGCTCCCAGATGACCGTTTACACGTGGCTGCCTGGAGAAGGGAGGCCATGGGGCCAGCTGCCAGGCTAACACTTTGCTGTGACACGGCCTCTATTGGTTTCTGCCATGTCCGTGACTTGCTTCACTGGTGCAAGGTGTCATCTGAAGCAGCCCCTTTCCCATTCACTGAGGAAGGCTTTGGGTGGGGGCCTGTAGGAGACCCAAGGAGGAGCCGGTGGCCCTGGTGGTCTGCATGATGGTCACAGCCAGGCCCCCTTATCCCCAGCACAGAAACTGCCTCTCCTGGGAGACTTCACTGGCCTCCTGGCCCCAGGTCAAAACCAATCCCTCCTTCCACTTGATTGCTAGACAACTCCTCCCATGTTTTCGCAAGTTTGGAAAACAAGAGCAAACACAAAGAAGAAAATCATAAACACCCATCACCCTACCACTCAACCTGTGCTATTTTGATATTTGTTTCAAATCTATTTCCATGTATGATTTTTACAAATTTTACCCTCAAAACAATGAATCCATTTAGAATATTGCACTTTGACTGAATCTTCACCACGACAAATGTTTTCTTCACTTTAAAAGCTATTTTAATTCTTTTTCAGATAAAGACTACATGTTTATTATAGCAAAGAAAGGAAACTATGAGGAAAAATAAAACCCTCCCCAAACCCTACTAATCGTAGACGGACTTTGTTAATATTGGGGAGTTACCCTTCCAGTCTTTACGTATGACATAGGGGTCATTATCTATCTGGCACCTGTGAGCAGCTGTGTGTGTACATTTCTAGGGGGCAGTGGAGTGTAGCCTGGCTATGTGTTTATTGTGTATAACATTACATATAAAACATTATACACACATATATAGGTTTGTATTAGACATTTTTCTGAGTGCTATAAACACCCCCAAGTCATCAAGCATCACGGAAACATTTTCTGTTATTGCAGGGTCTCACCACATCCATCCACTAGGATTCTGTCAGCCATCCCCTACTGTCGGACATTTAGATCCAATCTTTTGGTTTTTGTAAATAACCTTGCAATGACCCTCCCTACTCATCATTCTTTCTCCTGACTCTGGATCAGCTCTTTAGTTTATACATCCTTAGGATGACTAGTTGGAAGACTAGAATTTGTAAAGCCTCCGTAAACATTTTGCCAAATTGCTGTCCAGAAATGTCGGTCAATTCACCACTGCTGTGACAAGGCACTTCGCACACTGTGCTCCATAAGCCCCGGTCTCCCCAAGAGGCCATGAGCTTCTCCAGACACAGCCCACATCCCTCCAAGCGCCCTGTTGCCACCACCAGATGCTCAGCTAACGTTGGCCGAATTGCTCTGGAATTCTGGTCTGTCCTTTGGGGGGACTTCATAATCTCCCGCTTTGGAATTTCCGTGGGCGTCCCATCTTCCTGTGTGCCAGTCGCAAACCTGCAGCTGCATGTAGCTTCTTAAAGACAGGGCCTTGGCTGGAGGGCGCTGGGCGTGCTGCCATCAAGTCTGAGCTTGACGGGGTCCTTTACGGTGCAGGAAGCACATGTATGAACTTGCTTACCTGGTTCTTGCTGAGGTGAGATGGGGTGGCAAGTATTATCACTATTCTTCTTAATGTCGTCATTATTATAGATCCTCTTGATATGCAAGGGATTTGCCCCAAGTCTCCCAAACAGCCAACAGCAGACCTGGGAGGAGGATCCGAACACCCCGCTCTTTCTACCACTGCTCAGCGCGTCTGGAGCAGAAGTGAACTAACTCTGGGGCTGGGCAAGCATCCTCATGCTTCCTTTGGTACAAGAGCATCTGAGCTCAGAGTGACAAAAACATGATTTTTCCTGTGTTTTGTTTTAAATCCTGAGCCAGAACATGTTGGTCTGGGACGTCTGGAGTGGCATAAAAACTGGTTCAGGGCAGGGAGGGCATCGCCTCGATGGGCTGACTCACTGGGCCTGTTGGGCACCAGGGGGAAGGGCAGGGCTGCCGCACCCAGGATGGCCCACTCGACGAAGGGCTGCTTTCCTCCTCTCCTCCGAATCCTTGTTGATCTGGAACTCACCTGTGAACCTAAACATCCAGTATCAACACACAGAAATAAAAATCTAGGGAAAGGCGTGAAGGAAATGGGAAGGGAGATGTTCAGCTGGTTAAGACGTTGTTACCCACGTGACTGACACACAAAAGGAAGAGAAGGATTGAGCTGCTCCCAAATTTCAGGAACTGTGCTAAGCACAAAAAAACTAGCGCCAGTGAGACGGGTGACGAAAAAAATCTAGAGAAGTAAAAGGTGGAGGCTGCCTGTAACCCAGGTGGCGTCCTTCCATGTCATCACTTTGCACGAAGCCGCTGTGATGTGATTAGCAGAGGCGGTGTCTTCTTGACCCAGCTGGGGCTTCTCCAAGTTAGCCTGTCAGCCTCTTAGAGCCTTTGATTCTGTCTTCCCGCCATCGCCCTCTGTTCCCGGGATTTGGACGAGCTGGACTCTAAGCTCTGAGCCCCAGAGATGCCGCAAGACTCATGCCAACCAATGACAGTATTCCCCACCTGGCTACTGTGGTCAGGTGAATAATGGCCCCATCCGAACGCCATGTCTTGATGCCCAGAACCTGGGAACATATGACCTTATGTGGCAGGAGGGACTTTGCAGGTGTGATTAAGTTAAGAATTATGAGATGAGGAGATTAGCCTGGATTATCTGGTGGGCCCAATGAATCACAAGCGTCCTTATATGGGGAAGAGAGAGGCAGGAGGGTGACAGTCAGGGAAAAGAGAGGTGATGACCGAAGCGGAGGGTCAGAGTCAGAGAGAGATTGGCAGATGCTACCCCGCTGGCCTGGATAGGAAGGGCCACAAGCCAAGGAATGCGGGCGGCCTCTAGAACCTGGAAAAATGAAAGGAAATGGATTCTCCCCTAGAGCCTCCAGAGGGAGTGTGGCCGTGCCGGCACTTTGATTTTGGCCCAGTGAAATCCGTTTCAGGCTTTTGACCTCCAGAACTGAAAGATAATAAAATTGCATTGTTGGAAGTCACTGAGTTTGTGGTAATTTGTTACGGCTACCCTTGACCCTCGGTCAAGAAGTGGGCATGTGATGCAAGCCAAGGTCCCTTCCTGGGACGCTGGCCAGAGCTATCAGGGAGGATACTCTGTTCCGCTTGAGTCACGAGCTGGGAGAACTCTGTGAGTCAGCATACGGCCAGAGTTTACCTAAGGAGGAAGCCAGCCCAGAGGAAGCAGAGACAAGCCACGGAGAATGGAAGCTTTACAACGTGGGTGAGTGTGTATGTCAACCCACTCTGCACTATTCAGTCCAGTGAACCAACAAAATCCCTTCCCGCCTGAACAGGTCTGAGTTGGGGCTTCTGTCACTTGCAACCAAGAGAGTCCTGACTGATGTACGGCAATTGGTTCTTGGCCATTAGAATTTGGTTGGCTCGGTGCCAAGAAAATCATTGAAAATTACAGAAATATGATTAGTCTCTGAAAATGCTCTCATAGAGTCAGCTGAAGGTGGACTAGATCAGGGACATTTAATGCTGACATGGGGTAATCACTATTCATTCAGCAAATATTGATCAAGAGCCTCCTGGGAGTCGGGCACTGTTCTAGATCTGGGAACAGTAAGGGACCATCAGACAAGTTTCTTCCCTCATGGGCCTTCTGGTATACCTGGGGAGCCAGATATTATAGCAGATTATTATTTTTTAATTAAAAGTAGTTAACGATTTTTCGGTTGTGATAAGTGCTATCAAGGAAATGTGTGTTATGGATAGTTATTGGAGGGCCTCACCCGGTCAAGGCAGGAGAGGGAAGTGTCTACCTTGTGCCCCGGAAGACTTTAGCTTACATGAAATACAGGTAGGAACTGGGGAAATATATCCCATTCAACATTTTGATTCTGGTCAAAATTTCATTGTCACTTTTCTCTCATTCGCCCCCGACCCTGACAAATGGACTCCAGGGGTTTGCTGGGTCCCGAAGAATTAATAGTCCAATCAGCACCTCCTGAAAAGGTGTTAGAATTTTTCTTTCCCTAGACCAGTTACTCAGATGAATGGCTGCCAGTCCTTCTGGGGAAAGCTAGAGGAAGACTCACAGGACACAAGCGTGTTGTCATCTTCACGTAGACCTGGCTTCCCTTCATTCAAGGACTCTGGTCTCAAAAGTGCATGAGCTAGTCTCTCTTCACCGGATGTGAATTATTCTTTGTTGTATAAATAAGGTAAGACATCAGAGGAGCGATTCTTGATATCATTCCTGGGACCCTTGATAACCACAGCCAGAAATCTCAGTGGGTCAGACCGACTGTGAAGCTGTGATGGTCATGTCTGCCCTCTTGCCTATCATGATAACCATGTCTGCAGTTTGCATCGGTGGCTAACTGCCACTCCCTGATGTGGGACTTGCCCACATCAGGACACTGTATAGATACAGTCCGTAGGACGGTCGTAGAAAGGCCCTCAGTTTCGTTCCATGTATTGAGTCAACATTTTAAAATTTAAGCTTAATGTTCCCTTCTTCTAAGCTGTTCAAAGCTGTCAGAAGCAACCATCCTACCCATTACATCAGCATTCCGTGTCCCCTTGGTCTACGGCAGCAGACAGCAGTCCCCCAGAATCCTTCAGTGAGTTCATGACCTTAGGGGAATCACAGGTGAGCACACGATTAGCTGTTGGTCAGAGTGTAGCATTCTTGAGTGTAAATGGAAGTCTCTCTTCCTTTTACCCCATCACAGTCTGAAAATAAGTTCAGAACCCTGTATGGATCCCCACAAGAGCACTCTACTTCTGGTACAAGCAGGATATCATTTGGGGTTCCTTGGTTGCAGGCAGTACAAACCACTTGTAGGTAACATATGCAAAGGAGGGATATAAGAGAACCCGCAGGATTGAAGGAAGAAGTAAACAGCAGACACCGGCGAGGACAGGATCCAGGGTTCTTCTGAGGATTTCAGGGATCATCTCTCTGGTCTTTACAATCAAACGGCTCCATTTTGATCTTTTCCTGTCCGTTCGTGCCTCCCTTCAGCCTTCACATTTTGGAGATTCTGCTTATTCTAGTTTGGGTAATGTGTTTATCCCTGTGGTTAGAGGGGTGGTGTCACATGCAGTGGAGAGGGACAGTTCTCCAAATGGAGGGACGCTGAGCAAACAAATATGTCAACCACATTACTTTTCCGTGACTGATGCATACTTCCAGTTTACAGAATATAATGATAAATTGAACACTCATCAACCACGACAGCCCTGGAAACACAACATTACCAGTCCCTTTGAAGCCCCTCATTTGCTGCCACCCCTCCCCCACTCACCGCTGTCCAGGCACACTGCCCTCCTTGACCCCACCAAACTGACCCCCATTTCAGGGTCTCTGCGCATCCTGCCTGGTGAGATTGATCCACCATTTAAAACATTGAGATATAATTCACATACCATAAAATTCATCCTTTTAAAGTACACAGTTCTAGGGTTTTTAGTACATTCACAAAGCTGTGTGACCATCACCACTACTCAGTTACAGAACATTCATCATCCCACAAGAATTCCATGCCCATCAGCAGCCGGTCCCCATCCCCTCACCAAGCCCAGACAACCATTAATCTGCTTTCTGTCTCTATGGATTTGCCTATTCTGATCATCTCGTATACATGGAATCATATAACGTGTGGTCTTTTGTGTGTGGCTTCTTTCATTTAGCATCATGTTTTCAAAGTTCATCCACATTGTAGTGTATGTCAGTGGTTCATTTCTTTTTATAGATGAATAACATTCCATGCATGGATGGACCGCACTTTGTTTATCCATTAATCAATGGATGGACATTTAAGCTGTTTCCACTTTTTTGGCTATTGTGAATAGTACTGCTGTGAACATTCATGTATAAGTTTTTGTGTGGACATGTTTTCCTTTCTCTTGGGTCTAGACGTAGGAGTAGAATTGCTGAGTCATCTCGTAGCTCGATGTTCACGATTTTTGAGGCTCTGCCAGAGTGGCTTCCACAGCAGCTGCACCCTTTTCATCCCCACCAGCATCATACGATGGCTCCAGTTTCTCCCCATCCTTGCCAACACCTGTTACTGGCTGTCTTTTTGATTGTAGCCATCCTAGTGGGTAGGAAGAGGCATCTCCCTGCGGTGTTAATTTGTGTTTCCCTGATGGCTAAACATGTTGAGCATCTTTTCGTGTGCTTATTTGTAAATCTTCCGTTCGTTTATCTTCTTTGGAGAAATGTCTCTGCAAATACTTTGCCCATTTTTGATTGGGTTGTTTGTCTTTTTATTTTTGAGTTGTAAGAGTTCTTTATACGTTACGCAAGAGAAAACTGAGACTTACCGAGGTTGCATAACCTGCCTGGGAATTTAACCCAAACCTGTCTGACTGGAAGCCCTGTGCTGTTGTGACTAGCCCGTGCTGTCTCTCAGTTTAACATATTTATCCTAATTAAATAAGTCTGCATCTATATACAGTTAACTCTGCACCTCGTTTGAATATCATTTGTTACCTGGTCATCTGTATACTCAGCAATAGTCATGCCAAGGAGATATATGTTAATCTTCAGTCATCTGTACAATTTCAGTTTTAATTTGCAAATACTTTTTAACAAAGAAAATAAAAGAGGAAAGAAACAGATCTCTGGCTTAATTTAGGAGTGGCAACAAAGGACTTCATTGCCCCTTGGCAGCCATTGGCTGGAGCTGTGTAGAAGCTGCCCCCACTACTCAGCCCATGAGTTCTCCAGTTGGCTGCCCGCCATTTTGTTCGTGTATGTTGCCTGCATGGCCCCTGCAGAGCTTTGAGTTTGAGATCCTCTGATCTTAGGAACCATCACCAGTTATTCAATAATGAGAAAATGGGGACGGATGGGCAGTCTTACAGTTTGCTGCATATTAGGCTGGAGAGTAAATGAAATATGGAACTCAGCCACCACCTCTCTCATCGTCTGTCCTCTTTATAAGATGCTGAGTTGAATCGTCCTCTCCATCTCCCTGGTGTGAGTGTAGAGAGGTCTCCACTGGGTGGATCCAACCTGATTATTTGAGTCAAGAGTGGAGTTGTTGACTCTGGGTAAGTTGTACCCACACGCCTACTACCCCCCACCTCTCAACCTGACAGAACGTTTTTCTTTACTGTGCCACGTGGAATGAAAACACTGTACATAAAAATGTGCAAGGCTGGTTGACGAGGCAGCCCTGGATCATTTATTTACATACATTTATTTATGTATATTCTCTCACGAAAAGACCGTTGCTTCCATAGCCTGCATTTCCAAGTACAATGCGCAGCTGTGAATACCCCCAGCCAACAGCGCCCACTGGAAGATCAAATAACAGCACCACTTCAGAAATAATGCTGTGGATTTCCCAACTGGAGCCTGACACTGACAAGGAAGAGTCAGCACCTCACGTTAGTGGTCGGAGCCCAAGCCCAGCCTGCACCTTTGTTGTGGAGTCTGTCCAGAATTAGTGCAAAATAGCTTCTTCGGAGCGCGCCCTCCTCCTCGATGCCGCCCATTGTCCCTCATCCCTACCTTTGGTCCTTACATCTTCTCTCTTTAAATGCTTTACCTGCACCCGCTCCCGAGTGTGAGTTCGTCGTGGCCAGGGCCCTTGTTGGACTCAACATTGCATTTTCTTCAGCACCTCTCACATAGTAGGTCTGCAGCAGAACTGAGCTGGGCTGCCTGTGACCATCTGGGGACAGTCATTTGCCCTGCCTGGGGCATTGAGCTATGACTGTAGTGTGAAAGCATATCACAGAACAACATTGTCACGCAGACAGAGGGGGTGTGCTGGAAACTCTTCTGGGCCAAAGTGAGTCAGTTGGGCCCGCCAGCTCTGCTTGGTGAACTTGTAGAGGAGGTTCTCTCAACCTTAGCATGACTGACATTTTGGTCTGGGTGATTCTTTGCTGTAGAGGACTGTCCTGTGCATTGTAGGATGTTTAGTGGCATCCTGGCTTCAACCCTCTAGATGCCGGTAGCATCCTCCCAATTGTGACAACCAAAAATTTCTCCAGACGATGCCAGATGTTCCTGAGGGGAGGGAGGTGTACAAAATAGTTCCGGCTGAGAACCACTGGTGAGGAGGGAAGGGCCTTCATGACCTGGACCTGTCAAAGCTGGTGGGAAGACGATTCCAAGGATCGAAGCAGTTAGAACCAGATTTCCCAGGTCTCTGAAATAATTTCCTCACCAGGGAAACCATCACAACAGATCTGATACTATTATTGTTTCACTCTCTTTTTGTGCAAAATGATTTCTTCCAAACCAACTGCACCACAAGGAGGAAGGCAAAAGTCAGAAGGGCTTACGTGTGCAGGCCATCCTCAGACACCGTCTGTTCTATTGCACCATCGGGCACACCCCCCGACCGCCCCCACCCCCGTGGCTATAAGAGGAGAGGTTCTTCCCACCTGCGACCTTGGTGTGCATGGTGAGTCCTGTGTCTGCTTGAGTGGTGCGGCTACAGAGAAGAGCGTTAATGTAAAGGCTCGGGTTTTGTAAACTGTAAGCGCCATACATACCTAAGGAGTGATCATGATTATATCATCAAGGATTTATCCCTATGATATTTTGAGTAATTTGAATTTCCCAAATGGGAGATGTTGGGTTGGATGAGTGTACATGTGCATACCTGCACACGCGTGTGTGTGTGCGTGAAGGGGATACTGGAAGGACATAGAATTGGAAGATAAGTCAGTAGGCTGAAGTATTTATAAAGAGTTGTGTGATGGGCCGGCCCTGTGGCGTGGCGATTAAGTGCACGTGCTCCGCTGCTGGCGGCCCGGGTTCAGATCCCGAAGTACTGCTTGTCAGGCCATGCTGTGGCAGCATCCCACATATAGTGGAGGAAGATGGTCATGGATGTTAGCTCAGGGCCGGTCTTCCTCAGCAAAAAGAGAAGGATTGGCATAGTTGTTAGCTCAGGGCTGACCTTCCTCACAGAAAAAAATAAAAAAAGAATTGTGTGAGGTCCAGGATGGATGGGTGGATAGATAGGTGGACAGACAGAAAGATAAATAGATAGACACACACACACAATCATTTCTATCCTTGCATCCCTTACACCTCTCAAAGTTCACCTAGTCCATTTGTTAGAAAGGAATCCATCTCAAAGTGGTTCTTACAGGAATAGAAATGATGTATCTGTCTGCTGCCTCTGCAAAATTCTACAATCTTGGCTCCTTTTTGTAATAAAACATAATTCAATCCCACAAATGCGTAAGGAATACTGACTCATTATATTGCTTTAGCCAGCTCCTGGATCTCTCTAAGTGCAAGGAGAAACTCCTGGGGAGCCCTCCCTCCTCCTCACCCCCTGTCGAGCCAGATCACCCCTGATACCCTCAGGACGAGATTTGTTGTCATGGTAAACAGATAGGATTGATAGAAGGTGGCTACTGTTTGTTTTTCTTAAGAAAATTATACTAAGCTCCATGAGGCAACGTCCCGGAAGAGAGACCACACACAGCTGTAAGGGACAGAACCGGCCGTACTTCCTACTAAAAGTCTTTCCTTTAGTGGAAAATTATACTGGCTGGTTTTCAATGCTTCTAACAGAAAATGGGCAGAAACGTGCCTGAAACGTTGTAAAGGGGTTGTGATCGGGTGTTCGCCAAGACACTACAGCAGGTTCTAAGCGAGACGCTGGTTCTGCCCTCCAGGAGTCCCCAGCTCACAGAAGAAAGACATTTGTGATTTAAAAAAAAAAATCATTTTAATTCAGTGTGATAAGGGCTACGAAAAGGAGGTGACAATGGGAGTTGGCCTTGGAAGACTTGGACAGATTCCAGAGAGGGAAGCAGACGAGCAACGGCCAGGAGTCAGGGGTGGGTGGGGCAGTCCTTGGAGAAGTACATGAAAGGCGCATTCCAAACCGCCTTGAGTGTTTTCACCCTGCTGCTGCTATATCTGTGGGGGTTCCTTGAGACATTCATAACAGCCACCAGGTGGAGAGGACTTTCTCAGACCAGACACTGTTCTAGGTTAACTCATCGAAGCCTCCCAGCAGCCCTGTAGGGCTGGGCATCATCAGTCTCAACTTTCTGATGAGGAGATGGGCAGAGGGGGTAAAGGAAGACCTCCAGCTGGTGAGAGCTGGAGCCAAAACTCAGTCCTGGGCAGCTTGACTCCTCATCCATCTCCCAGTCTGAGCGGCAAACTGCAAACAGCCATAAATTATTTGCAGCTTCTCCTACTACAATGGGCAGCCTGTTTTCCCACTCTCAAATCTGCTGGGACTGGTGAGCCCTGTGACTGATAACTTGCGATGGAGGTGACACTGTGCGAGCTCCACACGAAGTCATCGAGAGGAACTATGACCCCCCTCTTGCTACGCTAAGACCACTGCGTGAAAGAGGCTGAGCTCTTGGAGCTCTTCTCCTCTTGGAGAAGGAGAGGCCGTGTGGAAGACAACTGAGGCCCCAGCCACCAACCAAGCACCCACTAGACCTGTGATGGAGGCCATCTTCAATCATCCAGCACTGGGTGATCTGTCAGGTGACCCCAGATACATGAGAGAGCCCAGCAGAGACCAAACCAGCTCAGACCAGAATAAACACCCAGCCAACCCATAGACTGGTGAATAATTGCAAGATGGTTGTTGTAAGCCACTAAGTCTTGGTGTGGTTGTTATGCAGCAAAAGCTGACTGATGCACTCTGCTACACTGCCTCTGTATTCTAAATAAATGGCTCTTCCCATGACCTCCACCACCTGCTGTCAACTGGCTCCAAGTCATCTGTCACCTGCTCACCAATACATAGGACATGGAGAACACAGAGAAGCTAAGGATATTATTGAAAGTCACACAGTAATAGTCTAAACCAGGGGTTGGCAAACTACAGCCCATGAGCTAAATCTGGCCCACTGACTGTTTTTGTAAATAAAGTTTTATCGGAACACAGCCACACTCACTCATTCACATATTACCTATGGCTGCTTTGGGGCTACCGTGGCAGAGCTGAGGAGCTGAGGCGATGTGGCCCCAGAGCCTAAAATATTTACTGTGTTGTCCCTCACAGAAAAAGTTTACAACCCCTAGTCTAGACTTAATACCCTCAACGCTATGACAATAGTTCTCCAAGTGTGGTCCCCGGACGAGCAGAATTAACTTCACTTGTTAGAAATGCCATCCTCGGTCCTCACTCCAGATCTATGGGGTCAGAAATGCTGGAGGTGGGGTCCAGCAATCTTGTTTTAGGAAGCCCCCCAGGTGATAAGACAACAAAACACAACCACCTTTGATTACAGGAATCTTTGATTACAGGTGACAGTTGATCTCCATATTTGAAAAGCATCTTCTTTTATCCTCACTCCCAGCCTTTTGGGGAGCAAAAATTGCCTGGAAGCCTTATTTTACTAGTTTAATCGGCCTTCAACAAGATTCGAGACCAGCTCAGAGTCACTCAACAAAACATCTGCGGTCTCCCGAGAGCCGTGGCTGAGAAGGTGTGTGAGGGGCTGTTCTGTGGCTTCGGAGAATGGAGTCAAACCTTCCTCCCGTGCCCCTCCAAAATAAATTAAGCATTTGCAAAGGCGTACAGGTGTTTGGAGTGTTTTTATGGTGCAAAACCAGTCAGAACAACACCAAGCCCTTACGTTTAAGTAACAAAGTCTGAGTGAATAACCAGCTCGTCTTGATTTGTCTCGATTTTCCTCGTTTTAATGTGGAAAGAATCATGTTCCCTGGAAACCCCTTGGTCCTGGGCAAGCTGGGACAGTTGTCCCTCTGTGTCTGGGATTTAAAAGGCCAGGCTTGGGGCCGGCCCGGTGGTGCAGCGGGTTAAGTGCACGCACTCCGCTTTGGCGGCCTGGGGTTCAGAGGTTCGGATCCTGGCGCGCACCAACGCACCGCTTGTCAAGCCATGCTGTGGCATCGTCCCACATAAAGTGGAGGAAGATGGGCACGGATGTTAGCTCAGGGCCGGTCTTCCTCAGCAGAAAGAGGAGGATTGGCAACAGATGTTAGCTCAGGGCTGATCTTCCTCACGAAAAAAGAAAAAATAAAATAAAATAAAAGGCCAGGCTTCCCTGAGGCAAGGCCAGCACGCGCAGGGGATACAGTGGCCAGTCTCGTCAATGAGCATTTGCGGACGCTGAGGTGCAGAGCCGAAAGGTGGGCCCAAGGTTATCGGTCAGATTAGTACAAAGGCAGTCACCACCCAGGGTGGGGAGTCTACAGTGGGGTTCCCAGTAGGCTGGGGGCCCCGGGAGCCTCAGGGACCCACAGGGCCGTCTGAGCCAGCCAGGGCATGGGCATCACATCGAATCAAGAATCCCAAGAGAGTCTTCTGCTGTAGGCCACTGTGTTCCTGGACCAGGGTCTCCAGCACTGAGGTGATCAGCTGTCATGTCTCCCACTCAACCACGAAGCCCGATTTCCACACGAGGTGCAGTTCTTCAGGCTGCGACGAGCGTTTGCAGTTCATCCCCCCACAGCTTCCAGCAAACCCCACTACCAACCCCAATGGTCAGAAATAGAGATTCCTCAGATCTACGCTGTTTTCCCTTTCCCGGAGTGCTGCACCCTGAGATCCAAACAGGGAAAGGGATTATCATTGTTTTTCTTTTTTGTGCTATTTTATGAAGATGTATTGTGCAACAAGAGACATGTACATTTTAGAGATGACTACTTGTTTTAATAAATAAGTTAATACCCACCACCTGATGTGAAGAGAGTGCCATCCACACCTCTGTGCACCCCTCCCCGTTGTATCTCCCTCCCTCCCTCCCAGAGCTAACATCACCCTGAAGTTTGTGTTAATTCTCTTGCTTTCCTTTACAGTTTTCTCACACCTGGATTTAGCCCTAAGAAGATATTGTTTGGTTTGCCTGCTCTTGAACATTATGTGAATGGAATAATCACCCAGACGTTTCTTCTATGGCTTGTTTATTTCATTCGACCTTAGGAGACTTCCCATGTTGATGCACATGACTGTGGTTCATTCTTCGCCACTGTATAGTATTCCATATTCCACTGTATAGATGTATGTTAATTTGAGCCAACGGATGTGTTTGAATAACAACAGATGGCTGACAAACTGTCCCATGAGGAGGATGCCCCCCTTTATCTTGAGGACTTGATGAGGTGTGCAGGTTGGGGCCAGAGCTGAATTTGGGGGTGATCCAGGTGAGGCTCAGCCCTGCCATGAGCTGTACTCCCCTCTTCTCCCTCACAGCACTCGGCCTCTCCCTAAACAAACTCTGGTCAATTATTTAAACAATGTGGCCCAAAGGGACGTCACCTTGTTCTCCTAGGAAGCCACCCTTCTTGGTCTAGTCCAGAAGACACCAGACTTACGTATTTAAAATTAAGTATTTATTTGCACGAGTAATATATGTCAATAATGCAAGACCTTCCAAAGAGTATAGCATCAGAAGAGAGCTTCTGGCTCAGTCTCTTCCTGCCAGGACCCCAGGTCCCGCACCCAAGAGTGCAGCCAACAGCGCAGCGCGGGACGGTGCCCGCCTTCCAGACACTATATTGTACTCTTTGATTTTTCATACGGGTAGCTTAAGTTCCTGTGTGCCCTGGGTGTCCCCTGGTGGCCCTTCACTTGAACACAATTCTTATGGATCTCGCTCTCAAATCCAGGTTCCAGAAAGCACATAGTTTCACTTACTATCCCTTCTGCAGCAAACTTACCCTAACACAATACACAGCAATTTAACAACATTAGAAGAGAAGGTTTTTCAAGTGCAATGGTAAAAGAGAGAGGCAGTTTCAAAACATTCGTACTTAAATGTCCACTCTGGGTCCTGAGAGAATAGGAATATGCAATTTCTGTCCTGTAGAAGCAATGAGTCCATCGAGTGCAGGGGTCCACAGACTATGGCCCCAGGGGCCAAATCTGGCCTGCCATCTGTTTTGGTAAATAAAGTTTTATCGGAACACAGCCACGCCCATTTGTTTGCATATGGCCTGTGGCTGCTTTCTCATTACAAAGGCGGAGTCGAGTGGCTGCGACTGAGACCCTACGGCCCACAAGGGCTAAAGTATTTGCTAGCTGACCCTTTTCAGAAAAAGCGTGCCCACCCCTGGTTAAGTGGGTCCACAGAGAGACCTATGACAATGAGCTGTTGTCAGCTTGGAAAGAAGCTTCCCACGTGGATCTCATTTTCCATCAATTCGTTCATTCAAAAAACTGTTGCAGACCTATTATGTGGCAGACATTGTGTCTGGGCAGAAAAGATTCCTGATATTTTCAAACTTGAAGAGCTCTAGTATATTCAATTTGGGCAATGTTGTTCCAGTTCCTAGCATTTTCCACCCAAAACAGCTTTTCATGCACTCTCGTTGGCTTTTCCCACCGAGTCCACCATCCAGACCAAGGGTTCACCATTTCGGCACAGACGCCCCTTCTCTGCTAGACTGAAATCTGTCCTGGGCCCCATCTCCACCTTCACCTGTATCTCCTGATAATGTTGGAGCCAAGTTCATCTTCGACAGAGCGTGTCAACGGTGAGGTGTCAATTCCGGCCTGGACAGTCCCCGTAGGAGGAGGAGGAACCAGCACATTGACAAGATCTGGGTCCAGTTACACTCCAGTTGTTGTGTAGTCCAGACTCTGCTCCACTGAGGCTTAGACCTCCATTAGGGACTTCCCCATTTTCAGAAGTGTCACCCTGGCTGTGTCGCTGGTGAGAAATGCAAATGCTTGTGAATTTCAAATGCATACTTGGAAGAAAATTCCCACACATTTTCATTTACCAGCAGCTATCAGCAGCACAAGGTGTAGCCTTCTCCTCAGAGCCTTAGTTTCGACGAAGCCTTAGTTTCGACGTGGACTTACTGGTCTGTGTTTAGACATGCTAACAGAGACCCACACCACGTTCCTGTTTCTGCCAGGAGCCCCCCGGTGCTGGGACCTAGGAACCTGCAGATGTGCACACACACACACAGAACGTACAGAATTCCAGATGCTTTTAGAATTGAATTCTGTGGGACCACAGGAGTAATTTGGTTCCATCCCCACCTAGAAAGAAGTCTTTTTTAATAGCTGGAGGAAGAAGGGAAAAAGAAGCATCAAGAGAAAACACAGCACATGATAACTGTGTTTCACTGTTCAGGTGAGAGTTTTCAAGGAATGGTTTAAGTAGAATTTCAGCTTTGGGTGAAACCATTAATTTTCCTACATAACAAACTTAAAACTCTCAAAGCACACCTTGCTCACGATTCTCCAACCGTCCTCTCTCTCACCTTTGCGTCCTTGGAAGAGATGTGGCATCGAAGGGCCTGGTTCTCAAGGGGGTTTGTGTCTATTCAGCAATTGTCGGTCTTGCTCAGAGACATTTCCTCTTCCTATTTAAAAAAAGGAAGAAGGTTCCAAAGGACTCTAATTAAGCAGTGAAAGCATCTGGGCCAGACCAGAGCTGCTGAAACAAAGAACTGTGTGAAAACCATCTACCATGCGAGCCACTAGCCACCTCTCCCTCCCTCCCCATCAGGGAACGGACTCTCTGTACAACTGAGTGGTCCGGTTAACGGAAACTTCATAGAACACCATGTTTTTAAACACAGAAGCATCCTAAAGGAAATTACAGACCTCTCTTCCTTCTTAAACAAGGATGCTGGGTGTTAGGTAAGCTTTCCTCAGTGGCTTGGGGCCACCACTATGCACAACAATCGCACTGTGCTGTAATACAGCAGTGACCTCAGGAGCCTTGCACTGGGACACCAGTCCCAGCCTGAAGTGGCCCTGGCGTGTCATCTTTAGTTTGTATGTTTGCCTTTCTACTTTTTCTATGTCCTCCCTTACGGTTATTTTGGGCCTTCTGAGCATCTGTTCTGCTGCAAGAGAACAGGGACCCCAGCCCCCGGCCGGACCTCCCTGAGGCCTTCGCCTGGATGGAGAATCCTGGGCGCTGGAGAGGGAGCTTGACTGCTGGGCAGAGTTGCCCTCAGCCCCGGGCAGGGGAGGGGGATACGCCGGGAGAGGGCCCTGGTGTCCTGGCCTGGACAAGGCAAGGATGGAAGAGGCTGCAGTTCTCCTGGAAGGAGGGCACATATCAGGTGTGGAAGGGAGCAGGGCGGCTCAGCGAGGATGTGCATTCATCCCATCCCGGAAGGGGGGTTGCAGTAATAGAAGGCCATTGGATTTCTGGACCCTGGGCTTACTCAGAGGCACCGTGGCATTGCTTCTGCCTGTCGGGAGGTGGCCATGGGGCCACAGTGGGGTAGTTGACTTTAACAGCCTTGCTTCCATATGTCAGGACCCAGTTCTTACTGCCATCTCCATGGACTCCTCGGTATGGCCACCTGGACGCTGACTCTCATCACTGGGGACTGGGACCCGACTGGAGAAATCCTCCTTTTCCTCCAAATTTGCTGCTCTAAGTGCTGAGGGCTGGGAAACTGCTGGAATTCCACGTGTAAAAAGAGACAGGAGGCTATAACCAAGAGCCTGGGAGGAGAGAGAAGTCACAGCTTCGTGATCTGGAGAAAATGACCCGGACTCGGAGCTTCTGTTTCCTCCCATGCAAGTGGGAGGAGCATCAGGCGTCAGACCTGTCTCCTAGGGTGGGGGTGAGGAGTGAGTGAGTGACCGCACGGAAAGGACTAGAAGAGGGCCTGTCCCGCAGTCTGTGCATGATAAATGTTGGTCACCATTCAGAGCACAGGCTTTGTGCCTCCTCTTTTGTCCGTCTGCTCTGGGACTCTCTGTCTCCCGGCTGACGTCACCCGAAACAAAAACTCTTTCCTTGCTATAAGCCTGGCGTTCCAGTTTTATTTGGCTCCTCTCGTGTGGCGGGTGAAGAACCTGGGTATGTATCCGGTAGCACCGTTGCCTCCTCTCCCCGGGGTCTGACACCTCTGCCGTGTGGCGGCTGGGGCCAGACAAGCAGAAGTGCCCTGCATCTCTCCTCCCTCTCCCTGGGGCCCTCACCCCAAACTTCCTGCTCTCGGCACCCTCCACCACGTGCAAATGGCCCGGAATGCCGCCGACCTCCCACACCCAGGCGCAGCCGTGTCAGCTGAAGCCCAGTCAGAGTTCCTGACATGGAGCACCTCCAAAGCCAGGATCGTCAGGACCTTGACCCCCAAGCTTTGCCGGCCAGGGTTTCCATCACGGTCGTGCATGACCTGCAGCCACGGCAGAAGCTCGGATCTGGAAATGGTCCGAGCTGTGTGCCTCGCTGCCCTTCACGCTCACGGGGCCTTCCCCTTAGACATCGATTTGGAGGGGGGGGGGGCGGGGGAGGCGTTTGAGTTGTATTTTCCCTTTTTGTTCTTTAACCCTGCGCGAACTCCTCCACGCTGCCCTGAGAAAGAATCCTTAGGTCCCAGACACGACTTCGGGGTGTGGCGGTGCTGCCGCGCAGCGTGAGCCGAGGCGGGAGCAGCTGTTTTCCCGCAAGTCTTGTAGCCAGTAAATGCATCCATGAACACCAAGAGCTATTCGTATCCCCAGGGGCTGTGGGCGTTAGGGTAAAATCCACTGGCCAGTCTTCCCCTGCTGGGCTTCCCCGAGTTTGAGTTGCCCTAGCCAAAGGGGGCTACGGGAGGTCCGGTTTGTATGTTGTTTCTCTGGAGATGAACACGTTGTTCAGTTATTTTGTCAAGAAGCTCTTTCATGCCTGGGGTGCTCATGACTTGTTAGCCACAGTATAAGGTTTCTTTTCGGCAATGGGCAGAATTATGAGCACTATTGAGAAGTCCCGGGCTGTTTGCTTGGGAACCCATATCCTCCCTCGTTGGTTTATCACCCAGCCCCTGACCTTTGGGGACCATTGGTAACCTTTCATGTGACCTCTTTTCCTTCACTGGGGGAATATTCTGGAGTAAACTCCTAGAAGGCGGTGAGGGAATCAATGGGAGTTGAAGGAGCTCTCCTGACATAGCAGCCCTTTCTGCCTCTGCATCTGCCCAGTGATTTCTTTTGTGGCCTCTGATGGCCTCCACGATGGGCCCAGCTACCTCCCTGGGGCCCTGTACTGCCTCCAGCTTCTAGGGATCTCTGGCCATATTGAATTTCTTTATTGCTGCTCCTAAGAAGTCCCCTCTCTCTCCAACGGCCCCAGGAGCGTGAATTACAGAGAAAGCGTCCTCAGAGTCAGTATATGTTGTTGGTATTTTCTCTTTCCCAATTCCAAAGCTCTTGTTAATGCAATTATTTCTGCTTTTTGAGCTGAGGTGCCTGGCGTCAGCCCCTTGGCTTCTATGGTTGCGTGCAGGGACGCCAACGCATAACCTGCTCTTCTTCGTCCATTATTCAGGAGCTGCTCCCGTCCACAAACCATCCTTCCTCAGCAGTAGACAGCGGTTCACTCTGGAGATCCTTCTGGCTGGAGTAAACCTGGTCGATCATTTCCGGAGAGGTGTGGGTAATAGGCCCGGCAGACTCAGAGTGCAGGGTGGCTGGGGTCAAGGTAGGGCGGGGATTTAGAGAGACCTGAGGGGAACCCAGCAGCACAGCTTGATACTGTAGGACTCTAGCCTGGGATAGCCGGAGATCTCCCTTAGTGTCTAGTAGGCTAGGGTCTTGATGAGGTGTCCACACCGTCATAGGTTGGCCCATAGTCAATTTTTCTGCCTCTTTGGTTAATAGGCAGGTGGCAGCTACAGCTCTCAAGCATGGGGGCCATCCTTTTGCCATGGTGTCTAGCTGCTTTGAGAAATAGGCTCCCATTCTCTCTAAAGGTCCCAACATTTGGGTTAACACTCCTAGAGCTATTCCTTTCCTCTCATGAATGTGTAGTCAAATGGTTGCTTCAGATCTGGTAAGACCAGTGCAGACGCCTCCATTAACAAGTTTTTAAGCTTATTAAAAGCTTGGTCACACAGCTTGTCCTATACAAAGGGATCTGTTTTTGGCCCCTGTAACTTGTCATAGAGGAGCTCAGTAATCAGCCCCAAACTAGGGAACCACATGCGGCAGAAGCCAGCCATCCCCAAGAATCCTCATAGCTGCCTACGTGTTCTTGGTGGAGCAAGTTGACGTATTACAGGTTTGTTCTGTAAGGTCTGGTTGACTCTTTTCTGTTAGCCAAGGCTCTGTCCAGTAATCTGGTTGCACTTTCTTCTATAGCGCCACTAGCTTTACCAGGGAAACAGCAAGATGTATTTGCCAAGGGACAGACCCCGCCCTGATCTGCCAAAACATCATCTAAAGCAACTCTATTATCGGGTACCATTTGGGCTAGGGAGTCGATAGATTTCTGCACCACCTTCAAGTTCAAGCCTGACTCATCAGCTACCATGGCCACTGTGACAGTGATTTCTTTGATAGCAACGGTTTTCTAAATGGTCCCTCCTGCTAGTGCCACTAATGACCCAATCAGGGCAATTCTCCCAGCAATCAGGAGCCCTGCTGCCCTCCTTTGTCTTTCTTTCCTGATGTGTTGAGGTGCTGAGGAGCTACGGTTATAAATCTGTATGCATTTAGGGTCTGGAAACACTCGTCCTACAGTCCAGACTCCATCAGCTCTTTTATAATCCAAACACTGGGTTGCCCATCCTTCTCTGCTGGACCCAGCTTTGCTGCCCAGTAACATACATCCTCCCTGTAAGCATACCACAACTGAGTTGCTTATAGGGTTGGTCAGGGTCTAGGGTAGAGCCTGGGGTGCATAGTCAGTCGTCCTGTAGTTGAGAGAATTTCCACCCTGGGTACTGACTTTTGATGTGATCTTTTCTAGCATCTTGTTTGACCCGGCTTTCCCAATCTTTAAAATCCTTATTGAATTGAGTCCAGTCTGTTCCAGTGGTTGCCTTGCAATAATAACCTTGCCCTAATGGTCGGCAATTTCCCATACTGTTTGTAGGCTTCTTGCGGTCTGTTACATAGGGGAGGAAGAACATGGGAAATTTCTAGTAAGGTCATTGAAGGCAGGGTCCACATTTGTACACCAGGACAGGTCTAGGGCATGGAAGCACCAAGGGGAAGATTTCCTTCTTTTATTTGTGGTGGGTTCCACTTGTATGGCTCAGAGTAGGTTATTGGTGTTAGGGTTCCCTCAGTGGGCAGTG
This sequence comes from Ceratotherium simum simum, assembly GCF_057802395.1. Taxonomy (NCBI): domain Eukaryota; kingdom Metazoa; phylum Chordata; class Mammalia; order Perissodactyla; family Rhinocerotidae; genus Ceratotherium; species Ceratotherium simum. The sequence continues at coordinate 3,143,108 of NC_141933.1, read as the reverse complement.
CAATTCTTAATTACTTTTTCTGCATTTAGGGGGGTCCCCAACAGACATGTGATAGTTCTCTTGTCTAATAATTTGGGTTGCTGGTGACATAGCCAACAGTCAGCGAAGTCCCACCCCTTTTGAATGTTTTGGGTCAGATGACAAAGGAAGTTGGTTTGCCATGATCTGACAGCAGAACACAAAGCTCTGTGGATACAGAGCTACCTACACCATTCCACAAGAAACTCACCATTTTGATGTCAAGGCTCCTACTGGGGTAGGACCGAGTGACATGAGTGACACCCTTGATGATGGGTGTCCAGGGGGAGTGCCAGGGAGTGTGAGGGTTAAGGCTATCATTAAAAATACAGCCAATGCAATTCCCAATACTTTGGCCAGGTTACGAAGGCAGGATATTGGGATTTACTGACCCTTTTGATGTCGCTGAAACTAGAGTCTGCAATCAGAGAGTGGTTGACAGGAATACTTGGCGTCATCCACTGTCTGGGACGATCATTCGTGGGGTTCAGGTGCAGGTGCCCTTTTGACCCATGGTTGGAGGATCTAAGGGGTGACTCCTTCCATTTTCAGGGAAGAGTGTGTAGTTAGTAATACCAGACGAGACCCCATGCAAATAGGATTTAGTTGACCTTGAGGTGAACTGCTTTTCCAGGTTTTCAGATAGTCCCTGTCACCAGAGGAGACAGAAGTTTCCAGATCTATTGAGTGTATTTATTACCTGACTTAGGTTGATTCTGTGTTCGATTGCTGTGGAAACCCCTGGGTCTGGGTTTGTGAGTGACTGAGTCTTCAGGGGGTGGCCTTCCACAGGTCATTTCAAAGGGCCTGAGCTTCACTTGGCCCTTTGGCTCTGCCCTTATCCTCACGAGAGCAATTGGAGCCGATTTTCCTGCGTCTCCCGACACAGCTGAGCTCAAGTTTGACTGGCTGGCTCAGTTTCTCCAGACGACTGTGGTCTCCGGGCACCACGTGGCCTCCAGCTAATCCTGAAGCCTCTGGCGACTTCAGAGGTCATTTTTGATATAAAGGCTGACCCTTGTCACTCTGAATCGATCTGGGCAACCCGAAGTGGGGGATTCTTTCTTTTAACAACATTTTTGCTACCTCATGTGCTTCTTCTGATCTGCAAGGAAAGGCTTCAGCCCATCCAGTAAATGTGTCTATGAATGCCAAGAGGTATTGTATCCCCCAGGGGCTGTGGGCATTAGGGTAAAATCAACTTGCTAGTATTCCCCTGCTGGGCTTCCACAAATTTGAGTTGCCCTAGCCAAGGCGGGTACAGGAGGTCTGGTTTGTACATTGTTTCTCTGGCAATGAACACATTGTTCAGTAATTTAGTCAATGTGTTCTTTCATCCCTGGGGTGCTCATGACTTTTGTTAGCCACAAGTATAAGGTTTCTTTTCTTTAATGGGTAGAATTATGACACAGTGACAGTGTTCTCATCAGAGATTTCCTCAGAAGGACTGGTTGTTAGGATGTCATCCTTATACTGTCACACAGTGCTCTGTTTTAATTTTAATTCCCTTAAATCTCAGGCCAGGATTTCCCTGAAAATTGTAGGAGAGTTCTTAAATCCTTGGGGTAGGAGAGTCCAGCAGTATTGTTGTTTCCAGTGGGAGTCTGGGTCCTTCCATTCAAAGGCAAAAATCTCCTGAGACTCGGGGTCCAGTGGGATACAAAAGAAAGTATTTTTTAAATCTAGTATTGCATAAAACTTGCTGTCCCCATGAAGATCAGTCAGCAGAGTGTAAGGATTAGGTGCTACAGGATATGTGTTTTGGACGGCTTCGTTGACAGACCTAAGGTCTTGGACAAATCTGTACTCCCCTGTTGCCGGCTTTTTAATGAGTAAACTGGGAGTGTTCCATGGGGATCTACATGGTCTGATCAATCCTGGTTCTAAAAGTTTCTTAATTACAGGAAGGATTCCTTTTATGGCTTCTGGCTATAGCAGGTATTGTTCTACTTGAGGCAAGTGGTCGATCTGTTTTAATTCCACCTTTACGGGTATGGCCCTGGCTGCTCATCCTACCTGTCACCGTGCCCATACCTCCGAGTTAACTTGGCTTAGAACATTTTGGGAAATGTCTTCCTTTTCAGGGAATGGTATGTCTTTTAATAAGGCCGTGAGCTCGACTCCCTGATCTCAGGGAACTTGGACTTCTATCTTATCTGAGGCCCCCAGTTTTGGTAATAGGGCACCCCCCGAGGAGAGGAACAGGGCACTCTGGCACGTATAGAAAGAATGTCTTCACATTTTTGATCCTACGTCACAGGTCAAAGGACGCAGAAATCTTTTGGTCTCTCCTCTAGCTGATCTCTTTTATATCACATTTTCTTTTTGAAAGGTTTCCTTTTTGGGTATTTAACACTGAGAATGTGGCTCCAGTAGTGAGCAAAATTTCAACATGCTCTCCTCCCACTGCTAAGGTTACCTGGGGCTGCTCTGGCGAGACGAGGATCTGGTTGCCTGGGCCAACCGGGGAGTCCCAGGGCCCCATCACATGTCATCTGCAGTCACGGGAAGCTGCTGTGGCTCGGTCTTGTCCGATCCCTTCCCTCTCTGGGGTTGGTCTGGACAATTCCACATCCAATGTCCTTCCCATCTGCAGTATGCACACTGATCAGGCCCCTGTTCCACCGGTGGCCTTCTGGTTCCACGGTGGGGGCCGGGGTCACTCACCCGCGGCATCTTCTTCCTCTGCCCCGGGTTATCTTGAGCAGACTGGAGGGCCAGTGTGAGCAGAGCTGCTTGTCTCTGCATCTTTTTATCATCCTCCTTCTCTTCTGCCTCGTCCCGGTTGTTGAACACCCTGAAGGCAGCCTCTACTAACTCTGCAGAACCGGTATCAGGACCTATGGCCCACTTTTGGAGCTTCCTATGGATAAGTGGAGCACTTTGAGCTGTGAAATAGGTATTAAGAACCACCACACCGCCTTGTGCCTCCAGATCCCAATTTGTATATCAACCAGAGGCCGACCCATAGCCCTTGTAGAAAGGCAGACTGGTTCTCCCCAGGGCCCTGCTGGATTTCTCTCAGCTTTGACGGTTAACTGGTGGCTGACTCACCCTCCCCGCTGCCCTTAAAAGCATGCCCCGAAAGTGCCCTAGCTTTTCCCTATCATCAGAGTCATCGGGATCCCAGCCAGGACCAGGTCCTGGCTCTCCCTGTTCCCCAGGCCTGTGGATCTCTGAACCTGGTCACACTCTGGACCAGCCTGTTCCCTGGGTTTTAATAGAACAGTGGACTTCTCATCAGCTGTGAGAAGAGTCGTCAACAGGCTTGGAATATCTGCCCAGCTTGGGTTGCAAGTAGAGAAAATTCCCTTCTTCAGGTTTATAAACTCCTCTGGGTCAGCTATCGATGCTTTAATGTTTGCTGTCCAAGCATACAAGCCTGAGGTGGAGAAGGGAACATGCACATTAATGTCTCCTTCACCGTCAGGCACCCCAGGCTGGTAGCTAGCTCCCAACCTGGCGGTACTGTCTGGAAGAGGAGAGTAAAGGGTCTTTGGCTGCTGGAGAGTCATATTCCTTGTGGGAGGACTACTCGGTAGGGACAGCCATGGATTGGGTCTCAAATCCGCAAGGGCAAGGGACATTGGAGTCACAGCCTGAGGTTTGGGGGGTGCTGAGGTCTGCGTGTCAGGAGAACCAGGTGAGGGTCTCTCTAGACTCCCTGACTGGTTTGACGGTGAGGCTGACGCTGGAGTCCAAGAGTCTGGTTAGGGGAGACGATGTTTCCTTAGCCCCAGGCTTCCTGACCTGGAGGAGTAAATCCTCCTCACTCAAAGGGTCCTGTGATGTGGGAGCATCTTGAAGATTTGGGTTCTACTTTTAATTTGTAGATTTTCCATTTCTTTGGTAACCCTTCATTTTGGTACCGTGCCATGAAGCACTGGACGTCAGGGACCTCTTCCCTCTTCTTGGTTCTTTTGCAAAGCAGAGCCAATTGGAATATAGTGTTGACATTTAGAGGCCCATTTTCTGGCCACTTTTCCCCATCCTCTAAGCAATACTGTGGCCAGGCTGTGTCACACAAAAAAAGCATCTGTTTTCGTGTCAATGGGGAGTACCCAAAGGCAGCCCAGCGGCTCTCCTCTGGGATGGAGCTTGCACTCCCCATTCTAGAGTCCTTATTCAAGGTCTGTTTCCACCCTCCCAAGGGCAGCCTATGATGGTTGGTAGTGACAAGACTTTGCCCAGTTGAGACTGGGAACCTTAGTGGTCTGCTGCAAAGTCCAAGCAGTCAATGGGTCTATTCTAGAAGGGTCTACTCTCAACTGATCTCTGGGGCACCAGCCCTGATGCCCAGGTTGGGAGTAATGAATCTTATAGCATCTTCCATTAGACCTGTAACCACCAGGCATTGCCACAACGTGCTATTCAGCAGAGGTTCTGGATTTTTCCCTTGTAAGAATACAAGCTCTTGCTGAGTCTCTGATCACCATATTGAAATGAGCTCTTTGATAAGGAGAACTCTGGTAAACAAGGGGCTCCTTAGTGGTTTGGTATCGTCGATCCTCATACCTGTAAAAGGCCTCCAAAAGAAGAACTAGAAGTACGAGATCCCCCCAATGGGATCTAAGAAGATGATCCTCAGGAAGAGAGTCTGTGGGGAGACCACCAAATTTCTCAGCAATTCTGGTGCGGGAATCTCTTTTGCAGTAAACTCCTGAGAGAGCAGAGTAAGTGGTCAGTGGGGCTTCCCAGAGACTGCTGGGAAAGGACCTGAGGAGCAGAGAGAGTTTTATGAGGTCCATGAGCCAGATCATTAGTTTAGGAAGAACAAGGAAAATACCAGGATGAGAGAAAGAGGAAGACGCTAGAAAAGTAGCTGCCAGGTGTCCCTGGTCACTGTTCCAAGGCAAGACTCAGACTCTTTAATTCCAGAGAAAATTTCTCCTTCTGTTACAGACACAACACAAAACACAGAAGGGCCCTCAGAAGGGCTTCAAGCCCCTGCAGTGACAACTCAAATGTGTCTCAAGCCCTCACTGCCCAATGACTAGTCAACAGAGATTGCTCCCGCCTGCCAGAGCTGGGCATCGGTTCTTCCCGAATGGCCAGGCTGTGCAATCATGGCCAAAGGGGATTGTCCCCTGAGCCAGGCTGTCTCCAGATGGGGAACTCGAACACCGAAGCCAGGCTCCAGCAAGCGAACCCTGGGACTCAGACCCGAGGCTGGGGCAGCCTTCAACCCAGGCTTCAGGCAGCCTGACTTTGTGAGACAGGTGAGAGAAATGACTTTTATAGCAGTGCCATGGGGGTCGGCGTTACTTACTTCCGCCAAGAGATCCTCTGAGTACAATGCTCAGTGGGGCGCCTGGGTCTCCCAATGGGGAAGCGATGTCCAGAAGGCAGCACTGACACCAAGAAGGAAGTCCCTCCCATGAGGCCCACGCCTCATCCTCTGGTAGCATGAACGTGTGAGCCCAGGACGAGCTGCCTGCCCACTGCTCCGTCCATGGAAACCAGATGGTTGAAAGAATAGAACCTCAGAGGGTCAGGAGTTCCATCTGGGTTGCCAAATTTTCACTAGACCAAAGTGAGCCCACTCCTTGGCGAGTTAATCCAACTACCAGAAATAGTTGTCACACAGCAGAATTTTATGTTCGGCACGCAGCAAATAAAATGGAGAGCATAGGGAAGGATGTCACAAAGCTACGGCTCCCCGAACGAGGAGAGCGGGTGCCTTTGACTTGGGGTAGAGAACGAATAGGCACGAGGGAAGTTTTGTCATTCCGTGCAGAGGTGGGCACAGCTGGCACATGCGCAGTTCAGACACACGCCTCCACATGCACCGTGTGTTATGTTCACAGGACTTCAGCCCCTCCCGGGGCGGCGTTTCTAGTGTTATAATGATGTAAAGGTTACTTTTGTACACTTTCCCATGCTTCTGCGCAGGCATTATTGCTGCAGTGTGGTTTGTACTGGTCTGAGCCGGTTCAAGCCAGTGGACGGCTGCTCATCCCCCTGAAAAACAACTTTGAGGAACTATTGACTGCTGACAGCCCTTGTGAAGCAGCTCTTTAAGCTAGTAAGCAATAAGCAAGTCTCTAAGGCTAAGTCAGTCTTGAATCAACTCTGGGCAGGGGGCTGGTGACACTTGGAGGGAGGGCTACAAGGTGGTCGCAGGACCCCTGTGCTGTTTCCTCCCTGCCCAGGGGCAGTGAGCTGCACTGGTGGCCACGACCCTCTGTGACTCAGAATACACCGAGACGCCCAGCATGTGGCAGAGCCCAGGACCAGTGATTGGAACAGCCTCACAGCTATACCCTGCCGTGTGCAAATGGTTGCAAGTTCAAGGCTGTGCATTGCAGCATTGGGTGCGAAAGACTGTGCAAAAGATTGGGAACAACTTAACATCAATCCATAGGGCACTGGTTAGTTAAGCACATCCATATAATGGAATATTATGAAGCTCTCAAAAAGAATAAGGCAGTTAACTGATGGGGAGTGATAAAGGCATTTGTTTAAGAGAGCAAAGGAAGGGGCAGTGTGTCTGGTAAGCTACCATTCGTGTTTCCAAAAAGTTGATCCACTCGTAAGCTTGAACACACCCAGAATATTTCTGGAACGGGACACAGGACACTGGTGACAGAGCTTGCCACTGGGGAGGGGCACTGGGTGGCTGGGGCCAGGGGGAGGCCATGGGACATGTTACCTATTTTTTCAACTAGCTTTTTATTTTGAGATAATTTAATGACCACATATGGTTGTAACAAAGAATACATAAAGAGGGGTCCCACCCACCTTTACATGGTTTCCCCGATGGTAACAGCTTGCAGACTGTAGGACAATCTCACAACCAGGATGTTGACACGGAGACAATCTGGTTCAGATTTCTCCAATTTTACTTGTACACGTGTGTGAGTGCATGCATGTAATTCTATGTGATTTTGTCACGTGCAGGTTTGTGTATCCGCCACCACCGTGGAGCTACAGAACATTCCATCACCGCGAGGATCCCTCATCTTGCTATTTTAGAATCACCCCTGCCCCGTCCCAACTCCTGGTAACCACTAATCGGTTCTGCAGTTCCATAATTTTATTTCAAGAATTCTATAGAGATGGAATCATACTGTAATAGCTAGATCTTAGGTTAGCCTGAGGGAAGCCATTTGGGAAAAGGAAGCAATATTGTAACTATGATCCTGACTCACCAGTTTCTAAGAATGGAATCCTGCCTGCATGTAGCCTAGATGATTAAGCACCTCTCACTTTTGCAAAATACATGCTCTGCTAGTTCTGTGACTCTTGCTTACGTATATCTCTCAGCTGTGATAAGATGATAACTTTGTTCTCTGAATTACCCAGGAACCTGATGACCTGCAGAAAGAAAAACTCTGTGTTGGTACCCATCACAAACGTCAGAAGAAAGAGATAATGTGGTGCCTTGAAGTTCCTTACACTGGATGGTCAACATCCCTTGAATGTCTCAAGATTCTGTACGATTTTAAGATGGCTCTCTATGATACTAGTCTGCCATCTTCCGATTATGCTAGCTAATCATATAAACTTTCCTTTTTCAACCACCAGCTTATTTCAAATTGATTGGCACTAGATTGTGGCAAGCAGAACGAGCCCCTTTTTCCTAGGTTATGACACAGTATGTAACCTTTTGGAATTTGTTCTCTCACTCAACAGAATTCCCTCAAGATTCATCCAAGTTGTCACATGGATCCATGGTTAGTCCTTTTTATTGCTGAGTGGCATTCCATTTGTCTTAGTCAGTTTGGGCTGCTATAACAAAAATACCATAGACTGCGTGGCTTACACAACAGAAATGTATTCTTCACGGTTCTGAAGGTAACCTCACCTGTCTCAGGGCCTTAAATCCTCCACAAACACTGGTAATTCCACAAGCCCACCTCTGACACCTGTCTGGCCTGAAAGCCGTCCATACGTCCTCCTCCGCGGGAGGAGGTCTCCTCTGCATCTCACTCGGGTGTCTGAAAGATGTCTTAAACTTCACATGTCAGCAGCTCCTGATGTCCCCCTCAGAATCTGCTCTCAGGTGATGGCACGTTCGTACTTGCAGTTGCTCAGACCCAAACATGGAACCATCCCTGACTCCCTTCTCTCTCACCCGACATCCGATGGGAGGGAAGTACTGCAGGCTCTCCCTGCAGAATGCATCCAGGACCTACCCCTTCCCACCACTTCCAGTCCCAGCCATCACCCTCTCAACTGCAGGATTATTGCAAACGTAGTCCCAGCACTGGTCTCCTGCCTCTTGCCTCACCCGCCCAGCCTGGTCTTAGCACAACCACCAGACTTGTCTTGTTAACACATAAGTCAGATCACGTCACTGCTCTGCTCAGTACTTTCCCAGGGCTTCTCAGCGCCCTCAGAATAAAAGCCAAGGTCGTTTCAAGGGCTTAAGATTTGCCCTGCCCTCTCTCGCCACTTTCTCCCATTTTTACTCAGCAATAGTCATGCTGGCTGTCTCGCTGGTCCTCCAAGGCCCCAGGCACTCTCCCACCTCAGGGCCTTTGCATGGGATGTATCCTCTGCCTGGAGCCCTCTTCTCCCTGACATCTGTGTGGCTCCCTCAGAGACCTTCAAGACTTTGCTGAAATATCACCTTTGCAGTGAGGGCTTCCCGACACACTCATCCCAGGACTCCCTGCCTTCTTTTTCTTCGTAGTACTTACACTCCAGACACAGAATATAAATTACCACCTTATTTTGTTTATGTCTCTCCCACTAGAATACCAGCTCAGCAAGGGTAAATTTCTAATTATTTTGTCCCCTGATGTATCCCCAACCCCCAGAACACTGTTGCATGTCAGCTGCTGACTTGTACAGCTCCTGCTGTGTGCCGGGTGCTGTTGTAAGAACTTTCCATATACTGTATATCCTCACCATAACCCCGAGTCGTAAGTACTTTTATTATCACCCCCATTTTATAGGTGGAGATTGATAGTGGGACTTGCCCAAGGTTACAGCTGTGGAAATTAATAAAAGAAACCTTAATTAAACTGGGATCCGGAAGGCCTGCAGGGGGAGCTCTCACCTACACCACACATCATTAATTACACCAAACAGGAAGAGACAGAGGTTTGCATCCTGGATGGGAGTACGACTACTTTACGGCTGAAGGAAGATTTCTCCTTCCACCCGGCAACAGCTCAGCCAATGAGAAATGCCACAGCTCGACCAATGAGAAGCCCTGCAGCTCAGCCAATGAGAAATGCCACAGCTCAGCCAATGAGAAGCCCCACAGCTCAGCCAATGAGAAATGCTGCAGCTCAGCCGATGAGAAGCCCCACAGCTCAGCCAATGAGAAATGCTGCAGCTCAGCCAATGAGAAGCCATTGCTGCCCTGAACTGTCACTTTCCTCCAATGGACTTTCATTTAGAACAGCCCCTCCCTCTCCCCCTTTTTCTCTATAAGAGCAGCTCCCTCCTTCGTTCTGTGGATTTGCCTATGGTTTGCCATAGCATGCACATCCTGAATTGCAATTCTTTTGGCTAGTCCCGAATAAAGTTGTTTTGAGGATAAAATAACAGGTGAATGTGCTTTTAAGTTGACACAGGCTAATGAACTGCAGAGCCGGGATTCAATTCTATCCGGTGCCAGAGTTGGTGCCCTGAACGCCCTCTCTCTGGAGCTCGGTCTCAAGGGTGCTGTGTAAACACTTGTTTAATAACTAGAGAGGCTGTGCCATGGAGCCAGGGCGGGCCACATGAAAGGCTTTACAGCAGTGTTGGAAACAGGGTTTACACTACAGAGCCGTTTCCAGAGCAGACGCCATCCCCACCTCTCTGCCCCCACAGAGTCTCTGCTGTCTCTCGGTACCAGGCCTCCGGAGCACGGTCCAGCCTGCCCTGGCTGTGAGGGTCCAAGCAGCCCTTTCCTTGGGGAGGAGGCAGAAGGCCTGGCCGTCTTCCCAGAGGTCCAGGGGCTGTGGCTTCACTGAGAACTCAATGTACTTTGTAACCAGTGACTGACAGAGGCCTGTCTGGTGCACGAAGGTGAGGCTCCTGGGCTGGCCCTATCCTTGTCTGCAGAGGAGGGGCTGGGCTTCATCCACATGCAAAGGGGAGTGAGCCAGGGGGAGCAGAGACTGGGCTTGTGTTTGCTGAGCACACTGCACGAGAGATCAAACTACAGCCCAGCTCAGAGAAACTAACACAAACAAAACTCGGCTAGCTGCCAGAGGCAGGTCCAAGATTTGAACCTAGAGCTCTCCTGAAAAATCAGCGTGAGAAGCCCTTCTCACAGCAAGGCAGGAAAATAATAATTACTCTTATTTTTCAAACCCGGAAGCTGAGGTGCAGAGAGGGTAACGCACCTGCTCCAGGTCACACAGCTGTTACGCGGTGGACCCAGGATCCGAGCTCACAGCCACCGCACGTCAGCCTCCAAATGAATTCTGTCTGGGAGGAAAGGAAGGGGTACACTTCACTCCAGGCCATCCAGGGTGGCGGTTCACTAGTCTGGCTGGCATTCTAATTGTTCCTGTGGCTTGTGAGACATTCAGATGCCTGGGACTCCTTCAGGCAAATGAGCTGGAATGGGCAGGGTGGGGCACCGACACTGGAAAGCTATGCTGTAAAGTTGGCCCTTGTGGGCCCGTGTGGGGCCCCAGCTCTGACCCCTCCAGGCTGTTTGTAGGAGGCCGCCTGTCTTTGTTCAACCGGTTCTAACTTGGAGCAGAGGAGGCGCCGCCCTGCACCTCCCCTCCCTGCCCACCAGGCTCACAGCTTGTTCACAGCTTCGGTTTCTCCAGGCATCAGGCAACCCTGGCACCAGCTTTCTGGCATCTCTGTCCGCCTGCTGGGGGGCAGGCGGCCAAGCTGGGATTCTTCCTTTGGCAAATGGAATAGACTCCCACACCCAGCACAAGAAGAGCCCCAACAAAGGGCCGACACTGGGGGAGGCGGCGCCACCCCCCGAATCCCTCTGGCGGGTACCCAAGGCTCTGAGGCAGCCCCCGAACATCCGGCCCAATGTTTCCCGGGCAGCCCTTCTATATCCAGAAATCGAGCCCTTATATGTATGGCCAGGCCCAATCCGGAGATAGAAACCACACAGAAGTTTGAACAGGCAAAGTTTATTATCAAGAATTATTGACCCTACTAGGGCAGAAATGTCTAAAGAGAGCTTTCAGGAATATCCTAGGGTTGGGGGAGAGTGCCTAAGGTAAGGGGGTACCCTCCCCAAGGCTGGGATTCAGATCTCATTGGAGAAGACGGTGAGGCTCCTGGAACGGTGGACAAGTCCTCTGGGTCACCTGAGCCAGAGTTTGTGGATGTACCAGAACTAAAGCCCCTTCCTCGTACAGCGTCCCTCAGCGCCCTCTACCGACAAATTGAACACTGCGCATGCTGCAAAGGAGAACTGTTCGAGGAGCCCGGCTCACTATCGCGGTCATGAAGGGTGGATCTGGGGCTGAAAGGCAATAAATTGATACCTGGCACACCTTACATATCCCCTTCCATTTTATCCAGCAAGAAGAAGCACCGTCCTGATCAGAGGAGCTGGCAGACGCTCAGCGTGAGATGCCGGTCTCTCTAGGCAGCGAAGCCGCTCGGTCTCCCAACACAGAGAACCGCCGTCGGGGGGTTATCACAGGTGACCAGGTCACCCTCCTACTCTTGGATCACTGAATAGAGAAACTGGTCATTTCTGCTGGTGAGAAGGCAGTTGGTGTAAACCCTCAGAATTCCCCTCAAAAGGAGGGGAAAGGAGAGTACGCTCCCATTTACGAGATGCCCGCCAAGTGCCAGGCTCTCTCCATTTTACAGATGAGGAAACTGAGGCTCCTAGAAGGTGGGGCTGGGACGTCAGCCCCTATAGACCCAGCTCCAAGTGCTCTTCACAGCCCCTCAGGGGGTTTCTCCCGGGCAGGTCCCCTAGAAGATTCCCGGCAGCAGGCGGTAAGGCACGGCGGCGGTGTAGCGCTCCCAGTCGCTGCCGTACTTGCTGGCGCAGCGGTGCTCGTCACGGAGGCAGCGGTGGGTCAGCAGGATGGTCATGTAGATGACGTAGAAGTAGGGCAGGAGGTGGCCCCCGCCGCAGGCCAGGCAGTAGGCCAGGCTGCCCATCAGGTCCCCCGTGTAGTTGAAGTGGCGGGCCACGCCCCAGAAGCCAGACACTAGCAGCTTGCTGTGGTGTTTCTGCCCGTCCGCCGACGTGTACGAACACTCGATGACCCTGGGCTTCCTGCCCCAGATGAGGCAGCGCCCGTCCGTGCGGCGGAACAGGTCCTTCTGATGGTTGGCCATCCGGAAGATGTAGTAACCGAGCAGGCCCAGCAGCAGGACGCCCATGGCGTGGGGGGTGGACAGCTGCACGGGGTGGTAGACCAGGTACAGACCCTGAGGGCGAGAGGGAGGAGGTCAAGCGCGGCCTCGTCCAGGGAGCGGGCGCGAATGTGGGCTTGGGAACGCGGCCTGGGTTCAAACCCTGGCTCTGCCCCTGACTAGCTGCCTACCCCCGTCGTGCCTCGGTTTCCTCTTCTGTAAATAAAAGCACTTGCTTCAGAGGCTTGTTGTGGGGATCAAATGAGTAAATATACAAAATTGTGTATCTACCTACCTACCTACCCACCTTCCTATCTAGCTACATACATATATATCATATATACTATAAATATAAAACATATAACAATATAAAAGGTATCATTTGAATATAATATTGTGATGGTAATTTTATGTCACCTTGGCTAGGCCACGGTACCCAGATATTCGGTCAAACACGAGTCTAGTTGTTACGAAGGTATTTTTTAGATGTGATTCACATTTCCAATCAGTAGACTGAGCAAAGCAGATCACCCTCCATAACGTAGGTGGGCCTCATCTAATCAGTTGAAAATAGGCACATCTCTCTGGAACAAGAGTGGATTCCACCAGCAGACGGCCTTCAGACCCAGCTGCAACATCAACTCTTCCCTGGACCTCCAGCCTGCTGGCTTGCCTTGAAGATTTTGGACTTGCCAGGACCACAATCACACATATACACACACATACATACATACATACATAGTCATGCGTCGCTTAATGACGGGGATACATTCTGAGACGTGCAACATTAGGTGATTTTGTCGCTGTGGGAACATCCTAGAGTGCACTTACACAAACCTAGATGGTATGGCCTACTACACACCTAGGCTGTATGGTACTAATCTTAGGGGACCGCTGCTGTATATGCAGTCTGTCGTTGACTGAAGCATTGCTACGTGGTGCACGACTGTATACGCATGTATATGTATGCGTGTGTGTGTGAGTATATATAAAATTCATACATCCTACTGATTCTGTCTCTGGAGAACCCTAATAAAAATATAATATGAAATATATATATATTTACACTTAACATATACTCAGAGGCCAAAACAAGGCAAGGCCTGGTACATAGTAAGAGATTATCTATCTATCTATCTATCTATCTATCTATCTATCTATCTATCTATCTATCTACCTATCTAATCTGTTGCTGCTGTTTGCATGCCTGGAAAATGGATTTCACAGAATCAGTGAGCCTGCAACCAGCTAGGTGGAGAAATGGGTCCAGAGGATCCTCCCATGTGTGGACTGGAGTTCAGAACTTCTGGTCTCCGGTGCAGAGCTCTTTCCTTCAACCACGCTCGCTCTGCTGTGACTTTCCTGCTTTCCCAGGGCCCTTGCTTCGGGACGCCGCACGGACCAGCCGGCTAACATCAGCCTCGTCCTTATCACCCGCAGGACCAGCTGTAGCTCGTTCCCGCCTCGCCAGGGCGTGTCCTGTACAGCCTACGAAGTCCCTCCACTCTTGTCCTCTCCATTCTTGCATGACCTGATAAGGCAGGCACCCCAGCTCGCTGCTAACTACACAGGGTGCCGGAGAACATGTTCTCCCTCTGTCCCCAGAACTCGTCACTCACCTATGCAACGAGCAGGCGGCATGTGGCCAGGCCTTTCGGGCAGCCCCCACACACAGGTGAAAGCAGGGCCGCTCTCGTGAGAGCTGGGAGGGCCTGGGAGGCCTGAGGATGAGGCCTCTCCCTTCCCCCAACTGCCTCAGAAACCCCGAGGCAGCTGTGTGTGCCGCGTAGCCCGTGGCAGGGTGCCAGCTGCCAATCACTGGGCATGCGCACCTCCATGGCTTTGCCCAGCCCAACTGCAGCAGTGTCTGCCCTCATTTGTCAGAGATGCTCGGGGACCTGCTCAAGGCCCCCTCCCCTGGCTGGTGGCCCTACAGAGGTGCAAACCCAGGTCCCTCAGGCTCCCCAGGCCAGCGTTTCCACGCCTCGACTCCGTGTGCCAAGGCTCTCTGGAGGACTCCAGCCTGGGTCAGCCTGTTTCGTTACTCACGGCTCGACGACTTCTCCCTCGGAGCCCTGCCCCTGTCCTCCCCTCACCCAGAACGCTCTGCTCTCCAGGCCTCCCATCCCCCCGGACACCTTGTCCATCAAATCCTGCTCAACTGGTGCTAAGCTCTGCTGGATTCTCCAGTCTGACAATTCTTCCTGCCGTCCCTCACGTCTTGTGTCCCAGCCATACGGGACTGTTTTGTGCCTTAAAAGCCCCCCTGCCCTGAAATGTTCTCTCACCAAGAAGACTTTGCACATGCCATTCTACCTTGCTGGAATGTTCTTACCCCCAGCCTCATCATTCTGCCCTAGGCGTGGCTGTGGTTGCCTCTGGATGCTTTTGCTGACCCCCAGCTACAGGTTGGTGGCCCCTCTTCAGCCCTCTCTCAGGGGTCAGCACCCCCACTTCCTGTCAAGCACCCCCTCCCCGCACTGGGCTGCCTGTTTCACAGCCTTTCCCGCCGACCAGGAGCTCTGAGGGCAGGGCCCACCCGCGTCTCCTTCTCTTGCCTCTCAGCACGTGCCTCGTGCCGCACAGACCCCCACAAAATACTGAAGGAAGAAATAAACATAAGAAAGAAGGCCTCTTATCCTTTAAGCATTAAGATTTGGATAAACATGAATATAAATACCCCCTCCACCAAATCATTCCTTTTTACCCAAAGTCTACTCTGTATCATCTTCTTCTTTAAGTGTTACGGGCTGAATTGTGTCCCCCAAAATCTATATGCTGAAATCCTAACCCCCAGCACCTTATAATTTGACTGCATTTGGAAATAAGGCCTTTAAAGAGGTAATTAAGGTAAAATGGGGTCACTAGGGTGGGCCCTAATCCAACATGACCGGTGTCCTTATGAGAAGAGGGGATCAGGACACAGACACACACAGAAGGACGACCACGTGAGGACACAGGGAGGAGACGGCCGTCTACACACCAGGGAGAGAGGCCTCAGGAGGAACCAGCCCTGCCCACACCTGGATCTCGGACGTCCAGCCTCCAGGACTGGGGGACAATTAAGTCCTGTTACTTGAGCCGCCAGTCTATAGGACTTTGTTATGGCAGCACAAGATGATAGATACACTGAGCCTTCCCTTCTTCCTGGACACAGGGGCAGCCTCCCTTCTCCAGCGTCTGGTGTCCCCCAAGGACAGACAGTTGTGCAAGGAGCGAAGCTTAGCACGTGCTCAGCTGTGTCTGCTCGGTGGGCAGCCCGGGGCGTGCCTGGGGACCCAAGAGCCAAACGCCCTGCTGAGCCAGGCCCCGTGTCCCGGAGGGGCTCACCGTCCCTGCTAACCTTACCTGCAGTGTGTACAGGTATGGCAGCCAGACGCAGTCCCCCCAGCCCAAGTACCACCCGAAGTGGTCGTGGCAGATGTCAATGGTTTTCAGGTACCAGGTCTCGTTCCAGAAGAAGTCCAGCACGTAGATGGCCTGCAAGGCAGGAGCAGCGTGTACCAACCACGGGGCACTGGTGGGGCCCTTGGGAAAGCCACACGTTCGACGAGGAGGTGGCACCTGCGTGCCACAGACCTCCTTTGGTGACATGCACCATTGGGCTGGTCCTGCGCTTCCTGCCATGCCTGGGACATGGGGGACGGAGTGGGGACAAAGAATCCTTGTCCTCAGAGAGTCTGCTCTGAGACAACAAGGGCAGCCCCCAAATGATGACCGAAAGGGGCACTGCTGGGAGGTCACACCCCAGGCTGCGGAGCTCGGAGCAGAGAGAGATCGCCCAGGGTGGAAGGGCTCGGGACGGCCCATGGGGGACGAGGCATCGTGGGCCAGGGTCCAAGCCAGCACGGAAGCCCTTTGCCCAGGGGGTGAGTGTCCCAGCGCGTGTGTGCCCTGCATGGCTGAGCGACTGCTGGGCCTTGTGGGGGTGGAGGAGACTGACGTCCATTTACAGAAATGGGCCAAAGGTGAAAATGAATCACTGCTCCTCCTTCCCCGCCCCAAGGGGGTTGCCTGACACCCACAGGGACCATGTAGGGAAAACGCTTCGGAGGCCATAAACTGGGAACATGGCCAGGACCGTGAGCCAAGGTCCTTCCAGAGCCGTCAGAACACCGTTGCCAGGACCAGAGACATGCTTGAGCCATTAACAGGCATTCCCTGGGAAAGAGGCCGTGGGCCGCACGAGTCCCCAGGGCCAGCGCAGCGCCTGCACTCACGGACAGAACTCTCACTGTGTGCTCGCTGGCCCATCCCCAGAAATCCGAGGGAGGGGGCCCACTGCCTTCCAAAAGAGGTGGATTACGGTCTTTCGAAAACTATCTGGCTTTCGGGTTTTCCCAGCGCCCAGCAGGTGTCAGAGCTTCCACCCGCTTTGGCCATCGACAGGCTACCTGCAGGACGTTGACCAAGACCATGGAGTTGGTCACTTGGCCGTAGAGCTCCTGCTGCTTGGCTGCAAAGGACAGGTTGATGAGGGTCCAGGCGACGATCCCAGGGCGTCCATTGAAGAACAGCTTGAAGTCAAACCACTTTCCAATTCGGGGGTTAAACTCCACGCCCATCATGTAGTTGTAGAAGAAATTGCCTGTGAATTTGCTTAAAAATAGAAATAAAAGATGCGTTTAGTGAGTGAGTGCAGCTCACAACACGTGGCCTGTTTTGCTGGCATGGATCCAGGCGCTCAGCCCAGCCCAGGGTGCTGCAGGCTCAAATGAGGTGACCGAGCTGCAGAGAACCGAGCAAGCAGGACGCGTCCGTCCTCCCCGCTTCTCCGCAGCCTCATGGACTTTCGCTCTGTGTTCAGCTGCGGCTCAACAGAGACACCCTTAGAAGGAAGTATGTGGGCTGCTCGCTCTGCTCCTGGGAAGGTGGGGAGACTGTAGCCGTGCTTCAGAGTTCCTTGGCCGACACCCAGGTTTCTCCCCAGCCTCGTCCAGGTTCCCTTGAGACAGGTACAGGTGACCGCGAAACTGGCTCGACTGCACAAAGATTTTTACCCTGAGGTGGAGTCCCAGGGCGTTTGAGCCTCCCGTGGGCGTGTGAAGTTATAAATGGTGCCAAGGTAGAGAGTGAAAAAAAGCACCAGGTGCCTGGCTCCAGGGCCCACGTCCACCGCTTGCTGGACAAGTTCCTGAACCATTCGCTGCCCAGTTGGTCACCTGACCCCACAGCCCCCTCCAGGGGTGACCGGAGAATCAGCCAGGATAACCCACTGGAGACCCTTGTTAGGTGTAACTTGCTGTTGTATACGCATAGGGATTTCTGTGTGATTAGAAAAACATATCTTTTGGTCCATTTCCCTCGGTTAGGATACATAGAAGCAAAATATCCGAAGTCTACAATAGGTGAAGTGATTATAAAACAGTGAGAATGATTCCCACGAGCCATAGAAGACCAGCCTCGTGATGTGATAATCACATAAGCCCAGAGCACCATCATCCAAAGACACTTCCTAAGAGCCTCGGTGTGACAGAGAAAGGAAACACACTTTGTTTTTATTTGGGTGTTCACACTAAAATGTAAGCACCCCAAGAACAAGAAACTTGTTCTTACCTAAAGCCCCACTGCCTACACCTGTCTACAGGAGGAAACCAACAAATGTCTGTTGATGAATGGATGGATGGAGGGAGGGATGAAGGATGGGGGATGGTAAATGGATGAATAGATAGATGGGTGGATGGATACATGGATTGGTGGATGGATGAATGGGTAGGTGGGTGGGTGGGTGGGTGGATGGATGGATGGATGGATTGGTGGGTGAACGCATGGATGGATGGATGGATGGGTGGATGGATAGATGGATGGACGGATTGGATGGGTGGGTACATGGGTGGGTGGATAGATGGATGGATGGGCAGATGGATGGATGGGTTGGGGGGTGGATGGATGGGTGGGTAGATGGGTATAGGTGGATGGCTGGGTGGATGGATAGATGAGTGCATGGGTGAGTTGATGTATGGATGGATGGCTCACAACTGTTCAACTTAAGGCTTCCATGAGAATGGGCACCAACCAGTAGGGCTCTCCCTGGGACGCTGTTACATTAAAGCCACTGAGATACAAAATTCCTCACTAAGACTGTGTCAGGCCACACCGATGCTCCAGAAAAAGAGGCAATGGGCTGCCTTTGCCCCTGGCCAGAAGTTGCCTGTCCCGCCTCCCTGCTCCTCTGACAGCCCTACAGGTATAACTCGGCCACCAAAGATGGACGTGGCCATCTTCAGCTGTATTCTTCCTAAGGCAGGGTGTTCCCCAGAGTCAAACAAGTTCCATTAAGCTCCTCCTTCAAGGATTCTCAATCCTGAGGGCTTCACAACCTCCCATCCCAAGGTCATAGAAAAAGGCAAGGAGTGAGAGCGTCCTCCTTCCCCCTGAGGCTTGACCGGCTGTCGCAGCACGTACCAGTCTTCAGCACTGGTGGGGAAGAGGTAGGCCTTGACCATGACGAACGTGGACACGGCATAGCCGAGGATGTTGGCACACCAGAGCAGCGGGATCCAGTTGTCGAAGATGATGGTGGGAGAGAACCAGGAGAGGAGGTGCGAGTTCGCAAACCAGAGCAGATGCGTGATGAGCCACGCCTGCAGGCCGTTGACTTGGTACTTGTTGACAACTCCTGCGGAAGCAAGATGGAGAACTCGAAGCGTTTTCCCGACCCGCGCCACGTAGCAGCACGTGGCTCAGGCCCTGCATGCTTTCTGAGCCTCAGCTGCTCAGGCCCCTGTCCGGGGCACCCAGACCGCAGCCCTGAAAGCCGGTCAGCTTCTGCTGCGATTCGGGGCCCCGGGTCAAATGGCCAGTAGCACACCTCACGCTGTTAGTCCGCGGACTATGCTCCTGCTGGCTGAGCCCTTGGAAGAGGGAAAGGGTACAGATTATCCCTTTGGCTCTGATTCTCCTCAACCGACCAGAGGCTCAGTAACCGGCCTGCAGTTTGTTAGAGTCTGGGCCGAGCTCCAGCAGAAGCAGAGGGAGGATGCCCCCGTGGCTCCTGTCGGGGAGACCGCAGCCTCCCCACTGGACCGGGAGCTCAGTGTGGGCAGGGACGGAGTGGGAGGGCTCCTCATGGGGTCTCGGTGACTGTGGGGAACGAATGGACCAGGCAGCATGGAGGCCCCCTAAACAGAAGGCCCCCCTGCCAGCCCAGGATGTCACCGGTGGATGCAAAGCACTCTTGGTGGGGAGATGCTCCATTAGCCCAGTTACGACAACCAGCCAAGGGGCCGGGGGCCATTCAGTTCCTTCTTTACTGAAGAACCTGATCTCCAGCCTCGCATCCGGGACAGTCCTGGGCTGCCCCGGATCGTCTCAAGGCCAGGTATTGTAGAAATTTCCAAGCAAACTTTTAACTTTGTCAGGGAGAGGTCTTCGGGACGGAAGCAGCGCGGGGGAGCGCAGGCCCCCTGAAGCAAAGGGGAGGCCGCGGCCGGGCTCCAGGTCACCTGCGGGAGTCACGGCGCCCTCCTGAACGCCGCCCACGTAGCCCGGCAGAAACTTATGGCAGAAGTCAGGAAGCGCCATGTACAAAAGCACCTGAAACACAGAGACTGCCAGTAAATTCCCCGTATCCTGGAGGGCCTGGCTGTGTTGACACAGCCTGGCTTTTATTAACCGAGACGACAGATGGGAAGGCACTGTACGTATTTGAGAAATCCTGGCTGTGGTCGGTTATTCCTCCAGGAGGAAGTGTACAGTTCTGTGGCATTAAGCACATTCACAATGTTGTGCAACCATCACCGCCACCCATCTCCAGAACTTTCCACCTCCCAAACTGAAACTCTGCCCCCATTAAACATCAACTCCCCAACCCCCTCCCCACTAGCCCGACAACCACTAACCCACTTTCTGTCTGCACGGATTTGCCTATTCTGGACTCGACATGAATGGAATCCTACAGGATTTGTCCTTGTGCAACTGATTTCTTTCATTTAGCAGCATGTTCTCAAGGTTCATCCACGTGGCAGCTTATGTCAGAACTTTATCCCTTTTTACGGCCAAATAATATTCCCCTGCACGGATGGACCACATTTTGTGTATCCATCTGTCTGTCGATGGACATATGGGTTGTTTCCACTTTCAGGCTATTGTGACTCGTGCTACTCCTACTCTCTACTTTTTACCCAAAGGGACCAAGAGATCTGAAACGAGAAGGAATCTGAAGCCCAAAAGCTGGGACCCTGGGGAGAAAAAGCTAAAAATGGTCGAAGCCTTCCTCCAGGACAGGAAACCCCTGTTTCCCTGGAAAAATCCTGGGTTCAGATGATAAACACCTGTTCTCCAGGTTCACTGTGCAAACAGCCCCTGCCTGGTGAACTCCCTCTGGTCTGGGAGGCCAGTGGGGTCACAACAGAGTTCAGGACGTTCTTGACCAGGACTGTGCGACCAGCTGCTGGGAACACAGGCCTTGCCTTTGCTGAGTGGTGTCTCGTGTAACCGAGCGTCCCTCTGGGGGTGGAATGCTCTTTCTCGGGGGATACCATAAGGCAAGACCCCTGCTGTGTACGGGGCTTCCCTGGGCCAGCCATGCCCTCACGCCCTCCTATGGGGTCTTGGTCCCTCCTACTCGGCCTGTCCCGGCAGGGTGGGGCACGCTCCTGAACTGTGCGGAGGGTCACACTGAAGGCGTGTTGGATACCACGACGCCATCGGGTGCCCTCTATCTGAAGGTGAAGCTAAGTACATCAGGCTCGGGGTCATGCCCTGCTGGGTCCTGGAAGTAAGAATGCCAATCTGAGCCAGGATTCTATTTCCCTGGGGAAACAGGGGATGCTCTGCCCACGCTGTGCCCCGACCACGGTGGCCGGGAGGGCTGACCTGGAACGTGACCCACAGGGCGTAGAGCTGGGCCGCTTTCTTCGTCACTGGTGGCGTCTTGGCCCAGATGTCTGAGAGACTAGCACGCCCGGTGGCCAGGTCCAGCACGGGGGCGGTCAGAGAGCAGCTGTACTGGTCACACACCATGACGAAGTAGTACACGATGAAGGGCGCGAACAGCAGCAGGAAGACGACACTCACCAAGGAGAACCAGTCCACCTCCCTGTGCAAGACGGCAGATGGTCACGGGGGGCCTGCCCGCCCTCTGACCTCCCAAACAGAATGCTTCGCTTGTGTGTACAGGTGCCCTTGTTCAAAGCAGACAGCACCTCATGAGAGAAGGCTGCCAGCTCTCAGTGCAAAGGCCTCCCCGTTCCCCGTGGCTCGAGAAGCCACTCAACAGGCTTGCTTGACCACGATCAAGCAGGAGGTTGATTGATGTGTGGGCGCCCATAGAGAGCCCAGGGCCCAACATGAATTCAGCAAGCCCATTTGTGACCAACAAGGCCAGAGGCTTCCCTGTTCCGGGCCATGGGGGACGTTCATCCACACCACGTCCCCGTCACTCTACAGCCCAAGGAGAACCGTGACAGCAATGTGCTCTACAGCTAGGGCACCAACTGCCCTT
Source organism: Ceratotherium simum simum (assembly GCF_057802395.1). Classification (NCBI taxonomy): domain Eukaryota; kingdom Metazoa; phylum Chordata; class Mammalia; order Perissodactyla; family Rhinocerotidae; genus Ceratotherium; species Ceratotherium simum. Next base: position 3,121,402 of record NC_141933.1, on the reverse strand, counting down.
TAGTGTTTAGCTTCTTATTTTCTTAATTCCTTACTTTATAAAATGGGATATTGCTTACCTTTCACAATCTTCACGATAAAAGAAAATTTTTTTAATAGGTCCATAAAACCCCAAAGGCTGGCACCTCTGGCTGAGAGTCCACTCTATTTTCTAGCTGGGAGGATGGGGGAGATCCTTACCAGGCACGACCCCACTGCCCGTGAGGGGCAGCCCTGCCCTTGGCGACGCCATCTGGACTCTTGAGAGCGTTGGGCTGGGATTTGGCAGCCATCGGGCCCTGAGGGAAGCAGAGACACCCTGCTCAGATTGTCCCGTGAAAAACACTGCATCTCCCGGCCACATCCACCACTGCTCAGGGGCCCCGCTGGGCGGCCTCTCACTCACTTCCCTTTATCTTGTCCTGGACAGCAGACACCAGGCAGGAAGAGGTCACTGCACCTTAGGGTCTCTCCTGGAAACTGCAACAACCTCCCACCCGGCCTTCCTGCTTTTCTTCTTGCTCATCTCCATGCGCTCTCTAAATGGCTGCAGAATGTCCCTCTTACCACGTGAACCTGGCCATCCACGGCTCGGAACCCTCTCACGATCTGCTCCTGCCTCCCTGCCTCCCTTCCTCTCCACTCTCCCACCTGTACCCTCTGTTCCAGGCACACGAAGGTCTTTACTGATCCTCGAAAATAGTTTATCTCGTTCATAGCACCTGCCACTTCTCTGCCTAGAACACGTCTTGCAGGTCTCCTCGTTCAGGTCTCATGTAGAATGTCCCCTCCTCAGTATGACTTTTTGTTTTTCCTGGAGCTAGTGCTTGCCTCACTGTATCCATTTGCTAAGGTTTCTATGCATCTATTGCTATTTTTTTTTTCTGAATGCTCTAACAGAGCTGTCGTACGTGTCAATAATTTTTCCACACGCTCTAACATAACAAAATTTATCATTGGCATTCTCCCTTCCTCCAGAGTCATTCATCTTGTACCAGTGTACCGGGCGACCAGCCAATCTACACCGCCTGCACCCCAGGTTCCCTGCCCAGGCTCTCTACCTGTTACTTTATTTTTTTATTTTTTATTTTTATAATTATATTTATTTATTTTTCCCCCAAAGCCCCAGTAGATAGTTGTATGTCATAGTTGCACGTCCTTCTAGTTGCTGTATGTGGGACGCGGCCTCAGCATGGCTGGAGAAGTGGTGCGTTGGTGCGCGCCTGGGATCCGAACCCGGGCCGCCAGCAGTGGAGCGCGCGTTCTTAACCACTAAGCCATGAGGCCGGCCCCATACTTTCTTTTCTTTTTTTTTATTTTAATTTTTTTGTGAGGAGATCAGCCCTGTGTTAACATCTGCCAATCCTCCTCCTTTTTCGCTGAGGAAGACTGGCCCTGGGCTAACATCTGTGCCCATCTTCCTCTACTTTACATGGGATGCCGCCACAGCATGGCTTGCCAAGCAGTGCGTCGGTGCGTGCCCGGGATCCAAACCGGCGAACCCAGGCCGCCACAGCGGAGCGCACACACTTAACCGCTTGTGCCACCGGGCCGGCCCCTACTTTCTTTTCTTAATAACTCTTCTCACTCTGTAGAATTCTTTTGTTTATTTATCTGAATGCATGTTTATTGTCTGTCTCTCGCCATTAGAATGTAAGCTCCCAGGGGCAGTAAGGGCGTGTCCTATTCATTGCTCTACAACTAGGGCCTAGAACAGTGTCTGGTACATACAGGCCGTTCAATAAATCATCACTCGACAAAAAGAAAAAGGAGGAGAAACTATACTTGTCTAAGTACCTGCAGCTGCTCTAAATGGTCATGATATGGGGGAAGTAGTGACACCCCCACTTTCCGAATTGTGAAGTCTCAAAACATCAGGGATAAAAAAAGATGATCTTAAAAGCTTTTGGAGAAAATCTAGGATTAAGAAGCATGCTAGCAGCAAGTTGGATTCTAGATGACGACGATGGGAAAAATTAAATTTAAAAATTTGGAGGGAAACTTTTTTCCAACCGAGAATTCTATTTCCAGGTTATCTACCATTCAGAGGAGAAGACACGGGATCCAAGAGCGCTGCTAAAGGAATGTCCAGTGAAAGGACCGGGGAAGTCCCAGGATGACAGCTGTGCAGTGGTCTAGACAGTAACCCATCCACATTGGTACGGGATGAATGGCTATGGGGGGAGGGAGGATTGGAAATGATAAATTTTGTTGCGTTAGAAAAATTATTGATATGCATGACAGCTCTGGTAGAACACGCAAAAAAAAAAAATTAGTGAGAGATGCATAGAAACCTTAGCAAATGGAAAAAGTGAGGCAACCATCAACTCCAGGAAAAATAAAAAGTCATACAAGGGGGAAAAAAACCAAACCATAATTACAATACATTACTTGGCTTAACAGTAAATAAGAGTAACTTTGCCAGAACAATGTAAACTCTGGTTATTGACTGACTACTAGATGTATAGAAGGAAATGTGTAAAGTTGGAAGTGGTAAAAGCAAATTATTTAGAAATAAGCTAGTAAAAACAACAACACAAAAGTAGGTAAGAGAATGAAAAGTATTTGCTTCTGGGAAGTGAGACTATGGCATGAGGCAGGGAAAAGTCTATTTTACACATAAGCGTTTTAATACTGATTTAAAAAAATATGTGAACATGAATTGCTTTAAAAGCAATGCACATTCATTTAAAAATATCAATGACGAAGAACATTTTCATGTGCAGTGTGGGAACTATAGCCACATCACTTAATTTAATTTACAGAGGTTAGTTTATGGAGTACCTATGATTTACAAGGCAGGATGAAGAGTTCTTTATGGGGAGGGACCATCCATCTCTATAGCCCCAAATGCAGAATACAGAGCCTCTTGCACGGCAGGCACTCTGATCTAACATGCTGGAAAATTACAAAAGGGCTAGAAATGCATAGGCTCAGAACTAAGCATGGAAAAGCCAAACAAAGAATGCTGCTGAAAGGAAAATGCATATTTTCTAGGGATTACAACAAACCCAAACAAATATCTTGAGCTTATTACAGAGTTTGTTCATCCAGGAGTCACCTCTCTGTCATAAGCACTGAATTTTGTCATAAACGTGTAAGTAAGTAATATCCTTGGCAATAGATGACTGGAAATGGGGGAGAAGGAGGTGTTCTGGGTGTATTTTATTTTTTTTCCTAAGACTTACAGACAGGAGCTGACACTGAGAGCTGATGTACTCGTTGTCTTTACTTTTTCAAAGCTGAAAGGTCGCTGCCCACGCCCATGAACAATGGTGCGGAGACACGCTTACCTCCAATCTCTTGTCAAGGGGTTTCACAGTGGAGTAGAAGTTTTCCGTCTTGAACTGACCCCTTTAAAATCTCTAGACGCTTATGATCCAAAAGTCCTGCTTGATCCTTCTCAACCCACTGAACAAAGTTCTGCAGGGGACACCAAGATGACGAAGACACTCAGGGGGCTGATATTTCAGGATCAAAGGGAGAAAAGGACTCAAATGGTATTTATTCAAGGCCCAGTGTCAGAACCAAGTGAGGGGTGCAAGGTCGGTGCTCAGGGATTCAAAATCGAAAGTGGCCCTGTTGGGGGTGGGTGAGGCAACCTCATCCCCCAGCCTCTTTGCCTGGCACATACAACGTCTGGCAAACAGTAAGTACTTAATGACAACAGGTGGACTGGGATGGAGTTCATGGAGGTGTCGACTTGGACATGAGCCAAAACACAGACAGGTGCAGACCTCGTACGCAGCAATGAACCAAAACGTGTTTTCCTTGTAGACTCACACCCAGCAGCTGCATATGCACCCCAAACATTTCCAGAAGCTTCTTTGTGCCATCTGCCCGAATCAGGCCCCTGTGGGATTTGTACCTTCCCGTGGGCACATTCTAAGAGCCAGTGAGACCCTAGGAACACAGAGCAGCATTGAGAGTCATCTGGGCTCAGAGCCTGGCTCTCTGCAGACTCGCTGGACTCAGGGACCTTCCTGAGTGTCCTGGGCCATGAAAGCTTATGCACGTGAGGTTTTGCAGTTGTTGTTAAAGCCGGAAAAAGGAGGTTTAGTGTCCCACACCCGGGGAAGAAGAGCCAGGGAGATGGGTGGGGCTTTCTGGCACCCTGGGCAGCTCCCTGGACTGGTTTTTGAGTTTCGCAGCCAAAGCTAAAGAGACGTTGCTCCTGAGGGTTTGATGTAGTGTAAGGACCTGACATTAAGCATACATTTCAGGAGACGTTCATTTTGAATAAACATACTGGCAGCCAGCCGCGTGACACAGCTACCAGCCAAACAACCAGGGAAGGAATTAGGTGGCCCCTGTCCAGGAAGGGCTCTCATTCAGAAAGCTCTGACCTAGATAACCGACCTCTGAGTGACCCTACTTCGCCCTTGCTGTTTCCTAATTCCCGTTCTTATGCTTTAAATTCACCAATAAAGAGTGGAACCATGAAACCCCAGACACCCCACTCTCATATCCTAAGGAAGGCAGAGCCCCAGGTCTGCACTGCTTCCTCCCCTCCTTCCTTCTCCACCCATGACCTCGCGGTGTGGCCCCAGGCCTGCCCCACACCCTTGAGGATCTGTGAGTAATAAGCTTTGTTCCTCAAAGTTCCCTGATGGTTTTCACTGAAGTGCATCCTGAGATCATAAGAACCACAGGGATTGGTCCAGCCACCACACTGGCCCCTGTGGGGGAAGTCTGTGGGGACTCCCTACAGTAATACAGGCCAGGATGAGTGCCTCGGGCATTCCTAGCTGAGACACTCACTATCGACAGGCTGGGACCGACACAACAGATGACTTCAGCCCCGTGGCAGCTTTCTGGTATCTTGAGGGTTCAGTAAGGTGGGGATGCACTAGAGACCCAGGACCATGGCAGGGAGGGTGGGGGGCTGGCACGGTGAATGCCCAGGAGGCCCAATGGTCACCATCAAGGCTGCAAGTTCTGAGCAGGACAAGTGGCCAACATGTCCCCATTTGGAATTCAAACTGTGTGACCTTGGGGCCGGCCCCGTGGCTTAGCGGTTAAGTGCATACGCTCCGCTATTGGCAGCCCAGGTTCGGATCCCGGGCGCGCACCGACCCACCACTTGTCTGGCCACACTGAGGCGGCGTCCCACATACAGCAACTAGCAGGATGTGCAACTATGACATACAACTATCTACTGGGGCCTTGGGGAGAAAAAGGTAAAAAAAAAAGGAGGAGCATTGGCAATAGATGTTAGCTCAGGGCTGATCTTCCTCACACACAAAAAAACCAAAAACCAAAAAGACTGTGTGACCTTGAGCAGCTATTGACACTTGCTAGGCCTCCGTGTCTTCATCTGCAAAATAACCGCGTCACTCACTTTGTCGAGTAAATGAGGTCACGGGGCCGAGTGCTCAGAGGCCCACCTGCCCCCCATCATGGTTCACCTAAGAGAGTCAGCTATTGCCAATACTACCAGCAGCACCATCCAGGCCTCAGGAGGGCCCCGCTGGGCTCACGCAGGGCATCATGGTAAGGTTCAGACCAGCAGAGGTCTATGGAGATGCACCGATGCACCGACAGCATCCAACTAGAGTGCTCTGGCTGTTCGCTGTGTAACTGATCACCCCTCAACTTAGTGGCTGAAAATAACAACAGTCTTTCCACCATCTCTGTTGCTGTAGGTCAGGAATTTGGGGAGAGCTGGGCGAGGTAGCTATGGCTTGTGGGTGTGCTGGAGCGGCACGGGCCAGCCTGGGCTTCCTCACAGTACGGTGGCCTCGGGGCAGCCAGAGGAGGTACAGGGCACCAGCCAGGGGTCCAGCAAACAAAGCAGAGGTGGTACTGCCTTTTCCAACCCTGCCTGGGAAGGCACGCGACTTCACTCCCAGTGCATTCTACTGGTTACAGTGGGTCACAAGCCCACTGCCTTTCGAGGGGAGGGGAGTCAGGCTCCACCTCTCGATGGGGGAGAAGAGGCAAGACGTTAGAAGAACGTGAGATATTGTTGAGGCCATCATTGGATGATGCAATGTGTCACAGACAGAGACTATGTACCGAGCATCCTGCCAATTTCCAAGCGCCCATTATCTTACTGAATTCTCACTCCGACCCTGGAGAGTTGGCATTATCATGCCCAAGTCACAGATGAGGAGGATGACAAGATAAGGAAGGTGGATCAAGCTGTTCTCTGCTAACACAGACCTACGGGGACGGACAGAGAGGTGTCTGCGGTAACTCCACACGAGGCGGGCTCTGGAGTAAAATTCAGAAGATGATGATGGTGACAGCTAATCTTCCCGAGGGCTGTGCCAGGTACCATTCTAATATACACGTAGAAACATGGAGTTGGAACTTTATCGGAAGAGCGGGGGTCTGTTGTGGAAATTCGTTCTTCTAAGGAGTGGTAGACACTGAAATACACGGACATGCCCCCAGTTGGACTTCGGATGAAAAAGAATGATAAAACTCAGAATCAGTGGCGGGGGGGCAGGGGCAGCTGCTCTCTTGGTGTGAGGATGGTTCTAGAGGCCAGGTAGACCTACATGTTGACCCAGAATCTACTTGTAAGAATTTATCCCAGGACGTATACAGATGGCTGCGTAAACATGCAGATGCAAGAATTTCCATTGTAGTTTGCTGTATACAGTTGCAAAATACCGCAAACACCTAAGTGGCTCTCAATAAAAAGATCAGACAAATACTCTGCAACTGTTAAAAAAAATGAGCTTGGGGCCGGCCCCGTGGCTTAGCGGTTAAGTGCGTGAGCTCCGCTACTGGCGGCCTGGGTTCGGATCCTGGGCGCGCACCAACGCACCTCTTCTCCGGCCACGCTGAGGCCGTGTCCCACATACAGCAACTAGAAGGATGTGCAGCTATGACATACAACTATCTACTGGGGCTTTGGGGAAGAAAAAAAGGAGGAGGATTAGGCAATGGATGTTAGCTCAGAGCTGGTCTTCCTCAGCAAAAAGAGGAGGATTAGCACGGATGTTAGCTCAGGGCTGATCTTCCTCACAAAAAAAGAAAAAAATGAGCTTAGCATGGAAAAAAGTTCCCTGGTTGTTACAGCACAAGGTCAGGTTGCAAGATGGTCTATTACTAAAGGCTATTTAAAACGCTGTACACCAAAACCTTAAATGGTGTTGGAAATATAGGGGTTTTTTCCTAATTTTTCTAGTAGACATGTACTCATATGATAATTTAACAACAAGGAAAAGAGTTTTTTTTAACAGCTCTTGGGGTCAAAATCCATAATTCTGGGAACATGTGTGGCTCTAACTGGGGTCAAGGAGGCCCTCTGTTCCCAAGGCATGGTGAGGCTGACTTTTGGGGTGGTTCTTGGGTTTACCCACAGCTTTTCTACATCCCCCTTGGCCCTCTGCAGGTTGTGTGGTCACCCTCTCAACTTGTACCTGCAATTCACAAGCCTCACTTGCCAAATGCCGGGGCTACTCCCGAGATGAGTGGCCCCTCCGAGCTCCTACATCTGGACAGCTCCGGTCTGGCTGACCTTGAGAGGGCTGAGGTCCCCGCTGGGGCACAGCTGAGCCACTCCTGGGCAGTTTCTGAGGCCTCCAGAAATATGCGTGGATATTTGCCCTAGATGGAAGGAAATACCCAGAGACTCTGACCCCTGATTCTGAAGGGTAAATTGCAGTTCTGCCTTTGGGTATGGGGCCTCTGCCTCCCAAGAGTTACAAAACACATGCTCATTGCAACACAAGTTTAAAAGCCAATGTACAAGTCCCTCCAACCCATCCCCAGGAGTCATTAAACTTTGGCAAGTATTGGTCCAGACTGTTCCATGAGTTACTTACACACACCCACTCTCCTTCCTTCTGTCTTTGATTCCCCAAATTGGTTCGTATCCAAATTCTTTTGCAACTTTGCATCTTCACTCTGTCCTATCTTGGTATGTGGCTTCCTACTACGTAGAAGTACTACAGTCATCCCTCAGTATCCGGGTGTGGGGATTGGTTCCAGGACCCGCCTCCGATACCAAAATCCCAGATGCTTAAGTCCCTTAGTTGGTGCAACCCACTGCAGCAGGGCTATTCAAACTTCTACTAAAAAGAGATCTGTCAAACTGCACTCAGAAAGAGTGTGTCATCTGCTCCCACCTAGAGTGTACAAAAGCATTTTTTCACTTCACTGTGCAGTGTCTGGAGGTTGTGTCTTAAATCTGGGCACCCAACGTGGTGCCCTGTGGAGCCTGTGTCCTGTTTCTTTACCTAAGTAGCTGCAGGAAGAGCTCAGGGGGGCACGGGGAGAACATCCCATCCTAAGACCCGGGCGCTGGGTGCCAGGCGCTTCTGAGGGCAGACCACCCAGCCCCTTCCTCAGCTCTGGGCAGAGAGTCACGGTTGAGAAGTGCAAACTTCAAGGCAAAAGAAACCTGGCAGTCAGCGTGGAATCCTTGCTCTCTGGTCAACCCTGACCATTAGCACGGGGGTTTGGGAGGGTGAGAATGGCCAGGATGGTGTTCTGGCCCCACTCCGAGCCCCCTAAATGCAGGCATTGCAGATGGAGCTGTTCCCCCGAAACCAAAGCAACGTCACTGGTGTCTGTGGGTTTGAACCCCGGCTCTGGCCCCTCTCTGAGTACATGACTCTCTACAGGTCACCTCACCTCTCGGGACCCTCCGTCTCCTCGTCTGTAAAACGGGGGTGATGCCAGATAAGCACAGTGCCTGACACACAAGAACGCCCAGCAGAAAACAACAGAAGGTCTCACACACTCCTCTCCATAAAAACACTTCCTCATTTCCAGCTTTCCTCTTTCCTTTCTTTGCCTTTTGTCAGAAAGCTTACCAGAACAATTCCTACCCTTAGAAACCTTTTTAATAAAATCAGAAAATGTCCAGGAAAGAGGCAATATATCATTATTTTAAGAGTTGGAAAGGAGAGATGGTTGGAAAAGGAAAGAGGACTCGACCTTCTGTGGGAGCTCCCTGCGCATCAACCCCCTGCCCTCATTAATCCATCCCTAGTATAGCAGCTCAGCATCTCCTTCCACCTGCTCCCACCTTCTCAGCCACCCGAGCAGCCAAGACCGCGGCTCCGTCATTTCCTCAACCCGAGAAATGCATCCGCCCGCGCGGGGCACCCCGGCCCAGGAAGCGCGCCCCCGGCTCCGCCTCGCCCCGGACCACCTGGGGGACAGAGCGTCCCCGTCGGGTCGTCTCGGGTGGGCCAACGGGCCCTACACCTCCGGCCTCTCCTCACCTGAACACACGCGCCCCCGCCCCAATCTCACCTGCGCGCACGCGCCCCCTGCCAACCTGAGCACGCATCTCCTCCCTGCCTGCGCATGGCCCCCCACACCTGCGCGCACATCCCACCAGACCTGGGTGCGCTCTCCCACCTGCGAGCACATCCCCCTGACCTGAGCACGCCCTCGCCCCCGTCCGCACATCTCCCCGGACCTGCGCGCGCCGCCTCACCCTGCGCGCCCCCGCCAGCTTCATCTGAGCGCCCCCCACCTGCGCCCCGCGCCCGCTCACCTGCGCGCCCCTCTCCGCACCCACCTCGCCTCCCGCAGTCCAGGCCTCTTGCCGCCCCGCGGCCCCGCCCCCAGGCTGAGGTGTTGCTGTAGACGACCAATCAGAGGCGGGCCCTGCCCGGCCGGGGGTCCTGCGCCCCGCGATTGGCTGTGGCGCCTCGCCCCACCCCCTGAGCTGACCCAGAGCCACCGCGCGCGCCACTCCGCGGCGGCGGCGCTGGAGATGGACAGCCCAGGGCCCGCCCCCCGGATCAGGCCCGGCAGGGGCGGGGTCTGGCCCGGGGCGGCCACGTGAGCCCCACCCAGTCCCTACAGTGCTCCGCTCGTCCGCCCGTGGTCGTGTGCCGGCTGCTTAGCTCCCCGTGCCTCAGTTCCCTCTTCTGCCAAGGAAGCTTTACAGGCGCGCGGCAAACACAAAGCGTCTAGTGTCCAGGTGCTGGGTCCACAGCAACGCACAAAACAGACAAGATCCCCGCTCTTAGCGCTCACATTGGGGAAGGGGCGGCAGTAGTCAATAAACGATCGAGTGAGTATATAGGGTGTCAGATGGTGAAAAGTGGGATGGAGAAGATTAAAGCAGAGTAAGAGATTGGGTGTGTGGGTAGCAGTGTTATTGTGGGGTGTCTGGGAGGGCTGCCTCCTAGGAAGTGACCTGGAGATGGCGTTTAGGGTAGGGATCACGCCTGTGCAGAGATGCAAGGGGAGGAGGCAGCAGGGTGGGGCAGAGGGAGAAGTCTCCATGCATGCCCCTCGCTGGGGTCAGCCACATGGGGAAGCTCTGGTGACCAGGGAGCCCCTCAGAGGTGTCCCCCGGCAGGAATGGCCAAACCATATGCCCCTGCCTCCATCAGTCACTGGACCCGAGCCACACTTGCCAGGGCATGACCTTGGGCGGGGCAGCTGTACGCCCCAGGCAGCCCCTGGAGGGGTGGGCAGCCAGAGGTGTCTGCTGACCCCACTCCCAACACCTGGGGCACCGGTCTTCCTGGCAGAGGGATCTGGTCGACACGTCTCTGTGTCTCTCGGAGAGACATTTATACATCTTTCTGGCAGTTTTTTATTTTGAAAAATGTCAAATATACAAACCAGTTGAATATATAGTAAAATGAACACCCGCATACCGGGATTCAGCGGCTGTCAACAGTTTGCCACATTTACTTTGTGTGTATGTGTGTGTGTGTATGTGTATCCACCTCCTTTTTTCCCTCAACCATTTGTTAGCCTCAGATGATACCTTCCTCCTAAATACTTCAATATCTGTCTCCTAAAAACAAGGACATTCTCCTATGTTACCAAAATAAAATGACCACACTGAAAATTTGACACCAATGCTATTATCTAATATATTGTCCATATTCAGTTTCCCCGGTTGTCCCAATAATGTCCTTTATAGCTTTTTTTAAAAACCCAGGATCTAATTGGGAAACCACACTGTGCATTTAGGTGGTCATGGCTCCTTAGTCTTCCTTAATCTAGAGTGCTGCCCCGGTCTTTATATTTTGTTTTATTGTATCTTTTTGGTCTTTCATGCTGTGACAACTTTGAAGAGTCAAGGCTAGCTTTTTCAGCATGTCTCTTGATTTGGATTTGGCCGTTTTCCTCTTTGCGTTTAATTCTGCATTTTTAAGCAGGATATTATACTACACAGATGACGTGATGTGATGAAAATAGTGTTTTCACATATTGAGGTATACGGGGAAGCCATTCTGGTTTAACCCTGATTCGGCCTACAACTTATTTTTCCCAGAGCAGCTTGATTTATGGCCCGCCACACATGCGTTGTACATCTGCTTCAAACATTTTCCCAAAGCAAAGAATGCACCCTTTAAAGATAGGGATGGGGGGCCGGCCGAGGGGGCATAGTGGTTAAGTTCACTTGCTTTGCTTCAGTGGCCTGGGGTCCGTGGGCCTGGAGTCCGGGCTCCGACCTACACACCAGTCATCAAGTCATGCTGCGGTGGCATCCCACATACAAAATAGAGGAAGATTGCCACAGATGTTAGCTCAGGGACAATCTTCCTCAAGCAAAAAGAGAAGGATTGGCAACAGATGTTAGCTCAGGGACACTCTTCCTCACCAAAAAAAAAAGATAGAGACAGATGTCTCTCTTTCTCTTTCTCTCTGATGCCAATACCAGTACTTCTTTGATGATAAGCTTTTCTTCCCAGAGAACCGAGGTCAAGTGGACCTGCTGTGTATGTGCTAAACTGCAGCAAAACATCTCCTTGTGACTTTGGGGGAAAAAAAATTGTATTCCTATTATGCTTAATGTATGTTCTTTGGTCTGAAATGGTATATAATCGCGCTGTAAACCACACTTCCCCAGAGTGCTTTCTTCCCTGGGGAAGAGAACACATCTGGGCTTGCCCTCAACATTAGCCCATTAAATATCTCTCTTATCTGTAGATGGGTTGATTATTTGTGTCGACACATGCCTTCTTGCGTTATATCGGGAGTCAACACAGTGTCTCTTGTCCCATTGTCTGGTAAGTTTGATTGTGTGGTTCAGGTGATTTCTGCCAGAAGTCTCCCTTTTTCCTCTTGTGAATGAGTAACCTGTGGATGCTCTGAGACTGTGTAAATATGCTGTTCCCAAAGAACCTTTCACCCAGTCATTGAGAATTTAATAATGACTCTTGCCTGAATCACTTACTTCTTGGTGCAAATGGGGTGATTTTCTAATTTCATTATCCTTTCAGCATTTATTAGTTGGCATTTTTCTGTGAAGAACTTCCCTCTCTTATTTAATTTAATTTTTTGTCAGTATGGACTAATTTTTTTTTTATTCATTGAGTTATTGTAACCAAGGGAAAAGGGGCTCATTCTGCTTGCCGTAATCCAGTGCCAATTAATTGCAAACAAGCCAGTGGTTGCAAAAGGAAAGTTTATACGACTAGCTAGCATAATTGGAAGATGGCGGACTAGTGTCCTAAAGAACCATCTTAAAATGATACAGAATTTAAGGCAGTTGTATAGGGGAAATGGGCAGGGAAGGAGGGGGTTTAGGGATGTTGACCATCTGTTTTGACGAACTTCAAGGTGCCACATTATCTCTTTCTTCTGTCATTCGTGATGGGTACCAATGCAGAGTTTTTCTTTCTGGAGGTCGTCATGTTCCTGGAGAACTCAGAGAATAAGGTTATCATCTTATCACAGCTGGGAGTTATACGTAAGCAAGAGTCACAGAACTAGCAGAGCATGTATTTTGCAAAAGTGAGAGGTGCTTAATCATCGAGGCTACGTGCAGGCAGGATTACATTCTTAGAAACTAGTGAGTAAGGATCATAGTTACAATATTGCTTCCTTTCCCTAAGATGGCTTCCCTCATGCTAACTTAAGATCTAGCTGTTACCTTACCATCCTGTACCCTGTGGAAATTAATAAAAGAAACCTTAACCAAATTGGAGTCGGGAAGGCCTGTAGGGGGAGCCCTCACACCCTGTCACACATGGTCAATTACACAAACCAGGAAGAGGCTCAGCTATCCTTCTGGACGGAAGTACAACTACACTAAGAAGGAAGATTTCTCTCCCCATCCAGCAACAGCCCAGCCAATGAGAAGCTGTTGTCACCCTGAACCGCTCCTTTCCCCAAATGGACTTTCCTTTAGAACAGCCCCTCCCTACTCCTCCTTTTTCTCTATAAAGCCGCTTCCGTTCTTTCTTATCTGAATCTGCCTATGGTTTGCCGTAGCATGCACATCTCGAATTGCAATTCTTTGGGCTATTCCCGAATAAACTCGTTTTGAAATAAAATAACAGGCAAATTTGCTTTTTAAGTTGACAATGTGAAAACCTATATATGTATGGCAGAGGTAGCATTGCAAACCAGGAGAAAAGGTTGGACTATGCCATCAATGATGGCGAGCTGGTTATTCATATGGAAAAAAAATTGGATTCCTACCCTAAGTGGACTAGGGGGTGCAATGTGAAAAAGAAAAGCTGTTAAACTGCTGGTAGTGAATAGGTACAAACACTTGGGAGAAGAAATTTGGCAATATTTAGTAAAGTGGAACATGCGCACACCCTGCTACTCAGGCACGCTGCAGGTGGTGCAAACCCTGCAGAAACTGGCAGCTACGGGTGCGGAGAAACCATAGGTGGCCCCGAAGGAGACACCTATGGGAACGAGAGCAGCAGTGCGTGTGTGTGCAAGCGCGTGCGTGTTGGCACAATGCTGCTAATAACTTAAATGGCCGTCGGTTACTGAATGGGTAAAGTGTGCTTTATTCCTACAACGGAGCACGAAACTGCAGAAAAACAAGGAAAAGGATGTATCTAATATTACAGGGAAAAATCGAGTTGCAGAAGCACATTAAGGTGCAGTTTATGGGGAGATGTGGAATAAAATAGAAGGGTGGGGACAGTTTGGCGGGCCCGCCCGCCCACCTGCGCTCCAGGACCTGGCGACTCTCCCACCTGCCAGGGTCAGCGTCCAGGCGGCGCCGGCGCAGTGGGCGGGGGCGGGGCGCTCGGCGGGGACGCGCGCGTCGGCGGCCCTCCCTGCTGCGCAGGCGCGGCCGAGAGCTCCGCGGGCGGGGCGGGGCGGGGCGGGGCCTGACGCCGCGGCTCTGCGGTCCAGTGTCCGCCAGGCGCGGCCGGAGGGGGCAGGGCGACCCGGAAGGGCTCGCTGCAGGGCCGCCTGTCTCCCCAGGACAGGAGAACCCGCTGTCCGGCTGGCATCCTCCCCAGGCGACTGCGGCCAGCATGGGCCGGAAGGTGACAGTGGCCACTTGCGCACTGAACCAGTGGGCCCTGGACTTCGAGGGCAATTTGCAAAGGATTTTAAAGTGTGAGTCTGGGGGCGGCCGGGGACGGACAGGAGGAGGGGCGGAGGTCCACTCTTGCTCGTGACGCACACGCAGCCTTGCTGTGCAGAAACTCTCGCAGCGGGGGCCTGGGGACAGGTAAGACAATAGGATAATGACACGCCTGCGTGAGTGCCCAGGTCCTCCTCTCGAAAGGGGGGCGGGGTTTACAGTGCCTGGGGACACGTGGTATGTGCACGTAGTATTTTAGAGAAGCCTGGCCGGTGGAGGTGGAGAGGGGAGGGCTGGGGCCTACCTGTCCCTGAATATTTCTGGGGTCCCCAGTGGCATATTTAGAGCTGAGCTGCCCATCCTCGGAAGTGTTTAAGGGGAGAGAATGGCCAGCCCCCGGGAAGGAGGTTGTGAAGAAGTGTCCTACAGTGGTGGTCTCTGGGGCCTGAAGACCTTCGTGGTTGGTGGACATTTGGAGAATTCCACCCAAAGAGGGAAGTGGAATAAGGGGTAAGCCCGTGAGCTTAGAGACTAGGGAGTGGTGGTGTGGGCTCCCCATATAGTTATCGCTTGCACTGGCTCACTTTCGAGAGTGAAAGTTTGCACTATTCATTTGCACTATTCCTATTTACCCCTCAAGTGGGGCCCCCCTGGGCAGCCCGGCAAGTGTGGCCACCCCACGTTGTCTTGTCATGAGCAGCTTCCTGCAAGAGGGTTTTCCAAGAGCAGGAATGGAAAAACAGGATGATTCAAGTGAGGGCATCTTATCTGCCATGTGCCTTGGACTTTCATCCTTTTTATTTTTTTCATATCAACCTGCTTTCCTTTCGTCAGAGCTCAGAGCAAATCTAGTTGGGGTGAAGAGAGGTGGTCTTGGGTGGCCCCAGCTGAGCCTCCCCTTCGCTGGCCTGTCCTCCCCAGAGTCCGCTTGGAAGCTGCTGCCCAAACCTGGAGGTGGATGGTGCCTGGGGCTGCTGCCACTGCAAGTCCCGCCTTCTCCCTGCACGGGGTCTTCCACGTCTGCTTGTTAATAAACTGCCAGGCTGTGACTTCTTTCTCCTCCTCTGGGGTGCTAAGGGCCTTGCCTGCTTCTCGTTTCTTGCAGGTGTAAGCAGGGTCTGGAGATCACGGAGCGCTTTCTTTTCTTGTTTGGTTTTTTATCATACCTACCGCAGCCTTTGACCAAGTTGTAGGTGCTGAAATTGACCTTTTCTTTCTCTGTGCGTGTAGGTATTGAAATTGCCAAACACAAAGGAGCGAGATACAGGCTTGGACCCGAACTGGAGATATGGTGAGAGCAGAACGCACAAACGCCCCAGGGTGGGCAGGTAGAGGTGTCTCCGTCAGCTCCCCTTGGCCGAAGGGGCAAGGAAGGTGGGGGCTGATATTGAGCACTGCGGATATGGGGGTCCATTTAGGAGACCATCTGTGTGTGGGCCTGCTTCGCACCATCAGACAAGAGCAGGCCCAGCAAGGCTGGGTGATCCTAGATCCCTGTGCCGAGTAACCAGGGGAGCTGAGTTCTACCGGGCCACGGCTGATTTCAAAGCTGGGCTGCTTCTGTTTTACCATCACCCTTCCCAGGTCATCAGGTTCACATCTGGCCGTGAACTGTCTGTCTCAGCATCTTTCCGTAAGTGAGTGTAGGTGATCCCTTCCGCTCTGCCTTTTTGCAATAATCGGGAAAGCTGATTCCTTGATTCTCCTCTTGTCTCTTATTCAAAAACAATCAGTTTGTTGCCGCGCTGTGAGTCTCGTACGAGCTATGGTTCTGTTCTGACTTCGGGTCAGCTGCCCTGTGGGCTTCTATTCCTGTTTGTCTTTGTGGCTCCTGCCCAGTCGTGGAATCTGAAGTCTCTCCTCCGTCCGTGCCCCCTGCCTCGGTTCATTCTTGTTTCTGCACTTAGGGTTTGCAGACAGGACCTTCTCTCGGGCGTTTTTGTATTAGTCCTTGGAGCAGCTTTCTCTGTCCTTTCCAGTTCATTTTCCTCGGTAGGTTGATTTCTCTTCTTGGAATCCTGACTTCATCTCGGGCTGTGTCTCCCATAATATCCAAGAGCATCGACACCCCTCCGTTAGTTTGTTCCTTAAGAAGTTCCCCGCCTGACTGCCAGGACCCTGGGAGCCTGGGTGCCCAAGATCGGGCAGCTTTAGTGACCTTTGCTCCTGATTTCCTGCTTGGTCTCTCTGTTCTGTCCCCCGCTCTGGAGGGGCTGCAGTCACCAGCCCAGTCCTCCTGGCATAATCGCTGTCCAGACACTTCCAGGGTAGGGCCTCATTCCTTTCTTTGCCCTCTTCTTCACCCCGCCAGCCCGCCGATCCCGGGATGGTATATCCGTGTGAAGCAGGGGTGAGGGCCCAGCTGAGCTGGGCTCCAGACGGTTTAGGGTGTGCTGAGCAGGCTCTCATTTGCCATCTGCAGCAGTTTACAGAGAGGAAACTGAGGTGGGAGAGGAGCCACGTCCTTCGCTGAGCACACCCTCTTCCTGTCCCTGCCGGTGCAAGTCCAGCTCCCACCCCAGAAGGGGCACCTGGGAGGAGAATGAGGGGCCGCTGCCCCTAGGGCGCCTGCCTCATGGTTCCGCAGGTCCTCCCCCGGAGAGGCCAGCTGTTTTATTTGAGCCAGTTTTGTAGGCTTTGTAGATGGAGGGCTGCCACCCAAAATGGGCCCCGGCACTTCCTGATCAGCCCCTGTTGTAAGATGCCCTTGCGCTTGCTGGGCAGCTGCAGGGGTGAGAGCTCGGTGGATGGCTGGGCATCAGGCAGCAAGGGGTCTGGCGTTGCAATGCTATTTGGTGTCACGTGCGGCCTGGGCGCTGCCAGGGAGTGAAAACTCGTGAAACAGGAGTCTATCTGCTGGAGAGGAGAGGACCTCCAGGTCTCCATCCCTCACGGGGCACCTCCTTGACCCCGTTTTCATCTGAGAACCAGAGCCACAGGCCGAGAGGGATGCTTTCCAGGCATGAAGAATGGCAAATGCCAGTTTGGGGGTTTCTGTTTGTGTGGGCAAAGTTTGTTCAGCATTTGAAACGTCACGTCTCGGCTGCTGCGCCGTAGAAAGGAAGACTTGTGAAAGATTTAAAAGTGGTTTACAAGTGCTCTGTGTTTTATTATGGGAACCTCCATCCTAAGAGATTGCTCTCAACCCAGTCTTCACATTTTATGACATCCCTGAGCATTGTGTGAGTTTTCTGGGGCTGCTGTGACAAAGTCCCACAAGCTGGGTGGTTTAAAACAGCGGGAATTTACTCTTTCACAGTTCAGGAGGCCAGAAGTCCAAAATCAGGGTGTCGACAGGGCCCTGCTTCCTCCGAAGGCTCTAGGGGGAGATGCTTCCTGCCTCTTCCTGCTTCCAGCTCCCAGTCCCTGGGCTTGTGGCCGCCTCCCTCCAGTCCCTGCCTCCCTCTTCACAAGGCTGTCCCTCTTCTCCGTGTCTTTGCCTCCTTCTGTCTCTTATAAGGACGCTTGTCACTGGACTTAGGGCCCACCCAGATAACCCAGGATCATCTCATCTCGAGATCCTTAATTTAATTACATCTGTGAAGACCTTTTTTCCACGTGAGGTCACATTGACCAGTTCTGGAGGTTAGGACATAGACATCCCTTTTTGGGGGATGCCATTCAGCCCCCTGCAAACATCTAGAGTGGGAAGCTCAGGGGCGGCTGTGCGAGTGGCGTTTTGAATGGTTGTTAATGACGTTCCTTGCCTGAAGAATGTTTTCCTGTGGGTCTAGCTTTGTTTCTTTCACATCCTTTTCTTACAGATCAGTGTGGTTTTGGCCACGTTAAAGGTTATAAAAAAGAAAAAGTCTAAGAGCAGACACTTCTTGACAAGAGAGAGGATTTCTCCCAGTAACTTAAAACTAAGAGAAATGGACAGGGGCCCAGTGTTTCTTAATTTCCAATAAAATGCATGGCTTTTTGTAGCTGTGGTTCTAACTCTGGCTGCACAGTAGGATCACGCTAGAGGCTTTAAAAAGATAGCAATGCCTGGGTTGCACCCCTGCACGCTCTAACTCGATTGACCTGTAGGCCCCCGCCCCCACCCTGGCCTGGGGTCACCTGGTAGGTCTCTGGGCCTCACCTGCCTGCTCTCTCCCCTCCGCAGTGGCTACGGATGTTGGGATCATTATTACGAGTCGGACACCCTCTTGCATTCGCTCCAAGTCCTGGCTGCCCTGTTGGAATCTCCGGTCACTCAGGATATCATCTGTGACGTGGGAATGTAAGTGGCCACATGAGCGTGTGACAAGGCAAGCTCCTTGCTTCAGGGATGTGGAATCTGCACGTTTCAAAAGCTACCAAAGGCCTCATGTTGAGAAGTGGGTTTTGTTCCTTCCCCAGCCCCACACACACCTAATCCCGCCAGTGGAGGCAGCTCTTGGAAGCAGTTTTTTTCTGTTCTTCCAGAAGCTCCTATGCACGTGTGAACACACTTCGCACAAGTGGGAGCATAGTGTTCACTCTGTCATGCATATAGCACTTTCTTCATTTAATGCTAAGTCTTGGGTTGGTTCCATGTCACTCTATATTGACATGCTGATCATATGGTTCCAGATGGTGCAGGTTCCATATCGTGTATGTTCTATAGGTGTAGGTCCATAGGTGTAGGTTCCGTACGTGTAGGACCATATGGTGTAGGTTCCGTAGGTATAGATCCATAGGTGTAGGTTCCGTAGGTGTAGGTCCATATGGTGTACGTTCCATAGGTATAGATCCATAGGTGTAGGTTCCGTAGGTGTAGGTCCATATGGTGTAGGTTCCGTAGGTATAGGTCCATATGGTGTAGGTTCCGTAGGTATAGGTCCATATGGTGTAGGTTCCGTAGGTATAGATCCATAGGTGTAGGTTCCGTAGGTGTAAGTCCATTTGGTGTAGGTTCCGTAGGTGTAGGTCCATAGGTGTAGGTTCCATACGTGTAGGTCCATATGGTGTAGGTTCCGTAGGTGTAGGTCCATATGGCGTAGGTTCCATAGGTATAGATCCATAGGTGTAGGTTCCGTAGGTATAGGTCCATATGGTGTAGGCTCCTTGGTATAGATCTATAGGTATAGGTTCCTTAGGTGTAGGTTCTATAGGTGTAGATCCATAGGTCTAGGTTCTGTAGGTGCAGGACTATATGGTGTAGGTTCCATAGATGTACGATCCATAGGTATAGGTCCATATGGTATAGATTTCATAGATGTAGGTATATAGGTATAGGTCCATGTGATGTAGGTTCCATAGGTGTAGATCCATATGGTGTAGGTCCATATAGTGTAGGTTCCATAGGTGTAGGTATATAGACGTAGGTCCATATGGTGTAGGTTCTATAGGTAAAGGTCCATATGGTGTAGGTTCCGTAGGTGTAGGTACATAGGTGTAGGTATATATGGTATAGGTTCATATGTATAGGTGTAGATCCACAGGTATAGGTTCATATGGTAAAGGTCCATATGTTGTAGGTTCCATAGGTGTAAGCACATAGGTGTAGGTATATATGGTATAGGTTCCATAGGTGTAGGTTCCATATGGTGTAGGTCCATGTGGTGTAGGTACATAGATGTAGGTATATATGGTATAGGTTCCATAGGTGTAGGTTCCATATGGTGTAGGTTCATGTGGTGAAGGTCCATGTGGTGTGGGTCCATATGGTGTAGGTTCTATCGGTCTAAGCACATAGGTGTAGGTATATATGGTATAGGTCCATATGGTGTAGGTTCTATAGGTATACGCACATAGGTGTAGGTGTATATGGTGTAGGTTCCATACGTGTGGGTTCCATATGGTGTAGGTTCAGGTGGTGAAGTTCCATATGGTAAAGGTCCATATGGTGCAGGTTCTGTAGGTGTAAGCACATAAGTGTAGGTATATATGGTGTAGGTCCATGTGTAGGTTCCATAGGTATAGGTACATAGGTGTAGGTATATATGGTATAGGTTCCATAGATATAGGTTCCATATGGTGTAGGTTCGTGTGGTGAAGGTCCACGTCGTGTAGGTTGCATAGGTGTAGGTCATATGGGTAGGACTCTAGCCCGGTGCTATTCTAGTGTGTGTCTGATCCATACTGGGCAAAACCAAAGCCCACTGATGGACTTGTATGTTGTTTCTGTTTACTGCTTCAGTTCTGTCTTGTCTGATGTGAATATCGCCACCGTTGCTGTCTTTTTCTCAGCATCTGCCTTTCATGTGTTCTCCCACTTCATTTTCAGCCTCGCTGTGACGTCTGCTTAGTAGCCCATAGATGGGCTTTTTAATCCAATTTGTTCACATTTATTATGATTCATGATATGCAGACTGTGTTCATTTCCTATCGCTGCTGTGACAAATTACCACAAATACAAAACACATGTTGTTTGTCTTTTGTTTCCAGAGGTCAGTGTCTAAAATGAGTCAGCAAGGCTGGTTCCCTCTGGAGGCTCTTGGAGGAGAATCTGTTTCCTGCCTTTTCCAGCTTCTGGAGGCTGCTGCATTCCTTGGCTTGTGGCCCCTTCCTCCACGTTCAAAGCCAGCAACGCATCACTCCACCCCTGCTTGCATCGGCACATCTCCTTCTCTGACTCCGCCTCTTTCCTCGTATAAGGACCCTTGTGATTATATTGGGCAGCCCCGGATAGTCCAGGATACTCTTCCCATCTTGAGATCTGTAACTTAGTTATCACATCCACAAAGTCCCTTTTGCCATGTAAAGTTCCAGGAATTAGGACGTGGACATCACTGGGGGGCCGTTATTCAGCCCACCAGATGAACTGATTCTGGTCACTTTATTAAGTTTCCTAGTCATCCGGTTTTCTTTCTTTTATTGTCTTTTTTGTTTTGTTTTGTTTTCTTTGCTCCACTTTTCTCTGCTGGCTTTGAATTTATAATCCCATTTTTATTTTTCTAGTTTTTACCCTTAAAGTGTTAGCAATCATATTTGAAGATATTTTTCTTCTGAAATCTAGCATTTATCTGGATCTGTAATTTCCATTGAACAAAACAACAGTTATATCATGATGTCATTGATATCTGCCATCTGGAATTGTCTTTCCAAGTTATCCTCCAGGAAAAAGGCACCCAGTCACGTTCCAGGCCTCTGTGGTTGGAGGCACGTTACCCTTAGCTCTGATCACGAGGGCTAGCTCTTACAAACAAAGTAAAGAAAATCTTAGAGTGATGGGTAGTTAAAAAAAAAAAAAAAAACTATCTTATTTATTTGCTTTCATTACTTACGGAGTTGAACACTTTTTCTATTTGTTGGTCATTTGTGACACTGTTGCCTTGTTCTTTTGCCTATAATTGAAGTGTTTGTGTCTAATTTAAGAGTTCTTTAACTATGAAAGATACTGTTGGTTTGCCAACTGGCTCCCATAGATGGAAGGCAAAGAGAGATGGAAGAAATAGTAACCGAGCAAAAAGGGGCTCGTTCTGCTTGCTGCAATCCAGTCCCAATTAATTGCAAACAAGCCAGTGGTTGAGAAAGGAAAGTTTATACGATCAGCTAGCATAATGGGAAGATGACAGACAAGTGTCCTAAAAAACCGTCTTAAAACGATACAGAATCTTGAGGCATTCATATAGGGGAAATGGATAGGGAAGGAGGGGGTTTAGGGATATGGATCATCCAGTGTGACGAACTTCAAGGCACCTCATTCTCTCTTTCTTCTGTCATCTGTGACGGGTACCAATGCAGAGTTTTTCTTTCTGGAGGTCGTCGTGTTCCTGTGGACTCAGAGAGCAAGGTTATCGTCTTATCACAGCTGGGAGATATACGTAAGCAAGAGTCACAGAACTAGCAGAGCATGTATTTTGCAAAAGCAAGAGGTGCTTAAGCATTGAGGCTGCATGCAGCCAGAGTGCCTTCTTAGAAACTAGTGAGTCAGGGTCATAGTTACAATATTGCTTTCTTTCCCCAAGATGGCTTCCCTCAGGCTAACTTAAGGTCTAGCTGTTACAGAAAGAGGCAGGCCACCCCAGATTGGCAGGTGGCAGGTTTAATAAGCCAGGGGACTTACATAGGAGGCTTGTCTTGGGCGAATGCAAGATGAGTAGGTCTCTGCATCTGCGTGCCAGCATCCTAAAAGTTGACAGAAAGGCCTTACCTGGGTTCAGTCACGTCTACTGTCCAGATAGTCTCAACAACACATCACTATCTCAAGGCTGTGCCCTTTGGGCATCTTCTAGCACGGGGAAGACAAGCAGAACGCACATTCCAAGGACAGGGGCGGGGGTGAGGAGCCTCTGGTTGCCTGGGACCCAGCTGGAGGGTCAGCCGGTGGTCACGTTCTCTCCGTGACCTCCTCCCACAGATGTCAGCCTGTTCCCACATAGGGTAAAAATACTTTTCCTTGTACGTCGTTTGCTATTTCATTTTGGTTATGTTTTAAGCTTTAAATTTTTGTAGTGCTTTTTACTTGTTAGAGAGGCTGACTCCAGTTAGAGATCAGATATTCACTGTGAGTCTCTGTTTTATTTAAGATATATGTTTACCTCCTGCTCTGTACACGTTTCGTACGATGTGAACACAGCGTGTTTTGGTTTGGCTCCGGTGAGGAATAGAAACTGTAATGATGTGCGTGGTTCATGTGGCTTTCCGTGTCTGGCCAGGACTGAGGGGGGTGGTGGCCCCGTTGCGTCCTGCCCTTTCATCCCCATTGGGAGGAAGAACCAAGGTCAGCGTGACTTGGCCAGTGCACAGCTGGGTTTGGACCCCCGGCCACCTGACTTGAAAGTCCACACTTTTAACAGAGCAGTGAGCGGATCTGTTAGCGCCTGGCCCTGGGCCTGTGGAACCAGCAGTGCCCAGGCCAATTGCTGCTGCCCTGCAGCCTGCATTCTAGAAGGGGCTCAGGTCAGGAGAGGTGCTCTGAAGGAGGACTGGGAAGGTGCAGGGGCTAGTGCAGGGCCAGTAGGGGATGGAGAGATGACATGGTGGCAGGACGTGAGCAAAGGAGGAAGGCAGCCACTGGAAGGTCTGAGAACATTCCGGGAGGAGAGGGAAGAACCCTGAGCAGGGAATGACTTTGTGCTCATTTTAGGAGATTCTCTCCCGTTTTAGAGTCTATGCCGTGGCAGAAATGGAACGTTTCGGCTTGTTTTTAACTTTGATTTGAGGAAGCTACAGAGGAGCCCTCTGATCCTCTTAAAGGACCCGAGGAGGCATTGAAATAGAGGTACGATTGTGCTGTTTGCAGACAAGTGTGTATGTCCCTCTCTCTGCAGGCCCGTGATGCACCGGAACGTCCGCTACAATTGCAGGGTGATATTTCTCAACAGGTAGGTGGCCTCCAGGAGCACAGTGACCAGTGTGCCAGGCTCTGGGGGACCGTGGACACTTGTGCTCGTGCCCTGGGACATGGTCCCTGGGAGCTGTGTGTTGGGAGGTCTCTTCCAGAAATACCAGGTCCTTAGAGAGGGCCGATGCGACTCAAGTGGCACTGCTCCCGGTCTCTGCCACCAGTGACACCTTCAGGTCTTAGAAAGGGGCTGGGGGGTTGGGGACACACGGTCCTGTTGCCAGGAGGTCATTCGAGGGAGGGTGGGCTTGTAATGTCCCCTGGCAGACCCTGGACATCAGCTGACCACACAGTGCACACCTGCTGGGTCTGAGCCACTCTAGCATTGTCGACCGTCAGCGCTGGACGGCCCCGCGGGCTGCTCCTTGTTCCCGGGCCCGTTCGTCTCAGAAGCAGTCTTGTTCCCCTGCCTGTAGGAGGATCCTGCTCATCAGACCCAAAATGGCCTTGGCAAATGAAGGCAACTACCGAGAGCTGCGCTGGTTCACCCCGTGGTCCAGGACTCGGTGAGTCACGGTCGTGAGGTGTGACCACTCCTTGAGTGTTTATGAAGCATCTTTGCTGTATGTCACCTTGGTGCAGATGGTGGGGGGTACACAAGAATTCAAGGCATAGTCCCTGCCTCCTGGTACCTGTCATTTGGATAGGGCTATTTTGATGCTGCCAGTTAAATTATAGCCAGTGTATCACAGATCACATAAAACTCTCACTCGTCAGTCACCCATCACCGGTCATTTTAAGTGCAGTATCACTTACATCTTGTGTGATCCTGTGTATCAGGGTTTCTTAGCTCCAGCCCAGCTGCTTTGGGGCTGGATCATCCTTGTAGGGGGCTGTCCTGTGCATGGAAGGGTGTGGAGCAGCACCCCTGGCCTCCCCAGTGAGATCCGTGACAACCAAAAATGTCTCCAGGCTTCGCGAAATGTCCCCTGGGGGCAACATCATCCCTGGGTGAGAAGCCCTGCCCTGTATTCTTGTGACAATTGTTCCTGTTCATTGTTGCTGCTATTGTGAATGGAATCTTTCACGTTATGTTTTTAAATGGTTAATCGTTTTGTGTTGGAAAGCTTTACATTTTTGCTTGTTGCTTTTGAAATGGACCGCCTTACTGTATTCCCTTACCGTTATTCTCTCTCTGGGAGTTATTCTATTGATTTTCTTCGTTTTTTTTCCAAGTAGAAATTATATAAGATACCACTATTTTACTTCCCCTTTTCGATATTGACATCTCTCAGTTCATTTTCCTAACAACTTTTGTTGGCCAGCATTTCTAGAGCAACATTCTAGATAATTTCTAGAACAAACGTCTCTGATAATCGGCGTTTTTGTCTTTTTCCTGACTTTACCTGGAAACCTTTTCCTGTTTTTGCGTTTGGTTTCAGATTTATATCCATCTCTAAGTATTTTTACTTTGGGGTTTTAAAATTAATTGAGAATGGATGTTGAATTTGTCAAATATCTTAGCAACGTTGAGATGAATATAGAGTAAATCTCTGTGTGTCTAGAATAAACTCCAGATGGATGCAGTACCTTACACTTTGTTTCAATTTGCTAATATCTATTCAGAATTTTCCTCTCTTTTCCAGATTTAGGTGCCAGTATTATGCTAGTTTTTAAAAAAAAAATTAAAAAAATTTTCCTGTGCTCTGAACACTTTATTATAGGAATGATGTATCAAATAACAATATGGCTACAATTCTCTTTAAAACTTAGGAATGATGTATCAAATGATATTTACTTTTAAATTTTTATTGAGGTATAAATAACATGCAATAAAATATGCAGATTTTAGTGTTTTGTTTTTGACAAACGTGTGCCTTTGTGCGATCACCACCCTGAAGAAGAGACATTTCCATCACCCCAAAGTCCTCTCTGCCCCTTGCCAGTGGATCCCCTCCCCCAGGATTAGTTTTGTCTTTTCTTAGATTTTATACAAATGGAGTCATATGTGTACATTCTTTCTTAACTGGTTTCTTTTGCTTAATGTGAGGCTTTTGAAATTCACCCAGTAGTTTGTCCTTTGTATGGTACAAATAGTTTGCTCTTTTATATAATAATGCGGTTTTAAAAGTCCTAAATAATTCCATAAGCTTGCTAACAAAACAACCCCCCCCCACTGTGCCCCCTACCCGTCTCCGAGCCCGGCTCCCCGGGAGCCGCCCTTCTCAATTTTTCGCCCTTCTCCCCTAACCTCTGAGTTTTGCTTCCATATTTCTAAATAACATGCATCTGTTGCCATATTGTGGCTTCCTTCTCTGGAAGAACAGGATTGAGCACACACAGCCCCCACCTCCAGTCTCTGTCCACTGCCCCTTCCTAATATGGACGTGCTAGGTTTTCTGGTTACATCACACCTCAGGCTGTGTTCTGAGTCTGCGAAGTTTGCCCTTCCTCCTGCCAGAGTCAACCACACTTCACGTTCTCCTTGCCCTCTGTCTCTGGTGTCTACACTGACTCATCGACACTCCTCCCATCCCACAGGGCAGACGGTCAGTCCCGCCCTCCTGCCCCAGTCTGTCCCCGGGCCTGCCGAGCAGCTGTCATCCCCTTCCCGTCCCAGTTCCTAGGACTCCTCTGCCCTCTCCCCTGGGTTTGATCAGCCTCCGGGATCGACTGTCTTTCTTTGTCAGTCACTCATTTGCTGGAACACAGCTTCCAGTACCTTTCTACCGTTCTCCACCACCAAGCAATTAACTCAGTTCTGACACTGTTATCCTGGAGAGAGTGTCAGATTCCACAGGTTAAGAGGGTCCCACAGGTTAAGGCTCAGTCCTACAAGACAACCCCTCTGCCCACTTCAGACGCCAGTCGCATCCAGGCTGTCACCTTGTTGACACAAATAATCCATAATCAATCTATAAATCAAAATTGAGGTGAGTGTATGATGAGCCAGATCTGAGAACTAGCCTGGGGCCTTTGGAAAGAAGGGCACTGAAGAAGTGGGGTGTACAGAGCAGTTATACGCCGTCTTGGAACAAAGAGCGTACTTCACATATGATAGGAATGTCCCTTTTACAGTCGTCATGAGATGCTTAGCTGTCAGCAGATCAGTGGTCAGCAGGTCAGTGGTCACAAGGTGAGCACAGCAGGTTGGTAATTAATCCTTAGTTCCCTGGAAGAGATGCTTATCCTTAAAGAAATACTGATATGGGGGGAAGCTGCATCCCTATCTTTAAGGGCATCATTCTTGTCTTTGGGACACAGTGAATGTTTAAAGCAGACGTACAATGCATACTCAACACGCCACATCAGGAACTTTTGGAAAAACAAGGTCAGGCCGAATTAGTTTTAACCCAAATGGCTCCCTTGTACACTCCAGTATATCCTATTGCTTGTCACTTATTTATCAACTTGTAATTCTGACCGACTGGTTATAGATCGGAGGTTACCACGACCCCCACCTTGAGTTCCATTAATTTACTAGAGCAGCTCACGGAGCTCAGAGAAACATTTTACTCACTGGATTACTAGTTTATTATAAAATAGTGTAACTCAGGAGCAGCCAGATGCAAGAGGCACCCAGGGCAAGGTGTGGGGAAGGGATGTGGAGCTTCCGTGCTCTCTGAGCGCACCCTCCCCTAATCTCCACGAGTTCACCAGCCTTGAGGCTCTCTGGACCTCGTCCTTTTGGGTTTTTATGGAGGCTTCATTACATAGCCGTGACTGATTAAAGCATTGTCTGTTAGTGATTAATTCAACCTCCAGTCCTCTCTCCTCCCTGGAGTGGGGGGGTAGGGTGGACTGAAAGTTCCAACCCTCTCATCACTGGTTGGTTCCTCAGACATGCGGCCCCCGGTCCTTAGGTGACCCCAGGGGCCTTTCCAAAAGTCACCTCATTAACATAACAAAAGACACCTTGATTGCTCTCTTCACAGGAAATTCCAGAGGTTTTCGGAGCTCAGTGCCAGGAACGGGAGGAAAGGGAGGAAAACCAAATATGTATTTCTTATTATAAATCACAATATTGATACCAGCTCAAGACAAGGTTGACATAAGGGAAGCCATATTGTAGAAAAGAAAAACTCTATTGTAACTTTGAATGACCTCTGACAAACTAACCCAGCTGGATCTGCACCCTGTGGGAGATCTAACTGCTCTGTAGATTTTAGGACCCCTGGTTGTACATATACCTCCCAGCTGCGATAAGATGATAACTTTGTTCTTTTGAGTTCCTTAAGAGTGTGATGACCCCTGAACAGAGCACCTATGCTGATAGCCATCATCAGCGAAAACTGAAAGATCTGGTGTGGCACTCCCAGTCTGTAACACCAGAAGGTCAACATTCCTATCCCCTTCCCCAATAATGCAACGGCCTATATAACTGCTGTAAGATTTCATGCCCCCTTAAGATGGTTCTTTTAGACATGAGTTGGCCATCTTCCCTCTTGCTAGCAAGATGTAATAAAAAGTCCTTTTTCTCCTGCCACCTTGCCTCTTGACTATTGGCATGTCTTGCGGCGAGCAGAAGGCCCCACGTTGGGCAGTAATAATATCACACTTTCCAAGCAACGATTCGAGGAAGGTGAAGTTTTGAGATCTTGCCTGCCTGCGGATGTCTCTGTTTGACTCTCGCATGTGATGAATACTTTCGCAGAATTAAAAAAAAAATTCTAGGTTAAAATAATTTTTCTTCGTCATTTTGAATGCAGTTTTGGAAAGATTGCCTTTGGCTTCTCGTGTTGGTGAGAAGTCTGATGCTATTTGGAGTCTTCGTCTTTCTCTGTGATCTCTTCTCTCTGGGCCCTTGGGGAAGCTTCTCCTTGTCTTTGCTGTATTACGTGTTTATCCTGACGGACCTTGTCTGGGTCTCTTGATTCTCGGGTTAGCCCTCCATAAGCCCTGAACCTGGAGACTCAGGTCGTTTGTTTGGGGAAGTGTTTCTGTGTCCTTTCTTGGGTGGTTTTCTCCTGTTTTTATTTCTACAACATCTCTTGATTGGAAATGGGACTTCCTGAATTATCTTCTCTAATTTTCTTATCTTTTCATTCTCATTTTCTAGAAGATTCCATCACCTTATTTTCTCTCTCTACTGACGTTTAAAGTTAGCTATCTTATTTTTAATTTCTAAGAGCACCTTGTTTTCTCATGTTTTCTTTCATAAAGTGTCTTTTTTAGTACCCTCTTTTACCTCTGAGTATATTAACCAGGTTTTTGGGTTTTTTTCCTGCATTGTCTACATTTTTTTCTGAATTCCTTTAGTTTCTTTGTTCATCTGGGTCTCTGTGATGATGGGGCGCTCTGCAGATCTCTGGAAGACTCTTGGCTCTTCATGCACATTCAGGAATAAAGCTCTGAAAAATCAGCTGGAAGTGTGTGCTGACTGGAGAGCATGGCCCCTCCTAGCCTCTCTGCTGAGCAGTCGGGGAGCCGAGCTTTCCACCACGGCACCTTCAGAGTTTCTCTTTGGATGTCTTTTCTCTGGGGCCTTTTAATTCATCCAGAAAAAAAATCTTTGATCTTCTAGGCTGTGTGGCCCACGCTGAGCTCAGTGACCTTTCCCTAAGCCCGTCTTCAGCCTTGAGCTCCCGCCCTGTCTTACATCTCCATGTCTGTCTTCCGTATTTTCCATCCTCTCTCTGACCACTGCTGTCTCTTCATCTGTGTATATCTCATTTGTGGGTTCATTCCTCATGTTTGTCCTCTAGGCGGGGTCTGTGGTCGCATCTGTTCTGCTCTTTGATGCTTCTGATGTGTTTTGGTATCTGCAGATATTTCAAATTCTTTTCATAGTTTGCAAGCTCACTTTTTATCTTCTGTTGTTCAGTCATCTTTGAGATTTTTGATTGGTTTATGTTGTCTCTACTGTCTTTGAGAGTATTTGTATACCTAGTTCACTTCTTTCCCCGTTTGTAATGTGTGTGTGTAGGTCTCACGTTGAAGCCTTTCCAACTGTTACCTGTGTAGTTGTGCCTGTGGGAGGGGTGGCACATTGAGCTTCAGGAACCAGACGCTTATATTTTGGAACAGTTAAACAGACAGAGATTTTCACCCTCTGAGAGCTGTGCCAAAGTGGTGACAGTGCAGGGGTGTCTCCACTTGAGCAAGGAGAACATCACAGGTTTAAGGCGCTGTTGCAGGTCCTCTTAGGAAAATAGAAATAAGACCCAGTTCTTGACTGAATCTGAGAACCTGCTCATTTTCATTATGTTCTTGGATGGACCCCCAAATCTAAGCACAGCAAAGCAGGTCACAGGGGCTCTTGTAGCTCCCAGGGGGGGCAGAGAAGACTTGTAGTTGGCATGGCCCCAGAATGGTTTCTTGGCAGGAATACGCTGCTTGGATTTGTCCAGAGGGTGTTTGCTGGGGAGGAGGGACTCCCAATCAGAGAATACCACGAGCTGTGCAGAGCAGGAAAGGTACAGGTGTAGAGACAGCTGGAGAGATGGGTCTGGCCAGCCCGAGGCAAGCTTGAATGACAAGCTTTAGAGTAGTGACTTCTACTCACGATATTCTGGCTCTCCAGTGCCCTGTGACGAGCCGCACTAGCCACCCACAAGGTGTAAACTGGCTTTGAAGCAGAGAGTGAGAAAGGGCGACATTGAACATACACTGTGTCCAGGTGGTCTGGGGCCAAATGGATCTTTGGGTGAGTTGAGGGGGAAGGAGAGAATGAAGGAAGAAACACTTTGGACGGCTCTTACTTTTGAAATGAATTTTGATGCAGCAACGTTGCCATCAGCAAACCTACAGATGGTGAATTGAATGCTCAGTGTGGGACGGCAAGGCAGCTCGGGCGTCGGCCCGGTGTCTGTGTGTTCCTGTTCCCTACCTTAGCGAGGAGAGAAGGCATCCTCTTAACGTCTCAGCTTTTAAAATTGACTTCAGTAAGAGACCAACTAAAATCATGCTGGAAGGCTCTTGTGAATTCCAAGAAAGCAAAAAGAAATAAGTTAATTAAATGTCTTAATGGTGCATCTTCTAACAGCCTATTTGAGGTCAAATTTGTGAACCATCTGTTTTTTAAATTCTGCCTTTTAGTGCGGCACCTTGAGATGCTTTGTACTGAAGTTGTGTATTAAATTCTTCCATCATCTTATAAGATTTGGAACGTGATTTTATTATGTCGGAACGTGATTTTCTTATGTTGGTGACGATATGGGTTTGTAATTGTATGTTGGGTTAATGCAGGGTGATCTTTCTGATTCAGAAATTTTGATCAGGAATTCCACCTGGATTTCCCCATGGGGAAACGTGACTTCTTTTCGGATAATCGCCGTGACGCGCCTCTCGGAAACGCTGTCCCTCGCTGCGAGCAGAAGCCGACGGATGACAGGAGAGCCCAGAGCGCCATGGTGTCCCGTGGTAGAATGCACAGCCGCTTCATCAGTTCACCTTATGCTCTTCTTTTTAGATTAAACTGAGAGTTTATAGCACGTGTCAGTACTAGACAGTTCAGAGCTCTCAGTTTGAGTTTTGTTTAAACTTGGGTGCTGTTCTTCATTTTTTTCTGAGATGGTCCTTCTCAGATCTGTCGTGTTTTCCTTTCCAGGCAAACAGAGGAATATTTTCTCCCCCGGATGATCCAGGACCTGACAAAGCAGGTGAGACTCGGAATAAAATTCATTTTTCAGCCAAATGTCAGTATTCTAGGCTAATGGCGGACCGTGTGTGGGGGGGGGCCCTTCGGTTCACAGTGCTAGAAACCGCTTCAGCTGATGTACGTGGAAAACAGGGATTTCTGTGACAAGTGGGGGCGTCTCGGGGGCACTGGACCTCTGTGAGCACGTCCTTCCTCGTGCATCCCTGATGTTCTTTGTGTTCCCGCCTCCTGCCCTCCAGCTCACGCTGGTGGGGAGTGTGTGTGGGGAGCATGGTTGAGGGGCTTCCTGCCCCCGCAGCGGGCTGTTTTCTGCAGGGACTGGGGCCTAGGGACTGCCCAGGAAGCCGAGTTTGGGGTTTTTCTAATTATAAAACTCATGGGAGACTTCATGTGGCTCCTGTTTGTTCTGTGAAAACCCAGCGTCAGAAATCTGCCTCGTCATGTCGTCTGAACCTGGCTGGACAGGCCTGTGAGCCTTTGATCTTGCAGCCTTCACTCAGGCCCTCGTCCATCCTCCTCCTCCTGGGAGCTGCTGGGGTGGGGTAGCTGGAATCCCACTCAGTCCACTTCCTGTGGGTGGTTGGGAGCTGGGGGCACAAAGCGGGTATTTGGGGGACCTCTGACTTCTCTGGCTCCTGCCTCAATTCTCGTCTTGGTTGCCACGTGTATTAATTTGCTCAGAATGCTGTAACCAACACCACAGGCGGGGTCGCTTAAACCACGGGATTTATTGTCTCCCAGTCCTGACGCTGGACGTCCGAGATCCAGGTGTGGGCAGGGCTGGTTCCTCCTGCAGCCTCTCTCCTTGGCGTGTAGACGGCCGTCTTCTCCCTGTGTCCTCACATGGTTGTCCCTCTGTGCGTGTCTGTGTCCCGATCTCTTCTTATAAGGCTACCAGTCAGATTGGATCAGGTCCCACCCTAGTGACCTCATTTTACCTTAATCACCTCTTTGAAGGCCCCGTCTCCACATAAGGTCACATTCTGAGATGTGTGGGGTCAGGTCTTTAACATGTGAATTTGAGTAGAACGCAGTTCAGTCCGTCACACCAAATTCTCTGCACCCCTAGTTATTGACTCAGGGCAGCTCGTAGGATATACTGAATCTCTCCAATAGAGTGGGTCGGCGGGGACGCAGCTGGACCTGGGATCCCCCTGAGCGGAGGGGGGGGGGGGGTCCGCCCCTCCCCTAATTCCCACCAGGCCCCAGCTCTTTGCCATCATTTTCCTCTTTGCCATTGTGGGGCTCTCTCTGCCCCTCACTTCCCTGGCGGACAGTGGCTGCCCTGGGACCTTGGGCTGAGGTCGTCTCCGTCCAGGCACCAGATGAAGTCGCTGCTGCTGGTTCTGATTCTGGGGGAAGCCCTCCGAGGGGCCTCCGTGGGCTCTCTGCCTTCCGCGTTGGCAGTCAGGGACTGGCGGGCTGAGATCTGGGAGGGGACTCTCAGCCAGGTCTGGTCACCTCCCACGTGACCTGGAGACCTTTCTGACCATGAACTGCAGCAGTGAGCACATTTTAAAATCGTCATGACCCAGAACACAGCCTGTATGTGTGTGTGTGTGTGAGAGACAAACACGTCAGGCAATCCTCCTACCGGGAGGTGCACCCCATTTTCGTTCTCCTCTCTCCTTACCAATCCTGTCATAGCCTAAAAACCATGCCAGTGGTGGTCCACTGACCCGATGTCGGGGTGCAGTCTGCAGTGTGAAGGATTCTGCTTGGTCTAGTTGATCGGGGTTCGGGGTGGGGGGCAGGTTGCACAAATTGGCCCCCTGGGTGAATGTCGGTGAAAGTTCAGGGACGTTTTCAAGAAATGAGCGTCGACAGCCCGGTAACTACTACATCCGGACAGTCCAGGCCCAGGGTCAGTCCCGGAGCACCGTTCTAGACCCTTTTTTTACCCTCCTGTGCGCTGAGCCCTGGTCTTCTCACAGCGCAATGTGGTCAGGCTTCCCGACCTGCCTGTGGGGTCAGGTTTGCGAGGCGCCAGGCAGCAGGGGGCGCGGTGGTCCCATCATGGCCAGTGCAGGGGCCTGTGCTCAGGGCTGTGCATGATGCCACAGGTGAACAATGACTTTGTCTGTGGCAGGAGGCATCGAGGAAGAAAGGCGTGGGCATGCACCTTAGTTCTTGCCCTTGGTGATACAGGGAGTTGAACTCACACACACGAACATCAGGGAACCCGAGCAGGAACTCGGGGACGCGTCCTGGCCCCCCGGGATGATTTCTCGGCCGAGCACAGCAATGCCACAATGTAACTTTGGCGCGCAGAGGCGGCGAGGCTGGGCGAGCCAGCACATACCAGAGATGTCTGGGTGGATGTCAGCCCGTCTGTGCCTGCCTTACCCCGTCAGCACACATTGTTCTCGGTGCCACATTAGACCTGTCAGCAGCCCCGGGGACGCTCTGTCCCTGCCAAGAGCTGCCAGCACCCGGGGTTTATGAGTGTGGCTCTCAGAGGAGGACTTGCATTCTGCTTCTGGCCCTGCCACTCAGGAGCAGGGTGGTGTTTGTCAGGTTTCTTGAACTTATTGTAAGGCTAAGTTAGGTCATTTCTGACATAGGGCTGGGAATGCTCCGTGGTGAAACCATCAGGAGTGTAGACGGTGTACAAGTGCTTAGCACCTGCTGTGCCTGGCAGGGTGACCCTGGATAAGTGAGAGCTGTCACCATTAATACCTAGGACGATGACGGTGATTTGTGCCAGTGGAAACTTTGAGAGCTGAGTGACGGTTTGGGGCAGCCAGTCAGCTTCCTGGTGGCTCAGAGGTGTGGCTCCGGGCTAATGAGTGTTTACCGGAGGCCCTTCAGGGTCGGCAGAGGAGATGCCAGCTGGCACCGGGCCACCTGGGCTGGGCAGGCTCCACGCTGAGGAAGGACTCATGTAGGGCTTGAGACAGAACGGGAACCTTCATGGAAGTCTTCCTGGTCACGTCGGGGGTCCTGGGTCAGAATGCAGCCCAGACGGGGGATGGCCAGGAGAGAGTGTCATGTGCTCTCTTCCTCCGACTGCAGGAAACCGTGCCTTTTGGGGATGCAGTGCTGGCGACCTGGGACACCTGCATCGGGAGCGAGATCTGCGAGGAGCTCTGGACGCCCCACAGGTCAGCCCCGCCCCCCGTGCCGTCAGACCCCGTCCTCGCATGGCCAGCCGGCAGGGTGGGGATTGTAGGCGTCCTGGAGTCGTGGCCTCGGGCCGTGGAGATGCCCGGGGATCTCGCGGGCCGGGAGGGCAGGTGGGGAGCACAGCCGGTCACTTCTCTCCACCCGCCTCTGCCTGCAGCCCACACGTGGACATGGGCCTGGACGGCGTGGAGATCTTCACCAATGCCTCGGGCAGCCACCACGTGCTGCGCAAAGCCCACGCCAGGGTGGATCTGGTGACCATGGCCACCACCAAGGTAGGCGTCGGGCTGGGATGCTAGAGCCTGCGCCCCGGACTGGGCTCTCTGTCTGTCTTACCTTTTCCTGGGTCCCCAGTGCCGAGTGTGGGATGTGGCCCGAGCACTGTGGACATTCACCGCTGGTAGTTAACGGCCAGCGCTCGACAAGCATGCACGACCCCTCTTCTGGGGCTGCACTTGCCCAACCTCATTAACCCTGGAAACCACCCTAAGATGCAGGCGCTGGTGTCATCTCCGCCCTCTAGAGCAGGACACTGGGCACGTGGCAGTCAAGTGGCCGCTGGGCTCACACCCCAGCCGTCCGGCTCCCGGGCTTTCCACTGCGTTTTGGGACAAGGGACACGATGACTGGGCACCAGGACGTGCCGTTTGCCCGTTGGCATCATGGCGGAATGGAGGGATCGCCATGAGTTTGTCACTCTCGTTGGGCGCATGACATGGCGAGGGTCGTGGTGCTCAGTCGTTCATGGGATGGGTGCGCATTCAGCTGAGCTGGGTGTGCATCTCGGCTTCGTCACTGGGGGTTTCGTCCTCTCTGAACTCCATCTCTCCTCCTGTCCGATGGAGACAACAGCGCCTGCCCCGTAGAGTTGTCACGAGGCAAAATCAGACGTTTTAGGTGATGCCTCGTGCCTCGGAAGGCCAAGGAAGTCCTGCTGCATGGCATTCCCCGTCTGCCGGCACTGTCAGTGTAGGGGGCGCTGATTATGACCCCATGGATGGGGGGTGTGAAGTCCACGTGAGCCGGCTCAGCCGAGCCGCCTGTGTTTGGGCGGGTGGAAGGCGGAGGGGACGGACCACAGCTGACAGCGCTGTGCGCGGCTCTGCCTTTTCCAGAACGGTGGGATTTACCTGCTGGCCAATCAGAAGGGCTGTGACGGGGACCGGCTGTACTACGATGGCTGTGCCATGATCGCCATGAACGGCAGCGTGTTTGCTCAGGGGTCCCAGTTCTCTCTGGACGACGTGGTAATGCGTGTCTCCCCAATAACCGGGTTGTCTCGGGGCCCGTGGGGTGGGTGTCCGGCCTATTTTGAGCATTTTCTCTTCGCCTCGTTGATGAGGGAGGAATCCCCACCCTGCGTTTACGGGGATGGCCCACACACGACACGCGGCACCCGACCCTGGGGGGATGAGACCCACAGCAGTTTATCAGTCACACACACACCGCCTTGGGGAGGAGGACACCAGGCCACGGCGGGGTCAGCCTGAGGTTGCAACTGGGAGCGGAGTGAACAAGCAGGGGCTGTGGCAGGAGGAGATGGGGTGACCCCCTGCCACCAGGAGGATGATGGGCTTGTTTGAATAATTCCACGGCTGGCAGGGACCTGAAGCCACCACTCGGGAGTAAGCAGGCACCGTGCCTGGTCCCCGCGATGAGGAGGGTGGTTAGGCCAGGGGACCTTACCCACGGGAGCAGAGGGGGGGGGGAGCATGCCCTGAGGCCCTTTGGACCCTCCTGGTCTTCCCCAGATGTCAAGGTAGCGCACGTTCACTGTAGGCCTTACACCACCCTGCCCCTGAGTGCCGGGAAGCAGGATGGAGACCCCCATACTTCTCCAGTGGGAAGGCCCCATTCTGGGGGTCTCTCTGGTCTCACCAAGCACGTTGATGGCTGGCCATGTGGGGGCCGGGCCACCTCTGTCCAGGAGAGGTGTGAAGTGCATTCCGGAAGAAGGGTCACTGTGTCCTGAGGGCACGCAGGGATGTAGAGGGGGCAGAGGGAGAGGACAGCAAGGGCAGGCTGAGAGTCAAACCTGCAGCCTCGCTGGTAGGCCGAGTCCCCCGGGAAGGGGGTCACAACCTCACTGGGGCCACATGTTCCTTTAGAAGCTGGTGAGAGCTGCACAGGTTCTCTGCAGATCTGTGTTAACCTAGGTGCACAGTGTTTCCTTGTAATGAATTTTATCCTGCTAGACAGTAGTTTCCTTCACAGAAAATAGACAACAGGTGAAAAGTCGTGGTAGAGAATTACGTCGCTCTCACTTTTGTTTCTTTTTAAGCCAAAAAGAAAGAAAATAGCTGTTCTTGCCAAAAATGGGAATAAATTCCAGTTGTGCAAATATAACAAAAAGTAGCTTTTAGTTGTGCCTGGAAGTCGGCATGAGCGCGAATCACTGTTCCGTGGCTCACGTAGTCAGTCCAGGGTCACGGAGCTCCCTCACCTGGAACAGCCCAGCTTGTCTTGGATGCAGCCGCCTCAGCTCTGTTCTTCAGGGCACGAGGGTTGGGAATGCCGGTTCGCAGAGGCAGGTGGTAGCAGAAGAGACGAGTTTGCAGGCCGTGCTGGAGCGGGGCAGCCTGCGTCACAGAACAGTGAACTCGCCCAGGCCCTCTGTCGTCATCTCTGTTGCTTCGTTTCCTCTCATCCACAGCAGTGAGGTTTCGGTTGATACCTTCCGCAGCCACGTTGTCGGCAAGGAAGTAGTTCCGAAACCAAGCATCGGTTTCAACATGGCCGAGTGCAAGGAACCTCGCAAAGAATTCCACCGTGTTTTCTTGCCTGGAGGGAAGGCGAGGGTCTGCAGTCTCGCCTCCAGCAGCAGGGACACTCTGTCTGCCTGTGAAAGTCCTGCTGTTGTCTCCCAGGCTCTGCTTTCCGAGTGACAGTGTCCCCCGAGACCCCCAGTTGTCCAGTATTAACCATCATAGAGACGGAAGGCGCTTGCAGGGAAAGATCAGGTTCATGCAGGTGTATTCCTCTGTTCCGAGAGAGCGCTCAGTTGTCTTTCAGTCCCGGTTGCTCTGGCTGAGGCATTGGCTGGACGTCAGAGCTGCAGGCACCTTGGGGGTAGCGTTGACTGGCAGGTGGGTGGGGGGCCACCTGCACCAGGAAGGGCAGGTGTGCAGGTCCCTGCAGGTTCCCGGCCCCCCAGGCCCCCTGAAACGGACTCCCAGGGATCCACACCCGGTGAATCTCTGTCATATTGAAATCTGAGGACCGTTGCCCGCCTTCCCCAGAGGCGGCTTCCCAGCGAGAATTCCCTGATTTTGTCTGAGTGTCAGGGGTACAGAGGGCATCACTGTCCCCAGGCCGAGGGCCGTGCCGTTCTGCCCCTTCCTCTGTGATGTGCCCAAAACAACCAGAAGGAATTTTATGGCGCACGAACTCATTTCACTGAGTCGCCCCTTCTGTTCCCCTCTGCTCTGGGGACAGACCCGCCACCCTTTCCTCGGGCACACGCTCCTTCGGGTCTTCTTGATCTCACGGGCTTCCTGGCGCGTCGGGGGCCTCAGTCGGCGTGGGTGTTGAAGCTCACCTGGTTTGGGGAGAAGTGGAACGGGCCGTCTTCTCATGACAAGACTCACACCCTCCAGGGGCCTTTCATTTCTCGTGGCTTCTCACTTTGTGGGCTTTGTCACACCAGAAGCTTGGCGGCTTGGGCGGCCCCTCACTCCGGGAAATGACAGGAGAGGCAGAGGACGCATGAGCTCCCTGTTCCCTCTCTCTTCAGACGTTTCCAGCGTGAGTTAGGCCCCGCGTTGACAAAGGCAGCTGTCCACGAGCCCGGCCGTCCTGTGTCCCCCGTGGTGTGCAGAAGCAGTTCTTGCTATCCCATGTATTGCATGTGTGAGACAATATTCTAGTAACATAGTTTGATTAGGAATTTTATTTCATAAAGAAAGGAATGGCATGTATGAGTTAAAATGTTTTTCTTTTCTGTATGTTGCAAGTGTCAGAACCCCCACCTCCGCTGGGGTCAAAGGCAGGGAAGGTCACCTCCTGTAGCATAGGCAGCATGTCCAGCCAGTACCCTGGCATGGATTGCCAGAGCTCTGGCTCCACCTCTCTGCCAGTCTCCAGCTCAGCCTTCCTTTGCACTGGCTACATTCTCAAGTTGTCTCTCCTCCTGGTCACAGGATGGCTGCACCAGCTCCAGCAATCCCATCTCCACACAGCCACATTCAAAGGCAGAAAAGGGGCCCTTGATCCCCAGGTGTCTAAGAAGAGAGCAGCTTTCTCAGAAGCCCCCAGCTGACATTTGTTGACAAGATTGGGTCCTGTGCTGTGATTAACAGATCACTGGCAAGTGTCTTAATTCAACAGAGATTATGGTGGCAGCAACAAGGAGGAAGGGTGTTGAGCTGCAACCACACCAGCTGCCCCTCTCCCTGGGCCCCTAGGAATCCACGGGTCCCCAGTCCCTGCCTTAGAAGGCGGGACTCATCCGTGTGCAATTTGGCACACCTTTTAAAGCGGTCAGATTACACGTGTGAGTGAAAAAAGAAAATCACACTGTCTCTTTGACACCCCCTTCTGCAGGAAGTCCTCACCGCCACCTTGGATTTGGAGGATGTCAGAAGCTACAGGGCGGAGATTTCGTCTCGAAACCTGGCGGTAAGTGCCCTAGTTGACACCCTGTAGGATGCTCATCAGAGACCTGGAAACTTTTTTTTTTAATAACAGGCTCTATTGAGACATCATTCTCATACCACACAGTTCGCTGATTTAAGCCCATGATTTGGTGGTTTTTAGCACATTCATGGAGTTATGCAGCCCTCACCACAATCCAGGTTAGAACATTTGCATCACCCCAAAAAGAAACGTGTGCCCTTTAGCCGTCACGCCCCATTCCCCTCCCCCAGGCCCTGGCAAGCACTAATCTGCTTTCTGACTCTATGGATTTGCCTGTTCTGGGACATTTCATTTAAATGGAATCATACAGTATGGGGTCCTCTGTGTCTGGCCTCTTTCGCTGAGCATCGTGTTCTCCAGGGTCATCCACGTTGTAGCCTGTGTCAGTCCTTCATTTTTATTGTCAAATAATATTCCACTGAATGGATAGACTGCGTTTTATTTATCCGTTCGTCTGTTGATGGATGTTTAGAATGTTTCCACTTTTTGCCTGTGACGGATAATGCTGCCGTGAACATATGCACAGGTGTTCGTGTGGACATACGTTTCCATTTCTCTTGGGTGCACAGCTGGGAATGGAATTGCTGTGTCATATGGTTATGCTATGTTTTAATCTTTGGAGGAACTGCCAGACTTTTCCACAGCAGCTGCACCGTCTTACATCTTATCCCACCAGTGACGTACATCCGAGGGTTCTGATTTCTCCACATCCCACCAGCACTAGTTTCCGTCTGTCCTTCTGATTCTAGCCGTCCTGGTGGGTGTGGGGGATCCCACTGTGGTTTCAATGTGCGTCTCCCGCTGGCTGGCACAGTCCTGCTCCTCCGTGGGTCTCAGGAGCCTGCAAGGGTTCTGGTACTGAGGGATGTCCTCCCGTCCTGAATCTCCATCACAGGCCAGCAGGGTGAGCCCCTACCCCCGAGTGAAGGTGGACTTCGCCCTCTCGTGCCACGAGGACGTGCTATTGCCGCTGTCCGATCCCGTCGAGTGGAAATACCACAGTCCTGCCGAGGAGATCAGGTGGGCAGCCCCTCGTAGGCAGGGAGGGGTCCTGTCGCTCTGTGAGCCACTCCCTCGTCCCTGCTGCCATGTCAGTCTGCAGCGGCCGCGCTGGGTGGCAGCCCGGAGCCAGCGCTGGTGGCCGGTTGTCAGAAGCTGCTGCAGTAGCCGCTGAGCAGCAGGACCCTGCACTTGGTCAGGGTTGAGGGTGTGAGCACTGCAGCCAGACCACCTGGCATCCCCTCGCAGCTCTGCCCTTCCTTGTGCAGGGACCTCTGGCACAAAGGTGCTGTCTCATCCTTTCTGTGTCTCAGTTTTCCCATTTCAAAACGGGGCCAACGATAGTACCCACCTGCCAGGGCTGCTTTCAGACTTAAGATGCATTAATTCACATGAGGTGCTTAAAACACCTGATCGTGAGCGCCCGGCCGTG
Source organism: Ceratotherium simum simum (assembly GCF_057802395.1). Taxonomy (NCBI): domain Eukaryota; kingdom Metazoa; phylum Chordata; class Mammalia; order Perissodactyla; family Rhinocerotidae; genus Ceratotherium; species Ceratotherium simum. The sequence goes on along the minus strand of NC_141933.1, from coordinate 3,081,211 downwards.
GCGGGCGGTTCTCTTGCCGCTGCTTCCCCCTTGCACCTGCCCCAGGTGAGCTGGTCCCTAACCTCACGCTTCCCGTTGTTCCCCAGCCTTGGACCTGCCTGCTGGCTCTGGGATTTTTTAAGACGTAGCCGACAGGTAAGATTCCCCTGGTCTCGCCAGCTCACTCTGCTCGTTCTGCCGGTTGGTTTGCATTTGCTTCTATGGCAGGCGAGTGATTGTTTTTTTAATGCAACCAACAAAAAACACGTGTGAATGGAACGAGAGCTTAGAAGCCAAAGGGCGCACCGAGGCTGGCTCCATCCTTGGAGTCCTGCTGGGACCCCTGTCCGGTGACCTTCACAGTTCCAGACCCACCACCTGCTGCTGGTTTTGTGACCGTGCACGTCTGTAATTCACGTGCCTTAGATACTCTCCGCAGTGAAAGGTCGTCTTTCCCTCTAGAAAATCCATTTTGGAATGTGCAGGCCATTCTTTCCCTCCCCCGGTGAGAGCTTGGACGCCCACGAGCATTTTTGTGGAGCGTCATTAAGGTCTGCGGGTGGACCTGGGTTCATCGTTGGGCACGTTGCTTCTCCGAGGCGCCGCTCACCCCGTGTTTGGTTGGCCCGTTTCAGGCGGGGTTTTTCCTGCCCCTCAGTGGCGGGGTGGATAGCGCAGCCACTGCCTGTCTTGTCTACTCCATGTGCCGCCAGGTCTGCGAGGCTGTGAAGAACGGAAGTAGGTGACAGCCATCGGCCCGAGGGAGGCTCCGGGGGTCAGCCACTGGGCTGCCTGCGGGAGGGGTGGAGGAAAATTCCAGATCATGGGCACCAGGGGTGAAGGGGGCGTTGCGGACCTGCTCGGATGTCATAACGTCATGACCAAGTCCCGGGGCCTGGGGGCAGCAAGGTCATTCAAGTCCCTTCCCAGGACTTGGGGCCAATGTGGCCGTGTCCCTCGAGCCACAGGTGCCTGCTGCTCCCTGTCGGCAGCGTGGCCCAAAGGAAAGAACACGGGCTTTGGGGTCAGGCAAACTCAGGTTCAAATCCTGCCACCGTGTGCTCTGACGGTGAATATTCCTGTAGCGTATACAACCAGAACACGAGGATGATGATGCTTCTCTGACAAGATAGCGGGCGATGGAGAGGGATTAAGTTATCCAGGTACCTCGCGCACAGCCAGCGGCCGATGCCTGTCTGTCCCGGTGGTTTTCAGATCAGGAAGTGCTGGCTGACGTCCGGGCCATCGTGAACCAAACAAGCTACACCCCCCAGGACCCCCGAGAGCTCTGTGGACGCGTCCTAACCACCTGCTACATGGCCAGCGAGAACTCCTCCCGGGAGACATGCGACAGGGCCAAAGAGCTGGCCCAGCAGGTTGGGAGGTAGAGTTGGGCACTGGTGTTGGGCCCGGGCGGGCAGCTGTGACAGGGATCAGAGCCACTGGAAATTCCACCTGGGACGGCATTTGTGGTTAAATGTGCATCCAGGAATCGAGCAGGTTTCTGCTCTCTCTTGGTTTGAGCCAGATTGTAGGGAAACTATCAATTCCACCCCAAAATCCAGCTGTGTCTGAGGTTTCCACCTCTCCTTCCTGCTCCCCTGTGGGATCACACGGAGGCCACTCAGCAGGTCTTGGGAGGGGGCTTGTGGTGTGACCTACCCCACTGCCGTCTTCCACCCAGTCGGTTCTCTGTACCTGAGGAAGCTGGAGAGAGGGGATCTCTCTAGAGAGGGGAGACATAGGTCCGTTCAGAGTGTTCCGTTTATTCTGCCGCTTAGGAAAACACGAGGAGCTGCCCATCTTGTGTGCTGAGGTCAGCTGCCCACCCCCAGCAATTCTGCTCCTAGGTATAGGTCCAAAGGCATTGAAAGCAGGGACTCAAGCAGAGATTTGTACACACCCAGGTTCACAGCAGCATTATTCACAATAGCCAGAAGGTGGAGACAACCCACACGTCCATCAGCAGATGAATGGATCCACAGAATGTGGTCTGTGCATGTAGCAGCCATAAGAGGTGAAGCACTGAGACAGGCTACGACACGGATAAAGCTCGAGAGCACGACGTTCCGTGAAAGAAGCTGGACGCAAAGGGAGCACATATTATATAATTCCAGTTCTATAAAACGTCCAGAATAGGCAAATCCAAACAGAAAGTGGATTAGTGGTTGTTATGGGCTGGGGGAGGAGAGAATGGGGAGTGGCTGCTAATGGGTACAGAATTTCCTTTTGGGGGATGAGAATGTTCTGGAACTAGATAGAGGTGATGGTTGCATAACGCTATGAATGCACTAAATGCCACTGAACTGTGCACTTTAAAATGGTGAATTGTGGGCCGGCCCCGTGGCTTAGTGGTTAAGTGCGCGCGCTCCACTACTGGCAGCCCGGGGTTCGGATCCCGGGCGCACACTGATGCACCGCTTCTCGGGCCATGCTGAGGCCGCGTCCCACATACAGCAACTAGAAGGATGTGCAACTAGAAGGATGTGCAACTATGACATACAACTATACAACTATCTACTGGGGCTTTGGGTGGGGGGAAACAAAAAGGAGGAGGATTGGCAATAGATGTTAGCTCAGAGCTGGTCTTCCTCAGCAAAAAGAGGAGGATTAGCATGGATGTTAGCTCAGGGCTGATCTTCCTCGCACGCAAAAAAATGGTAAATTGTGTGTTATATGTGTTTTATGTAACACACACGCACACACACGCTGCCCCTCCACGCACACCCCTTCTCCTTCCAGCCACCACATCGGTCTCAACATTGATCCAGCCGTGAAGGCCGTCATGGGCATCTTCAGCCTGGTGACGGGGAAGCGCCCTCTGTTTGCCGTCCAGGGAGGAAGCAGCAGGGAAAACCTGGCACTGCAGAACGTACAGGTGTGCCTCCCAACCTGGCCATTGTCACCATGTGGGGGGCTGCAGGGGACCCTGGGGATGGCCAGTGCTGGGGCAGCAGCCTGTGTGCCTCACTAGAGACACTTATCATGCAGCCTGTGGACAAGGCTAGGGGTCTAAGTGAGTGTGTGAGAGAGTGTACAAGTGTGTGTGTGTAAAAGTGTGATAGTGTGTGCACGTGAATGTGTAAGTGTGCGAGAATAAGAGGGTGTCTGAGAGTGTGCATGAGTGCAGGTGAAAGTATGTGTGAGCATGACAGTTTATATGTGTGTGAGTGTGAAAGTTTATGAGAGTAAGATGGGAGTGTGAATGAGTGTTCGTGCACAAGTGTATGCGTGTAAGAGTGCGTGTGTAGGTGTGAGATGAGCGTGTAAAGGAGTGTGCATGCATGTGTATTAGTGAGTGTCTATGAGTTTGTATGCATGGGTGAGAGTGTGTGCATTAGTGTGAGAGTTTGTGAGAGTGAGGCATGAGTGTGCACAAGTGTGCGTGTGTGCGACTGTGTGGGTTTCCGCATCTTCGGGGAGGGCTCAGACACTGCCCCAGCTCCCGGGCTGCAGTAGGGGAGCTGGACGCTGGGCAGCTGGTGCACGGACAGTGGGGCCCTGGGCCCCAGCGGCTCGGCTCTGCATCTCTGTCTCTTTTCTGCTGGGCGTGGGTGGCCTTCCCTCCTCCAGATGCGCCTGTGGTGCAGGGAACGAAGTGAGGTGGCCAAGATTCCGCCCCGACTGGCTTTGCAGCCCAGTCCAGGCTCTCTGGGCCTCCTGGCTCCCATCCTTCCATCTCTGCCATGGCCGCCACTGAGCACACACGAGTGCCAGGGAGACGGGGCCAACCCGAGAGGGGCACAGGACTCCTAGACTCTCTCTGGACACTAGAAAGCTCCTAAATTTACTGTAACCTTCCTCTTTTCCAGAGCTTGCTTGGGGAGAATCCTCTCTTTTAGCTGTGATGGACGGGAACGTGGTGCTGGTATGCGTGTCCCCCATGCTTGTGCCCCGCACAGGGTAACGTGTCCCCTCCTGTCGTCCAGGCTCGAATTAGGATGGTCGTCGCCTATCTTTTCGCTCAGCTGAGTCTCTGGTCCCGGGGCACTCAAGGTGGCCTGCTGGTGCTCGGATCCGCCAACGTGGATGAGAGGTGAGTCTGGCCCAGCGGGGGGCTCCTGAACACCCCGAATCTCTGTGGGCGAGCACTCCCGGGGGCAGTGATTCCACAGCGTCTCCCTGATTGTTGCAGCCTGTCAGAGACGTGGTGGGGAGTCACGTCATCCCGCCTCTTAGGGCACATTTGGCTCCCATGGCAATGTCGTTTCTCCAGAATTTCACCGTGACCGAGTGTGGAGATGGTCAGGACTGTTTCCCACCGGCTCCCCCGCCCCCAGCCCTGCCCAGCGGCTCCTCGCTCTTAGGTCTTGCTTTATGGGGCCTCTCCACAAATCCTCCTTCCACCCCCGCCCCGCATGTTCAGGCTCGTCTCTATCTCCTGGTGATTCCACTGTATCTGAGGTCATTCATCTCTATCCAGTTTTCATCTCCAAACCAGAGAGTTCATTTTTGATGTGGGCTGTAAATACTTTTTCTCATATTGCTCCCTTGTTAAAAAAATGGCTCCGGGGCCGGCCGGGTGGCACAGCGGTTAAGTGCGCGCACTCCACTTCGATGGCCTGGGGTTCGCAGGTTCGGGTCTCGGACGCGCACCGACGCACCGCTTGTCAAGCCATGCTGTGGTGGCATCCCATATGAAGTAGAGGAAGATGGGTATGGATGTTAGCCCCAGGCCAATCTTCCTCAGCAAAAAGAGGAGGACCGGCATTGGATGTTAGCCCAGGGCTGATCTTCCTCACCAAAAAAAAAAAGTTGCTCCTTGTTAGCTGAGAAATTTCAAAAACTTTATCTGTTCACCCCAGGCCCCACCTCCTGTCCATCCTGTTCACATAGCCTGCAGAGGGCGACCTGGGGGGGGATGGGGGGTGGCAAGGAGTGCTTGGCTTCTGTCATTCTTGGGCATGAAAGAGAGAATCAGCAGGAGCTGCTGATGGACCAGATGTGGAGTGAGGGTGCCCAGGCCGACCCTGAGTTTGAGGCCAGAGCCACTGAAAGGATGGACTTGCCTGTGACCAGATGTGGGGGACGGCAGGAAGAGGTGGGGAGATCAGGAGCTCGGTTTGGGGAATGCTGAGTTTGAGGCACTTTCCAGAAGATGAAGTGGAGATGTGAGGTAGGCAGTTGCTCGAGGGTTCTGGAGTTCAGGGATGAAACACATCAGGGAGCCCTCAGCATAGTGAAATGCCATTCAAAGCCGCGAGACCGGCTGGGGTCACCGTGGGACTGTCCACAGGGAAGGGAGGGGCTCCAAGGGCTGTGCCCTGAGACACCCCCGTCCTAGGAAGCTGGGGGGTAGGTAGGGAGCTTCCAGACAGGAGGAGAAGCAGCCAGCCAGGTGGAGGTGACACCAGGAGCAAGTGGCACGCCCGAGTCGAGCAGAGAGGCTCCTTCCAGGAGGAGGGGGCTCATGGTGGTTATTGATCAGGTGTGGGGAGGACGGGGGGTTGGCCACGGGGTTTTGCAGACTGAAGATTGGGGGTGCACCTTGCATGGACAGTTTTAATGGACGGGACACGGCAGGAACCTGGTGGGAGAAGGCTCTTGAGAGAACAGGAGGGGGAGTGGAGACAACCCTGACGGATTCCCGCACAAGAGTGTGGGGCTAAGAGAGGATTTGAAGATGGGAGGCCTTAGAGCATTCCTTATGCTGGTGAAAGCGGAAATGGAGAGGGAGAATCAATGATGTGTGTGCAAGAGGGCAGCCCGGCCCACTTGTGGAAATTGATGAAAATCCCTGTTATGTGACTCGCAGTCAGCTCGGGTCCCGACACAAACAGCACACACTGGGCGGCTGAAACAACACGTTTATAGCTCACGGTTCTGGAGGCTGGAAGTCCGAGATCCAGGTGCTGGCTGATGGGTTCCTGGTGAGGACTGTCTTCCTGACTTGCAGACGGCTGCCTTCTCACTCTGTCCTTACATGGCAGGGAGTGAGAGAGTTCTGTTCCTCTTCTTATAAGGACACCCGTCCTGTTGGATTAGGACCCACTCTTATCACCTCATTTGACCTTAATGAGCTCCTAAAGACCCCATTTTCAAATACAGTCACACTGGGGGTCGGGTCATCAACATATGAATTTTGGGGGGACACAAACCTTTAGTCCAGAACAATGACTTCTTCAGCAAAGCTGTCCTTCGAGTCCAACCGATCCACCGAATCAGTCTCAATTTCAGGCAGAAAAAGTCTGTCTTAATTTTTAACATATAAATGTACCAGCCCCCTTCCCCGTGGTAACCACCTTCCTTCTAGATTTTCACTCTAAGACAGAGACACGGCAGGAGCCTCACCCTGACTGGGTCTCCTGGTTGGCCCGAGGCGCCACACCTGCAGGGTCTGTCCCACACTGTCTGCGTTGCTCCTGGTGCATCTTTGGGAGTAGTCGAGGGATGGAAGAGGCACCGTGGTAAGATGAAAATGGTCAACGGAATGCCCAGCTCGGCACTGGTTGAGGGAGCCCCCACTCAAGGCACCAGGGTTTTGACTGTCCCTCTGTTTGCCACTCTGGGGGTCTCACGCCCCAGGCATTGCACCCTAGTAGGAGTCAGGAGCGGGGAGAGGTGGGTCTTTCATGTGAGTGGAGGTGGGCCGAGAGCCACGTGCTGGCAGCACAGGTGCATTTTCAGATGCTTGTTGATCAGGTGTAGGAAAACCGGGTGGAGAGAAGCAGCTGTTTTTGATGAACTGTGCTTTTAGCAAGACTAGCGTTGAAGTGTGAGCTTTGGAGTGTTGAGAAATGCACCTGGCAATGGGGGCCGGCCAGGTGGCGTAGTGGTATAAGTTCACACGCTCTGTTTTGGCGGCCTGGGGTTTGCACGTTCAGATCCTGGGCGCACCGCTCATCAAGCCATGCTGCAGTGGCATCCCATATACAAAATAGAGGAAGACGGGTATGGATGTTAGCTCAGGGCCAATCTTCTTCACCAAAAAAAACAAAGAAACCAGAAATGCACCTGGGGAGACAGACAGTGGCCAGACCCTGGAAGGCCTCCTGAGGCAAGGACACCGCTGTGGAGACTCACCCAGCCCAGTGGGTGTGGTCAGGAATTGCCTTGGAGGAGGGTGGGCTTGGGGTGGGGGTGGGGACCTGCGGTAATCCAGTGGTCCAGTGAGAGAACATGGCGGCCTGCATGGTGGTTGGTGGGGTGGAGGGGATGGAGCCACTGAAGAGGTGGACGAGTGTCCTGTGGCTGCTGTGACCACAGAGTCAGTGGCTTCAACAACATGAGGTATTCTCTTACAGTTCCGTGGGATAGAAGTTTAACATGGGTCTCAGGAGGCTGAAATCAAGGTATCACAGGGCTGCTTCCTCCTGGGGGCTCCATTCCTGGCCTTTTCCAGCCTCTGGAGGTCGTCCACGTTCCTTGGCTCGTGGCCCCTTCCTCAGTGCAAAGCCAGCAGCGTAGCACCTCTGTGCCTTTCCTCTGTAGTCACAGCTCCCTCTGCTTCCCTGTTCTCCTTCCCCTTGTGACTGCATTTAGGGCCCATCCTATAATCCAGGATAATCACCCCATCTCGAGGTCCTCAACTTAATCACATCTACAAAGGCCGTTTTGCTCTGTAAGGTCACGTCTTCACAGGTTCCAGGCATAGGTGTGGGCATCTTTGGGGGCCACTCTTCTGCCCACCCAGGAGGCATCTAGGAGTTGGGAGCTGATAGGCCTGGAGAGGTGACTGTGCTGCTGTCAGCTCAGCATCCTTGTGCGCTGAGGTCCTGACCTTCCTCCTGGGACATGCTGCTCCTAGCTGATCATTCCCAGATCTCTTCCCCGGCCCCAACGTCTTCCCTGGGATGCCGAATACCTCTCCTCAGTCACCTGCAGCCTTTGCGCCTTCTCAGTCTGCCCTAGCCAGACTTTTCCACGACCCTTCAGTTTGCCAAGCTTCTGGCTCCTGGGCCCCTGGAGGACGCGAGTCCTCGGATGACCGGGGACTGGACTGCCAGGCCCCCCAGTTGGTGGAGTCTGCAGCCCCTCAGGTCTGCCGCATGGAAACCGCGTGTTCTCTCTTGTGCTACAGTCTCCTTGGCTACCTGACCAAGTACGACTGTTCCAGCGCGGACATCAACCCCATAGGCGGGATCAGCAAGTCGGACCTGAGAACCTTCGTCCAGTTCTGTGTCGAGCGCTTCCAGCTTTCCGCCCTGCAGAGGTTAGTGTGTGCCCACGAGACTGTGGCTGCGGCCCCTGAGCCACCAGGTGCACGTCCCAGCACAGCCCCGGGCCACCCTCTCCCCACCCAGCCACCTTCCGAGCTCCCTATCACCTGATGGAAACAGTCCTGCCCTTCAGTGGGCGCTTGGGGTCCCATGATCAGGCCGCCCCCTTCCTTCCTGTCGGTGCTCACCCAGCCCCCCAGGGGGCACTGGGCAACGTCTGGAGACTTTTTTTGGTATCACTGTGGGGTGTGCTCCTGGCATCTAGTGGTTAGAGGCTGCTAAACATCCTACAGTGCCCAAGACAGCCCCACAACAGGGCATGACTGGGCCCCGAATGTCGGTGGTGCTGTGGTGGAACAGCCCCGTGCTGTAGTTCCCCACCGTCAGCCTTCCGTCCTCCAGGTTATGAAGCCACGCTGGCGTCCACGCTCCTCTTCCCAGGGACCCTCCTTTGGAAAGCCCAGCACCGCCAACCCCAGCTCTTGCCAACACGAATGGGTGGATGGTGGCATGGCTGGAGACTGGCCAGCGTGCCGGGGGTGGTTGGTTTGGGGATTTCCTCCCAAAACTCATGAGCGCTTTGGCAGCCGTCGTGACTGCCCTCTGTGTGTCTTGGCTGCAGCATCCTGGCAGCGCCGGCCACTGCAGAGCTGGAGCCCTTGGCCAACGGACAAGTGTCCCAGACTGACGAGGTAATGGTGGTGGCCTTGTCACCATACTTCTTCTCTGTCTCCCTGCTCCCGGCGTGTCTGTGGGGGGTTCCTTCATGGCCTCCTTTCTGTCCCGAGGAACCATGCTCCGTCTCCGGGTTCCTGGCCTGGGAGCCTCAGCTCAGTCCATTACTGGCTCTTTGACATTTTAATTCAGCCTTCTTGAGGTTGGGTCCTGGGAGGAGGGGGATGAGGTGAGTGGGGAGGGAGAGTGTGGACGAGGGGAGTGTCTCCATGTGCTATAGGGCGACCTCAGAGAAGAATCGCTCTTGACTCCTGCATCCTGTGCTGGCCTTTTAACACTCGGGGCTGGTTGGCGTCATAGGCTGTTTGCAGCATTAGTGGACACCGTGGAAGTGGCTGTGGACTGTCGTAAGATCCGTGACAACTGGCTTTCCTGCCACCAGCTCCTTTGGTCACAAAGATTTACCTCTGTATTTTGTTCTGAGAGTTTTCTAGTCTTAGCCCTTACATTGAGGTCTTTGATCTGGTTGAGTTACTGTGTGTGAATGGTGTGAGGAAGGGATCCAGCTTCAGCCTTTGGCAGCTGGACATCCAAGTGTCCCAGCGCCATTTGTTGAGAAGACTCTTCTTTCTCCTGTTGAATTGTCCTGGCGCCTTTGTTGAAAACCAGTTGACTGTAAATGTGAGGGTTTATTTCTGGATTCTATTCCATTGGTCTGTATGTCTGTCCGTATGCATGTACCACACTGTCTTGATTGCTGTAGCTTTGTGGTAAGTTTTGAAGTTGGAAAGTGTGAGTCCTACTTTGTTCTTCTTTTTCAAGGATAATTTTGTCTCCTCTGCGTTGCTTGAATTTCCATATGAATTTTGAGATTAGCTTGTCATTTTCTGCCCCCCAAAAAAAAGACTGCTTGGATTTTCATAGTGATTGCATTGAATCTGTAGATCAGTTTGGTGGGTAATGCCATCTTAAAAGTATTAAGTCTTCTGATGCGTGAACATGGGTGTCTTCCCATTTATTTAGGTCGTCTTTAATGTCTTTCAACAATGTTTGTAGTTTTCAGAGTATAAGTATGCACTTCTTGGGTTAAATTTACTTCTAAGTATTTTATTCTTTTTGGTGCTATTGTCAATGAAATTGTTGTCCTGATTTCATTTTTGGATGGTTCATTGCCAGTGTGCAGAAACGCAGTTGATATTCTCTATAGTTTTTCACTCTCGATTTCATTCGTTTCCCTTCAAGTTTTTTTTTTTTTTTTTTTTTTTGTGAGGAATATCAGCCCTGAGCTAACATCCATGTCAGTCCTCCTCTTTTTGCTGAGGAAGACCGGCCCTGAGCTAACATCTATTGCCAATCTTTCTCCTTTTTTTCCCTTTTTCTCCCCAAAGCCCCAGTAGATATTTGTATGTCAGTTGCACATCCTTCTAGTTGCTGTATGTGTGACGCGGCCTCAGCATGGCCGGAGAAGCGGTGCGTCGGTGCGCGCCCGGGATCCGAACCCGGGCCGCCAGTAGTGGAGCGCACGCACTCAACCTCTAAGCCGCGGGGCCAGCCTCTCCCTTCCAGTCTTATTATTTCCTTCCGTCTACATGTGTGAGGTTAGTTTGCTTTTTCCCCCATGTTGTAAGGTAGGTTAAGTTTTTGCTTTAACATCTGTTTCTTTCTTTTTTATTCTAGGGAGGTAGATTGGCCCTAAGCTAACATTTGTTGCTAATCTTCCTCTTTTTGCTGAGGAAGATTAGCCCTGAGCTAACATCTGTGCCAGTCTTCCTGTATTTTGTATGTGGGATGCCTCCACAGCATGGCTTGATGAGTGGTGTGTAGGTCTGCGCCCGGGATCTGAACCCGAGAACCCTGGGCTGCTGAAGTGGAGCACGTCACCAGGCTGGCCCCTCTTGTTCTTTTTCAGTATAGGTGTTTACAAATATAAATTTCTCTCCTTGCCCTGCTTTCACTGCAGCCCATGAGTTTTGATATGCTGTGTCTTCCTTTTCATTCATCTCAAAGTGTTTTCCGAGTTTCTTGTGATTTCTTCTTTGACCCAACGGTTATTTAGGAGTGTGCTGTTTAGTTTCCACGTAATTGTGAGTTTCTGAAATTTCTTTCTGGTACTGAATTTGTAATTCTATTACGTTATAGTCGGAGAGGACACTCTGTGTGATTTCAGGGTTTAACATTTGTTGAGGCTGTGTTGTGGTCTAGCGTGTGGTCTGTCCTGGAGAATGTTCCACGTGTACTGGAGAAGCACGTGTACTCTGCAGGCGTTGGCTGGAGAGGTCTGAGGGTATCAGTGGATCTACCTGGTTTATGGTATTTGAGTCTTCCAGCTGCCCGTTGGTTTTTTGTCTAGTTCTATCTATTATCGAAAGTGGAGAATTGAAGTCTCCAACTATTGTTGTCGAATGTAAGGAATTAAAATGTCACACTAGAAGATACTCACTTCATAAAAAAGAAGGAGATACAGGAGGTCAGGTGCCAGGACTAGTCAGGTGCTGGGGGCTCGGGGGCGAACAGTTTAGACACGGTCACTTTCCCTAAAATGCTCATAGTCTGCTGGAGGGGACGGACAAGAAGGAAGTCACCATGGTGGCCCTAGGTGGCTATGAGTGCTGCCCACAAAATCAACCTAGGTGACCCAATGGTGGCAGTGTCCCTTAGATAGGGGTCAGGACAGGCCTCCCCAAGGAGGTGATGTTGGAGCTGAGGCCAGAGGGAAGGCCAGGGTGGGCGATGGGGAGCAGGAGGCAGGACCCAGTCGCTGGGGCTCCTGCAGACCCTGGTCGAAGGTGAGGGCTGCCCTGCTCTGTCACAAATGCCAGCGTCACCGTCTGCCTCTTAGATAGGGCTCTGGCTGTGTATTCTGGGGCGTGGCAAGAATCGAGAGGGAACTGGAGCAAATATTGAGAAATGGAGAAGGGGTCCAGCTCGTGTAAGCCTCAGTGTGAGGCTGACTTTTGAGCCGGCTGTGGGGCATCCCGCAGCCTCTGACGTGGCCCAGGTTTCCGTGAGCCCGTTCATCTTCTCTGAGTCCTCCACTCTTGCGGAAAGTGGGCTCACAGGGGCAGGGCACAGGGCCAGGCTGCTCGGTCACTGTGCCTGACATGGAATGGTCCCTGTACTGGTTTCCTGGGGCTGCTGTAACAAATGACCACAGGCCGGGCTGCTTAAACATCCGAACTGCATTCTCCCCCAGTTCAGGAGACCAGAGTCTGGAATCAAGGTCTGCAGGGCCATGCTGCCTCTGAAGGTTCTAGGGGAGGGTCCTTCCTGCCTCTTCCAGCTTCTGGGGGCTCTAGGCTTTCCTGGGCTTGTGTCCTCATCACTCCAGTCTGCCTCTGTCTTCACGTGGCCTTCTCTCTGTGTCTTCCCTTCTGTCTCTTATAAGGGCACCTGTCACTGGATTTAGGGCCCACCCCAAATCCAGGGTCATCTCATCTCGAGATCCTTAACTTAATCACATCTGCAAAGATCCTTTTTCGAAATAACTTCACAATTTCTGTGTTCTGGGGCTTAGGACATGGACATATCTTTTGTGGAGGCCACAGTTTAATCCATCCAAGTTCTCAAAACCAAGTGTATAGTTCTTTGTCATTTTTTCCGAATGCCACCTTCATATTGACCAATCAGTGTTGGGGAAAGAGACCTCAGCTCTGCTCCTGGCCCTTTGCGGCCGTCTCCCCTCCCCTGGGTCTCCGGTTCCCGTCCCCAAAAGAAGTTGTAAGCTCTCTTCCAGCGCTGACTCGCTGTCCCTCCACGAAGTGTCTGTCTTTCCTGCACAGGAGGACATGGGGATGACGTACGCGGAGCTCTCGGTCTACGGGAGACTCAGGAAGATGGCCAAGACCGGGCCCTACAGCATGTTCTGCAGACTCCTCAACATGTGGGGAGACACCTGGACCCCACGACAGGTAAGACGCATCACGGCCCACAGCGGGAGCTGGCAGGTGGCGTCACCTTGCCGTGGTGGATGTGACTCACACGAGCGAGTAAATAGCATGTGACCCTAAAGTGGTAATGCTCTGTCTCGCGGTGCTGCTGCCCAGCTCTCAGTTCCCACCAGCTCAGGCCCTGGCTAAGTTCCTCTGATCCAGGCTTGACCACACCAGACCACGCAAGCTGCTCCCCTTTTTAGGGGGACAGAGGGTAAATTTTGAGGTCCGAATATCGCTGCTTTTCTGCTAATGGTCAGGCTGAAGCCCACAAACGTGGTGGTCCCCACAGAACCGCCTGGAAGCCTCATGAAATGTATCTTCCTGGGACCCCTGCTCAGGTCTCCTGAGGCAGTATCCTGGGGCGTTAGAGTGCGGAACCCACATTTTTATAGCTCAGCCGGCCGCCCCAGCCCGAGCACGGCCTCTGTCCGCTCCTGCCTTCAGGGAAGTTCCAGTGCGGAGGGAGAACCCGCTAGCTTGCATAGCCCGGGGTGGTACGAGTCAGAACTCCGGCCTCGGATCTTCCGGCCTTGCCAACTCGAAGCCCTGTCTGCGTGTGACTCGCCTCCCAGGTGGCCGACAAAGTGAAGCGATTCTTCTCCAAGTATTCCTTGAACAGGCACAAGATGACCACGCTCACCCCCGCGTATCACGCAGAGAACTACAGCCCGGACGACAACAGGTTTGATCTGCGGCCGTTTCTGTACAACACCGGCTGGCCTTGGCAGTTTCGGTGCATAGACAATCAGGTAAATCAGGCAAAAATGAGTTTTCTCTATGTTAAATATCTGTCGTGGAAACTTCTGTTCATTCTGTCAAAGACTGAAAAGCTTTTTTATATACACAGTGTTATCTTTTCCCATCCTTATTTCTGCAAAGGGACCAGTGTGTTTAAGTCCATCAGGGTTTGGCGTGTGCTGTTTTGGCTGGGCTGTATTTAGTGGTGCTGCGCATATGAAAATCACTAGCCATCCATCACTTTATAAATGTGGTGCCCGTTTCTGTCATTTCTAGACAACCTGGGTGGCCAGATGGCTTCAGATCTTGTAAACCACCCTGTTTTTCTCTTCTTTTTCTAATTAATTAATAGAATGAAGTAAGGATTAATAAAATCAATTTAAAAAGCAAGTACAGGTCCTTCCCTCCTTCTATTTTCCAAGCAGAGCGCTGGGACCACGATAGAGAGCAAGTTAGACGGGGCCCTCCTGGAGCAGGCGAGAATCTGATGGTGGGGGAAGGACGACCACTTAGTGTGCCCAGGGAAACACTGAGAAGGATACGTTGTGAGAAGTGAGACGCTGAGCTAGAGAGTCCTGGGAGCCGGAAGGGCCCACTTTAGATCTGGTGGTCGCAGGAGGCGTCTCTGAGGAGGTGATGTTTAAACTCAGGATGGAACCCAAGGAATGCTGAGCATCCGTGGCCGTGGTTCTCATCCAGGGATGGTTCGCCCCCTAGGGACATTAGGCAACGTCTAGAGACATTTTCTTGGTTGTCACGACTGGGGTGGGGTCTGTGCTACTGGCGTCCAGTGGGTAGAGGCCAGGCGTGCTGCTAAACATCCTGCCGTGCCTCTTGTGGAGGCCACAGTTGAGTCCATCCCAGTTCTCAAAACCAAGTGTGTGGTTCTTCATCATGTTTTCCAAATGCCACCTTCATGTTGACCAGTCAGTGCTGGAGAAGGAGACCAAAAGGGTGAGACAGCCCACCCTCCCAACAAAGAGTTAATGAGAGGTGGGGGCTTGGCTCCCACCAGGAGGCACCGAGTGAGGGATTCCCCCACATCAGGAGCGGGGTTCAGAGGTTGTGCAGCCAAAAGACGGACAAGTGTAGGAACCTTGGAAGAGACACGTAGGCAGGGGCGGAAGTCCCCTGCAGTCTCAGGGTCCAGCAGCGACCACCGTGAATGTGCTGAGGCACGTCCTTCCAGACTGTTCCATGCACTTGCTCTGTATTCTGCCCACATCTTAGTGCATTGTGGGTGTTGTCTGATAATCTGCTGTCTTAGGTCCATGACCACGACCCTCTTTGGGTATGAATCCGTGTATTTCGACAGTGCGATTGTTGAAATCTGCATGTGGACACCGTGTTTTCACGAAACTTCTCTTTCTAGGTTCTCCAGCTGGAGAGGACGGAGCCGCAGGACCTGGACGGCGTGGACTGACAGCAGGTCCTGCGTGGCCTCCTCCCCTGTGAGGATCCACGTGTTACGTGGCACTGCTGGTGACCATGAGCACGAGCCATTTCCTACCCAGACAGCGCGTCAACAAGTCTTATTCTACATTTCAAGGGAGAGCAATCTCTTCAGTCTAGTTCCTTTAAAAAAGTCTGAAATAAAGGGTGTGATTTTTAACTCTCCTCTTGACGCGAGCGCTCGCTTTCCCTGGCCTCCCTCCATCGTGCAGCTGCTCCCAGATCTCACCAGAGCCCCCACGACACCACGGCCAAGGGAGAATTCTTCAGGAAGGGTTGGAGGAGGACCTGGGGGGGAGGGTTCTAGAATGACTCTCCCTTGCCCATGCACTCGCCTTTGCAATCTTCCTCTGTGCTCGCTTACAATTCTTCTCGCTGTCCGTCTTTCTCTAAACCAGCCCGTTTCTCTGATTTCCATTTCATGGTTATCGTCATTGTCATTCTGAGAACCTGAACCCACAGGAATATAGATTTGCCTCCGTCCCATGCCACTAGGAAAGGCTTCCAAACACACAGTGCTCCTACATCAGTCCGTGACCCTGCTGATGTCCTGCCTTAAGGAGAGATCCCCCCGGGTGGCAGGCTGCCTGGCCTCCTTGCCAGCCTCTTTGGTCCATCTCAGTCTCATCATCGTTGGGTGGGTACCAGTGTTAAGTGAGAGGTGCCAGAAAAGTAGGGGAGCACGTAGCAAGGTGTTGTCTGTGTTGTGTAGCTGTCATCTCTGTAACATTTATGTCGTTGCCTTGAGGAGTCTGTCCTCCATGTCACATGGTGGCGTGACCCCGCTGCCTGGCGGGGTCTGCAGGCATAGTGTTAGCTGGGGCATGTCCTGGGCTGGGCTGGCCTGCGTCTTGGCAGGACTGGGGGACACAGGCAGATGTTGGGGAGAAACACGCAGAGGGTTGAGATCTGATGGTGGTCGGTTAATTAGAACTAGCACGGCTTGAGGATGGGCATTGCCCGCGTCTGCTGTTCCGTGGCCAGCCGGTGTGCTCCAGGAGGAGAGCTGGGCTCTGGTTGCAGCCCTTGCTGAAGGCTCAGCCTTGGGTCCAGCGACACAGCTTGGCCCTGATTCTGCTGGCTGGACCCCCAGGAATTCCCAGAAATGTTTGCAAACTGCATCCGCCTGGACTTTTTTTGTGTGCAGGTTACCAAAAGCCTTACCCAAGGAAGGAAACTTGTAAGCAAGAAAAGGAATTTATTGGTTGGCATGCTGAGCAGTCCAGGGGTAATGACAACTTCAGGTCTGGCTGGATCCAGGGTATGTGCCATGTCATTAGTGTTACCAGACACAAACACAGGTTCTTTTACCTGCCACACAAGAGAGAGACCAAAAAGAACTGGAAGGCCAGGCTTATGGCAAGGAAAGGGTTATTATTATATGACGTCAGCTAAGAGACAAGAGTCAGCCCTCAAATTCATCTCCTTGAAAGATGGGAGGCAGGGGGTTTTAAAGGTTGCCAGGAATGCAGCTGCTTGTAGGGAGGGGGAGCCTGTGGCCTTGCCGGTTGGTGCTTTCCCACTCGCCTGCGTTTGGCCTTCTGAGGCTGCTTGCAGGGAGGAGGAGGGCCAGATGAGGCAATCCGCAGGTGGGTGTCCTTGGTTGTCTGCCTCTGTAATGGGTGGTGGATTCTGGTGCTGGGAAGCCTAGGAGTTGGCGTGTGGGAAGCTTCAGCTCTTGATATTCTCTGGACACCAGTTTCCATGTTATAAAACTTCAGAGGACCTGTAACTAGCCAAAATGTTAGCATGAGGCCGCCTGGGCTCCAACAATTTGTAATGTTATTTGCCTTGTAAAGTTCAGAGATACAAAGCTTTAGAAAAACCAACATTTACATATGAATGTAGCTTAGAGAAGCAGGGAAAGGGGCCGGGCCGGGTGCTTTTGGTTTTAACCCCATATATGCTGGGTTTAACCTAGGAGAACTGGTGTTGGGGCCAGCATCAATAGGACTTGGTTTCTCTTCTTCCTGACCCTGCTCAGCTCATCTCTCTGCCGGCTTCCTTTGTGCTCTCTGCATCAGGGCGCTGTGGCTCCAGCCTCGTGAACTCCTAGGTTCGAATCCAGCAGGAAATGAGTCCATTTATCTTCCCCGTTTCTGCAGCAAAAGCCCTGGGTTTACTCCCCTGAGTCGTAGGCCCATCCTGGAACCAATTAGCTACAGCCCACGGGTTCCCCAAAGAGGATCAGGGGTGTTGCGAGAAGTAGGGAGAAGGGATGGCGCGTCTGCAAACAGGAAGGCCCGCTGTACATGCCCTCAGACAGGCTCTGGTCCCGGCCCTGCTCTGGACGATGGCGCCCTCCTCACCTCTAGCTCTCTGAGCCCGCCTTTCCCAGCGGTGCCACTGTGGGCTCTGGGCCCACGAACTGTGCCCAGACCTTTCGCTCAGCCTCCCGCAGTGACAGCAAGACCCGGGCAAATGTGAATGAGGCTCCACTGGAGGCTTGGGCTGACGGGAGGGGAATGACACATTTTCCTCCTTCCCCCAAGGCTGCCACCATAAGACAGGTGTCCATTTGCGTGTTGTCCATTCCTGGAATCCCGGACCCCTGCTGCAGGCCCAGGAGTGAAATAACCACTTTCCCCCACCCCGCTGAAGGCCCACTCTTGTGTGAGGTAAAGTCAGCCACATAATGACAACGTGTGTACAAGGATGCAAAGCCATTTACTGCTCATTATCTCCAACCTCCATTCCAGAAGAGTCCTGGCCTTGGAGAACCAAAAGCTCATTGCTATGTCTGAATATTTGTGCCCCCCCGCCACAAGTTCACATGTGGAAACCCTAACCCACCGTGCCATGGTGTTAGGAGGTGGGACTTTTGGAAGGTGATTAGTTCATGAAGGTGTAGTCCCTGTGAATGGGGTGGTGCCCTCATAAAAGAGGCCCTGGAGAGCTCCCTCGCCCCCTCCGTGTGAGGGCACGGCGAGGTCTGCAGCCTGGAAGAGGGCCCTCGCCTGCCCACGCTGGCGCCTGGTCTCAGTCTTCCCGGCTCGAGAGCTGTGCATGTAAGTTTCTGTTGCTTATAAGCCACCCCGTCTGTGCTATTTTGTTACAGCAGCCTTGAACTAAGACACTCGTTAAGGTGTTTTTTCTAAAACAAAGGAGAAGTTCACTCTTTGAGGAGAATTCAATCCTCCACCTCGGGAGAGTCCAGAAATGGAATAATACACCAGCGGTCAAAGCTACTCTTTGAGCTGACGTGGCCAGGCACGCCCGCCGATGGGTGTGTTCCTCATTCGAGGATGGTTCTCAGCCTGGCTGGCGGGCGGAGGGGTGCATATCCTGCAGGCAGCTCTCTCCAACCCTGCTGATCTCTTCCAAGCTTTGGGCTGATGAGGGTGATAACACGGTGTTCCAGGAGATGTGACCGTGGGGTTCACCAGCTGAGGAGGTGGGAAGCTCACATTACATCGTCACCTTCTGAGATGACTTCACCCAGGGTGATGGCCAGGCCCCCTCAGTACAGGCCTTATCACCCCACGGTGTCCCCAGGGCAGGACGGGCAGCTTGCGGACTCCCTGGAGAGGAGGCGGGCACCTGGTGTGACAACTTCTGTCTGCAGGCCCCCACCCACCCAAAACCCCACCCACTTTTTGGAGGCGTGGGCTGGGTGCTCCTGAGTCTGAGGGAGCACTCAGCAGGAGCACTCCAGGCCTGAGAGTGAGGCCTGCTTGCTCCCACACCCGCGTGTGTTGGTAACGGGGTGAGGAGCCTCTGTCCCAGGGAAGGGAGATAGTGTGAGCGTGGGACCCTGAGGACGGCCTCGTTGGATGGAGTCAGGATCGCCGTCCTGAAACACCCACCTGCAGGAGCTGCCTGAGCTCAGGGGCCCCGGGACCCTGGCCCCCTGCCAGCCAGTTATAGGGTGGTGACCTCAGTTACAGGGCAATGTCTCTCCTGTTCTAGACAGTGTCCCCCAGCTATAGGATAGTGCTCCTCCAGTCATAGGGTAGTGTCCTCCCAGTTATGGGGTAGTGTCTCCCAGTTACAGAATGGTGATCCTATAGTTATAGGGTAGTGTTCCCCCCAGCTATAGAGTAGTGTCCTTCCAGTTACAGGATGGTCACCAGAGCTCAGCCAATGAGAAGCTGTCAGTTCCTGTCTGCAGCCAGAAGCACGTGGCTGAGGGATCCTGGCTTTCTCCTGAGACCCAGATACAGACAGCACCCAGCCTGCTTCCTGGAGAGGGCATGTCAAATGCAGAGCTGAGTCAGAATCTCTGGCCACTCCTGAGAGCTAAGATCCACTAGATCTGTTCTCCTCACCCTGGAAGGTCCCACAAGCTTTGGCTAAAACACTTCACTCAGTGATGAGGGAACATGGGGACCACACGAGGACGGAAGTCTCATTGCACCAGGGTTTACTGAAGCAGCCAAACCCACGACCAGCCTTATGTAGTCCTTCAGACAGTACTTGGTCAACAAAGCTTTATTTCACTAGAATTCTAAAGACAAAAAGAGGAGAGAGTTTTGAGACATCAGGTCGCACAAGGTCAATCATTAAAAGTCAAGAAAATAAAACTGTAGTAACACCCCAGAACATGCGGGAAAAATAATCAAAAGACAAAGACACTCCATTTCCAAGGGACCCATCTACACCTAAAAGGCATTTAGCAGCTAGTTCCGTAAAACTAAAAGCAGAATTTGAATAGTAAGGCTAAGGTGAAAACCATCCACTCTCCATAGCTGGCAAGCGTGACTTTATAAAGCTCCTTGACAAACTTTCTAAAGGATAATTTGACGATAGGTTCCAAAGGGCTCAAGGATGTGCATTTCATTTCGCACACAGAAATCTGCTTCTAGCAATCTGTGCTCAGTTTTTATACAAAGGGGAGGTCGTGAAGGGAATTATTTGGGTGCTCAACTTGGAGGAGCTCTTTCACGCTGAAGATGAGAAGAGATTACTGCTACGGGGTGGTTGGGCCATGTCCCGGAGACACGGATCCATCAAGGAGCTCCCCATCCATCGGGGGTCCGCCCTCTCTGTTCTGCCCGTGGGCGGCGTCTTCCCGTCCTCGCCACCCTCTGTCTCCTTGCCTAGGGCTCTTTGAGGAACCACCTGGAGGGTCTCCCTTGGCTGCTGCCTCTTAGGGCCCCCGGTGAAGAAACAAATGGCAGAGTTAGCAGTTCTGTTGTTGGAAGACAGGAGGATGCAGAGACTGGTCTTCCATTTCAAATATGAGGAACCTGACGATGCGGAGGGGCTGACCACAGAGAAAGAAGGCCAGAACGGTGAGCAGAACGACCATGTGGAGGCTCTTTGGGCAGCTGGTGCTGGGCGCTCTCCTGGACTCGGGTGGGTAACTGCAGGCCAGATGTACCCATGATGGAGAACAGGAGGAAAATCCAGGCGCTGGTGGCGGTTACACGTGCGGGGCGGACCTTAGTTTTGGGATGAGTAACTGACCACAGGCGTGGCCTCTCAGTACATTCATCAAAGAGGTCAGAATCCAGAGAAGGGCGCTCATGGTGCTGACAGGTGCTGGGGGCAATGACACCGATACCAAATAGAGAAGAGGGCGGAGAGACAACGCTGGAAGCTGAGGGCGGTCGTGATACCCAGGCCAGTGAAATAGGAGAACTTTAGGACCATGAAGATACCAGGAAGAGGAAGGTAATAATGGAAAAGGAAAGGACAGACTTTAGGATTTAGATAGTGAACACAATCTGGAAGCAAAGGTACATGATATTTGCAATGGTGAGATTGAGGCTAAGGACAGAAAGGAGTTTTTCTTGATGGACAAGTGGACAAGCCAGTTATGATTCCACTTCCCACCAACCCACAGAGGGCCGCAGCCACGGTGATGGACCAGAAGATCGCCTGGCCACTAGTCCCCATTCTCAGAGATAGGCCTGTGGTGTCAATGCTGGAATGATTGGTTGGCTTGCAAAACTGGTCCGTGGTGAAGAGATCTGAGCTCAGGAAAATTCTGCTGGGTTCTTCGGATAGGTGGGTACTCGGCACTCTTGAGAAGGCAAAGACAGACATGCAGAACCTCGGGCGAGTAAGGAGGTCACTTGCTTCTCCCTCCTCTCTCTGTCTCTCTCCTCTCTCTTTCTCCTCCTCCCTCCTCCCTTCCCTCCCTCCCTTCTTCTCTCCTGTTGTCTCTCTCTCTCTCTTCCCCTTTCCTCTATTTCCTACCCCCAGGCCTGGCACAAGTGTCCTGAGTAAAAGGCCTTCCTGCTGTTCTTGGCTCCCCCGGAGGATGAGATGAGCTCTCGGCTTCACCGTCACAGGCTGGGCCCCTTAAGCATCAGTCTGCCTCACTCATTCATTTCTGCATTCAACAAACTGATTTGCTGGATGTCCCCTCCAGGTCAGGCTCCAACAGAATGCAGAAGGTGGGGGGAGTTGGGGAGACCTAGTCTCTGCCTTTGAGGACCCCGAGATAACAACCATTTACAGGACAGTGTGATAAGAACTCTAATCTCTAATATCCAGGGGAGAAAGAAGGAGCAACTCCCTGAGCTGACCCTTGAAGGCGTAATAGAAGTCATCAAGAGGGGTGATGCACAATGCAGAGAAACCCTGGAGGAAGGGCCAGAGGCCTGGGGAGCACGTGCACTCAAGGGTGGAGCTCTTAGGATGGCTAGCACGTGAAGAGCAATTTGGGATCAGAGAGAGGACAGTGGACAGGGTAAATGTGGGTGGAGGCATCTGGTCTACCTCCTTACCCAGGTCCTGGTGGAGAGTTCAGTGAGCTCAGTGGCAACCCAGATGTACTATGTCTGCAGCGCGAGCCGTGCCCGAGTCCCAGAGGATCTCAGCCACTCCAGCTGCTTCAATGCCATCCACGCGCTCATGACTCAGAAAAGAAAGTCAGCCACCCAAATGTGCTCTGGGGCTCTGAGGGCTGTGAGTTCTTGTATCCCAGTAGCTGTGGTAGACAGAAGAATGGCTCCTCCCAATGATGCCCATGTCCTAACCCCCAGAACCCATGAATTTGTTAAATTGGCAAGAGGGAATTAGGTTGCACATGGAATTAAGGTTGCTAATCAGCTGATCTTAAAATAGGGAGAGTATCCTGGATTACCCAGGTGGGCCCTATATGTAATCACAAGGGTCCGAGGAGGAGACAGAATGCTGGAAGCAGAGGTAGGAGCAATGTGATTGTTGGCTTTGAAGATATGGGAAGGGGCCATGAGCCAAGGAACGCAGGTGGCCTCTAGAAGCTGAAAAGAGACACGGGAACGGGTTCTCGCCTGGAGCCTCTGGAAGGAATGTAACCCTGTTGACCCTTGATGGTAGCCCAGTGACACTGTTTTTGGATTTTGGACCTCCAGAACTGTAAGGGAATAGATTTGTACTGTTTTGAGCAACTGGGTTTGTGGTAATTTGCTACAACAGCAGTAGAAAGCTCTCACAGTAGCCCCTTCCCTTGCTGGAGGACCAGGTTCTGAGAAGGCCCTTTCCATCCTCTGGGCGTCATACCTCTTAACTTTCCCTCCTTGATTTCCAGCTTTTCCTTACTTTTTACTCAGACTTCTCCAGCTCCCCTCCCTTGTCCTCCCCAAAACGCTGATGTTTTCCAGGCCACTTTTCTTGGGATTCTGCTCTTTGCTATTTAAACCGTGTCCTTGAATTCTGATCTCCTCCATTCCCATGGCTTCCTGTGGATCACTCAATTCCTGAACACCTATCTTCAGCCTCCTTCTCTCTTTAGCCCCAGACTTGCTTATCGAACTGCCTTCTGATAACGCCAAGTATGACACCATCCCCCAAACTTGTGCTCTTCACGGCATGCTTCTTATTTCCGCAAATGACACGAGCACACGAAATCCAGTCCCTTGGGTCTGAACTGTGGGAATCACTGGAGGGCACCAGGGGGACTTGGGCCAGACTGTTGGACTCTGTCCCTTCCCACTAACTAGCGAGGGCCTTTGTGCAACACACTTGGTCTTTCGGTGTCTCAATTTCTTCATCTATAGCAGAGATTGGCAAAATTTTTCTGTAAAGAGGCAGATAATAAATATTTTAGGCTCCACAGGCTGCAACAGTCTCTGTTGAACTACTCGACTCTGCCATTGTAGCAGAAGGCAGCCACAGACTTCTGCCGAAATATGCAGGCTCCATCCTGGGGCTCTTCCTTATTAGGTCAGAAGGTCCCGGGCTGGGTTATGTTGGGATGAACCTCGTCATCAGCCCAGTGCCCAGGAGAGGAGGCGTGGGCAGACCCTGGGGGATCAGGGTCACCTGCTGTCTTGTAGGTGTCCAAGTGAGGGGACAGTGCCCCCCATAGGGAGGATTGGGCACTCTGCATGCTCAGAGGGTGCAGGGAATCTGGGGTTCAAGATTTGGGGTGCATCAC
The DNA here is from genome assembly GCF_057802395.1 of Ceratotherium simum simum. Lineage (NCBI taxonomy): Eukaryota > Metazoa > Chordata > Mammalia > Perissodactyla > Rhinocerotidae > Ceratotherium > Ceratotherium simum. Next base: position 3,057,965 of record NC_141933.1, on the reverse strand, counting down.
CCTGATATCCCCATCCATGTCAGGGTCCCACCTGGTCCCTGATCCCGGCGTGGCTGAGCGGCCCAGGTGGGTGTTTATTCTCTGGAGCTCAGCCGGCCTTTAGGCCCCGGACTGGACCCTAGCTTCTCTCTCCTGGGCTGCAGGAGGGGAGGTCCTCCATCCGCCAAGTAGCCCTCGGCTTCCACACCTCCTTCCAATTGTCCACTCATCCCGCGGCCTCTGGTCACATTTGACTGGATGCAAAGAGCCACCCCACTCCACTGTGTACAAAGTCTACTCCCACATGTCTCTCAGAAGCCTGTTACGCTGCCCCAACAGGACCCCACCCACTACCAGGGGAGGTTTGCCCGTTGCTCGGCAGCCTGGCCAGCGCCCTGTGTGCTCTGTGTCTCCTGCAGGCGGTGGGTGATCCTGGTCCAAATCCCACGTCAGCATTTGCTCTTTGCCACCACTCCTGGTGTCAGTGGAGGCAGACTGCTGTCCCCGGGGAAGCAGGAAGCTCATAGGGGGTGCTCCTGGGGTGACCCCTGGGGAAAGGAAGGGGAGGAGAGAAAGCGAGAGAGGAGGGAGCAGGTTTGGGCAGCAGGAGAGCTGGAGTGTGCTGCAGTCTCAATGAAGCCCACAGCCGGACAGCTCTGAAGCTGGGGTGATCCTTCCAAGGTGTCTTGAGTTAGAGCAAGAGGACCGGACCCTCCATCCCAGGGCATGTGCATGTAGGCTGCCTGGAGAGGGGACGTGACCCTGGGGTTGGCACTCTCTCTGACTGTGGCTGTCTAAAATGGGCTGACAGTGAGGCCTTTTAGCAGGCGGTGCTCCCTGCAAGTGAGAGAAAAATTCCTTCATCCTGGAGAGGGAGCTGGGTGGTGCCGTGTTGCGTCCACTACGGGGTTTGCCTTAATGAACTGAATCCTCAAATCTGACCACCAACCACTTTAAATGGTGTGCATCTCAACCCACCAATTCAAAGACACATTCTGTCTCACTTGCGCCCGTCCTGTCCTTCCTACATTGCCTCATTACACTCAGATACTTGTACTCACTGTATCACAGTCAGTCATTTTATCTTGTTATTCTTTTTTTTTTGTGTGAGGAAGATTAGCCCTGAGCTAACATCCGATGCCAATCCTCCTCTTTTTGCTGAGGAAGACTGGCCCTGGGCTAACATCTGTGCCCATCTTCCTCCACTTTGTATGGGACGCCGCCACAGCATGGCTTGACAAGTGGTGCGTCGGTGCGTGCCCGGGATCCGAACCCGCAAACCCCGGGCTGCTGCAGTGAAGCGCGCGCCCTTAACCGCTTGCACCACAGGGCCGGCCCTTGTCTTGTTTCTGATTATCTTTTTAATGCTTTTCTTAATCCAGTATATTGATTTCATGATCCCCTAATGGGCTATAACCTGCTGTTTGGAAAACACCCTCATATAGTATTAAAATTGCGTTGTCCCCCACTAGGCTCATTTCGGGCAGGGCTTGACTTTGAAAACCCGGCATTTTGTCCGCTGTGGGGCACCTAGCAGGAGTCCCTCAGTATCCTAACATCTAATCTACGTTCCTAAATGTAATCCGAGAGTTCTTCTCCATGCACACGACCAGGAGAAATTATTGAGATAAAAGGTGAGGGCCCACCGGGCGGGGTCTGGTGCTCGTTCAGCTAAGCCCTGCAGACAACTGACCGCACAGGCAGGGACCCCAGCCCCAGCCTCAGGACTGATTCACGGTCCATGTGATGACACTCACCCTGGCTCCCTGGGGGCCACCCTGAGAGGTTGGTCACACCTCTGCCTTATTTGAATCATCGTGAGGCAACCAGGGCACCCATGCTGAACAAACATTCCCTTAGAAGAAGAGAAGCCTCTTTATAAATTCCTTAGGGGATCCCGGGCCAAAGTTTTCAGCGAGGTCTACTCTCCCTCTCAAGGAACGTCGGTTCTCCCAGGTCACCATAACTCTCTCTGTCTCCTTCTCTCTCTCTCTCTGTCTCTCGTTGTCTCATTCCATCTTTTTCACGCTCTCTCTCCTAAGAGGCCGCCAGTTCATCAAATCCAGGATGAGGATCAGGATCAGCAGATGCTTTTGGGGGCGCGCTGGTGACGACCGTGTCACTCTGAGCCAGAAAGAGCACGACCTGGAGAGGACAGAGGATGTGAACAGGCACTGAGTTCTGAGCTTTCGCCCTGTCCCTTTCTCAACCTCCCGACGTCACACACATGACCCTCAGCCGGGCTGCCCGCGTCATCGCCCCTCACGAGGCCACAGTTGGCTCTCGAGGTGTTTCCCCCACCCCGCTGTTGGGCATGTTGTCCTTTAATAAAATCTCCCATAAATCAATCCGTGTTTGAGTTGTGGAATCCGGTCTGAGTACGTTTTGCTCTCATGTGTAAGGGAGGGGTGTTAAAGTATGTGTAACAAGTGTGAAGTGGGAGGAGGGACGATCCCAGGAGGAGGAAATCTTCACGAAGCCGGTCCACCTGCCCTTGGCCCTGGGGTTGGCTGGGGTGGGGGACATGGCGCCTCGTCTAGGAGAGGGGCCTGGACCCTCGTCTTGGCTCAGGCGTCTTGGGTGTCTGGTAAGTGGTCTGTCCTCAGGAGCCTCAGTTTCCCCTTCTGCTAAGTGAGTGGGTTGCACAACTGCTTTCTAGGTCCCACCAGGTCCTCATCGGCAGTCCCCCCCCGACCCCCACCCTCTTGCTGTCCTGCCCTGCAGCAGCTGCCTCGCTCTCAGCCGGGACCACGCTCACGGGTCCACCTCGGTGCCACCTGCTGCGGTGGGCCCGTGACCACTCCCTGCACTGCCACCTGAGCCCCGAGTCCCCGAGCCCCACCGGACTCACCCCGGGGGTGCTTGAACGGGCCTGTTTCCACCAGAGGATGGAAGACGGGATAGCAATGCTGAGCTCCAACAGTGTGAAGAGAAGCATGATGGACAGCACCCCCTGGAAGGCAGGACACACAGGGTGGGTGCTCGGACCAATCGACCCTCTCTTCCTGCGGTGGCCAGAGGGCTGCAGGCCGCCTGGAACCTTGGAGAGCCTCGCAACACCTCCCAGCAAAGACGGCTGCCTGCTCATGCCTGGGGGTTGGCATCGTCTCGTCTGCTCTCTGTACACTTGACCCCACCTGTTCACGACCCCTGGGAGACAGGGTCAAGCCCTGGTTTCCAGTGTGGGTGGCAGACGGCACCCAAGGTTGAGCAGAGCCTCCCCAGGTGAGACTCTTTACCTCTCCAGGCTTCAGTTTGCTGTTCTGTGAAATGGGGACACTGATGCTCGTCCCTCAGGTCCACAGAGGTGGGGAGTACCGGAGACCTTCGTAAACCGGTGCCAGCACCCTCTACCCGCCCTCACCTCTCGGGCAGCAAGGGGCACAGCGACCACTCAAAGTGATCGGCTGGCATAGCTGCCAACACCCACCCCGACCGCCAGGGCATACTCCCGAGGAGGATGAACCAGACAACTCCACTGCCTTGCGTCACCTTCCTCCGAGCAAGGGCCGCCAGGTAGAACAGGTGAGGCCATAGGTGTGCGGAACATCAAATTCATTTATGCTGACCATGACTGTAGTGGGTTACATAGTGTCCCCCAAATATATGTCCACTTGGAAGCTCAGAATGTGACCTTATTTGGAAATAGGGTCTTTGTAGAGTTAATTAGTTAAGGATCTCGAGATGAGATCATCCTGGATTTAGGGAGCTGTAAATACAATGACAAGTGTTCTTACAAGAAGAGGAGGACACAGGGACACGAAGAGGAGAAGCCACGTGAAGATGGAGGCAGAGGTTGGAGGGATGTGGCCATCAGCCCAGGAAGCCCGGGGCCCCCAGAAGCTGGAAGAGGCAGGAAGGATCCTCCTCTAGAGCCTTCAGAGGGAGCACAGCCCTGCCGACACCTTGATTTCAGACTTCAGGTCTCCGGAACCGTGAAAGAATGCATTTCTGTGGTTTCAGCTGCCCAGTGTGTGGTCATTTGTTATGGCGGCCCCAGGGAATGAATTCAAGGACCAGGTGGGAAGGGGACGTTGCTGGTCTGCTGCTCCTGGGAAAACTCTCAGCAAGTGAGCTCAGCCCGATCCCTCACAAGCTCATCTTTGGTCCACTACATAAACCTCACCCAAACCCCTCTGCAGATCCAACCCCGACCAGGTCCTGTTATCACTGCCTTCATCTGCTGGAGGATGGTCTGAGCCAGGGCATGAGGCGGGGAAAAGTCTCTGTGCTCCTCTGGCCCTGCTTGCTGCCTCCTGGGGCTTCCCCTCTCTCTATGGCTGCAGGATGGAAACCTTCGTCTTCCTCCTAATCTGCTGTCTTTTTCTCAATGTTCTGTGGACCTGTACCTGTTCTCCGGCTTTACTGACTGGAAGCCTTTCTCTGATATGATACAGTCGGGAATGCCGCTCTGCATTCCATCATTTTTGTAAAATTCCGCTTGCTAATAAAATTATAAAAGTCCATCTCCATATTCTACCCGCCCCTCTCCCCACCCCCCACCCCCCGCCACTGATTTCTGCTTTCTTTGCGTTTTGAGCTCTCCAATTCTATTGCGCATGCCTCTATTTTGTTTGTTGAAGCTTCTTGGTAAGTTACCCTATTCTGTTCAAAAGGAGAGAAAACATATGATTGCCTGTGTTTTGGATCAGCTGTTGAGAAACAGGGCCCCTCATAGTTAAGATGTCTTAGGGAATCTAAAGGCAAAGATGGGTTCCACCTGGTCTTAAAACTCTATCCGCCTTCCTGAGAAACTCTTGCTTCCGATGTGCATACTCACCGCAGACCAGGACATTGCAACTTTTTGGAAAATGGTGGACTTTACAAAGGATAATTTGGAATTGTAGTGGCCACTTTGGGGAACCTTTAACTTTCATAAGAGAGTGCACTTTAGGGGGCACCCTTGTAAAGAAAGGATCCAAAATCTCTTGGAGACAATGGGATGCATTATCTCGATTGGGGTGCAGAAGCTTCTAAAAGACAGAATGACTACAAAAATAGCTTCTCCCAAAGAATCCTTACAGTGCACACATTAAAAAATCTTTAGGAACAAACTTTGGGCATCTCAGCAGGTAATCTTAACTTAGTCCATCTGCCAGAAACACAGTTTGCATCCAGCTATTCCTTTGAGTTTCATTATTGTACCTGAAACATGGCTAAAATTTTAAAATGAAAGCTATAAGATCTTTGTTTGTGTCTGTTTGCACCTCAATTGTATCGTTTTCTTTGGTGAACTCTCCCCAGATCTTTAACTGTGGCTATTTTTGTCTTAAAGATGCTTTTTTTTTTTTCCCCAGGAAAGATTTGCCCTGAGCTAACATCTGTTGCCAATCTTCGTCTTTTTCTTTTTCCTCCCCAAACCCCCAGTGCATGGTCGTATATGCTAGTTGTAAGTCCTTCTAGTTCCTCTGGGTGAGCACTGCCACAGCATGGCAGCTGACAGATGTAGTGTGGTTCTGCGACCAGGAAACAAACCCCGGGCCACAGAAACAGTGAGAGCGCCGAACTTTAACCACTAGGCCATCAGGCTGGCTCTAAATGTGGCTATTTTTGAGTTTTTGTCACTTACAGACAGTTCTTGTTTTACTCTCAATTCTTCTCTGAAAGCATTTACAATCAACTACAGGCAAAAATGCTTCATCTTTAAGGAGATTTATGGAAAAGACCCTGACAAGTACTCTAGAACGCAGGTTTCTGATAACTTTAAGATCATAACACTGAACTGGGTGAGAATTTCTAAAACTCTAATGGGAAACTGATTGATTCATAAAGCTGCTAACCCGAGATCAAGCAAAACAAGAATTAATTACAGGAGACTGAATGGACTGAAGAAGATCATTATAATTTCTATGACTTCATTGAAAACATTGCTTGTTCTTTAATGTCTTATTTTCCAGATTTAAGGAACCTCTTTTTCTCCTCTCTTTTAAGCTGTCTATATCTGATAGCAATTTGATAAAGTATACTTTTACAAACAGAAGTTGAAATTTTTATCTTTTTCTCCCTATCTGATCTCTCCCAGATTCAGAAACTGTTATTAAATATTCTTATTTTTTTGTGGAAATATATGTATTTACATAAGTTCAATAAGACTCTGTTTTCCTTGTAACAGGACACAACTGGACAAATCCTTAGCTTGGCTTCTCAACCTAAAGAGACTTTTAAAGGTCTAACCTGAGATTCCTTATCACCAGACAATTTTAAAGAACTGAGGTTGACTTTACAGAACCATTAAAGCCCCCTGGATATTACCAAAGCTTTGACTAAAATGTCATATTTGAGAATATGCATTGAATTACTGTTCTTAGTACATTTATGTAAATAATCAATCCAAGTTTAATAAGACCAGATGTATTTTACAAAGATTGAAAATATCTTTGATAAAAATGGGATGGCTATGAAAAATTATATTTCGATAGAAGGGTACAGTGTACCTATTTTCAGTTCCTAGTCTCGTTCATTGTCTTTGAGGTTTTATTATCTACTTATAAAACCTACTACTAATAAAATCTACTCATAAACTTAAGAGAAATCACCACAATAGATCACGTATGGACAAACTTCATGCCTGTTGCTGTACGGGCCACTCAAGAAAGTTCCACCGAACACTCGATGACATCATCAGAGACAGTCAAACTGCAAACCAGAAAAATCCATCAGACTGAAACCACCATCATTCCACCATCTAAAGATGCTTCAAGCTCAAATTTAGAAATTTTCTCAACTAGTTGCTCTCCAAACTCAGAAACTGAATTTATAATTTGCTCAAACTATTAACTTTTGTTTTTCTGTTATTTCCATCGAAATGCCTCTTATTGAATTACCTGATTGCTCACAGCATATAGAGACCTAATCTAGACGGAAGCTCACCTGCAACACCGCCTTCTGAGATAAAACATCCTCATGTTCATCCTCTCCTAAGTAATCGCGGGGATATGTGATTGCTCATACATCATGTTATGCCTCTGTAAATAACTAAAAAAAATGTAGACTGACTTAAAATACTAAAGCCTGAATCTGATGATAACCAATTTGCGTTGTTTGGTTGGTTAAATCTTGGGTCCTGGTAAGTTCTGCTCTGGGGAGCTTTTCAATCCTTGGCTATTATTCTCCCTATAGTCATCGCATTAAACTCTCTAGTGCCTTGGATCCTCTCAAGGGTTTTAAATGCCTTTCAGCAGCCACTCACACATCAAATGATATCCACTGGACCAGACAACTTGAGGAACTCAAGGATCTGACCGCCCAAGTCCATGATGACCATGTGACTACTGGTTGCACGACCCTCTATCCTGACGACTCTACTATTGGAAACAGCACATCTGTGATTCTTCAGCCTGGCTACATCAACAGTGGTAACCAAAACTAACACTAGTAGGTGGTCACACTCTCAGCTTGTTGAGATGACCAAAAGGGGGGGATTGTTACAATCAAATACAAAATGGACACCGTCCCTGAGAATTTCTTGAGCAGACAAAACCATTGAAGCCACATAAGAAAAACTAAGTCTAGCTTATTTCATGAACATAAGTGGAACTTAACTTGGGTTATTTCTTGTAAATGCCTCTGCCAATCGTACAAGAAACTTGTCATCTTCCTAAAAATGCGAATCACTTTTAACCAATTCCCAGCCAACTGGAAAGTCCCATTGTAAGAGCCAGTCCTTGTAAAGGTTAACAACGTCCTCAGTTTCACTTTATAAGCCATCCTGTAATGTCACAACCCTGAGCTTGGTGTCACTTTCTATTTTTGGAAGCTCCCAGTGTTCGAACTGTTCTCATCTGCAGAATAAACTCTTACTAAATACTCTTTATGGATTTGGTGGTTTTAATTTTGCTATTTCTGGATTTTCGACACTTTGTTTTTGACCGTCGCCATGCACCCCCCTGCACGTGGAGGAATTAGGGTTTGTTCCCTCTGTGCCCCAGCCTCTGGCTCTTGTTGTGCTAAGCCTGGTCACAGCCGGCCCACAGCCACCTCTCCCAGGAGGGTCCCTAACGTCTCCCTGAGCCCTGGGCCTTTCTTGAGCAATTCACTGCCCCAGGCCCTCGGTTCTTGTTCAGATCTAGCCATCCCTCGAGACTCACACAGCTAGACGGGTGTGCTTATGAGCTGAGGTGCTCAAGCCCGAACCGAGCTGACAAGGATCTATTCGCGACTTTGGCCTGTTTGGTATTAAACTCCTCAAAGAGCACAGTCCACTGAATGCCTGCTCTTCCTCAGCGCACGGGCTCCTTTCCTCTGCCTCTTCCCAGACTTTCCCCCGGAGTTCCCATCAGAAGAGAACACAGCTGACAGGAAGCCGAGAACCTCACGGATTTCCCCAGTCTGAAACATTCCATCTAAACATGCTTACCAGCAGACTGGACGCGAGGAAGAAGCAGCCAGAGGTCACATCTCTCGAAGAGAAGTAGTTGTCCTCGGACCTCTGCCTGGACGCCACGGCCAGTTCGCACCGTCCCCAGGCGGCGAGCACCTCAGCCAGGTTGACGAGGAGGAGGATGAGGCCCGTAAAAGTGATGAAGAGACTCAGGAGGCTGCTGACCAGGCTGATCCAAGCCTGCGGGGGAATTCTGGGTCAGGGTCTCTGCCCCCGCAAGGCACGCACCCCTGGTATACCGCATTCCTGAGGGATGGCAAAGGTGGGTTCACATGGGGCTCCTGCAGGACGAGTCTGTGTGATAGAATCTGTTTCTGGTCGCCTTCCACCCTCTGGCAGAGCTCCCGAGCCCAGTGGGGAAATGCTCGCAGGATGGGTGAATTTAAGAATGAAGCATATGCTTCTGGATGGGACCGACAGGGCTGGACAGGACCGGACAAAGACACAGACAAGACTGACGTCGAGGTGGGCCACACCGACAGAGTAGTTAAAATACTGAAATGCCCGTATCACTGCTGCCCTAGTCCCCCAGACCCCCTTCTGGCTTTTCCCTGACCCACCCAGGCGCCCTGAAGAGGCCCCCTCCTCCCGCATCTCCCCTGAGCCCAGCGGGAGGCCTTTGACCCTGTTCTGGGGCTGGGCTGGTGTCAGGTGCGTACCTCGACACACTCTGTAACGTCACCGCAGCTTGGCCTGCAGGGTCCCCCCACTCAGGGCTAGAGGCAGAGGGTCCCCCAACAGACACCCCAAAGCAGCATCAGCCACATGGGGATCCAGCGGAACTGAGACTTACCCAGATCTTTCCATCCCTTCCCGCACACACACCAGGAGTGCGTGAGGGACAGGCCTCTGCAGGCAGGCTTGGGAGCCAGGAGCAGCGTGGGAGGGGGACTCTGGGGCCCCACCTGGGCGTTTGTAGCCAGGACCCCGGCATAGGCCCAGAGGAGGGCAGAGACCACAGCTGCTCTCAGGGCAGGTGCAGGAAGCCTGCATCCTAGTCTCGAGTCGTTCAGATTCAGTTTCCCAAGAAGCCCTCTGATGCGCCCAGCTCTCTGCCCCCCACCGCCTCTTGAGGAAAAGAGAAACCTCTGCAGATCACGTGTCCCCTGTCACCAAGCCTCCCCCCTCGCCACCCTCCACTCCATTCTTGTCTGACCTGGCAACACCAGGATGCAGGTAACCGCGCCTCTGGCCACCACCAGTGACCAAGGGCTGGTCTTGGCCTGAACATCTCCTCCAGCCCAAACACTGACCCTGCTCTGGGTTCATCTCCAGGGAGGGGTGTTTCTTGTGGTCTCTGACTCTCTTGTCCAATGGGTGGCACACAGCAAATACCCCATCATCCCTCCCTGCCCTGTCCCCTGTGGTCACCAAGGACCCGGATCCAGGCTGCCAGCTGGCACCAAAGGGGATTCTGACCGGGCAGGGTTTCTGCATGAAGCCCATAGAGCCTGGGGAGGGCTCAGTGCTGGTTACAGAACAGGATCACGAGAGGAGCCCCCGAAATCAGCGGTGGTGACCAGGCGCTGACCGAGGAGCCTGTAGCCGACCTGGAGGTCCACTCCTTCATGTGAAAGTGCGGGAGAACCACCGGGATGAGTGTCCCCGAAGTCCCTATGAGGAAGTGAGGTGCCGCTGGCCCCATACTCACCAAACGCTTATTTGATATTTTTTCCAAGATGACACACAGCGATCCAGAGATGATAAACTACTCAGAAAAGAGGAAAACGGACAGATCAGTTTCTATGCAAAGATGCACCCCACTGTCCCTGCCACCAAGTTGTCACATCCTTGGTCACCCTCTGGGAGCATTCCTGTAGGACTGAAGGCATCGGGGACATTGGGTGCAGGGTCACACCCCAGTCCATAGGGGCTTACAGCTAACACGGAGGGGAAGGCAGGTGACGTAGGAGGACAAAAGAACACAGGGAAAACCTCATGAGAACCTGAAACTCCTCAGAGAGAGAGTGCCTCTAGGGCAAAGGGGGCTTGCAGTCCAGGGCTTTCTCTGGGAGCAATGGTTTTCCAGGGAGCGTTACAGGGCCTCTGTGGGGAAGGAGGGGCAGGCATGTGGCTCTGTGGGCTCTGGCAGATGAGAATCAAGAACTGAAGGAAAATGGGCGCTGGGGAGGGGAGCTGCAGGGCCTAGTGAAAAGCTCATTAAAAGTGTTTGATTTTGGCTTATTAGAGAAAAAAATAGATTTAAGGGAATGGGAAAATTTCTAAGGAGCTGTAACGCAACAAAATTATGTGGCATAATTATGCGGCAAGACGAAAGCAAAAAGTTGTCCCTGAGCTCCTAGCAGAACGAGCCACCGGAGAGCTGGGCTGGCACGTGGGGCAGCGGGCAGAGGGAGGGCGCAAAGTCACCTCCGAGCTCGAGAGGTGGGGCGAGGGAGTGGGAAGGTTCTAGACTGGGAAAGCGTCATTCACTTCTCAGGAGACCTTCCCCTGAAGCTCCTTGACCCCAGGGGCATCAGGATGACTCAGGACTCCCAGGTGGGTCTGAAGCAGAACTTTCCAGAAGGCATTCCAGGCACCAGGAGATGGACAGCAGCAGGCAGAGCTTCTGAGCCCTCAGCGCCATCTCTTCACGTTTAGAGAAGGGTCCACTGGCCCCACGGACGCAGACCGCCCACCTGGCCACTCGGCCGGTGTGCGCTGCCCACATCCGGGTCACTCGGCAAGTGTGACTGGGTCTCGCTGCTCCTCACTTACACATCTAGGGGGGCCTTCCTACCTCGCTCCCACCCCAACTTCTCCTGAACTTGGAAAGAAGCAGCGTGACCCTATGGCCCGGATGCCAGGGACCGTCCAGGTATTCCTGTTGTCGCGGCATTGTTATCAATAGCACCTCCTTTTACGTTTACAAGTGTCCCTCTTGGGGCAACAGATATGTGGTCACCCCAGAGAGAAGCTGCTGAACTCCCAGAGCCCTAGAGGACGACAAAACGGGGATTTTCGGAAGAACTGATCCCTGAGCCAGCAAGTCAATACTGTTCCCACTAGCAGAGCCATTTCTGCCCTCCCTGGCCTCCTCCCACTTCTGGCTGGTCCCTACTAAAACAAATTCCACACCTGCGTCTTTACAAACGATGGACACCACCAGGTAACAGGTGAGCAGGCTGAGCCCATACCCCCTCCCAGAGACCCACTCTCCCACGAGTGCCCGTGGGACTCACACACTTGGCACCAACGAACGGGTATCCAGATGAAATCAAGGTTAAAACAATGGGGCTGAAGTGATGGAGGAAGGAAGCCCACACCAAAATTATCCCCAGGCTCATAATCATGGTGCCGGAGACGATCTGGATGGTCTGTTAGGGGAGACAGAAGGGTTACCTGGTGATGCGGGTTGAATGTGTCCCTCCAAATCTATGTCCAAGCCCTCACCCCTGGAACTGGGGAATGTGACCTTGTTTGGAAACAGAGTTTTTGCAGACGTAACTGAGATGTCACTTAGGATGAGGTCCCAGTGGAATAGGACGAGCCCTTAATCCAACATGACTGACGTGGTTATAGGAAGAGGAGAGACACAGAGACAGACAGACACAGAGGGAAGGGCGTCGTGCAAAGAGGGAGGTGGAGACTGGGGTTGTGCGGCTGCAAGCCGAGGAGCCCCCCTGCAGCTCCAGGACGAGGAGAGAGCACGGCCCCGACACACCCTGACTCTGGACGTGTAGCCTCCAGGACCAGGAGATGTTAGGTTTCTATTGTCTTTAAGCCACCCAGTTTAGGGTAATTTGTCATGGTGGCCCAGGGAAACTGACACACTGGGTGACCCAATTAAGGGCAGGACCTCGTCAGAGCTCTCCGTGTAACCCAAGTGGACCTCATAGCACCAGAAAGTCGTTCTGGGGGTTTGGAAAGCCGGGGTGGAGGGGATGCTGCTCAGCCCTGCCCGTCGCTGCCCCAGATGAGGGCGCAGTGAAATGCGTGCTGTTTCTGCCTTGCGGCCCTGGCGGAGGTTCCTGGGTTCCTGGTGAGGGCCGTGGTCCCAGCCTGTGGGCTCCCCCAAGCTCTGTGCTTCCGGGCTCTCCCCTCCTCCCTTCTGTGCACACAAATGCACCACAAAGACAGCTGGTGGTGTGGGAGCTGGTCCCCACCTTCTGCCAGACGAATGGACACATAGACTTCTATTCAGGGCATGGCTCCCTAGGCGAGAGGGACCCCAAAAGCTATAACAGTGGTGTCAAGCGGACTTTCTGAATCAGACCCAAAATAATTCCACCGCAAGTTTTCAAGCTCGTGTAAGTTTACCAAGCAATTTCTCATCTGTTGTGATAAATGAGTCTCTCAAAGGCCCACGAGATCAACTCAGTAAGCAAGCATTTTTCAACTCAAGGTGAGACGGATATGTGGTGAGATTGAGGGAACTGCAGCAGCCTGCATGGGCAGGGAGGCACTGAGGGGGTACCAGGCATCAGGACCCCTCCTTCTGGTCCTTGTGGCCGCCCGTCTCCTTTCTCCCTTCCCTTGTTGCCTCCCTTCTGTCATTCAATGCAGTGGCGTTTTGTTAAGGAATCATGGATTATAAGAGAGATGTTGTCAGAAGGCAGACAAAGGGCAAATGTCCTCTTTGTTTTCAAAATGGTTAATGTTTCCACATGGGGTAGGGAGGGGGATGAAGTTTTATAATTTACAGAAATAAAACTTCCTGGGAAGTAAAATCTAGAAGAGTTTAACAGATTTCGAGCACCCCAAAATAAAGTGCATACAAATATACTATCGTCCGTCGTCATTCATTTAAAATGAGTTACAAAAGCAAAAGTTTGTAATAGAAGCTCAGGTGGACACTCCCTGTGAAGACAAATTGGGAAATCTCTTGCTTTCCCATGGAAAAGGCCCAAGTGGTCTCAGAGGCCCCTCCCCAGCCTCCAGAGCAGCCTGGAGCCCCTCGAGTGACACAGAAGGCTCCGCCCCCACAGTGGACAAGTCTTCCTCCCCCACCCCACCCCCAGCCTGTCCCCTCTGTGCAGCTGCACTCACCCCAAGCACTTTGGTCTCACTCTGAAGACCTTTCTTCCTGTGGTCCTGGTTGGGAGGCCCCCGTTCCTCCACGTGGGGCACGAGGAAGGCACTTGGTGGAAGGACCACAAAGTCCTCACCCGGCACGGCGTAGGATAGCATGCTGCAGCTCCGGAAGACGCAGGGACTCGATCTGCCTCCAACTGGGTCTTGAAATTGCAAACCTCAGATATTTCAGATCTCCCTGATGGTGAACCTGAATCCCCCGTTAATCTGGTGGTGATCTGGGTTTTGGGAAGGGAACTGGGAACAGCGGGCACCTCACATCCGGGGATAGTGAGGATTCTCGCGGGGGACTCAGCATCATCGACGCCTCTGGGTAGTCAGAGTTCCCTGGACGGCAGAGCCCGACCCAGAGGAGCCTCAGAGGCAAAGGTTCCAGACGCAGCCTGCCTGCCAGCCGCTCCCTCCATCTCCCACTCTCTCCACTTCCCCTGGTCCTCCCCAGCCCCCACCTCCGCTAATAGGACAAGAATATCCTCACCTCAACTTGGCCTCACCCAGGAGTGAGATCCAATGCCTTCCACGTTCTGGTCCCTTCTCTTCCTCTGGCAAGGCCTGTCCCCTTCAGGACATCCAGTCAGCTCTGCCTGCCTCTGTGGCCCAGTGATAATAGTGATTCTTATTAGTAACACTTGCTATTGACTACTGTCGGAGTTTTCCAAGCCCCTACAATGTGCAAGGCTCTATGCCGCGCTGAGGCTGAGGCTAATACATGGTAATACCCACAATCAAGAGTTTAAATCGTTGGTTCTAAATTAATAATACACTCTTAGCACATAAGTGCTTGGAGCAGCACATGGCAGTAATAAATATGTAACAAATGTTAGCAATTATGTCATAAATGTAATTTACCTGTAATAATTACGTGTAATACATGGTAGCAGTCGCCAGTGTTATCAGGTCGAATTCTCATGCTGAGTCCCAGGGCTGCAGCTTTCTTACAGCTTTGAAATGTGGCTGCATGCAGTGGAATTGGACTCGGACTCGGGAAAACTTCCGTTTGGCCTGGTTTCTATCTTGGGAATGCCACAGGCAAGCAGGCTGGGGTACGTCCCCTCAAGGGCACGTGCTCTTTCTGCCTGCCCCGGAGCCCTGTTCACTGCACACCCGGCCCCTCAAGGACGGCCCAGTTAGAATAGGGCCTGAGGCTGTCTGAAGAGGCGATGATTCTGCTCCCTGGCCCTTTGTCCGGCTGTCTCAGAGCTTTCAGATGCCCCCGGCCTCCAGGCTGGAGTGGGTAATATACAGCTAGGAACCACACCCCAAATTAGGCGCCTGGTGGAGTCCAGTGGAAACAGCACTGGGCCGCAGGAACAGGGCTGCGGGGTGCATGTAACAGTGGCAAAGACAGTGCTGGATTGCAGGAGAGATGCTGGCACCACCGCGGCCCCTCCCTGCCGGTGGAGATCTACACGTGGGCCCGGCGGTCTTTCTTCAAGGGGTTGTCTAGGCTTCACAGGCTCGTGTCCACCCCGCTCTGCCCTAACTGGCAGGGAGCATGGAGATCTCTGTCTTGGGTACCAAGATGACCTGCACTTCACAGGTCTACCTGTGGCAATTCTGTTTCTAGAACAAGGCCAGAGGCATGATTGAGTTGAATTACTGGGAAATCAACCAAATGGAGTGTGGGTTGAATACTGTGGTGTGTTCTGGAGGCGGAGATCATGCACCAAGACCTCGGACCCCCCGTGCTGTGAGGAGCCCCCTTGACAGGCAAGGAGAGCCTCCCCGTGTCCTGAAGCTCCTCAGACTCAGAGACGAGGGAACCGAGTCCCTCCACCCCCTCCCCAGTGCCCTTTCCAGAATGTGAGGGGCTCGGGGCCCGGGAAGACCCCCCTGGATGCCTACCTGCCCCTGGGTCTGCCGTGGCTTCTGCTGAGCTGCAAGTCGGCAGGTGGGTGGGGCCTCCTCCCCCGGGCCAGGCCGGCGCCTCACAGGAACCCCTCCCTGGCTGGTCCTGCCAGAGCACATTCCCTTCTGCTTTCAGACCCCGAAACTCCGAAACTCCAAACTCCGTCTTCTGAAACCAGCATTTGCTGTGACACAGGAAGTGGTACCAGCTGCTCTCACGGG
Organism: Ceratotherium simum simum; assembly: GCF_057802395.1. Lineage (NCBI taxonomy): Eukaryota > Metazoa > Chordata > Mammalia > Perissodactyla > Rhinocerotidae > Ceratotherium > Ceratotherium simum. The sequence goes on along the minus strand of NC_141933.1, from coordinate 3,042,502 downwards.
GGAGGATTTGCAAAGTGGTGAGTGCTTCCTTTTTCCCACTTCTAGCTCTGAATAGCTGGCCCTAAGTGGAACCAACCCGTGAGAAGAGCCAGGAGCGGCTCTGAAATCACTTGGCTCTGAAATCACTTTTTCCCTGCCGAGGTTCCCTCTGCATCCACCCACAGCCACCGTCACCCAGTCTGGTCTTCACACTGGAGCCATCTTTTACAAATGCACGATGATGGTGTCACCTCCCCCTCTCCCTTTAAAAACCCTTTGTGGCTTCCACTGGCCTTCATGTCAAGTACAGAACTCTTAATGGGGCCCCAAGGATGTCTGCTGCGTGCTCCGGCCTCCCTGCATTCCGGCTCTGCTTCTTGCCCTGAGCCCCGACTCCCAGGGCCCGGGGACCCTGCCGGCCTCGGGGCGTGAGCGCAGCCTGTGCACCCTGCGGGAGGGAGTGCTCCGGGTGGACCTCCTTCCTCCGCTCATCCTGCTGACTCGCCCCCCGAGAGACCATTATTTCCTCTGAGGGGTACGATTACTCCTTTCTTGTGTAACAGAACCCAGATATGGGAGGGGCTCACTCAAGTGTATGGAGCCTTAGATGACGGTTTTCCAGCTTGTTGTAGCTGTGACGTTTGCTTCACGCTTAAGGCTCAATGAGCAGCCGGCCCTTCCCCAAACTCGCCCACTCCTACACACCCGGCCCAGCCCAGGTCTAGGCCACTTGGCTCTCCTGCTGTCGGCCACTGCTGGTGGCTCCTTTGGCTGTTTGGGGCATCTCCCTCACAGGAGAGTGTTTTCAGGCACTTCGGAGCTCCCAAACTTCTCTGGGTCCGCAGAAGACACTTCTACGAAGCCAGGGTCTGGTCTCCAGGTTCTGGGGAGCTGGTACCTCTCCTGGCACCTCTATCCTGCCATCACTGCTTCTTTCTATACTCCTGACACTGGGAATTGGGGACGAGGATCCCATGAGTTAGGTGCCAAGGATCAGTATATCTCTGTATTCAGATCGGAAAGGAAACCAGCAGAAGGTTCCTGGCTTGGGGGCCTATTCCTCCAGGTTGAGGGAAGTCCAGCCCAGCCCTGCTCAGCGCTCTGGCGTGTGGTGGGCCGACGGAGAGTGTGGCCGACAGAGAGCGGTGGCGCAGCCTGATGGCACCTCGGTGCTCTGCACTGGTGGTGGGAATGTGGGATTTCCCCTTTCCCTCCTCCCCAGGCTTCTCTGAGCCCCTCCTCACAGAGCCTCCTTCCAGAGACCCCGATCTGCCTCCGCTGACACCAGGAGTGGTGGCAAAGAGCAAATGCTGACATGGGATTTGGACCAGGATCACCCACCGCCTGCAGGAGACACAGAGCACACAGGGCGCTGGCCAGGCTGCCGAGCAACGGGCAAACCTCCCCTGGTGGTGGGTGGGGTCCTGTGGGGGCAGCGTAACAGGCGTCTGAGAGACATGTGGGGGTAGACTCTACACAGTGGGGTTGGGTGGCTCTTTGCATCCAGTCAAATGTGACCAGAGGCCGCGGGATGAGTGGACAATTGGAAGGAGGTGTGGAAGCCGAGGGCTACTTGGCGGATGGAGGGCCTCCCCTCCTGCAGCCCAGGAGGGAGAAGCTGGGGTCCAGTCCGGGGCCTAAAGGCCGGCTGAGCTCCAGAGAATAAACACCCACCTGGGCCGCTCAGCCACGCCGGGATCAGGGACCAGGTGGGACCCTGACGTGGATGGGGATATCAGGGTGATGCACCCCAAATCTTGAACCCCAGATTCCCTGCACCCTCTGAGCATGCAGAGTGCCCAGTCCTCCCTATGGGGGGCACTGTCCCCTCGCTTGGACACCTACAAGACAGCAGGTGACCCTGATCCCCCAGGGTCTGCCCACGCCTCCTCTCCTGGGCACTGGGCTGATGACGAGGTTCATCCCAACATAACCCAGCCCGGGACCTTCTGACCTAATAAGGAACAGCCCCAGGATGGAGCCCACGTACTCCGGCAGAAGTCCGGAGAGATCATGGAGCTGGATGTTGAGGGCTATAGATCCAGGGATGGATCCTAAGGTTAGATAAGGGAGGGTTTATCTTCAACTTGGGAGCATTCTCCAGGATGCAGGAACAACTCCCTGGCAGGGACCCCAGGAGTTGGTACAAACAGGCTGTGAGGAGGAATGAATGTGGGAAGGCTCACCGTGAGAGAGGCTTGTGGAAGACAGGGTGGGCGTGCTGCAGTCGATACACTCTGTGAAGCCAGAGAAGTCCAGCAGGTGCCTCCATGTTATAGGAACGCCCAAGCCCGCCCGTCTCCCTCAGCAGCAGGAAGTGCTCTGGGGAGGGTCCAGCATCCCTGGGAAGCCCCGTGGTCCTCCCCTGCTCTGCCTGTGTTCCTGGGACTCGCTGTAATTAGCACATTGTTTTTACTCCGTGGTTTAACAGCCGTGGTCTTTACTCCAACTCCAAAGGATCCTTCTACTTGGATTTCATTGGCCTGTTTGGGCTGGACTTCGCTTACACTCCACACACATTCATGCTTCTGAACACCTGTCAAGAACCAGGTCCAGCCAGACTCTGAAGTTGTAGAGACAAAAAAACAAATGGCAGCAAAACCTGTCCCTGCCACAAAGATGCTGTGGGCTCCGTGGAGGTACAGATAAGTAAACAGACAACGTAGGAGGGGGGTGATGACGAGGTGCTGGAAACAAGCCAAGGGAGCCCAGAGGAGGGACTTTCATCTACTTGGTATCAGAGAAGGCTTCCCGGAGGAGGCGACAGGTGGGCTGACACTGGAGGTAGGTGAGGTTAGACTACCCTCCCGGGCTCAATTTGCACACCAAGGGATGTGACTTCCAACTCTCACTCAATGCCCTTTTAGAAAGTATTTTGAATACATTGTCCTTTTTCTTTCTTTTGCCGTTTGGAAAGTTCTCCTCTTCTTGGTTTACGTCTTTTGGTGATGTCACAAGAAAAAAATCTTTGTCCCTCACTTATCAAAGTCTGATGTCACTCTTTCCGTTATTACTCTCATTCCAGAAGCTGCTTTAGATGATTTTAACCCAATTTAGCACCTTCCAAATATGTATTCAATCTATAAAACTATAAATATTTCGTTACCCACAGACATTCTTCTTCCTCTTTTAGAGAGTGGATCTTCATTTAGGTTTACCCATATTTTCTCATTTTTGTTGCTTTTTTTTTCTCTCCCCAAAGCCCCAGTGCATGGCTGTATATTCCAGTTGTACGTTTTTGTTGCTTTTTTTATTTAATTATTTTACTGAGGTCATATTGGCTTACAGCATTGTGTAAATTTCAGGTGTATATTATTATATTCCAGTTTCTGTATAGACTGCATCGTGCTCATCACCAATAGCCTAGTTTTCATCTGTCACCTTACATATGTGCCCCTTTACCCCTTTCTCCCTCCCGCCCATCCCCTTCCCCTCTGGTAACCACCAATCTGTTCTCCTTATCCACTCGTTTATCTTCCACATACGAGTGAAATCATGTGTTGCTTTATAATTTACATCAGACTTCCTTTGTTTTCGATGACCTTGACAGTTTTTAAGAGTTCTGCTCAGGCATTCTGTAGAATGTGCCTCAATTAGGATTTGTTTGATACTTTCCTCATGATTGGAGTAGAGGTATGGGTTTTTGGGAGAAAGACTTCTTGGACCATTTCCAGAGGGAAAGCGCCCTTCTCATCACATCACATCAAGGGTACATGCTGTCAGCATGACTTATCGTGGTGGATGACCTTGATCACCTGGGTTGAGATAGTCTGTGTCAGACTCCCCATGTAAAGTTACTCTTTTTTCCACTTTGTACACTGTGCCCTTAGGAAGGACGCCCCTATGTGCCACCCATACCTAAGGACTGGGGAGTGATGCTCCCCTCCTGGAGTATCTACGTACGTTATTTGGAATTCTTCCACATGGGAGATTTGGGTTTTCTCCCCCATTCGTTTATTTAGTCAATCATTTATTTATATCGGTATGGACTCCTGGGTATTTGGTTTATACTTTAGGGCCGATTCCGATATTACTTTACTTATTTTTGGTCAGATTGTTACAGCTTGTCCGCTGGGAGCTCCTCCAGCTGCCTCCTGTATCTCTTCGACACACCCCATCACTGTAGAGTTGTTTTGTTGTTGTTGTTGTTTGTTTTGCGCAATTGCTCACTTTCTGGCTCTAGAACGTGTTCCAGGCTCATCTTGTATATTTCTTACCCCAGTCCTAGAATCAGCTATTTCTCCAAGGGGCCCTGGTTCCTTTTGTTGAAGAATTGAGTTAGAAACCAAGAGCTGAGCACTAGGTGCATTCCTGATTTTTATGTCATGGAGTTCTGCTTTTTATTATGTCTTCTTTTCTACTTTCTATAGGTTTTATTTGTCCTTCTTTTTCTATCTTCTTTTGATGGAATCATAAATAATTGATTTGGTGTATTTCTTCTTTTCAATTGATGCATTTAGGTACCAGCTTAATATGTCATATCTTCACTAACATTTAGCTTAAAATACTTTCTACTTTTTAATTTCTATTGTGATTTTTCTTTGACTCATGCATCATGTAGAAATGTATTTTTTAAATTCCTAGGTAGGCAATCATAGATTTCCTATTTATGCTTTTGCTGTTGATTTCTAGTTTAATTTCAATATGCTCCAGATAATTTGCTCTTAAAGTTTTAAACCCTTTGAATTTGTTTAGGCTTTCTCTGTATCCCAGTATTTCATCAATTTCAGTACATGATCCATATGCACTTGAAAAGGAAGTAAATTCTGTTATTTTGGTGTATGTAGTGTTTCATATATGTTAATTAGGTCATTATCATTAATTATGATTTTCAGATAGTTTATCTTAACGAATTTTTTTTCTCTTATTGTTTATCGGCTATTGAGAGAAATGCGTCAAAACTGCCTTTTTGGTTATGGATGTAAGTATTCTTCCTTTTACTTCTGGGAAATGCCGGCTCTATTCATTTCAACACCATATCATAGATTTAATATATTGATAACTTATTGAATGAATGATTTATCATTAATAAATATATATTTTTATATACAATAATATTTCTTTGCTTAACATGCAATTTGTCTCAAATTAGTTTAGCTGTGCAAGCTTACTTTTTTTCCATAAATTTCAATAGTACATATTTCAGGGGAAAGTCCTTTCACTTTCAACATTTCCATGTCTGTCTATTTAGTATTTGTTTTAAGAAGCAATAGAGTTAGAACCTGAGACACTTTCTGTATTATGTAAAATGTTCAGTAAACTTATATTTAATGCGATTTCTCACACAATGATAACTCTCTGTATTCTATTTGATGCACCAGTAGTATGCTCCTTTTTTTTGGTCTTATTTCTTGCCTTCTTTTTCATTAAGAAAATGTATTATTATGACTTATACTTTCCCTTTTTAAAGTGTTGTTTATATATTATTTTTGATTCGTTTAGTGATTTCCCTAAAGATTAACAGGTTTTCTTTTCTCTCTCTCTCTCTTTTTTTTTTTCGTGAGGAAGATTAGCCCTGAGCTAACATCTGATGCCAATCCTCCTCTTTTTGCCGAGGAAGATTGGCCTTGGGCTAACATCCGTGCCCATCTTCCTCCACTTTATATGGGATGCCGCCAGAGCGTCTTTTATATTCCACATTAAAGTGTTTTGTATAGTCAATATTAATTATTAATTACCCTCATATTTTCCATATCTGGTCTCTACATTCCTACGTGCGTTTCTTTGTCTCTGAGGTCATGTTCTCTCTGCCTAAAGGAGTCTCTCTAATCTTTCCTTTAATGCAATTCTAATTTCCTTGAACATCTTTATTTTACTTTTGTTACAGAAGGAGAGAGTACTGGGTATAAAGCAATATATGAGCATGAATTTTTTAGCGCTTTTAAAGATGGCATTTCTTTAAAGTCATTTGGCTTCTCTCCTTTCTGTTGAGAATTCACCTGTTGGTATTATTTCTCCTGAGAGTTAATCACTTCTCTGGCTCTGCTTCTCTCTCATTGCTAGGATATTTTATTTATTCTTTTATTTTTATAGTGTAACAATGCCCAAAAGGGCTTTATCAAAGAACGCAAGATTCGTTTAACATTTTTAAAGAAGTCAATATAATTGTCCATATTAAACAAAATAAAGAGGAAATAACTGTTGAATGTAGAATGTAGTGAATGTAGAAAAAAATATGACAAAGTAATCCTATTTATCATAAAATCTCTCAGTAAACTGGCAATATAAGGGAGCATCCTCAGTCTGATATGGGGCATCTATGAAGAGAGTCCAGCTCATTCATACTTAATGTGTCAATATTTAACTCTTTCCCCTAAGGTCACAAACCAGACAAGGCTATCTGTGCTCACCACTTCAATTTAAAATTTCACTGGACGTATTAACCTGTGCAATGAGGCATGAATAATAAATAAATAGCATAAATATTGGAAAAGAAGAATTGAAGTTTTCCATATTCAGAGACTACATGATTGTTCACAATAAAATCTAAAATAAAGTGTAAACAATCTACTGGCACTAATAAATGAATTGATCAGGGTTGTAAGATACAAGTTTAATATCCAAAATCAATTCTATGTCTATATGTTATCAGCAAGCACTTGACAAATGAACTTTAAACCTCCGTTTACAGTAGCATCAAAATATGAAATAAGAATAAATTTAGCATAAGTTGTATTCAAGTTCTCGACACTGAATACCACACCTATGGAATATTTTAAATAGAAAATGAAGAAGATCTAAATAGAGAGAGAAGCATACACCTGTTGAATATTGTTATATTGTTAAGACCTCAGTTCTCCTCAAATTGATCTATGAATCGAATGCAATCACAACCATGATCGCAGTGTACTTTCTTGAAGATTTTGGCAAGCTCGTTTTTCTGGCTTACATCTTTTGACTCCTATCTAAGTATAACTTCAGAATTTGGCTACTGTCTTGAAAGGGAAACTGGCCACGTGTTTGAGGTCACGCAAGTTTCCAACATAGTCATTCCATGCCCACTTGAACACCCCTACAGGCTTCTTTTTCCTGCAGTGGTTACCCTCTGTCTTGACATGTCCAGAGTTCCGGTCACTAGCCATATCCAGAATAAGCCAATACCCAGGAGACAAAGGCTGCCGTGTTTACCCAGCTCACATGTGAAAGGTCCTCTTCTGCTTTTCGTCAATAGATCCCAGACACCTTTAAAAATACTACTCCATTCTTGCGAGCAGTAGAAGTCTCTGTTATATAATATTTTACATGTGATATTAGCTGACCACTTTGATAGCAATGGACTAAATATTTCTCTCTTCAGTGAAAAGACACATTTACAAATTTTTTGTTTAACATTGGATAGCTATTTCTCTAAATAAAAGTATACATGAAGGTTAAAAAACCCATGGTTTACCTGCTCTACCCTAACCATATTTTCTAGGAATAATAGCATATTTCTTCTAACACCTTCCAAGACGACTTCCTGGGATGTGGGTACAGAATAAGTATTTCAACAGAGTGCTTCATCTCTGTTATGAAACAGAGATTTATATACTATCTGCAATCTGCACTTAAGCATTTAAAGATTGCTTATATAAATTATTTTTGGGGTCTCTGGAGGTTTTAAATTAATAAGTTAATTAGAGAAGGGGAAAAGGAAATACTTGTTCAATTTTCTTTATTTTACCAGTTCTAAAGTCAGGGACACCCAATGTAGAAATTCAATCAGGAAAATATATACTCAAAATAAATACCCAAATTCAAATATGGAGTTTGGTGTCATATCACCCTTGGGACTTCGCTGATGGCAACCAAGAAAACTGTGGCTCATAAAGTTGCTAAATCATAATCATTTGTATTCAGTAATAGTGGCTCAATCATTTATGGCTTAGATGAGATTCCTATAAAACCAAAGAATCAATTTGGGATAATCATGACCAATGTGGACCAGTTTAGAGTGTGAGAGACTATATTTGACATGCAGAGATATGCAGAACCTATGCCACAATCTAGAGGCACTTCATTTTCATTTTCCTACTGTATCTACACATTTCAAGTGTCTTCCCATAGTTTCTTGAGATATGTCAATATCTTTCAAAAATTACTCCATTTTCTGCCTTAATTGGAGCATGGAATCAGAAAAAGGAGATTCTGTTTTGTGGTGCGAGCATGGAAATACAGCAGGGGACCACAGCCTGAAGAGTACATGCCTTGGAAGTGTTAGGATTGCCTTTGAGACCCACCCTGCCTGACTTTAGCCAGGGCACCATTTAATCTCTAAAGCTGAAGGCTATGGAATTCCCTAGGGGACACTCCAACTCTCTCTGTGACCTCCCCTTCTGGACGCTATGTTATTAGGTGAAGTGACACACCAAGTCTGGAGACACCCGAGGTTCTAGAATCCTTACTCTTATCCTGTACAGCTTTGCTTAGTTCCGTGCTCTGATCCGTGATATGCTGAGTTTAAAAGTTGACTTTGGAGGTTAATTCCAAATTCCTTCATTGAAAAGTTTTCTTATTTTATTCTTGTTTTGGGGGGTGCTGCCTCATGATAGTGCCCAAATAATAACATCTTTTCTTGTCTTCCCCTCTGTTTTGTGTCTCAATTCCTTTTTCCTAGAATCTATAGTATTTCCTGAATGCTGACTCCCAGGGTGGTTTCAGGGGCAAATTAAGAAAGAGAGCCATAGAGCAAAGTACTTGAGTGTTCAAGCAAAGGAGTCACACTGCCTGCTTCTCCTGGACATTTCCCATCGCATTCGCCAGAGGGACCAACAAGACCCACTTCACTTGCTTCCCTTGGCTTAGGAGAACGCCACTCAGGGAGGCAGGGAGATGGAAAAGATAGCTTGGCCTTCAGATGAAGGGTTGCAGAGTTAAAAAAGAGAAAAGCAAGATTACCCAAAGAGGGACATCAGGGAGAGAAAGGACAGAATGGATAGACATATCCTCCCACCCACAACTCCTCTTGAGTCCATGATGGAAGGGCATTCCACAGCTTGACGGCAGCTGGAGAACCTCAGTAGGCGAAGCTGACTGGGGTCTTCCATTGCTGGGGTGCCCCAAGTTCTGGTGTGGACAGTGTTTGACAACAAGCTCAGGGATCAGATAAAGTGTGAACATTTATGAGTGTTCTAATTCACTTCCTCTCCTTCCATTTCCAGGATTTCGCTGGACGGAAACTCTCAGTTACTGTAAGTGCTGATGGAGAAATTGTTTTTCCTTCCCCAAGAGGCGATCTCAGAGTCTTCTTCTCCTCTGCTGAGTCATTGACTGTACAGGAGAGAGGTGATGAGGTACTTAGGGTGAAGAAGATTCCTCATTCCTTTCTAGTGCAGACTGGATTCAGTATCAAAGGAAAAAAAGATGAAACTTTGGACAATCTCTTTGATTTGCTCTATTATAATATATACTAGTTGCGTCTTGCCCTTCATAGTCCAAAGAATCTGCCCCCATTCCCCTGAATCCCCTCTTTCTCTCTCCTCCCTCTCCTGTCTTTGCTCCGTCGGCTCCAGCCTTGGTCCCCAAATACTCCAGAAACCCTCCTCCCTCTGGGCTTTTGCCTGGTTGGTTCTGTTCCTAGTGACCCCCGTGGGAGCTCCCAGCACTGCCTGGTCTGGATCTGATGCCCTCCCCTAATGAAGCCCTCCTTCCTGACACTGCTTTTCCTCCTTCCCGGATAAATCTTTCTCTATAAAGCACACCAGCTAGAATGTAAGCCACAAGAAGGTAGGGGTTTTCCTCTGCTGTGTTTGCTACTGTATGCCCAAAGAAGGTGGCTGGGCACAGAGAAGACACTCGGTGCCCAATCATTGCTGAATGAATAAATGAATGAATGATTAAGTGATTTTGTCTTGATCTCATCATTTCCCCTGAAGTTAGCCCTTTGTATAAGTTCTATTTTTCAAAAAATAATCCATACCTATTCATGTATATCTACCTATCTGGATGAATTGGGGAGTTTGGTTGAGGGGAAATTAACGTAGAGATGGCTTCACAAAACCATCTGGACAGAGGATGCTGAAAGAGAATGTTGAAATCTCTGCCTGTGCAGTGTTAGATCCACACGATACAAGCGCTGCTGTGAGCGGTTTGGAGATCCTCTGCACTGGACGTCAGCCCCGCGTTGCCTTGGTGATGAGAGCACTTCCCAGGTGGATCAGGGTGCAGGGAGGCCCCACTTGGCTTCTTGTTCTCACTCCCTTGGCCACATTCATGGCCGCTTTGTCACGCAGGGACTGGTAGACCAGCTGTCCTTGCTTTCTGGAACTCTCCCTTTCTAGTCAAGATGGAGTTTGGGAACTTTCCCCTCTGTTAAAGGTAGATGATCAAGAGGAAATGCTCCCTGAGCTCTCCCAGGATAAAGCACGGGGAGGACAAACGTCCCCGTTCATGTTTTATGTTTACGGACCATGTCAGTGAAGCTTCTGTTGTGGAAAAACGTGAGGTTGTAGTTGGGTGTGGCCATTGTCTTCCTGAATCTCGACTCTTCCAAGGTCTGATGGGAACACGTTCTGGGGCCTTGGGCTCAGGGGTGGGAGCAGGATCACCCCCTCTGCGCCCTTCACATCCTTTCATCCCATCAACGATGCGGCCTCAGCTGAGCCGGCAACACCCGTAAGTGGTGAAGCGGCGATTTGAACAGTGGAGCACAGCAGCAAGGGGCACTTTCTCTCCCTCGTCTATAACATCTGCTCCAGGAGAGTGACGATGACACGCTTGGGGCACAGCGAGCACGTCACCTCCCAGCTAATAGTCAGGCCCGTCTTCTCGGCTGCCACGTCACTAACCCCTCAGGACGCCTCCCCTGCTCCACCTTGGCCTGGGGTGGGCAGTAAACGGGCACAGTCCTGGGTGGAACTGACTCCTCTTTCCAGGTTGGGAGAAATTTACTGGAAATATTATTCACGAACTGTGTCTTTGAACTCCCTGTGGTTGAGATTGTTTTTCAGTCTCTTTCAGCTGCTCCTGGTATGTGGTCTTTCGTGAAGGCCTGTCTGTAGCAATTTCAGTTTCAACTTTTGTTTGGTAGTTAAGTATTTGGTTTCTTTAGGTAAGCTTAAAAGGTTACTTCGATTATACGAAATACTTTTCGCCTGCTAGCTATTCGTTTTAAATGTAGGCCTTTTGGGGGACGTTCGTGTCCACATCTCACGGGTGTCTGTATGTGGTGCATTTATTTTCACTTACTCCAAAAAATATGATAATTTCCATTTTTAAAATTATTCTTGTCAAACTGAAAGCTAATTAATTTTGTAAAAAAAATAATTTCCAGTTGTATTTGATCTTTTTAGTGTTAACATCTATTTTTATTGTATACTATAAATTACTAAGCCTAATATTTTTAATATAGAAATTTATCGAGATGTCCTTTGTGTTCTAATATGTGGTTAAAGTCTATAATTGGCCTATCTATACTGGCAAACTGTATATCATATTTGAGTACAAAATTCCAAATGTGTAATAAAAGGGCGCTGGTAATGGCATTGCTCAAGTACCTATACCCTAATTTAACTTTTGGCTATTGATGTGTTCACTTCTCAGAGGGATAATTTAAAGAACTTCACCAAATGACAACACCGTCTTGAAGATATATCTGCACCCCCATGTTCATTGCAGATTATTCACAGCAGCCAAGACACGGAGACAACCTAAGTGTCCATCAGTGGATGAGTGGATAAAGAAGATGTGGTATATACATATGCAATGGCATATTATTCAGCCACAAGAAAGAAGGAAACCCTGCCGTTTGTGATAACACGGATGGACCTTGAGGGCATTATGCTGAGTGAAATAAGTCAGACAGAGAAAGACAAATACTGTATGATCTAACTAACATATGGAATCTAAAAAAGCCAATTTCATAGAAACAAAGAATACAACGGTGGTTGCCAGGGGCTGGGGGAGGGGAAATGGGGAGATGTGGGTCAAAGGGTACAAACTCTCAGCTGTAAGATGAGTAAGTTTGAGATCTAATGTACAGCACGGTGACTATAACTAACAATACCATATCGTATACTTGAAAATTGTGAAGAGGGTAAATCTTAAATGTCCTCACCACAAAAAAGAAATTATAATTATGTGACACAGTGGAGGTGTTAGTTAAGGCTCTGGTGTAATCATTTGCATTATATACGAGTCAGATCATCACATTGTCCAGCTTAATCTCACGTATGTTGTGTGTTGATAGTATCTCAGTAAAGCTGGGACAAGAGACGGTACCTAATTATAAATTTGGATATGCGAACTCCTTTTTTTTTTTTTTTCTGTGTGTATTTTTTTTTATTGATGTTTTAATGGTTTCTAACATTGTGAAATTTTGGGTTGTATATTTTTGTTTGTCCATCACCACATATATGACTCCCTTCACCCCTTGTGCCCACCCCCCACCCCCACTGCCCTGGTAACCACAGTCCAGTTTTCTCTGTCCATGTGTTGGTTTATATTCCACATATGAGTGAGATCATACAGTGTTTGTCTTTCTCTTTCTGGCTTATTTCACTTAACATAATACGCTCCAGGCCCATCCATGTTGTTGCAAATGGGATGATTTTGTCTTTTTTTATGGCTGAGTAGTATTCCATTGTATATATATACCACATTTTCTTAATCCAATCGTCAGTCGAGGGACACTTAGGTTGCTTCCACTTCTTGGCTATGGTGAATAATGCTGCAATGAACATAGGGGTGCATAAGCCTCTTTGGATTGTTGATTTCAGGTGCGTTGGATAGATTCCCAGTAGTGGGATGGCTGGATCATAGGGCATCTCTATTTTTAATTCTTTGAGGAATCTCCATACCGTTTTCCATAGAGGCTGCATCCATTTGCATTCCCACCAGCTGTGTATGAGGGTTCCTGTTTCTCCACATCCTCTCCAACATTTGTTGTTTTTTGTCTTGGTGATTATAGCCATTCTAACAGGCGTGAGGTGGTATCTTAGTGTTGTTTTGATTTGCATTTCCCTGATGATTAGTGATGTTGAGCATCTTTTCATGTGCCTATTGGCCATCTGTATATCTTCCTTGGAGAAGTGTCTGTTCATTTCCTCTGCCCATTTTTTGATTGGGTTGTTTGTTTTTTTGTTGTTCAATTGTGTGAGTTCTTTATATATTATGGAGATCAACCCCTTGTCAGATGTATGTTTTGCAAATATTCTCTCCCAGCTGGTAGGTTGTCTGTTCATCTTGATTCTGGTTTCATTTGTCTTATAAAAGCTCTTTAATCTGATAAAGTCCCACTTGTTTATTTTTTCTTTAGTTTCCCTAGTCTGGGTAGGCATGTCATCCAAAAAGATTCCCTTAAAACCAATGTCAAATAGTGTGTTGCCTATATTTTCTTCTATGAGTTTTATAGTTTCACGTCTCACCTTCAGGTCTTTGATCCATTTTGAGTTAATTTTTGTGAATGGCGATAGCACATGGTCCACTTTCATTCTTTTGCATGTGGCCGTCCAGTTTTCCCAACACCATTTATTGAAGAGACTTTCCTTTCTCCATTGCATGTTCTTAGCACCTTTGTCGAAAATTAGCTGTCCGTATATGTGTGGTTTTATTTCTGGGCTTTCAATTCTGTTCCATTGATCTGTGTGTCTGTTTTTGTACCAGTACCATGCTGTTTTGATTACTATTGCTTTGTAGTATGTTTTGAAGTCAGGGATTGTGATGCCTCCTGCTTTGTTCTTTTTCTTTAGGATTTCTTTAGCTATTCGGGGTCTTTTGTTGCCCCATATAAATTTTAGTATTCTTTTTTCTATTTCTGTGAAGAATGTCATTGGGATTCTGATTGGGATTGCATTGAATCTGTAGATTGCTTTAGGTAATATGGACATTTTAACTCTGTTTATTCTTCCAATCCACGTGCATGGGATATCTTTCCATTTCTTTATGTCATCATGGATTTCCCTCAATAATGTCTTGTAGTTCTCATTGTATAGGTCCTTCACCTCCTTGGTAAGATTTATTCCTAGGTATTTTATTCTTTTTGATGCAATTGTAAATGGTATTATCTTTTTGAGCTCTCTTTCTGTTAGTTCATTATTAGCATATAGAAATGCAACTGATTTTTGTAGATTGATTTTGTACCCTGCAACTTTGCTGTAGTTGTTGATTGTTTCTAATAGTTTTCCAACATATTCTTTAGGGTTTTCTATATATACAATCATGTCATCTGCAAATAGTGAGAGTTTCACTTCTTCGTTACCTATTTGGATTCCTTTTATTCCTTTTTCTTGCCTAATTGCTCTGGCCAAAACCTCCAGTACTATGTTGAACAGGAGTGGTGAGAGTGGGCAGCCCTGCCTCGTTCCTGTTCTCAGAGGAATGGCTTTCAGTCTTTCCCCGTAGAGTATGATGTTAGCTGTGGGTTTGTCATATATGGCCTGTATTATGTTGAGGTACTTTCCTTCTATTCCCATTTTATTGAGAGTTTTTATCATAAATGGATGTTGTATCTTGTCAAATGCCTTCTCTGCGTCTATTGAGATGATCATGTGGTTTTTATTCTTTGTTTTGTTGATGTGATGTATCACGTTGATTGATTTGCGGATGTTGAACCATCCCTGCGTCTCTGGTATAAATCCCACTTGATCATGGCGTATGATCTTTTTAATGTATTGTTGTATTCGGTTTGCCAATATTTTGTTGAGGATTTTTGCATCAATGTTCATCAGCGATATTGGCCTGTAATTTTCTTTCTTTGTATTGTCTTTGTCTGATTTTGGTATCAGGGTGATGTTGGCCTCATAGAATGATTTAGGAAGTGTTCCATCTTCCTCTATTTTTTGGAATAGTTTGAGGAGGATGGGTATTAAATCTTCTTTGAATGTTTGGTGAAATTCACTGGAGAAGCCATCTGATCCTGGACTTTTATTTTTTGGGAGGTTTTTGATTACTATTTCAATCTCTTTACTTGTTATTGGTCTATTCAGATTCTCCATTTCTTCTTGGTTCAATTTTGGGAGGTTGTATAAGTCTAAGAATTTATCCATTTCTTCTGGATTGTCCAATTTGTTGGCATATAATTTCTCATAGTATTCTCTTATAATCCTCTGTATTTCCATGGTATCCATTGTAATTTCTCCTCTTTCATTTCTAATTTTATTTACTTGAGCCTTTTCTCTTTTTTTCTTAGTAAGCCTGGCTAAGGGTTTGTCTATTTTGTTTATCTTCTCAAAGAACCAACTCTTTGTTTCATTAATCCTTTCTACTGTTTTTTTGGTCTCAATATCATTTATTTCTGCTCTGATTTTTATTATTTCTCTCCTTCTGCTGGCTTTGGGCTTTGTTTGTTCTTCTTTTTCTAGTTCTGTTAGGTGTAACTTAAGGTTGCTTATTTGGACTTTTTCTTGTTTGTTAAGGTGGGCTTGTATCGCTATGAGTTTCCTTCTCAGGACCGCTTTTGCTGCATCCCATATGGTTTGATATGGCATGTTATCATTTTCGTTTGTTTCCAGATAGTTTTTGATTTCTCCTTTAATTTCATCAATGATCCATTGGTTGTTCAGTAGCATGTTGTTTAATCTCCACATTTTTGTCACTTTCCCAGTTTTTTCTTCATGGTTCATTTCCAGTTTCATAGCCTT
Organism: Ceratotherium simum simum; assembly: GCF_057802395.1. Classification (NCBI taxonomy): domain Eukaryota; kingdom Metazoa; phylum Chordata; class Mammalia; order Perissodactyla; family Rhinocerotidae; genus Ceratotherium; species Ceratotherium simum. The sequence goes on along the minus strand of NC_141933.1, from coordinate 3,026,966 downwards.
ATGGTCTGAAAAGATGCTTGTTATGATTTCAATCTTCTTAAATTTATTGAGGCTTGCTTTCTTTCCCAACATATGGTCTATCCTAGAGAATGTTCCATGCGTGCTTGAGAAGAATGTGTAGTCAGCTGTTTTTGGATGGAGTGCTCTGTATATGTCTACTAGGTCCATCTCGTCCAGTTTTTCATTTAAGTCTACTATTTCTTTATTAACTTTTTGTCTGGATGATCTATCCATTGCTGTAAGTGGGGTGTTAACATCCCCTACTATTATTGTGTTGTTGTTGATGTCTCCTTTTAGGTTTGTTAATAGTTGCTTTATGTACCTTGGTGCTCCTATGTTGGGTGCATATATATTTATAAGTGATATGTCTTCTTGGTGGAGTGTCCCTTTTATCATTATATATTTCCCTTCTTTGTCTTTCTTAACCTGTTTTATCTTGAAGTCTACTTTGTCTGATATGAGTATGGCAACACCTGCTTTCTTTTGTTTGCTATTAGCTTGGAGTATTGTCTTCCATCCTTTCACTCTGAGCCTGTGCTTGTCTTTAGTGCTAAGATGTGTTTCCTGAAGGCAGCATATTGTTGGGTCTTGCTTTTTAATCCATCCTGCCACTCTGTATCTTTTGATTGGAGAGTTCAATCCATTTACATTTAGGGTAATTATTGATATATGAGGGCTTAATGTTGTTGTTTTGTCACTTATTTTCTGGTTCTTTTGCATTTCCTTTGTTTCTTGTCCCATTTGTTTTGGACTGCCAATTCAGTTTGATTGTTCTGTTTTATGACTCTTCTAGTTTTCTCTTTGTTTATCATGTGTGGTTTTGCTTTGATTATTTGTTTAGTGGTTACCTTGAGGTTTGGGCAAAAAATCTTGTGTATGAGATAGTCCATTATCTGATAGCCTCCTATTTCCTTATACTAAGTCAATTCAGTCACTTTCCTCTTCCCCTTCTAAGTTGCTCTTGTTATACCTTATTCTATCTTGTGTTGTGGCTGTGTGTTTACAGTGATGAGGTTAAATTTATTTTTGGTGAATTTCTTCCTTTGATCTTTGAGTTTAGTATTTAAGTGGTTGCTAACCTATTCCGGTAAAGATCTACTATTTCTCTGATTTTGTCTACCTACTTTTCTCCTTCCTCCAAGCTTTGTGTTCCCTTTCTCTTCTTTTTCAGGCCTGAGGGCCTTCTTGAGTATTTCTTGTAGTGGGGGTCTCGTGGCCATGAACTCCCTTAGCTTTTGTTTATCTGGGAGAGTTACTATTTCTCCATCATATTTGAAGGATATTTTTGCTGGATAGAGTATTCTTGGCTGAAAGTTTTTGTCTTTCAGTATTTTGAATATATCATTCCAGTCTCTTCTAGCCTGAAAAGTTTCTGTTGTGAAATCCGCTGAGAGCCTGATGGGAGTTCCTTTGTACGTTATTTTTTGTTTTTGTCTAGCTGCCCTTAATATTGTTTCTTTGTCGTTGACCCTGGCTAGCCTTACCACTAGGTGTCGTGGTGAAGGCCTTTGTCTGTTAATATATATAGGTGTCCTGTTGGCTTCGCTTACTGGTATTTCCTGCTCCTTCCCCAGATTTGGGAAATTTTCAGTTATTATTTCCTTGAATAGGGTCTCTGTTCCTCTTTCCCTCTCCTCTCCCTCAGGAATACCTATAATTCTTATGTTACATTTTCTAATAGAGTCAGATATTTCTCGGAGTCTTTCTTCATTTCTTTTTAGTCTTAGTTCTCTCTCTTCTCCCATCTGGAGTATATCTGTATTCCTATCCTCTAAAGTACTAATTCTTTCCTCCATATTGTCAGCTCTGTTCTTTAAAGATTCCAGACTCTCCTTTATCTCCTCCATTGTGTTCTTTATCTCCATCAGCACTGATTGGTTTTTCTTTATGATTTCAATCTCTTTTGTGAAGAAACTCCTAATCTCATTGAATTGTTTGTCTGTGTTGTCTCGTATTTCGTTGAGTGTTTTTATGATAGCTATTTTGAAATCTCTGTCATTTAGTTTATGGATTTCTGTGTCTTCGGGGTTGATTTCTGGGTGCTTGTCATTTTGTTTCTGGTCTGGTGATTTCATATATTTTTGCATTGTGGTTCCTGTGTTGGTTTTGTTTTTCCTCATCCTGGAAGTCTCTGGTTGCAATTTCCACCTACCGCCACTGTCTGGTGGTAAAGGGCTGTGTAGTCTAAGCCCCCTGTGCTCTGCCCCGGTTTTTCTGCTGCAGTTTTTTTTTTTTTTTTTCCCGCTGCGATCTACGGGTCCAGTCGTTTGATCAGGTCTGCCGTGGATCGCTTGGTCTGGTCTGTCACGGATCACTTGGTCTGGTCTGCCACGGATCGCTAGGTCTGGTCTGGTCGGTTGAGCTGCAGAGTCCGGGTTGCGGGGAGGGGGGAGCTCTCTCTTTTGCCCTCTGGGTCCCTGACGTGGGAGGCTTCTCATTTGCCCCTCTTTATCCGCTCTCTGGGGTGCTCAGATGTTGATGGTAGCCCTGTGGCTCCTCTGAGTCCTCTGTGCGGGAGTTTCCCACTGGCTGAGAGAGCCCGAAGAGCCACGGTTTCCCCGCCAAGGGCCGCCCCTCCCCCCTCTCTGGGAGCCGCACGGACCGGGATGGCTGATCTGATGGGGAGGGAGCGGAGTTCTCCTTACCTCTCCCCACTTCCTCCGGGGGCCCAGCACGTTCCGCTCTCAGATGTGCGGCAGTGTGGATCCCTCCGCTCTAGCTTTTCACTGTCTGGGATTCCGTTGTTGGTCTGTTGCTGTTGCTTTTGTTGTATCTTGTTGGGGGAAGAGTTCACGGGAAAGCTCACTCCGCCATGATGCTGACGTCACTCGCGAACTCCTTTTATACTTTTATTTTGTCAGAGGATGTGGAGCTGTGCTTCTAAGATTTCTATTTTCAGGACGCATATCTTTGGTGAACTATTTATTTCTTAAGTATTTTATTAAACTATTCATCATTCATTTAAAAGTTTTTCATCTTGAGTTATTTTTACTCTAGGATTCTTGTGCCCACACATAACATTTGATTTAAATTTTTCTGCTACACGTATTCCTTAAATTTTTAATTGAAATTATGATAAATCAGAAAGTTCACAAATTATAGGTTCTATGAATTATTGCACAGTGCATGCATTCATATAACCAGTACCGAGATTATTATTTTTCTTCCCTCAACATCTTATTATTAAAAAAAATTGGGGCCGGCCCCGTGGTGTAGCAGTTAAGTGCGCGCTCTGCTGCTGGCGCCCAGGCGCAGATCCCCGGCGCACACCGACACACCGCTTGTCAAGCCATGCTGTGGCGGTGTCCCACATAAAGTGGAGGAAGATGAGCATGGATGTTAGCCCAGGGCCAGTCTTCCTCAGCAAAAAGAGGAGGATTGACATGGATGTTAGCTCAGGGCTGATCTTCCTCACACACACACAAAATCAAACATATAGCAAAGTTGAAGAAACTTTGCAGTGAACATGCGTGTAACCACCACCCAGACTCCACATTTTGCTATACTTACTTTACAACAGACCTAGACAATCCTCTTTCCATGCATCAAACCATTTAAATTTTTGATGCATCTTAAAGTAAATTGCAGATATCAGTATATTTCCCCCTGAACACTTCAGCATGAATATTATTAACTAGAGTTTAATATTTGTTTAAAATTTTTTTCCTTTGAATGTAAAACTTATCAACAATGAGCTGCACATTTGTAGAGTTTTGACAAGCACGTGCAGCTGTGTGCCAGTCCTTTACCAAGATACGGAACATCTCATGGCCCGAAAATTCCCTGTGTCTCTCACAGTTGATCCCCGACCCCTCCTCTGCCAGAGGCCGCCACGGTTCTGATTTTTTTTCCAGCATATAATTTAGAATTTCAAATACATAGACTGACACAGCAATCACTACTTTGCATCTGGTGACCTTCGCTAACATAAAGGTTTGAGAATCTCCATGGGTTTCATTTTATGGGTAAACCTCACTTTATTGATCATTCTCCTGTTGATGGACACCTGGGCCCTTTCCAGTCTGGGGCTGTTATGAGTAAAACTGCTATGGTCATTCTTATACACGTTTTTGTTTTCCCATTTAAATAGAATAAAGGAGAAAAACCACTTGATCATCTTAGGATGCAGAAAAAGCATTTGACAAAATTCAATACTTATTCATTAAATAAAGCATTCAGCAAACTAGGAGTAGAAGAGAATTTTCTCAATCTGCTAAGGAGTATCAATGAGAAAAGCTTCATCATATTAGTGATGAAATATTGAACATCCCCTCCCCCCAGAATAAATGTAATATAAAATCCTGGTGTAAGAGCTCAACACAATAGCTACACAAGGTTGCTGAGAATAAAGATCTAAATAAATAGACACAGATCACGTTCACAGTTGGAAAGACTAAATGTTGTCAAGAGGTCAACTTTCCCTGAGTTTCTCGGTAGATTCGCAGTCTCAGTCAAAATCTCTGAAGACGTTTCTGTAGAAATGGACAAGGTGACTCTACAGTGTATGTGAACACACAAAGGACCTGAGTGTCCAAAGCCACCTTCAAAAGAGAAGGGGAGCTGAAGGAGTGGTGCGAGCCGACTCCAGTCCTTCCCGCGAAGCTGCTGTGAGGAGGGGAGCGTGGCGCTGACACAAGAGTCAACGGACGGGTCCAGAGAGCCCAGAAATAGACCCAAACCAAGGCAGCCAATTGATTCTAGACGAAGGCGCTGGGTCAGCTGGACGTCCCAGCTGAGGAGCAAGGCAAGGATGCCCGACCTCGCCGCGCGAAGTCAGATTGGATCTCACCACTGCAATAAGGCCGGGAAACAAATAGAAGCCAGAACAGTCAAAAAGGAAGAAAAACACTCTATTTGCAGATGACATGACTGTTTATACAGAAAATCTAGAGTAATTTACAAAAAAGCTAATAGAACTAATAAGTCAATTTAACAATTGTGCAGGGTACAAGGTTAATATGCAAAAATGAGTTGAATTTTTATACGAGAGCAGCAATCCATTGGAAAATGAAATGAATTTACAAATTCAATTTGCAATAGCCTCAAAATGCATAAAGCACTTAGCAGTAAATTTTTATTACTGTTCTGTTCAAAATTTTTCTAATTTCTCTTTCGATTTCTTCTTTGATCCGTGGATTATTTAGAACTGTGCTGTATAATTTCCCAACAAAGTTCGTGAAGGTAGATGGAGAAAACTTCTGATGGGGAAGTAAAGCAGCAGAAGGAGAAAGATATGGAGAAATCTCAGAATCTTCCCTGAAAGGCTGATCTGTGATTGAGACTAGGAGGGGGTGAGAAAGCCCGAGACGTGAAAGGCCACAGGCACATACCAGGCAGAAGGAACAGCAAGTGCAAAGGCCCTGAGGCAGGTAGAGGCGGGAGCTCTGGGGGCCACTGTGGCCCAAGCAGGGGAACAGGAGAGCAGTGGGCAGTCGCGGCTGCTTCTGTGGGACCCTAGTCATCCTGAGGTCACTGGCTTCCACCTTGATAATCAGAATTAACTGTTAACCTCCACTGATAAAGAAAAGAGTGGAGATGGCCAGGTATTTCAGCAAGTCTGTGGCTGACTCAATACTTTTTCTTCATCATATATCGAAATGGGTGTTTAGAAATAAATGGAGACTCATCTTCCCGGAGTACATGGGCTGTGTTCTGTGGTATTTGCCATTACGGTGAGTGGAATGAGCACTCTCTACTCAGATTGCTTCTAGAGAAGCGGCAATGATGACGCCTGCCAGCACCCATAGGCTCTGAGCGTGTCGTCCGAGTGAACCCACGTGACGGCAGGAGGGTAAGGGGCAGGAGGGCGTCCCTGGAGCCCCCGCAGACCCTGATCCTCAGCCTGCGCCAGCGTCTGACCACAGGGCACCTGAGGGAGGTCGCTGTGAGCCCGCGCTGTGGAGACGAGCTCAGGCTTCCGCTCGCCACCGAGATGGTGCTCCAGCGGCTCCCCAAGCGTCAGGACGCCCCAGCCTCTGCGGGAAGGTGCAGGTGAGAAGAGATGTCTGTTCTCCACTCTCTGGCCTGGACCCGCTCTCTCCTCCTGGACCCCCGGCATCTCCGTGCTTACTCTGCCAGGCTCTGTCTGGGGGCCGGGATGCACTTTCCCTCGGCTCGCCCTTTGCTCTGGCTGCCTCCAGCGCCCGGGGCAGGCTGGGGGGGTTCTTCTTGTGCCCCTGGAGAAGGGGGGCGGGGGTTCAGGAGACAGAGGCAGGGGCCCCAAGAACCTCTGCGGGACCCAGCCCTGAGCACTTCACTCCAGCTCTTTCTTCATTCATTGCTTCTCCACCTCCTGAGAGCAAACGATGCTGAAACGTCCAGTCAGTGTGGAAAGGCTTGAAACGTATGGGCCTCCTCGGGGCAGATTCCCCAAAGGGAAGATAAAAGCCCAGTTCTTGGGGCTTGAGAAAATGACCCTGATCTCTGAGAGTCACACCCTGAAACCAGCCCACGTAGGTCATCACGGGAGAGAAGGGTAGGCCGGGAGAGGGTGGGGGGTCCACACCTGCCAGGACCAGCAGCCACCAGGCTCCGTGTGTAACTGGCCCGGATTAAACCCTGTCATCCCGAGGGCATCCCGCTGAGAGAGGCGATGCAGAGCCAGCTCTGGCGCCTTTTAGCTTTGGGCTTCCCACGAGACCCTCCCTGGGCAGAAGGCGAGAGTGTCCGTCCCAGGGGCAGAACGCGGCCGGCTGTGCACGTGTGCAGCTCAGGAGCGTTAGTCTGATGTTGGAAGTAGCTTCATCACACAGCTGAATCCACTTGCTCTGACTGCAGCTCAAACTACTGAAGATACAAAGGCAGGACAAACGCTGAAAACGCTGAGAAATCTCTCGTCGTCACAAGACAGGTAACTCTGCTTCCCATCACTAGACACTAAGGAGGGAGATTCACCAGGCGCCCACGTCTGGTTCCAGACCTGCTGTGTTGACACATTAGTTCTTTATCTCTCGTGGACTCCACACTGCTTCCCCCGCAGGCCTCGTGTGAACTCACGTGCATTTTCTGTTCACACACGAATTCATTCTGGCCTCAGGAGTCCATCCATTCTCACCGGAACAGTGAGCAACCGTGGGCCAGTGAGTTGTTGAGCCGTCTTCTCTGTGGTTCCCTGGACTCAGCAAAGCCACGAGGCTGCTCTGTGGCTGCCCTCGTCCTGTCTGTCCCTTCGTGGTGTCCTGACTTTAGAACTAGGAATAGAGAAAGTAAAAAAGGGGGATTCCACTTCTCTGCCCCAATCGGTATTCACTGATTGTATAATCCCAGAAGTCCGCGTGATGGTCAAGTCTGTGTGTCAACTTGGCTAGGCCGTGGTACCCAGATAGTGTTAAACACTGTTCTAGATGTTTCTGTGAAGGTATTTTTGTTACATTTCTTTCTTCTTCCAGCTTTATCGAAGTGTTACTGACAATTAAAAATTGTATATCTTTCAGGCATACAACATGATGTTTTATGTAGTTATGCACTGTAAGGTAATCGCCACAATCAAGCTAATTAACATAGCCATCACCTCACAGAGTTACCACTGCTTTTTCTTTTCTTTTCTTTTTTGTGTGTGTGGTGAGAACATTTAAGATGTACCCTCTTAGCAAGTTTCAAGTATAGAGTATACTGTTGTTAACTCTAGTCACACTGTTGGGCGTTAGATCCCCCGAACTTCCTCATCTCATCACTGAGAGTTTGTACCCTTGACCAGCACCCCCCATGCCCTCCCCCAGCCCCTGACAACCACCGTCTGCTCTCTGGTTCTATCTTTTTAGGTCCACACGTAAGAGAGATGATGGGTGTCTGTCTTTCTGTGTCTGACTTGTTTCACTCAGCGTAATGTCCTCCAGGTCCATCCATGTTGCTGCCAATGGCAGGATTTCCTTCTTTTTTTAGTTGAAAAATTAATAAAATGTGATGTGTGTGTGTGTGTGTGTGTGCGCACATTCATCTGGTGATGGACATTTAGGCTGTTTCCATGTCTTGGCTGCTGTGACTAATGCTGCCATGAACATGGGGTGTCTCTTTGAGATAGTGTTTTCATTTCCTTTGGATATATACCCAGAAGTGGAGTTGCTGGATCATATGGTAGTTCTATTTTTAATTTTTTGAGTCATCTCTAAACTATTTTCCGTAATGGCTATAGCAATTTAGATTCCCATCAACAATGCACAAGGGTTCCCTTTTCTGTGAAGGTATTTTTTAGGTGAGATTAACATTTAAGTCAGTGGACTTTGAGTAAAGCAGATCACCCTCTATAGTCAGGTTACTGAATGGGTGGGCCTCATCCAGTCAGGTGAAGACCTTAATGGAAAAAGACTGACCAGCCCAAGCAAGAAGGATTTCTCCTCCAGACGGCCTCAGGACTCCAGGCTGCACCATCACCTCTTCCCCGGGTCTCCAGTTCGCCCGCCCACCCTGCGGATTTGGACTGGACAAGCCTCCACAATCGCACAAGTCAATCCTTAAAGTAAATCTCTCTGTACACACACAACCCCTCCTGGGGGTCGTCTGAGAGTAAGGACAGCTTTATTTCTTCCTTTCCAATCACGTGCAGTTTCTTTCTTTTTCTGATCTAATGGCACCACTCAGGGCAGAAGACGAGTGTGAGAGAGGACGCCCTTGCCTTTTCCCGCTCAGGGAGGGGAAGGCTTTAGCCTCTCACTGTCAAGTGTAACGTTAGCCGTAGGTTTATCCTATACACCCTTTATTAGGCTAAGGGAGTTCCCTCCTATTGTTAATATTTTGGGAGATTTTCTTATGAATGGATGTTGAATGTTGTGAAATGCTTTTCTGCATCTAGTGACATAATCACGTGCTTCTTCTTAGTCAGTCTGTTAATATGATGAGTTACATTGATTTCTGTCCATTTCTTCTAATTTGCTTTATTTTAATCTGGTGAAGTAAACAGTCATTTGTTTTCAAGAAAGTTATATATAGTATAATACATATAATATATAATAATTTAACACTATATAAATATATATTGTATGTTTTTTCTTCTGCTTTTTCCTGAACCCTCTAGGGTTGACTGCCTGTTTTTCATACCATCCCTTTGTTCCTAGTTTGGACGCCATTTACCAGACCCCCTTCTAGTCAGTAGTACCCATGTGACGGAATTCTGGCTGGTTGAACAGGAGGAGAAGAGTCGTGAGCCACCTCTACGCCTCGCCTGCGAGGTTCTTACGTGCACGTGCTCACACGTGTTGTGTATCCGTCTTCCTGGTGAGTGAGTGTGTCGAGAGAAGCCTGGAGGACTCCTGTTGAAGACGGTGGAGCCAGAAAATGGACAGAGCCCGTGTTCCTGAGCTCTGCGTGGAGGAGAGGGGCCCACGCCTGCCCCCTGCTCATCAGGAGCGGTAGTGTGGAGCACAGGTGAGTGGTGAATAACCTTCTATCACTCTTGAACCCTTTTACATTTTTTATAGCTGTGGGGTGGGTACTGTGATAACAAAAATGGTAATCATCAGCATTTACTGAAGGCTCCAGCGCCACGTGGTGAAGAGACTCACATGCGAGGTGGTGCATACAGAGACTCACGCTGTGCGGTTGTAAAATATTTGATAAAGCTGTTGCCTCCTGACACTTAGAAGGCGGACACCGTTCTGACTGAGCCTGAGCCTGTCGGGGAAATAGGGGGAACAAGGAAGGAAGCATGGTATTAGGTGTGTTGGGTTTTCTTCTCTCCTTCTAAGATGTTACAGAGAAGAGATGAGCTCGTTAAAATAACAGTCTAGTTTGCACACAGAAATGAAATTGAATAGCATGTATCCACAAATTTAAGTCCAAAGAGCGTTGGATAAGGAATTTTTTTCTAGACCCCAAATAACAAGCAATATGGTGGGAATGATTTTGTGGAACAAACACCTATTAAGACTTGGTCTGCTCACAAGGAACAGAATAAGGCTGTGGCTTTCCAAACCAAGTCCATACAAGATGCTTGAGAGAGTCTTCCCTCATATTGAAGGAGAGAGAGAAGGAGAGAGAGAGGAGGGAGGGGTATAAGGAGAGAGAAAGAAAGGAAGAAGGAGGTTTGAGAACAATGTGTGGGAATTAGGAATGCGTGTGTTTCCTGGCCTATGGAACAGACTGGAGGCGAACAGAATGAATTCTGTTGAGTTTAAGGGAATCGCGTTGCCAAAGAAATCAGGATCCCAGGCTAACAACAACTCAACATTGCAAACTGCCCTCCGGCCCCGTATTTCACTAGAATGAAGTGACCTATGAATAATATACAGCTTCCAAGGACAGTATATGTCCGACACCCCTCTGGAAATGGCCGTCATGACACACGGACAAGAAAGACCCTCTGACAGCGTGGACCCAGGAGCCGCAGAGGGCGATGGATACCAGGGTCCACTCTAGAGCAGAGATAGGGTCTAGGCCGGAGCCCCCTGCACCCGCGCGGGCGTCTATAGCCGCTGACCCGTGACTGCGACGGGTCTCCCCGTCCTCCTGCGCTGCCGGGAAGCGAGAGGGTTGTCACGGTTGTTCCATTCCTGCTTCTCCACCGCGTGTTTGTTTTGTCAGGGGTCACACAGCTGGTCGTTGTCTTGTAAGAGTTTACGATGCCACCACATGAGGACTCCCGGGGGAACCCAACAGAGGGGGCTGGACCGAGGGCGACCCGCATCTCGGGCTCCGAGTTAGACGCCGTGAGTGGAGGCTAGTCTTCCACCTTCTGAGGATGCCCGCGTGCCTGCGGGAAGCACGACTAGGCGCTTAGTAACCAGACAGAAGGACCGAGAGGGTAAGGCGGCCTGTCACAAAGTGCATTTCATCCTCTTGGGCTCTGCAGGAACAGCCTCCCTTGCAGCGAGAAGCAGCCCCAGGACTGGATCCCACCCGGCTCCGTGTGGGGTAACGAGGCAGAGTGAGGTGAGTCGCTGTGGCATCCGCGTGCCCCCTCCCATCGCCCCCTCCACCTGCGAGTTCACTGATGTCTAGAGCTGTCTCGGGAGCCACGAGGGAGTTCCCGGACAAAAGACAGAAAGACTTTCAGTCCCTAATACACTAGAGGAAGGACGACCTGTGATGAGGAACCCCAGGCTTGGACTTTCTGTGGGCTGAGTGTGAAGTGGACTTCCACCATGTTTTAGCCTAGATGTTTCGGGGCTGGCTCCACCACAGAGCTGGAGACGTCTTAACTCTCACAGCCGACAGATCTTGCAGGGAAAACGGGTTGATGGACGCATCTTCCAGTCTAATATCTAGTTCCAAGTAGACGTCAGTGAAATATAGCTTTGGGGTCATTTGAGTCTGGTTTCACTCCCACAGTCTCTTTCTCTCTTGTTCGGTGAAACATTTGCACTCTCTGGATGCATTTTTGCTTTTGTTTTGTGCCAGATGTCTTCTTATCAGACAGCTTATCCCCTAAAAGGCTTACAGGAATGCGTCCTGAGTGCAGTGGTCCGTGGTCCAGTATGGCTTATTTGATTTCTAGTTCATTGTATTTGTTTTCTAACTTCTGCCGTAACAAAGTACCACAGAGGGAGTGGCTTAAACCACAGAAATTGCTTGTCTCCCAGTTCTGGAGGCCGGGAGTCCGAGATCAAGTGTCAGCAGGTTGGCTCCTTCCGAGGCCGTGAGGGAGAATCTGGTCCGGGCCTCCCCTCCAGCTGTCGGGGGTTTTGCTGGCGACCTTTGGCGTTCCTTGGCTTGTAGATGCATCAGCTCCGTGTCTGCTTTCATAGTCACGTGGCCTTCCCTCTGTGCGTGTCTGTCTCTGTGTCCAAATGTCTCCTTTGTATAAGGACACCGGTCACGTTGGATTAGGACCCGCCCTAACGACTTCCTTTAAACTTGGTTAACTGTGTAAAGACCTTATCCCCGAATAAGGTCACATTCTGAAGTCCTGGAGGTTAGGACTTCAATATATGCATTTTGGGGGACACGATTCAACCCAGAACATTCATGCATGGAATTTGCAGCATCTGAGTTGTGGAGAAATGGCAGAGTTGAGGAATTTGGAAAGTTTCATAGAGATGATGATGATGATGATGATGATGATGATGATGATGATGATGGTGAGGATAGTAATAGTAATCTTAAAAGGCAAGGAAGAACTGTATGTTTTAAGTCCCTACATTGGATGGGCAGGGTTCTAAGTTCTTCCTATGTACACGCTCATGTAATTCTCACAGAAGCCGTAATCTGGTGGTGTGTAGCAGTTTTCACCTATTTGAAAGGCGAGTGCGCTGAAGCATTGTGTCTTAAGTGACTTCTCCATCATCACACAGCCAGGAAGAGGCAGATCCAGGAGGAGAGCCCAGGAGGTCTGGCCCCGAGTCTTCCCGTTGAGCACGTCACTCTACAGCACGCATTTGGTGTCTTCCACCTTGTTGTTTTCTGTTACAACTCAGATACTCATTCCTTAACAGCTCACCTCCCAGAAGACCCTGGGCACCCTTCTACTCCATACCCGCCAAACACACACGTGTGTTGCCCACGAGAGACAAGGGTTGACAGTAGGTCTGTAACCCTCCATCCCCAACCTGGGAACACCTGGTGAAACAGAAAAAGAAGAGAGAGAATACGAGGAAGAGAGGGAGGGAGGGAGGAAGAATCCAGGCAAATGTCTTTGTCAGCACGCCAGGGTGGCAATGTCATGGTGTCCTGATGGTGTCTCCTGGAGCAACGATAAAGAAGTGCCCCTGTATATGCGACGTTCTCGGTGGGGTATCATGGTTTGTCTAGACGGTTAAGGCAAACCAGCCTGGAGTTTACAGATTTAAGGGCATAGGACATCTCGCTGTCAGCTCCATGGTTACTGAAGCAGAAAACGGAGATGGCGCATGACTGAATCGCTCTGTTTCAGTGAGGGACGTGCCGCACCCACCTTCCATTCCTTAGAGACCTTACGTGTTAATCTGGGCCAGTGCATGCCCTAAGGTCGTCAGGAAGACCCTGAGGAGCTGCACTGGGGTCTCCGACTTCTCCTCACTGCACCTGTGCACCCCGCCACCTGTACCTTTGAGTTATTAGGAGAACTTGACACAGGGCAAGATCTCTAACTCTTGTAAGGCTGATGTGACAATCAAACCACTGGGGTCATCCTGAGACTAATTGTTTCCTTGGATTTATATAACCTGTGCAGTTAAAAAAAATTAATCAGGTGATGAGACAGAGCAGGAGAAAGAAGTGGGCAGAAGGGGGGACAGTGTACTTCCCAGCCCAGGTGTGGAGAAAAGGATGTCTCTCTTAGAACCTAATAAGTGATGTTAATTTTTTCATCTGGTCAACAAATATTCACGAATCATCGAAATGCCAATCACTGTCTTGTAAAAAAGATAAATAAGTTTTTTACCTTAGAGTTTAAAGTGGTCTCAGTGGAGAAACTGTCAGGAAGGTGAAGTATGTCCCCCTTGCCTGATCAGACATTTTCTCCAGGGCGAATGCCTGGAAGGCTCCCTGAGCCTGATATTTGCTCAGTCTGGTTTGGGGTGAGGTGGCCCTTCCCGTTCACTCTAAGCAGCTGTTTCTTCTCGTTTCCAACACTGCTCTCTCTACTCTGGTCGTGAATGGCGTTCATGCCTTCTTCTAATTTTAGATATTGATAAATCATAAGAGAAAAAATGTGGGTGTGAATTTCAATCTTTAACCAGTCTCCCTTTTGAGATAACTTTGGAAATTAATTAGTAAATTTGATTAATGAGTATTAAGTGTATTAAACAATCAACTAGATTACTTATCAGATATGGTACAGAATAGCAGCCTAAGAGTTGAAGCTTATCATTTTAAATTTACTAGAAATTGTAATTCTTCGTTATGTGGATTATCAACATTCACAGAATGAGATCATAATCAAAATTCCAATGAAAATGGACAGAATTGACTTAAGACAATAATTCCGTGGTAAAGATTTGTTGATAAATGAGTCCTGGTTCATTCAGTGCTGCCGCTGCAGAGACTAGGATGGAGCAGAGAAAACCCCATAACTACAGTTTGCTGTCAGGGCACCAGGTGCTGTGTAGACCGCAGGGCCAAGTACATCCCCTAAGCTGTCACCCCCTAGAGGGGACGCCAGGTGCACAGACAGGAGCTGGGCAGGCTGGGCTCCACAGCGGTGCTCAGACGGTTTTCTGTGCAGATGCCAGAGCACCCAGTGCTGGCCTCACGCAAGCCCAGTCTGAGCCGAGTGCTGGGAACACGGCCTCAAACGTGGGGCTGCGATTGTCAGCAACAGAGGATGAGCAGAAGCCCAGATGCTCACACACGGCCACCCCGTAGGGACGCCAGTCAACACAAAACCGTCTCTAAGCACGAGGCCATCTGCAAGAGGTTTTCATTTGGTAAAACGGGAAATCAAATTACATGTCAATTACATGTGGAATTCTTAAATAACAACGTATCATCGGTTCAATGGAATGAAGAGGATGTAACAAATAAATGGTAATAAACGGGGTCATAAAGAAATGGTTCCTGCCTTTATACTAATTCTAAAGTATAAGTAAAACAGTGACACCGCACACTTTTCTATGACACGCTTACAGCATTTTTTCCTGCATTCAATAGTCATCATTCTGTGTGTGTGTGTGTGTGTGTGTGTGTGGGTGGGTGGGTGGGTGTGTATGTTGGAAAACACCATTGACTATGAGCCAACAGTACCGTTGTGTATTTTGTGCGTGATAACAACTGAAAGCAAAGGGACAAATACATTGTTGTATATTACTGATGTGTTCTGTTCATACAGTTTTATTAATATTCATTTTTATTTGAACATTCTTCTCTTTTCTGATGATTTCTATTGATTCACAAAGTTACAGAATTTATTCAAGAAAAGAAGTCGATGATGAAAAGAGATGAGTTGAAGATTTAAAATTCAAGGTGAGACCAGTTGCCCCAGCGAGGTCCCTCCAGCCAGTTAGAGGCCGGATCTCTGGCCCTCTCTCTCCTGGGCTCTGGGGACGTGCGAGTCTAGTGTTTCTTCAGGAGCCTCCAGGGAGAGACTGGACCTGGCCTCAAGGACGGTGGTCGTGTGCGTGTGCCAGCATCGCGGCTGCTGAGAGCAGAGCTCTGAGGGACACTTCCGCGGCTCACACGCTGTGTGCTTGCTCCCTGTCTCTGGGGAGGGTCTGGAGCCGGAGTCTGGAGGAGTGAACGGGATCATCCCCAACCTCAGGGTCCAGGCCCTTCCCACATCTCCATCCTCACAGGGGTGACCCCTACAGCAGGGCCCAGCAGATGGCTCATGAGCCCAGAAATGACCCCCTGGGCTTCTCTCCCAGACCGCAGCCCTGGCCATCAGACCCGAATAACGGGTCTGAGTTACCGACGGCAGCAAACGCAACAATGAACGACACAAGCGTGGACAGTGACCAGGTCTTTTTCAGTTACAAAAACACCGTCTTCCTTGTGACTGTGTTAGTGAGCCTCTGTGGGCTGGTGGGGAACGGGGTGGTCATCTGGCTGCTTGGGTTCCGCATCAGGAGGAACCCCTTCTCTGTCTACATCCTCCACTTGGCAGGTGCAGACTTCACCTTCCTCCTCTGCAAAAGCGTCAGGTTCCTCTTGGTTCTGTTAAAGAGCTTCATGGGTGTGCTCTATGTGCTCCTAAAAGCGGCCACCTTCTCTTCTTACCTGGTGGGGCTGAGTCTGCTGATGGCCGTCAGCACCGAGCGCTGTCTGTCCGTGCTCTTCCCCATCTGGTACAAATGCCACCGCCCGGCGCAGCTCTCGGCCATCGTGTGCGCTCTGATTTGGGGACTGTCATTGTGTCCAGGGATCTTGGCTCTTTTGTGTGACCACTCTGCGGACTTCTCGTGTGACGTGATACACCTGGTCTATTACGGGATGGTCGTCCTCACATTTCTGGTGCTCTGTGTGTCCAGCCTGACTCTGCTCATCCGGGTACAGTGCTGCTCCTGGCAGAGACCGCCCGCCAAGCTCTCCAGGGTCATCCTTCTCACCGTGCTGGCCTTCCTGGTGCTCGGTCTGCCTCTCCGTGTGGGCTTACTGGTCCACAGGCTCTCACCGTCCTTCCTCCCTTCCCACCTCCTGCTGCCTGTCTTCCACCTCCTCTCCGCCCTGAACAGCGGGGTCAACCCCCTCATTTACTTCTTCATTGGAAGCCAGAGGCAACAGCAGGGCCGGAAACTGCTCAGACAGGCGCTCCAGAGCGCGTTCACGGAGGATACGGAGCTGAGCAGAGGAGAGTCGCTGCCCCGGACCAAACATGATGTCCACCTGAGCCCCGGGAGTAGGCGGCTCTGCTGGGATATCAAGATCTGACTCTGCACAGAGGGCCACCACCCTGGATCTACAGCTTTTAAACGCCAGCATAGCCACCCCATCTCTTGCACGAATTCATTATGAGAAATAAACGTGTTTGGGTTGATAGGGCTCCAAACTGGGCACTGAGATTTATACGCAGGCTCCTCTCGGGTCTATTTTCTCCACCTTGTATGTTCCTCCTGGAAGCCTTCCTCTCCTAGTTTTGTTTATCCAGACTTTCTATGGCCCTCTGCCCCTAGGAGAGGTTGGGCACGAGGCCCATATGCAAGGATGTCATTGCCCGGCAGGAATCCATCTGGCTGTTCCTTTGGCTGATCCCGACCATCCCCGCGTCTCTGATCTGCCCTCCTGTGAGTCTTGCCCCTGGAGCGTGGCCTACAGGGCGCGCGCTGCCCAGCCCCTCCCCCAGCGCCCGCCTGGACAGTGCAGCCTCGGTGTCCTTTGCGGTAACCGTCACCTGTTTGAGGGGCCTGGTGCTCAAGGTCCTGAGACCCACGTCTCACCAACCTGCCCCTTTGTCCTGATTTCCTACGTGTGTTCCAAGTGTGCAAACACTGACGAAGTGGCGCCCGGGGCTGTTTCCTTTACACGGAGCGTCTCCTTACAGTCCGGCCTTTATTTCTAACTTTCTTCTGATTTCATCGTCCTCCTCCTCACGGCTGTATTTTTAAAAGATAAAATTCCTACTTATCCTTCAATAACCACTTTTATTTCATCATAAGAATGGAGTATTTCATTTACCTGCTCCAGGAAGAAAGTAAAATCTCTCCCTGTGGGGTGTGTGTGTGTGTGTGTGTATGTGTACATACACAGCGTAGGAAAGGTATCATTTTCTTGTTTTTTTCCTTTTTTGTTTTTCATGAGGAGAATCGGCCCTGTGCTAACATCTGCCAATCCTCCTCTTTTTTTGCTGAGGAAGACTGGCCCTGGGCTAACATCCATGCCCATCTTCCTCTACTTTATATGGGATCCCACCACAGCATGGCTTGACAAGCAGTGCATCCATATGCGCCCGGGATCCGAACTGGCGAACCTTGGGCCGCCGCAGCGGAGCGCACACACTTAACCGATTGCACCACTGGGCCGGCCTCTCTTTTTTTTTTTCTTTTGAATAGACTTTTATTTACTTTTTTTTTTGTGAGGAATATCAGCCCTGAGCTAACACCCATGCCAATCCTCCTCTTTCTGCTGAGGAAGACCGGCTCTGAGCTAACATCTATTGCCAATCCTCCTCCTTTTTTCCCCCAAAGCCCCAGTAGATAGTTGCATGGCATAGTTGCACATCCTTCTAGTTGCTCTATGTGGGATGCCACCTCAGCATGGCCGGACAAGCGGTGCGTCGGTGCGTGCCCGGGATCCGAACCCGGGCTGCCAGTATCGGAGTGCAAGCAGTTAACCGCTAAGCCACGGGGCCAGCCCTGAATAGACTGTATTTTTTAGAGCAATTGTAGCTTCACAGAAAAATTGAGCAGAAAATACAGAGAGTTTCCACATACCCTCTGTCCTCACACAGGCACAGCCTCCCTCACTATCAACATCCCCCATCAGAGTGGTATATTCACTACAATTGATGATTTTACACTGACACATCATCACTCTTGGTGTTGTTTCTTTTTTAATTTTTGATTGCGATAACATTGGTTTATAACATTGTATAAATTTCAGGTGTGCACCATTATACTTCTCTCTCTGCATAGATTACATCATGTTCACCACCCAAATACTAATTACAATCCATCACCCCACACGCGTGCCTAACCACTCCTTTCACCCTCCTTCCTCCCTCTTTCCCTCTGGTAACCACCTATCCAATCTCTGTCTCTGTGTGCTTGTTTCTAACTTACGGTACTAAGTGTAAAGGTGATATGAGGACTGCAGTCAGACTGCCTGTGTTCCCTTCAAACCCCAGACACCTGTGTTAGGTGGTGACTTGGAGGACGTACGTAATCTCTCTAATCCTTAAAATTCCACATCAATAAAGTGCTCTAAATAAGAGTCACTGCCCCACAGAGTTGCTCTGAGTATTAAAGGCATCAACCGCCTTAAAACACATAAAACTTTGTAAATGGCATGAAATGTTTTTGCTGGTGGTGATCACAATTCTGTCATCTTTGTCACAGTTGATGAGAAGTGAGTCTACGCATGAATGCTACAGAGTGATCGCTGGTGTCCCTGAGACCGGGTCCAACAGCAGAAGTGTATTAAATATACAATAAATAAAAGAGTGGACTAGAATTAATTAATTCTCACTGGACCCTATTTTTAGCCCCATGATCCCTGGGAGGATGGATTCCCCTGCGTGTCCCCGAGGGCCTGACAGGGAGCCCCTGAGGGCGGAGTTGTTGGAGGGAACAGTGAGCAAATGATGGGGGAGGGAAGGCGGCACAGACTCTTCCCAGCTGCTCCCTGGTCCCAAACCTCGGAGGCCACGTGAACCTCAGCCTGACCCTCCCTCACACGGGCACCGACGCTGAGTGAATGTGGGGTTCTGCGAGAACCAGCGATCAGAAATCAGTTGTGGGTCCTGCAGGTGAGCGGTCCTCCGCTCTGCCAGCACACGTGGGCCCCATCACTTGTACTGACAAATAGAACGAAGAGGGGATGAGACTGACGACATACGGCATTTCCAAAGTTAAGAAAAAACATCATTTGTCAGAAGGAACACTATCACAGAAAGAGAAACTACTCTAGATGTGTGGAAAGTTCCAGAATGGGCCCACCATCAACTTACGCACATAAGCACAGGGAAGGAGGTCATCTTTTGGGCGCCCATGCCAAGGCTCTCCCGTGCTTCCAGTGCCCCCCCCAAACCTTAGGCCTGTCTTGGATATTTCAGGGGAGTGCAGCACTCCTGGAAGGAATAAGGTTTATGTTTCCATCGTGCATAAAATCAGGGTGTTATCAAGTAGACCAGAGAGACAATTAAAACGTCTGCAGACGGCCTGTGATGACCGGGAATGGACAAGGAGGAGGATGCAGGGAATAACGCGTGATTCACCCGTCAGTTCTGCTCCCCGAGTACATGCGCCCAGATGCTTATGATGGGAGAGGTGAGCATGTTTCCAGGAACACAGGGAATATAACTGGTTTATATTTATGGGATGAAAATACTTGATAAATCAACAAGAGGAGAAACATGGGGGGAAAAGAAATGTATAAACTCCTTCGAGCAAAGAGCCGGCTCTTAGGTCTGAACCCGCACCACAGTCTCCTTGTTTGTGCATTTTGTCCTCACGTCTCACAACTGATGTGCTCATCATCGCTCCCAGGACCACATACGATGCTGACATTGCTGTCAAATAATTATGTCCTGGTTTGCCCTTCCTGAATCCTAAACCAGAAAAGCCATAGAACACTTAGGAAAAATTGGGAAGACACTCCACTAGATCTAAGATTCTCATAGAGCTACATGATTTTGACAGTATTTTATTGGTCCAAAGACAGACAATGAACTGAGTATAATATATTCATTCTGCCCAAAACAGTTAGTGAATCACTCACATGAGCACACTTCATTTATCCTAAAGGCAGCACTGCAGAGAAATGTGGAAGGCCATACTCTCAAAGAGGACTTGCCGAACAGTTGACATTTCTAGAGGAATTGTAGGTTTAAAAGTGCGAGATAAAACAACAGAATATGCTATGAAAGAAAATCTTTGTGATTGTGCCACAGAGCTATTCTTAAACAAAAAGCACAGAGAATAGAGGTAGAAATTGATAAATTAGGCTATATTAGAATTAAGAAATTCTATACTTATAAAATAAAACAGAAAAAAGTCAAGCCTCAGAATATTGGGAGAATATTTGGCGATGCATGTAACCAACAAAAGGCTATTAAGCTAAGATAATAAAATTTCAAAAACCTAGAAATTTATGTTACTTAAGTCAGTCAATAACAAGTAAGATAATTGTTCAGGCATTTAGAAATATAAAATTCATCAAAACTGACAAGATGAAAAATAGAAAATGTAACTATTCCTATATCAATTTTAAAATTGAATATGTTATTTAAAGTCTCACTAAAAAGCCCAAATACTTTCACTGTTGATGTCTTCCAATCCTTTTGGGAAGAAATAATACCAATGGTACAAAATCTTCCAGGGATCAAAAAAAGAAGGAATTCATCCAAATGTATTTTCTAAGCCCAGGCTTGATGCTCAAACCTGGCAATGACCCCACAGACAGGAAACCTGCAGACCAATCTCTCTAATGAACGTTGGAGCAAAGAAAGGCTGCAAACACTGGAAACTAAACAACCCACTTCTACATAATCCACAGGTCAGAAAGGAGTCTTCCGAGAGCTGATGGAACCCCACATCTGAGTCCTGAGACATCATTGCACACACAGAGCCGGCATCCACATCGGAGGGAGGAGCATGGTGCGTTCCAGGTGGATGGGCAGATCTCACAGACTGTGTTCCTGAGAGGTGACAGTGCAGCTGAAAGTGTGGGACACAGAAACCCACTACAGTGCCTTGCCTGGAGCAGGGAGACACTCTTTTTGGAGAGTGCTGCGGACTCAATGTTTGTGTCCCCCCAAATTCATCTGTGGAAGCCCTAATGTGAGGGCATTAGATGGTGGGGGCTTTGGGGATGATGAGGTCATCAGAGCGGAGTCCCCACGACAGGATTAGTGTCCTTACAGGAAGAGGAAGGGAGCTGCCCTCTCTGTCTCTCTGCCCTGTTATGACACGGGAAGGCGTGAGACAGTGAGAAGACAGTGAGAAGGTGGCCATCTGTAAACCAAAACGAGAGCCCTTACCACGCCCCTGGCTGTGCTGACCCCTGATCTCAGACCTCCAGCCTCCCGATGGCGAGTATTCAAGGTCTGCTGTTCAAGCTGCCTGTCTGTGGTATTTCCTTACAGCATAGTGAGCGGACCAGGACTGAGGCCTCACAGGGCCAGGTGCTGTCTGAGGAGGGGAGGGGAGGACCACGTCGCTGGCTTCTCTGTGCACGAATTATACTGGGGCGCCCCTCGGGGGCTTCCTGCTGCAAGAGTGAGATGCGATGAAAGCTATTTTTCCAAAGGCTTCTCCTGATTTAATCTCAGTCCCTTGCAGATCAAGAGCAACGTCATGAAACTGAGTCGGCACATCCAGCCTCCATGTTGTCCGCATGCTCCAAGGCTGTGTTCCCCGTCTCTAGGGTAGTGGGCCTCGGCAGCACAGGGCTGAACTCTGGCCAGAGTCAGAGAAAGGAGCCCGATAGAAAGATGTGGGAAAGACCCACACGAATGCCCAACTGGTTTCCTACAAGTCTGTAGGGTCAGAAATAGTGCCTGTTCCCACCGGCCAGAGTAGAAACCCTCCTAAGTCCAGGGGCCCTGGGAAGAGCACTCAGCGGATCTTTCCTCAGCGAGGGGAATAATTTGCCCTAACCTAAACACTGCTCTGGTCCCATGTAATGAAACTGAAAAGCAAGACCCAAAAGGTTCAAACTGTTTACAGGTAGCTTAGCAGCCTCCGAGAACAGAAACCAAGAACAAGAACATGTAGAGAAACTTAAAATTATCCAGTACCCAACAATATAAAATTCACAATATCTGGCATTATCATCAACAAGCATTTAAAAAGCAGGAAAACACATCCATAATGAGGAGAAAATTCAATCAATCCAAACAAATCAGAATTGATGCAGATGTTAGAATTACCACATAAGCACACTAAGATTTATCAGAACAGTATTCCACATGGTCAAAACTTGAGGAAAAAACTAAAGATGCAAAGAAGAATTCTACATCTGGAAATTACAACTCATGAGGTGACAATTCCCACGACGGGATTAACCGCCGATTAGACGCTGCAGAAGGAGGCGTTAGTGAACTGGAGGGAACAGCAAAGGGAACCATTGCCACAAAACCCAGAGGAAGGATTTTTGAAAAATGAAAAGGTCATCAATGAGCTGAAGGAAACTGGTGGCCTCATGGACACATAATTGAAGTCCCTGAATGAAGGAGGGGAGAGAAAAAGTATTGGAGGAAATAATGGCCAAAATTTTTCCAAGCTGGATGAAAAGTATAAACCCACAGATCGAAGAAGCCAGGGAAAATCCACAAATATTTCAAAATTAAATAGCACACATCTAAACAATATATGTGTCAAAGAAGAAGCCAAAAGAGAATTTAAAAAGTATTTTGAACCGAATGAAAATGAAACTGATGAAAATGAAACAAAACAACAATACTGGTGGGATGGCGCTAAAGGAAAACTTAGAAGTTTATAGCACCAAATGCTGATGTGAGAAAAGAAGAAGGGCTCAAATCAGAGACGGCAATGTCTACCTGAGATTTCAGCTTTACTCAAACAGTTCAGAAAAAGAAATGGGTATTCATTTCACCACATATTCCCGGGACAGTCCACTTATTGCCTGTTGTCCTCGCATAATTATTAATAGTCCCATGTCATTTCCAGAGTTTCTCTGTTTCTTCACCTGTCACATGATCATCCTATTTCTAAATAACTTGATGTTTTCCCTTTGTTGCTGTCTAGATATTTTACTATTCTGAGTCAATATTTCCTGGGATGTGATATGGACATTCAATAAATTAGGATTATCAAGAAAGTAGAAACAGAAAATCCAAAAGAATCTATAGACGAGTCATTAGAGTTAGTAAGTGAATTTTGTGTCCCCAGAAAAAGTCAATGTACAAAATTTAGGTATATTTCCACATACTAGCAAAAATTCTTTTAAACCTTTTGTGTCTGTTGTGTTTAT
Source organism: Ceratotherium simum simum (assembly GCF_057802395.1). Lineage (NCBI taxonomy): Eukaryota > Metazoa > Chordata > Mammalia > Perissodactyla > Rhinocerotidae > Ceratotherium > Ceratotherium simum. Next base: position 3,004,031 of record NC_141933.1, on the reverse strand, counting down.
TTTGTCTCACTCGATCTCCTATAAATCCTTATTTTGATTTGTTCTAATTTCACCTTTTTTGTGTGATGTTCCTTCCTCTTTTTTGTTTATTTGTTTGTTTAGCGAGTCGGGATCTTGGCCGTGTTGCTGTCTCAAAATCTTTTCCACGTGCAGCTCTTGTATCTCTGATACGCATTCTTGGTGATTGGTGGTCGTTTCCTCATTACCTATTTCAATTTCAAATTGGAAATAACTTGTCACAAGTTCCATTTCCTCCTTGGAAGGAATATTACTGTTGAGAGATCTCTGTCAACCATCTTTTTCGCTGTTTCCTTCTTCATTGTTTTTGTAGCTTTTTGGGATAGAACTTGGCTGGCATGCTGTGTGTTTGTTCATCTTTGGAAGAAATGAGCTTTTCCTGGAACAGGAGATTCACGGTGGGCATGGAAGACACAGGGGAGGTGCCAGGGCCATGTTTCAGACAACCACCTGAGATCAGACATGAAAGTTGACACCAAGTCAAATACCAACCACCCCAATTGCAGTAGATTTCCCAAGAGATGATGTTATGGAATGAATCGTGTCCCCCACCCCAAATTCATATGTTGAAGTCCTAACCCCCTTATGTGCTTGTATTTGGAGACAGGAATTTTAAAGAGGTGACTAAGGTTAAGGGAGGTCAGAAAGGTGGGGTCCTAATCTGAGATGACTGGTGTCCTTATAAGAAGAGAGGAATTGGATTCAGACAGGAGCAGAGGGAGGATTATGTGAGGACACAGGGAGAAGATGACCATCTACACACCAGGAGAGAGGCCTTGGGAGGAACGAATCCTGGTGACACCCTGATCTAGGACTTCCATCCTTCAAAACTAAAAAATAAGTTTCTGTTGTTTAAGCTACGTGGTCTGTGGGATTTTATCATGGCAGCCCCAGCAGACTCACACAGAGGGTCATTACACTGAGCTCCACAGAAAGAACCCTGACTTCTGAGATGGGCACGTGTCATGTGTGTGCAAGTCTTTCATGGTCTATGTGATAATGGTCCTTCTATAGACCCTTAATGTCCACCACCTTAAATAGAACCGATTCTTCTACACCTCCCAGGACCAACCCCTTCATCACCCATCCTCCGTGTTCATCAATATGATGGGGTCCTGGCCAAAGCAAATAACATAGAGATGGCAGAAATATATATATATTTTTTTGTGAGGAAGATTAGCTCTGAGCTAACATCTGTTGCCAATCCTTCTCTTTTTGCTGAGGAAGATTGGCCCTGAGCTAACATCTGTGTCCATCTTCCTCTATTTTATGTGGGACGCCCTCCACAGCATGGCTTGATTAGCGGTGCGTAGGTCCGTGCCTGGGATCTGAACCCTGGGCCGCCAAAGCGGAGCACATGAACTCAACCACTACACCACTGGGATGGTCCCCAGAAATATTTTTTTAAGGATGATTCTTACTAGATTTTATTCGTTAAGGGGTTCCAAAGAGCCAGAGACATCAGGTAAATCTCTATCAAGTTAGATAGAGCGGCTTTAAATTCAAAATATTTACGAATTTGAAATAGTACAAAAATCTTCTCTCCCACCAACTTCTCTAATGACCAACTTGAGGACATAGCCATGTCAAACGTTTGAGAATAGAGACAAACCGACCAGATGAAAACAACTTTATTTGATGTTTCAATGAAGGTGAGGGTCATGGTGTTCCCGAACATCAGTCAAACCCTGGAATCTCAGAAGTCATTTTCCCGCTGTACAGTCGGGTGTCTTTTTACATTGACAATTAGTAAACATGTCGGTGAACTCAAAGTGGGTACTTGAACTGGTGGTGAATAACACAAAGGGAAGACAGGAGGCAGACAGCAGGTCGCTCAAAGCAGTAGGAGATGAACTGGGAGAGGGAAAGGCGTTCTGACCCCAGCGTTCAGTACTTCTTCATTTAAAGCGATGATCCTCTTCCCTCCCACACATCGTCCCACATTTTATTCCAAAAAAGGGAGACGGGAACCTCTGTAAAAGTTCTTGATTTGGAAGGCTGAGCCTCAGAATGGCGCTGTGGCTTGTGCGAGTTTAGAGGAACAGTTTCACCAAAGCAGGATTCAAACAGCTGCTGCTTCTCCCGCGCCCTTCCCACCCCCAGGACTCTGGACCCCGCGGACCAACCACGAGTTTGGTAAGACTTAGCTCGCATGGTGTAAAGAAGAAAACACCCAAGGGATGAAGCAGAGAGAGCAGGACCACCCCGAATGAGACGGGCTCCCCGCCTACCCACGAGCTGCTGACATCCCAGGGCAGACGGGTGGCGAGTGCCGGGGGTTTGCTGGCTGTGAGAGAAGAGGAGGAGGAAGTGATACGGGATTGGGGCCAAGTGGATCAGAAACTCACGTCGGGTAGAGCCCTGACTATGTCCCTTCCAGTTACTCAAACTGCTAGAAAAGAGCAGGACACATAGTAGGGAGGATAAATATCCGCTGAGTGAGAGCCGCGAGCTCATACACGATAAGGCGTGTAGATTCCTGCCTGTCTCAGAGCAAGTGCTTAAGGAGCACCCACCCGCCTGCGGGAATTCTAAAATTAGGGCCGCGGAGGACTGAGCTCTTGATTCTATGGTGGGGGGTTGTCCCCCACCCCCTTCCTCTTCTGTGGTGCAGCCTGGTGGGTGCAGCCTGGTGGGTGCCCCCCGGTTTTCCCCTCCCCCACCCCGTCCTGCCCCCATAACAGCATGATGGAGGTGCCCCCATAAGCGGGAGGAGGAGCCGAAGGCAGAAGTAGGAGCCCAAAAGGACAAATCGGAGGAGGAAGTGATGTGGGATTGGGGCCGAGTCGATCAGAAACTCACGTAGGGTAGAGTCCCGTAATCTCAAAGGCGCCCTGACTATGTCCCTTCTAGTTACTCAAATTGAACTATGACCTGCTGCACTCGATGTGTCTCCTCTTAGATCCACCTCTTGCCCCAGAATCCTCTGGAAAATCTCCCTCAGCCGTTCCCGACGACTTTGCCTCCCGATTGTCCCTACAAAGTAATAATGAGAGGGTTGGCGGTACTGTTCACACAGGAGCCCAGGATCACAGGGTTAGTGGGACGGATTTGGGTATAATAGGGACCCAAGAAGATTTCGGTAAGAGCAGGGCACAGGCTTAAAAGGGACGGGGCCGTGAGCAGGAGGATGACGTGCAGCCTGAGGGGCGGACGAAGCCGGGATCCGTGCCTGACCTTGAACAGCATAATCAGCATGCACATTATCGTTACGGAAAGGAGAACACAGATAAACACACCAAAGATCTTTCTGTACAAACTGCAAGACATGAACTCATAGGAACCATGACAGTTGAGGAACCCCACTGCGCTTGTTACAACGGGCAAAACCCAGATCAGGATGCGCACGACGGTGGCCGTGTGCTTGGGCTCGTGACATCTGTACCGGGTGGGGAAGAGGACAGCCAGGCAGTGTCCCATGCTGACGGCACCCCGGAGACAGAGGCCCCCTGTGTAGGACGTGTATGTGAACATTACTGGGTACTGGACATCAAACCGAATGTCGCGCAAAATAAATAATACCACATGCATGAGCGACACTGTCTGACGGGAAAGGGAGCTCAAGTCCGCCAATGACAAATGGAAAATGAAGACAGAGAAGTGGTCCCACTTGACAGAGAACACGAGGAGGCCAAGAGCCAGACCACTCCCCACCAGCCCCCAGAGGGAGATGAGACTGAGAGAGGAGATGAACACAGACGATCATCCGAGCCTGGGTTGTCTCAGGATCGCCACTGAAGTTGAGGCTGGGTTCGAACTCGGAAGCTGATGTGGAAGAATCGCTCATTGTGGTCGTGGTCGAGGCTGAGCTCTGGGGACGTCTGCAGAGCAGGGACTCCCTGCGAAGAAAAGAACGTGACCACACAAGACCTGTGGGAAGACGGGAGTATGTGTCTAGACACGTCCTTCCTTCACTCGTTCTTTCAAGGAATGTGTACTGAGGACATTGTACGTGACAGGAATTGTGTGAAACGAGCACAGGAGACAAGGCCACACGTCTGGCACCGTCACATACCACACGTTCTAGAGGACGATGCGGACGGTAAACCAAGTGAATAAACTGGAAGGACAGGATGAAGGAGGGAAATCCAGGCGCAGTCTTGAGGGAGGGCTGGGGGGCCTGCTATGGGGGAAGTGGCGATGCCCATCGCCTGCGTCCCGACGTCTGAGGCTGTATTTCCTTCCACCCGCATCAGCGCTGGCGAGTGAAAATCCTGCTGTTTCCTAACGGTCAGATCAGAAAATGTTATCCATTTATTAAAAATATGAACTGACTGAATCTGTGGTTCAGGGCCTGAGACAGAGATAAAGTGAAAAGACTGAGATTTATTTCTATTTCTCACTCTCTGTTCCCAGTTTTCCTGATTTTTTCGTAGTCTTTTCCAAATGCACAGATACTTTTGAAAGAAGAAATAATGTTGCATTAATCAATTTTTGTCTCCATGTTACTAAATGGCTCATAATCAATCCATGTTATTGTGATCATTTTATTTTTAAGAAACCATTGATGATACAGTTCTAATCACATATTTATTAATTATCATTCTCGATATAGTTACAAGCCTTTATCCACACTGCTACCTGATTTATACAAATATATTCATTTTATGGGTGTAAAATACACTGTTGGAATGACTTGTCAGAAAATATGAGGCATTCTCTTATTAATGGATATTTACATTGTTTCATTTTTGCTATTATAAAAATACTGAAACAGAAATTATGAATGCATATATGATGAGAATCAAACAGTGGAATTTGTGGACGACAAGTAACAATGGTGATGAATAACCTCGTCTACACAGCGATCATTTTCCCGAGGGAGAGTGTAGGGAACCAGTCACATTTGAGGGTGAAAAGCAAGGAAGCATCAGACACTTAAATTAATGTAGGTCTGGGGGACACATAAGAACAACCAAAGGCATCCTCCAGATCTGAGAGTTGGGTGTGGCACACCTGTCTGAGCCTTGAGTCCTTTATTCTGCAAATCAGTGAGGACTCAAGCTCTATTTCAGGAGCACCTGTATGGAATGATCTATTAGCAGATAACCTTGGAGAACCGGACATGGTTTGGTTTTCAGGGCCTGCCTTGTTCTGTGTACAGCCCTCCACCTGGGAGGTTTATCTTCCACTAAGTCTTGGCGATCCTGAGAAGGGAAGGTGTTGGTTCAGGCGAGGGAGCCCCTGGGAAGTGAGTCCCCTCTCTACAGTTAGTAAGGAGACGCCCAGCATGAACAGGAGGAGAGCAAGGCACAGAGAGAACAAAACCTGAGTCCTTACCTGCCCACCTTCCCGCCTCCTGGACAGACTGTGCCGGCCTCTTGGAGCCTCCAGAAATCCCTGGAAAAGATGGTCCAGGCTCTTCATGCTGTGACGCTTCAAACCATATTGCCACCCGGGCTGGCTGGGCTAACTCCTGACGACTGTCCTGAGAGCAAAGTTCCAGAAGGGTCCCAGGAGCACCGGGCAGAGGCATTCCCTCCCTTTTATCACACGGCTCGCCCTCAGTGAACACTCCTATTGGGGTGAAGTGCTGAAGAAGGGCACTTCGCGAGAGGTGACATGAAGACACTCAGAGTATTTTCTGCCATAAAATGCACGCAGGGGAGCGCACTGCTGATGTACTTAAGACTCAGAGAGGCTGCTTCTTTATTATCTGTCCACTCGGGGTTCATTCATGTTGCATGAACCCCATTAGTCCATATGGTAGTGATATTTGGTGAAAGGTGCTATTTCCTGTTGTTCTGCTGGCCCTCAGCATGAAGTCACTTTCTTTAAATTGGCCCAGTTTGACACCTGTTCTTTCTAATCACCTCCGTGAAAGCTGCGTCCTGGTGGTGTGTGGCCTGGGCCGGAGCACAGGTGTTGGCGACCTGGCCAGCCTGGCTGGCGGGGATAGAGGCTGCGTGTTAAGTACAGAAGCAGGAGGGGCAGCGACCTGAGCCTGGAGCGCAGGGAGTTGAGTGATACAGCGGAGTCAGGATGCAGCTGAGAGGTGGCGTCTGGATGCGCGCCCCGGGCTCCAGTTACCAGAGAGGCCCCGCGAGCGTGGGGCTGGAAGGGAGGCCTCTTCGCTTATTCCTGGAAGAGATCAGATCCCTGAGGCATGAGGGATGTTCTAGAGCCAGTGTCTCAGCATCACAGCCTGGATCTTCTTCCTGGTGGCTCAGAGCCCTTATCCCAGAGTGTTCCAGAAAGAGACCCCGTACAGGCTGACACTACGGAGAGCTTGGCTTCACGCAGTGACTGACCTAATGTCAACCTGTGGTCAAGACTGGCACCAGCAGGCCGTGTGCGGAGACGAGTGGTTGAGCTGGGTCGGGCTGGGGGCAGTTTGAGGAAGACCCCTTCTCCCTCGGTCCGCCCCCACTCTTCGGGAGCGGCCCTCCCCGGGTTTGTGCCAGAGGCTGGCAGGCATGCCCTCAGTCCTCAGTCCTGGGGTCCTGGCGTTTCCCCTCAGGGTTCCCGGCACAGATTTGTGTCCTCTCACCCCACACAGCTCCGCATTCTGGCAAAATCTGGATGGGGTCCGGCTGCGGTGTGCCTGATCCCTCCCCAGCCTGCTCTTCTGTCCTAAGGTCCGTGAGACGGCAGAGTCTGTCACACCCCCTGTCAGGAGCCCTTGTTCTCCTTTCCCTGCCTCTGTGGGGACTCAGCAGCCCCAGGACTCAGCAGCTGCTCCTCGAGGGGATCTGGCTCTGTGCTCACCGCCCCATGTGCCCGACTTGTCACTTCAGCTCCCAGTGGCTGCTCAAAGCTGCACTGGTGTTTCCTCCTCTCAGCAGAGTTCTCGTCCTGAATCCAGCCTGGTCTTTATTTCTCATCCAGAATCTACAGATGTCCCCAGAGGAATCAAGCTGTCATCTGAAGGTCCCCTCAGAAGAGTTCTCCTCTGTCTTGAATTTAGTTCACTGAGCTCTCTGTCTTTCCTCTTCCTCTGGGGATTTGTCAGTGGCATACCTGATTATTGGGCTTTTTCCAGTGTTGAAACAGGAGGCTTGCCTGCTGAGAGCCTCCTGCCTAAAAGCCCTAGAATGTTCTCTAAGCTCCTGAAAACCCTGCTAACCTCCGTCAGGCAGAGACATACACATAGTGCGTAATGGGAAGTCATTTGTGGGGAGATCTGGTTACCACATTTAAACTTTCATTGAATCATTGACTGTCCTGACTGATTTCAGAAAATCCGGGGCTATGATGGTCTCTGCCTAGAGATTTTCCTCGGACGCACCACAGAAGAGCAGCATTTGGTATTGGATGAGCGGCCCCCGGAATTTGGAAGCAGGAGACCCCATTTCCTGTCGCCCCCTCCCACAAGAGGAAGAGCTTCATCCTTGATTACCACGGGTTCAAGTTTAGCCCAAACTGGTCATGGAAGCAAAGTCCTTGGAAAACCAGGGGACAGGCTTATTTTTTCCTTCTCCTACCCCCATGTAGAAGCAACCCCACTACAGTAACCCCTGGGGTCCTGCCCCCCTCCTGACTCCCCAGGGTGGGGGAGTGAGTTGGGTCACTGGGCAGTGATAACCATTGCACTGCATCTCACTGGGGAAGAGAAGAACATTAAAGTTCCTAATATTGAATTCCAGAGTGAGGCGGCCATCCTGAGTGTGACCCCTGCTCCGCACACATGTTTCTCGGTGCCGCTGAGGGTGGGAAGTACTCCTAAGACCACCCGCCCTCACACTACTTCGCATCCTTCACCCCATTTGTCAATGACGCAGAAAACACTCGTCACCTACCTGCCTGGATCTGGTTTCTGCACACAGATTGGTTCTGAGCTAGAGAGGGAAAAGAGTTTAATTAATAGCCCTTTCAAACTATAACACCAAGAATGGATTGACTAGGGGTGGAGTACATTCTCGGAGAGAATTAAGAGACAACTTTAGAGTGTTGTGCTTGAGAAGTGGAAGCAATGACGTAGCGACGTGGAGAAGTGGTGGGATTTGGGGCCAGTTGGGATAGTAACATAAAAAGAGATGGATTCCATATGAGGTCGCATCCCTTCTCTCTGGCTTGAGAACAAAGGTGAATTGTGGAGCCATTACTGAGAGTAGAACACTGGACATGATTCATTTGTTAGGCAGAGATTTAACAATTTCTTTTTGAATGTGTGTGTATGGTTTTAGGTACCAGTGTGGGATTTCCTTCTCCTACCCCATTGATACACCAATGTGGGATTCCCTGAAGTCAGCAGAATAGGCGTGTTAAGAGAACATGCAGGGAGCTGGGATAAAGTTAAATGTGATAACTTTAAGACACTGGTGGCACATAAGTATTCTATCACCAGAATGTACAGAATGGGAAAAGGCTACGACAACTAGTTAGTATAATAGTAGCTGCTGTAACAAATAACCCCCAAAGCCATAATGCCTCCCCAACAGCAGAGGTTTATTTTATGATCACGCAGGAGCACCAGGCAGGTGAACAGGCACCCAGGATGTCTCTCCCCTGTGCAGTGTCTCTGTGACCCAGGAGGACAGGGCACTCCAGGCTACAGAAGAAGCCTCTGTGAGAGTCTGCATATGTGTATGTATTGTCATATATCTATATCATCATCATCATCAACATCACCATCATCTTATCTATATCATCATCTTTTCCTCTCCAAGAACAAAGACAACCCAAGTTCCATCTGATGTCATTTCATCCAGATCTAGGTCCTGGATTTCTGGGTGATGCACCTTCTCTCATCAGGTCCAGATACAGATCCTCACCTGGCGAGACACAAACCAAAATAAAAAATTAAGTTGTCCAACCCTTCCACACTCAAACTTTTGAAGCAGCAACACTGTAACTGCAGTGAAATCTCCCCTGCAGAAAAGAGACTGATGGAGACAGCTGCGATCACAGATCCATAGCAATCACGACATCATGGCAGGCTCCTGCCCACGGAGAAGGAAGATCTTAAACTGACTCTGATTTTGTGATTTGGAAACAACTCCCTTGTCTACTCCCCACCACACACCCCATGATCCTTGGACCACTTACTGAGAGTCACTCCTAATAACGATCCCAATTGTTATAACTAACAATCACCCCAAAGCTGTCCTGGGTGTCGGGATGGATGCTCTACTCAGGGTCACAGTCTTCACAGCATTCTTTCTGACTGTCTTTTAAGGACCAAAGTTTACTTTAAGCCTCAAAAAGCCAAAGGATTTTTTTAAATTCATGCTCATGGTTTGCCCAGAAATTCTCACAAAATTTTATGATACTTTGGATCAATTTATTTCATGTCTGTTCAATATGCCAGTACCCACATCAAAATTATTTCCTAGAAAGAGAAAAAGTCCTCAAATCTAGGTTCTTTCCTTTGCTTCCTTATCCTCGTGTCTCTCTCTTGGTCTCTTCTTTCTTCCCTCCTTTTATTTCTCTTCTCCTTGGGACTACAATTATGTAAATAATGTTCAATGTTTCATGATGTTCCACAATTCCCTAAGTCTTTGTTTACTTTTTACATTCATTTCTCTCTTTAGTTTGTGCAGGTCTTATTAGCCTGTTTTCAAGTTTTCTGATCTTTTATCCTGTGGTATCCAATCTGCTTTTAAATCCATCCGTGAAATTTTAATTTCAGAAATGATATTTCCAAATCCATACTCTTTAGTTCTCCTTTTTTATGATTACCACTTTTCTGCTGAGATTTTCTGTGTTCATTCTTTATGCAACCTTCTCTTTAAGACATTGAACACATTTTCAGTAGCTGTTTTGTGGCCCTTTTCTGATCCTCAATACCTGTGTCATCTCATGTTCTCTTTCTATTGGACTTTTTTCCTCTTGGTTGTTGCACAGAGTTGTCTGCTCTTCCTATATCCAGTAACTTTTTAATTTTCTTCTGAATATAATTGATGTGATATTATCTGCATTTTATTTTATTCCTTTAAAAGGTGCTGTATTGATTTCCAGTTTAAGTTCCTAAGTGTAAAGAGTTTGGAGGTTGTCATTCTTGTCTTTACAAGAAGAAAAAGCCAGACAAACTGAAAATCAAGGACTTTTCTTGGACCCATCAGAAAACTGAAGTCACAGAGCAAACTGTCACGCCAAAATCTGGAGAGACAGGGAACTCCAGAGTCACTTACCCTGATCTCTCCCTGGACAAGAAGCTGCCGCAGCCGTAAACTGACAGGAGCGCTCGAGTGCTGATGCGGACGGCTCTCTGCAGGCTGAGTGTGGACCAGCTGAGCGTAAGAAAGTCCTGGGAAACATAGGCTGGGGCCCCCACACTTCCACGGGCTTCACCTCCAGCATCCCCACCAGGCTCTCACCGTGAAGATCAGGGAAGACCCCCATGCGGCTCTGAAAGGGGACAGGGAAGAGTAATCCCTGTGGAATACCCCCAGAGCCTTCCCCTTAACCCAGGCCCCCTCTCAGGGGGAAGACTTTGCCAGAGCCTCATCCACCGGGGGAAGGGCGTTTCTCCCACGGCAGCCCCTCCAGCCCTCCTGTCTCACCTGAGGGGGAAGCTAAGAAACACTGAGAAGGTCACAGCCCAGGGGCACAGGCCCACTAGTGACTGAAATTCACTTAGAGTCACAGACAGCGTCCCCCTGCAGGCAGCGCCACCACACACAAGGGCTCCAGTATGAAAACAGTGCAGTGTAGCCGGCAGAGCCATGACGTGTAGACTCTCCCGAGGAGCAGTACACGGGGAAGCCCAGAGCCAACAGGAGAGACGACAGCAAGGGCACAGAGAAATGTGAAGCCTCTGGCACCTACAGCTGCAGCAAACACTAGACACAGCCAGACTCACAGCCAGAAGAGCATCAAATCTCTCTCTGATGGTCCATTCATCTCAGTTCCAGTTATCCCACAGATGACTGCTTTCAACACAAAATTACAAGACGTACTCAAAGGCAGGAGAAACCGTCTCTAGAGACAACGTGAGCATCAGAACCTGACTCACATATGCTCAGGTTTTGGAATTATCAGACTGGAATTAAAATAACTATTACTAATATGCTAAGGACGCTAAAAGAAAATTATACCAAGAAACATCTGAGAAGAACAGGTGTGAAATGTAAGCAGAGAGATGGAAACTCTAAGAAAGAATCAAAAGGAAACGCTGGAGATTAACAGCACTGTGACAGAAATGAGGAATGCCTGCACGGCTCGTCAGTGGACGGGGGAGAGCAGGGAAAGAGTCAGTGAGCTGGAGGACAGATCACTAGAAACTTCCCGCACTGAAATGCAAAGAGAAAAGGGAATGAACAGAATAGTCAGAAAAATATTCAGAAAGGAAAAAGCCAGAATATTCCAGAACTGTGGGATAATCTCCAAAGGTGCGACGTGCACACAGTTGGAAGACCAGAGGTAGAGGGTGTGTGTCCTGTTCTGGCAGGAGGTCAGGTTCACTCTGTGAAGGTGTCCCAGGCTCTGGGGACAGGTCTAGGGCACCTTCTGCTACGGCAGCCTGTTTGGATGACGCGAGGTCTGTGTGACGTCACAGCTGGAGGTCTGATGGTTTATAATCACCGAGATCTCACAGCTCTGGCTTCTCAACATTCCTGTGTCTTCCAGCCTGATAGGCAGAAGCCACTGTGGCTGCAAAGCTCACTCTGCGTTTTTCTTCTGTAGAGAAACACAGGCCTTTGAAGTCTGGTGAAAATGCCTGAAAATGGTTGTTTCATAAATATTGTCCAATTTATAATTATTTATAGTTAGTCCGACACCCACTGCCCCATCTTGGCTAGAAACCAAAATTGATGACAGAGTCCGTCTTCATCTACGTTATGACGGGCGTGTTTCATTCCCATCTCCCAGCTCTGACACTAAGAACACCAGATCTCAACACTGTGGACGACAGAAGGAGACTATCCCCTAGATGCTGATTTTATTCTGCTTCACACTCACAACGTGTCAGCACAACACACGCCTGTCACACCAAAAATGATTGATGAAGGAGTTTAGTAGTTTTGTGGTTCTTTCTATCCACACTTATACTCTAGTAAGGAATGAAGTTCAAGCTGTTGTATTTAGAATCGCTTGAAATAATTTCCCTTTTTATGGTTATGTCACCAAATGGATGTAGTGTCAGATTCATTGTTTTATTTACTTTTAATTTTTAGATGTTTCTATTATTTTAATTTTTAAATATAACAATGCAAATATTTCATTGTTCCAAAGGAAAATGGTGTGTGTGTGTGCGTACAGAGAGAGACAGAGAGACAGACACAGAGACAGAGACAGAGGGACAGACATTGTTTTTACCTTTCTGTTATCTTTTTTCTTAGCATCCATGGTCTACATGTTATATCTATCTTTTATGCTTTATATTTATTATCTGTGATGTTTAATATCAATATTATTATGCATTTTTCTTTTCCCCTATATTCTTAAAGGAATCTTCAAACCTGTACCTCACAGAACTGATTGAATTCTCTTCAACTTTTAGCCAATCATTGAATTTATTTTCTTAAATTATGCTATACTATTACTCATTTTCCTCATTTGTTTCCTTAAATCTGCCAAAGAAATCTAGAAATTGGCAAAGTGTCTCTATATTTCCTTCAAATTTCTGAGTTCTGGAACAGCACAGCAGTCTCCACCCTAATAGCATTTTCTATCGTCGAGTCATCTAATGTTGGGTTTCTTGTCACTTAAAAACTCTTGATGGCCTCTCCATTACCTCACTTATTAGTCCAGATTCCTCACTCTCAGGAAACCCTTCCTAAAAATCTAACTGGCAAACCGCCCCCAGTGACACCTGAGGCCCCCCCGGGAGAGGCCTCGCTGGGACCCAGGATGCTGGTGGGCACTGGACCCCGCCCTCCGCGCCTGCGCAGAGCAGCGCCGTGTGCGTCTCCCCTGGTCAGTCTGAGGTTGGGGACAGTCTGCCCCTGCAAGTTCAGTGCAGGAGCCTTCCGACCCTGCCAGGTGCCCAGCACCACCCGTTATCTACTTGTCATGTATTTTATTTCTACATTCACTAAAACCCCCACAGTGCATGGTTATTATTTTTATCTTAGATAGCCAAAGGTTTCCGAGAGATTTAAATGTATACGTGTATTAATTTATATACATGCACCCATGTACAAATACACAGTGCTGTTTTCACTGAGGATGCAGAAAGACACAGAACGTGTCACTCCCACCCCAGCACTAAAACAGAGCTGGGTCGTCTATAAAATCCCAGCTTCTGTAGCTCAGCGGAGAAAACAGCACACCAGTGGACCCGCCCCTGAGACAAGCTCTGTGATCTCTGGCAAAGCCGGGCAGCGGCAGAAGTGGGGAGGAGACAGCCCTGAAATGTTAACAACTTTTGAAGGCAGACGGGGCTAGTGGGACGGTTTGGAATCCCCCAGGGCTGCAGACACAAGGAAGTGGGCCTCTGCTGCCCTGGCCTTGTTAATGTCAGCCATTGCATGCGCCTTGTCTCCTACACTCCTTCACACGCTGTTCTGGAATTCTGTCATGCCCATTTACACCAGGATCCCGGTTCCATGGCAGAATCTACCCCTGGACACCGGGACCCACCGAGGGAGCCCCAAAGAGGACTCGCTCAATGCCCGTGGGGCCCCCAGTGCATGCCTGGCTGTGTTAATGAAGGGAGTCCCCTCTGTCCTCTTCCGGGGAGCAGAGGCAGCTGGTGGCCTCTCTGGTTTCCTAACACGCCATTTCTAACATGCCCACCCTCCGAGCCTTCAGACCCTTTCCTCGGCACTTCGCCATATGGATGGTCCCTCCTTCTCCAGCCACACAGGCCTCCCCCTGGTCCAGCACCTCGGATGCTCTCCTCTCAGACGTGCGTCTGTCTCGCCCACACAGCCAGCTCCTGCGGGGTGTTTGATGGATCAGGGACTTGCTCCCGTGAAGGGGACTTTCCTTCCCCTCTCGGGCTGAGACATGACCCTGGGGACGAGTCCAGAGCAGCGGTGCTCAAAGTGTGGTTCCTGGACCAGCAGTGCCAGCCTGGGCTGCAGACGCAGGATCAGCCATTGAACATCACCTGGTGTGAGAAGAATTCCTATCTGAGGTGGCCAGTGTGTCTTAAGGACGAGGCTGTGACTAAAGGAGAGAGAGTTGACCACAAGGGGTCAGCGCAGAGGGCAGGTCTGTTCTGACCAGGACAGAACTCTACAGTTTGGAGGGTTTGTTCTAGGAATGACATAACGTGGTGATGGGGTTTAAAGCAAGTCAGGCCCTGATCTGATTATGTTCCCAAGATCCTCCGGTTGAGAACGTCTTCCTGACTGGAAGGAGACAGAAGGAAGGCGGAGGATGCAGTGCAATCCCCAGGGAGGGCAGAGGGCCTGTGGTGGGAGAATTGCAATGCCCGCCGCCTTCCCTGAGGCCTGAGGCTGAATCAACAATCCTTCACCAAGAGCATTCCCCTATGCAGGCAGTCGCGGGCTAGTTGTGTTGAATAAAGTAGACTCTTGTAATGAAAATTGCAAACTTGTCTTCATCACGGGTTCATGAAGGGAAAGGAAAGTGAGCCACAGAGCAGAAGATGTTCACACACAACACCCACTAAAGGGCCGAGTGCAGCATATGTAAAGAGTCCTGACCATCAATAAGAACAGCAGACGGCCAACCCGAAAGAGGAGAAACCTGACTGGACGTGACACCAGAGGAAAATGCGAAAGGCCAGTAAGCAGACAACAGGGACTGAACTCCCAGCGTCATCAGCGTGATGCAAATCGAAACCTTAACGTGATGCCCGTGCGCTGGCAGGGCTGGTTCAGTGGAGGATCCGGACAGAGCACGTGATGCCGAGAACGTGGAGCGGCTGGACCTCCCCACACGGCTGCCGGTGAGGGAGAGAGAAATCGGCACCACCACTTTGGAGAACCAGCTGTCTGCTTGGAGCCCGCTCCCTCCCCAGCTGGTCTTTGTTTTCCACACCCCACGAGACTGCAGGACACTGTCCTCTTCCTGTTAGAAGCTTTTCCTCTAACTCTCCAGCTCAGTGAAGAGCCCCAGACCCATGCAAATGCTCCATGAAGAAAATTAGATATGCTCATTTCCTCTTTTTCGTATTCCCATGTGGAAGGATGGCCACTAAAGTGACATTCAAGTGACACTTTGCTCCCCTTTGAGTTCCTGTCGTATTAGAGGAGTAAGTCACGCCATCAGTGGGTGGCAGCCATTGAACCAGGTACCTCAGCCTGGAAGAACTCAACCACTGACAGTTCACAGACACAGTCACGTGCTGCGTGAAGTTGTATGGTCACTGATGGACTGCACACACAACAGGGGTCTCATAGGATTATAACGGAGCTGAAAAGTTCCTATCACCCGGTGACACGGTAGCCGTTGTGATGTTGTACGCAGTGCATTCCTCGTGTGTTTGTGGTGAAGCTGGTGTGAGAAACCTCCTGCGCTGCCAGTCGTATAAAAGTGGAGCACATACAATCACGCACAGTACATACTACTTGGTAATGATAATAAACGACTATTTTATAGCTTATGTATTTACTATACTATCATTTTATGGTCATGTTAGAGTGTACTCTTTCCGCTTATTAAAAAGTTTACATTAAAAAGTAAAACAATATGCTGTTACGCTGGCAGCGGCCTCCTGCATCTTGTGTTTACTGCGTCTCTTGACTGCATGATTTTCTCTTGTGCTTGAATTAACTTGGTGTTGTTTTGTTCGTCGTAGCCCTTAAGTATTCAAAATTCACTGCTAATGTTGCCAGTAAGAAGCCACGTTGAGTGATGGGCCTGGAAATGAAATGATAAGTGATTAAGGACTATGAAGGGGAAAAACAGTGATGGTTGTTGTTCACCAGTCAGGCCTGTCCCGTTCCACCACAGGTAGATTTTGAGGAACAAGAGCAAAGTAATGGAAGCTATTCAAGGATCCACTTCCTTGAAGGCAACAAGCCTAACAAAAATTGGGAAGCGCCTGTATCAGACATGGAGGAATGTCTAATGACCTGGATTGAAGACCAGACACAAAAGCATATCCGTTTCAGCACCACGATGATCACGGACAAAGCAAGAAGTCTGTGATGTTGAAAGGGAAGGGAGCACCCAACTCCGCTGTTGAGTGTACTGCCAGCCCTGGGTAGTTTAAACGATTAAGAGTCGTTATTTATTACAGAATGTGAAAGTGAGTGGTGAGTCTGAGTGCTGATGTGAAGGCAGCTGAAGAATTTTTGGAAACTCCAGATGAGTTGATTGAGGAGGGAAATTACTTGCCAGAGCAAATATTCAATATGGATGAAACCTCCTTATTCTGGAAACGGGTGCCTGAAAGGACTTTCCTCCATGAGGAGGCCAAGTCAATGCCAGGTTTCAAGACTCTTAAGGACAGGATGGAAATCTTGCTTGGGGGCAGTGTTGCAGGCTACAAATTGAAACCCTTTGTGGTCTGGCATAGTGAGAATTCCAGGGCCTTCGAGCATATCAATAAGCATGCACTGCCAGAGCACCGCAGGAGCACTGAGAAGCCGTGGGTGACCCAGCTCCTCTTCCAAGATGCCCTCCTGATGTGCTGTGCCGGTGAAATGGAGAAGGGCTCTTTAGAGAATAAAATACCTTTCAAGATTTTGCTTATTGTTGATGATGCACCTGGACATCCTCCTTTTGTTGGTATCTTCATCCCAATATCAAAGTGGTGTTTCTACCCCCAAAACACCACCTCTTGCATCTAATCAGCGGATCAAGGTGTTATAGCAGCCTTTAAGACCTGCTACCTGAGAAGGACCTCTGCCCAGGCTATATCTGAAACTAAGGAAGGAGCTAGGAAGACATTGATGCAGTTCTGGAAGGATTACAACATCGATGATGGCATCAAGAAGCTTGCTTGGTGATGTCACCAAGGAGTGCGTGAATGACATCCGGAAGAAGTCACTGAAGAGGTTTGCCCACGAAGTCAAAGGATTTGCCACGGGCGAGGAAGTTGCAAAAATCAACAAGGCTGTGGATAAAATGGCAAATAACTTTAACCTGGGTGTGGATGAGGGTGACATGAGGAGCTCCCAGAGGTGGTTCCTGAGGAATTGACTAATGAGGAGTTGTCGGACCTGGGACACATACACATAGCTGATGAAGAGGCAAGAGAAAAGGAAACCATGGGGGAAGAAAAAGAACCCCAAGAAGATTCACAGTGAAGGGCTTAGCAGAAGCTTCTGAAGACCTCAACGAGCTCCTTAAGATGTTTAAAGCATGGACCACAGCACCAAAAGGTTTTCATCCGTAGAGAGGAATGTTCATGGCTCATGAGCAAATCCATGATGGAAAAAACAAACGAACCAGGCAAACCACCATGGACATATTTCTGAAAAGAGTGCCACTCCTCAGGAAGAGCATCGGGCGGGTCCTTCAGGAGCTACTCCGGAGGAAGCACTGCTGCCCCAGGAGAGGAGAGCTCCCTGTGTGTCAGTGCCCCGAAGGCCTCCCGGTGGACGAGACGTGGACGTGGAGACAGTGATGCTGATGGTCCCGCCCGCGTAGGCCTAGGCCAATGTGTGTGTGTGTGCCTTAGTTTTTAACGAAAAAGCTGAAAATGTAATAAAACATTTGAAAATAGAAAAAAGCTTATGGAATACAGATATAAAGAAAGAAAATATTTTTGTACAGCTGTACAATGTGTTTGTGTTTTAAGCAAAGTATTATTATAAAAGAGTCAAAAAGTTAAAAAAATTAAACGTTTGTAAAGTAAAATGTTACAGTAAGCTAAGGTTAATTTACTATTGAAGAAAGAAAATTTTTTTAATAAATTTCGTGCAGCCCAAGTGTACAGAGTTTATCAAGTCTACAGCAGTGCGCAGTCGTGTCCTCGGCCTGCGCGCTCACTCACACTCACTCACTGAGCCCCGGAGCAGCTGCCAGTCCTGCAGTCTCCGTTCACGGCAGTGCCCTCCGCAGGTGGCACTTTTGTCTTTTCTATTCTATTTTACTGTATCTTTTCTATGTGTAGATAGGTTTAGATACATGAGAACCATGTGTTACAGTTTCCTACAATATTCAGTTCAGCAACATGCTGTACAGGGTTGTAGTCTGGGAGGGACAGGCTAGCCCACACAGCCCAGTTGTGCCGCAGGCTACACCATGCAGGGTTGTGTAAGTCAGTCTGTGACGTTCGCACACACCTCGGTCTTGTGTCTAGCCTCATTCCTCTGTTCTCTAGTTCTAATCAGTTCTCTTGGATGTTCTAAATAGGTGCTCATTTCATTTGCATTATCGTGGGCAAATAATAAGAGTTGGGTCTTCTCTTTTTTAATAGACAGATGTCATTTCTTTATTCTCATGCTTTCGCATTGCAGGGTCTTCAACGCTGTTGAACAGCAGCATCAGGCCCCTCGTTACGTTCCTGACGGCAATAGGAACACCTCCAGGGCTTTCCCACTCATTTCCGTTTCCACAGCAACCGGAGCGTATTCCAGGCGATGGTCAGACTTCAGATGCTTTCTAGTCTCTCCTCTGCCTCAGTCTCCACACAGCACACAGCACAGCTGGCTCTCCACTCCCATCTCCCCACTCTTCCTTCCTGGTTCCGTGACCCCACACGGCGGTGGTCTGAAGCCTGTCTACGCTGGGGAGCACTCTACAAAAAAGAGTACAAAAAATTATGCATACCAAATTAAGTTCAAAAATGAGCATTTATTTAGAAATAATCACAGTTAACACATCTAAAAGGCTGATTAACACCACAAACGTCAAATGTTGTGATTTTTCTAGACATTGAGATGTTTGTGGTATAAATCCAGAAAATCAACATAACACTTGGTATTAACTGCCTGAAATGCCCCTGTGATACCGTTTCCCCTGAATGATCTGCTGTGTCCTCCTTGAGCACTTCTTCAGGCGACAATTCCATCATATTTCATCCACAGACAACAGGAAGATACTCCGGTATGTCTTCTAGCAAGATTGATTGAATTTTTAAAATTTCTGATCTCACTGGTATTCACAACGTATCGCTGGTTATGTCATGTACATTTTTAAGTCACTGTAAACTTGGGAAATGCACTATCGAGTCCCTTCCATGCACAAGCTTCCATTTTCCTGTGAAGTGATGAAGCCTTGAAGATCCTCAAAGATCTCTGATGCGATGCCACTCAGCCAGCGTGTGGCCCAGGTCCTGCAGTGTGTGTGATGAGGTCACTCGAGCTCGTGGTCAGTGTGAAGTGTCACATCGGGGAGAAACATGTCTCTTCCCCACATGCTCATTTCACTCTCTTCTCTCCCTTAAGTGAGTTATCCAACAACTCAAGAGCCTGCTCGTTACTTCTGTTGACAGTGGTCTCTTCCTCTTCATGAACAGTGGGATCTGGAAAATTTGCTGTTACGTTTTGTGTCTCGATGTCTGAATAATGTCTATTGATTTCAGTGCTCATCTCTAGTAATTTCATTTCCTGTTTCATTATCTAAAACGTCTCTCAGAACTTTAACAAATAAATTTAAAGGTGGCAAAAGATGGTACCCTTCCTATTTGTCCAATTCTGGAAGGGATCATTTCTTTCTACATTGGAATGTCACAGAACCTCTGTGCAAATGCCGTTAGGACGGCAGATTCCTACCTTGGATCTTCCACGGCGAGATGCCAGGAGACGCCCCGGCCGCCCTGCGCGCCTGCCAGAGGGGAGCAGGTGGAGGAGACGCTGGAGTGAAAGGGGCTTATTGAGTCCAAGGCCCCAGGCCCTTCTTCCTCCTCACCTGTCCCCCGGCTCCCACACCTGCTGTGGGTCTTTCCTGTTGGTCAGCTTCTGCTTATAGGAACGCTGGCCCCACCCGGCCTCCTCTGCTGCCTTATTTTCTCCAAAGTTCTATGGCCACAGGATACCCTGGGGTCCCCCTCATTATAACGTGTGTGGGTCTCCTCCTCCTTGGAGTGGAGGTTGAGCCCAGGAGGGCAGGGGTTCCTTCTGCCTGCTTGTCACCTCGTGCCTGGAACAGCACCTGGCATGCGGTAGGTGCCCAGTGAATACTTGTCGAATGCACCAGCATGCCCAGTGGGGCCTGGAGCCGGGTGTCGGCTGGCACTGGCCTGCCTGGGCATGCTGCTGTGCGCTCCATGGTGACAAGACCTGTTCTTGTAGGGAGGGGGACCGGTAACCTCAACCGCGGGCGCCTCCACTCAGGCTTTCTGCCTACCCAGCAGCTTCTAATTTGGGTGCGTGGTTGGGAGATGCTCTCGGCTGTCACCCTGCTTTTGGGGGTCAGCTCCCTGCCTCTCCCACACGGTCATGAAGTGCAGCTGGAGGCGGGGCCCCTCTCCCATCCCTGGGCTGGAGGTGCCACAGCTGAGTGGCTGGGCCCCCATTCTGGCTGCCATCCCTGTTACCTAGACGTCCAGGCGCAGAGGTCAGGCCAGGCCTGGGCCGGGCAGCCCAGGGAGCTCAGTGGGCCTGGCCCGTGGGCCCTGGGCATGGCTGATGTGGACTCCTCGGCAGGGCGGACAGGAGATCACTGCAGTGCCTCCTGCTGCAGCCTCTTGAGGAGCGATGACAGAATATAAGGGGCTTCATCTCCGTCGTGCTGGTCACTGTCCTGAGAGGGGTGTGGGCTGCAGGCGCCACAGGGCAGGAGGGGTGTCCGGGGCACAACAGCTTGGTCTTCCTCCATCTGGACGGGACCTGTCGCTGGGGCTCCAGGGGCGTGGCAGGGCTGGGCCTGTCTGGTGGCCCTGGGGGTGGCCCAGGCAGGTGATGCAGCGAGAGAGACCCAGTGTTCCAGTTCAGAGCTCACGTCTGGGGGCCACCTGCCCGGGGCTTCCTGACTCCCTGGCAGGTTTGGCAGGAAATAGAACCTCCGCGGCTGCAGCCCGTCCCGAGAGCTGTCCTGGGCTGGGGGCAGGCAGGCCAGACCCGGAGCCTCCGAGGCCCCCAGAGAGGCCTGTGCAGCCATGGGCCCTGCGGAGGCCCCCTCACACTGCTGCTCCTCGGCCCTGGGGACAGCCTAGCCGGCGAGGGTCCTGGCTGCTCACGCTGGGCGGGTAGGAGGGGAAGGGCCTGCCTGTCCCCTGTGGGGATCTGCTCACACCTGGGCGAGGTGAGGAGGGGCCTGGGCTCTGGGGACACTCGCTCCGGGCCCAGGGGCACCGTGGGGGAACTCCTCCGGTTGTGCTGAAAGTAAGCAGACTGCGTTAACTTCTCCACCAGGCCCTTGGGCCCGCACAAGGTGGGGCCCGTGGTGTCCTCGTGGCTCCTGCGTGGCCGCCCTGGCCTGACACGGAGCACAACCCTCCAGGCTGCTGATCCTGTGTCCACAGGGTCGGCCCTGACACCCAGCCCTGGCCTGGTTTGCCGAAGCTTCTTAGAGCAGAAGAGGGGATGGAAGAGGGGAAGGCCCTGGGGGCTCCCCACTATGCACTGCCCCAAGAGGGTGAATCGGGAGAGGACTGTGCCCTTGAGGCCTCCTGAGGGGGGCAGGTCCCACTTCATCCTCCGAAGCTCCAGCATCGAGGCCTGCAGGTGCCTGAGCACGGCGTCGTCCTCCAGGCCCCGGGCTGGGACAGCCTGTCCTGCAGGAACTCCCGCAGGCCTTCCAGGGGCAGCTGCAGGAGGCGTTCTAGGAGAGGGGTGCGCGTCGGGCCGGGGGCCCCCATCACCCGGGCTCCCTTGTGTGGATGGCTGCTGGGTTCTGCTGTGCCCAGGAGGGCCCCGGGCAGTGCCCACCCCCTTGCTGCCGCTTCTCCAGAGGATGCCCTGCCCAGGTGGGGCAGGAGCAGTGGGCCACACACCCCGGCCACACTCGGGCTCCCACGGACTTGCTCACTTCTCTGCACCTTGAGGATGGTGAGGCTGTGGCAGTGAGCACGCGCTCACCCTCCAGGATGCAGGTGTCCCAGAGCCTCAGGGTGAGTGAGAAGGGGGTCTGTGGGGACAGCAGGCAGGGGAGGGGCAGCTGAGCAGGGCCCAGCACAGGGTGAGAACCCCCATCTGCCCCTGGTGCCTGCAGCTGACAAGTCCTGGAGCTCCTCATCTGGGTGGACTCATCCCAGTGGGGTCATGGCTACTGGACGAAGGTGCTCCCCGCCAGGACACTCAGGGACCTAAGGGGCTGGCCCACACGACTGCTGACCTGGGGGCAACAGGGACTGCCCCCCACCTGGCAGGAAGAACCCGAAGGAGCAAGATGCTGGCTGCAGAGTGGGCCAAGGGCTCGTCCACACCCCAGGCTGACCCGGCCTTCCCTCCGGGAGCTGAGGTGGAAACAGCCCGTCCCCGGGGCCTGGGGGTCCATCCTCCTGGAGGAGGGCTCTGGGCTTCCCCAGGAGCGGTCCTGGCCCCATCCGCCCCTCGAGCAGGGCCTGGCTTGTCTGGGGTGGGGCTGAGCTCGGCCCTCCCCAGACACTGGGGGCAGGGAGCGTTTTGGGTCGGGGTCTCCCTGGCAGCCTCACCCGGTCAGGGAAGCACTGTAGGAACCACCTGGCGGTATAAATGCCAGTGGACATCTGCCCCTCGTCCTCACGGAAGGCCAGAGTGTGCTCAGGGCCTGCCGCCCCGGCGCAAACCCCCCTACTACAGGGCCCTCTGCAGCCGCTCCCAGGGGCCGGGTAGACACACTTCCCGAAGCCCAGCTCTGGCCCAACTGGCCCCTGGCCCCACAGGATCAGGAAAATGAAACCGAACTCTCTCAGCAGCAGGAGGGCCAGGCCCATCTCCCCTGTCCCCACCCCTGGGACAGCGCCTGGGGATGAGGCGGGGATGCTGCTACTCACCATGTGCTTCTTCAATTTTGGGAGAGCTTTGCTGAGAACATGGTCATGATGGGCCTGGAACCGTACCAGTTTTGGGAACCCCGGAATGAAGAAACCTGAGATGCCCCCAGGCCCCAGCGGATCAGAACCTGCTCCCAGCGGGGTGGGGGTGGGGCACTGGCAGGTGCCCCCCGCTGGACCGAAGCCCTCCTCCCCGCCAGGGACCCTGCCCTGAGTCCACGGCCTTCCACGCCCTTGCTGGACACCCTCTTCCCAGAGAGCAGGACTGCCTTTAGGGCCCGGGGTGGCCAGGGGCAGAGGACCGCCTCACAGAGGCTCAGCTCTGCTGGTGCCCTGTGCTGAGGGTCAGGCAGACAGCCTGGCACCACCCCCATTCCCGCTCCCCACAGTGGCCACAGCGGGAGCATGGGGGTCCCAGCACTGAGGAGCAGGGCATGCGGCCACGGGGTGGGTGACGGGAGTGTGCGCGGCCACCTCCTGGGCTCGGAGTGAGGCTGGGGGCACGCAGGAGGGGCAATGCTGCCATCTGGGCTTCGTCTGGCCATGGGCCTGGAGGGTGGCCGGGCAGACGGCAGGATGTGAGGCAGGACCAGCAGAGATGTAAGAATCCTCTGGATGAGGACAGGCCCAGGCAGTGGCTACAGGACCCTGAGGGCAGCCTGGGGAGGCGGGGCCCTTCTCTGATGGGGAGATGGACTGGGTGGGGTCCCCGGGAAGCCCCACCGCTGGGAGAGCTCTGCAGGGAGGCTGTCCTGGGCTCTGTCACGTCCAGTGGCCCACAGAGGCCACCTACCGTGCATGGCGTGCCTCTCGCCGGTCATCAGTTGGGCCAGCGCCCAGAAGGCGTCCTCCTCACCCAGCAACATGAGCAGGATGGCCGCGACCTGGCTCATGCCCTGGCAGTAGCCCACCTCCTACAAGGGTCAGACACGCGTGGAAGGACGACCCGGAGCCCGCCTCTGTGCCCTCCCCTGCACTCCCATTTCAGCTCCACGAGCTCCAGACAGACCCCTGCCCGGCCCAGGCTCTCTGGGCCCAGAGGGTGGAGGTGAGGACGGCGGGGACCACTGAGATTCTAGGCCACAGGGAGAGCCGCTGACCAGCTCAGGCACCAGCACCACGGCAGCCCCGTGCCCGAGCTCTGGGGTCCCCTTCTCAGATGAGGGAGAGGGGCCTCTGAGAGGTGCCAGGGCAATGGGGGCTACCGAGGTCTGGAGACCCCGCTAAGACACAGGCCAGGAGCCTGACTGGGCGCAGGAGCACGGCTGGGCCAGACCCCGCTGTGGGCAGCCCATGGGGTCGCTCAGTGGGTGCTCCTCGGGGAAACCTTCATCCCTGCTGAGTTTCTGATGAATAACATGGTGTCTTCAGGATCCAACTCCAATCTGATGACAACAGTGACGCTCACGTGGCCCCACACTGACTAGTAACACATGCCCGCTGAGACGAGCGGCTGGCATCCTCGCCAAGCTTCTGGGCTGGGGCAGCCCCAGGGGTGAGCTCCCCTTTCCAGTTCTGAACAGTGGAGTCTGCGTCCAGCCTTCTCCGACTCAGTTTAGATGAGCCGCCCCCTCGCTGCATCTCTGTGACCCTGTGAGCTGGGGCCTGACCCCTGTGTCCTGTCTGGTCACGGGTACTCGATTTAAAGGCAAGGACGGCGAGGGACCCTAGGCCTGGGGCAGGATACTCATGGGGTTGTACACGGAATAGGCCGCGAGGACGTGGAACAGGGCTTGCTGCCTAGGAAAGGACGACAGGGGGCTGTGCTGATGCTGTGGGTCTCGTTTTGTCTGACAAACGCTGACGACAGAACAGTTGTGGTTAAGAAGTCAGCCAAGAAGCCGTGACCTCTTCAGAGCACCTCAGGGTTTAACAATATTTTGGGGTACAGTCTACATACGAGGAAATGCAGATATCTCAGTCGTACGGTTTGATGAGTTTTCATCTTCACCCTCGTGTTTTAGTTTGCATACATCAAAGTTCAGTCTTTCACCATGCAACGTTATTCTGTTTGCTGCTGTCACCTCCCCTGTCCTACAGGACCTCTGTGTCCCCCCGGGACCCCTGCATCTCCCCTGGGACCCCCGTGTCCCCCGAGACCCCCAGGGAGCCCACTTGCCCAGTGGCCTCACTTGATGCCATAGTGATCCTGGAACATGATGTGGCTTCTGAAGGTGCGGTTCACATCCAGGTCAATCTGTTTGAGGTCCTGAGAGAAGAGCCTGGCCTGCTCCTTCAGCCTCTGTGGGCGGAACCAGGAGGAGGAGCCAGCATCAGAAACACAGAACAGGACCTGCCACCAACGTCATCCTGGACAGAGTGAGCGCTCTGGCTGGAACGTGAGTTTCCTGCGGGAACCTCATTCTGCTGCTTGTGTCTGAAGCCAGGGAGGGTCCCAACTGCCCACCATGCCCGCGGGGCCCACGTCCTGCCCAGCAGCCCTGGGAAGGGGACTGCCGATGGTCAACCCGTGGGCTCCTCCAAGGCCCAGACCCCCACCAGTTAAATAGGCAGGTCCAGGCCACCTGACTACTGCTCCCCACCCTGCACGGGGCCTGTCCAGGGCAACAGCACCTGCCCGGGCTCTGAGCTTGCCCCCGAGGCTGCTCCCTGGAACCTGCTCCTGGGGCCCTGGCACCTCTCAGGGCCCTGGGGGAGGCAGGAGGGCAGCTCGGCCTCTGCTCCCCGACGCTTGCCTAAGTCCTAGAACCAGACACAAGGCGAGGCCGCTCTCTCTGCGCCCTCCATCTTCACCCACCCGCTCATTCTGTTCACCGCACGGGAATCTGGCAGCAGCCCACCCGCCGTCCCCACCCAGGGCCCTGAGGATGGGAGGGCTGCGGGGGCTCCAGGCCCATCTGCGGCACGGGCTCCCATCACCCTGATGCTAAACCACCTGGGGGGAGCTGGGCCCCACGGCCCTGACACCCCACTTTGGCCCCTGGTTATGGAGGCAGAGAAGCCTCCTTGGGGTTCCACACGGCTGCACTGATGTGCATGTCCCCACTTTAAAGCTCTGGCTCACATGGAGGAACACTCGACCTCTGCGTGTTCTCCGGACCCAGCCACCCTTCCCGTCACTTTACTTGTCCTGACTCGCAGGTGTTTGCAGAACGTCTTGACTTTTCTAAGGCTGTGATCATTTCACCTGCAAGTGCAGATAATTTTGTGTCTTCTTTTTATCTGAGTGACAGTTTCTTCTATTTTCTTGTCTGATTGTAGGAGTTAAAACTGCCAGAACAATTCTGAGTACAGTGGTGACAGCAGCCGTCTCTGTCTGTTCTTCTGAGGTTGATGGAAACGGCTTCAGCATTTCACGGCCCCTCATGATACTCGCTGTTGGTTTTTGTTCAATAGATTTAGAAATAGTTTATTTCTCCTCTTATATTACTTATGATTTTTTACGATTTAGAAATGGCTCATGAACTGTGTTCACCAGCTTTCTGAATGCGCTGATGTCACGAGATGACGTTTCCCTTTTCATGTGTCCGCGTGCTATTTGGTCCCCTCAGTCTGGTTCCGGAAGGCACCGTCCGGGTGTGAGGGTCATTCCTCTAATGCCGCACTTCATCACACCTGCTAGGATCACATCTAGACGTGTGCGTCCAGAGCGACTGTGAAATGGACTGGCAGGTTTCCTCTGGCGCCCTTTACGAGGTTCTGGAAGTGGGGCCGAAGCCTCACGAAAATGGAGCTTCCCTTCCCCCGACCTGAGCCCGGGCTGGGGAGCCGCATCCACCACAGCCAGGAGCAGCCGCCTCCACGGACGGCGCCTCATCTCGTCTCTGGTTCTCCTTCACCGCGGGCTTCTCTTTTCGTCCACACGGGCGATTCTGCTTGGAAATCAGCTGTTTCCTCCGTTTTCCAGTGTCCGCCCACGAGCTGCACACAGCCTCCCTTGTCACTCTCTGAGCCCGTGCTGCCCGTGGCCGGGGCCCCGCTCCTCTGAACGCCCCACGTTTTATCCTCTCTCTCCCTTTCGTCAAGCCTGGGAGCAGTTTAGCTGTAAAACTCGTTCTTCAAATAACCAGTTCTTGGTTTTCCTTATCTTCTCTACGTCTTTTGGGTTTCTACTTCATTTTGCATTTTTAAACTTCCTCTTCCTTATTCTTTTTCTAATTTTTTTCTAATTTTAAAGTTGAAGACATAGTTCTTTAATGTCAGTCTTTAGAAAATAAAACACCTGTTTTGGGGGGCTTTTCGTGAATTGTTACATAATTTGTCATTTCAGTTTTGGTATCAATGGCTCTAAAGTTTTGCTGCTGTGGTGAATAGAACGCTTTTCTTATAATATTTACCAGGTGACTGGTCAATAAGACGATGGTTTTCCTGATTTGTGAGCCCCCCCCCGTGTGATGTCAGTCATACCCACGTGTGCTGTAAGGAGAGACCCCGCTCCCCGGTCCACTCTCTTGTGGCCGATGGGCTCTGGCCAAGTCCCTTGAGTCCTTCATATGTGGCAGCGGCAGCTCTGGGCAGTGTCTCTAGGTTTTCACCCGAATCTGGGTGCATCTGGCTGGGTTCCTGGTCACAAGTTCAGAACAGACTCGGGCGCTCAGAAGCTCGGGGGGGTTTGTGGGTGGCTGTGCCGGGAGCCTGGAGGCCCAGACTGGGGACCAGGCGGGGTGCAGACGTCCAGTGCTGCCCCTTCCTTCCTGGGAAGCAGCTGGCCTCGCCGGGCCCTGCAGCGGGGCCGCAGAGGGTCTGGCTCACCCTCCCGCCGGGACAGCACTCCACAGGCCAGCTCCTCCCGCCTCTCCTCTAAATGCCTTCCTTCTCCGTCTCAGCGCCCTGAGCCACGTCTGCAGGACCACGGGGACGCTGCGCGGCTGGTCACTAGAGCCTCTCTCGTCCGGTTTTATGGGGCCCTTTGAGGGTTTCACGATTAAGCACGATGCTGGCTGTGGTTCCACAATCATAGTGGATGGACGGACACGTGTGTACGTTTTTACCACACGATTCCTGGCTGCTTGTTGAAGCGTGACCCCATCACACCCCCTCGGGTGGCATTTCCCTGTGTCCAGGCTTCGCTGGGCTGGTCCCGCTCTGTCTGGGCACATCACTGCCGTTTATCTTCAAGAATGCACAGAGCACCCTCCCTGGGCCATGTGACCTGGGGGACCCTCGGGTGGAGACGGGGCTGAGCCCTGGGAACCAGCTGGGTGCAGGGTCTTCACTGGGGGGACGGGAGAAGACCCGTTGCTCGTCCCATTAAGTCTCCTCTTTCTACCCACTCCACTCCTGTCTGTGGTTCCCATGTGTGTGGTTGCTTTTCCACTTTGTGGTTTCTGTGGGTGTGCTTCCTTGCCCTTTCCCCAGGTTTCTGGCCTTTGCTATGTGACTGTCCCCTGCTCAGATGGGGGTTTAGTTGGATTCAGGGGGCGTCTGTCCATCTCTGGGTCCAGCGTCTGCACTGGGCCAAGCTGAAGACCCGGGCAGTAGGGGGGACGGGCAGGAGTGTCCAGGGCCCGTGATTCTGGGAGGGGCTGGGACAGCACTGAGGTCTGGCGAGGGGTCCCCGTGGCGCACGACCTACCCCCGGCCCCCCAGCCCTGAAAGGCCTGGCCTGTAGGCGCTGCCTCTGCCGAGTGTGGAAGGGCCGCACCTCATGTTTCCCTTCGTTCTCCGCCTTCACCTTCTCAAGGTCCAACAGGTGTGACCACACCTGACCCCGCACCTGCGGGGGGCCCCCCCTTAAAGACCCGCCTGTGCATCTGCAGGAAAGAAGAAAGCTCTGGTGAGACAGGCCGCAGGGCGACTGCGGAGGAGAGGGAGTGTGCGGCATCTGGAAGATTCTGGCCCGGGGCTCCATGGCTTTGTGACCGGGGAACCGGGCAAAGGAAGGGTGACTGAGGGTCTGGTCAGCAACTAACACGCCTGTCAATCGTTTTTCAGACGAGAAGGAACGGTGTGTCCTGTTCTGCAGAGGTCGGTGTCCCTGTTCTGCAGACGTTACTGTCGTGCAGAGAAACTCACATATTTGCAGCAAGACCCTGCGGAATGTTCCAGCACCAAGCATCCTAAAGTCACCTCAACTCATTGACATCTTAAATTCTCTTCCTCTGGGAGGGCCCAAGCAGCCGTGTTGAGAGCAGGCGATGCATGCAAGAGCCTGTGTACCTGCTGGGCATGCGCCCTCAGTGAGCACAGTTGTTACACAGTTGTTACAAATAAAGCTGTTATCCTCTGCTCTCTTGTGTGTAAAGTCCCCACCGGCACTGAGCTCGGGGAGACACTGCTATGGGAGTTATCCCCGCTGTTCCCCATCGCTGGTGCGAGCAATAAACCTTTCTTCACCTACTTCCGCCTTGGTTGTGCTTTTCGCCTCCGCACTCACCAAGAGACGGACCGACTGAGTTCGGTTACAGTTTCTCGGGAGACGGCAGGTCTAGCTAGAACTCGCCCGTCTCCCACAACTAGGAGTGGACGAGGCTGCAAGGGACGTTGTGGACAATGGTCCCCGCTTATCCCTCCCTACGGGGCCCTGGGCCTGAGGTGGCCCTGGCTCTGGCCTCAGATCCTCTCCAGGTGAGGTGACCCTCGTGGTGTGGGCGGGTGGCTGCGGGCTGCCCTGGGGACCCAGGCCTGTCATCCTTTGGGGGCAGGACAGCGTGCCACCTGCCCAGCGCTCAGGTCTCGACCTTTTTGTTGTCCTGGTACCGATTCCAGTCCCTCAGCATCTTCAGCCACTTGTCGGCTTGCCTGATGTCTTGGCGTTTTTGCTGGAAGATGAGAAGTGATGGTGTGAGCCCAGCTGCCAGCTTTCCTAGAGGGGCCCTGAGTGCAGTGTCCAGTCCCATTGGGAGCCCTGACGTGAACAAATTCAAAGGGGCCAGAAAAGGCGAGACCCTCTCCCACAGACCCGCTGGCCTCCACCGGGTCCCAGCCTCGAGGTGGGGTCCTGGTGGCCAGCAGGCAGTGACCTCTGAGCTGCGTGTGGGTTTGGTAATCTCCCCCGACTCAGGACAGCTCTGGGGTCGGGGGTGGCAGGACCACGGCCTCACGCCCACGGCCGCCTCCCGCCTGTGCAGCAAGGAGGGGCTCTTACCTTCGCCTCCTGGGTGGTGAGGCCAGGCAGCTCCTTCTCACTGGAAGGCAAGAGAAGCAGAGCCCTGAGGACCTGCACCAGGCCGGGGCCAGGGAGGGACCAGGCCCGCCGCCCAGAGCCCCCAAGTCTGGGCCCAGGATTCTCTGGAGGGAGAAAGGACAGGGGGCAGAGGGAGGGCAGGGCGGCCAGGTGCCTGTGGCTGGAGGAGGCGTCCTCCACGGGGGCCCGAGAAGGGTCGGTGCTGGCACAGTGGTGGGCTGTGCCTCAACAGCAGCCCTCAGGAGGTGACCCGCCACTGTCCTGGGGTTGAGCCGGCCTGAGAACTGTCCACGGCCCCGGGGTGCACCCTGTGCTCATCCTGCCGAGGTCTCCACGCCCCACACAGGGTCTGACTGTCCAGCATCGAGACCGCCTCCCTCTGCCCCGGCCGCCCACCCTTCTGTCCCTGACTTCACCCCTCTCTCGTCGTCACCACTTCCCCAAGTCACCTTCCGGGTCTCAATTCAAGCCGACTGCAAACCTTGGACTGCGGTGGGCACCAGGGGACGAGGTTCTGAGCTGGGGAGACGGGTCCTGCCTCCAGAGAAGTGTTTCCACAAACAGAAACCATCCCAGAGATGGACACCCCTTCTCAGGAGGGGTGTCCAGATGACTCACCGCATAAACCCGAGGCAGTCTGTGACCTTGTACAGGGTGAGGTCAGGGTCTTCCTGAGGAGCCGCTGGAGCCCCTGCTTGGCGTCCCTGCAACCCAGAGGGGGCACAGGGGTGAGGGACCCAGAGCCGGGGACCTGGGGACAAGGAGGGAGCAGGGTGGTCCTCCCTCCCCTGCATCCTGAGGGAGCCCTGGAACCTGTGGCCACGGGCACAGCCTGAGGGGAAGGACCCGCCTGCCCGAACGGGAGCAGCCTGACAGCCTCACCTGCTCCTGCTGTGAGATCCCCCCGGGACCCCCTGTTCCTGGAGCTCTACCCCCACCTGGGCCATAACTGCTCCTGCTGCCTGTGATTCCCGCTGGGCTGTACCTGCTCACACCTGGCTATGACCCACCCTGGGACGTCCCTGCTCCTGCCTATGATCCCACCTCAGCCTCGCCTGCTCCTGCCTATGACCCCACCTGAGCCTCGCCTGATCCTGCCTATGACCCCACCAGAGCGTCACCTGCTCTTGCTGACTGTGGTCCCCGCCTGGGCCTCACCTGCTCCTAGAGCTAGGATCTCCTCCTGGGCCTTACCTGATCGTATTGGGCAATTATTTTTGCTCTTTCCAAGGCCAGCAGGGTCTCCAGGTCTTCCTGCATGTCTAATATGCAAGACAAAAAAATCCAAATATTATACTCCACCAACCAAAGCTTCAGAACACACACCCGCCTGCTCCTTGCTGGCAGCTCCCCAGTCCATCTGATGAGAGAGTGGTGAAGACCCGTAGCCAGGGCGGGTGGCATCCGGCTTGGCGGATCATAGGTTCCCACTCACACTTTCTAACAGTCCTGCTTACAGGCTACCTTCCCAGCCCCTGGGACTTCTGTCCTCATGAGATTACAGTTCTCTTCAGAAGCTTTATGAGGAGCCAGAAGGCGGATCCGGGGCTCAGATGAGCTGCTGACTGGCAGCGCAGTGTGTGCACTCCTGGCCCAGGGTGGTACTGAGCAAAGGCGCGTGTGGCTGCCGGCTGAGGAGGGGCTTCCTGCTGGCACACTGGGAACCCAGTCCTGCTCTTAGACACCAAAGCACGAGCAACAAAAGAAAAGAAACCACTAAACTAGACTTTATCAAAATTAAAAACTTCTGTGCTTCCAATGACACCATTAAGAAAGTGAAAACACCACCCACAAGGAATGAAAATATGTGCGAGTCACCGATCTGATGAGGGACCCAGTGTACACAACATACAAAAACTCAAAACTCCACAACAAAGAGACAAATCACCCCATTAGAAAGTGGACACAGGACTCAGATGTTTCTCCAATGTGATGTACAAACGGCCAGCGAGCACCAGAGAAGATGCTCAACAGCAGCAGCCACCAGGGAATGCAGACCCAAACCACAGCGAGACACCACTGCCCACCCCTGGACTGGCCACTACAGGAAGGGGAAAGAATGAGGTGGGCGAGGATGTGGGGGAACGGGAGCCTCCTGGGCTGCCAGCAGGAATGTCAAAAGGTGCAGCCATTGTGGAGAACAGTTTGCGAGTTCCATAGTTAAACATCGAGGTACCACGTGCCCAGCAATTCCACTCCCAGGTATACGCCCAAGGGAAGTGAAAACAGGGTCTCAAGCAAATATTTGCAGATGTGTCTTCATAGAAGAACCACTCACAGAAGCAAAAAGGTGGAAACAGTCTAAGTGTCCATGGACAGAGGAACAGATAAACAAAATGTGGTTCATACACGCAATGGACTATTATCCAACCAGAGAGAGGAGTGAAATCCTGATCCATGCTACAACCAGGATGGACATGCTGCTGAGGGAAAGAAGCCGGTCGCAAAAGACCCGTATTGCAGGATTCCATGTGTCTGAAATGTCCGGAATAGTCTGATCTACAGACACAGAAAGTGGGTTGGTGGTCACCAGGGGCCAGGGGAGGGAGAATGCGGGAATCTGCTGATGGGCCAGAGATTTCTGTTCAGGGCGGTGAAATGTCGTGGAAACAGTGGTGATGGTTGCACAACTTGTAAACACTCTAAAACCCACTGAAGTGTGTACTTTCACAGCTGAGTTTGAGGATTCGGGATGTTAAGAAAATGTGCTCTCAGAGCCGCTTCCCACATCTCAGCCCCGGGACCCTGACGGTGGGAGCTGGGAAACCGCCACAGATTAAGAGAACGTTCGGGGCGCTCCCCCACAGACACCCCTTTGCTCCTGCCCTCTGAGTTCCTCCCTGGGCTGCACTAACCCAGGACGTCCCTACTGCAGGGGTCTGGAGACCAGAGACCCCTGGCACGAGCCTCCGGGAGCTTCCACAGACCAGGTAATGCCCGGTCCCTCAGAGGAGACCCAACTCCCACAGGGACCCCATCCTACAAAACCTCACTGGTTCTGGCTGGTGAATCAGCATAGACACCACCACCAGGGTGGGTGGGTTTGGGGAGAGGACTACATGTGTGACCTCGAGCAGCCTCTGTGCTGTGAGACCGTGTCTCGGGGGAGGAACCAGGTTTCACAGATCTGAGCCGGGCACCAGGAGGGGGGCCACATTTCCCCTCACAGGGAAAGCGCACGTTGGCTGCTGGGACCTGAGGTCCTGGAGAGTGTCCAGAACTGGGGCCCGGCGTGGCGCCGCCTCTCGAGAAGCAGGGACAGGGCTACTTTGGGGGAGGCCCTGTGCCCCCGCCCCGGCCCTCAGGATGGACGATCATCACCCGGCTGCATGTTCCGGAGTCTCCACAGGCAGGAGAGGTGAAGCCCTCAGTCCAGCACCACACAGAGGGGCATCCGAGGGAGCGGCCAGGCCCTCGGCAAGGTGTCCATCTGACCTCGGCCTCCGCCCGTGGACACGGGCACCACGGGCAGCACCCACACCCCATGGAGCCGTGGGAGGCCTGTCGGAGCCTGGCTCACCATCGGGATTAAGGGTCAGTGTCACCTCGGCCGCAGCCCAGAGTGACCAGCATGGCCCACCCAGTGGCCCCTGTACCCAAAGTGGCCCGAAGGGGGAGGGACCAGGTCATGCTCACCTGACTGACAGTCGCTGTGCAAGCTGCACCTCCTGTGGGAACACGACACTCGGGTCGAGGTGGGCAGTGTGCAATGGCAGAGCCGGTCCGGAGGGCACGAGTGCCTCCACCTGCTACGGACAAGAGTGGACAGGGTGCCGGGCAGCGGGCGGAACCTGGGGGCGCTGCCATTCCACCCGACAACGGGGCCCCCGGGTCAGCGTGTGGGTCAGCGGAACCCGGCCTGACTTAGCTCGTAACCCCTAAAGGTCAGGGGCCCCAGTGGAGGGTCCCGTCACCACGGAGGGGACAAAGCAGAGGCTTGGCACAATCCCACCCTCTTCACCCAAGTCCCCAGGCCCCCAGCCTCCTGCCCTGCAGTGTACTGTGCTCACACATCACCCAGGCCCCCAGCCTCCCGCCCTGCAGGGGACTGTGCTCACACATCACCCAGGCCCCCGACTCCCGCCCTGCAGGGGACTGTGCTCACACATCACCCAGGCCCCCGACTCCCGCCCTGCAGGGGACTGTGCTCACACATCACCCAGGCCCCCGACTCCTGCCCTGCAGGGGACTGTGCTCACACATCACCCCTCTCCCTCCTAGGTTCACAGTGTGTACACTGTGATGTGTACACACATCACCCAGGCCCTGACTCCCGCCCTGCAGGGGACTGTGCTCACACATCACCCCTCTCCCTCCTAGGTTCACAGCGTGTACACTGTGATGTGTACACACATCACCCAGGCCCTGACTCCCGCCCTGCAGGGGACTGTGCTCACACATCACCCAGGCCCCCAGCCTCCCGTCCTGCAGGGGACTGTGCTCACACATCACCCAGGCCCCCAGCCTCCCGCCCTGCAGGAGACTGTGCTCACACATCACCCCTCCCCCTCCTAGGTTCACAGCGTGGTTTTTCACATCACCATGGTTTAGAAATCTTCACTATTATCTGCAGAGGTGTCTCGTCTCTCTATTGGGTGTATAATACGCCCCTTATGGATCCCCGTGATTTCTCTCTGAACCCTCTGTGGTGGCACTGGGGCTGTTTCTCACTGGCAATTACACAGCACGCCCAAAGGAGTGACTTGAATGCAGGTCGTCCCCACACGTGCGGGATGCTCGTCTGGTCCATTCTGTGCACATTCTATCTTTAATGGAGAGTGTCCGTCATCCCCGTCACGGCCCGTCCAGAACTCTTGAGATGGCCTGATGCCCCCCTTCCCCACGGTGTGACTGGGGGTCTCTGCTGGGGTGACAGGTGCAGCCTGAGGGCTTCTCAGTGTCATCTGCGCATCTCTCGGCAGCGAGGCGACGGCGCGTTTCGCCATCAGGAGCCGCTTCACTCCCTCTGCCTGTGAACCGTCCACACACTTCCCGTGTCTCTCTGGTCCTTTAAAGAACGAGTTTGTGGAAACGACCCCCACCCCCCTGACTCAGGAAATCAGAACGGCAGATATTTCCCCGTTTCCTGATTATCTCCGAATCTGATTACGGATGTCCCCATGGAGACACGTGGCTTCCGTGGGGTTGGACATGTCACTTGTTGTGGTGGCTCCTGGGACGCGTGTCCCACTTGGAAAGGCTTTTCTCCGTCTCAGCAGCATCACAGTGAGCTGTCTCTGTGTTGTCACAGCTGGTCGGGCTCGTCCCTCTTGTGACACTTCCACGGGTTTTCCCGGATATTCCTGCTCAGTGACTTCTCCACGTGAACTGAGAATCAGCTCATCTAGGTCCCCAAGCCCCCGAGTGACATTTTCCTGGGCTCATCTGTGTTGACTCAGGGAGCTGCACATCTTCCCCGGGCCTCCAGTCCAGGGCAGGGACAGCCGTCTGTCACCCGCTCCCGGTACTGGACGTGACGGTGCTGGGCTCGACGACCCCTGCTGGGACAGAGGAGGGGTCGGCCGCCTGGGCACAAGGACACTCTCCTGCAGGGAGGGGAGAGGGGTCTCTGTGACGTCTACGACACCAAGAACCTCCTCACAGTGACAGCAACGGGAACAACAACCGCACAGGCACCAGGTGAGGTCCGAGAGCTGGTGGCCTCCTGATGCCGACGTCACCCACACGGCGTCGCCCTCCAGCTCCGGCTCCCACGGAGGCAACCAGAGCCAGCACCCTCCCGCCTCACAGAGAGGCTGAGCCGCTCCCCAGCGCATGTGCCCACGTGTGCCCATGTGTGAGTGCTGCTTGAGTGTGTGTGCTCATGTATGCATGTGTATGCACATGTGTGTATGCGAGGAGGTGTGCACTGTGTGTGCAAATGTGCACGTGTGAATGTGTGTATGTGTGAGCAGGTGCATGCTGCGAGTGTCCTAATGTGCAGGTGTGATGTGTGCACGTGTGTGTGAGCAGGTGTGTTCTGTGTGCGTGAATGTGCACGTGTGCGTGTGCATGTGCACGTGTGCATGTGTCAGGAGGTATGTGCTGTGTGGGTGCAAATGTGCCTTGTGAATGTGTGCACGTGTGTGTGTGAGCAGGTGGATGCTGTCCGTGCAAATGTGTACGCGTGTGCATGTCCTGTGTGTGTCCAGCTCCTCCTCTGGACCCGGCTGACCCGGCTGACCCGCCCGTGAGCACACAGCATCTCATCACAGTCCCCCTCTCGGGATGTGCTGGGGGTGCAGACGGAGGGTGTGGCGGGCACAGGCCCCGTCCTGAACCTCGCCCACTGGCCAGGAGTGAGGCAGGCAGTGTGTGCGGTGTCAGGTTCGCCTGGCAGGGCAGGAAACAAGACACCTCCTCATCACTCATTTCCTGCCTGACCCTCCTCACAGGCAGGGGGCTCTGAGACTCAGAGGATGAACCCTGCCCGAGGCCATACGATGGGAAGTGCAGGAGCTGGGTGTGAGCCAGGTGGTGTGGGGGACAGTCGGGGCCAGGGGCCTGGGGTGGAGGCGGCAGTGAGGGGGCGGGGTGAGAACTCACCAGTGGGCCTTCAGCTCCCGCCCTTGGGGTGTCAGGTGGGCCCTCCCGTTCCGCCATCTCCCCTCTGCAGTCACGCGGCCACTGGAAATGAAACAGAGGAGCAGCGGGATGAACTGGTGGCTGCGGCCAGTCCTGCCAGCCCACGGCCCTCCCTCTGCACAGCCCCGATCCGCAGGGACTGGTCAGGCAGTGACAGCCCCAGGTCCTCACCGTCCTGGGCCCAGGCAAGCGGTCCCTCAGGGATGAGGGGCGGCCCTGCTCAGGCCTCCCCCAGAGCTGCCCCAGCACCAGATCCCCCTCGGCCGGCCGCCCCCCTCTTCCCTCCTTCTCGCCCTTTAACCTTTAGCCTGGCCCCAAGCACAGCCGTCACTGTGACCAGGAGAGCCCCCGGCCATGTGTCCATCATGTCACGTCCCTGCTCAGGATGGCCATCAACTTCCCCATCCAGACAAGATCCTCAGGTGGCAGAGAAGCCCCTGCTCTGTCCCCCCAGGGGACGATGGGGATCCCTGCCCACCTGTGGTCTCGACCAGGCCCTCCCGGCTGCCCCCTAAAGCTGCAAGCCCCCATGTCCCCTGCTCTGGTTTTCTCTTGAGCACTTAACACCGTGCAGCGCCCATTTATTGTGCCGATGTCCACTGTTTCCTGAAGTTCCCGTGGGCAGGGTGGTGACTCTTCTGGTCTCTACACCCTGGAGGGCTCCTGGACACACAGCAGAAGCCCCCAAATAAAAGTCAGTTTAGAAACGTCTGACTCCAGGGCATTCTGGTGCCGGCCTTTGGGGGAATAACGACTTGCGGTCTCAGGCACGGGCTGCCCTGCCCGAGGCACCTCACCCACGCAGGCCGCTGCTCGGACCCCGGGATCTGCGAGCCCCTCCAATGCTGGAGACCTGGGGAGCCCGTCCCATCAGGAGCAGGGGAGGTGGCGTCCATGACAACCCCCAGGACCCTCTGAGTCGAGCCGGCCACCGAGGTCCACGGGACAGTGGCCCCGAGAGCAGAGCGGGGCTCGCCTGTCCCCCCCGACTCTGCCCTGCCCACCTGGCTGCACAGTGTCCTGCACCCAGCAGATGGCACAAAGCCGCAGCCTGGGACTACGCTGCGACAAAGCTGGGCAGAGGGACCCGGAGCGGCCCCTGTGACCCACTGGGCACAGACGGGACCCTCACGGGCAGACGGAGCTGGCCCTCCCACTGACCCCACCTCATGGCTCATGACTCTGCCTGTGACTTTGCTTCTGCCGGACAATGGAGAACCGTCACTGGACCAGTCTCTCCCTGGGACCCTTGTTGGCTGATGGAGGGGCTCCTCCCTGGGCCCCGTGGTCGGGCATCTGACCCTCAGTCCAGAAATGAAGGTGGAGGCTGCACGGCGGGGGCCTCCCCCGACTCGGGCCCAGAGGAGCCCCAGCCCTGTGGCCTCCAGGCTCCGGCCACTGCCCGGGCTCCGCTGAGAAGCCGCCTCTCAGGACTGACCTCAGGGCCTCGAGTTCCAGGGGAGGCGTCACCCAGCTCCACGCGCAGGGCGGCCTGCGGGGACAGCCGACCCCGAAGAGAAGTCTGGGAGCTCCAGAGGGTGGCGCTGAGCAGAGGGGAGGAGGGGCCGCGCGGCAGCTTTGACCCAGCAATCTGACGCCCAGGACCCCGCTGAGGAGACTGTCCAGAACAGGGCAGGAGCCGTGTGCAGGCAGATGCTTTAGAAGCCGATGGTGCAGGTGCAGGTTTCAGGGCGACCACAAACAACGTGGACGGACGTCCACCTTCAGACCAGGACGCCGGGAAGCTCGGGACCAAGCTGCTTGATGGGAAGAGGCCGGGAGGGGAGGAACTCGAGCACGGACGAGGCAGGGCGGAGCTCCCTGTGTTTTCTTCTAGGAGTGCACGCGTCTGGGTCTCACGCCAAAGCCCTGAGTGAGTCCGCGCTGGTTCGTGGTGTGAACGGTGTGTGACGAGGGTCCGCATTCACTCTCCCGCGTGCACACGTCCAGTTTCCAGCACCGTTGTTGAGAGACCATCCTTTCCCCGCTGGCTGGGCTCAGCTCCCTCGTCGAAGATCAGTTGATCGCATACGTGTGGGTTTCCTGCTGGGCCCTCGATTCTGCTCCACTGGCCTGTGTCTGTCTCTATGCCAGCGCCACACTGTTTTAATTGCTGTAGCTTCGTAGGAGAGTTGGAAACCAGGCAGTGGATGCCTCCAGCTGTGTTCTTCCTTCTCAAGATGGCTTTGGCTGTTCGCGGTCCTTTGCGGCTCCATACTAATTTAGGGATTGTTTTTTCTATTTCTGTAAAACGCCATTGTGATTTTGATAGTGATTGCTTTGAATCTGTAGATCGCCTTGGGTAGTATGGACATTTTAACAATATTAAGTCTTCCAATCCATTAGCACAGGACATCTTTCCATTTATTTGTGTCTTCCTCAATTTCTTTCATCAGTGTCTTGAAGTTTTCAGCCCACAGGTATATCATTTTCTTGATTAAGTTTATTCCTAAGCATTTTATTCTTTTTGATGCTGTTGTAAATGGGATTATTGTCTTAATTTCCTTTTTGGATAGTTTGCTGCTGATGTGCAGAAAGGCACCAGATTTTTCTACGTTGACTTTGTATCCTGCTACTTTACTGAATTTGTTTATTCCTTTAGTCCTACTAACAGGTTTTGTGGAGTCTTTAGGGTTTTCTACTTAGAGGATCATGTCCTCTGCAAACAGAGATAATTTCACTTCTTTCTTTCCAATTTGGGTGCCTTTTATTTCTTTTTCTTGCCTAATTGCTCTGGCTGGGGCTTTCAGTACCAAGCTGAATAGGAGTGGAGAGAGTGGGCATCCTTGCCTTCATGACATCAGTCTTGGCAACGACTTTTGGATTTGACACCAAGAGCAAAGGCAACAAAAGCAAAAATAGACAAGGGGGTCTACATCAAACTAAAAAGGTTCTGCACACAAAGGAAACCATCAACAGAGTGAAAAGGCAACCTACAGAAAGAAAGCAAATATTTGCAAACCGTAGAACTGATAAGTGGGTCACATCCAAAATATATGGGGAACACCTACAACTCAATAGCAAAAAACTCACCAATAACCCAATTTAAAAATGGGCATTCTTTGGAATAGTCTTCCAAAAAGACATACAGATGGCCAGCAGGTACCTGAAAAGATGCTCAGCATCACTAATCATCAGGGACATGCAGATCAAAACCACACTGAGATGTCACCTCACACCCGTCAGAGTGGATGTTATCAAAAACAGAAAACAACAAGTGCTGGCGAGGACGTGGAGAAAGGGAGGCCGCGTGCACCACTGGTGGGAAGGTGAGTCAGTGCAGTCACTCCGGGAAACAGTATGCAGGTTCCTCAAAAAATTGAAAGTGCAATGACCACGGGACCTGGAAATCCCACTTCTGGGAATTCACCCAAAAGAGTGGAGGAGGGTCTCGACCAGGCGTCTCCCTCCACGTTCACTGCAGTGATGCTCACAGAAGCCGAGACGTGGAAACAACTCACACGCCCGTCGACAGAGGAATGAACACAGAAAATGAGGTCTTACACACAGCGGAACGTCGTCAGCCTTGAGCAGAAAGGAGGTGCTGCCGCGTGTGACAGGTGGATGCCCCTCGAGGACATGGTGCTGAGTGCAGTGAGCCCGTCACAGAAGGACAGGACTCTCCCATTCCACTCCCAAAGGGTCGTCACCATCACAGGAGCAGAGGGTGGGCAGTGGGAGCCGGGGGCTGGGGAGGGCGGGGGTCGTCCAGCAGGCACAGGGTCTCAGCCATGCAGGACGAGCACGCTCAGGAGACGTGCTGCCCACCATCCTGCCTGAGGTTCACAACTCTGTATCGTGCACGTAAAACGCATTAAGAGGGGAGATCTCGGGTGTTCTCATCACAATGAAACAAGGAAGAGAGAGAAAAGGCAAGGTGACAGGACGCACAGAGCAGGACGATGAAAACGACCCCGACACACGAGCGATCACAGTAGCTGTGTGGGGACCGACGCCCTGGCTGAGAGCGGGGATTTTACGCAGGGCGAGATGAAGTAAGTTCCACCTGAAGCTGTTTGTGACGAGCACACCTGAACGTGGGACCCGGGGGACGGTGGCCGTGGAGGAGGACGTGCTGGCAAGGAGAGCCCGAGCGGACCTGGCGGCAAAGCCGGCGTCGGGGACACGCGCTGTCTGGAGATGCGCTTCCCGGGAGGCGAGGGCCCCACACCGTGTGCATCCACAGCCTCAGCACACACGCACACCGACAACCGAGGGGCGAGTGTCTGACGACAGGAGAGGCTGGGGGACGTCCTGCATGTCGTGGGCAGTGAGTCACACAGAACTGGGTGGAGCCACGGACGGCGTGAACATCACGGGACTCACTCAGCCGGGTGACACACACAGAACGCCGCCCCCACGTTAGAGGCTGCCTGTGCGTTTCACGTATGCGTGCGACCGTCACGGAAACTGATCAGACACCAGGGAAGAAGCCATCTCAGCAAACACTCGAGAATCAGGACCATCTGGACACCCCTTGAGCACAGTGCCATTGAGAGAAGAGCCATTTGTGAAAAGATAACTAAAACCCCAGAGTTCTCCCACCCTACCGTGCTGGCCTCGTCCAGGGATTGACCCAGAAGCCCACCCCAGCCTCTCCCTGCAGGGGCCTCAGGAGCCTGGGAGGGTGTGAGGAGAGGGCACAGGCTTTGCGGGCTCAGGGCATGGGTGGGGGGATCTGCACTGGGGTCAGCTGGACGTCTGGGGTGGAGAGGGCTTAGCCTGAGCCCAGCCTACGTCTCGGTCCCATCCTGCCAACACCGGTGCTCCAGGGCCAGGAGGGCAGGGCCTGTCCAGGGAGGCACATGCACTCAGCTGCGCCCCTTGTCCTGCTGCACGTGACACAAAGGCCGGCCACTCAGCCCTGCAGCCAAGACCTCCTGCTGGGCTCCGCTTGAGGCCTCTGAAGCCCAGAGACGCGTGTGGCCTTGCGGCCAGGTGGCCAGGCTGCCCAGGGACAGGGAGCAGCTCCTCCTCCAGGAACCCTATGGAGCCCTGTGAGAGGTGGGAGCCAGGGTCTCAGTGCTGTTATCCCAGCTTACAGGTGGGGGAGGCCTGGGAGGCGGTTCTCCCAGGGTGTCCCAGCCCACGGCCAGCCCAAGCCAGGAAGCAGCTGGCCTGGGTGGGGGAAGGCACCCGCCTGTGTGGACCCTTCCCTGGTAAGGGGGTGGGGGTGGCTGGCATCCTCATCCGGACCACGTATGGTCTGAAGAAACTCCAGAGGGCTTCTTGGAGGAGAGGGCCTCATGGTGCTGGGTGGCAGGGCTGTTGTAGCCATGAGGCACCCTGCTGCATGGGCCTGTGATCTTAGCAAAGGGCTATGAGAATGTATTT
Source organism: Ceratotherium simum simum (assembly GCF_057802395.1). Taxonomy (NCBI): domain Eukaryota; kingdom Metazoa; phylum Chordata; class Mammalia; order Perissodactyla; family Rhinocerotidae; genus Ceratotherium; species Ceratotherium simum. The sequence goes on along the minus strand of NC_141933.1, from coordinate 2,962,398 downwards.
TCTGATATTTGTAAAGAAAATTGTGGAATCAAAACTTTAAATGTTTGCAAAACTTTTCAAAAATGTACTTGTAGCCAAAAATATATATATTTAGTGGGGAGTGCTCTTGTGGGTGTCAGCAGCACCCAGAACAGGGACTGGCTATGAGAAGCCCTCAATAAATCCTTGTTGATGATTGAAAAAACCCACCTCCAAATAGTTCAGGGGTCAAGAAGAACCACAATGGGAACTAGAAATACTCAGAAGTGACGACACTCACCAGTCCTCGGGGTGCAGCTAGAGTGCGTTCCAGGAGGACGTGGAGTCTCACGCTGCAACCGAGTGACAGAGACAGGAAACCTCCGTGAGCGGGCGTCATGCGGGAGGTCACAAGGGGGGCAGATCGCAGAGTGGAGGGGAGGCTGCATCAGAGAGGAGAGCACAGGAGACACAGGGGCGGCAGGGCCGGGCCGTCCTTCCAAAAGGCTGTGAGCAGACGACGCTTCGGCTCACAAGAGAGCACGCAAGCACGTCCGCACACAGGCAGACGACACGGGCCTCTGGGTAGGCTAGCACCCTGAGACGCTGAGAGGCTCCGCCACTAGGGCTCCTGCTGTCCTCGCACACGGGTCCCTTTGCACACGCGTGAGCACACGTGTCTGCAGGACCCGCCCGGGCAGTGGGACAACCGCGTGACGGGACAATGGAACCCGTGCATGCGCCGTTCTGGCCGACACCCCGTCCACAGCGCCCCTCAACACTGCCCCAACAGCGAGTCCTCGAATCCCCCACTCCATGAACCTGGCAGGAAGACGACAGCCTGCGTGGTGCTGGTCTCCGCCGACCTTCCGTTGAGAGTGAGGGCATCTCGTCACGTGCACAAGTCAGCCATGGTTGCTGGCTCCCGGCCATGTGGTTGTTCGAGTGTGACGCCCACCAGGCAGCTGGACACCGGGATCCTGGGGAGAGCGAGGTGGGAGACACGGTTTTGGGAGGCTTTGCGATGTGGGTGATGTTTAAACTACAAGCCAGGACTCGAAGGGCCGCAGGCCAGGCGGCCGAGAGGAGGACGGGACTCAGGGTGGGGGCGTGGTGAGGAGAGGGGTGCAAGCCGGCGGGGGGGGCACCTCCCAACAGGGGAAAATCCAGAGGTGCTGAGGCTACTCACTGGAAGCCCCTTTCGGCCCAGCCCCCTCCCCAGAGGGGCCAGAAGTTTCCAGAGATGTTCTAGGCACGGGGATGTACACCCACGCATGTGTTTGCACACGTGGCGGCATGTGCACACCCTCAGGGGCGTCCGCTCCTGAGGACCAGCACAGGGAGGCCGGCCTGACTCCTGGGTGGCGATTTCCCCGGCTGCCGGCCGCCTTCTCCACGCTGCTCCCAGCTTGGGGCAACACTATAGCCCAGGACCGCGGGTCCTCAGGAGACGCCTGCTGCTTCTCCACCCGGACACCAAGCCCAGCAGAAGCCGGGACGCCACCAGAGGCCCCTGCGCAGAGGCCGCGACCTCGCCCACCACTGCAGATTTTCTGACACTAGAACAGTCGACAGTGCCAATAAAACCAACAGAACGCCCTGCCCTGTCCTCAGAGCTACGAGGGGGTCCTCGTCCCTGCCCATGGAGCCGTGTGGCCCTCACGTGGCCTCTGGGGAGAGACACACAGAGGGTCCGGGACCACCACCGGGAGAGCCCTGGCTCTCAGGACGTGCTCGAGGCCCAGCTGGACGGGCGTCCCGGGCGGCGGGCACTGGCTCCCCGTGTGCAGAGGGTCAGTGCAGCCGGTCAGCAGGATTCCCTCCCCAGGTCACACCCGTTCTCTCTCTCTCTGCGTCTCTACCTGTCTCTCTCACTCTGCCTCTCTGTCTCTCCTTCTGTCTGTCTCTCTGTCTCTCTCTCTCTCTGTCTTTACTCCACTAGCTACTAGATTATGTTCAAATCCCTCACTCTGGCCTTCAAGGCCCGTGTCACCTGATCCTGTTGCTTATGTCCACCCTCACCGTCCACTCCGAGTCCGTGGAGCCCCACCACATCGTTACGACACATCACGACTAACACTGTACCGTGACCCACGCTCGGTGCCGTGCTCTGAGCCTCCACCTGGCAGCTCGTGGACCTCACTTTCTTCCCAAACCCTCTTTGGAGACGACATTGCCACCCCCGCCCGCGCAGTGGGGTCCCAGCCTCTCGGGTGAGCGGTGCTCACTCTGGAACCTTCGCTCTCCTTTCAAAGGGGAGCCGGCCGGGCCGGCCTGGTGGCGCAAGTGGTTAAGTGCGCGTGCTCTGCTGTGGTGGACCAGGGTTCGCCGGTTTGGATCCTGGGTGCGCACTGACGCACCGCTTGGCAAGCCATGCTGTGGCAGCGTCCCATATAAAGTGGAGGAAGATGGGCATGGATGTTAGCACAGGGCCAGTCTTCCTCAGCAAAAAGAGGAGGATTGGCAGATGTTAGCTCAGGGCCGAGCCTCCTCACACACACACACAAAAAAGAGGAGCAGTCCATCCACCTTCCTGCTCCTCCTCAGGGCTGCGAGATCGGCCGGGGGACGTCAGGGTCCAGGCAGGGCCTGGGGAGAGGGGGCGAAAAATTGCGTGTCATCCTGGCCACTTGCTCCCGAGAACCTTGGCCTCCGAGGACACGCGGCCCCAGGTCCAGCACGGCAGCCTGGCACTCGAGGGGGCTGTGACGGGGCGTCCGTGTCCCCTGGGACGGCGCCCACTCACCGTGAAGCCGGCTCTGGCTCCCGGAACCCCCCACGGCTCCATTAGGTCAGGCGGCGCCTCCCGGGGTCGCCCTGAGGAGAGGGAGAGAGAAATGAGCACGATCTCCCGCCCCTCCTCCTGAGCTCAGAGATTACAGGAAGTGCCACCTGCCCGATTTTCCAGAGAAACCCGGCCCGAGGTCAGTGAAGAAGGTGATTTTCACGAGGCAACAAAGGCCAGAACTGAAAGACGCCGCCCGGATTGACCCGCCCCTGCAGTTCGCAAACTCCTGGTCGTCCTTAAACCCAGCCCCTCCACACCCACTCATGACAAAGTCTCAGCAGAACCACAGCAGGGGAGCCTGCTCCACCGCACAGCAGCGTCCACACACACCCCCGGCCGGCGTCACACTGAGCCGCGACGCGCTGGGCGCTGTCCTCTGCACCGGGAGTGTCTGCTCCCAGCTCCCCTTAGCACAGCCTGCCGGTTCCAGCTGCCTCCACATGGCGAGAAAACCAGGCAGACCGGGGGGGGGGGGGGGGGGGGGGGTACAGGCTCCCCGTCCCCTACCTAACACCCCAGCACACCCCAGGACACGCTCCCATGCCTCTACCTAAAAGCCAGCACACTTTCCCCCTCCCCTACCTAAACCCAGCACACACTCCCCCTCCCCTACCTAAACCCAGCACACACTCCCCCTCCCCTACCTAAACCCCAGCACACACTCCCCTCCCCTACCTAAACCCCAGCACACGCTCCCCTCCCCTACCTAAACCCAGCACACGCTCCCTCCCCTAACTAAACCCCAGCACACACTCCCCCTCCCCTACCTAAAACCCAGCACATGCTCCCCCTCCCCTACCTAAAACCCCAGATAAAAATTCCTGGTTTTTTCCCCTCGAGGAGCTGGATCTGAGTTCTAACTCCCGTCTCCTAACTCGGCTGCCTTTCTGTAATAAACTTCTTTCCTTCCCACAAGCCAGTTTTTGGCCCTCCTGTGCAGCAGGTAAACGAACCTGTGTTTGGGTCCAATAACACCACCACTAAAGAGCCTACAGACATCAGAAAGACTATAAAAGGATTTGGCAAGTTCAATAAGTGGATAAACTCTTTGAAAATTACAATTTATATGAATCAACAAAAAAGAAATAGAAAATCTGAATAATTCCGTATCTATTAAGTAAATTGAGTCTTTTATTAAATCCTTCCCATGAGAAAACCCCAGGCTCGGATGACTTCACCAGTGAATTCTAAAAACACAATAAAAATTGAGTGCTAATTTTACATACAGTCTTCTGGAAAATAGACAAAGGGAAAGATTTCTGAGTTTTTTATGACATTAGCATAACTTTGACCCCAAAACCTTTAAGGACACTACCAAGAAGAAAAACTTAAAATCAATCTCTGTCATGAAGATAGGTGCAAAAATACTTAACAAAATATTAGCTAATTAAATCAAACAGTAAAAGATAATATATTATGATCAAGTAGAATTGATTCCAGGTTTGTATAGGTGGTTTAACGTTCAAAAAGCAATCAGTATAATTCATTACACAACATAAAAAAGAGAAAGATTCATATGATTTCTCATTTGATGCAGAAAATTATCTGACACAATTCCACACTAATTCACAATTACAGGTTTCTCAACCTCAGACTATAGGCATCCTGGGTTGATAATCCTCTGCTGTGGGAGGCTGTCCTGTGCATTCGGGGATGTTTAGAAGCATCCTTGGCTTCCACCCACTAGATGCCAGGAACACCACACCCCCCAAGTCTTGACAATCCCACACGTCTCTAGATATTGTCAAATGTCCCCTGGGGGCAAAATTGCGCCCAGCTGAGAACCGCAGCACAATAAAAATTTTATTTAAACTGTGACTACAAGTAGACATTCCTATCTGATTTTTAAAAATCTAAAAAAGTTATAACAGACATTAAACCAAATTTTAAAAGATTTAAAATTTTATTTCAATTCTGAAATTTACATGAGCCACAAAAGACCCCAAATAGCCTAAGAAATCTTGAGAAATAAGAACAAAGCTGAGGGCATCAGGCTTTCTGATTTCAAGCTATTTTACAAAGCTATTTTAACCAAAACATTATGGTACTGGCACAAAAACAGACACAGATCAATGGAACGGAATAGAGGGCACAGAAATAAATCCACGAGTATACGGTCAATTAACTTAACAACAAAGGAGCCAAAAATATTGCAATGGAGAAAGGAAAATCTCTTCAATAAATGGTGCTGGGAAAACTGGACAGCCACATGCCAAAGAATTAAACTGGACCACTATCTTACACCATACCCCAAAATTAACTCAAAATAGATTAAAGATTTGAATGTGAGACCTGAAACCATAAAACTCCTAGAAGAAAACATAGGCAGTATACACTCTTTGACGTCAGTCCTGGCAATGATAGTTTTGGATTTGACACCAAAAGAAAAGGCAACAAAAGCAAAAATAAACCAGTGGCGGGGGTGGGGTGGCAGCCCGGTGGAGTGGTGGTTCAGTTCGCGCATTCCACTTTGGTGGGGTTCGCAGGTTTGGATCCCGGGCGCAGACCTATGCACCACTTATCAAGCCATGCTGTGGCAGGTGTCCCACATATACAGTAGAGGAAGATGGGCATCAATGCTAGCCCAGGGCCAATCTTCCTCAGCAAAAAAAAAAAAATAAAGAAAGAAAACCAGTGGGACTACATCAAACTAAAAAGCTTTTGCACAGCAAAGGAAACTATCAGTAAAATGAAAAGACAACCTACTAAATGGAAGAAAATATTTGCAAATTATATATCTGATAAGGGGTTAATATCCAAAATATATAAAGAACTCTTACAACTCAACAGCAAACTAACAAACAATCCAATTGAAAATTGGGCAGAGGATCTCCATAGACATTTTTCCAAAGAAGACGTACAGATGGCCATTGAGTACATGAAAAAGTGTCCAACATCACTAATAACCAGAGAAATGCAAATCAAAACCACAACGAGATATCACCTCACATCTGTCAGGATGTCAATTGTTAAAAAGAGAAGAGAGAAGTGCTGGCGAGGACGTGAAGAAAAGGGAAGCCTTGTGCACTGTTGATGGGATGTGAATGCGTGCAGCCGCCATGGAAAACAGCACGGAGGTTGCTCAAAAAGTTAAAAATAAAAATAACAGATGATCCAGGAATCCCACTTCTAGGCATTTATCCGAAGGAAATGAAAACACTAACTCAAAAAGATATCTGCTCTCCCATGTTCATTGTCATTATTTACAATAGCAAGACATGGAAACAAGCTAAGTGTCTGTCAAGAGATGAATGAATAAAGAGAATGTGGTACATTATATGCAATGGAATACTATTCAGCCATAACAAAGAATGAAATCTTGCCATTTGCAACAACATGGGTGGACCTTGAGGGCATTAAGTTAAGTGAAATAAGTCAGACAGAGAAAGTCCAATACCATATAGTCTCACTTGTATGTGGAATATAAATAAAAAGCAAAACTGAAGTCACAGATACAGAGAACAGATTGGTGGTTGCCAAAGGTGGGGGGTGGGGGGTGGGTGAAGGGAGTCAAAAGGTACAAAATTCTAGATATAAAACAAATAAGTCCTGGGATGTAAGGTACAGCATGGTGACTATCGTTAGTGATACTGTGTGTGTATTTGCAAGTTACTAGGAGAGTAGATCTTAAAAGTTCTCATCACAAGGAAAAAATTGTAAGTATGTGAGGTGATGGATGTTAACTAGACTTATTGTGGTGATCACTTCACAACATATACAAATATCAAATCATTATATGGCACACTTGAAACTCATATAGTGTTATGTGTTAATTATACCTCCAAAAAAATATATCCCCAAATCATGAACAAGACCTGGACACACTTGATCACTAGGTCAATTAAACATTGACTTGGAGAACCCAGTCAGTTCAATAAGACAAGAAAAAGAAATAATACTGGAAAGGAGAAACTAAAATTTCTATAATTCACAAATAACATGATTTTTTTAATACATGAAGTTCAAATAAACGTATTATCATTAATAAGGTAGATGAATACAAGATCAACATAAAAATCGATCATGTTTTGATAACAAGTAGCAATCACATAAAAGATGAAATTTAAAACATACCCCTCATAAGGGAAGAAAAAAGATCACTTCCCTAGATATAAAACCAGAGAAAACTAATGCAAATTGCAACATACTTTTGAGGGAAATTAAAGAAGATCCAGGAAAATAAAGCCAAACATTGTTTATGGATTTGAAAAGCCAATATTAGAAAGATATCAATTCTTCTAAAACTTACACATAGAATCAATGTCATCCATATCAAACTCCTGGAAGGTTAACTTTGTTTGAATTGAGAAGCTGATTCTAAAATTTATATGGAGATTCAAAAGACCCGGAAGAGCCCAGGTGATCGTGAAGAAAAAGCTGGAGGCTTCGCTGTCCCAGAAATCGAAGCCCAGGACGCAGGTGGAGCGTCTGGGGGCAAGTGGTGGTGATGGCAGGGAGACAAAGCGGTTGTCGGGTGGTACCCGGTCCTGTCCAGTAGAAGCCTCTGTGATGTTGGGCATTTTCCATACCTGTGCTGTCCAGTACGGTAGACACGGCCCACGTATGGCTATTGGGCATTTGAAATGTGACTAATGTGACCGAAGAAATGAATTTTAAATTTTATTTATTTAGAATTAATTTAATAGCCACATGTGGCTAACAGCTCCTGTACCGGACGGCACACTGACGGAGAGTCCTGAAATAGCCCCACGTTATATGACAACCTTATTTGCGACCAAGGTGATGCTTCAGTGCAGTGTGGAGAGGACGGTCTTTTCAATAAATGGTGTGAGAGAAACAGACTTGCCATGTGGGGAAAAGGTAGCTTGACCCTCACCTCACACTATACGCAAAAGTCAATTCCACATGCAGTGCATTCCTAAATGTGAAAGGTTAAAAATTATAAAACTTTTATAGGAAACCTAAGAGAACAACATTATGATGTTCCATGTTTCTTAAAAGGTAAAATATGACAATTTGGGTTATTTAAAATTTAAAAAATCTGTCATTAAAAGGAAACTTTTAAGAAAATGAAAAGGCAACCAGAAGAGCTGGAGAAGATATTGAAAAGGCATATGTCTGACAAAGAACTAGTGTCAGGATACTGTGAATAATTTAAATATAGTAATAATAATGATAATAATGGCTTCTATGAATAATTTTAAAAAGAAAGGTATTTCGATAGAAAAATAGGAAAAGATTTGAACAGACATTTCACAAAGACGATAGCCAAATGGCTAATAAACATAGTGAAAGCTGCTCTGATTCATTCATCATCAGAAAAACACAAAATTATAGTCACAATGTGGTACCACTACACGTGTAAGAATAGCTAAAATGAAAACGACAAAACACTAAATCCAGGTAAGGATGTGGATCAGCTGGAATCCTCATACCTTGTTGCAAGAAGCAAAACTTGGCACAATCATTTTTGAAAACTATTTTCTCATGATCCAGCAAATCCACTCGGCTTATATACCCAACAGAAATGAATGGTAATGTCAACCAAGAAATCATACGCAAAAAGGTTCAAAGCCACTTGATTCCTAATAGCCCAGAACTAGAAACGTTTCAGATGTCCGTAAACTACAGAGCAGATAAGTAAATGGAGGTGTTTGTGCGATGGAGGACTACAGGACACGGAAAAGAACGAACTGCTACATATGACAACATGGACAAATTTCGGAGACCTAAATGTTGAACAGATTCGCCAGCCACAAAAGAGTACGTCCATTCTTACGATGAAAAAAAAAGCAACATTAGTCTATGGCGACTCAGTGGAAACAGTGGTTAGGTCTGAAGGCTTATACGGGAGGAGACATGTGGGAGCCCTTTAATCACAAAGGTAATTCAGCAGAGAGATGACAACTGTAAGAATAAAATTGAAATACTAGGAATTGAAAACACAGTAACAGAAATAAAAATGGAGAAAAGGGCTCATCCATAGACTCGACAAGCTGAGGAAACAATCTGAACTTAAAAATTGGGCAGTGGAAATTACACAAACTGAAATGTAAAGAGAGAAAGAGCAAAAAAAACAGTGCATCCAAGCGCTGTGTGACAGTATCAAATGGTATGACATAAGTGTAATTAGAATCCCAGAAAAAAAAGAAAAGAAAAAGAGAAGAGGGCAGAAGAAATACTTGAGGAAATGACGGCGGAGCATTTTCCAAAGTTAGTGATAAACCACAAACCACCAATCCAAGAAACTCAGAGAATACTGACCGGGATAAACACCCAAACACCCCCCCTACACACACACACAAACACAGACCCAAACACGCACACACACCCCTGGGCAAATCATATTTAAAATGCTGAAAATCTTGAAGGCAGCCAGAGTATAAAACACGTGTCGCCTACAGAGCAACACAGATAAGAATTACAGCAGATTTCTCATCAGAAACCATGCAAGTAAGATCACAGAGCGACATCTCTAAAGGGTTAAAACAACAGTCAGTCCAGAATTCTGTATCCACTAAACATATCTTCCAAATGTAGAGGAGAAATACAGACTTTCCTAAGTAAATGGAAACAGAGGGAATTTATTTCCAGCAGACCTACCTTCTAAGAAATGTTTAAGGAAGTGCTTCAGGCAGAAGAAATGTGATAGAGACCAGAAACTTGAATCTAGAAAAGAAGAAAGAGTGTTGGAACTGAAAAAATGAAGGTAAAATATACTTTCCTTATTTTTAATTGTTCTAAAAGATAACTGTTTAAAACAACGATAGCAACGCTGACCTGGGTGATGACAGCATATGCAAATGTGGAATGTGTGGCAACCATGCAGCAGGCACAGGAGGGAGGGATGGGGAATACGAGATCCTTACACATGAAGCAGTGTGGGATTATCTGTCGGTGAGCTCAGATTTTACAGTGTGTATTGTGAACCCCAGGGCAACCACGAATATTAATGCAGGAAACCGCAACTAAGACTGGAGGCAGGAAGGCCTGTGGAGGGGCTCTCACACCCGCCACTCATCATCAGTCACCCCAAAGAAGAAGCTGTCAGCTACTGACCCCAACAGGAAGAGGTCGGTTACAGATCCCAACGGGAAGAGGTCGGTTACTGACCCCAACGGGAAGAGGCCGGCTACTGACCCCAACGGGGAGAGGTCGGCTACTGACCCCAACAGGAGGAGGCCGGCTACTGACCCCAACGGGGAGAGGTCGGCTACTGACCCCAACGGGAGGAGGCCGGCTACTGACCCCAACGGGAGGAGGCCGGCTACTGACCCCAACGGGGGGAGGCCGGCTACTGACCCCAACGGGAGGAGGCCGGCTACTGACCCCAACGGGAGGAGGTCGGTTACAGATCCCAATGGGGAGAGACCGGCTACTGACCCCAACGGGAGGAGGCCGGCTACTGACCCCAACGGGGGGAGGTCGGTTACAGATCCCAACGGGGAGAGACCGGCTACTGACCCCAACGGGGGGAGGTCGGCTACAGATCCCAACGGGGAGAGACCGGCTACTGACCCCAACGGGGGGAGGCCGGCTACTGACCCCAACGGGGGGAGGTCGGCTACTGACCCCAACGGGGGGAGGCCGGCTACTGACCCCAACGGGGAGAGGCCGGCTACTGACCCCAACGGGGAGAGGCCGGTTACTGACCCCAACAGGAAGAGACATGCCTCACCTCCCAAACAGGAAGTGCATCTACATTTCTACTCCAGCAGGAAGAAGGAAGACTTCCTTCTTGCCCAGCAACCAGCTCAGCCAATGGGGAACGCCACAGCTCAGCCAATGGGAAACGCCACAGCTCAGCCAATGGGAAACGCCACAGCTCAGCCAACGGGAAACGCCACAGCTCAGCCAATGAGGAGCCGCCATCCCCTGAGCTTTTCCTCTCCTCCAATGAGCTTCCGTTTCTCCCTGCTGGCGACTCCTCCCCTCCCGCCCTCCGCACTGTCAAAGCCTCCGGGCTGGCGTAGCCCTGGAACAGCTCTGATGCTGCCCGGGTCAGGAATCCTTCAGCAGAGCCAAGTGGGTCTCCAAATTTACTCAGCTGACTGTGTTTTTTAACACCTCACACATGAAGCAGTATAATCATGTTTCTTGGTGGACTCAGATTACTTTAATGTGTATATTGAAACTCTAGGGCAACCACTAAAAAAGGTTTTTAAAAAATATGTAAATAATAAGTCAATAGAAGAGAGAAAATGGAATAATAAAAAATGCTGAGTTAACCCAAAGAAGGCAGAAAAAGGAAAAAGAAAAAAAGAACAAATGTAACAGAAATAAAGCAGCTACAAAGGTAACAGGTTTTAATCTATTTCGATCATCGCTTTCAATGTGAATGTTGTAAACACAACAGTTGAAGACAGATTGTCAGACTGGATGAAGAAGAGATACCCACGATATGCCGTCTGTAAGGAGCCCTCGTAATATTACAACTTAGCTGCTGGGTCAGAGGTAAAGGGATGGAGAAACATACGCCGTGAGGACACTAAGGGGGATGTTCCATGGTGATGAGACAAGACGACCGTGAACATCTATGCACATAACAACAGAGCTTCAAAATACAAGAGACACACACTGGACCTGAGAGGGGTGAGAGGCAGATACACGATTCTAGTGGAGGCTTCAACACTCCCCTCTCAATTCCGGATAGAACACGGAGGCAGAAATCAGCAGGAATGTGGAAAACCTGGACGGCACTACCAAGCAACTTGACCTAATTGACGTTTACAGAATATTCCACCCAACAACAGAGAAAACTCTTTCTTTCCAAGTGCACATGGACCATTTACAAGGATGGGTCATATTCTGGGCCAGAAACAAACTTTAACAAATTTAAAAGCATAGAAACCCTATGAAGTCTGTGTCCAGCAAAGGCATCTGTGGCCGTCACCAGTAGACGGCCGAGCACTTCTGCCACTGCCTCTCAGTATGGGAGTCGCCTGGGAAAACGCAAGGCAGCCACGTGCTGGATGGAACAGCTTTCCTCACTCAGAGAAGAGACAGAGCAAGACCAGCCTCCGCAGTGGCGTCAGTCCTCCAGGCCAGCAGGTCCCTCCCGGCAGCCAATGCGGGGGCACTGGCCCGCATGCACCCCTCTCGTGCCGCAAGAGGACCCGTATGTTCTCCCATCTGCCCCGCAGGGACAGACAGCAGTGGGGTGGGCCAGGTGCCATGTGCTGCCCCTGCTGTAACAGAACAGAGGAGCAGTCGTGGAGTCTGAAACAGGAAAGACATGCCCACCCAGGGTGACAAGTCCAGCACAGCTGTGAGGCCCCTCGTCCTCAGGGAGGAAGTGCTCCAGGCCCATGGCCCATCCTCACGTGGTTGGGGGGGGGTTCTCAAACCTTAGCAGAATTAGACTTGAAATCAATAACATGAAGATATCCTGACCTATTCGGAAATCAAATGACACAACTCGAAATAGCCCATATGTCAGAGGGAGTCTCAACGGAAAATCTAAAATATTTTGAACTAAGTGAAAATGAAAATGCAACATATCAGCCTCTGTGGATGCACTGAAGGGAGTGCCGATGGGACACTGACAGCACTGAACACATGTGTCAGAGAAGAAAGACTTCTGATCAACAAGTGAACTTCTGCCGCAGGAAACCAGAGGAAGAAGAGCACTTGATTAAAGCAAATGCAAGCAGGAGGAAGGAAATAATGAAGATGCGATCAGAAACCGATAACATTGAAAACAGAAAAATAGAGACTATCCATGAAACCCAAAGCTGGTTCTATGAAAGAACAGTGCAGCTGGCAGACGTGTTGCCAGGCTGACTGAGAGAAACGGAGAGATGACACAGATGACCAGGACCGGGAATGAAATGGGGGACATTGATGCTGATCCCACAAACAGTAGAAGGAGAGTAAGGAGACATTACGAACAACTCTGCGCCCCTTAGAAATTAGACAACGTTATTCAGTTTTGGTATGTTGTTGTCTTTCTTTAAAGAGCCTTGAAATTTGTCTCTGTGGCAGGTAATTCTTGCCAATCATTGGGACTTTTTACAGCTTGTTTTCTCGTCCTCGATAGGGGAGTCTGGAGGTGCCTTCACCTCGGGATAATTCAGCCCTACTAATGGAGTGTGACCCCCGGGTCTCCACTGGGTGCCCAGACCCGTCACCAGGTCCCTGCTCGTGCTGGTCAGTCTCGAATGGCTCTCCGTCCTGGCTGAATCTGGGCTTCTTCAACTCACAGCCTCGCAATCCTGCCCAGGTTTGCGTGTGTGTGGAGTCTCCCTCGTGGCAGGCGTGGTCTACACTGAGGGAGGACTCGGTGGCGCGCGCTGCGGGTGTCTGGAGGCTCCCTTTTCCTGCAGCTGCTTCTGCTCCAGGACTCGGCCTCACCACTGACCCCCTGAACTGAGCTCTATCCCCACAACTCAGGGGGCCTGGGGGCTCTTTTGAGGTTCCCTCTGGCACCCCCACTTCTCTGGCCCCAGGAAGAAGGCTGGGATGACACAGGGCTGCCCTCCAGCCCCCCTGCACTGCCTGTGCCGTGGCTGAGCTGTTTGGGGTGGGAGGTTTTGTCCCCTCCCTGTCCCTCCATCGTGACGGGAAGCGGAAGTCCAGTGGCATCTTTTGAGAGAGTGAACTGCGAGTGTTCACTCTCTCTCTAAACGGCTTTTTCCCCAGTCCATCTCCCCTTAAGAGTTTGCGTTTCATAGATTCCACGGGGAGTTTTAAACATTGCACACCTATTCATCACATCAAAATGACGGTTTGTGAACTCTTAGAACTTAAAAGATTAAAATGTGGTTGATTTGATACGGAGGAAAATGGACAATCAGACAAGCCACAGTATAAGGCAGTAGATATTTGTCCTAAATCACAAAATGGATTTCGAGGAAATATTCCATATTCCAGTGGTGGCAAACGACAGCCTGAAATAGCGGTGTGCGTGTGCACGTGTGTGTGTATGGAATGGAAATTCCTTGAGTGTGTTAATGGTGACATCTCCCACGTACAAAAGAATCACCATTTCGTATAATTTTCTTAAAGGCAGGGAATGGATTTCACGATACGCTGTGGCTCTGGCTTCCCTCCCACCCCTTTCCCACCGTGCGATCAGAGCAGCGACTGGAAAGACAACAGACTCGTTCTCCTGAAAACCCTTCCGTGACCTGCAGTGGCCCAGGGTCTGCACAGCTGCTGTAGGAAGCTTGGAGGGACGTTCGGGAGCTGACTCATCTCACCCCCATCTGCTCTGAGCTGTGAAGGCCCAGATACCTGTGAATAAAGTGACTTCGGGAACTTCCTATTACAGTATATTTGAAACTTTATATCTTCAAGCATTGCTGTCTTAAGTGAAAATATTTAAAACCCAGATCGTCCTAAGAACCAGTCACCCCCACAGCTGCCACTTGTAGATGAGACCCACCATCCAGAGAGGAGCTCGTCTGTGGGCTGTGGAAGGGAGGCTCTCGTGCACTTTCTAGGACGCGGAGGCAGCCGCGTGCTAAGGCGGGCGTGGACAGGTGTTCTCCCGGTGCACAGAGAAGCAGGTATGGCGGGAGGCGCTGTTTCTGGTAGGAGTAGGTAACATTTGAAAGTAAAAGCGTCACAAACTATCATCTTTTAGCTTGAGACTTTGGTTGCCTTTAAAGTGATATAAAAAATATATGTCATTTGACTTTTCCCATCCCGTTTAATGCAGAAACGTGGGAAATGAGCGTAAACCCAGGCAGGAGGGAGAAACCAGCGCCTCGCTCAACCTCGCAGAGTCCGGGGAGCAGGCTGGAGCCTGCGTCCTCCTGCAGTCATGCTGCTTCCGGATGTCTGCCACCCGTAGCCCCCCGGGCCGGATCACAGGGTGGGGCTGGACACACAGCCGCCTGCGTTTGTAACGGGGACCAGGCTGCCCACGCAGACGCTGTGCCCCCTGGCAGATGGGAAGTCCATTGTGGTCACAGCCTCTGGCGTCTGATTGTGGACCAGGCCCTGGCCTGGAGAAACTTCATTTTGAGGGGAAACAGCAGCACCTCAGCTCACAGCTGCAGCCAGAGCCCTGGGCCATGGTGGGTGGCTGTCTGCACGATGGGAGAAAGGGTGCAGTTTCCTGCCCACCGGCGGGTGCCCGTGGTTCACTGTCGTGACCAAACCCATCAGTGCCACGTTTCCTGTCCCCAGGACGGTGCCACAGCTGTGGGCAGGCCCTGAGCTGCTCCTCTCGCTCGAGGGAGGCACCTCGTCCCACACTCATTCCCTCTCATCCTCCGTGCCCCTCGCCAGCCTCCCAGCACCTGCACATCTGGGCGAGGAAAGGGGACTGAAGGCGCACCTCTCCCGGGGCTGGAGCTCTCCTCTGCTGCTCACGGCGGGTGTGCAGTCAGCGGCCTAAGACCTGGGGCCCCAGACTCATCCTGCCTTCGGGTTCCTGGTGACGGTCGAGGAATTATCAAGCCAGGTCACTTAGGATCCCCTGAGTGACACTGAATCATGGAAAACAACACTCTATCTTTCTGGTTTTCCCAGCAGAGAACTCGTAGGTCAGAAAAGTCACCCAAGTCACAAAGTTAAAACATTATAGAGCCACCATTGGCCCTTGGGTTGTCTGCACGGGGTCAGGCTGAGGCATTCAGCGGCACGCAATAAATGTGTGTTGACAGATTGATGGGTAGCCAGTTGAATGAATCCATGGATTAAGGAGCATTTCCAAGAAAAGGAATTCAACCCCAAGACTATAGCATAGATACCCTGCCCCTTTTCCTATCTGACGACCTGTCCTCTCTCATGCTCCATCCGTCCCCAGCCTTGGTCTGGTGGTGGCTAGAAGGAACGTGGGCCTTGGAAAAACTCCTTAGTCCATGGACTCATTCAACCAGTTACCCAGTCTTTGCTCTTGAGGCCTTCAACTGATTGGATGAGGCCCACCCACATTATGGAGGGTGATCTGCTTTACTCAAAAGTCCACCGATTTCAATGTTAATCTCATTAAAAAATACCTTCACAGCAACATCTATACTGGTGTTTGACCAAACAATTGGGCACCACGGCCTGGCCAAGTTGACACACAAAATTAACCATCATAATATACATACAAGATACTATTGAAATTGCCTGCTCGCTTCTCCTAAGTCTTGGAGAGCTGTCTTAACCTTTCCAGTAACTTTGATATCATGTGACCTCTCTAACGAAGGGGACGGGTGGCTGCTAGGACTGGTTTGCAAATCTCACTGTAAAGGGCCCACTGTTTCCACAGTGGGAAGCAGTCAGAAGGTGCAGGAGCAGACTTCTGTGGGCATCCCCAGAGCAGTCCTGGACTGGCGCGCCGAGGTCAAGTTCATCCACCCCAGACGGATGTTCTGGACAAGGCTGACGTGCTGTGAGGGGCCCAGGGCCACCAGATCACACAGAGCACCCACAGCAGAGGCTCCTGCTGGGACCCTGGTCACTGAGACGTCTTCTGCCCCCCACAAGCCCTCCTCTGCCCGTGCTCTGGCTCCTGGACAAGCTGTCCTGAATCGGCCTTTTTTCCAGATCTTCTGCATGCTGGCCTCCTCTCCAGGGCTGCGCACGAGCGCTAGGTCATTGCCGCCCCTCTGAGCACCTCCCTGGAGCCATCTTGGGGTGTGGGCTCCCCCAGACTGAGGAGACAGCACAGCCTGGTCCCCAGCCCTCCTGGTGGGCCCAGAGTGACTGGCTGCGCCTGCCCACGGGCCCCGGCGCGTCGGATGCCGCTTTCCTCCGCCTCCGTGGGAAAGTGCGCCTGGACTCCCCGACCCGCGCCGCGTCAGGCTGAAGCCAGAGGGGGGCACTCTGCAAGCACCCCGGGCAGAAGGGACGCGGGGCAGCCAGGTCTGCGTGACCCCTTCACCCTCCCCCGCCAAGCCGGACACCAAGAGGAGCTGGCGTCCACCGAGAAGCAGCAGGGGCGTCTGGACCCCCGCGCGCCCGGCGGAATGCCCTTGACCTGGACAGGGAGGGGACGCGAGTCAGAGGCTTCCCCGTCCCCGCGCGCCCGCAGAAGCCAGGACAGTCGTCGCCCGGAGCGCACACCCTACTGGCTGTTTTACAAACTGTGTACGTGCAAGACACTCGAAAGAAAAGCCGTGATGACCAACTTGGATCTAAAGGGGCTTCAGTTCCCGCGCGTCTTCACGGTCCCACGCTTGCAAAACTGCACTCAGTGTGCGCCTGACGTTTGCCCTCTTCCGCTCAATCATCCGAGCGTGCGCGCGCTTTTGTGGGCGCGTAGGCACGCCCTAGCTGCTTCCCAAAGAGCGCTTCTAGGAACTTCACCTCTTCAGCGTTGCAGTCCGCGTAGGCGCCTGTATCTGGCTCAGTGATTAAAAAACGATCCCTTTGTTTGGGGTCTTGTGTTCTGAACTGTTCTTTTCAGACCAGGGAGGTGGGCCGGCTGTAGGGTGCAGGGCTGGCCACCAGGTGGCGCTGTTGCACAGCAAAAAGAAAGCGGCGAGAGGCGAAGACGGGGAGCAGGTGCAGGGACCGTGCGGTGGGTGCCCGCGGGGGGCGGACCCCAGTCCGCGTCCTGGGAGGGCAGTCCTGGGAGAGAGAGCCACGGACACTGAGCAGCGTGCTCTCAGGGAGCGGCAATTCGGTTTTTCCTTGAGGGATAACGCTGCGTTTGGCTGTGTGTGGGCTGCCGCCTAAGGCCAGGGAGACCAGAGAAGACCCAGGTCTTTTCCTCCAGTTCATCGTGGCATTCTGCGTGCAGGAGGTGACGGCGCCATCTCAGAAACCGCCGCCCCGAACCTCCCTGCCCCCTGAGATGCACACGTTGTCCACATTGCAGCCGTGCAGCCTGTAGTGTCAGCGGGTCTCAGTGACCATCCCCTTCACCTGCTCTCCCCGCCCTCAGGCTCTGATGTTCAGCAAGGCCCCCTCGTCACGAACTTTGACCTTGGAGCCCTGGATTGGAGGCACTGGGCACTTTGGCAGGACATGCCTGACTGTGGACACAGCGGTCAGCGGGCTTGGACTGAACACTCTGAGCAGGATCAGACATGCTGAGCGTCCCCTGTTCTGCATGCCCCAACCTGCCCCCCGAAGGGCAGATGTGGGGGCATCAGGCGAGCCATCCCCGGGGGCTGAGATGGCCCTTCCTCTGCCCCTCTTTGCTTTGTCTTGAGTCAGATGGTCAGATGGCCTGGAAGCCACAAACGGGGGAATCGGGACCCTGTGTAACTCACAGCTTGAATTTGGGCTTCCTGTTCTGCCAAGAAAACCAAACAAGTTCAGGTCTTCTGTCCTTTCCCAGGACATTGGAGAAGTTAATGCATGAAAACCCAATAAAGGGAACCCTTCTCTGTGCCTCCATTGCACACAGGACTCTGACTCCGGGCCCCTCGCCCTGGCCGACACCAGAACTCCCATTTTGTCATGCGTCCAACAGCCTGGGGACCCCACATGGCCACGTGAGGATTGTAGCTTCTGATCACACAAGGCCACTCCCGTCCGTTCTGGCGGACCCTCCCTCGGCCCGAACCTCTCACCCAGCGTGGACCATACTCACGGGGAGGGACTGTGCTGACTGCACGGAAATGAGCCGAAGCCGTCCCTGGTGACGGCACTGGGTTGTCACTTCTCACTTCAGGCTGAGAGCCTTTGCTCAAGAGCCCACCGGCACCAAACTCGAATTTTTATACATCCAATTATTTTAAAAATAGCCCACACAAGCAGATTTTTAGGCATTTAGAACCTGTCTGGTTTACATACTCTGCGAAACCTCCCCTCAAGGCTGTTACCTGGTGGGAATCCCTTCCCTGCTTGCTCTCTGGTGCTGTCTGTCTCTGTCTTTCTCTTTTTCTCTCTCCGTCTCTGTCCCCCCCCTTCCTCCCCCCAGGAAACTGGACGACAAGTTGTGTTCCCTGAAGTCTCCCTGGGGAGGTTTGCCTCCCTGATGGTCTCCACGGTGGCACTGACTCTGAGTGCATGTGTGACCGCAGTCCAGGTCTCCTGTCCCAGCATGCTGAGCGGAGCCACCCGCACTTTGGGTGCATTTTCATCCTCCCCACACAGCTGGGGGAGACCCACTGGATCCCCACCATCCCATTTCCTCCACCAGCTCTCAGGGACACTGCCCTTCCCAGCAGGGAAGCGAGGAGGGGCCTGTGTGATGGTCTCAGGCCAAAGAAACAGGAGGGATACAGGCATCTCCAGGCCCTGCCCCAACCCACTCCTCTCTCTGTCTCTCTCTGCCATACGATTGGAAGAAAGACCCCACGCAGCCAAGATGCGTGGAGGAAGGAGCCAAGTCTTGAGCCTGTCTCGGAGGCATCCTCCTGAGAGCTTTATAAGCCGTCAGTTTGTGATGTGAACGAGCAGAGGGAAGCACGTGCCGTTAACTCCCACCTGCACAGCCTTGGCCCCCGGGAGGCCCCTGCAGCCCCGGGGTGGGGGCCTGGGGGGTCTGGGGAGCTGATGCCCTTCCAGGGGCCACCTGTGCTGATGGAGGACGGAGTCAGAGCCACAGCTCAGGGAGACAGCTCTCAGGACAGTTCTCGGAGGTCTCTGTGTCTCCTTCCCTCCGTCCCCGTGAGCCCCCCGGAGCCTTCCCACTCGGATCTGCTTACCCTCAAGCCGTGTTTCCAAGTCTGTTTGGAGGAAGCCCTGTCTAGGAGATGCCCTGTGACTCAGGGCACACTTGTGACCAGGACGGAGCCTGGGTTGTCCTGACTAAGGCAGTGTCTGCAGAGCCCCATGCACCAGGCTGAGGGTCCATGGAGGCGCCAGGTGTGTCTGTCCTGTAACTCGCTCTGCCCTCAGGACATGCTCAAGCCAGCCCCGTGCACACTCTCGCCTGATTAGGGGTGACCACCGAGTCCGCTGCCTGTCAAAATTAGGTGTGTCGGATCGGACCCGGTCCAGGTGACTACGTGGAGTCCCATGGCCACTCAGTGTCACAATGTCAAATACAGGAGAAAGCAGGGATTTTTTTTTTAATCAAAAAGAGAATAGTTGAAGAAGGGATGGCCTTGCTCCAAGACCCTCTGCCCTCCACGACACCTCCCCTCCGGGGGCTTTCTGGAGACCCCATGTGGAACCTCAACCTGCCCGAGGCCTCTTGAGCACACGAGCCTCCAGGGGCAGTGCTGCTGGGCCTGCTGGAGAGACTTCCCCGCCTCAGGTCTCACTCAGGGCTGAGCCTCATGGGTCTCCTGGAAAATGGGTCAGAGCCGCACAGTGAAAGGTCATTTGGGGTCCCCCAACAGTCAGGCAGGCCCACCAATCATTGGCATCTTTCTTGGTAGCCATGGGCATAAGGTTTGGCCACTTCTTCTACATTTTGGAGAAGGCCAGACATGCCCAGAGGTGGCACACCCCTAGGTTTCACCGAATTTATCTCCCGCTTTCTGGAAGGTGCACGTCTGATCAAGAACCCCGCTGTGTGCTGCGTTCTCTCTGCAGGCCCCGTTGGCGTGATGTCTTCCAAGTGCGGGCCCCGCGTGGTGCCCACACCACGGGGCGAGCAAGGTCCCTGCAGACTAGCAGCAGAGCCGGAGTCCCTGGTGGTGTTCGTGTGAAGACCAGCTGGTTCTCCTGTCCATCTGTGTGGACAGAGACAGGCGCTGGCCAGATCCCAGCCCCACTGAGGACGCCAGAGGCCACAGTGACTTGCTCCGGAAAGGAGACGGCCCTGGGACAGCGGCTGCTGTTAGATCCCAAAATGACTGAACTGGTTGCCATTCTCTAAACCCCAGCTGGGGCACCGCTGTCAGACTGGAGGGTCTAATGGAACGGGATAGCAGCCTCTGGGCCCTTCGGTCCCTGGCAGTGGACCAATTCCTGCGGTCACCCAGCAGGAGGCACTGCCTTCCATGAGCTTCTCAGGGGGACGAGGTGCTGCGGGCGCCCTCTGTCAATCTGTTGCTCGAGATCCAGGAAGCCCGTGTGGTGGTTTTGCTGGTCACTGAGGATCTTCATTCCAACATTTGGCTCAGTGACTGAGGGGATAATTGAGGATGGATGCAAAATCCACCCAAGGCCTTCCCTGAGGTGGGTTTGGTTTGAAATTCCATTATTCATCTGTTTCCTGTACACCCTGATTCTGACCTGTGTGTGGCCACAGTGCTCTTTGTCTCCAGGAATCCGACATCAACAGTCCTTGAACCACTCAAGTCCAGTTATTGCAGTGGAAGTCCACCGCTGTCTGGGGAAGTCGGGAAGAAGATGTGCGGCACCTCCTTCACGGGCATCCTGGCGGGTCCTCGTTCAGGAAATGCAGCCTCCTACAGTCACGATGCCGAGAAGGGTGGGCCTTGGGCGAGGGGTTGGTCTGCTGTGCTCGCCTGTCTTCAGCTGCCCAGAGACAGGAAGGATCTGGCTTCTTTGCCTCTGCATCCCCCAGAAACCATGCACATGGGGGCTTCCCCCCAAAGAAAGGCAGTGCTGATAGGAAAGACAGTCGGCGGCTGGAAAACCAAGTGAAATAACAAAGATTCTCTACGCATGCTCAGGAAGCGCTTGGTAAACAAACAAACAGAGAAAGAAGCTGCTTACATATGAAAAATATTATTTTTGAAAAGCCACTGGGAAGATAATTTTAAAATCTGAAACCCAACACCATTGTCATTAAAATGAAGACTAGGTTAGAGAGTCCCCTTGTCACCAACTGTGCTGGTGGCGCTGGCCACTGCAGCAGGAATAGAAGGTGGGATAGACCGTGGGGGAAGAACGCAGTCTGCCCGAGCTGGGGCAGCCAGGTGGGAGGGCAAGCGCTGTTGAACTTCTCGTTGCTGTTGACAAGTTACCGGAAAGAGAGTCGGAACTCACGCCAAGCATTCGGGTTGCCCTGTCTGCCCGGGTCCCAGGGGTTTCCCGAGATGCAGGACTTTCAGTGAGACACCTGGAGAAGTCCTGGGCCCTCGGGGACGAGCTGGTTGCCCTCTTGGCCGTGACCCACGGGCCCTCCCTGCCTCCTCTCCAGCCCGGGGTGGATGACCCCCTCTGTTGTTTTCCTTGACATTCGTGTGACTGCTACTGAGTTTCTCCTATGTGCGCTGGCCATCAATATGTCCTCTTACGTATGAATTCCCCTTTAATTATTTGCCCGCATTTCTACTAGTCTTTTTGTTGTAGCCTTTTTAATTTGAATTGAAAATATCCTTTGGCTTGTCAAGCTCATTTTGGATCTTTGTCTTAATTGAAACATGTCATCGTAAAGATATTCATAAACGAGGACGTTTTCTGCTGTGTGATGTGTCCTGGAGACGGCAAGATGACACCAAGCAAACGCCCTGGCGATAAGATGATTTTCCACCATCACGGTAACTGTTTGCTCTGTGATGACACAACTAAACTACGGAATATTATGCAACTATTGAAAGTGACGTCTCCATATGTGACCTTAAAATCTTCCTATTTTAGGACTATAAAAGATATCTGTATCTATATCCACATCAGCACAGAAAGCTGGGTGAGAGTTTATACCAAAAAATGCGCTAATATTGATAACTCGAGGACTGGCATCAGGGTAAGTTAGGGGAAATTTTCACCTTTAACTTATTTACCGCTATATTGTTTGTCTAGTAACAGTGATCAGATATTCCTCTGATAATTAAAGCAATTAACAAATTAAAGACAACTGGTCAGGATACAGAACAACATCCCTGTGGTAATCCTTTACTTTAATTAAAAACAGTTTTTAGAGGAATTAGAGACAAAGTTTCCAACAATAAATTTTATAAAAGAAAGCAAAAGAAGTAGATGGACAAAGGTAAATTAAAGAAATAGAAAACAAAGAAAAAAACAGAAAACTTAACAGAACTGAAACCTGGTGTGTGGTCTTTGATGAGATCTCGGCGAGTCTGATCGAGAAAGAGCAGCCTTGTCTGCAGGGTGGACGCCCGTGTGTCCCTCGTCTGAAAAGGCCCTTTCCCAACTGGATCAAGACGTCGTTTACATGCGGAGTGGCAGCAGCACAAGGTAAATACACAGAAAACCCAAAACTCATAGCTTCACTTGATATTATCAATGACACACGTGGCTAGAGTATGGAATGACTAGAAATAAATTAAACAAAAAGGGTTTAGATCCACAGGCCATAAACTATAAAATTGAATTAACTAATTTTATTTAATAATGAAATATGTGAGAGAATGGAAAGATCCGCCATAAACCCACCCCACACCCGAGTGCGCATATTCCCGTGGTCCCACTGAACGCACCCATATTCCACCCACCAGTACCTGACTCTGCGGAGGCTCTCAGCTTCTATCCTTAGCACAGTGGGAAGCCATTCAGGCTTTGAAGAGGTGAGTGATGAGGGATGCTCCATGCTTTGTGGAGACCACTGTCGCTGCTCTGTGATGATGGTATGTCAGAGGGAGGGAAGAACAGAAGTGACCGGCCAAGTTATGAGAATAAAGCTCTGGGCACATTACAAATGATGGCAGCTAAGACTGGGGCCAGAGGGGGGTCGTCAGCCGTGATTTTGAGACATGGACGAATGTGAAGCACATTTCAAAGTGGAAACGACAGGACACAATGAGGGTGGGATGTGGACTTGGAGGAGCAGCTAGTCCTCCAGCGTGACTGTCAGGTTTCTCACAGGTCTCACAGGCACCAGATCCTACACCCGGGAAGCGGGTGGTTAGTCAGTCGTTGCATTAGATGTGTGCTGGTACGGCTCCTGTGAGTAGATGGTCAATTACAAATGTGGGCCGTCAGGAGCACAGCTAGTGGCTGTAGGGTCATATTTGGAATTTCTTGCTTTCAGATGTCATATAAAGAGGGGAAGGAGGGAGGGAGAGGGAGAGAGAGAAAGAAGAGGGGAGGAGGAGGAGAGAAGAGAGAAGACCCGGAGGAACTTCAACTTCTAATAGATGAGGAGACCCTGCCCAAGGAGCAACCAGAGGGCTAGGAGGGAAGCCAGGGAGGATCTTGGAAGCTGGGGTGGGGAGTCTGCTAGAAGGAGGAGGGGTGAGCTGTGAGGATTGCTGTGGGCGTGGAGGAAGATGAGCACAGAAAAGTATCTGTTAGTGGTTGGAAGATGCTGATCACGGAGATATGCTGAGCGAGAGATCGCACCCTGCTTAGGAGCTAACCAATCCGCCTGTTTCTGTTTGACGGATGCAAAGAAGCACGCTCACCACTGCCCACATCCTCCCCACATTCTTGAGCTGCAAGTATAACCCAGGCAGCTGCTGCTTCCTCCTAAAAGGACTTCACTCCAAGCCAGGGCTCTATCCACTCGTGGTTCTGTGGTTCCGAGACAAAGGACCTTATTTCTCACAGCAAGGAACAGGAGCATCAGCATATTTGCATGGGTTCCCTTTGCCCCCGAGGACGTAGCAGGGATGGGAGACACAATGATGGTGGGCCCAGATGACACTTGCACAGCCAGCAACTCTCCAGCAAACAGCAACCATTGTAGCATACAGGAAACATTGTAGCAAACAGGAAACATTGTTGCAAGTGGTGAGCCCTGCCACGAGCAGCAGGTGTGCAGTGAGCAGCCAGCAATCTCCGCCCCCCCCATGGAGCCACAGCTGCAGGGTGCTCACCCTCTGGTGGCCTTCACCCACTCAGTTGCCTGTGAGCACCTACAGAAAGGGCTCAGCGCCGGGGGATGGGGGTGTGCAGTCCAAGCACACGTGTGGAAGCTTGGGGCCCACGCTGACGGCCTCCGCCACACTAACAAGGCTGCGGATACAGAACACAGAACAAGCTGAGTAGGAAGATCCCGTGTTGTCAACGTGCGGGTCTCAGGCCTTCGCTGAAGGCCGAAGGTTTGCGAGGACACTGCTGCCCTGCAGGTGGCAGGTGTGGGCACTGGCCTGGCGTCACCACCGCTCTAGTGTGAGGCTGGGTGGGGCCCTGGGAGAAGGGAATGAGCGGGCTTCCAACCTAGTCTGTGGCTGTCTTCTCCTACAGAATCTAAGATCCCACCCGTCTCACCATCCTGAAGATTAATTTTCTTCTTAAAACCTTCATGTGGGGTAAAGCCTTTCATTCTTGGCACCAACACCCGGGCATCACAATAGCCGTGGGTGACAGGCCAGGCACTTCCTTGTTCTCTTACACGCCAGTCTATCTCAGCTCAAATGAAAGGCTCCGTGAGCGAGTTTGTTTTCTGTAACGCTGCAGTGGTCTCTATCTCAGCCATGACAAGCAGGGAAGGGGGTAATTACATCACTAAGCAGCGACATCAATATGCATGGCCCTGTCTTTCCCTCAGCATCAGCGACGAGTAAGTGTGTGTCGGCCACAATCAATCCACACTTCAGGTGAGAAAAGACCCTGACCTTCCACTTCCTACTTTACACACTGAAGCTGTTTGCCTTTGTGGTCCTGGGCATGTCTCCCTTTGTCATTAAGAAAAACAAATACAGGTATTTTTAAATAACCCAAATTAAATTAATAGACAAATGAATTCAAAGCGTGGTAAAAGACCTGTTCAATATAATGACAAAGGTTGTTACCATTCACATCTAGAGGACTGAAAAATTTAACAAAACACCAAAACTCAAATAAAATGGACAAAATAAAATGTTAACCACATGGAGGAAAAATATTCAGCCCAATAGCTAAAAAGGAAGAAGGACAGATGAGGCGCCCTTCATCTGTCAGGGTGGCGCTGCACGGAGATGTTACCACACTCAGTGCCCGGCTGCAGACTGCCGAGCCACGCTGCCACGGAGGATGCGGGGACATTCCTGGGAGCGTCTGGCAAATGCGCCCCGAGCCTTCACCTACTCCTGGGCCTGGAAACAGCAATCTCCCTGCCGCGAGTCTACCTACAGAAGCACTAGCAGCGTGATTTACAACAGTGGTGCTGGTTAGAGATTTCTAGCATTGTCATGGAAAGGGTACAGCCTCATTTGGAATGTTTTTAAGCCATTAAAATCCTGGATGTAAAAAGGATTAATGTCATGAGAAATACACAAATACACCACTCTATTTGCATAATCACACAATTTTACAAGAAGTCAGGGTCTGTAGGAAAAACTGGAGGGCTATCAAGAACGTACTAACCATGGGCACCTCAGGTGGTGAGATTATGGTCAACTTTAATTTA
The DNA here is from genome assembly GCF_057802395.1 of Ceratotherium simum simum. NCBI lineage: Eukaryota > Metazoa > Chordata > Mammalia > Perissodactyla > Rhinocerotidae > Ceratotherium > Ceratotherium simum. The sequence continues at coordinate 2,936,704 of NC_141933.1, read as the reverse complement.
TGTCTCATTTTATTCTACAATGAAAAAGTACTATTCTAAGTTTTTCAAAATCTAGTAATTATTTAGAAAGAGGCAGTACATGACAGAAAACCCCCAGTAACAATGGCTTAAACAAAGCAGGATTTTAATTCTCAATCACATTTTAAAGAGTCTAGATGTAGAGTCCACTGAGGCTCGCTGTGAAGAGGCACCAATTATAATCAGGTGTCCCAGCTCCTCCTGTCTTTCTGCTCTGCCGTCCTAGCATGAGGAATCCGTCCATTATGGTTTAACATGGCTGCTGGAGCACCTACCATTTCATCGGCCTTCTAGAAAGCAGATAGGAGCACAGAGGAAAAGACAAAGGAGTGCTCTAAGAAGCTGAGTGTGTTCCTTTTAAGAAAGAGAGTTAAACATTGAATTTCCATACGACCCAGCAGCCCCACTCCTAGGTACCTACCCAGAGAAGTGAAAGCAGGGACTTGAACAGATACTTGTGCATCCACATTGATAGCAGCCTGACTCACAAGAGATGAATGAGGGAAACAACCCAGGTCTCTATCAACAGACAAATGGATATGAAAGATGTACACTATCCATACAACGGAATGTTATGCAGCCATAAAAAGGAAAGAAATCTAGACACCTGGACCACATGGATGCACCTTGAGGACAAGTTGCTGAGATAAGCCAGACACAAAAGGACAAATCCTGTGTGATTCCACTCATATGTCATCAAATTCATAGAGGCAGAAAGTAGGAAGGTGGGGGCCAGAGGCTGGGGGTGGGGATGGGGAGTCAGCGTTGAGTGGGGACAGAGTTTCAGTTTGGGAAGATGGAAAGTTCTGGAGATGGATGGTGGTGATGATTGCACAACAGTGTGAACGTACTTAGTGTCCCCAAACTGTACACTTAAAAATGACTAAATTGGGGTCTGGCCCAGTGGCACAAGTGGTTAAGTGCACGCACTCCACTGTGGCGGTCCAGGGTTCACCGGTTCAGATCCCAGGTGCGTACCAATGCACCACTTGTCAAGCCATGCTGTGGCGGGGTCCCATGTAAAGTGGAGGAAGATGGTCATGGATGTTAGCCCAGGGCCAGTCTTCCTCAGCAAAAAAAGAGGAGGATTGGCAGATGTTAGCACAGGGCTGATCTTCCTCACACACACACAAAAAAAGACTAAATTGGGAAATGTTTGTTTTATATATATTTATATATATATACACAAACACACAAGAAAAAACATAGAGGGGCCAGCCCGGTGGCGTAGTGGTTAAGTTTGTGCACTCTGCTTCGGCAGCCCAGGGTTCACAGGTTCGAATCCCGGGCACGGACCTACACACATCCCATCAAGCCATGTGGTGTCGTCCCATATACAAAATAGAGGAAAACTGGCACAGATGTTAGCTCAGGGCCAATCTTCCTTACCAAAAAAAAAAAAAAAGAAAGAAAAAGAAAAATAAGGACCAGAGGAGAGGAAGTGCCTTCGTGCTGGCATGTTTGACAAAAGTTACTGACCCTTTCTCCGGGGCCAGCACACGGCCGTGTGGCCACAGCTGGTGTGAGCGCTCAGGGAAGCACACGTTGACCAGGGCCGGGCTCCTGGCTCCTGTTCATAAGGAAGGGGAAGGACAGCGCAGCCTCGCCGTCTCCGGCCCTGGATCCCCCGGGAGAAGGCAGTGAGGTGCAGTGGGTGGTGCGAGGGTCCCGAGGGCTCTGTCTGGGCCGGAAGGATAGATTCAGGAGCCACGTCACGTCTGCCGTCACCTGCTGGGCTGAGGAGCTGCTGTTCCCTGGAAGCAGCGGGGGCTAGTGAGGAGATGCAATGAGGGCACAGAGGGTTGAATTGCATCTCGGGGTTCAGGGTGAGGGGAGAGTTGTGGACCCAGCACAGGTGCAGTGGGGGCTGGGATGGCCCCGGAAGAGGGGTGAGAGGTGGCATTAGAGGTGGGGGTGTGGGTGCCAATGTGAGAGACGTGGACGACACGGGCCTGCCTGATGCGCTGCTCTGAGCTGGGGCCTGGGGGCCCAAGACAGGACGGCACCCAGATGCCCACGGGGTCTCTAACCAGGATGCTCTTGTGGGGGCGGACGCCATTCACCAAACAGATCACGCGGGGGGACTCAGGCTCAGACAAGCTCTGTGGGGAGGACGGTGACGACCGTCCGGCAACATCTGGCGCAAGGCTGGTGTTCAGGAGGAGCTGTGGGTCTGCAGCAGAGCTGTCACCATCGCCGCGTGCATGAGGCGCCTGCGCGTGGCCGAGAATCAGACACGGAGACCCAAGGAGGTCGTGCTGGGCATCCTGGCTTGGGAGGACCAAGCGGAGGAGTAGGGGCCATGCAGGGAGACTGGGCGGGCAGGGGTGGCCGCATTGGAGGTAACAGCTGCAGCCACGGCCCCCAGAGCCGTAGCCACAGCCCCCACAGCCCCCACAGCCGCAGCCACGGCCCCCACAGCAGGAGCCACAGCCCCCACAGCCGCAGCCACAGCCCCCACAGCAGGAGCCACGGCCCCCACAGCCGCAGCCACGGCCCCCACAGCTGCAGCCACAGCCCCCACAGCAGGAGCCACGGCCCCCACAGCCCCCACAGCCCCCACAGCCCCCACAGCCGCAGCCACAGCCCCCACAGCAGGAGCCACAGCCCCCACAGCAGGAGCCACGGCCCCCAGAGCCGCAGCTATGGCCCCCACAGCAGGAGCCACGGCCCCCACAGCAGGAGCCGCAGCCCCCACAGCAGGAGCCACGGCCCCCAGAGCCGCAGCTACGGCCCCCACAGCAGGAGCCACGGCCCCCACAGCAGGAGCCACAGCCCCCGGAACAGCCACAGCAGCCCATGGTTCTGGTGGTGGGGGTGGAGCAGGTCAGAGGAGCAGGTGGAGAGGGGAGGGGTCCGGGCCCAGACCCCTGGTACAGGGGTACCAGGAGCCCTATCGTCCCTGCTGTGGCTTTGACACTCCAGCCCCTGTCTGTGACCACCCCCCCTCACTTGTGCTGGTACTGCCCCCTCCCCGGGCCCTGTGACAGCTGGAGTCTGGGCACTCGGTCCCCTGTGAAGTGGGGCTTCTCAGCGTCTGTGGACAATCACATATCCCAGTGCCCACTCTCAGCCTCTGCTTCCAGAACACTCCAGAAGGTTCCGGCTCCTGTTCTCTGGGTCTGCAACCATTTGGGGGATGGAGAAGGCCCCTGCCCTCCACCTAAGGAGCTCTTCCCCAGGCTGCAGGCCATTTGTCCATACGCAGGGGCCCCCAGACCTCCTCCCCCGCATCTGCACTGCCAGCCTAGACTCAGGCTGACCACCGGGTGGCCAGGCCACGAGCTGATGCGTCCCCCAGGTGGGGCCATCCCAGGATGGTGTGACTCGCATGATGTGGCAGACGATCCCACAGGGACCTGAGAGAGACCTGCAGAGCATTAGAGCCAAACGAAGGAGAAGGAGGGGAGACAGATGCGGTCCTGTAAACAGTCTGATTTCTCAACGTAAACCAGACCCTGGCCCCGCACGTCAGGTAGACATCTGTGCCGGAGCCGGGCCCCCACCTCCGGGGAGGCCCAGGGGTCTGCATCGCCTACTCTGGGACGCGTCAGAGGGACCGCCGAGACATTTTGTAATTAGGCAAAATTGGTCTTGCATTCCTCCACTAAATCCCCAAGATCTCTGCAATTTTAGGTCTTCTCAAAAATGAAAACATTTGGTAATTAAATGACACAAGTGAACAAAGCATAGAATGCTCTCTCAACTGGAAAACACCAATTAAGGAAGGAATTCTGATTTCCGCCCACCTCGGGCTGAGCCCGGAGCTTATCTTTGTCGCCAGGAATCTGCTGGGGACAAGGCCCCGGGAAGGGCGGAGGCGAGGGGCTGCTCCCCGGAGCTCCTCTGGGAGCCGATGGACCGTGGCCTGGCTCCGAGGGGCCTGGGCTTCTGCAGGGTGGCGGGGAAGGGCCGAGCTGAGCCTGGCTTCTGACAGTGGGTTTGGGGACGGGAGGCCCCGAGATTGCGTCCAGCTGTGTGGGCAGCACCAAGGACAGTGGCCTTGAGAGCAGATGTCAGTGGTGACTTCAGCCTCCCTGCCAGCTGGTCGGGTCCCCTGCACTGGTCTTTCACTCCTGCGTGGATCTCGGCCTGTGTGTGGTGGGAGGGAGCTTCTTGTCCAGTCTGCACTTGCCAACATGTTATTCATTTAAAATGCTCATAGATTCTGGTTTTATTCCTTTTCAATTGTTCTCCATCCTTGTTAATCTTATTTAATTTTACCTTTCTGATAATTTAAAACATTAAAATGGCTCCGGAAATTAAAACTTCCTATTCTTACCCATCATTTCATTAGTTTCTGGTTTACCTTTCCTGGGCTTTTTTTTTTTGCAAGAATAAATAGATACATGTATATTTTCTTATTTCCTTTTCTTTCTTACACCAGAGGTAACATGCAATATATGCTCTTTTTGAAAACTCATATTTTTAAAAAAAAACTTTTTATTTTAAAAGTGTTAGAGATTCACAGGAAGTTTAAAAAACAGTCAGAGCACACCCCTGTACCCTTCAGCCTGTGTACCCGGTAGTCACATGCTGCTCAGAGCAGTGCAGCGTCAGAGCCAGGCACGGGGGTTGCTACAGTGTGTCTACTTCCAGGCCATTGTATCGCATGTGTCAGCTCTTGTGACAGGACTGTCCACCCCCAGAACGATCTGTCCCCTTCACAGTCACAGACCCCACCTCACCATCTCCAACTGTTAACGACCACTCATCTGTCTTCTCTGGCTATACTCTTGCCATTTTGAAATTGCTGTGTAAGTGGAATCATACAGTATGTGACCATTTGAGATCGGCTTTTTTTCCACTCAGCATAATGCCCTGGAGATCCACCTAAGTTGTTGTGTGTATCCGTGGTTTATTTCTTTTTACTGAGAAGTAACATCCCAAGGTATCGATGTACAACTGTTGGTTCGTCCATTCACATACTGAAGAATATTTTAGTTATTTCCAGTTTTTCGCTGTTACAAATAAAGCTTCTATGAACAACTGTGTACATCTTTTGTGTATGAATAAGATCTCAATTCTCCTGGATAAGTGCCCAGGAGTGTAATTGCTGGGCCATATGGTAAGTGTATGCTTAGTTTTTAAGGAAATTGTCAAACTATTTTCCTGAGTGGACTATTTTACACTCCCACCAGCTGTGTATTCGATCTCCAGTTTTGAGCATTTGGCATTGTCATTTTTTATTTTCGCTGTTCTAAAAGGTGTGCAGTGATATCTCATTGTGGTCTTATTCCTTTTTCTGGATGGCTAACGATGTTGCACATCTCTTTGTGTGCTCACTGGCCATCTGCACGTCCTCTCCTGTGACGTGTTTCTTCACATTTCTTCACCATTTTGTTTGTCTCTTTACTGCTGAGAGTTCCTTATATATTCTAAACACGAGTCCTTTGTCAGATATGTGGTTTGCCAATATTTTCTCCCAATCTGGAGCTTATCTTTTCATCCTCCTAACAGGGGATCTGGTAGGGCAAATTTTTTAATTTCCATGAAGTCTAATCAATCGATTTTTTAAAAAATTTATGGATCTTGTTTTCGATGATCTATCAAGAACTCTGGCAAGCCCCAGACCCTGAAGGTTTTCTCCTATGTTTTCTTTTGAAAGTTTTAAGTTTTATATTTTGTGTTTAAATCTATGATCCAATTTGAGTTTGTTTTTTACAAGGTGGTGTCACGGGCTCCCCTCTGCCTGCCCCCAATGGACGTCCATCGCTTCAGCCCCATTTGTTGAGAAGACCGTCCTTCCTCCACTGATTGCTTGTGCACCTGTGTAAGATAGCCGTCGGCCGTACGCATGTGGTCAATGCACAGGCTCCCTTCTGTTCCCTTTGCCTCGAGTCTCCCTCCCTTCCAGTGCCCTCTGGATCACTGCAGCTTTATAGTAAGGCTTGAAACCGAGCTGTAGGATTCCTCCAACTTGATTCTTCTTCTTCTTCTTTTTTAAGTTGAGCTATTCCAGTACTTTTGCCCTTTCATGTAAATTTTAGAATCAGTTTGTCTATTTCTACAAAAAAAGTTTTCCGGTGTTTTGATAGGAATTGTGTTAAATCTATGTAGATCAATTTAGGAAAAATTAAATTAAAATATAAAATCAACCAACCTAATTTACTACATTAATATATTTAATGAGGAGAACTATATAGATGACCTGCAAAATGATCCCCTAGACCTGAGCCCCTCTGTGGACGGTGTGCTCACAGGTCCAGTCCATTCTTCCGCTGAGTCTTTTACTTATTGATTTGTGTAATCAATTTGGATATTAATATTTTTCTTGTTATATTTGTTAGAAACATGTTCTCTCTGATCTGTAATACTTCCTTTTTACTCTGACTTCCAAGAGAGGTGTTTAATTTTGACAGTCACCTCTCTCAGACGTTCTCATATTATTTCTGCATTTCCTACCCTGTTGAAAGCCTTCTTGCCTCAGGAATGTTAACGTTCCTGTACACTTCCTGTTAGAAATCTCATATTTTAATTTTTCTGTTTAGATTTGGATTCACCTTTAATTTACTGCCATGTCTAAGTTAGGGTCTCACTGTTCTGCTCCAGATGGATCAGCAATGATCCTGATGCCATGTCAGCAGCCATCCATCCTTTTCCTGTTGACTCAAGATGACGGCTGTCTTATCCTCAGTTGGGGAGGGGGTGGGGGGGCTGGCTGGAGCCTCCGGTGTGTCCTTGTTGTCTTCCTCTGGTCCTGAACCTACACACTGCTGTGTCGGGTCCTGGCCCTTCGTGGTTTGTTCTGGTACCTGCCTGGGAAATCTCTGCTCATTCCTCTTCCTTATATTTTGTATTCAACAATTTATTAGCTAGTCTGCACATATACTCTTTGATGAGAATTTCAGAGAAAACTTGGTAGGATAAAAATAGTCCTTTATTTTACTTGGAATGGCATTAAATTTATAGATTCACTTTTAGAGGACTAAAGTGATAAATTGAGTCGCCCCAGTGTTATTTCTCTCCATTTATTTAAAACTTTTCTTTGAAACAATAGGCTTATAAGACAGTTTTTTAAATTAAATTTTCTTCATTTATTTTAGTTTTTCTCCAAAGAGTTTCCTAGAGTAGTCTGTGATTTTTAAATTATGAATGGGAAATGTTGTCACAGGAGATTTTCTATAACCGTGTGCTTGGAAACTCTGTTGCTCTGTGGTGTTTTCTCTTGCAGGGAGCTTTTATTTGTTCTAACAGGTTTATCTCATCCTTTTAAATATTTTTAATTGTATTTACTTTTTATTTTGTTACAGTGCTATCATCTAAAACCATGTTACAGAAAATAGGTGGTACCTGGTTTCTTCTAATGTTTCACCTTTATATGAAGTTTCATATCGATTTCCGATGGCTCTTTCACAAGTTAAAGATAGTGTCAGCTCTTCAAGTGTTTCCTCTTTTTCTAAAAAATGAATGTTGAGCTTTACGCTTTAAAACTTCAGACTTTGTCGAGCGTATAAGCCAGTGCAGCTTCTGCTTGAGATAGTCGTAGATTTTATCGTCTGTGAAGTGTCAGGATTACATAAACAGATTGTCTCCTATCCCTATCTTTCTGGAATAATCCACACTTGGTTTAGTACCTGGTACATAACAGAAGCTCAGTAAATACCTGTCGCATACACGAGTGGGTGGAGGGGAAAGGATGTGGAGAAAGCCCCCATCTGTGGTTCAGGCACGAAGGGTCGGCTGCCATTGGAGGGAGGAGTGGGGACCTGAGAAGACCCCCTGGCACCCGGCCACACGCTGAAGCACAAGGCAGTGACAGCCACACTCGCAGGATGGACAGCCTGTGGTGCTCTGGGTAATGGCAGCCAAAAATAGAACCCAACTCAGCTCGCCTACCGACCAGGTGGACAAATCCCACACTAATGGCTTGACAGAAGAAGGCACAAGCCCTCTCTGGACATAAATAGTATTTACCCCAGTCTCTACCATTACTTACACACAACGTCTGGCATTCAATAAAATTTTATGAGATGACAAAAAAGGAAGGTAAGAGGAACCATTTTTCAGGTGATAAAGCAATTAATGAAAGTATCCTCAGAGATGATCAAATGTCGAAACTATCACACAAGGACTTTAAAATAACTACGAGATGTTAAAAGATCTAGTGGGAAGAGTTGAACAACATGCATCAACAGGTGAGGAATTTCAGCAGGGAAATGAAAGCTATAAAAAGATTGTCAAGTGGAAGTGATGGAAATAATCCCCCACATACACACACGTGTACCAGAGATGAAGAATTTTGGACGGGCTTATTAGCAGACAGGACAGAACTAAGGAAAGGATCAGTGACCTGGAAGACAAGTGAATAGAAATGATCCAAAAATGAAACATAAAGAGAAAAAAAGAGAGAGAAAAAGCCTGAACTAAGCATCCAAGGGCTGTGAGATGTTTCAAAATGCTCTGGCATATGTGTAATTAGGGTCCTAGGAAGAAAAGAGAGGAAATGTGCCAGGAAAACTATTTGAAGAGATAATGGCAGAGATTTTCCCCAAATTAGTGAAAGATAACAAATCACTGAGAATTCTGAGGTTCAAGAATTTCAGCGAACCCTAAGCAGGATAAACACACACACACACACACACACACATACACACATACACACACGCGAGCGCGCCTATTAGAACTAATAAATGAGGTCATTGAAGTTGCAGAATACAATACAAATATACAAAAATCAATTGAATTTCTATCTGTTATTAATGAACAATCTGAAAATGAAATTAAGAAACAATTCCATTCATAATAGCATCAAAAAGAATAAAATACTTAAGAGCAAGTTCAACGAAAGAAGTGCAAGACTTGTGAGCTAAAGCCTCTGAAACACTGCTGGGAAGATTTAAAGATGATCTAAGCAAATGGGGAGACGTTCCACGTACATGCAGTAGAAGACTCAATACTCTTACGATGGCAATTGGGCCCCAAGATAATTTGCAAATTCAATAAAGTCTCTACGAAAATTCCAGCAGGCTTTTGTGCAAAAATTGACAAGTTGACCCTAGTATGTATACAGAAATACAAAGGGCCCAGTACAGACAAAATAATTTTGAAAAAGAACCAAGTGGAAGGTCTTTCACTTCCAATCTCAAAACTGACTGTAAATTACAGTAATCAAGACAGGGTGGTACTGGCATCAGTATACACACATAGATGAATGAAATGGGCTTGGGAATCCAGAAATAAACCTTTATATTTACTGTCAATTAATTTTTGACGAAGGTGCAAAGGCAAATCAATGGGGAAAGAGTAGTCTTTTCAACAATGGTGCAGGACATCTGGATATCCACATGCAAAACAATAAATCTGGACCCCTACCTCATGCAAGTCACAAAAATTAATACAAGGTGGACCTAAATGTAAGAGCTAAAACTAAAATTGTTAGAAGAAAACACAGAAAAAAATATCTGTAGCCTTAGTCTAGGCCTGATTCCTTAGATCTGACATCAAAAACATGATCTGAAAAAGAAAACATTGACAAATTGAACTTCCTCAAAATTAAAAATTTTTTGTGCTTCAAAATCCACCATTAAGAGCATAAAAAGACAAGCCACAGATTGGCAGTAAGTATTTGCAAACCACTTAGCCGATAAAGGATTGTGTCCAAAATATAAAAAGAACTCTTACAATAACAAGACAAACAACCCAATTATAAATGGACAAAATATTTCAATAGAAATTTCACCAATTTCACAATTTTTGATAAATTTATTTAACACTATATATTTCTCAGTGGGACAGCCTAGCTGTATTGCAGTCATTCTAACAAGCACTGTTTTTATTAACATTGCTTTTAATTATTTTATATTTTCACTTATGATTCCCTCTTTAACCCAAAATTTACAGCACTATGGTATTTGCTTTCCAACCATATAGTATTTTAACTATCCCTTTTGTGACTTAATTTCTAATATCTTTGCCCTGTGGTTGGAGAATATCTGTTCTTTATGTTGATTCTTTGACTATTGGAGGCTCCAGTTATGGCTTCATATCGAGATTGCTGCCTCAACTTTCTTTAGGTCCGGATACATTTGGCATAAGTTTTCCCAGCCTTTTATTGTCAACAATTCTGAGTCTTTTACTTTCAATTTAATCCATAACCTTTGTGAACTTGAAAAGTTTCAAAACCGGTTTATTCAGGAATAGCCAAAAGAATTGCAATTCAGGACGTGCATGCTATGGCAAACCATAGGCAAGTCCAGAAAACAGAGGAGGGGGGCTGCTTTTATAGAGAAAAAGGGGGAGAGGGAGGGGCTGTTCTAAATGAAAGTCCATTGGAGGAAAGTGACAGTTCAGGGCAGCAATGGCTTCTCATTGGCTGAGCTGTGGGGCTTCTCATTGGCTGAGCTGCAGCATTTCTGATCGGCTGGGCTGTTGCCAGGTGGAGAGAGAAATCTTCCTTCAGTAGGAAAGTAGTTGTACCTCCTGTTGGAGATGCAAGTCTGTCTCTTCCTGGTTGATGTAATAGATGGTGTGTGATGGGGTGTGAGAGCTCCCCCTGCAGGCCTTCCTAACTCCAACTTAGTTAAGGTTTCATTTATTAATTTCCACACCTTCTGTCTTTTAGTTGGTAAATTTAATTCATTCACTCTTCTGATAATCCCTGCTGTACTAGGGCTTTTCTGCCACTTTAAATCATGTTTTCTATTTTCCTATATTTCCTTTTGTTTCTTATTTTTTTCACTACCACTACTGTTGGATAAATCAAGTTTCCTTCCACTGATTTAAAAATTATAAGTTCTATTTTTATTCTTATGGTAATTACACCTAAGTTTATTTACTCTGTTTCCTAAACAATATCTATATCTTCTTGTTAAGAAAACACATGCTTTTGCCTACTCTCCTATTCTTTTTCTCTGTTCACCCACTGTACATTACTATTGTGTGGAAATCTGGTTCTGAATTGCTGTGGATAGAATTTTTCTTATTTTGTTCTTGCCTTTTTAAAAAGATAGTAATAAATTTAGCAAATATTTGATCACCCTGTTTCATCATATCTTTTCAAGTATCTACTGGATATTTTTCTTTTTTTTCAATTTTTTAAAATCATTTTAATGTTTCCTCAAAAATTGTTTTCAGCATGGGATTTTGTGGGATAATTCTTCTGAGTCCTGGTTTGCCTAAGAATATTTCTATTATATTTTCATATTATCTCCACATTTAAAAGTATTTTTGGCCATGGGCCGGCCCAGTGGCTTAGCGGTTAAGTGCGTGCGCTCCGCTGCTGGCGGCCCGGGTTCAGATCCCGGGCGCGCACCGACGCACCGCTTCTCTGGCCATGCTGAGGCCGTGTCCCACATACAGCAACTAGAAGGATGTGCAGCTATGACATACAACTATCTACTGGGGCTTTGGGGAAAAATAAATAAATAAATAAAATTTAAAAAATAAAAAAATAAAAGTATTTTTGGCCAGATATAAAATTTTCTGTCAACTCTTCTTTCCTTCTGTATGTAAAAAATATCACTCCATGCCTTCTTGCTCCGTGTTGCTTCTGTGAAATGTGGTGCCAATCTGACAATGATGCTTTTGAAAGTAAGCTCTTTCTCTCTGGAATATTTTAGAATTGTCTCTTTATCATTTGTACTATAATATGCATATGGTGGGGAGTGTTTTTCTTCTCAAACTCTTTTAATATAAGCTTTTAAAAAGTTTTTCTTTAATTCTGGGAACAATTTTCTCAATTATTTCTGCAAATAAATATTTCTTTTCCTCCAGAGTCATTTTCTCTCCATCTCAAATTCATTATTTACGTGTTGGCTCTTTTGCTTTTATCGTCCATATCGCTTAGTTTTCCTCTTATATTTTTACCCCTCAGCCCTTTCCTGCTTATTTTTGGAAAAGTCCCTCCATGTGATCATCCACCCCGTGTGTTTATTTGGCAGCTGCAGTACCCGAATGTTCACCCAAGAGGCACCAGATGCAACACCCCCAGGAAACACTGAAGAAGAACCAACAGACTAAGATGGGAGAAAATAACAGGGAGAAGACGGGCCTCTGGGTTTAAAGAAAGACTTTATTTAGAGATGCTTTGCCATTTGGTTTTAAACACAAGAGTGGGGCAAATTGGTAGAAGAAGGAGAAAGGGGGAAACTGCTGGACACGGCAGGTAGAGTGGCTTCCAGCTTCACAGGCACAGGAGTCTGAGGTCAGCATCTCAGATCTTGTGCTGGCAACAAACGGGGACACAGCAGCTCGACTGGGAGCAGCCACAGGAGCCACAGCCCCCACAGCAGGAGCCACAGCCCCACAGCTGGAGCCACAGCCTCCGGAACAGCCACAGCAGCCCATGGTCCTGGTGGAGCAGGTCAGAGGAGCAGGTGGAGAGGGGAGGTGTTCAGGTGTGGGGCCTCCTGGGCCAGGAGCCCTTATATCCCCGCCAGGGTCAGTGTGACGCTGGACACACGGTCACTCCCTTGTGGGTGTTTATGCTATCACCCAGAGAAATTCGTTTGTTTATTTAAATCTTAAAATAATGACATAACTCACTATAATTAGGTCACACTTTACACATTTACCTTTTTACATTTTACTAAAAGTGAACCCGGGGAGTAACATGGTCCGTGTCACCTCCATTTTATGGCAGAGGACACAGGCCTTGGGGACCCTCTGGTTTGCGGAGCTCAGCCCTGGCTTCCTCAGAGCTCTCGCTCCATGGCCTCTGCCCCTGCCTGGCCCCCAGCCATGAAGCGGCGACTCTGTAGACAAGGGACGCCGGGTGGTGGGAAGGCGGCTCTGCATCTGAGGCCGGAAGCACCTGCGTGGGGGGAATCGCACGGCTCCGTTCTGCGCCTGTGGCAGGAGGGCGGCGAGGGCGGGGATCAGCTCTCAGGCTTGTGGGCCACAGGCTGGAGCCTGCGGCGGAACCCTAGTCCTGGGGACCTGGATCTTCAGTCCTGCCTGCAGGGCCTCCGGGCTCGGGAGGATGTGAGAAGCGGAACGAGGCTGGGATTGGACAAAGCAGTCCTGTGCTCGTTGGTACCAAACTAGCCTCGGGGCAGCACCAGCCTCTCTTAGGGGCCCCAGCATGGCAGATACCTGGTACGAAGGGTCGGCCGGCCCCCATGGGGCTGGCGGGGCAAGGACCTGATGCCCTTCCCCATACAGAGCCGGCTGCCTGTCATGCTGGAGCCAAGCCCTCCCTATTGAACCTCTAGAAGCAGAGGAGGCTTCAGCACACAGCCGATGAATAAATGAGTAATCCATCGTGTCGTATATTGGAAACTGGTGTCTGAGTCATCATTTTATAATGATCTGCATAATTGTCTCCTGAAACTCTCACCGGGACACATAAATCAAGGAATCAGTTCCCTGCAGGGCTGTGAGGTCGGAACCATGGTCCAAGGAGGCTGAGACTTCAGAAAAAAGGGCTCTGCCCACACATGCTGGGCGTCAGCAGACGCTCCACACCGGCCTCTGCTCCGTCTCCCCGGCATTTGAAGCCTGGGAGTTGCATCGAATTAATTAGCCTCAAATTGCCTAATAGCGTGCACTGACTGCGCAGCAGGCCTTGGCTGGCTTTCGACCTTCTCCCGCAGAGAAGCTGCAGACACCCCCACGGGCCAGCGCCAGCCCAGCATCTCTTCATGGGTGTCCACCGCTGGTGGCTTCCATGGGGAGCCGCTTCGCGTCCCCAGCTGCTCATTTGAGGAGTGACCAGATGAAGACCTGCGTTGCCCCAAGGAGGCATCACCAGCAGAGGCGCCTGGAGCCCGCTCTGGCCACGGGGAGACACTCGAGGGCGTGCTGGCGGCTCATCAGGGACCCGGGGCCGGTGCAGTGGGAGCCTGGTTGACTCCGTGCCTAAGTATTGTTGAACCTCTTTGGGGAAAAAACCTGGAAAACCCAGCAGCTCAACTGGGAAAAAACAAGTGGTTTTCTGCCTCCTGAGCGGTGGTGGTCTGAATCGACTTGGGAGAAGACTGTGTCTCGCTGGGAGAATCAGCTCACGGAGCCTGCAGTCACACAGCCAGGGAGGACATGTCCACACTTCTCCTGGATCCAGATGTTCCAGAACAAGAAAGTCGTGTTTGGTCCGGTAATGCCAACTTCTCTGTGCGCGCGCGCTCCCCCTGCCCTCGCCTCCATCCCGAATCAACTCGCGGTGTGCTGGGGACAGGACGCGCAGGGGTCCATGCCCAAAGCCTTTGGGGCTGGGTGTCAAGAACACTGCTCCTCCCTCCCGACTGAGATCTTTCGCTTAGTCCTCACTTCCTCCCTGAGGATCGGCCTCGTCCCGGGATGACTGATGTGGAGAAGTCCTCCGCGGGGCCATTATCCCAGAACGTGAGGGGCACTTGAGGGCCTCTGTGCCTTCAGGGTCACGTAACACCATGTATGGGCAGCAGCAGCCCCATCGGCCCATTGCGGTCTCTCCTCTGGGGTCTGGGTAGGGCTGAGCCGGTCCTGCCGTGTGCTCTGTTGTCATTCCTCGTCACACGTGATTGGAGAAAGCCAAAAAAACTGGTGACTCTCTACCAGTCTAATCGATAAAGAGAAAAAGAGAGACAGTATCAGGAATGAGAGATGACAGCACCACAGATCCTATAGATATTCAAAAGGATAGAAAGTGAATGTTAGGAACAACTTTGTGTCAATAAATTTGACAAGGTAGGTGTCATGGACAAATTTCTTGAAAGACACAAACTATCAGAACTCCCTACAGAAGAGATGGATAAACTGAATAGCCTGATATCTGTTAAGGAAATTAAATTTGTAGTTAAAAATCTTCTGACAAAGAAGACTATAGGCCACAGTGCTTCACTGGTGAATTCCACCAAGCATTTAACAAAGAAAGAAGGTAGCCTCTGTACAATCTCTTCCGGGAAATTCAAGGGCAGAGAGCATTTCCCCACTCATTCTATGAGGGCGGGAGTACCCCAATACCAAAACCAGACAAAGAAAACCACAGACCATTATCCCTCATAAATACAGATGCAAAAAATTTATCAGATTGGATCCAATAAGTATTGTCAAGGATTTAAAGACATTGAAACCCTCATATATTGTTGTGGGGAATATGAAATGATGCAACCACTTTGGAAAACAGTTTGGCAGTTCCCCAAAATGTTAAACAGAAGTTTATCACATAACCCAGCAATTCCACTCTTAGTAGACATCCGAGAGAAATGAAAACACATGTCCACACAGAAGCTTGTATACAAGTGTTTATAGCGGCATTATTCGTAACAAAAAAAAGGGGAAACAACCCAAATGTCCATCCGCTGACAAATGCATTAGCAAAATGTGGTCCATCCACACAATGGAATATTACTCAGCAATAAAAAAGAATGAAGCACTGACACATGCTACCACATGGCTAAACCTTGAAAACATCACGAGAAGGGAACGAACGAATCCAGGCACTAAAGACCGCATGGTGTAAGATTCTATTTATATTGAGCATCCAGAAGAGGCAAATCCGTGCAGACAGAAATCAAATTAGTGGTTGCCTAGGCCAGTGGAGTAGTTGGTGGGAGGAACAGGGAGTGACACTAATGGGTGTGGAGTGTCTTGTTGAGGAGATGGAAATGTTCTAAAGTTACCCTGTGACGATGGTTAGATCATGGTGATACTGTACGTCTCTGTGAATATACTGAAAACCACTGAATTGTACATGTTCAGTGGGGGAATTGTGTGATATGTGAATTGTATCTCAATAAAGCTGTTAAAAATCAATTGTATTTCTATATTCTAGCAATAAATAATGGAAAAATTGGAAAAAATGTAAAATTATATAAAAATATGAAATCTTTGGAATAAATCAGACAAAAGGGGTGCAAGACTTCTACAGTAAGAAGCACAAAATGTTGCTGAGAGAAAGTAAAAGTGAATCATATAAATTAGGACACATATCTTGCTAACAGGTCAAAATCTCGATGTTGATAAGATGACAATTCCTCCTAAACTGATCTATAGATTCAATGCAATTGCAACCAAAATCCCAGAGCTCTTTTTCTTAATAGAAATTGCCATGGTGGTTATAGAGTTCGTATGGAAATGCAAAGGGCCTAGAAAAAGCAAAAGAACTTTGAAAAGAAGAAAAGAGTGGAAGGCCCAACATATGCAATTTGTAGATTCACTGCAAAGCAACAGTAATCCAGACAGTGTGGTATTGACGTAAAGACTGAAAAATACTTCAGCAGAACAGAATACTGAGTCCAGAAGTAGACCCACACACTTGTGGACAACTGATTTTCAGGAACGGTATAAAGTTAGTCCAATGGAGAAAGGATAATATTTTTAATACTGGATAGCCAATGGCCATACGTCAAAAAATGAAATTCAATTCGTGCTTCGCACCATGTACAGAAATTAAATTAAAATGTGTCGTTGGTCTAAATGTCCAGCATGAAAGTGTAAAGCCTCTAGAAGAAAATATAGGAGAAAACCTTTGTGAACTGGATTAGCCAAAGACTTGTTACATGCAACACCAAAAGCATCATTCGTAAAGGAGCAAATTGATGAATTAGACTTTGTCAGAATTGAACACCGCAGCTTCCGTTCTTCAAAAGTCACAATTCAGAGAAGGACAAAACGAGTACAGATCGGGAGAAGATGTTTGCAAATCACACGTCTGATAGAGGACTTGTATCCAGGACGTATAAATACCTCTCAACTCTCAACCATAAGAAAACAAACAACCCAATTTAAAAACGGGCAACAAATGAACAGTCACCTCACTGAAATATGCAGACCGAAGATAAGCACTCGAGAAAATGCTCGACGTGACTAGTCACCAGAGAATGGGAATCAAAACCACAGTGAGATGGCATCACACATCGCTTAGAACGCTGTGAATAAAAAGACCGGCTATGACAAAGGCTGGCGCATATGTGGAAAAACCGGAACTCTCCTATGCAGCTGATGGGAATCCAAGATGCTTTGATCACTTTGGAGAACAGATGGGTGGTTTCTTAAACGGTTCAACACACCCGTTCCGTCTGATCCAGACACTCCTAGGTATTTATCTACGAGAAATGAAAGCATACGACCACATGAAGACCCACACACACATGTTCACGCGGCTCCATTTGTAACAGCCCCAAACTGGAAACAGCCCAGACGTCCACCAGCAGGTGGAAGGATGAGCAGACAGAGCTCGCTCTGTGCGGTGGGATCCGACTCAGCAACAAAGAGGGATGAAGTCTCAATACAGCAACACCATGGATGGTCTCAGGATGATTGTGCTGAGCAAAAAGCCAGACCAAAATGAGTACGTATTCTAGGGTCCCACCTCTCCGACAAATTCAGATTAATACACAGTGACGGAAGGATCCATGGCTGTGGGTCGAGGTGGGTCAGGCGGTGGAAGGAGGGAGGAATTACAGCAGCCTGGGGCACTTTGGGGGCCACAGATGTATTCACTATCCTGACCGTGGTGACAGCCTCATGGGCGAATACAGGTCAACATTCAACAGATTATACACTTTATTTATTTTTTTTTTAAAGATTTTATTTTTTCCCCCCAAAGCCCCAGTAGATTGTTGTACGTCATAGCTGCACGTCCTTCTAGTTGCTGTATGTGGGACGCGGCCTCAGCATGGCCGGAGAAGCGGTGCGTCCGTGCATGCCTGGGATCCAAACCCAGGCCGCCAGCAGCGGAGCGCACACACTTAACCACTAAGCCACGGGGCCGGCCCAGATTATACACTTTAAATGTGTGCAGTTTATTGTACCCAATTATACTTCAGTATAGCTTTTTATAATTCATACAAATTTTATTGCGTTAAAATTCACATAACATAACATTTATGTCTTATTTTTTTATGTTATGTTAACTATCTTAAGCTGCTGTTTCTCTCTTTTTTTTTTGGCGAGGAAGATACGCCCTGAGCTCACATCTGTGCCCCTCTTCCTCTATTTCATACGTGGGACGCCGCCACCACGTGGCTTGATGAGTGGTGCGTAGGTCCACGCCTGGGATCCGAACCCGTGAACCCTGGGCAGAAGAGGAGTGCACAAACCTAACTGCTGCCCCACCTGGCCAGCCCCCCACCTTAACCATTTTTAAGTGCACAGCTCAGTGTAATAAGCACATTTGCAGTGTTGTGCAGCCATCACCACCCCTGCCCATAACTCTTTCCATCTTGTACATTTTAATAATTCTCATGCTCTCTCTTCTTCCCGCATCTCCCCAGCCCAGAAGGGAGGCTGTTCTTTTCAGTCTTCAAAGCTACGTTCTCCTCTTTTCCTAAGCTGTACTCAGGCCTGTCTACCCTGGAGTACAAAAATCTATGATTTAAGTCTCCCAGTTTGGTTCTGATGTTCATTGAGGTTTTTTTTTTCCTCTCTCTGTCTCTCTCTTTCACCAAGCCTGACTTTCAAGCCAAACGTCTTGTTGAACAATCCTATTTTGAATATCACAAGACGAATGTTAACTCTTATGGTGGTTCATTTTATGTGTCAGTGTGGAGGGTGTTTGAGGAGGAGACGAACATTTAAATTGGTGGACTGAGTAAAGCAGATGGCCCGCCATGATGTGGGTGGGCCTCACCCAATCAGTTGAAGGCGTGAATAGAACGAACAGGCGGGCCTCCCGGAGCAGGAGGGAATTCTCCAACATATGCCTTTGGACGTCATCTGCACCATTCAGCTCTCCTGGGTCTCCAGCCTGCTGGCCCACACTGCAGATTTTGGATTTACCAGCCTCCAAAGTCACATGAGCCAATTCCTTACCATAAATCTCTTCATATACATAGATATATTCATATTCACGTGCAGCTGTGTATGTGTTGGTTCTGTCTCTCTGGAAAACCCTGACTAACACAACAACCAAGGAAGGCAGGACTTGAGGGAAGTCCTTGAGGGATGTCCATGATCCCCAGGAAGAGAGAACCACAGAGAAGTGACAATCAGCGTGTGACTTTCCCTGGGGGCGTTTCTGACTCCTAAACTGCGCATGTGCACAGTGGGAAACAAGGCAGGAAACAGCTTCTTGGAGGCCAGACTGCCAGGCAAAGGCGTCAGCAGCCTCACGGTGTTGGGGAGAAACAACTGGGGTGCGAGGCAGCTGATGAGGGGCCCCCAGGCTGTTGGCTGAGGCCGGGAGGGGCCCCCTCAGAATGAGGACAAACGAGAGAGTCGCCTCGACTGAGTCGCCGTGACCTCCTTGTGCCTTTCCTGCTGCCAAAAGAGTGTTTTTGGCTCGGAAGGAGGATGACATCACCGAGCTTCTTCACCGATGTTCAGACACGGCTGATGCAATCAAGCCCTCCGGGCCCTGGCTCTGCCCCTCCGCGTGTGTGACCTTGGCAAGTTGCTTCCTTCCCTGAGCCTCGGTTTCCTCAGACATGGCCTGGGAAGAGATGACACTGCTGGCCTTACACTTGTCGTGAAGAGTGCCTGGCACCCAGGCGCCAGATAAATTATCACTTTCCATGCACCCTTCCCTTCCTTTCTCCCTCCTCCCTTTCTTCCCCAAACTAAGCATCAAGGCCAACGGTGAGGCCGTCTCCCAAGCACGGCGTGTCAAGGGTCTGCTCAGGGCAAGCACGGGTTCAACGGGGACAGGACGAATTAGCAGGCAGCCCCGGCATGGTGCTGCAGCATCCGGTCACGTAATGACAAGGCCCCCAGGGGAGGCTGTGCCTTGTTACTGTGGCTCCACGTCCGGGGCTACGGCCCCCAATCTCCTGTGAGTTAACAATCCATGCTTAACGGAGGGCAACGGGCTGCTGCCTTATCAGGAAAAGCAGCCAGGCCATCTGTCCTCCTAAAATTACTGTTCTACCACCAAACTATAAAAATTGCTATTTTAGCATCTCAGTGCTGGAGGTCCCTAGGAAATAATTCTCCCAAGGGCAGCATGGAAAGTGTGCTGTGCTGTGCGTGGGATAATCCAACGCACTGACTCACCCGGCAAAGCCCAGCTCAAAGCCCTTGCTCTCTGCCACCTTCCCGACGTCCTCCTCATGCCCTGGAGGATGTGAATTAATTCTCCCTGACTCTTTAATAAAGAGTTTTTATGATGTTTGGCTGCTGTGTTAAGCCACATCCCTCCCTTCTCCCTTCGCGCCCCACATCTGGGCACGCTGGTAAGGGTGTGGCCTGCTTCCTTCTTTGGTGCTAGTGAGAAATTCAAACCCCATGACCTCCTGCCCAGGCAAGGGAGTCCCACTCCTTAATAAATGCCCCACGCCAGTCCCTTTCCCGGAGCCAGCCTGCTTTCCCCAGAAAGCCGTATTGTGTAAGTGACGAACCTTTTCACACTTTTTTGGGGTGTGTGTGCCATCACCAGTTTTGACATTAGAACCAAATTTTGGGTGGGAGTTCATTCTCTTTCTTCAGAGTGACCACAACACACCCCCTTTCTGGCCCAGCCACACTCTCACACAGAAACCAGGCCATCAATCCCGTTGCAGACTTGTTTGCGCGTATAGACCTGTGTGTGCAGTCTTGTGCATGCAATAATCATTGCATGAAACCAGCAATTATGCTCTCAAAAGCAAAGCAGACATGTGACATGTGCCCGCTGGTTTATAATCACGTCATCTGGGAGATGGGACCTGATGCTCAGAGAGGTTCAGAAGCGTGTTCAGGGCTAGTCCTCCGGTTGGGCTGGGGCGGTAGACCCACCTGCGCATCCAGTCCACGTCCAGGCTCGTAGTCGTGGCGCCACGTGACGTGACTTCTGCATCTTTACAGGTTGATCAGGACACCTTGAAGACGGGCACCGAGTCTCCGTCAGCGTGGTTTCCCCACCCAGTAACTCATCGTCAGCTCGTGTTCTAGAAAGACGCAGATGTATCAGCTAGAGTTTCTGGAAACCCAAGGATCTTTAGGTGGTACTCGAGCACTTTGGTTGGAGCGAACACTTCCTAAAGGCGCCTTCAGCTCCATTCAGAGGCAGACGGCAGATGCTAGAGACGGGGACCAGAGGCTGACACCCACTCTGCGGTGGACCTGAGGACACTTCTGTGCAAGGGCTTAGCTCAGGGCCCAGCAAATCTTTTCTGCCAAGAGCCAGATAACAAATACTGTAGGCTTTTCCTGCCACCCAGTCTCAGCTGCAGCAGATGAGCTCTGCGTCGTCGGGAGAAAGCCCCAGACGGTCTGGGAAAGGATGGGCTGACTGTGCGCCAGCAAACTGGTATTTATGGGCACTGACGTTTGAACTTCATGAATTTTCATGCATCACAAACTACTATTCCTCTTTTGATTTTTAATTAAACACAAAAGTATAAAAACGATTCTTAGCTGGTGGGCTCCATAGAAGCGGGGGTGAGCGGGACGCGGTCTCAAACCCAGCCCTGGACCTCAGGGTCAGGCCCGCTGTAGGGAGTGACACCTTCCCTACAGACAGTCTGCAGGACGAGCGAGAGCTACTGAGCCTGAGAGGATGTCAAGGATCCAGAGCTCCTCAGCACAGAGACGGGAGGGGAAAATCTGACGTGAGCAAACACTGGGCTTAACAACCTCCACACCTTAGAGACATGAGGCCAGGCTGGTGCCAACAGGACCAGAGGCTGAGCTGGGCGAGGTGGGGGTGGGGAGGAAGCTCTCCAGGCCAGAAAGTGGGGCAAGGCCAAGCTGAGCGGACAAGAAGCCCCCTTCCACCACATACGGGTGGAGGTCCACGCAGGAGTGAAGGACCAGGGTGGGGGACCCAACCAGCTGGCAGGGAGGCTGAAGTCACCACTGACATCTGCTCTCAAGGCCACTGTCCTTGGTGCTGCCCACACAGCTGGACGCAATCTCGGGGCCTCCCGTCCCCAAACCCACTGTCAGAAGCCAGGCTCAGCTCGGCCCTTCCCCGCCACCCTGCAGAAGCCCAGGCCCCTCGGAGCCAGGCCACGGTCCATCAGCTCCCAGAGGAGCTCCGGGGAGCAGCCCCTCGCCTCCGCCCTTCCCGGGGCCTTGTCCCCAGCAGATTCCTGGCGACAAAGATAAGCTCCGGGCTCAGCCCGAGGTGGGCGGAAATCAGAATTCCTTCCTTAATTGGTGTTTTCCAGTTGAGAGAGCATTCTATGCTTTGTTCACTTGTGTCATTTAATTACCAAATGTTTTCATTTTTGAGAAGACCTAAAATTGCAGAGATCTTGGGGATTTAGTGGAGGAATGCAAGACCAATTTTGCCTAATTACAAAATGTCTCGGCGGTCCCTCTGACGCGTCCCAGAGTAGGCGATGCAGACCCCTGGGCCTCCCCGGAGGTGGGGGCCCGGCTCCGACACAGATGTCTACCTGACGTGCGGGGCCAGGGTCTGGTTTACGTTGAGAAATCAGACTGTTTACAGGACCGCATCTGTCTCCCCTCCTTCTCCTTCGTTTGGCTCTAATGCTCTGCAGGTCTCTCTCAGGTCCCTGTGGGATCGTCTGCCACATCATGCGAGTCACACCATCCTGGGATGGCCCCACCTGGGGGACGCATCAGCTCGTGGCCTGGCCACCCGGTGGTCAGCCTGAGTCTAGGCTGGCAGTGCAGATGCGGGGGAGGAGGTCTGGGGGCCCCTGCGTATGGACAAATGGCCTTCAGCCTGGGGAAGAGCTCCTTAGGTGGAGGGCAGGGGCCTTCTCCATCCCCCAAATGGTTGCAGACCCAGAGAACAGGAGCCGGAACCTTCTGGAGTGTTCTGGAAGCAGAGGCTGAGAGTGGGCACTGGGATATGTGATTGTCCACAGACGCTGAGAAGCCCCACTTCACAGGGGACCGAGTGCCCAGACTCCAGCTGTCACAGGACCCGCGGAGGGGGCAGTAGCAGCACAAGTGAGGGGGGGTGGTCACAGACAGGGGCTGGAGTGTCAAAGCCACAGCAGGGACGACAGGGCTCCTGGTACCCCTGTACCAGGGGTCTGGGCCCGGATCCCTCCCCTCTCCACCTGCTCCTCTGACCTGCTCCACCCCCACCACCAGAACCATGGGCTGCTGTGGCTGTTCCGGGGGCTGTGGCTCCTGCTGTGTGGGCTGCGGCTCCTGCTGTGTGGGCTGCGGCTCCTGCTGTGGGGGCTGTGGCTCCTGCTGTGGGGGCCGTGGCTCCTGCTGTGGGGGCTGTGGCTCCTGCTGTGGGGGCTGTGGCTGCGGCTGTGGGGGCTGTGGCTCCGGCTGTGGGGGCCGTGGCTCCTGCTGTGGGGGCCGTGGCTGCGGCTGTGGGGGCCAGGCTGCGGCTGTGGGGGCTGTGGCTCCTGCTGTGGGGGCCGTAGCCGCGGCTGTGGGGGCCGTGGCTCCTGCTGTGGGGGCGGTGGCGCCTGCTGTGGGGGGTGTGGGGGCTGTGGGGGCTGTGGGGGCTGTGGCTCCTGCTGTGGGGGCCGTGGCTGCGGCTGTGGGAGCTGTGGCTCCTGCTGTGGGGGCTGTGGCTGCGGCTGTGGGGGCTGTGGGGGCTGTGGGGGCTGTGGGGGCTGTGGCTCCTGCTGTGGGGGCTGTGGGGGCCGTGGCTCCTGCTGTGGCGGCCGTAGCTGCGGCTGTGGGGGCCGTGGCTCCTGCTGTGGGGGCTGTGGCTCCTGCTGTGGGGGCTGTGGCTGCGGCTGTGGGGGCTGTGGCTCCTGCTGTGGGGGCCGTGGCTGCGGCTGTGGGGGCTGTGGCTACGGCTCTGGGGGCCGTGGCTGCAGCTGTTACCTCCAGTCCGGCCACCCCTGCCCGCCCAGTCTCCCTGCATGGCCCCTACTCCTCCGCTTGGCCCTCCCAAGCCAGGATGCCCAGCACGACCTCCTTGGGTCTCCGTGTCTGATTCTCGGCCACGCGCAGGCGCCTCATGCACGCGGCGATGGTGACAGCTCTGCTGCAGACCCACAGCTCCTCCTGAACACCAGCCTTGCGCCAGATGTTGCTGGACGGTCGTCACCGCCCTCCCCACAGAGCTTGTCTGAGCCTGAGTCCCCCCGCGTGATCTGTTTGGTGAATGGCGTCCGTCCCCACAAGAGCATCCTGGTTAGAGACCCCGTGGGCATCTGGGTGCCGTCCTCTCTCAGGCCCCCAGGCCCCAGCTCAGAGCAGCGCATCAGGCAGGCCCGTGTCGTCCACGTCTCTCACATTGGCACCCACACCCCCACCTCTAATGCCACCTCTCACCCCTCTTCCGGGGCCATCCCAGCCCCCACTGCACCTGTGCTGGGTCCACAACTCTCCCCTCACCCTGAACCCCGAGATGCAATTCAATCCTCTGTGCCCTCATTGCATCTCCTCACTAGCCCCCGCTGCTTCCAGGGAACAGCAGCTCCTCAGCCCAGCAGGTGACGGCGGACGTGACGTGGCTCCTGAATCTATCCTTCCAGCCCAGAAGGAGCCCTCGGGGCCCTCGCACCACCCACTGCACCTCACTGCCTTCTCCCGGGGGATCCAGGGCCGGAGACGGCGAGGCTGCGCTGTCCTTCCCCTTCCTTATGAACAGGAGCCAGGAGCCCGGCCCTGGTCAACGTGTGCTTCCCTGAGCGCTCACACCAGCTCTGGCCACACGGCCGTGTGCTGGCCCCGGAGAAAGGGTCGGTAACTTTTGTCAAACATGCCAGCACGAAGGCACTTCCTCTCCTCTGGTCCTTATTTTTCTATTTTTTTATTGTGGTAAAAATATATATATAACAAAACATTTGCCAATCTAGTCATTTTTAGGTGTACAGTTCGGTGGTGTGAAGCACAATCACATTGTTGTGCAACCATCTCCACCATCCATCTCCAGAACTTTCCATCTTCCCAAACTGAAACTCTGTCCCCACTCAACGCTGACTCCCCATCCCCACCCCCAGCCTCTGGCCCCCGCCTTCCTACTTTCTGCCTCTATGAATTTGATGACATATGAGTGGAATCACACAGGATTTGTCCTTTTGTGTCCGGCTTATCTCAGCAACTTGTCCTCAAGGTGCATCCATGTGGTCCAGGTGTCTAGATTTCTTTCCTTTTTATGGCTGCATAACATTCCGTTGTATGGATAGTGTACATCTTTCATATCCATTCGTCTATTGATAGAGACCTGGGTTGTTTCCCTCATTCATCTCTTGTGAGTCAGGCTGCTATCAATGTGGATGCACAAGTATCTGTTCAAGTCCCTGCTTTCACTTCTCTGGGGAGATACCTAGGAGTGGGGCTGCTGGGTCGTATGGAAATTCAATGTTTAACTCTCTTTCTTAAAAGGAACACACTCAGCTTCTTAGAGCACTCCTTTGTCTTTTCCTCTGTGCTCCTATCTGCTTTCTAGAAGGCCGATGAAATGGTAGGTGCTCCAGCAGCCATGTTAAACCATAGTGGACGGATTCCTCATGCTAGGACGGCAGAGCAGAAAGACAGGAGGAGCTGGGACACCTGATTATAATTGGTGCCTCTTCACAGCGAGCCTCAGTGGACTCTACATCTAGACTCTTTAAAATGTGATTGAGAATTAAAATCCTGCTTTGTTTAAGCCATTGTTACTGGGGGTTTTCTGTCATGTACTGCCTCTTTCTAAATAATTACTAGATTTTGAAAACCTTAGAATAGTACTTTTCCATTGTAGAATAAAATGAGACATAAATTAAAGTTGACCATAATCTCACCACCTGAGGTGCCCATGGTTAGTACGTTCTTGATAGCCCTCCAGTTTTTCCTACAGACCCTGACTTCTTGTAAAATTGTGTGATTATGCAAGTAGAGTGGTGTATTTGTGTATTTCTCATGACATTAATCCTTTTTACATCCAGGATTTTAATGGCTTAAAAACATTCCAAATGAGGCTGTACCTTTTCCATGACAATGCTAGAAATCTCTAACCAGCACCACTGTTGTAAATCACGCTGCTAGTGCTTCTGTAGGTAGACTCGCGGCAGGGAGATTGCTGTTTCCAGGCCCAGGAGTAGGTGAAGGCTCGGGGCGCATTTGCCAGACGCTCCCAGGAATGTCCCCGCATCCTCCGTGGCAGCGTGGCTCGGCAGTCTGCAGCCGGGCACTGAGTGTGGTAACATCTCCGTGCAGCGCCACCCTGACAGATGAAGGGCGCCTCATCTGTGCTTCTTCCTTTTTAGCTATTGGGCTGAATATTTTTCCTCCATGTGGTTAACATTTTATTTTGTCCATTTTATTTGAGTTTTGGTGTTTTGTTAAATTTTTCAGTCCTCTAGATGTGAATGGTAACAACCTTTGTCATTATATTGAACAGGTCTTTTACCACGCTTTGAATTCATTTGTCTATTAATTTAATTTGGGTTATTTAAAAATACCTGTATTTGTTTTTCTTAATGACAAAGGGAGACATGCCCAGGACCACAAAGGCAAACAGCTTCAGTGTGTAAAGTAGGAAGTGGAAGGTCAGGGTCTTTTCTCACCTGAAGTGTGGATTGATTGTGGCCGACACACACTTACTCGTCGCTGATGCTGAGGGAAAGACAGGGCCATGCATATTGATGTCGCTGCTTAGTGATGTAATTACCCCCTTCCCTGCTTGTCATGGCTGAGATAGAGACCACTGCAGCGTTACAGAAAACAAACTCGCTCACGGAGCCTTTCATTTGAGCTGAGATAGACTGGCGTGTAAGAGAACAAGGATGTGCCTGGCCTGTCACCCACGGCTATTGTGATGCCCGGGTGTTTGTGCCAAGAACGACAGGCTTTACCCCACATGAAGGTTTTAAGAAGAAAATTAATCTTCAGGATGGTGAGACGGGTGGGATCTTAGATTCTGTAGGAGAAGACAGCCACAGACTAGGTTGGAAGCCCGCTCATTCCCTTCTCCCAGGGCCCCACCCAGCCTCGCACTAGAGCGGTGGTGACGCCAGGCCAGTGCCCACACCTGCCACCTGCAGGTCAGCAGTGTCCTCGCAAACCTTCGGCCTTCAGCGAAGGCCTGAGACCCGCACGTTGACAACTCGGGATCTTCCTACTCAGCTTGTTCTGTGTTCTGGTTCCGCAGCCTTGTTAGTGTGGCGGAGGCCGTCAGCGTGGGCCCCAAGCTTCCACACGTGTGCTTGGACTGCACACCCCCATCCCCCGGCGCTGAGCCCTTTCTGTAGGTGCTCACAGGCAACTGAGTGGGTGAAGGCCACCAGAGGGTGAGCACCCTGCAGCTGTGGCTCCATGGGGGGGGGCGGAGATTGCTGGCTGCTCACTGCACACCTGCTGCTCGTGGCAGGGCTCACCACTTGCAACAATGTTTCCTGTTTGCTACAATGTTTCCTGTTTTCTACAAGGTTGCTGTTTGCTACACTGTTTGCTGTTTGCTACAATGTTGCTGGCTGTGCACGTGCCATCTGGGCCCATTGTCCTTGTGTCCCCCCATCTCTTGCTGTGTGACTTGGGAGCAAAGGAAACTGATGCCAATGTACTGATGACCATACGCTTGCTATGCCGGGAGTTACAATATCCTTTGTCCCTGTCCCACAATGGGATGGAGTCCTGGCTTGGAGCAATGTCCTTTTGAGGGAAGCAGCAGCCGCCTGGTTACACTTGCCACCAGAGGAGGCAGCGTGGTGAGCATCCAGTGTGGCTGCTGGGGCTCTGGGGCAGGCTGTGGCTCCTGCAGGGGATCCCAGGTCTGAGACAACTGGGGCTCCAGTTCGGCTCCTGCAGATCAGCCTGTGGGGCTCGGGAAGGTGGGCGCCCCTCCTCGTCCTCGGCTCTAAGCTCGTCCATGGGGTTCTCCCGCAGTCCTCAGCAGCCCAGCAGCTGCTCAGAGGTGTAGGCCCTGCAGCACTGGCTGCTCAGAGCCCTGGATGCCACATCCTAATGGACTCTCCCCCCAGCATCTGCCCCCAGGCTTCACAGAGGCCAGCTCCGACCAGTCTATGAACCGGCCCCCAACGCCTCTGCGGATCCCAGGGCCCGTGTTCGCTGCCGGAACACATCCTCCCAAGTCCGCCTCTGATCATGGCCCATTTCCAAAATCCCCCTGAGGTGCTCCCCAAACTACTAAGGGAGTGGGGCATTTGGGGGGGGGCGGGTCAGGGCTCTTTCTCTGTACCTGTAACTTGTCTGTTGATTAGACAGGGATGGATTTAAGGATTAATTCCTATAATAAAACATAGATGAAAGGAACAAGCAAATGATCAACTTCCAATTTCCAGGACAAAGTCAGCTCGTTGGCCTATTCCCGTGGGCCTTAGTCCTGCCGTCTAACACGGCCCCGCTACGCACACCGTGTGCCGGGGCCAGCCCCACACTCTCCTCGTGTTCTGCGGCCCCTCGCTGGCACAGAGCCTCTGTTCTCTCTGTGTCTCTCAGGCTGCACACAGCTGGTGCCCCACAGATGGTTGGTGCAAGGAGGGGATGACTAGCAGAGGGACGCAGAGTGGAGGAGACCATCTCTGCTGCCAAGGCCAGGGCCGGAGGTGTCTGCCCTGAACACCTGAGCGACGCCGCCGCCCGGGGCCCTGAGCCCGAGGGCCTGTTTCACTGCTGGAGTCTGGGGCCCCTGAAGCCTCTGCAACCAGTGTGCACACTGGGCCCCAGGGGTTGGGGTGGGGCCTGGGAAGGGGACGCCTGAGGAGGTGGGAGCCAGAGTTCTCGACCTCCCAGGCTCCCAGCTAGCTCCGCTCCTGGGAGAGGCTCTGCAGCCAGACTGGGAACACCAAGGCAGGGTACCCCAGGCCACACCAGGTGGTGGTCATGCTGCTTGAGTGGACTGGTGGTTTGCTATGAACTGAGTGGTGTCCCCCAAATTGATATGTTGAAGCCCTAATCACCCAAGTAACAGCATTTGGATGTGGGGCCTTTAGAGTTAATGAGGGTTAGATGAGGTCATGAGGGTGGGACCCCCCCGGACGGGATTCACGTCCTCATAGAAAAGGAGGAGACCAGAGCTCACTCTCTCTCCTCCATGTGAGGACACGGCGAGAAGGTGGCTGTCTGCAAACCAAGAAGAGAGCCCACCATGCCGCCTCCCTGATCTTGGGCTTCCAGCCCCCGGGACTGTGAGGAATAAATGTCTGTGATGTTTTGTTACAGCAGCCCGAGCTGAGCAACACAGGCTTCTGCTGGTTTACTTCTGCCTCCAGCTGGGATGCTCCAAGCGAGCGCTCAGGGATGATGTAGTTGGAACCCCGGCCCAGATCGAGGGCAGCAGAGGGAGCCTGGTGGGGAGACAGGCCACAGAAGCAACGGCGTGACGCTGTGACCCTCCCATGGGAGCCGCAGAGGACCAGCGGGCAGCAGGCGTTTGCTTTCACGATGGTGAATTCTCACAGCGATATTTCATCCATCAGAAACCAAGGCCTAGGGGCTCAGGCAGCCTCATCAGCTCACCCAGTTGGGAAATACACCCTTCTCAACCCCCGGGTGCTTCCAGAACCTTCCAAGGGGACCAAGTCAATGGTCATTAAACAGCAGAAAGAATCAAGTCTGCAATGTGTTGAAAAATTCTGAACAGAGAGAGAATGGGGAGGTGGCGTCCCTCATCTCACTCCCCAGGGGCTTTCCCAGATTCTGCTGTGGCCCCCCTAAGATGAGGGTACAGGGAGTGTCAGAGGGAAGGATAACATGCACCCACGTGTTCAGATGGAGTCAGAGGACAATTCCCTGCGGTGCTAAGTTGGAAGGAGCCGTCAAAGCCACAGGGCCCATGCAGGGGAAGCCCCATGGCAGGTAGGAGGCAGAAGACCCCGCCCCAGGCAGGGTCAGGGCCTGGAGTGATGGCCAAGCTTGAGGTTTTAGCCAGCTCCACACTACATCCACCCCCAGGTGGCCGCTGACACCCTGTCCCGCCTCCCCCGGGGTCATCGCGCTCCCAGCGCCAAGCATCCCACCTACGGCTTTCCCCACGCCCCCTTGCTCTGCTCTCCAGGCTGTTGGCTGGGGAGGAGATGCGCACAGGCCTCTGCCCTGTTAGCAGCGGGCTGTGAGCTGGCTAGCTGGCCATGGAAGAGAGTGGAAGGTTGGAGCCATCCCAAACGGATACCAGCACAAATGACAAAATATAACCCACGGTCATCACTCAGGGTGGGACCGCAGGCGCTTTCCCACAGAAATCCTGGCTGAGCTGGCCGGACCCCGGCTTCGTCGGCTCCGCTAGTGTCCAACCTGAACACCTGCTCTGGGTCCTGGGACGGGCGCCCGCAGAAACGACATTTTCAGGATACGTGATTTTATTTTTTAAAAAGCACCAAAGGCGTCATGATTGGGAAGAACAGAACTTCAATGAGGCATCAGCTTAGCTCGGTTCCATGTTGGATTATCTGGATCTCCTGGGAGAGGGGGCCCTAATCTCTTCGGAGCCCCCAGGGGTTTCAGTGGACCCCTGGGCGCATGACCAGCTGGATGCACGGCCCCTTGAGAGCCTGGTGGACTCCTGCAGACCCTAAACCTCGGAGGTCAGCTGGTCACTCTCCCTGGACACGGAGATGTCTGGGGAAAGGGCCTTCCTTCCACTCACTGGTCGTCCGCTGTGTGCACATTCTGCCACCAGGTGGCGCCCTCTCAGTCCGTCCCACAGAGGAGCCTCACACCTGCATCTTCCCACTTAATTTTCTCTAATGGGAGCGCGCCCTGCTACTATTACTGCGATTCTAGAGTTGAGAAAAGGAGGCACAGAGAGCGTCAGCACCTTGATGACAGGCTTGGTGAGGACCAGGGTCTCCCCAGGACACAGACAACCCCTGAGTGATGGGGACGGGGGCTTGGGTGCAGGGACCTGGAAGAACACAGGTGCCAGTGAGGGGACAGGGACAGGGAGGCCACCCGGAGCCAGCAAGGCAGGAGCTGAGCATGGTGGACCTGCAGGCCAGTGCCCGGGAGCCAGGCCCGGAGCCACGGAGGGGACAGGTGGGCGCTGGGCTCTGAGGGCGCAGACCGGCCCCGACCGCCCCGGGCACACGGCGAGAAGGACCCTGCTGGCTGTCGGACCTGACGTGAGGTCCTCACTCTTGTCACACTCCCCTGCGCAGTCCCTTCCCGTGGGAACTGGGGCAGCTCCAGGAGAGCTCAGTGCAGAGGAGAGAGGGGCAGAGGAGTAGGTCGCCTCAGTCCCCGGGCTCCGCTCCCCAGGCAGGCAAGGACCAAGGGGGCCACTCTCTCTGCGCCAGTCTGTGCCGTGGTCCCCTGGGGAGTGGATGACAGCCCTGGGTCCCTGCCTCTGAGCCCTGGGAAGCTGGGTTCCTTTCCCCTGACCGTCCACAGACTCGGAGATCACTGTCACCAGAGGGCGCCCACGGACTCCACAGTGCTTTCTGCTCACTCCCAAGACCCTTCCTGGCCTGTGCACGCCGAGAGCTCCAGGTCCAGAGACACGGACAGCAAGAGGGAAATGACGACTGTGCTCTCCCTGGGAGCCTGCGAAGGGCCGGCAACTTAGTTTTCATTAACTCTCTCCTTTAAAGCGATCCTTCAGAGCAGTCACTGCTAACCCCCTTTTATAGATGAAGAGACTGGGGACCAGAGAGGTTACAGGATTGACTAAGTTCACATGATGGCAGGGAGGAGAGGTGGGGTTTGCCCCCAGGCAGTGGTTCTGCAAGAGCCTGGACTTCATCTTCATGTGGCCTGTCACCCCCACGGGCACGTCCTGTAGCCCCAGCCCGTCCTCAGATGCTGTGGACGGGGCGCTCCCTGCAGCTTTGCCCAGGGACAGGGGCTGCAGGCGGCCCTCACTGGGGGTCGAGGGGTGGGGGGTGGTACCTGTGAGGAGACAGGTTGTGTTCACTGCTCAAAGGCAATGCAGATGCGGCGATATGGGCTGCCGTTCAGACTCTCCCATCTGTGGGATTAAAAATGCACCTATAACTATAAATTCCACAAGAACTCAGGGATGCCCACAGACGTCCATGCAGACAGAGCGGCTCACCACGGCGTGGAGGGGAGAGCGGACGGGGACTGTAGATGCAGGAGAAGGTCCAGGGAAGGGGGCTCTGCTGCCCCCAGCTGGAATTCCTCCCTACCTTCCTTCTTTCCTTCCTCCCTTGCCTCCCTCCTTCCTCCCTCCCTCCCTCCTTCCTTTCTCCCTCCCTCCTTCCTTTCTTCCCTCTCTCCTTCCTTTCTTCCTTCCTACCTTCCTTTTTTCCTTCCTCCTTCCTTCCTACTTTCCCTTCCCTCCTCCCTCCCTCCCTCCCTCCCTCCCTCCCTCCCTTCCTTCCTTCCTCCCTCCCTTCCTTCCTTCCTTCCTTCTTTCCTTCTGTTCCAGCCTCTCCCTATTTCCTCCACACCCCAGCCTCCGGCAACCACTTTTCTACTCTCTAATTCTATGAGTTCAACCTTTTTATGTTTTAAATTTCACATATAAGTGATCCCATGCAGTATTTGTCTTTCTCTGTCTGGCTTATTTCACCCGGCATAATGTCTTCCATGTCCATCTGTGTTGTCCCAATTGGCAGGATTTCCTTTTGTTTAGGCTGAATAATACTCCATTGTACCTGTGCCACGTCTTCTTTATCCATTCCTCTGTCGATAGACGCTTGGGTTGTTTCCACGTCTTGGCTGCTGTGAACAATGCTGCAGTGAACACGGGGTGCAGATATCTCTTCCAGATAGTGTTTTCGTTTCCCCTGGCTATATACCCAGGAGTGGGATTGCTGGATCCTACGGTGGTTCTATTTTTAGCTTCTTGAGGAACCTGCACACTGTTTTCCATCGTGGCTGCACCAGCTTACGTTCCCACCAACAGTGTCCAGGGCTCCCTTTCTCCGTGTCCCCGCCAGCACTTGTCTTTTGTCTTTTTGACGACGGTCACCCTGACAGGCGTGAGGTGACCTCTCATCTTGAATTCCTCACCCACACAGACAGGGGTCCACATTCCCCTGTGCACTGGCCGTGCAGATTCAGGAGCCGGTCCCAAGCCTGTGCCGCCATCGGTGCTGGGTGCTGCCATGTGGCCCCCCAGGACCACTCTGCCCTTCTCCCCCGTGGCTGACCTCTGAGGACACTTCATTCAGGGCCCTGGCCCCCGGCTTCCGAGGGGACGACAGAGGGGAGCCACCAGCAATGGCACGTCTCCCCTCGCTTTCTTCCCAGCAGCCTCCTGGGCTGACCGGGGCGGTGTTCCTGTACGGAAGCCATGGTGCTGCGTGTGGGTGGGTACGTGGCCTGGGCCACAGCTTGGCTCCCTGAGTTTCAGTCCCTGGGCTCTCCCGTTGCCGGTCCAGCCCATGGGTAGCAGTGGACCCTCCCAGCTACTGGGAGCTGTTTCTCCAACTCTGCCATCCCAGGTGGAGGGTGCCATCTGGGTCTTGCAAGGGACTAACCAACATACACCTCAAAACCCTAAACCAGCAGGCCCTGAGTCAACCAGGCCTGGGAAACTGCCCTGTGGGCCACGGGTCCTGGACCTGGAGTCAGGCTCCTTCTTTCCGGCTAAGACACGCCAGGATCCCAGGAGTGCAGAGGGGAACCCTAGCTCATATCCTGGGTCCTATTCTGATCCTGAGTCCTGTTCTGATCCTGAGCCCTCCCCTGATCCTGAGTCCTGGCCTGATCCTGAGTCTTGCCCTGATCCTGAGTCCTGAGCCCTGTTCTGATCCTGGATCCTGTCCTGATCCTGAGTCCTGGCCTGATCCTGGATCCTGTCCCGACCTTGGGTCCTGTCCTGATCTAGGGTCCTGTTCTGATCCTGAGTCCTGGCCTGATCCTGAGTCCTGTCCTGATCCTGAGGCCTGTCCTGATCCTGGATCCTGTCCTGATCTGAGTTCTGGCCTGATCCTGAGTCCTGTCTTGATCCTCGGCCCTGTCCTGACCCTGAGTCCTATCCTGACTCTGAGTCCTGCCCTGATCCTGGGCCCTGTCTTAA
The DNA here is from genome assembly GCF_057802395.1 of Ceratotherium simum simum. Taxonomy (NCBI): domain Eukaryota; kingdom Metazoa; phylum Chordata; class Mammalia; order Perissodactyla; family Rhinocerotidae; genus Ceratotherium; species Ceratotherium simum. The sequence goes on along the minus strand of NC_141933.1, from coordinate 2,903,085 downwards.
CCCTGAGTCCTATTCTGACCCTGAGTCCTGTCCTGATCCTGAGCCCTGTCGTGATCCTGAGTCTTGTCCTGATCCTGGGCCCTGTCCTGACCCTGAGTCCTATATTGACCCTGAGTCCTGTCCTGATCCTGAGTCCTGGCCTGATCCTGAGTCTGACCTGATCCTGAGTCCTGGCCTGATCCTGAGTCATGTCCTGATCTTGAGTCCTGTCCTGATCCTGGATCTCGTCCTGATCCTGGGTCCTGGCCTGATCCTGGATCCTGTCCTGACTTGGGTCCTGTCTTGATCTAGGGTCTTGTTCTGATCCTGAGTCCTGTCCTGATCCTGGGCCCTGTCCTGACACTGAGTCCTATCCTGATCCTGAGTCTTATCCTGATCCTGGGCCCTGTCCTGACCCTGAGTCCTGTTGCGACCTTGGGGCCTGTCCTGATCTAGGGTCCTATTCTGATCCTGACTCCTGTCCTGATCCTGGGCCCTGTCCTGATCCTGAGTCCTATCTTGATCCTGAGTCCTTTCCTGATTCTGCATCCTATTCTGATCCTGGGCCCTGTCCTGATCCTGAGTCATATCTTGATCCTGCATTCTATCCTGATCCTGACTCCTGTCCTGACCTTGGGTCCTTCTCTGATCCTGATTCTTGTCCTGATCTAGGGTCCTGTTCTGATCCTGACTCCTGTCCTGATCCTGGGCCCTGTCCTGATCCTGAGTCCTCACTTGGTCCTGAGTCCTTTCCTGATTCTGATTTCTATTCTGATGCTGGGCCATGTCCTGATCCTGAATCATATCTTGATTCTGAGTTCTGTCCTGATCCTGGGTCCTGTTCTTCCCAGAGATGATGGGCAGAATGAGGTTGCCTGTTCCAGAGTGTCTCCATCACTCCACCTCCTTGTGTCTCCTATAAACTTCTTCTTGGATCTTTTAGAACCAGGGCAGCATCAGGAGCAACATCAAGAATATGATGAGGCTGTGGACTGGGTTGAATAGTGTCCTCCCCAAAGTCATGTCCACTTGGAACCTCAGAATAAGCCCTTGTTAGGAGATCTGGTCTTTGCAGATGTAATCAAGTTAAGATGAGGCTGTACTGGATTTGAGTGGGCACTCATTCTATGATGGGTGTCCTTGTAAGAGAAAAGAGGAGAAGATTTGAGAAACAGACACGCAGGTGAGGAAGGCCGTGTGAAGACCGATTCAGAGATCTGCTGGAGCCAGGGAGCACCACGGAATGCCCGCGGCCACTGGGAGCTGGAAGAGGCAATGAGGTTCCTCCCCCAAAGCTTTCAGAGGGAGCGCAGCCCTGCCCACACCTTGATTTTCGACTTCTGGCCTCTGGAGCTGTGGGACAACACATTTCTGTCGTTGTAAACCCCCTAGTTTGTGGTCATCTGTTCCAGCAGCCACAGAAAACTAGTATAGGTAGCAGAGAAGAACACGGCATCACAGCCAAGCACCCTGTTCCCATCCCTGCAACTGACACAGACACAGAGGGCTTTGCTGTTTTTCCGGGAACATGTGAGGGAAAATCATGAACTAAAGTAAAAATGCAAAACTATGACACCACTGAGGTTATTTTAAGATTAAACAAACAAACAAAAAAATTCCCTTGGGAAACGGCACAAACAGGAACCAGGAAGTGACCGTGTGCCCAGCGTCACAGTGACCCTGCAGGGATATAAGGGCCCCTGGCCCAGGAGGCCCCACACCTGACCCCTCCCCTCTCCACCTGTTCCTCTGACCTGTTGCAGCCTTCACCACCAGAACCATGGGCTGCTGTGGCTGTTCTGGAGGCTGTGGCTCCAGCTGTGGGGGCTGTGGCTCCAGCTGCTGTGTGCCCGCGTGCTGCTGTGTGCCAGCCTGTTCCTGCTCCAGCTGTGGCAAAGGGGGCTGTGGCTCCTGTGGGGTCTCCAAGGGGGGCTGTGGCTCCTGTGAGGTCTCCAAGGGGGGCTGTGGCTCCTGTGGGGTCTCCAAGGGGGGCTGTGGCTCCTGTGGGGTCTCCAAGGTGGGCTGTGGCTCATGTGGGGGCTGTGGCTCCAGCTGCTGTGTGCCCGTGTGCTGCTGTGTGCCCGCCTGTTCCTGCTCCAGTTGTGGCAAAAGGGGCTGCGGTTCCTGTGGGCGCTCCCAGTCCAGCTGCTGTGTCCCTGTGTGCTGCCAGCGCAAGATCTGAGGCTCTGACCTCAGACCTCGGGTGAGTCCAGGCTCTCCGGGAAGTGGCCAGAGCCCCATCCCGGTTCTGGGCTGTCTTCCAGACCCAGGAGTAGTGTTCCCTGAGTCCCGAAGAGGGAAACGACCCTGTCACAGTCCTTGGCCTGTCCTGTGACCCCCTTTCCAGTGGCTGACACCAAGGAGTCTCCTTTTCCCCCTGGATATTCCAGAGCCCTGGAATCTTCTCCAACCAGCCCTTCACCAGGTCCAGCCCGGGGAGACCCTCCCTGTCTGTGGGCTCCTACTGAGCTTCCCTCTCCCCCTTTCCCTCCATCCCCACCTGGGCCAGCCCTGCAGCCGGGATCAGAACAGGAGGGGGTGGGACAGGGCAACAGCTGAGACTCCCAAGGTCCAGCTGGACCTGGGATCCCTTTAAATAAACGTGTCTGCGCTCACATGCCTGGACACATTCTGGCTCTTCCCCAGTGGTCTGTGTGCTTAGATCCAGCTCGTCCGTCATCTTCATTCCTGTTTACCAAGCACCGACAGTGGTTCAGACTCTCTGCTCCCCCCGGAGACTCAGCAGGAAGGAAATCACAGACCCTTGCCAGGCTCTCGGTCTGGGTGGTGGGCTCCTCCAGTGACCCCGTGAGGTCACTCCTGTTGTTTCCTGCATTTCCTGCAGCTGAGCCCCGGGCACCCAGTGGGCACACCCCTGGGCAGGGTCCCAGGGGCAGGAGGCACAGGTGGAATTCTAACCCCTCCATCTGAGCAAATCCTGCTCGTGCTAGCACTGAGGGCCTCGATTTGGAAAAGATGCCAGGAGAGGGCAGGAGAAGCAGAGGCCGGGAAAGAGCACGCTCTCCGGAGTGGCGGCAGCCCCGCACATGCGCACACACACCGTGGCGCCTCTCCACTCGGGGACCTGATGGCCGGGGAGGAGGCTGTGCTGGGTGCCTGCCTGAGGCTCACGTGCCCCCAGGCCCACAGGGCACACAGGCTCTGTGGGGGCGAACTCTGGGCTTGCCGGGAGGTACAGCATCGGGGGGGGGGGGTTGGGAGTTCAGCTTCCTTCCTGGGGCCCCAAGGCCTGCCAGGTCTGGGGAAGGTCAGATCCCTGGTGGCCACTGGCGCCGGGCCCAAGATGCCCCGTGCCTCCCTTGGGCTGGCCGTAGGCTCCTCCCTGCCGGGAGACTGCATAGGTGCCATGTGGCAAGAAAGGCTTGGTGTCCCCGTGCTGCAGGCCTCCTTGGCCCCTCACCGTGCCGACACCAGTGGCTTGTGGAAGGCCCTGGGCTATGACTTCAGCCCTGCCAAGGCCACTGCCCATCTAAGCCCCCCCACCTTGAAGCGGTGCCAGAGGGAGTCAGAGGGCTGTGAGCCCATCTCCCCAAACCCCACCTTCCTTCCCCAGGGCTGCCTGCCACTCACGCCTGCCCAGAGCCTCCACTCTCATTTCAGGAGCCCAGCTCAGTTCTGGGGTCACCAGGACAAAGACGTGCGTTATCCTAGACCCCTGCCCATCGCGGCTTCTTCCCTCAGACCCCAGAGCCAGCAAAGGGCCAGCGGGGCTGGGGCAGTGCCTGCAGGAAACCCAGAGAGGACCTTGGCCAGGCAGTGGCACCTCCTCCCCAGCCGTCCATGACAGGCCTCTGCCCTCGGCCCTCTGAGCCCAGGCTGCCAGCACCTCTGCCTCTTGGGGACCAGCCGGGGACCCCAGAACAGCCTGGCATCTTTCTGCCTGGTTGTGCTCTGCCAGGAGTGCTCCCTGCTGGCCGAAGGGGCTCACTCCTCTTGGAGCGAATTTAGTGTTTCCCTTAACATGAAAATATTATGATGTAAAAGTAATTATAATGAGAGCTCACTTTTATAGAGTATTTATCATGTGACAGGCCCTGAGTTAAATGTTTTATATACTGTATTCTAAATACATAATTAAAAAACAGGGGACCAAGAGGTAAAGGAATTTGCTGCAAGCCACAGAGCCAGTAAGTTGAGACCCAGGATCTAAACCAATGCCACTTTGATGCTGCCCTGATTTGAATGCCCGTTGACTCACCCAGAAGGTGTAGATGACCTTAAAGCAAAAGTTCAGCAAGAATAGGACCCTCCAAAAAGGAAAGAAAGAGTATAAGAGACAAGGACATCATGGCATCTGGGGCCAGGCAAATGACAGCCAGAGAGCCCAGCTTTTGCTGTGAGCTCCCTAGCAGCCAAGGCAAAAAGAGAAACAGAAGCCACATAAGCCTTATCACCTGGGGGAGGGAGCAGAGTGATTTACAGAAGAAGGACCTCTGTTCCATTTCAAAGTGAAGAGTCATGTGGGGTGATGGGCCCCAGGATAGAGGATACCTTCCAGGGTAGAGGGTCCCCACTGCTGCCTCTGTGAGACTCAAGGGACCATTTCTCAGGCCTGATTTGGAAGTTCTGCAGCCAAGTCTAAGAGCCTGATTAATTTGTGTACTGACAATGGATTTGAAGTTAATGCTCAGAGAAAGTATGACTGGACCAACACAGAGCAGGGATGTGACACTGCATTCCTGACTGTGAGGGTTAATTTTATGTGTCAACTTGGCTGGACCACGGAACCCAGATATTTGGTCAACCTTTATTCTGGATGTTTCTGTGAGGATGTTTTTCAATAAGATTAACATTTAAATTGGTTGATGTTGAGTAGAATAGATGGTCCTCCATAATGTGGTGGGCATCATCCAATCAGTTGAAGGCCTGAGTAGAACAAGAGACTGACCTCCCCCACGCAAGAGGGAATTCTGCCAGCAGATGGCCTTTGGACTTCATCCACAGCACCAGCCCTTCCTGGATCTCCAGCAGACGGCCTTCGGACCCAAACTGCAACTCTGTCTTGAGTCTCCAGCCTGCTGGCCTCCTCCATCAGATTTTGGACTTAGCAAGCCTCCACAATGGCATGACAATTCCTTAAATAAATCTCTTTCTCTATAAACACATCCTGCCAGTTCTGTTGCTCTGGAGAACCCTGACTACGACAGTGACCAATGGCTGCAGGGACACTGCCCACAGTCACGTCTGGTCCACATCCAGTGGTTGCAGCCCCCCCCCCCCCGCCCCTGGCCTCTTTAGCAGGATACCATCTTAGGACAATGGAGGCCAGGGTTCAGCAAAGACCTGGACTAACTAGTCTTGGGAAAGAACCTCCTCCTCGGAAAGCCTCCAGCATTTAACCTAATGAGTCCACACACGCCCTGGGGCCGACGCTGGGGTCTGGGCCAAGCCGAGCCTGTGGCTGTGCACGTCGGCCTCCTTCTGTGGGAAGCAGGTGCCGGGCCTGCTGGGGGAGGTAATAGATGCTATTAAACAACCAAAGCCCACAGGAAAGGCAGGCAACCTCAGCTTCAAAGGCGCAGGACTGTGGGTGGGACGTGGGAGAAGGTGAGTCTCCCTGTCCCCAGGAGTCCCGTCTCCCCCACATCCCAGACCTCTGTCTCCCTGGCCCTGTCCCCCGGCTGGAGCCAGTTCTGTGAAGTCTGAGGGAGAGGACTCCTGCCGGCCCTCACCTGAGAAGATGGGGCATTTCCAACGTTGAATTCCTCATCGGAGGCCTTCTAGTCCTAGAAACACGAGAAGATGCACAACCTGGAAAATCCCTCTGGCTTAAAAAACATAGACATAATTGTTGGATAGAAAGAAAAATCCTTTTAAATCCTCAACTGGGCTCATAAAAACAAGGACGATCATCACGGAACGAGTGAAGAGGGAGCTGGAAACACGTGTGCAGGTCGCTGGTCGGGGCTGCCCTCCCCATGTTGCTATCACAGGCTCCCGAAGGCGGTTTGCCTCTTGTTGTCGCTGCACGTTGCATTGAAAAGAAACCACAGAAACGTGGACAAGTTATGCATGTAGGCCTCAGTAAGTTTTCACAAGCTGACCGTTCCTATAACCAGCCCTCAGATCGAGAAATAGAGCTGTCTCTCGTCCCCAAGAGTAACTGCTCTCCTGAATTCTCTAAAGGGATGTGCGTCCTGCCTGCTATTGAAGTTCCTGTGAACGCAGTCGCACAGATGCGTCCTCCGAGTCTTTGCGCTCCTGGCGTGTGGGTGAGCTTCATCCGGCTGTTACACGTACGTGCTTCACTCCTTGCTTTCGCTGGACTGTGTTCTCTTGTGTAGACAGACCGCAACCCTCATGCGTGCTGAGACTTCGGTGTTACGAGCCTAGGGTGGGGAGGGCAGAGGCGGTGTCCAGGGCCCGCACAGTGGGCCGTTGGCACTGAGGGCTCCTGCATGAGGCCGAGACCCCTAAGGGCGCCACACCATCAGTGAGGGGCTGGAGAAGACCCACCCACCATCTAAAGGAGAGAGCCGGGACATCTCTCTCCTCTGAGTCTGAGATACAGGTAATAGAATGTCCTCCCGAGAAGCGGCAACCCTTACACAGTTTGAGGCCCGATTTTACACCAACTCTGTGGTCCAGCAGACCCCAAGCTGCGAGAGTCACGTCGAGGGATCTCAGAGCGTAAGGAGCCAGGCAGCCCGGCAGAGGCGAAGCGGGGCTTCAGAGGACGGCTGTGCCCCACCTGGGCCTCTGGGGTTCCTACCGGGGTCTGGTGCACACGAGCCCCCGCAGGACACCACACACTCGAGGGAGGGAGCCTCCCAGAGCGAGCGCCAGCGGACTCGCCCAGGAGAGGCGTGGGCTCGGGGACTTCAAAGTGCAGATTCCCAGAGGAAAGTTCAGTCACATGCTTTACACAACGAGGCTCGCCAGCAGTCCTGGGACCACAGATCTTCTCATCAGAGAGGACGCACCTCCCTCAGAGCTTTAGGCAAACACATGGGTGAATATAACGGGCGAGTCTCCTGAGTTCTGGAAAACTCGGGTGACGGCTGTGAACAAAAACCATCCCGTTGTCTGGTGGGGCTTTCAGCGTCTGTGTGTAACTTACGAGGCAGCTGCAACATGAAGGGTGGGGGAGTGCATAGCTGGTGCGAGTTCCACCTTCCGCTTGAAGCGGTAAGACGTTGATTCTAACTCGACAGTGAAGAAGTGAGTGGAGGGACCACAGTGGTCAGCACAACCACTGAAAACACACATACAAAGAATATCGTCCATGAAAAGATCCAAAAATGTGATAAAATTCTAGCAAGACTGATGGGATGAGAAAGAGAGAGCAGAGAGCGGGGACGTCGGGAGCGAGGGGAGGGGCCTCACGTCAGGCCCTGCGGACCCTCTTCCCACACGCATCTGACCGCTGGGATGAAAGGGACCACTCTCCTGAGAGGGGAGCCGCCGAGCTCACTCAGGAGGAAACAGATAGCCTGAATATTCTCGTATTTATCAGACAAACTGAAATCATAGTAAAAAAAAAAACACAAACTTTCTCTCACACACAAAACAACTCCACGTCTAGATGGCGTCACTGGTGAACGATAGAAAACCTTTAAGGAAGAAATAATGCAAACTGTACACAATCGTTTCCAAAAACCAGAAAAGGAAGGAGCACCTCTTGACTCTTTTTGGGGGGACCAGCATAATCCTGATACCAAAACCAGATCAAGATGTTTCAAGAAGAGAACTAGAGACCTGTGTTCATCATGAACATGAATACAGAACTCCTCAGATCCAGCTGTTTTATATAGAGTGAAAATACTTAGAAATATAACATATAATTATATACTAATATATAAAAGGTACACTTTATATTCTCTCTCTCCCTCTCTCTCTTTATCCACCCATCTCCCACCTGGGAGCACCTGGTGCTCCCACGCCGGGGGGGGTGGGGGGCGGGTGGGAGGGGGCGGCTCGCTCTCCCCGAGTCCACCCAGCAGAGCCTCACTCCCACCACCAGCAACCAGATGGGGTTGGAGCGCGTCCTCTGAAGGCTGGCCACGGTTGATTCTCATTAGGGTTGTTTTAATTTTTCTTCTGCTACGTGACTGCATTGTGGAGAGGGTGGGGCAGTTGAGTTTTTCTCTAGCGCACATTTTATTTAATCCCCACCCGGGGCACTGGGAACACCCGCTGAGCAGACTGGAGTGAAGCTTTGGCGGGAAGTTCAGGAGGGCACGGGGCCGCCTCCCTTGTTCCCTGGCTTCGGAGTGATGCCCAGAGGGGCCTCACTTCCCTCAGGACAGGAGTGGGGCGAGAGGAGAGGCGCACCCCACCAGTGACTTTCTAAGAGTTCCCAGCAGGACGGGAGGAGGAGACAGGTGCCTTGTCTGTCCCTAACCCTCCTCTTGGGCTGAGAAACTTGTGTGGAGGACAGAACCAGCCTCGGGAATGGGCTATTCTTGGCCCAACCCTCAGAAGCACTGGGGCTGGCAGAAACTTGGTTTCTTCAAGAGGAAGGAGAAACCTACTTGTTTCTTCGGTTTGGTGGTTTGGGGGACATTCCTGGACACAGTGTGGTTAGTTACAATGAAAAGTTGACCTTTTTTTCAGCAAAAAAAAAAAAAAAAGTATAAAACCAAGAGTGAACCCTAATGTAAACTATGGACTTTGGGTGATAATGATGTGTCAACGCAGGTCCATCAATTGTAACAAATGTCCCATCTGGTGAGGATGTCGACAGTGGGGGAGCCTGCGCACGTGTGGGACGAGCGGTATGTAGGAACTCTCTCGACTTTCCACCCGGTTTTGCTGTGAACCTGAAACTGCTCTAAAAAATAAAGTCTATTTTAAAATAAATAAATAAAGTCTATTTCTCAGTAGACTTGTCATGCTGTGGCTGCTGAGTGAAATTTATGTGGAAAGGCAAAAAAATTAGAATCGCCAAAACAATTTTGAAAAAAAAGGAATAAAGTTGGAGGAATGTCATTCCCTGGCTTTAAGACATCACACAGCGACAAGAATCTAGACGGCGTGGTGTTGGCAAAGGGGTGGACACACAGACCAGTGGGAGAGAATTAAGTCTAGACACAGATGGACAAAAAAACAAGACCAACCCATTTCTGACAAAGGTGCAAAGACAACCAAATGGGGAAGGGAGTCTTTTTCAACACGTGATGTTGGAACAATTGAAGAGCCATATTAAAAAAAAAAAAAAAGAAAGGGTCTTGACCTCAACCTCATACTTTTTACAAAATTAACTCTAAATCAATCCGAGATCTAAATGTAAAATATAAAACTAGCGAACATAAAGAATAAAACATAGGAGAAAATCTTTGTGACCTGGAGTAATAAAAACAAGTATATGTAAGAAATAAACAATAACATGAGTGGAATTTATCACATTTTGAATATAAAGGGTAGAGTAATAAGACCCTGTTGTATCGCCAGAGGAAAAAGGGATAATTTGACAGTAGGTAGAGGTTGGTGGAGGGGATCAAGTGAAGGGTCCCTTTGGAAGGATATTTTTTTCTGCACCATTTTCTTTACCAAATATTTAGCCTTTGGGGAGCTCATGATTATCTCATATTCAAATTTCACTTAATAATGAAGTCACAGGGGAATTCTTCTTTTGGCATGACAGCGTGGGGTGCTCCACAGACCCACTCCCATGAGACACTGGAGAAAATCATATAAAAGAAAATACAAATAACCATTTAGTCTCTGGAAATGGTCCTAGAAGCATTTAAATGAAGAAATGTTTACCCAATAAAATCTACTAGAACTTGATAAGAACTGTGCGAGTCTGTGGTATTTGAACAAGATGTGTGCCCTCTCTGCCCCTCCCAGCTCAGCAAGACAGAAAGTCCACCGTAGACTGGTCAGCCAAGAACACGGGGCTCCCTCTCCTCCCAGCCTCCAGCTGTGGGCTGCCTTTCTGGGGGTGCAGCATGTCAGCATTTCTCATCCACCCCCAGCTACCTGTTTCTGAGGCTAAATCCTGAGTGAGAGTGGCTGAGAGATGGGGACCCCCTTCTCCTGCTCAGACCCCACTCATGGGACAGAGGCTCTCCCTTGGGCTCAGAGAGCTGAGAATACTGATTTCCTTATTGCCTTTTAAAGTGGAGGTGTCACTTGGTGAGCCATGCTTCCTGCCCCCAGCATCAGAGCTGTGTCTCGGAGATTTTTCCTGGGGGAGAGGCAGGCTGTATGAGACAGAGCTCCAAATCCCTCTGCAAAGGAACTGAATTCATTTGCACAGAGTGCGGAAAAGTTCAAGCCTAAGGGTGCTCGGGAGAACAGTGGCAGCCCCTGGGAGGAGACTGATGGGTTCATTAGAGATAGGGTAAACTCTGGACTGGCTGGTTTGCTGGAGAGAATCAGAGAAAGAGACAGCTGGAAAGAGCCTTCGTGGGTCAAGACAAATCTCAAACGCTTGTCTCAGTAGTGGAGAATATTTAGTCCTACACTAAGCCACATCCCTCCGTGCTTGATGGAACAGCAGGCAGAAACTAAACGAGGATATAGATGACTTGAACAACACTATCAACCAACAGGATCTGATCCCCATTTACAGCTCACTCCGCCCACCAACAGCAGAATATTCATTATTTTCAACTGCACATGGAACGTTTACCACGACAAACCATATTCTGGGCCAGAAAACAAGTCTCAACAAAAGAGTTTCAAGTCATACAAAGTATGTTATCTCACCACATGGAATTAAATTAGATATGAATAACAGAAAGATCTCTTAAAAATACCCCTGTATTTGGAAATGCAATGACATGTTGCTAAGTGATCCACCGATGGAAGAGGAGGTCAGAAGGTAAGTTAGAAATTATTTCAAAATGAAAGAAAGTGAAACACATCCTTTCTGAATTTGTGTTTTCTCAAATGTATACAGCACTAAATGTCCACATGAGAAAAGAAGTTCTCAAATAAATGACCTCAGTTTCCACCTGAAGGATCTAGAGAGAGAGAAGCAAATTAAACTTAAAGAAAACAGAAGAAAGTAAATTTAAAAGATCAGAGTGAAAATCAGTGACATAGAAAACAGAAAAAAACAGAGAAAATCAACGAAACCAAAAGATGGTTCTTTGAGAAGATCAATGAAATTGATAAACTCTCAGTAAACTGATTGAGAAAAAGAGAGAAGACACGAATTACCAGGTCAGGAGGGACAGAAGCATAATCACTACAGATTCTGCAGATGGGAAAAGGATCGAGAGGGAATAATATGAATAACTTTATGTCGGTGAATCAGGTAAAATGGACAGAACGCGTAAAAGACACAGCTTTCCAAAGTCCGCTCAAGAAGAAACGCAGCGCCAGAACAACCTCGTATTTATTGAAGAAGTTAAATTTTGGCTCAAAAAAAACTTCCCACGAAGAAAACTCCAGGCTCAGATGGCTTCATGGGCGATTCTCCCAAACACGCAAAGAAGAAATCATATCAATTCTGTACAAATGCTTCCAGAAAATTGAAGAGGAAAGGATACTTCCAAATCATTCTGAAATATACACGGAAATGGAAAAGACCGAGAATAGCCAAACAGCTTTGGAAAAGAAGAGGACTTACACCACTTGATTTCAAGGCTTATTATAAATCTGCAGAACTCGAGACAGACCAGTGGTTCTTGGCTGGGATGACATTGTTCCATGGGAGACATTTGCATTTGGTAATTTTTATGGGCTGAACTGTGTCCCCCCCCAAAATTCATAAGTTGCAGTCCTAACCCCCACCACCTCAGAATGTGAATGTAGTTGGAGAGAGGGCCTTTAAAGAGGTGATTAAGGTAAAATGAGGTCATTAGTGGTCCCTAATCCAATGTGACTGGTGTCCTTATAAGAGGACATCAGGACACAGATACACACAGAGGGACGACCACTTGAGGACACAGGGAGAAGATGGTGTCTTGACGTGAGTACAGCCACGTTTGGCCATTACATTGACGTGTAGCCACCAGCACACAAAGAAATATAAAGCTGCTTTCTGCATGGTGGGAACTGGCCTTTCTCCCACGGAGAGAGTTGCAAGTTGTAACATTTCAAGGCTCTTTGGGCACCGTAGCTCGGGACTGGCTGGCCATCTGTGCTGGGCTGGGGCGATAGCCAGGGGACTCAGTGCACGTACCCCACTGATAACCATTTGTGCATGGGAACACTAAATGCTTGCTCTGCAAACTCTGTAACTGCTTACTCTGGGAATTATCGATGCTATAAAAACTGCTGGAAACCGAGGCCCGGTGAGAGTCTCACCTGTGGAGGGGACACCTTGCCCAGGACCTCTGATGATCGGATTCCTGACCAGCTGTGCCAATTGAAGGGACTCTCCCCGGCAGTGGGGCGTGGATGTTGTGAGTAACCTATCTGACGTCTTCTCTTTTCAGTCAACCTGGTGTTTGTCTTTCCGGTTGATTTGTGTCATTTCCCTTCAGTCGATTTGGTGTTCCCCTTTCCTATCCATCTGATGTTTTTCCTTCTTGCTATATGACCTATTCCAATCTGCTGCTATCTCAGTCGATCTGGTGTTTCCCTTTCTGATCGAGCTGGTGTTTTTCCCTCTTATTATTGGCCTATTTTGATCTGTTTGCCGACTATCGCCTTTATTATTCTCTATATAATAAAATATACCTTAAGTCCATTTGTTTGGAGTGGAAAGTTTCTTTTACGTCTCCCATCGAATCCCCCGAACCTCTCAAAACAGACGGCCATCTACACGTCCAGGAGAGAGGCCTCAGGAGGAACCAGCCTTGCCCACACCTGGGTCTGGGACATCCAGCCTTCAGGCCAGGAGAAAATAAATTTCTGTTGTTTAAACTACCCAGTCTGTGGGACTTTGTTATGGCAGCCCTGGCAATGAATACAGCCATGCCTCAGGACATTTTTGTTGGTGCACTGGGGGTGGGGCTGCAGGGGGAGCTGCTCCTGGCATCTCGTGGGTGGAGGCCCGGGAGGCTACTGAACACCTTATAGTGTACAGGGCAGCCTCCGCGGCACAGAATTGTCTGCCCAAAATGTTAATAGTGAGTGTCAAGCTTGAGAAACCATGGGCTAGATAAATAAATCCAGAGAAACAAAGTAGAGGCCAGAAATAGACCCAGATATAAATGGAGAGCTAATCATGTTCTCAACAGATGGAACGGTTGGGTGTCCTCATAGGAACGGTGAACTTCGATTCGTCTTTCCCTCCATGTACAAAAATTACTTCCCAATGAATCATAGATCTAAATGTAACACAGAGGAGAAAATCTCTGTGACTTTGGGTTGGGCAAAAATGTCTTAGATGTGATATCAACAAAAGAAAATCTTTGATAAATTAGACTTCATCAAAATTAAGAAATTATATATTTAGAAAGGCACTGTTAAGAGAATGAAGACATAAGCCACAGACGGAAAGAAAACATTTGAAAACAAGTACAATTGTATCTAGAATAGATAAAGAATTCTCAAAAGTCAATAAAAAGAAAACAACTAAACATCAAAAATGGGCAAAAGATTTCAACAGACGTCACCAAAGGAGATATACAGATGGCAGAAAGCACACGAAAAGACGAGTAACCTAATCAGTAATTGGGGAAATGTAAATAAAACCACAGTGAGGTAACACCACGTACCTTCTAGAAATAATAAAGGACCATATCAAGTGCTGGAAGGATGGGAGCAACCGGGATTTCACGCACCACTGGTAGTAATGCAAAATGGGACAGCCGCTTGGGGCTGTGTGCATTTGGAAGTTTCTTATAAAAATAAGCGTGCACTTATCACGAGACTCAGCAGTCCTACTTAAAGCCATTGATGCAAGTGAAATAAAGGTGTATGTTCACACAAAAACCTGCATGCAAACGTTTATTTGTGGTCGCCAGAAGCCCGAGACTGCCCGTGCCCTTGGGAATGGGTAAACCACGGCACATCCACACACTGGAACCCCACTTAGCGGTTGGAAGAAACCAACTCTGATGCATGGGACAATGCGCACGAATCTCAAATGCGTTATCACCAGGAAAGGGAACAGACTTGAAATGTCACGTGTTGTGTGATTCCATTTATACGGCATTCTGGAAAAAGCGATACTACAGGAACAGAAGAAAGGTCAGTGATTTCCAGGGCCTGGGGGTGGGGAGAGGGTTTGACCACAAAATGGCACGGGGGAATTTTTTGTGATGGTGGGACTGTTCTATAACTTGATTTTGCTGGGGGTTACGTGACTATATATTTGTCAAAATTCAAAGAACTATGAATTTTACCATATATAAATTATACCCTAATTTTTTTTAATGGGAAAAGAAAGTCCAATCCCAAGAGTAGTCCCCTGGTTCCTGCCAAGACATGCCAGTGGGGTCTTGTGATTCTGTAGGTGTGTGGTGTCTTTCCTGCCTTATCAGGCCCCACACATCCCTGACTGGATTATGCCGGGCAAGGCCTTCAGGAAATCCTTAAGCTGCCGTCTTCCCTCAGAGGATGGAGCCTGCCTTGGTACCCTGGTCATCGGCGGCTTGGGTGCAGATGTGGTGTTAGATTTCACAGTGCAGCTGCTGAGGCCTTTGATCAATTACTCTCCCCACAGCAAAACCAACCAGTATACAGAAGATTTGACATCACGACGAATAAACTTTACCTTAAGTCTTATAAAGAACCCGACACTGACACCAAAATAAACATTTTTTTTCGAGGACATATGATATGTTAACAAAAGATTAGCCATAAAGTAAGTATTGAAACATTTCAAAAGATTGAAATCATGCAGAGAATATTCTCTGCTCATAGTGCAATTATGCTACAACTCTGTGAAAAAAACTTAACTAGAAAATTCACATCAGTTTGGGTATTAAAAACTGTCCTTATAAATATACTATGGTTGAAAAAAATACAATGTAATATGAAAAGTATTTTTAACTGAAACTAGTAATGTCACTAATATATTCTTAGGCTGAAAGTATGAAGTTGCTAATATTTGAATGTTTTTACCTATGAAAGTAGCAATTTCAAATGGTTCAGATATAATGAAAACATGTCAAAACTAAGAGAATGACTTTAATGAAGTATTGAAAGGAAAAAAAGTATGGTTTAAATGCAAGTATACCTGACCCCATGATAATCTGATTTTTCCTGAAAACCCTGCCACTAGTAGAAAACCAGTAAACAGAATAATAGTTCCCTTAACTATTTTTTTTTTAGAGGAAGATTGGCCCTGTGCTAACATCTGTTGCCAATCTTCCTCCTTCTCTTTTTTCTCCCCAAAGCCCTAGTACATAGTTGTGTATCATAGCTGTAGAGTTGTAGCTCTTCTATGTGGGATGCCACCTCAGCATGGCTTGACGAGCGGTGCGTATGTCTGTGCCCAGGATCCGAACCGGTGAACCCAGGGCCGCCGAAGCAGAAAGTGCGAACTTAACTGCTACGCTGCCGGGCCAGCCCCCTGTTTCCATTAACTTTAATGTGAAAAATTATGCTGGGCTCCATCTCAACCCAAGATATCAAAACTTTAACAAAAAGAAACATAGTTTAATCAACAATGAGAACAATTAGAAATGAATACAGTTGTGCATAAAATGTAACGTCGAGAAGGCTCGTTTCACCCCTTCATTTTTCTGCACCATTTCCCTTACCAATTTGTCACCCAACCAATCTGTCACTGTTATCTTGCACTCAAGCCGCACTTCAAAATAAAATGATAGCACGGAAAAACAGCTGAAGGGCGAAATAGAAGCTGAACGTGAAAGCAGTTTTCAACACATACAAGATAGATGGACAGGCTGTTAAAAATGCTCCTCTCCACCCCTCTTGCCTGTGTGTGTGCACCCAAATGTGGCCCACAATTCAGACTGTATAGTATAGTACTCTCTGACTAAACGTTGTTGTGAGAGAAAAAAAATGCATCTCTGTCTGAAGCCATAATGGCGTAATATCATTTCTTATGTTTACTTATTTAATGTATTCGAGGATGAAGGTGTCACTATACTGAATAAAAAGAAATGGTTGTACCGAAAGTCAGACAGATTTCCAGTACCTTTATGGTGAAGAGTCCTAAACTGAACAGTGGTTATGTCTGTACTTAATAGTGAGAAAAGATAAAAGTTAATGAGTTACGTATTTAGTGTGAGACAATGGAGATGGGAACAAATAAATAGGACAACAAATAAAACAATAACTGTTAAAGGAATTGAAACTAAAATTAAAACCTTCCTACAAAGAAAACTCTAGGGCCACATGGCTTCACCAGATATAAAGCACAAATAAAAACCCTTCAAAATAATTCAAGACTAACATAGCCTCGACAGCAAAACCTAACAGGAATGATGTGAGAAAGGAAACTTGCAAGTCTGTCACATTCCTGAACACAGAGGCAAACAAACAAACAAACAAATCACAACAAACATAGCAGTGTTTTAAAATAATAGTACGAAATGAACACTTTAGATTTAGTCCAGGCATGCAAAGTGGTTTTAATATTAAGGGGGAAAAAATAAAATAAAATAATGTAACTTGCAATGTTAACTTATTAAAGGTGGAAAAACACATAAATCAAAAGATGCAGAAACATTATTCGATAATATTCAATATTAATTTAATAAAATTGAGCCAATTCTGCTACAATGCATGCTCATAGAATGCAAATTAGCTCAAAAGCAATTGGTAAAAAAAAAAAAGAGAGAGAGAGAATATCAGTATAGCAAAAGAATTATGCTTATTTAGACACATTTTCCCCAAGCATATTAGTGATTTAAAATGATTGAGGTGAGCATTTTCTCAACGAAAGAGAAAGTCTTGGGAATATGAAGACCTAAGGAAAAGGCAGAAAACCCTCCGGAGGATACTCCTGGTAACACGGCTCCTAGCTGGTTGTCGCCTCCAAGGACCAGCTCAGCACCCACCACGGCAAGCTGTCTAGAGAAGCAAATGCAGAAATAAAAAAGTTGGGAAGACACCCTCTCCTGTGTTAAAAAAGTGCTGAAAATGTCTACACTCTGGATCAGCTGTTTAAATTTGGTGAAATTGGAGTGAATGCCTTTAAGGACGGAGTTGTCGAAACAAGAATCTCGGGCCAGGCTGAAGACCGCGAGTGGCCGGTTGACTGTGGCGCTAGCTGAAAGCGATGGTGGGCCTGCACTTTGCTGTTGTTCGTTCTTTGCTCCAGGCACAAAGTTCCACAGTTTTGAGTAGTCTGCCCCCAAATCTATTTTCCTGTTAGCTCTGTTATTTTTAGTCCATGCTTTTGCAGAATGCGAAATTTTTCATATTTATGGTATTATAGCAAAAATGTCAATATTAGCATATGATGAATAATAGAGAAGTTCCTGAAACTAATAAAGGACATCTACAAATACCCAGAGCAAATATCACCGAAGCTTGGAAAGATTTATATTTGAGATAAGGATTATAAAAGCAAATCCTGAGAACATCACCTTATTTCACATTGTAATTGAGGTTCTAGAAAATGCAGTAAGTCAAGAAAAACAAGTACAATGTATGTGGGTTAGAAAGGAAGAAACAAAACTGTAGTGATTCTTATGATCATACGCTACGATTGTACATGCAGAAAATCCAGAAGTTACAGAAAATGTCGTAAAAATAAAAACACTTTCAGTAAGGATGCTGAGCACATGATCAGTCCTTAAAAGTCAACTGCGTTTATTTACATCAGCAACAAACACTTACGAAAGAAAATATTTCAAGCTATCACATTTACAATAGCATAGAAATCAAATATCTAGAAATAAATCTAACAAGTTCTGGGTAAGACCTCTACACAGAAAACTATAGAGCATTTTTTGGAGAACTTAAAGAAAGCTTAAATAAATGGAAGGATGTAGCATGCTTAGAGATTCGGAAAACTCAATATTATAAAAATGTAAATTCTTCCCAAACGTATCTATAGATTTAATCAAAATCTCAACAGTTTTCTTTTTTCTATTTGACCAATTGTTTCTAAAATTAAATGAATATCAAAAGTAGAATAGTCAAGAAATTCTTGAAGAAGAAGAACAAGAGATGACTGGTAGGTATTGGGCTTTACCATAAAGCTACAGAAATTAAGATTAAGATTATGATTAAGATTAAGATTAATTAAGAAGTTAAGATTATGTGGTATTGGTGCAAGATAGACAAACAGACCAAATACAGAGCCTAGAAACAGATCCTCCACAAATGGACACTTGATACATGACAGAGATGGCACCGTGAAGTGATAAAGCACAGCTTTTCAAAAATTAGAGGAAGAGATGAGACTTACCTCCATCTTTCTCCACACACAGGTGGATTATATATCGAAATTTGAAGGGCAAAATGATAAAGATTGTAGAAGGTAATAAAGGATAATATATTTTAAAAATTGGTAAATTAGTAAGCATTAATAAAGAAAAAGGCACCCCCGAAGACACATTCATTGAGATGTAGTGTCATGTGAGGTAAACGTGCCACCACCAGTAGGAAAAACATAGATTACGAACATACAGATGACATTGGAGAGCCGTAAAAGCAAGGCAGACAAGAGGAACTCACATCCCAAAGAAGAATAACGCTTTTTCTAGGCACTTGATACAAGTGGCCAAGTTTCTCTTGGGGCCACTTCTGGGAGAGGGCCAAGGATGGGGCCTGGGTCTTGGGATTGTCCTGGAGAAAGAGAAACCATGGGGGTTTTTCTGGTCTCATGGGCTAGGTGATGGGTGGAGTGTGGAGAAGGTCAAGTGCAGAGCTGGTGCGGGACACCTGCCGGGTCCTGGGGTGGCATTGGGATGGGAACTCCTAAGAGGCTGAATAAAATCTCTCACAATCTCACAATGTGTAAGACACAAAGTCCCAAAGATAGAGTGGGCCTGCCTCAAACACGTCAGTGGCCCACCCTGCGGGTCTTCTACCAAGAACTTCCAGCTGTATGGAGAGAGAAGCTAAAACACTAAGTTCAAAATCTCCGAAGGGAAAAACTGAACCTCCTACGCTCTTTCAGGGCTTAGGAGAAAAGACCTGTCAGATCACCAGGTGCAGGCTCAGGAGGGTCCTGCCCCAAATCAGGGACAAACTGAGTGTCCACTGAGTCTTGCAAGAACTGAAACCCTATCCTAAATAAACTCAAACTAATTCTTCAAACAAATGAACGTGGTTGAAGTTATCAGCCCCCTCATACTATCCACCCAACAGAAGAAAGAGGAAACCCTAGCAAAGAGAAAACTGTATCATCTTCAGCTTCTATAGTTCTTTTATGCACAATGTATGGAATGCAATAAAAGATAAAGAGAGTTGAAAAGAAGTAGATGGTGTACCCAATAATCAAGAGACAATTGGCCAGACACTAAAAGCCAATCCACTGATGATGTACGTGTTGGAGTTAGCAGACATATATAAAAATCACTATTAAAAATGTTAGAGAAAATAAAGGAAAAGATTAACCAAATGGATGAGCAGATAAAGAATTTGACCTGAAAACTGGAATCTCTATCACGATCAAATAAACACTCTTGGACTGAAATTAAAAATGCATTGGGTGGGTTCAACAGCAGCCTGAACATAACAGGAGATGGAGCTAGTGAACTTGAAGAAAAATGAAGAGGGAGTATCAAAACCAAAGCACAGAGGGAAAATAATGCAAAATTCAGAATAGAGCACAGCATAGAAGGGGAAAGAAGTCAAAACGTTCAACCCACACAATTAAAGTCCCTGCGAAGAGAGGCGTGAGCATGGGGCAGCAGCAAGATTGCGAGGCAACAGTCGGGCATTTTCCAAAACAGATGGAAGACAGCAAACCACAGTTTTGAGAATCTAAGGAAGAACCAAGCGGCCTGAATTTAAAGCCCCATGGCAACCCCAGTGACCACAAGGACACATCAGAGCCAAACACCTGAAAACCAAAGACAGAGAGAAAACCTTAAAGGAGCCAGAAAAAAGGCATTATTTCCGTAAGGGAAAATATGTTCGCTTCGATCCCTGTGTTGGTGCTGCTTCTGCAGAAGCAGATCCTGAGGTGGGAAGACCCGTGTGCATGTAACTCATTGGGAACTGCTCCCAGGAAAATGTGGAAGGGAGTGCGGGAGCCTGGAAGGGGGAGAAGCGAGGGGCTGGGGTCTCAGGAAGGCCCACCCCAGGCCTCCCGGTGGGAGCTCTGGATCATCAGTTATGCCTTTGTCTTCACTCAGACCCGGGAGCGGCTTTGGAGCTCCAGGGAGGAAGGGTGGTGGGCTAAGGGCCCATCTTATGGGACGGGAGGTAAATTCTAGAGACATCGGGCTCTTCGTGTGTGCACCGCAGCTCTGGGGCCCGAGGGCAGCCCCCACGGCAGTGTCTCAGCTGTGAGCTCTTTTGAAGCTCAGGGAGGAGCACAAAGAAATGGAGGGGGCAATGCAAGGGGATCAGGGTGGGGGGACCTCCAGGGTGCCCAACAACCCCGGCCTCCCACCGTCCACAAGGATTAATTCAGGACGGATCACAGACCTAAAGGCGGGAGAAGAACCACAGAGCTGTCACAGCAAAGTGAGGAGTAAATGCCAGGACCTTGGCGTCAGGAAAAAATAGAAAATGGAAAATTAGCAGGCCATTGGTCCTATTAACAAAAACATTAATGATACAAGAAAAATTATAAATGGACTTAAGGAAAAGTAATAGGTTCATCAGAAGATGACGTGAAGAGAGAGAAAAGGCAGCAGTAAAGTGGGAGTAGATACATTTTCTTCAGTTGCCACGGCTCTTCCCTCTGGGACAGTTTCTCAATCTCCCTTGACCTCATGACCTTGACACTTCTGAAGGTTACAGGACAGTTATATCTTTATTGTCTCTCAATTCGAGTCTGTCTGGCGCTTGGTGATGCATTTCTGGCAGCGTCTCAGGCAGCACGGCCCGGCACAGGGCTCCAGAAAACTCGTCACCGCCTCCTAAGTGATCAGGGCTCGGGGACATCTTCAGTTCTAGTATTCGGTCTTTGACCCGGTTCCTGACATGGGGCTCTTGAATCCTTTGGAATTTCCTGGGTGATAGGAGCATCTTTCGTTCTAATGAGGGGACTCTGGGTGGGCTCCTGGATGGGTGCTGGTCACCAGAAAGATCAAGCCCTGATTAGAAGCTTGGAACTTTCATTTCTGTCCCCCATTCTCCGGAGGGGGAGGGTGCTGCAAACTGAGTTAGTGATCAATTGTGTCTACGTGAGGAAGCCTCCATAAAAATCCCAAAAGCATCAGGTTTGGAGAGCTTCCGGGTTGGTGAACAGGTGGTAGTCGTGTGCGAGTGAAGGAGACACACAGGAGGAGTGTAGGTTTTCTTTTCAGTCCACCATAACAAAATACCACAGGCAGGGCAGCTGAAACCACAGAAATTTATTCTCACAGTTCGGGAGGCTGGATGTCCCAGATCAAGGTGCCGGCAGATTTGGTTCCTGGTGGGAGCCCGCTTCCTGATTCACGGACGGCCACCTTCTCGCTGGGTCCTCCCATGGCAGAGAGAGCAAGCTCTGGGGTCCCTTCCTCTTCTCATAAGAACAATGATCCCACCCTCATGACCTCATCTAACCCTAATTACCCCATCTCCAAACGCCATCCCACTGGGGGCAAGGGCTTCAGCAGACGAATTTTGGGGAACACAGATGTTCAGTCTGCAGCAGGCAGGACAACCACAGAAGTGACGCCGTGTTCTTCTCAGGGCACCCTATCAGGAGGCGAATAATTCCAGTTTATCCCCCTCCCGAGGATGTTGACTTTGATCATTAGATCGCCGTGGGCCTGCTGGGTTCTCCATCTGTAAGGTTACTCAATTTTCCCTTTGTAATTATAATTATTCTTCAGGATAGTTCTTTGAAACTAAAGATCTCTGTGTTCATTAAACCTCCAGGTTATTGATCCATTTATCTCAGCGTGGACTCGCGGTTTCCTCTTTTACTCAGTGAGCTGGAGTCTTTACCAACATTATTTACTTTGATGCTCCAATTGTCCCACGTTCGGTCAGCGGAGGGGGCTCCCGCATCTTTGGGACGTGTCCTCATTCCTTCACCACTTCTTTGGTTCCTGGTACAAGATGGTCCAGGTCATCTTGTACTTTGAGGTCCCAGCCCTGGACGTTCCCCGGAATCTGCCATTTCCCCAGGGAGCCCGGTTCCTGGGAGTGTGAACGACATTTAGGAGTGGATATCTGGGTGCCGGGGGAGCTGGGTTCTCCTGGGGTGCTGCAGCTTGTGGGCTGTGAGAGTGCAGTGCAGAGAGCCAGAGGCGATGTGTGCTCCTCCAACTCCATCCAGCACCGCACTGCATCCGTGTTTATCCTCGTCCATTTTTGTCACTGACTCCCATTGGCTTTAATACATTTAGTTGTTTGCCCAGTTCGCTTGTAACCAGCCCCCCTCATCATGACCGTCCTTGCCCCTGCGGTCGCCCTCCACACCACACTCGGCTCCAAGCCCGCCGTGGTCCCCTGCTCACCCACCACGGCTCGGCTCTCCTCCCTGCGGCCACGCCCGCGTGTGGATGCTCGTCCTGTTCTGTTCTGTGTGCACTTTAGTTCACAAGGAAATGAATAATCTCCTCTTCACCTGGTTCCCTCCGCAAAATGTTCTATTCTATGCACTGTGGTTATTTATGAATAAATATAAGGATAATTTCCCCAGGGAAATTGCTTGAATCCAAACAAAGTCATGTGCATTTATCCATTTTATTTTCATATGTATATGAAAATATATGTTAATAGACATTTGTTATTCTCCATTGATGGCATTTATGAATGATACTGCTATAAATATACTTGTTTATTTGTATAAATACGTATATATCAGACAGAAAACCACATAAGGCATCACTGAACAACTGAATGACTTTACTAAAGCAAATACTCGTGGAACCACCACAGATGTCGAGAAATAGGGGCTTCTCAGCACCCAGAGGCACCCACGTGCGCCCTGATTTGGCAAATGCATCAACGCGTCTCTTTATGTTGACTTCCATTTGTGTCCTGTGGAGAAAAGCCCTAACCAACTGGAAGATGTTGGTAATCGTGACCATATTGAAATTGGAAACTTCTGTTTATAAAGACGCCACTAAGAGAGGGACGTTCAGAGCCTCAGCGTGGGGGAAGTCGTCTACAACGCAGGGAACCGCCAACGGGCGGGCATGAGATGGAAGAGCTCCTACGAATCACTAAGAAATCGACAGCCCGGTAGAAAAGATGTAGTCAAGGTGATAACAGGCATTTCGCAAAAGAGGACATCCACGTGGCATTGAACACACGAGGCAGCTTCACACCTCCTCAAGGAAGCACAGGCGAGAACCCCAATGAGACACCGCTACACGTTCTCCAGGATGGCTACAAGAGACGGACGAGAGAGGCACTGGGAGGGTGCAAAGCAGCGGGCACGTGTGCTCCGCTCATGGGGTGGAGGTACAACCGCTTTGGAAACCTGTTTGGCATTACCTGGAGGTGGAAGATCTGCGAACCTTCTAACCCAGCAATTGCACTCCTAAGTAAATGCCTGAGAGAAACGGGTGCCCATGCGCCCCAGGGGACACACACA
Organism: Ceratotherium simum simum; assembly: GCF_057802395.1. Lineage (NCBI taxonomy): Eukaryota > Metazoa > Chordata > Mammalia > Perissodactyla > Rhinocerotidae > Ceratotherium > Ceratotherium simum. Next base: position 2,879,660 of record NC_141933.1, on the reverse strand, counting down.
AGAACGCTTCCAGAGTGTTGTCCATAAATGCCCAGACAGGAAACACCCTGAATGTCTGTTGAGAGTGACATGAATATATAAACCATGGCATATTCGTACAACAGAGCAGTAGTCAGTGATGAGGACACAGCTGCACTCACAGCGTGGAGGATCCCCCCGGTCGGGGAAGAGGCCAGGCACAGGGGTTTATGTGCTGCTTGATTCCATCTAGAAAAAGTTCCCCAAGCAGGAACTAATTTCACAAACGATGGTGCTATGGGGTGCAGGCTCAGGTCATAAAAACATTCATAAAAACACAGAAGCGACTGCAGAGTGTCGATCGGTCAGGGTGGGGAGTACAATTTGGGAAGGAAGGGTCGTGGGGAGGGGCCACAGGGGCTTCAGGGGTCTTGGCAACGTGCTCCTTCTTGATGTTTCATGGGTGCCTGCTTTGTAAGAATTCATCCAGCTGTACAGTTTTTTGGTTTAGTGCACTTTCCCGTGTGTTGTATTCCACACTTAAGAGGGTTTTATTTATTTATTTATTTATTTTTTTTTTCCCCAAAGCCCCAGTAGATAGTTGTATGTCATAGCTGCACATCCTTCTAGTTGCTGTATGTGGGACGTGGCCCCAGCACGGCCGGAGAAGCGGTGCGTCGGTGCGCGCCTGGGATCCGAACGCGGGCCGCCAGCAGCGGAGCGCGTGCACTTAACCGCTAAGCCATGGGGCCGGCCCTAAGAGGTTTTTATTAAAGAAGTATTTTCTTTTCCACAGGTCGTGAGGACCTTCCGTTATTTTGGGTGAAAGGTCGTCTGCCAGCCTGACTGTTGCTGCTTTGAAGGTGATCTGTCTTTTTCTCTGGCTGCTTTACGTGGCTTTTTTTCCCTCCTTGTCTTTGGCGCTCTCCACTTCACCGTGATGTGTAACAAAGGCGATTTGTTAGAACAAAGAACAAAGAACAAAGGTTCTTTCTGCTGGTTGGGCTCCACTGGCCTGGAACTTGTGGATTCGTGGATTCCGTCCTGGAGGGACGTGTCCAGACGTTCTCTCTGCGGCAGCTGCCTCTGCCTCCTCCGCTCTCCACGTCCCCGCTGGCTGACCTCCCTGGAGGGCGTCGTCTCTGTCCTAGAAGCCACCCCTGAGCCACTCCTTGGGGGCTCTCGCTCAGCAGGAGGATACAGGGTCAGGGGAGATAGTGTCTCTTTTCTGCTGCAGAGCAGCCCCCCGACCCCGCACCTGCCCAGGCGGCTCCTCTCGTCCTCAGGCAGCGTGCAGTCAGGCACATCTTAGCAGCCTGTGGTTCACTGCGGTCAGGGACTTGCCCACCCCCTTGGGCCCCCACCCGTCTGAGCTGGTCGTCTCTGCTCTGTGGGAGGGCCAGGACTCCAGGAGATATCCGGATCTCTGCACCCTGTAGGGAAGCTGAGAGCAGTCGGTTAAGAGAGAATATTCTGTGGGTTTCCAGTGTCGAGAAAGAGGAGAGAGGGTGGAGTGGGCTGTGGGTTTGGCAAGTGGGTGGGGGCCTGGGGAGTCAAGGGGTGAGAGGCCGGGACCGGCTGCACAGCACCCCCCAACACACATGGCCAGTGTCGGCCTTTAGACCCACTCCCCATTCAGCCACTTGGTCCTGATCCTTTTAAACTGGACTGTGGGCCGGAGGTCATAAGGGCAGTGGCCAGGACCAGCCAGGGCAGCGTGGGGGAGGGGGAGCAAAGGGGAGTCACCTGATGCTCCCAAAGCTGCAGAAAACTCCAGAGGCACATAGAGGGGAGGACAGGGAGAGAGTAAGCAAGGGTCGTGCATTCATTCATTCACACACGAATTTATTGAATGCCACATGCATGCCTGGCACTGTGCAAATCAAATAAAAGTGAGGAGGGGAAGTGTGTGTGGGGGACAGGGAAGACCAGAAGGTCAGAGATAAGCCCAGAGAGGCCAAGACACAGACCTGGAAGCCAGAGACCCACGCAGGAGCCCGTGCCCGCCCGCCTGCTGGAGCGAGGGGTGCATGTGACCCCGCCATGGTCACCCTGTCAGGGCACTGCCTGCCCCTCCTGAGCCCGATGGTGCAGCAGCCAGAGCCTCTGGGGTGTGGCTGCGCTCCCCACGCTGCCCGGGAGTGGATACAATCATCCCGAGCTGAGGGTGCCTTTGCTGGCTACAAGGCGACTGCACTGTTTCTCCCGTAGGAGCCCAGAAGCCTCAGCGGGGTGGGGCACGCCCCATGTAAAACGCTGAGGCCTCCTTAACTCAAATGCATTTCATCCCTGGGCCTGTTCCGCAGGCAGCCAGCTGCTGGCATCAAGGGTTTAAGGAAAATGAGCAAAAAAAAACCATTCCCTTCTACTCTCCCCGCCCTTCCAGGCGTAATAAAGCCACTTGGACACGAGGGGGTGCCTGAACTGACCTCGTGATCCATGGCCCCCATCTCCCCCAGGGGCCTGGGGAGCTGAAAGCTGGGACCCTCTCCCAAAGCCCTGCAGCCTCTCACATCATATTCCAACCCTCTCTCCTCCAAGCAGCCTCTGGGCTGTGGGGGGAGCCCACCTGGGCCTGACTGTGGAAGCATCAGAAGTGACTGCAACTGAGCTGGCCAGAGGCCTTGGCAAGGTGTCCAGGTACTCTCTGCCCCTCCAGCCCCACCACAAGCCCCTGCCAGCTCCAGCCCTCCTGGGGGCCACCTGGAAGGCTCACTGTTCCCCTCCAAGAGCTGGCAAGGATTTAACTCCATGCAATCCTGCAGGGTCCCCCAACTCACCACCTCCCACCCCTCCCATTAGCACAGCCCAGGGTCAGGGGTCTGCCCGTGTTCCATGCCTCCTCTCCTTCCTCCTGGCCCCCCAGCCCTCGAGCCTCTCCTTTGTAGGTTTCTGGCTCAGGCCTGCCCCTAGAGTCCTGCTCACTCAGCCCCTCTCTGTCTCCCGACCACCCAGGCCCCGAGTTGGCTTGAAGCTTCCACACCCAGTTCAAGACCTCTCCACTCCACGTGGTGGGCTTGTATCCACAGGGGTGGCCCATCCATGTGAGTGGCTTCCAACACCCAGTTTCTTGACATCCTTATCTGGGAAGCACTTTTGCAGACCTGGGGGTTGGTAATCACCCAGAACTGCTTCCCCCTGTCAAGTCCCTGCCTCAACCTCCCCGTCTCTCACAGAGACCCCCGCCCTTTCAGCTCACCCTGGTTACTCACAGGCAGTGCCCAGGGCCCGACTGGGGTTCTGGTCCCCGAATCCCTCAGCTGGCCTTCCTCAGATGGCTCAGCCTCCCCCTGTCCTCACCAGACAAGCAGCCTACGTGTCCAGTTCCAATACCCACCCCGGCTCACCAGCCTCCTTGAGACCCTTCGCCCAGCCCCTTTCTCAATTATCTCCTTCCCTGTTGGTCTGAGGACAGCTGAGCACAGCTGGAGAAAGCCATGGAGCCACAGGACTTGTTCTCCTGGAAAGTCCTGACCACTCAGCTCAGCTCAGCGCGCCCCTCCAGAGACCAACCACGCAGCCCCGCCGGCCCGCTGGCTTCCTCAACAAATTCACGCTTCCCCATAGACTTCAAACCCCTTACTCCTCCACTGAGCCCCCTGCTTGCCCCTCTCTCCCAAGGGGGTCAGAGGGGAACCCCCAGTTCCTGGCCCCACATCCACACACCCACCACCATCTCCCCGCCCTCTACCTCCCACCCCTGGCGCTGGAAGAGGTCTCTCCGGCTGTGAGGATGAGGCAACGCGCTCCATCTGTGCCCTCCACTCTTCTCCAAACGCCACGCAATAATCATCGCCTGTGTCACCTCTCCCTCTCCTCTGCTCCTCTCCATCTCCACTGACATGGAACCCCAACCCCGGGACCCACTCTGCTCTGACGACATCCCCATCTCCTTCTCCCTTCACGACCAGCTTTTGGAAAGGGTTGACCACTTGCTGCCATGTCCCCACCCCTCTGTCACCACCTCTTATTCCTCCAACAGTCCCTCCAAGCACAACTTTCTGCCCCTTCCTTGCTTCCTCCCCACCACTACCAAATCCACTGGGCGCTTCTGGCCACTCCCTCCTCAGCACGCTCCTCCATGCCCCACGGTCTCCCCCACGCGCCACGCTCTCCCCCACGCGCCACGCTCTCCCCCACGCCCCACAGGCTCCCCCACGCGCCACGCTCTCCCCCACGCCCCACAGGCTCCCCACGCCGCCACGCTCTCCCCACGCCCCACAGGCTCCCCCACGCCGCCACGCCTCCCCACGCCGCCACGCTCTCCCCACGCGCCACGCTCTCCCCCCCCCGCCACAGGCTCCCCCACGCGCCCACGCTCTCCCCACGCCCACAGGCTCCCCACGCCGCCACGCCTCCCCACGCCACAGGCTCCCCCACGCCCCACAGGCTCCCCCACGCCCCACAGGCTCCCCCACGCGCCACGCTCTCCCCCATGCCCCACAGGCTCCCCCATGCGCCACGCTCTCCCCCACGCGCCACGCTCTCCCCCACGCGCCACAGGCTCCCCCACGCGCCACGCTCTCCCCCACGCGCCACGCTCTCCCCCACGCGCCACGCTCTCCCCCACGCGCCACAGGCTCCCCCACGCGCCACGCTCTCCCCCACGCCCCACAGGCTCTTCCGTGGCCCATGCACTTTCCCATTTGGACGCCCCTCCTTCCCGCCAGCCCCTGTGAGTGGTGGTGTTCCTCTGGTCCAGGCTCAGCACTGCTCGGGCCACCCAGGCTCCCTGCAGAGTCTCCCAGGTGCTCTTCTGTCCTCTTCTCCACTGGGCATCTCAGAGTCCCCACGGTCCCCTGCCCCAGTTTCAGTCTTAATCCACGGCACTAACTGCCTACCCAGCCATCCAAGTCAGAGATACAGGAGTCCTTCCCGGCTCCTCCTCACTCGCCTCCAGTCCGTCACCAAATTCTATCAAGCTTTACGCCTGAGAATCCGCCAGATGCCCTCCTCTGCACCCTCCCTCTGCACCTCCTCCCACCAGCCTCCAGCCCACACTCCACCGTTCCCGCTGCTGGCAACAGCCTCTGTCCACTCTTGTCCCCTCCAAGCTGGCCCTGATGCTCCGGGCAGCACCATCTTCCAAATCCGCAAAGCACACCAGGCCTCTCCCCCGCTAAGCACATTCCTAGGCCCTGGGGTACAGTCTGAGGCCCTTCCGATGGGACACAAAGTCCTTCCCTCTGCACCTGAGCTGCACAGAACTTCCCTCGGTTTCCCCGACCAGCCTCGGCCCTTCCACTGCAGGCTTTGCACACAGGCCCCACCGCCTGTGCCTTCTCGGCAGCTCCCCTGCCCCTCCTTCAGCTTAAGGTCCCCACTCTGCCCCCCTCCGTCCCAGGAAGCCCTGCACTTTTCCTATATTAACGCTCATCAGACTTGTTTTCAGAGACTGACCGTCCCCCGCGGGGCCACGAGCTCCACGGCCGAGCTGGTCTCTGCTAGCGCCTCAGCCCCGGTCCCCGGCACCTGCCCCCAGCCCGCGGGGCTGATCCTGACTCTGCAGCGGCAAGCTTCAGCTGCTGCCATGTTTTGCCCTCCATTGATCTTCACGGCAATTCTGAGAAATGGGAAGTCCGTTTGCCTATTTCACAGACGAGAAATCGGGCAGCAGTGAGGCTGAAGAAGCTGCCCCAGGCCCCAGGCCCCCTGAGATGGACAGGGATCGGCCAGGGCGCTGCGTCCCCCCCAGCACTCCTTTCTGGGGAATGCGGTGGCTTTCCTGGCTCTAACTCGCGGCCGTGGGCAGCTGTGCTCATGCGGCATCCACTCCCTTCCTTCCTCTCCAAGGAGGTGCCCGATCCTCAAGGGGACTCGTGTTTGGGGTACCCTCTGCCAAAAGCCCCCCTCAGTCCCGCCTTGCACCGTGGGCAGAAGACCGCCTGGGTTACAGAGCAAACTTTCCCTGGCGAAGTCAGCTGGAATGAGCACGGGGGGCCCTGGAGCGCGAGACAGCGCCTGAATGGGATTCCCCAAACCTCCAGATTCCCAGTGTCCTGTGCAGGCAGGGGATAGAAGGCTGGGCCGGAGCTAGACAGGTATTTTATTGAAAGTTCACAGACACAAGAGCTCTGAGCAGGGTCACAGCATGGAGGAGGCAGGGTCGGGGAGGACAGAGTGAGTCCCCAGATGCTGGCAGCCGGCCCATCCTGGGAAGCTCCCACAGAAGCCCCTCTTGCTGGGGGTGAGGTCTGAGGGGCGCCAGGAGCGTGGGCGGGGGCACAGGAGGGTAGGGAGGGCAGCCACTGGAAGCTGGGGTGCAGCAGCACAGGAAGAAACCCATGCACCCCAGAAACAGGCCAGGCAGAGGGCCAGGAGGCAGAGGGGTGGGCCAGCACGAAGCTCACTGCCCCCTTACTGTACGGAGCTTCTGATGTCCTCGTGCCCAGTTCACAGCCTCAGGGGGCCCCCAGGGCAGATGCCCTGCTCTCCCCCAACCGCGCGGCATCCAGCCTCGTGTCCATTATGAAAATGAACCGGTCTCAGCGCTGTGTCTCCACAGCCGGCGGTGCGTGTCGGGGCCTCAGTAGTCGGTAAGCGGGTACCGCAGGAAGATGAAGACTAGGATGAGGCAGGAGGCCGCCAGGGCGGAGCTGGTGATGTTGAACAGCCGGGCTGTCTTGGCATCTTCCACCGCTCCGTTCAGGTCATTGAGAAGCTTCTTGTCCCGAACCTGAAGCCAGAAAGAGGAGGTGAGACCAGCGGCCAGAGCCGAGGGGCCAGGTGGGACGGCGCGAGGGAACAGCATGTCAGAGAACAGCACCAAGCCCACATCAGTGCCCAACCCTGACAACCGTACTGTGGTTCTGTAAGAGAATGTCCTTGCCGTGGGGGAACACACTGAACGGCCGAGGGGCATGGGGACATCACGTCTGAAACTTACTGTCAAACAGTTTATTAAGTAAATATGTTATGCATAGAGAGAGGGAAGGAAACGGCGAACGTGGTAAAATTATAACATCTGGGACATCTAGGGGAAGGGTGTTCAGGAATTCTTTGTGTTTTCTTTTTTTTTGCAACTTTTCTGTGTCTGAAATTATTTAAAATAAAACAGACTGTTAATAATACTGCATTGTATACTTGAAAGTTGTTAAGACAGATCTTAAGTATTCTTACCACCAAAAAAAAAAAAAGATAATTATGTGAGGTGATGGAGGTGTTAACTAACCCTATTGTGGAAATCATTTCACAACATATATGTATATTAAATCATCACTTTGTACCCCTTAAACTTACACAATGTTATATGTCAATTATATCTCAATAAAGCTAGAAAAACCATAGATCAAATAAAAGAGGAAGTTGGTCTCAGAGAGAGTTATAGGATGTGATGACAGAGCAACACAAGTGTGTCCTAATTTGATTGGTCTCACCTAATTAAGTTTAACTGGATTCCCTCAGATGGACGCCATGCCTAGACAGGACAGGTGGCAGTCCCGCGGTCTCTGGGAAGAGATATTAAGGTGAAGGGAGATGGTTGGAGTCCAGGAAGTCCTGGGGAGACAGTGGACAGAGGTGGACCCATTTCCAAGATTCTCCAGTTGTGAAGACATGTCTCTGAGGAGCATGCCACCGTCACCAGGGTAAGTCTTAGGATTTCCCTCTCCTCAGCACTCTCTCCTCAGAGTCCAAAGAAGTGCAGGTCTGAGCATGCTACAAGCAGAGAGCAAAGCCTAGGGGGAGGAAGAGAAGGAGAAAGGAGAGAAACGAAGAGAGAGAGGAAGAGAAAGTCTTTGCCTTAGTAGAAGGTGGTGGACGAATGAACAAAGGCAGGGGGCTGGGCTGAAGGGAGAAAGGTGAACACAGATGTTTGGATTCGCTGATGTCTGGCTTGCCCAGTGGGTGGGTTAGGCAGATGGACGGGAGGCCAGAAGAGGAAGAACGGATGAACGGGAGAACAGATGGGTAGCTAATGTAGGGGGTACATAGGTGGGCAGAAGGACGGGAATGTGACTGGGTGGATGGATTTCCTGTGGGTGGATGGATGGAGGAGGCAGAATGTGGAAGGAATAAAGGGAAGGGAGAGAAGAAAGAAGATGAAGAGGTGGACATGCAGCAGTGGACGGAGGGAGTGAGGAAGGGAAGGAGGGAGGGGAGTGAGGGGAGGGGAGTGAGGGGAGGGGAGGGATGGGGAAGGGAGGGAAGTGGAGTGGAATGGAGGGGATGGGAGTAGAGGGGAATAAAGTGGAGTGGAATGGAATGCAGTGGAGGGAGGGGAGTGGAGTACAGTGGAGAGGAGGGGAGGCTGGGGAGGAGTGAGGAGGAGGGGAGTGAGGGGAGGGAGTGAGGGGAGGGAAGGGAGTGGAGTGGATTGGAGTAGAGGGGAATAAAGTGGAGTGGAATGGAACGCAGTGGAGGGAGGGGAGGCATGGGGAGGGGATTGAGGGGAGGGGAGTGGGAAGACAAGCAGAAGGGATTGGGAAAGGGAGGGAAAAGGTGGCTGACTTGGAAGGTGGACCGTACAGAATGGGTAAACCAGATGGGAGAGGAAAGAAGCAGGAGTTGAGGAACCAGGGACGGGAAGGAGGGAAGGAGAGAGCCCACGCCCTTGTGAAATTTGTATTCTAGTGATCTTGGAAAGAACTGACGTCTTCACTGAATTTTATCTTCCTTTCTGAGCACATGATGTATCATCCACTTATTTAGGTCTTATTTGATGTCTTTATTAAAATAAAGTATTACAATTTTCTCCAGAAAGAGCCATTATATCTTTCGTTAGATTTAGTTTCAGCCTATATGGTTATTACTGTAGTGTAAGTGATGTCTAAAACTACATTTCTAATTGATTTTTGCTAGTGTAGAAAAATTCAACTGACTTTTGTAGATTTATTTTGTACCCAGCTAAACTACTGTATTAATCAACTGTGATAACTGACCACATCTTCCCTGTGATAAATCACATCTGCTGCAATGATAACAGTTCTCTCTCTTGCATCCAGTCCTTATTCCCAGCACAGTGGTTACGGGAACAGATGCTGGAGACACACTGCCTGGAACTGAAGCCAAATTTTGCCCATTACCAGTTGCATGACCTTAGGCAAGTATTCTCCTCTGTAACATGAAGATGACAATACCGCCTACCTCATAGGGATGTTGAAGGGAATTAATGAGTTGGTGGACATAAAGCATTAGCATAGCGTTTGGTCCAAAGTAAGCTCTTACATAATGGAGGCAAAGACTTCCAGAACAATGCTAACAGCTGTGATGGTAGAGGCAGCCTGGTCTCAGTCTTGATCTCAAAATCCACTACTAAGGATGATGTTCACTTTACTATCAGGGGTATATTATTGTATTTAAAAGTTCCCATGAGATAAACATATTTCTCCACTAAGTCATTAATGTAGTGAATTGTCCTCATTGATGTTCTCAAGTTAAAACAATCCTGAATTCCTAAAATAAACCCTGTGTCATGATTTCTTTGTTGGATCCTTGGAATGAGGAAAGGAGTGATAGAGCAGTGGGGTGTTTCAAGTGTACGGATGAGAGGAGGGAGGAAAGCTGGCAGGCAGACGGGTTACTGAACGGATGGGGAACAGTGGCTGGTTGTAGAGGAGATAAGGGGAGAGGAGAAATGAAGAGGCGACTGGATGACTGTGAAGGTGGACGGCTGGTGAGAAGGAAGGATATATGGATGGACACTGGATGCATGGGACAGACAGAGAAATGGGCATAGGAATTTGTGTCGGATGGGAGGGAAAGCTGGATGGATACATGAATGTACGCTGGATGGGTGGGACAGGTGCATAGATGGTATGTTTCATATCTATGCATACCCTTTCAGCATGCTCGACGGACAGGACAGACAGATGGATATCTGAGAATGGATGCTGAATGGGTGGAACAGGTAGTTAGATGGATATATAAATGTACACTAGATGGGTGGGACAGGTGGATTGATGGATATATGAATGTATGCTGGATAGGTGGACAGGTGGATAGATGGATACATGAAAGTATGTTGCACAGTTGGAACAGGTACATAGGGGGCTATAGGGATGTATGTTGGATGGGTGGGATAGGCAGACAGATGAATTTATGAACATATGCTGGATAGTTTGGACAGGTGAATACATAAGTGTAGGTTGGATGGGTGGGACAGGTGGGTAGATGGATTTAGAAATATAGGCTGGATTATTGGGATACGCAGATAATGGATATGTGAATATATGCTGGGTTGGTGGGAAAGGTGCATAGATGGACATATAGATGTGCGTCAAATGGAAGGAACAGGTTGGATAGATGGATATATGAATTATGTTAGGTGAGTGGGACAGGTAGACAAATGGAAAGGAGGGAGAGTTATTGGACAGATTGTAGTGTAGACCAATGCATGGTAGGTGGATAGATTCATGGACTCAACCAATCAATCAATCTTTATTCAGTGCCTGCTCTGCATAGTGTCTGTTCTAGGTCCTATAGCAGGGAACACATCAAAGTCCCTGTCCTCATGGAGCTGACATTGTAGGGAGAAGATACAAAAAATAAACATGATTAATCTGTAACATATATAATGTGTTAAATGTGCTAAGAGGAAAACTGAAGGGGATAAGGGACTGGAGATCATTGCAGGAGGTGTAGTCTTAGCTGGAGTAAAGCTCAGGAAAGAACCCAGTGATTGGGGGATATTTGAGTAAAGCCCAGAAATATGTGAGATTCCATCATATGTTTCTCTCTGGGGAAAGCACGTTGCAGAGCACAAACCTCTGAGGTGGGGATGTGCTGGTGTTCTGGGGAATAACCAACTAGGGACCAGTGTTGGGGGAGCAGGAATCTGAAGGGGAAGGGGGCTTAAGGTCAGGGAGGAAATTGTCAAGGAGCAGATCGTGTAGGGCTTTGTAGCAGAAAAAAGATGACATGATCTGACATATTTTAACATGGTAATTCTGGCTGCTGTAAAGAATAGGTTGAAGGGGTTGAATAGTCCAGGTGAGCGATGGGGTGGTTTGGACCAGGGTGGTAGCAGCGATGGTAGTAAGATCTGATCCGTTTGTGGATATATTTGGAAGATAGAGCTGACGGCATTTGCTTAGATCAGATGTTGAGTGAAACAAAAAAAAGAGTGGAATTTGAGATGATTTCAAGGCATTCTGGTTTGATCAACTGAAACAAGGGAGTTGTAGAGGACTCCAGAAGGAGTATGTTTGGGGTTGGTTCAGTAGGCTAATTTCTGACATGTTAAGCCACAAATGTCTTCTAGACATATAGCTAGACATTTTGAGTAGGTGGGTTTTATATGAGTCTGGAGTTCAGGGACAAGGTATAGGACAGGGATATCAACTTGGGAGGCATCAGCATAAAGATGGCACTTAAAGCCATGAGACTGGATGGGAACACCGAGGAGTGAGTGTAGACAAAAAAAAAGAAGGGGACCAAGGACTGAGCCCCGGAGCTCAGTTAATCTTAAAATGTTAAAAGATCAGAGAAGCAAGATGCAACTTGGGAAAGAGCCTGAGAAAAGTGAAGGAAGACAAAAGGAGGGGAAGGATGGTGTGTGGGTGAAACAGGCGGAAAGGTAGGAGGAACAAAGTAGAACATGGAGGAATGGAGTGGATAAATGGATGCATGGCAGTGTGCGTGGAGAGGTCGTGGATGATGTCGGGTGGGCAAAAAGGAGAGGAGGAGGGCAGGCGGGTGGACAGACTGATGGTCAGATGATTGGGTAAGTCAATGGAAGCAAGGAAAGGGAGGAAAATGGGAGGATTTGCAGATGGATAAATGGATGGATAGTTCTTTTATGAATGTGTAAATTCACGGGATGGGTAGATTGACAGTGCGTGAAAGAAAGGGAGGGAGGATGGGTAGATGGGTGGATAGATGAATTGATACTGGTTCAATGGCTGACTACATGGATGGATATAATACATAATTGGAAGAAAGAGATATAAAGAAAAGGGAAAGATAATACATAAATGGATGAATGGGCAACTCAACTTGGAGGTGAATGAATGGGAAGCATGAATAAATGAAAGGAAGAGACGGAGAGATGGAAATGGATTGATGGTCAGATGGACGATGGGATGGATGGTGGGGTGGGTGGATTCATGGTTGTGAGAAGGAAAAAGGAGAGAGAGAAGAAGTGTTGATGAATAGAAGTTTCAATGGATGAATGATAAGACTATTGATAGAAGGGGTAGGTAGATAGACAGAAAGAATGGAGCAGGTAGAGAGGAAAGATGTATGCTTGGATGGATAAATGAATGAATGGAGAGACAGATAGAAGGTGCAGGAAAATGGAAGAAGAGAGGAAGAGACGACGAGTGGATGAACAGATAGAAGGAGGACGAAGAGTGCAGCAATTAGAACCAAGGGCTGGAGAAACAAACTTGATGGTGACCTTATAGGGAAGTTACTTTGTATCTCTGTACCTCGGTTCCCTCATCTGTAAACAAGGATATTAACTGCATGTATTTCACAGAGTTTTGGTTATTAAATAAAATATTAAATTAAATTAAACAACAGGGAGTGTTTAGAACAGATCTAGAATATACAAAGAGCTCAATAAATATTTGTTATTGGTTTGTGGTTATTGTCATTTGCTGGCTTGTTGTTACTAGTACTATTACTATTGATGAATAAGGGGAGAAATGGATGAAGTCAGGGAAGAAAAGAAGATTAGATGGACAGCTGGGTGGATGGAGAGATGAACAGACTAATGGATGAGGTTGTGGGTAGATAGTGGAAGGAAAGCAAGAACAAAGAAATGACAGATGATGAAGGTGTAGAAATATGAATTTGGTCAACAAAAGGATGAATGAATATAGGGATGGTTGAGTATGGAAGTGAAATGGCAGAAGGAAACAAGACAAATACATGATCTTATGGAGAGAAAATGGATGGGTACATAGTTGAAAAGGTGGCAGCCCCCGTGCGTGCATGGTGGGTAGACTAGGTGAGGCAAGGTATTTTTCTCACAAACCTGTTCCTCCCACAGTCTTGCTCATCTCTAAGGGGCACCTCCATGCTTTCGGTTAATAAGATGAAATCCTCGGAGTTACCTTTGGATCTTCCCTATTTTCCCTCATCCTATGTCCAATCCATCAGAATAATTGATTTTTCCTTCAAAATATATGACCAGCTTTTAGCTCTCCACTCCTGTCACTCTGATCCAAGACTTACCAAACACAACAACCTTCGATTTGGTCTCCCAGCCCCAGCCCTCCATCACCTTGCATCCTTATAGTCTATTCTCCACACAGTAAGGGTAATCCTTTTAAATGTAAGCCATATAATATTCACCCTGTTTAAAATTCTTCAAAGATGTCCCATTTCACTTAAAACAAAATCCTCACTGTGGCTTACAAGATGTACATGGCCTGGCCCCTCAGGTACCTCTCTGGCCCAATCTCCTATGCCCCTTCCCGGCCTTTTCCAGCCACACCAGCCCCCCTGAACCTGACTTTGCCTCAGGGATTTTGCAATACCTGCTCCCTCTTCCTGGAATAAATTTCCCCAGACGCACTTACAGCTACTGCATGAATTAATTCAGGCTTACACTCAAATATCATCTCATCAAAGAGGCCTTCCTCTATCACCCTATATAAAAAAGCACCCCCACATCTCCTTGATGATGCCTCCTTTATTCTTCATAACTGACATGCATAACTGTGAGTTTTATTACTACACGACACCCTACCAGAATGTAAGCCCCTTAGGGGCAGGGACTGTGTGTTGCTTGTCACTCGTTAGGCATTGGACAATTATTTATTGCACATGTAATAAGTGGATGGATAATGGAAGGACACTGGGAAATTTGAATGAATCAATGATTAGGTGACTGACTAAACAGATTAATGAATGCACATGATGGTTACAAATGTGTTAGTAGGGAGGAAGAGAAAGAGGGAAGACGCGTGATAATCAAAGTGAGGGAAGATGGATGAATATATAGATAGAGGGTGAATTGATGGTTGGAGGTGGGTGAGGAGAGACAGGAGAGAAGAAAAGAGGAGATTAAACAAATCCACGACGGGCGTGTGGGTAAACTAGATAGAAAGAGATGGTGGATGGATGAGGTGGGTAGGTGGGGGGATAGCTGAAGGAATGGGGTGACAGTGTGTGCATAGAGGGATTAATAGGAGGCTAGAAGAGTGTATGGGGTGGATAAATGGATAGAAGAAAAGAAAAAGGGAAAAGGGAAAGGTCAGAAGGTGGGTGTATTATGGATAGATGTATGGATGTCTGGATAAAAGAATAAGTAGGGTATATTGATAGGCAAAAGTTATGGAAGAAAGAATAATCAATGGATATGAGGAGGAAATGGGGTACAAGGAATAGGAGATAGACAGTTGGGTAAATGGGAAAAACAATGGGAAAGTTGGGAAGAAGAAAGGGTAGACAGATTTATTTTCATCAATATGTGGATTAATAAATTGATGGATGAGAAAGTAAAAGTGAGTAAGGGAGAAAAGAAGAGACGGAAGAGGAAATAGAAGGTGGGAACATGGTTAAAGAGACATATAGCTGGGAAAAGGATGAATGTGTGAATGAAGTTGATGGGCACATGTATCAATGGATGGATGACTGGGTAAAATCAAACACAGGGCAGGTGAATGGGTAGAGGTGATGGAGGTAAGAAGGGAGAATGAGAGTGGATTATGAAATAATAATAAAAGAAATGACTATGGGCATGGTACTGTGCTAACAGGTATTAACTCAGTTAATCCTCTCAACAACACTTTGAGGTAGGTACATCTCCATCTTTACAAGGAGGAAAATTAGGCACAGATAGATGTAGTTACCCAATTAAAGTCTCAGGACTCAAACCCATGCTGTGAACCAGAGCCACCACGAACAATTGGGTGTAAATGGCTAAGTGGGATACACAGAAGGTGGAAGGGACAGATAGAAGGAGGGAGGGAAGATAGAAGAATGGAGGAATACTTAGTAGGTGAGTAGTTGGGTGGATGAATCATTGGGGGGGAAATTATGGGAAGAAGGGAAAAATAAGAAGAAGGAAGGAAGGAGAGATGTATAAAAAGACCTATAGAAGGGTGGAAAAATGAATGGGTATGTGGTTGATGTGTCGGGTATAGATGAATGACTTGGTGTGTTGATGGATGATATTCTGTGATGAGCTGAAAAGGCAAAGGGGATTAGGAGGGAAGGTGGGAGGAAAGGAAAGTGGATAGACAGATGAAAAGATAGGTGAAAGTATGAATAGATTCAAGATGAAAAAAATGGATGACTGTGTGGGCAAGTAGGTTATGGATGAATGAAATCCATGGATTTAGTGAGCACAGATGGAGAGATGAAAGGATGGATTGACGGATAGAAGGATGGATGGATGGATGGATGGATGGATGGATGGATGAGTAAATTAATGAATTCAGCCTGTGGGGTGGAAGGAAGGGAGGGAAAGGAAAAAGGGAAGGGAAGGTAAGAATGTTGATAAATGGATACATGAGTAGTTGGATTCACAGCTGGATGAAAAGGGAGAGAAAATAGAAAAAATTATAGTGGATAGATTACATGGATGGATGGGATGAGTTGAGGGGTAACAGGGTGGAAAAGGGTAAAGATGAGTGTGAATAGAGATACGTGATGAATGGATGAATGTGGTTCAGCTGGAGGAACAGCGAAAAGAAGGGATGGTGGATGGCTTGCAGGATGAATAGATGTATTGCCACATTGGGTCAGAGGATAGATGGATGATTGACAGGTAGAATTGGTGAGTAAAGTGGAGAAAGTTACTGAGAAAACGAGGTTAGATGAATAGTTAAGCGAATTGATGTATAAGATAGGTGGGGATGGGATGAGGAGAAAGGGAGGAGGCAGCATAATGAACAGATATAAACACAGATGAAAGGAGGATTGGGTGACTATCTGGATGGGTTGAAGGGAATAAAGGAGGATGGATTGACGGATAAGGGAGAATGGATGGATGGGTGGGTGGATGGTGGACGGATGATGGATGAATGGATGGAATGGTGGGTGGATGGATGGATGATGGATAGATGGTGAATGAATGGATGGATGGATGGACGGATGGATGTCACAGCCTCCTGGGCTCAGATCAAGCAGCTGCCATGTCCTCATTACATCTGCACCTCCTCTCCTGCCCACCACCCCTGCCCTAGTTCAAGCTTCATGCTCTCTCGCCTGGACCACCACACCGAGACCCTACCTCCTCTCTGCCTCTCGGCTTCTCTTGTCCCTTTCCTCCACACTGGCTGCAGATTTTATAGCTCTGGTCCCATCTTTCCCTTCCATGTCTTTCACATGATGAAATTCAAACCTCTCACATGGTTTTCCAAATCCTTCACTGCATGGCCTCAGTCTGCCTTTTCAAGACGACCTTTTGCTCCCCAAAGAAGATGGGGGCCTCTCTATTCCTCCCAAATAGCCCCACCTTCATGTCCTAGTTTATGTTCTTTTCTCCAACCTGTCCCTTCACCCATCCTTCAAAGCCCAGTGAAAATGCTGTGTTCCCCCAGAAGCCTCCCGCACCTGACCCCAAGCTCACCCCAAACCGGGAGTGAAGCATCCTTTTTCTGAAACACTGTGGTGCTTATTCCATCTTGCCATGTGTCCGCTGTTCATCCACTCATTCCCCCACCGTTCTCTGACCTCTAGGTTGGTCAGCCCGCCGTGGGCACTGAGACAGCACGATGAAGGGATGGGTCTGATGGGGTGGGCAGCTGTGCCTGGGGCGGGGGGGGCGGGGTCTGTGACGGGGACGGGGGCTCAGCCAGAGGGAGTCAGTGGAGCTTTCTCAGGAGAGACACTGGGATCTTACAAAAGTCCTCAGGCTGAGGGAGGTAGCAGCACGTTGCACACCTAGATGTGCTCAGAGTGGCTGGGGCAGGGCCATTTGGTGAGGCCAGGAACAGGGTTGAAAATGGATCTTGACGGGCCTTGAATGCCAAGATGAGGAGTCTGGTCTTCATCCAGCCAACACTGAGGAGCCAGTGGTCATTATGAGCAGCTGGTTCAGACTGCATGAATGCAGAATTGGTGTTCTGTGTCTGTGCCTTCCTTCCCCAGACGCTAGATTGAGCCAATGAGGCTTCCATCTGTGCCCTGCAGACCCAGCCTGCACTGAACTGAACTCGCCTGTGTGGGCGGAGGAGGCGGATGGACAGGTGGGGGCAGGCAGGGACACACCCACTGGATGCCAGCCTCTGCCCTGCTCACGTGTGCTCACTTGAATGTTGTTTTGTTTCCATTTGTTTTGTGAACGGATGAAGGAATGGGCTCAGTGAAGCAAGGTGGCTTGTCAAGAGCTCACTGTTCTTAAGGGACCCAGCTGGGAATTTAGCCAAGACCTTCTGACCCCAAGTCCATCAGGTGCCCTTGGAAGTGCTCATGACTGGCTTCAAACGGTGCGGGGTACAGTCGGCCAGGAGATGTGCAGCCAGGTGGACAGATGGACGAATTCCCAGGTGCAGGAGCCCGAGCCAGCCCGATCTGTCCTCCTCTCTGCCCAGGACAGAGGCAGCTCACCTTGTATGTCCCTCCCAGGTAAGCCCCGAGCATTTCTGCCCTCAGCTGCCTCCCAGGGAGGACAGGGGGGAGCCGCCCCAGGGTGGAGACATAGTGAGTGCCCTTCTGCCCCTCAGAAGCACCAACTCCTACCCACCTCCCACCCCAGCGCAAATCCTGCACCATTCAGAAACTCGTGACCTACCTACAACCCGCACCAGATGGGCCTGCCCCGAGCCAGCCAGCGGCCCACAGCCAAGCCAAGGGGAGGAGGGGACAGCTTCCGGCCAGGAGCCCATGCAGCCGGACCCGTGTCCACAGGCCATTGGCAGGACACGGCAAGAGGGCACCAGGGGAGGCAGAGCCCCGCCAGCTGCCTTGGCAACTGTGCCCTCTGCTCGGCACCGGCCCCGTGGAGCCATAGCTGTGGTTCGCCTGGAGGCCTTCACTCCCCAATTCCCAGGGACCCCTTGCCTTTGCTGCCTCTGCAGCACACACATGCACACATACTCATGCACGTACAGGCACACATGCACATACACACACCACTCACACATATATGCACACATGCAATTACATACATGCACGCACACTCACGCACACACTTACACACATGCAATTACATTCATGTGCACACTAATACCTACATACACTCATGTACACACGTGCGCACTTGTAAACATGCAACTCACAACTATATGAATGCACACACTCATGCACACATGCAATACACTCACATGCACACACACACTCACACCCCCACACATGCAATTACACACACACCTATATACACTCATGCACACATCTGTGCACACATCACACTTATACACAGAATACACTCACACATATGCACACACTCATGCACACACACATGTACACACCCATACCCATGCACACTCACACCTATATGCATGCACACATTCATGTACACACTCATACCCATGCACACTCACAAGTATATGCACACACACACTCATACCCATGCACACTCACACCTATATGCATGCACACATTCATGTACACACTCATACCCATGCACATTCACAACTATATGCACGCACACACTCATGCACACATGCATACTCGTACTCACACAACACAGTTCCCTCATGGGGCAGCGCAGGCCCTGGTACACAGGCCTGAAGATGAAGGTGCCGATGGCGCTCGGTGATGCTGATGCTGACACTGAGTCAGGACAGAAAAGCCAGGGGGCCAGGGCGTGGATGCCAGGGCAGGGGGGCTCCGTGCACAAAGACGCACAGAAGCAGAGCTGTCCAAGCATCTTTCCTCCCGGGCCAGCCTCTCTGGCCCAGCCCCTCCTCTCCCTCCAGCCCTGTGTTCTGCCCCCACCTTGCTGGGCAGCTGCTATCAGTGAGATGCGCCTGGCCTTGGACACTCAAATCTGGGGACAGTGACGATCTGGCAGAGGTGAGCCAAGCCTTCCCGGGGTGTCAGGGAGGCGGTGGGCAGGGCCTTGAGTCTGCTCCCCTCTTCCCGCTGCTGGGGCTCCCACAGCCCAGGGCTCTTCGGTCCTTACACTTACATTTGCATGGATCTCCCAACCCCAAATGTGAGTGGATCACAGCCTCCCTCCTGCCGTCTCTGTCCATTTCTCTCCACTTTGCCCGTGGGGGATGGCGCCCTGCTCTGCTCCTGGCCAGCTCCTCTCTTGGCCGTGAGGGGCTTTTGGAAGTTGTACCCACTCAGGGTGTGAGGTCAGGGATTTACAGGACATGCTTACACCTCTCTCCCTGGGCTCCTCGGCCCCCAGAGGACGGACTGTCTAGAAGCCGCGTGTGAGACAGAAGGCAGGGAGTAGTGCCTGGTGACCAGAGAGCCTGTCGGCTGTGGCCTCCCTCTGAGTGCCTGCCTGGCATCAGGCTCCCTGCAAGGGGCTTGGATGAGAAGGTCTCCATGGGTCCCTGACTTCACCCTTCCTTTTGTCAGCAGGGGAAGGACTCCAAGGCCCCTGCCTTGGCTCCATCCCTGTACCCCCAGAGGAGCTGCGTCCAGGCCTAACTCCCACGTCTCCTGCCAGAGGACAGGACACTGAGTCCTGGGTCCCCACCCCACGGACTAAGCCTGCTGTGCAGAGAACCCGGCCCTGAGGGCCCCGAGCCCTATCAAGATACCCTGGAAGCTTCCTCAACTCAGGATGGAGAAGGGCAGCCACTCCTTGCCGGCCCAGAGCTAGCCAACCTCCCTGTCTCTCTGGATCCCGTGAGCAGGTCTCCCACCTGCCAGCCCCCGATCCTCCTGCCCCCTGCTACTCCTGCCACCCATCCCATGCTCCTCACCCCTCCTGCCCCCCCACTCCTCCTGCCCCCTGCCCCCTGCTCACTTTGAGGGAGTAGGCCAGGGCGATGAAGCCCAGGCAGCAGAAGTTGAGGTAGACGAAGTTGAAGATGGACCACAGGTAGTAGTCATTCACCTCGGTGGTGTCTGGGTAGACCTCGATGACCGTCGTGGGGTTCGTCATCGTCTTCTTCTCTGCTAGGTGCTTGCAGGCCTGGGGGGCGCCGGCGGCCCGCACGCTGTCCGTCTTGCTGCTCTTGGACTCCATGGGGAACAGAGTGGGCGCCATGGGGGGCGAGGCCGAGGGCTCAGGGGCGGGGACCGCTGGAGCCTGCAGGGCAGGGGGTTTGGACACACAGGCAAAGCAGCCCTTGGGCGAACCTGCCGGGGGCCTCGGAATCCAGAAGGCCCCGTCCAGGGGGACTCGGGCTTCCTGGGTGCCGTCCGTGGTGCTGGCTGGGGCTCCCAGCAGAGCTGGGCACTGGCGGGGGCCCTGGGCCTGGAGGGAGGGGGAGAGGAAGAAAGAGCTGGGTCCTGCCCACCCTGCAGGGTCCATCTTGGTGCCCTGCATCATCTCCCCTGCAGACCCATAAACAGCCCCAATGGAGACGGAAATCCCCACAAGGCAGCCAGCTGCCAGCCTGCCACCTGCCTCCCCCGCCAGCCCCAGCCACCACCAGTGCCAAAGCCCTTCACAGCAGCCTTGGCAGGAGCAACGGGGGCTTTTCATCACTTTGCCATCTGCGCACAAACATCCACCCACTAACACACAACAGCAACACCCCCCACTCCCCCAACAATGCCTCAACCGACACTCTGTTACACTAAACGGAGCACACCAGCACCCCAAACTCCCAGCACACACGGGGCACACAGACCCCCAATGACACTGCCTCAGCAGTCAGAACGAGCAGAGCTCTGGGGAGCATCTGCACTCCGACACCGGCTGACACGACCACCTGGCTCTCTAGACCCCGGGCACACCCCGTGCGCTCAGAGATGCTTCCAGGTAAACAACCCCGCACTGTGACACGCAGCGTGTACGCACACAGCCACACAGGCTCGGACACAATCGCCTGAGAACGAACACGGTGGCTGCAGGGCCTCCGAACTCACGCGCATCGCCCCCGCCCCCAACCCGGCCCGAAGCGGTGCTGGGACCCCAAGCGCGCGCACTTGCAGGGAGCCACCCACCCCGTGCCCCACACGGACGCACAATGACGCTCTGCGAAACGAACGCTCCTCCAAGAGGCACCAAGGCGCCCGCGCGCTGCGCCACGCCAGGGGTCTCCGGCCGAGCCCCACGGCTCCCTCCCGGTCCGGGTCTGCTGCAGACGCCCGGACGGCGCGCTCTCACCTACTGGTGACTCCTCGGCGGGCGGGCCAGACCCTGCGCCTCGGTCCGCGCGTCCTTCCGCCGTCCCGCGGGTCGCTGTCTGTCCCGCCGCTGCGCGTCCCAGCAGCTCAACCTCGATGGGGGGAGCGCGCGGGGCGGCGGGCAGGGAGGGGCGCGGGGCTGGCGGCGCCGCTGCCTCCCCTGCTGCCTGCGCTCCCTCCGCAGCGCCAGGCCGGCCGCTCGGCTGCAGCCCAAGCCTGACTCACGGCGGCGGCGGGCGCAGCCACCACCCCGCCTCCTCTGGCCGGCACGGTGGGGGCCGCGGGCGCCGGCCGGAAGCCGCGACCCTCGGGAATTGCAGGGCCGGCCAGCGATGGGTCCCCCCACAGCGCCCGACCCCGGTGCCCGCGCCACCCCCGTCTGCAGGGACCCCACGCCACTCCCTGACCCCTCCCTCATGCTGAGCCCCTAGGCCCTGATGGAACCATCCCCTGGCTGAGACCTCCCTTCCGTCTACCCGAGAGAGACCCTTCCTCCTTCCGCGGTCCCCCTCCACGCCACCCCAGCTCCCAGGACTGCTGTCCGAGCCCCTTCCCCTCGGCGCTGCCCCTTCCCCGCCTGTTGAGACTCCCCAACCCCCCCGACCCGCTCTGTAGCACCTCAGTCCTTGCGCCTCTCCGCGAAGTTCCAGTACAGGTGGGGATGTCTGAACCTCACCTAGCCCCACGGCCGCAAAGCCCCGGAGCCCCCAGCCTGTCCCCCTCACCGAACCCATCCTCCGGCCTAGCCCAGCCCCGTCTACTCTCCTGCCCCTGCACACCCTGGCCCCTAACCAAGCCCCCTTGCAGGCCCACTTCCTTCTCTAGTCTCTCATAGCCCCCAGCTCCCCAAATGCAGCCCCTCTCAGAGCAGGGTGCACCTCAGCAGGCCCCCACCCGAGCGCCCACCTCTGCACAGTCCTGTCCCTCCCCAAGGCCCCAGCCCCCTAGGCTGCCCTCCCAGCCGGATCCTCCTAAGCCCACCAAGTCCAGGCCTTCACTGTGCCTCAGTGGCCCCCACGTGGCCTTACTCTTTCCGAGCCCACTCCCATCGGAGCTCCTGTCCCCCCTTCCCCAAATCTGACCCCCACACTCCCCCGGCCTGGAGACAGTGAGCCCCACCCTCGATAATCCAGTTCCCTCACAAAGTCCAGTCTCCGAGGCCGTGACCTCTCACGGGTTGGTCCCCTCTGCCCGTGGGGCCAGATGTCCTTCTCCAAGCCCCTAATGACACTCATCTCCTTGGAGCTCTGTCCACTCACCTACCCATGCCTATCCAGGAGCCCTGCCTGGCCCACCTGGGCCCCCTGCTCTGCCCCCTAAGTTGCTTCCCCTAACCAGCGCCCGCCCTGCCAGCCTCAGCCCCTCTGGCCTCCATCTACCCCACCTGGCTCTCGTTTCTCTCTCATACTTGCCCCCAACTGATCTCCGCTTCCTGTGAAAGTCCCAACGTGTCCCCTCCTCGGGACTCTGAGCTCCCCACTTCGCCATGCAGGTGCCCTTTCTGAGCTGGGTCCTCTTCACCAATCCGCCAGCCCCCACCAAGCCCAGACCCTCTGAAGCCCCCAGAAGCTGCGCTGAAGTACGGCAGCCCCCGTTTCCTCCCACGTCCCCTGCCAAGCCTCCGTCCTCCTCAGAGGCCCTGTCCCTGCTCTGAGCCCTTCCTCCCAGGAAGCCCCTTTCCCTCTGAGCCTCCCAACCTGCCTCCCCTCTCTCCACCACCCTCTCTCCTCCCAGCCTGCTTCTCCTGCTCCTTCTCAGGGACCCCTTCTCTCAGAGTCCTTGTCTGTCCATGCCCAGTCCTCTGAACCCCCTTCTCTCCAGAACCTCGGTGTGCTCTGAGCCTGAGCCCTTCCTGAACCCCTGTCCCTGAACAGGACCCCCCCTCCGAGCCACGCCCCTTCCCGGCCCAGCCCCCACCCCAACCCTCACCCCCTGGCCAACCCTGGCACAGCCTCATCCATGGCTGTCAGGAACCCGCAGCACAAAGTTGGCGTTAAAGGATGTTGATAAAACCCTCTGTTGAGTGGGAGGGCTTCCCCAGCACAAGCCCTGCCCCATGTCCTGACCATGCCCTCGGCAGAGCCCAGGCCCACAGGCTTGAGGGCGGGTGGGGACCAGCGGGAGGGAAGCCAGGGTTCCATTCTCCCTCACCCGACACCCACTGTCTGCTTCCCAAGGGCCTGGCTTAGAGGCACAAGGACCCTCGTCCTTGGGCTGAGCCTGACCTAAGGTGTCCTCCCAGCCTGTGTGTGGCCTTCGAGCCACGCCATCCCAGGCATCTGAGATTGCCTTCCTGGGCCCAGCACTGTCTCGCCTGCCACTGGCTGGGCCCCCGGCTGCTCTGGGCAGGAGGCTGCAGGGGGTGGCCAATGGGGCTGGTCTGCACGCGGGTCCAACTGGTCCTCAGACAGCAGGAGAGGGGGCCTGGCCCACAGGGGCTGCTCCAGGTCACAGAGTGGAGTCAGGCCCCTCTCCTACAGACCACCATGGGGCTGCCTCTCTCCGAGGCCCCCAGAGCCCGCGTGGAGAGGTGCTTCAGCTCCCACTGGCCTCCACCCTGGACTCAGCCTGAGACCGGTGTCCTCCAGGCAGGCGCATGGGGCAGGGAACGCCCACTGGGCTGCTGGGCTGGTGCAGAGCAGGGCCGAGCCAGCCAGGACAGAAGCCAGCGTTTGGAGCTGTCACATGCCAGTGCTGTGCCTGGTTCCACGGCCAGGAGGCCCCTGTTGTGACCCACCTCTGGAGACAGAGATGCTAGGCGCAGGGTCGGGTCAAGAGGCTGGATCTGAGCCCGGAGTCCAACTTCAGGGTCCAGAGAATCCCGACCAGTTGGACGGAGCCCTCCTGGGGGCAGCCCAGGGGAGCCACAGTGGCCCCAGGCTCTGAGCAGGAGCATCAATATCCTGATGGCCCGGAATAGGGGCTGGGGCTCGGCCTGCGCTAATCCACATAGTGCCTGGGGTGTCCCGCCGTGCTTGTCCCCGTATTCCAGAAGAGCGGACAGAGGTGCCCTCTGGGAGACCTGACAGAGCCCCCCAGCTGACAGAGGATCAGTGTGCACAGGGAACAGAACCGGGGACATGGAGCCTGAGCGCGGAGACCTCAGGGGGCGCATGGCCCCGTGACAGGCCGGCCTCCCTCTGGTGGGTGGGAGACCGAGGGAAGACAGAGCCAGGCAGTCAACAGGCCCGCAGGGGAGGGAGATACTGCCCCCTTCCTGGCCGGCCAGCTCTGCCCTCAGGGCCTCTTGGGCACAAAGGCTTTGATGACACTCTGCCCAGAAACCCTGCCAGGCCCTGCAGAGCTCTGCCCACTCCCTGCTCGTATTTCAGGCACAGAGAACACTGGGCACATGTTCATGAGCCTCCTTGCAGTTCCGGATAAACGTTCTCTGGGAAGGTGCCCGATGGAGTTCAGCACTGGGGTCAAGTTCCCAGATCCCCTAGGGCCGGGCCAAAGACCGTCACAGCCCTGCAGGCTGAGAAGGCACCAGGACGGTCACGTGCGCCATCCCCCTACACCTGCAGGGGGTGGGCTCCAAGCAGGAGCCCAGAGCTACCCACCCAGAGGGAATCCTGCCCCCCCACCAAGTGCTCACAAACTCCCATTCATCCCTTAAAACCTCCAGGCTGTGTGGCAGCATCTGGGCAAATGCTCCCGGTCCCCCCTCAACAGGCCAACCCAGCCGGGAGGTCATCATGACCTGAGGGGAGTCTTAACTCGGATTCCTGAGCCCTGTGACCCCGGGCGGACACCCCAGCATCAGCCTGGCTTGCACAAGGAGAGACTGCTTCCAGGGGCTGACAGGAGGGCCCAGACAGGAGGCAGGCTGCTCGTTCACCACCAGCCCTGTGTGGGCTCCTTTCCCAGACACAAGTGGGGTGCACAGGGGGATAGGGGAACGCCAGGGCCCTGCTCCTGCTGGAACATTCTCCAGGAAAGTGCGGTGGGTGCTTGCCTGGAACACCCCCTGGAAATTGTGCCTTGGTGCCGGATCACACTGGAAATCCTGTGCTGGGCCCCACCCTGCCGCCTCTGGCTGAGGCCACATCCTACTGATCACTGCTCCAGGTCTCCATACAAGCCAGCCCCCCGCCAGCAGTGTCTCAGCCACGAGGCAGGGCAGCAAGCTATAGCCTGCGGGGTCCCATGCACAGGGCAGGGGGCCTGGTCTATGAGCCAGCCCGGGGTGCCCCCAAAGGCTCCCCCTGCCACCTGGCTGAGAGTCAGCCCTCCAGAATGACAGCATCGCACCAGCCACACCAGCCTCTTCCTCATATCCAGATTCAGAACTACCCTCCCCACCAGGCACAAAACACGCCAACACAGAAACAGAGGCTCAAACGACTGTATTTTCGTGTCAACTTGGGCTCCTGGACCCTCAGGAGGGGGAGGAGCCGTAGAGAAGACCGGCGCCAGCCCCCTCCCCTCCCCCAAAGCCCTGGGCCAGTGAATGCCCTCACCGTACACGGTCAAGCCCCGGGATGACCCCACAAGCCCACAGGGCTGGCTTTTGTCCCCTCCCCTGCTTTCAGTTCCTTCCTGCTCATCCTCAGGCCTCAGCTGGCCCTCTCCTTGAGGGGACCAGGATAAACAGATGTGCGGGCACAGCAGCGCCAGCCCTGGGCCCCAAGCTGGGCGGAGGAGCCAAGAGGACGGCCCAGCCCAGAGGCCCTGCCTAGGCAGCCAGTGCCCCGGGGCGCAGGCTGGGGCGGGAACTCCCTGGGGGCGGGGGTCCAGGCATGCACAACAAACTCACTGGCTGCCACACCAGGCCGGGTCTTTCAAGTTAGTGAAACGGCTCGGTACACTGGAGCAGCCCACTGGCTCTGCCCGGGGGCCCCAGCCCGCCATCAGACAGACAGGCAGGCAGGCGGCATTTCTGAAACCAGAGAAGGGAAAACCACAAAACAAAACAGCAGCCCTTTGGGCCAGTGGCCTCCAGAGCACCGGGCGGTGAGCAGGCGAGTGTGAGTGTGCAAGTGTGTGTGGTGAGGCGGGCCGGGAGGGTGGGGGGTGGCTGGCCTCCTCCTACTGGACTCTCGTCCTCTCTCTGCCAGTGGGCAGGGGCCGGCTAGAGCCTGGCAGCCTCGGCCAGGCCCACCCGGTTCTCCTCACGGTCGAACACGGCGTAGTAGCGGCCGATGAAAACGTCGCCCAGGATCCACAGTGGCCCGCCGGGCGGGGGGATGTCCATGCCCATGAACCCGCTCAGGCAGATGGTCCTCCCGGCCTGCGACACCTGGGACGGCCATGGTGGTCACCACTCAGCCCCGCTGCACCACCCAGGCCACTGCCCCCCAGCGTCCAGGGCCGCCCCGGCCCCCTCACCTTGAGCGTGTAGTCCTCTGAGGACAGCTTGTAGCTTCTGCCTTCCAGCTTCAGGGTGACCTCGGGGAGGCTGGACACCTTCTCACAGGGGATCATGTACTGAAGAAGGGAGGAGAGAGCAGCGTGTGCGTGGGGGACAGCAGCCTGCGGGCAGCCCGCCCGCCCGCTCGGCGCCCCCCAGCCCGCTCACCTCGCCCTGGATCAGCGGGATGGCCCCGATGGCCTTCTGTAGCTCGCGCACCTCCTCCACGGGGCCCACTATGAGGGAGGTGCCGGTGTCCACGATGGCCTCGCAGCCCCCCTTGCACAGCGTCAGGCTATTGCCCACATCCACCCTGCAGGGCAGGGGCTGTGAGTCCCCCCACCTGAGCTCCAGTGGGCCTTGGGGGGCAGGCCTACCCCACCCACAGCCCCTGAAGGATGCTGTCTCCTGTTCTTCCTCAGCACTCAGCCACGAGCAGAGCTGGGTGAAGGGGCTCGCGAGGCCAAGAGCAGGGGCACAGCCACTTGAGTAGCCATGCAGAGAGGAGGGCGCCGGCCAGAGCCTGGGCGCCAAGAGCTGGGCTGGGCGTCAGGAGGTGGCAAGAGGCAGGTAGGGCCAGAGGGCCATGGGGTCCAGGCCCGCCCCACCCCACCACCGCCTCCCCCCACCCCAACCCCCGCAGGCCCATGGGCCGGCTGCCGCCCTCATGTGCCGCCACCCACCCCCACCCCACCGCAGAGCCAAGTGAGGGCCCCGCGTCCAGTACTCACTGCTCCATGTGGATCTGCCAGTAGGCCATGCGAGTGACGTTATGATAGGACAGGGACCCCTTGTAGTACTTGGAATCGATGCCGCCCAGCATCAGCTCACCCCCCGGCTGTGCGTTTGGGTCCCTGGGAGGAAAGGGAAGGGGGGAGTCAGGGCAAGCACGAGAGCCCCCTGCCCACTCCCGCACCATGCATCCAGCCTCGGGACTGGGTGGCATAGGCACAGGCTGGGGCCAGGAGATCAGAAGTAAGGGTGAGGGGGCAATCTCAGAAGGCCTCCCAGAACAGGGACCTTCCTGGGCCCACAGGGTGGAAGGATCCGGAAGGGGCAGAGGAAGGGATGGGACTTTCTTCTCCCCCAGGGGACAGGCTCCGATCCTACACTCTGTGTGGACTGCAGACCAAGCCCCATCCCAGCAGAAGAAATTCTGCTCCGGCCTCCTGGTCTGCCAGCTGAAGACTGCCAGGGTTAGGCCAGCGGGCAGACAGGGAAGCAAGTGCTAGAGGCCCAAGGAGAGAGAACCTTGTCTGCCTGGAAGAATAACTGAGAGCTTCCAGGAGGAGGCATCAGGCAAACTTGAGAAGTGGAGCAGGCTGGTTCCTGCCCCAGGGCCTTTGCATTTGATGCTCCTGAGGATCATCTCTTTACACTCTCATCTAGACTTATCTTTTCAGCTCACTATCATCTTCCTGGCTGTCCCTACACTCAGAAGTACCAAGGCCGAACCCTGCCCTCCTGCCACCACCGTGGCCTCTGCCATCTCCATCTCTGCCTCTCGCTACCCCTGATATCCACATATGGAAACCAGATCTTGCATCCAGTTCCACTTCCTACCCACAGCCCTGCCCCCCAAACCCGCCCCTGTGAGTCCGTCTGCCCTCACCTCTCACCCCCACCTCCTGCCTGAGCCCGTGCCCCAGGGAGTCACAGCGCTGGGCCGTCCGTCCCCAACCCCAGGCCCAGCCGACCTCCCGGGTCCTCTTCACCTCGTCTGCCTCCCCAGGGCCCGTCGGCTCATGGGGAAACGAGCCATTCATCTGCGTGCCTGCATCTAGCAGCTGGCTTTGGCCCCAACAGCTGCTGGGGCGTGTTCACCGCTGACCAAGGAAAGGGACAGAGGGCAGCATCCACGCAAAGGCCGGGCTGAGGGCAGGGGCGGAGCAAGAGGGGAGGGCTCTGGACTGGAATTCTGCCCAAGGGGCCTAGGTGGGACCCCAAGTGCCAAGCAGGCCTTCAAGGAGAGGGGGCGTGTGGGGCGCAGTGACCAGGAGCGGCTCGGGGCAGTGCACCACCTGGCTCACACTCTGCCCACAGCCCCGCCCCTCGGCACAGCGCGTCACCCCTCCTGTCTGCTGCTCCCTCTGGGGACCTGCAGCACCGTCCTGAGACTGAGGCCCCTGCCCATGGTCACCCGGCCACGGGTCACCTACCCTTCCACAACAGGGCAGTGGCCTCTCCCTGGCTGCAAGGGGCAGCCAGCACCTACCGGGGAGGCTGGCGGAGGCCGCTCTCTACTTGGTGACCAGACCCCAGCCTCCTCAAGCAGCATCGTCCTGTGCCCTCCTCATCCAACACGGGGCGCTCGAGCCTGGGGTCACCTCCCCTGGGGAGGGCCCCGCCCCTGGCCTCCAAAGCTCCTGTCACAAATCTGGGCTCACGACCTTGTCCCCTGGGGCCAGGACCACGTCTGCCCATCACCAGACTGGGGACATCAGGCAGAGATGCAGGAGGAGGAACCGCCATGACCCCTGACCCGGCTCTGGTTCTCGTATGACGCAGGCCCAGCAACCAAGATCCCGGATCCTCAGCCGGAGCGCCTCCCGCTGGGAGACCCCAGCAAGACACAGCCTCCTCTAGGAGGCCGCCTGTTCACCTGTACAACGGCAGAGGGCAGGAACCGAGGCCTCGTGCCCGGCCGCTGGACACAAGGAGGCCGCAGCAGGACTGTGACTGGGCGGCTCCAGCCCAAGCCCCCCACCCTGCATTTCAGCATGGCTGAGCCCAGAAGGCCCGGAGGAGGGAACCAGACGCCTCCCGCCCACCTGTTCAGGTAGAAGGAGAAGACGTTCTTCTCCACCAGCTTCTGCTGCATCAGGTTATCGAAGACGGGCAGCACGTTGTTCACGGAGATGCGGGGGTAGGCCATGCCCAGGATGCCGTCGAACTTGGCCGCAATGAAGGTGATGCCTGGCTGCTTGATGGCCTCCCCGAAGGTCTGCCTCTCCACCCTGACGCCGCCCAGGGTCGACAAAGCCGCACCACAGGGCACCTGCGGGCCGAGGGGGTCAGTGGGCCACGTGGACCACCAAGCTCGACACCTGGGTCCCATGTGGGCCGTCGCCTGCCGTCTCTGTGTGGGCGGCCACAGTACAAAACCCAGCTCGGTCTTCGCCCATCACTTCGCACAAAGGGGCTCAATGTGTGGGCAGAGGGCCCAGGGGAAAGGGCTGGTGACACTGGACCGAAACACAGCTGGGGACAGCTGGGGTCGGGGCTGTGGGGACAGGGCTTCGGAGGTCTGTACTCTTTGTCAGGACTGTTTTAACAAGAGACAGAAACGGAGGAGCGAGCGCAGAGGGCTGGCTCCTTGCCAAGCTCCGGCCCTCTTGCCCCAGCGCCCTCCCCACCCAGGCCTGCTCCTGCCCTTGGGCTGGGCTGGGGAGAGTGAGGAACCTTGTGACCCAACCCAGCTCAGGCTGGAGGCCACACAGCCCCCTCCCCCAACGCGGGCGGCTGAGGCTGCAGACAGACCAAGACCACCAGCAGGATGTGGGGAAAAAGTGGCTCTTTGGGGCTGACACCAGGAGGAGGGGGCATGTTGGGCAACATCCTGTCTCAGGCCCAGAGACAGCCCGGAGGCGGAGCCCCCCAGATAAACCTGGCAGGAAGATGGGGGGGGGGGGCGGGGCAGTGGCTGCAGGCAGCTACAGCGCCCCGTCTCCTGACCCACCGGGACGGTCAGAAATGGTCCCCACTGGAGGAAGGGTCTTTCCTCCCAGACCCCTGGCCCTGCGGGAGGTTTTGCTGCCTTCCTGTCTCGCCTGGGGCTGGGAGAGGACCATCTTCCACTTTGCACCACATCCCCCCAAAACTCGCAGCCCAGGCCTCTGCTGTGGCCTGGCACCAGGCAGCTTCCGGCCACGCGATCGTGGGCAGAACCGTCAAGGGCCTGCTCAGCCCGCCTGGGGGAGGACAGCTCGTCCTGCATGCTGCCCCAGAGATGCTCCACCACAGGCACAGCCCTGGACTGCCGTCCCCGGCTGCTCCCTCCCCTTCCTGGTGTTCCCTGCAGGTGCCCCTCTGCCAGCAGCCCCAGGGGCACATCTCTGCCCTCCCTGACTGGTCCAGGCCCGGTCCCCAACCCAGGCCCCCGTCCTCAGGCCTGGCCCTGAGCACCGAGCTGGCAACTCAAACCCAACGTGTCAGAACGGAACCCAATCCTCCCACCGCTCTTCCGCCAGGAGCCTGGGAGGCAGCCTCCCCAGTCATCGCTCGCCAGGTCCTGGTCCCAGACCTGCGCCGTCGCTCTGCACCCATGCCTCAGGGACTATGCGGGTGTTCAAATCCTCACTGCACTGGCTGCTCCCTGCCCCGCTGTCCCCTTCCAACCCTCCTGGCTGTCCCCAGCTTGCACACATGGCCAGAGCTGCCCCCTACCCCGTCTCCTTCTCACTCTGTTTCTGCACTGCCCCGCACACTGGGCTCTTTTCGCCTCCCGGTCTCTGCTCAACCTGTGCACCCGCCCAGCAAGCCAGCCCGTGCGCCTCACTCAGCTGACTGCCAAACAGCACCTCCGGGGAGCTGGCCCAGACCCTTCCCTACCCTGGGGTGGGGCTGGGGGTCACTGAGCCCTCTCGTCCCATCACACGTGGGGGAGAATCTCCCACCACGATAAGCGCCCCGGCCCCGGGAGCAGCCCCACGACAGACTCACCGACACGGTGTCCTGGCTCAGGTACCCGGAGAGGCTGCCCGAGCCGTAGTGGATGTTGAAGGAGGTGCCGTTCTTCACGTAGGTGCTGGACTTGTCGCTATTGTACTTGTGGTGGATCCCTGCGCCAGCAGGGGACCCGTCAGCCTGCCGCCCCGCTGCGGCCTCTGACCTCTGACCCCCCACCCCACGCCAGGCCCCCAGCCACCTACTGCAGAGCCCGCCCACCAAGCTGCCCTCCCAGGGTCGGGATCGCCCGTGACCCCCACCCTGGGTGTCGGCCCAGTGGGCGGTCTGGCCCACGGCTTGCTCCATCCTCGGCCACCACGGTCCCAGCCCGGATGAGGGCAAGGCTGGCAGGAACAGGCCTGCCCAGAAAACAAGGTGCTCTGGGGCAGGGCGGAGGAGCTGGGCCCTCTGGTGTGGCCGAGAGATGGGAGCAGCGCATTGCCCAAGAGCTGAGCAGGCAGGGCCGCGGAAGGTGGAGGCCTGCTCTCCTTGGTGGCGGCCAGCCCACAGCTACAGCCCAGAACGGAGGACAGGGGCCGAGGCTGGCGGCAGGCCCCCAGTGCCCACAGGGAGAGCATGTGCGTGCACGTGGGGTGGACGGAGGGCTGTGCGCCCCACTCCAGGGCCCGTGTCCTCTCTGCCCGCTCCCGCATCCTCACAGGCAAGGGCGGGGCCGGCCCCCTCGGTCTCTTTCCACCACATGGGAGAGGGGTGCACTGGGCAGGACAGACAGGGCTGTGACTTACAGCAGGCGATGTCCAGCAGTTTGCAGTGGATCGAGGGGACCCACAGGTTGGAGGAGCCGGTGTCGAAGACCACCGTGAAGCACTGTGGGGGCGTCCCGATGCCGATTTCCCCATAGTACTGGGCCTGGTGGGGAACAGGGGCTGTCAGGGTCGGGGAAGGGGGCCCACCTCCCCACTGGGCCTGAGAGAAGGCCACTGCTGTCCTGGGAGCCAGGTCTTCGAGGCCAGAGGAGGGGCACCAGAGTCTAGACCTGCTGTCACGGCATCCACCTCCACCTGCCATTGATCCTCAGACCCACGGGCACTTCGGGTCCCCGGGCCCTTGGGCACAGCCCAGCCCTGCCTGACCACGGTGACACTGGGCTCCCATCTCAAAGATGACAACAGTAGTGGAGTCAGTGTCGGGACAGGCTCCGCCCTTGGTCTGAGCTTCAGGTGTGGGAAGTGCCCGCCGGGAAGACCCTCTGCAGTGCAGGGGTCCAGGGCCCCGGAAGGGCAGAGACTCCCTCCCCAGGACGGGGGCCAAGTCAGGGCCTGACTCTGGGGCCTCAGTTCCTACCCTGCGCCTGCCCCTCAGGGTCAAGTCTTGGGGGCTCCCAAGTAGAGGGGGTCCAGGCAGCCCAGGGGAGGCTGACGGTGCTGGCTCAGAGACCCTCAGGGCCCAGCCACTCTGCCATCTGTGCTCTGGGCCTCAGTTTCCCCACCCGTAAACAAGGGCAGCAGGGGTAATCTGGGGGAAGCCAGGTGCTCAGGTGAGCCTGAGGGGCACGTGCCCCTCTGAGCCTCAAAGCAAAACCCCACCCTTGGCCCTCTCATGGGTCAGAGGGTGTGGTGTTCTTGAGTTTGGGGGCATCTGGGCCTTGCCTGATGGGACACCCTCTTGCTCTAGGAGGGAACTTGGGCCACTGGTCACCACAGGGTTCTGGCTCCAATCCCTCTGGTCATTTCTCTCTGGCCACCTGGCTCCAGGAAACACCAACAGCTGCTGACTCATGACCCAACAGTGTCCAGGTTGGGGGGGGGATGACTCAGCAAATCTCCGTGCGCGCACGCATGCGCGCATGTGTGTGTGTTTGTGTGTGAGAGACAGAACTGATCAGTCAAGCCGAGGGCAGACAGCCCCCCTCCACCAGGCTGGTCACATGCCTGTGAGGCCACAGCTTCCTGAAACGGCTGGGGCTCTGGCCAGGCAGGACAGAGGGCATAGGCACCTGTCCCAACCTCAGGTAGACCAGAGGCTGGATGGCAGGCAGGGGCTGGCTCCCTGCGATTTGGGGGCAGGAGATGCAGAGAGGACGTCCCCTGGGTATCCCCAGGGGTGCCAGGCTGGGGCCCAAACCTGTCCCCAGCTTGCTGTGTGGCTTTTAGAATGTTCCACCTCTGAGCCTGTTTCCCACTCAAGGAGCAGCATGCATGATCAGACCTGGCTGCTGACCCAAGAGGAAGAAAGTGAATGGGGGCAGGGAGTGTTACGGGTTGCCCCAGGCCTTCGGGTAGGACGGGCAAGGACACAGAAACTCCAGGGAGATTAGTCACGACCGGGCAGGCAGGCCCAGAAGGACCCCTAAGAGTCCCCCACCCCACAGCCTTTCAGGGTGGGCCTAGGCCTGATTCCAGGCTCCTCCACACCCAGCTGATGGTCCTGGGCCCAGCTCCCTCATCTGTAGAGAGTGACACTGTCCCCCACTCCCCAGGCTGGCCTGAGGACGAGACACCTGCCCAGCTCTGAGCCAACAGTGACATGCAGCGGGACATGTCACAGACATGCCAACGACACCCCAACCCTCCCTCTCACAACCCCAGAAGGACCAGGACCAGCACCAGCAGGGGAGCCTGGAGTGCAAACCCAGCAGGAGGTCTGAGTCCTCCATCTGGGACTTGGGCGGGCCGGGGGGCGTGGCTGAGCAGAAGACCCGCCCCCCACAGGTGAGGCACTCAAAACCACTGGCTGCTGAGAACAACAGAACTTCACTACATCACCTGCCGGCCCACCCAGAACTTTTCTCAAAGGCCAGCCCATCTACATCAGTGCTCGCAGCCAACCCAGTCCCCCCAAGCTGACCCCCACACTCACGTCCATGTAGTTCTTGAGCAACTCTGGAATGGGCCCGCCGGTCACACCAGGTGCCCCCTGCGAGTATTTTGACATGGGACCCTTCGCGATCAGGCCTTCCACGGGGCCCCCCGCCTCTGAAATGGTCCGGCGGATGGACTTGAACTTGTGCAGTGGGATTCTGTCGAGAGGAGGGACCAGGGCTTGTTAAGGGGGCTCGAATCCACCTCCTACCTGGACCCGCACCCACGTCCCCACATCCAAGCCTGCCCCTCCCCCTCCTCAGCCACCAGGGGTCTCCTGGCCCCACTCTGGGCCCGCTCTACTCTCTTCTGTGATGGTGGCCAGTGGGGTCTGTTAGAGGCACCTGCCACCCCTGTCCAAAGCCCTCCGAGCCGTCCCATTCACCTGGCCCTCTGGCCGCATCTGCTGCTGTCACCCAGATCCCACGCAGAGACAGTCCCCACCTCCCCTGTCTGACCTCTCCGGTGGCCACCTCCTGGTCATCAGATGGGACTGCAATGCCATCCCCTCTGAGAAGCCCTCCCTGACCACCCCTGCTTGCCCTTCACACGACCTGGTTTCCTTCCAGGGCCCTCACCCCCACTGCTGTGAACTGGGTCATTTCCTGCTCATCTGTCCCTCTCCCCACCCTGACACAGACCTGGGGAGGGCAAGGGCCGCAGCTGGAGTGCCGGGGGTCTGCTTTCAGGCCTGCCTCCCCCAAAGCGTGCCCCACGGTGCCCCTGCTCAGGGCACACTTCACAGGAGCCGCTGCCTCCAGCACACACACCCAGCCTGGGTGGCCCTCGTGGTCTGAGCTGGCGGGAGAGAGCACGGGGCTGGGGTCAAGGGTCCTGGTTCTGTTGGGCACAGGGTCCACCATCAGAAAGCGGACTGAGCGAGGGGGCCCCTGTGTCTGAGCTGCGCCCTGCTCCCATGGTCCAGGAGGCGGGAGGGACAGGAGAACACATCTGAGCAAACTCAACCACTTGGATGAAATGTCTTCCCAGCCCTGGGGATCAGAGTTCAAGGTCACGGCTGGCTTTTCTAGGCAAGCCAAGAGCATGCTCCAGGAAAACAGGACTCTCGCCTAAGAGCTGGCAGGCTAGAGACCGCGAGGTCATTCCCAGGAGAGGAGGGACACGCCCTCCAGTAACCAAAGAAACAGGTGCCATCAGTCCCACAGGACCACAGAGGAGCGGCACCGCCCAAGAAGCCCCAGGTCCCTTCCCCACTGCCATCCGTCCCCGGGGGGGGGGGGGAGGCCTGTGGGTGGGGCCCGGCAGGCTCAGGCTGCTACCCATATGGCTCCAGGTGGGCTACTCCCCGGAGGCCCCGGCCCACGGGGAAGCCCACATAGGACAGCCCTTTGCAGGACTCAGTTTCACTTGGTGACAGTCAGCTTCTGCAGTCCTATGACCTCATCCAGCTGCCCATGGGCAAAAGGCCCACAGCAGAGGTGGAAGAATGCTTGCTCAGGGCTGGCACAAAGGCCCCGGAGCCAGGGTGGGAGCAGGGACACAAAGGGGTCGGCCTACTGCCAGGAGAGCTGGCTGTCTTGCAAGGTGGGAGGGTGGGGGTAGAGGCACCAGTCCTCACTCCAGCTGGCACAGCCCTGGTCCAGGCCTGGCAGTCGGTGGCCTCATCTGGCACAGGGGGTCAGGCCCCTAGGCCTGAGGAGGGTGTGGTCCTCACTGGGGCAGGCAGTGCTGGTGGGGAAGCCAACCCGGATCGGCTGGGCCCCTCACCCAGACCCCCTTCTTAGGCTAACTCCCATCTGCCTCTCAGACTTGTGGGGCTCTCCTGGCCCAGGGCCGGTAGTAAGACCCCATGGGACAAACCAGGCGAGTCTCCGCCCAGCTCACAGCTGGCAAAGGGGGGACCCCAAGCGGGAAAATGACTTGCATAGGTTCAGGGGCCTAGACCTGTGTCTCCCGACTTCCACACGTGGGCCCTGAGTGCAGGCACCCCACCCCACCTGTCCTGGGGAGGCTGAGTCAGCCCGATTCACAGCCACACCCCCTCCTCCCCTCCCTCCAAGGCCGACCCCGCGATAGTGGGAGTGGGGGGCTCGCGCCCCCCACCGGGGGCGGGGTCCCTGGGCGAACCCTGCAGCTGCAGAGCTCCCCCGCCGTGCCCGAGGGTGGGCCCTGCAGGCGGCGCGCAGGGCGTCCCCGCGGCGTCCCCGCAATGGGGCGCACGGGGCGCGGGTGCACCAGGGTGCACGGGGTCACCGGGCGCGGGACGGCGGGCCTCACCTGACGAGCGCGGCGGTGGGCGCGGCCAGCAGGCCGAGGGCGAGCAGCAACAGGCTGGGGACCTGCATGGCGGCGGCGGCGGCGGCGGCCCGGTCACAGCGGAGGCCCGGGAGGTCGCGCGCTTATAGCCGGGATGACGGCGCACTCGGCTCGAATCAGCTGACACGCTTGTTTGCACCCGGGCCGGTCACGTGAGCTGCGGCGGCGTGCGCGGGGGCGGGGACAGGGCGGGGCGACCACGACCCCGCCCCCAGCCAGCCCCGCGCAGACGCGCCCTGCTCCGACCCTCACAGCCTTCGGGGGGGGTGCCACCGCCTTTCCCGCGGTGGACCCGCGCGTGACCCGAGAATGGTGGGGCCCGGCGTGGGTGCTTAGTGTGCGGCGCGGGCGCGGCCGGCCACCGTGTCTGAGCCGAAGGGGACCGCATCCGGGGCCCCCTGGACCCCTCCAGCCGGGTGCCTCCCCCGGAGCTGCGGCTCCTTCCCCGCCCAAGCGCGCTGAGTACGCCCCCGCCTAGGCCCGGCAGCCTTTCCCAGTGCTCCATCCTCGCCCCATTGCGCCTACTGTTCCCCTCCTGGTCCCCTTACCCCCGGGCGCCCCGTTCCCCCAAGCCTCTTCCCCTCCCACTCTTCCTTCACCCTGGGAATCTCCAGCCACCCGGACGGACCTCATCGTCCCCCACCAAGTGTCCACAGCCCCCACCCCCCACTTCCCACCCCCCCAGAACAGCACCTGGCCTGGCCCTGCCCCCCCCACCCTGGGCCCTCCTAACCCTGGGGCCCCCACCCGCCCGTCTGCTGTGGGATCAAATGAGGAACCAGGCCTCCCAGCTCGAGCCTTTTCATCACTTTTATCAGCCTCTTGGAGGGGATGGGAGTGTGAATCTCTTGCTCAGAACAGTGCTCAGCCCTGCCCGGGCCACAGTAACCCACAGCTGCCCTCCAGGACTCCGCATTCCCTCTCATGCTGTGAGGAGCTGGCCAGGGAGAGGGCCAGGTCTGTCCCCCACCCCTAGTCCCAGCCAGAGGAGGGGCAGGCGTTAGTTACGGAGGAAAGGAGTTTGCTCAGATCGTTTCAGAGAAGGTTCATGTCAAAAAGGGAATTAAGCAGGGGGAGTGTGCTAGAAAGTGACCCCTGCTGGGGGAGGCTTCTCTGGGGAGGTGATGCTTGAGTAGGACATGAACAATGAGGAATCCTCCCAAGGGGGCTCACCCAGGGCACTTTTTCTTGAGTGGTCCCCCCAGCTCCCCCACTTTACAGGAAGGCAAACCGAGGTTCTGTGGCTCACAGCAGGCAGGAGTGGAATTCCCATCTTTTCTGTAACCACCGAATAAATGAAGACCTTGACCTGGGCCAAACCCCCCCAGATCCCTGCCCTAATGCTGGTCAGCCTGATGGCCACAGATGGGTGATCACCACCTCACCCTGCCTCCATACCCAGCTGTTCCACAAATATTTGCTGGGTTCATCTGATGCACATCTAGAGATGAGGACTAGAGTGCGGAGCAAAGCAGACAGACTTCCTTGCCCTTGGAATTCTGACCCGGCTCCTTGGGCTCCAAGGCCTGACTCAGTGCAGGCCCAGAAGAGGAACCCACTCCCTGGCGTTTTCACCTCCTCCTGGCAGGCTGGTATCTCGGAGAGGTCAGCTGGGCGCTGGGTGGGCTGGACTCCGCACACAGTGGCAGGTATCCCAGCAGACCTATGAGAAAACACATTTTCAGGGTGTCCCCCTGCTGCTTCCACAGGGGCATTGACGGGGTCGACAAGACCAGGAGGGTGTGGGCAGGAGGCAGTGTAGATGGTCGGACGGGGTCAGAGGCCTGACATGGCCGCCACCTGTGTCTGGCCCGGGGGTGGGGGTGGGGGTGGGGGTGCCGGGGCTGGTGCGGGGCAGAGATCCTTAGCCTTTCCCCTGAGGACGACATGGAACTGCTGAGAAGGGACCCTCTGGTGGCCCAAAGGGTGGAGAGGCCCCTCCCCCTGCAGAGGCCCCTGTCAGGTCATTCAGTCCAGAGGGGAGACATTCTCTCTGTGTTCGATTATGTGTGGGATGGATAAACAGAGGCACGGGGTCCCGGAGACACTGACCCACGGGCCAGCGTCCGAGTGGAGGTCACAGGGAGTGGCTTCTCATCCCCTCTCATCTCCTGACTCACCCGGGCAGGCCCTCCCCGTCTGGGCCTCCACTCTTCCTCCTGGAGAGCCAAGGGCTGGGCCAGACAGCCTATGGCCCGCAGCCCCCACCCTCCAGGAGCTGCTGGAGCTGAGCAGGGGCTCAGAAGTGTCTGGCTCCCTTCTCTCCTCCTTCTTTCTCAAGCTCTCCTAGATGCCCAGATTCTCTGTCTCTCTGACAGCCAGGAGAGGCTTGGGATGGAAAGGAAGGGGCAAAGGCCACCCCCTGGGCCTTGCGGCTGGCTCCCCAGAGAGCAGCTTGTGGGTCCTTCCCGAGTGGGTAGTGCCACAGGCCATGACTGCAGAGGCTGGGACCCAGGCTGGGCTGGGCCTCCACTGGCACCAGATGGAGCCTGGGGCCCCTGCATTCCTTGAGAAACCCTATGGCTTCAGCCAGGCACCTCGGGGTCTCTGCTCTGTCGCACGCCAAAGGTCCCCTCCAAGTCAGTAACTTCATCAGAGTCCACCCATGGTATGGTTAGTGCAAGGGTCCCAAAGAGGGCCCTGTCCCTTGCACACTGCCAGATGTGGGGCAAGGCCAGGAATAGGTACCCTCGGGGCCAGAGGCAGTGGGCCCAGCCCAGAACCGCAGGGCCTGGACACGCTTAGCCCTCCACTGGCCGAGGGGCCCGGAAGGCAGGTCTGGTGGGAACAGGGCTCCCAGGTCAGCTCAAGTCCCAGAGGTCTTAGCCTGGGAAGGAGCCCAGGGCACAGCTCCTGAGTCTCTGGCTCCTTGTGGGTGGGGGCCGTGGTCTACAGACTGTCTGGCCCAGCCCTTGGCTCTCCAGGAGGGAGAGTCGAGGTCCAGATGGGGAGGGTCTGCCTGGGGGAGTCGGGGATGAGAAGAAATTAGAAGCCACTCGTGAATCCGTTTATCCCTCCTGCACGTAATCATCAAGCACCCACCACTGGCCGGACGCTGCTCTGGTTGCTGGGAAATCACGGGAACCATGCAGGAATTCCTGCCCTGTGGGTTCATACTCTAGACAGGGGAGACAGACATAGACCAAAACAGGCAGCGTACACAGGACACTGGGGACATGATGCACAATGGGACAGTGCAGGGGCACAGGGAGTGACAGGAAGGAGGGTGTTGCAATCGGAGAGGCCTGTGTCTGCAGACCCTAAGGAGGTGATGGCTCAGCAAACTGGGCAGGAGCAGAGGCCTGGGAGCCAGCTGAGCAGAGCACAGGTGGAGGGAGAGGACAAGGTCAGGGGTCAGGGGTCAGAGAGGGCTACCCTGCCAGGTCGCTGAGATGTCCAGCCCCCAGGAGGACCCTGGTTTGTCTCTGAGGGGAATGAACTGGAGGACTCTGATCAGCATCACTCTGACTGCCCTGCGAGAGCTGGGAGGGAACGGGGTGAATGTAGGAGACCAGCTGGGAGGCTGTGGTGGCCTGGATGGTGGCAGTGGCTGAGGAAAGGTGAGAAGCAGTCAGATTTGGGACGCGCTTTTGAGGCAAGGCCAGTAGGATGTCCTGATGGGTCAGGTGTGCGATGGAGGGGATACTGGCTCAAGGTTTGTCCAGAGTAGTGAGGAGGGTGGCATGTTATTGGCTGAGATGGGAATGGATGCAGAAGGAGGGGGCTGGGGAGGAAGACCGGGGCTCAGTTCTGGACGTGCCATGTCGAGATGATGCCCACGGACACGCAGTGGCACTGTTGAGTGGCAGCAGCTGTTGGAGTTGGGAGTTGAGGGAGAGATCAAGCTGAGATAGAAAGCTGAGAGTCGTCAACATTCAACGGTATTTAAATAACAAGAGTGGCTGCATTCAAGGGCTGAGTGCAGACAGAGACGAGAAGAGGCCCCTGGGCCTCCCAACTTCGAGAGGCTGGAGAATCAAGGGGGAACCAGCAAAAGAGACTGAGAAGGAGCAGGTGGGGGCAGGAGAGACCCAGAGAGGAGGGCCTGGAAGCCAAGTGCAGAGAGCCATTCAAGGAGGGAGGAGCCTGCTGTGTCGGATGCCCGGGCTGATAGACCAGGTGGGAGGGGGAACTCCGCACTGACCACTCGACTTAGCAATTTGACCTTGAGCGGAGCAGTTTTGGTGAAGTGGCAGGGCTGGAGTTTAGGGGAGAATGGCTTTTATAAAGATCCAGGAATCAAGATGGTGTGGTATTGATGCAAAGGAGACAAATAGAACAGACGGGAGTCCCACACGGAAGGGCAGTGGAGGGAAGGGTGACATTCCCAGTGATGGATCCCTGGATCCCTCCCTCACACCGTACACAGCTATCATTCCAGGTGGATAAGAGAGACAAATGTCAGTGGTAAACCCTTTATGGGGGAAAAAAGACAAAGGAGACCATCTTCACGGTCTCGGAACCCACAAAGATTTGTTGTTTAAGTAGGAAACACAAAAACACCAAACCTGAGAAAAAGACAGAAAGACACTGTTCAGAGAATGAGAAGACAGGCCCCAGACTAGAAAATGCATCTCTGACAGAGGACACTATTATTATACCAAAATATGCGAAGAACTCTTAAAACTCAACAATAAGAAAATGAACAACCCAAATAAAAAGTAGGCAAAAGATCTGAACAGACACGTCACCAAAGAAGAAATACAGAGGGCAAAAAAGCACACAAAAAGACACTCATGTCATCAGGGAAATGCAAATTAAAACAACAATGAAATACCACTACACACCTATTGGAATGGCTAAGATCCAGAACACTGACACCACCAAATCCTGCGAGGGTGCGGAGCAACAGAAACCCTCATCATTCTGGTGGGAACGCAAAATGGTACAGACACTGTGGAAGACAGGTTGGTGGTTTCTTACAAAACTAAACATCCTCCTACCATGCAACACAGTAATCATGCTCCTGAGTATTTACCCAAATGAGTTAGAAACTTACGTCCACACAAAAACCTGCACACGGATGTTTACAGCAGCTTTATTCATAATTGCCAAATCTGGAAGCAATCAAGACGCCCTTCAGCAGATGAATGGATAAATAAAGTGCGCTACATCCAGACAATGGACTATTACTCAGTGCTGAAAAAGAAATGAGCCGTCAAGCCATGAAAAGACGTGGAGGGACCTAAATGCATATTGTTAAGTGAAAGAAGCCAATCTGAAAAGGCCACAGACTGTATGATTCTAACAGTACGGCGTTCTAGAAAAGGCAAAACTGTGGAGTCAGTGAGGGTCAGTGGTTGCCAGGGGCTGTGGGGGGTGGGAGGGAAGGATGAGCAGACCCAGCACAGGGCACTCTTAGGGCAGTGACCTATTCTGTATGATGTTCAAGGGTGGATCCAGGCTGTTACAGGTGTCTCACAACCCGTAGAGTGTACAACGCAAGCAGTGAACCTTAATGTGAACTGGGGGCTTGGGTGAATAAGAATGTATCAACATTGGCTCATCAATTGTAACAAGTGTACCCCACTAACGAAAGGTGTTAACAATCGGGGAGGCTGTGTGTATGTGTGAGGGGTGGGTTTATGGGGACTCTGTACTATCGATCTTTCTGTATATGCAAAACTATTCTAAAAAATAAAGTCTATTAGTAGAAAAAAGGAGCATTAACCTCTTTTAGGGGAAAAATGGTAAGTTAGATTATAATAAGATGAATAACTTCTGTTCCTCAAAATACACCGTATTAAGAGGGTGAAAGGGCAAGCCAAGTGAGGGAAAATGTATTTTCATTATACGTATCTGACAAGCAACTAGTACCTGGCATATAAAAACAACAAACCAAGAAAAAGATAGACAAACCAATAGAAAAAGAAAAAATAG
Organism: Ceratotherium simum simum; assembly: GCF_057802395.1. Lineage (NCBI taxonomy): Eukaryota > Metazoa > Chordata > Mammalia > Perissodactyla > Rhinocerotidae > Ceratotherium > Ceratotherium simum. The sequence continues at coordinate 2,837,606 of NC_141933.1, read as the reverse complement.
GCAAATGATTTGACAGACCTTCACACGCACAAAAAGGAAACCCAGAGGTCCAGTAAACACAGGAGAAGGTGCTTATCTTCACTCCTCTTGAGGAGAATGCAAATGCTAATTAACGCCTGGGTCGATATCCTGAGCCCTGCCTGAATGGCTGCAGTGGACACGCTGGAAAACACCGCGAGTGGCTGGAACATGGAGCAGCTAGACTGAGCCAGCTGGCGGGATGGCGGAGTGGAACGCGCACTTAGGAAAACCGTGTGGCCCCGTCCACTGAAGCTGGTCCTGAGCCGTCCTGGGCCAGTGACACCCCTTCTAGGTGCACGTCCCACAGAAATGCACCTGGTCACCAGTCAGGTACCAGAATGTGGACGCAGCACCGTTGACAACAGTCCCGGACAGAAAGCTCCCAAAGCCTATAGAAGCTTTGCCTCTAGGACTGTAGAAGGGGTGAATAATTTGTGGCAAATGCACATAATGGGAGGCTACAAGCCTTGAGAATGAGCAAACTCCCACACACAACGTAACAAATCCTGTGGATGTGGTGCTGGGGCCCGTGGCCAGGCCCCGTGGGCCTCCTCTCCTCCTCCCCTCCATCCCCTCAGTTAAGGAGTGAGGAGGGTTGGGGGCTGCTAACTGGCTGGTGCTCGCCTCTCTGCCTGGTCCCCCTGCAGACCTGGGTCACACCTGGAGGCCCTGAGCCATTAGTGGCCCCGAGTGCGAAACCCAGCAGGAAACTGTCCTGGTCACTCCCTTCTGCTCAGCTTCTGAACCTGCGGCCTCCTGGTGCCCTGGAGGGAAAGGAAGGGTCTAGGTCCTTTGTGCAGCCCTAGAGCTGAGGGGGACAGGCCAAAGGGCAGAACTGGGGTAGGGGGCTGCTCTGGGTGGGGGCAGGAAGTGGTTTCTCACCAGACTCTCCCGTGAGGTGGGTGGGGAGCAGCTAAGATGCTGAGTCATCCTGCTGGGCCGTCCTCCTGGCCGTCCTCCTGCCCGCCCTCCTCTGAGGCCTGAGTCACCCCCTCTCAGCCTCTCAGGAGGAAGGGGGGCGCAGCTCCCTGGGGCCCCAGCCGCAGGCTCAGGCTATTGGATCTGCAAGGGCTGCGGAGAGGCCACATGAGGGAATTAGCTGGGGGTCAGCCAACCTTGGACAGAGCCGGGCCTGGTGGGGGAAAGGTGGGAGCTATGAGTGGCTGGCACAGTTATGGCCGGCGGGCGGTGCTCCGAGCACAGGTGGAGGGGGCAGGGAGGGGTGCCCAGGTACAGGTGAAAGGAGCCGGGGAGGTGCATGCTTGGGCACCGGTATTCAGATTTACTCCTGGTCTAGGGCATGGCGACCCTGGGTGCCCTGCAGAGCAGAGACCTGGCTTGGCTGAAGGTGCCTCCTGCCCTTATGCTCCTCACACCAGAGTCAGCCACCCTCTTATTTGCCCCACCGTCACCGTAGGACAGGGTCGTTCAGGACCTCCCACCTTGACCACTGACCACTGCCTTGTGTCCAGCTTTCTGCATAACAGGGAGAAACAGCTTCCAGGGCCCACAATGGCTAGAAGCCCACCCTGTGCATCCTCTCCCAGTGGACCTTTGCTTCTGCCCTAGGCCCCAGCCATGAGCATCTGGCTGGGTTCTGGACCAGCTAGGAGCTGTGGGGTGGGGGCCTGGCTGCTTGGGGAGATGTGCCTCTGGGTTGTCTGGGTGAGTCCAGGTGCTACAGAGGAGAGTCGCCTTCTTCAGTCTGGTGGATAGACCAGATGACCTTTTAAGCCACCGTGCCCCAACACACTCACACACACACACACACCCCTCACTTAACTGTGCTGAGCTTCTCAGACTCCCAGATTCTGAGATGGAGACAAGACCCAGAGGCTTTGAGAACACAAAGGTACCTCAGGGCCTCAGTCCAGGTACTGATGAAAAGGAGGCCAGGGTCCCAGTGGGTCACAAGCCCTCTGGAGTAGGCACTCCAGCCCCAAGGCTTGAGCCCTGAGCCATGGCCTTCCTCCATCATGGCTTCCCTGGGGAGGTAGGGCAGTGGCTGGCAGCCACATTGGGGAACCCCAGGGGCCCACAGATCTGGGACCTGCCTCAGTAGCCCGGGGCAGAGTCTGCTGTGCCTGGCACCTGAGTGTGCGGTGCAGGTGGGCTGGACTTGCAGAGAGAGGTGTTCCTGAGGCAGAGGCACTTGGAGACGTGGAGCAAAGTCAGAGCAAGGTCAGGGAGGGACGGAGATGTGGGCGTTGGCTGACTGGGGCCTGGCCAAGGCATGTGCATGAAATGGAGGGCAAGTGGGCAGGGTAAGAAGAGGAGGGATGGGACCTCCATGCTGGAGCCCTCAGTCTTTGAGTGGCCCCTGATGTATGATGGAGCCTGGAGCTGGAGGGAGGGGGCCAGACGCACAGGACAGACGATGGATACCTCAGGGAGGCTGAGTTGAGGAGCTGGGGTGTTGGCTAGACTTGGGGAGGGTTGCAGGGTTATGGGAGGATGGGACCATTGGGGCTGGGTTGGTGGGCTGGGACCGTGGGACTAGGTTGGTGAGCTAGGATCATGGGGCTGGGTTGGGAGGGCTGGGACCATGGGCTGGGTTGGGTGAGCTGGGACCATGTGCTGGGTTGAGTGAGCTGGCACCGTGGGCTGGGTTGGTGGGCTGGGACCATGGGGTTGGGTTGGGTGGGCTGGAACCGTGGGCTGGGTTAGGTGAGCTGGGACCATGGGCTGGGTTAGGCAAACTGGGACCATGGGGCTAGGTTAGACGGGCTGGGACCATGGGGCTGGGTTGGGCGGGCTGGGACCACGGGCTGGGTTGGGCGAGCTGGGAGCACGGGCTGGGTTAGGCGAGGTAGGACCACGGAGCTGGGTTAGCTGGGCTGGGACCATGGGACTAGGTTGGTGGCCTGGGACCATGGGGCTGGGTTGGGCAGGTTGGGACCATAGGCTGGGTTGGTCAAGCTGGGACCATGGCCTAGACTGGGTGAGCTGCGACCAGGGAGCTGGGTTAGGTGGGCTGGGATCATGGGACTAGGTTTGTGGGCTGGGATCATGGGACTAGGTTAGTGGGCTGGGACCATGGGGCTGGGTTTGTGGGCTGAGACCATGAGGTGGGTTGGGTGAGCTGGGACCATGAGCTGGGTTGCTGGGCTGGGACCATGGGACTAGGTTAGTGGGCTGGGACCATGGGGCTGGGTTGGGCAGGCTGGGACCATGGGCTGGATTACGTGAGCTGGATTACGTGAGCTGGGACCATGGAGCTGGGTTGTGTGGGCCGGGACCGTGGGCTGGGTGGGTTGGCTCAGCTGGGATGGTCGCAGCAGTTCAGTTGTTCCGCCTGAGTCTGCTGGGCTGGGCTGGCCTTGGTTGCTTGTTTGCGGGCTGGCTTCATGAGTGTCAGCAAGAATTGAGCAATGTCAGTGGCTTCCCCTAAGTCCTATCGGGCCCTCCAAGTGTCCCAGAACAAAGGTGTGACTTGTGCCTTGGCAGCTGGAGTCCGACAGAGCAGAGGGGCATGCCCAAACATCTGCATTCACCTCTGCCCCCAGATGTGGCCAGTGACCACCCACCGGGAAGTTGGCCATGCTGACCTCCCTCCACAGCCACACACTGGGCCAGCTGCTCTTGGGGGGACTGAACTTCCCGCCAAGAAGGGGGCCCAGGCCCTCTTGCTTCGGTGCCCCTCGGTCCACCCAGAGATGTCTTGCAGCAGAGCAGTGGGGAAGGGTGCCCGCGTTGCTGTCCCCCAGAGGGCAGGGCTGTGGTGACCACATCACAGCCTCGCAGTGGTGGGTACACAGCGGGGTGGAAGCCCCATCACAGTGGAGCCAGGCGCGGGCTCGCCCTCCACTCCTGGGAGAACCTGCTCTACCTCGGCCGATCCGTCCCATTCCTGGAACAGACCTCATTGCTCTTCCCACAGCCCTCACCTGCCCTCCACCCACGGCCACAAGGGCCATGCGGGGCCTGTTCCCAGGGGTGGGCCCTTGGCTGGCGGTCAATACCCGCCTGCCGTCGGGGATGCCAGCTCCTCTGCGGCACCCGGCCCCTCCCAGGCAGCTGGACAGACGGGTCTGGGTCCACAACGCCCCCTCTCTTTGGAGCAGTGACTCAGAAGGGCAGGGAGCGTGGGCGGGGGCAGCTGGCCCCTGTGTCCGTGAACAATGCCCCCATTCTTCCCAGACTCGGCTCCGTCAGCCCCTGGATCTGGGGGGGTGGGTGTTCGAGGTCTGGCACAGCTAGTCTGTGAGCTGAGGGGCAGGGAGGATGGGCCTCCGCCTGCCCGGAGGCGAATACTGAGGCCTCTACTTTCAATCGTGGAGGGACCCTGTGCCGGGCAGTGGGAGCTGTGGTTGCGGACCCCCGTTCTGTGAGTGACCCGAGGTTGTCCCCTGCACTTCCCCGCTTCACTGCCAGCGGGAAGCGTGGCTTTGGAGACAGACTTCTCCCCAAGTTCGAGGCCTCTCCAGGCCTCAGTCTCTTGTCTGTAAAATGGGATGGATCGTGATACAGAATCTCTCCAGCAGGGAGGGAGCAGAGGGGCATGTGCTCGCGGCCACCCCAGGATGCTGAGGGCCTTTGCCTCCTCCGGCCACAGGCTGAAGAGAGGACTTGCAGAGGAGCCGCCGAGGGAGGGAGAGGCGTGGGGGGCGCTTAGAGTGCTCAGGAGCTCTGAGGCCAGGGAGGCTGGCTTCCAAGAGGAGGCCAGCGAAGGTGGGAGGCGTTTTGCTGGTGGAGGTGGAGGCCCTGAAGCCAGTGTGCCTGGGCAGGGACCCTCAGCACAGGCAGGCAGGTGAATTCTGCACGTGGCTCCTGCTGGCTCGGCTAGAACTGAGGGTGCACAGATGGAGTGGGGGGCCACGGATCTGGAGGCTGGATGCGTAGGTCGAGGAAGATTGTGACGAGCCTCGAATGCAGAGGTAAGGCCATGCAGGTGGGGGCATTAACTGTTAGGAAGCAGGCCCCGTCTCTTGGCCCCAGCCCATCACTCACTGGTCTGCACTGAGTTTCCAGGACCATGACCCCGGGGGGCTTTTCAAAGGAGGACCTGGAGGAGGGCAGAGCTTAACCCCCAGGAGGAGGCTCAGCCCCTGGGTAGGGGGCCGGGGGCGGCTCCCTGGGCCCCATGGGACCACCTGCTCCTCCTCCACATAGGCTGGGTCCTGGGGGTCTCCCCTCAGGAGTGCCCTTGGGAGGACCTGGTGCCAGTCAGAGAGTGAGCTCTGCACCCGCGGCCCCAAGTCTCCAAGGTGTCTGCCCAGCAGGGTCCTGGTCCTCAAGTCGGAGTCAGAGCGCCTGCCCCCGCCCCCACCAGGGATGGAGCAGCTGTAGCAGGGAGGTATTTGTGCACCCACCCCCCACCCCCAGGGCCACTGGGGTGCTGTGACGAACAGAACAGACACAAACCCTGTGCTCCAGGAGCAGACAGAACTGCGGTGGGCGGGGGGGCCGGGGACTTTAGGAACAGACGAGGGAGGGGGGCACAAGGCGCTGGCTGAGGACACATGGCAACTTACACGGGAGGCCGGGATGTGATGCAGGGGAGAAGCGAATCTCCTGACCGTCCAGGGCAAGCAGCCAGGCAAAGGGGCAGGGCAGAGGGTGGAAAGGGGGCCAGACCCCAGGGCTTGACTCTGAGTGTCGTGGGGACTTTGCAGTGCTGAGAAGCAGAGGGGACAGGATGCACCCCAACAGGGTGGAGGGGAAATGGGGAGCCTGGTCAGGAGATGGGGCCAGAGGAGGCAGGTGGCTGGTGTGGGGCAGGGAGGCAGTGGGGGTGCTGGCTGACCTGGCAGGGAGCAGGGGCAGGATTCGCTGATGGATGGACGAGGGGAGAGAGAGAAGGGGCAAGGAGGCCTCCAGGGCAAGGAGGCCACGGGAGGAGACTGTCTGAGGGTGTTTGAGAAACTGCTAGAGCCCCAGCGGGGAGCCAACGGGCAGCTGGATGCAGGATCTGAGGGCCATGCTGTGCACTTGCGGGGGCAGGACCTCTCCAGGGTGAGTGTGGACAGAGGGCCAAGGAGGAGCTGGAAGAGGAGCTGGAGATAGAGTGGCCAGGGAGGAAAGAACAGGAGGAGAGAGGGTTCTGGAAGCCAAGAACAGGAAGTGGCCGCTGCGAGAGCCAGCCACTGGACTGGTCAACGCTCTGACACCTCAGACGGGCCGAGACTGGGAGCTGCTGCTGGCCTCTGCGGTGTGGCCCCGGGGACTTTGCCAGGAGCTCCGTGTGGTTCAGCAGAGACGGGAAGAGAGAAGGAAGAGGGAGCCAAGAGGGAAACGAGCAATGCCGGGGAGAGGGTCGCAGCTCGTGACCATGGAGAGGTGTCCCCGAGGAGGGGCCTGCAGAGGAGGACGGGTCCGAGAGAGGGAGGGCAGAACAGAGGCAGAGGAGACCACCAGGGTGTCAGCGGGGTCCCTGGGCGCCTGGCACTGGAGGGAGCCGGGCGCTGGCTCTGCCACGGAGCAGCTGGAAAGGCGACTCCTCCCCCAGTGTCCTGCACCAAGTGACCGCCGGGCACCAGGCCCTGCTGACTTCTGAGCACATGACAAGAGGCCCTTCCCGCAGGCCCGGCCAGCAACTTCCTGCCTTTCTGGGGGTGGTGGCTCCTGCTGTCTGTGTGTCAGGGTTGTCATGTGCGCTGGCCTTGGCCTCGAGGTTCTGCCCTGTGCTGTCTCCAGCTCTTCAGCCCCCTGCAGCCCCCACCCTGGGCGAGGCAGCCCCTCTTCTGGGCCGCGGCGCCCTCCGTGCACGCGGGCCTGTGCCTCTCAGTGGGGCGGAGGCTCCTGAAGGCCCTTCCAAAGGGGCCACAGCTCACGGTCCTGCTGCTGCGGCCTGGCCCGGCCCTGCCCTCTGCCCACCTGCTGAGACCTGACGGGGCACCCACCTCAACCTGACAGATCTCTGCCTCCTGGGGTGCAGATGACACGTGGAAGCCAAAACACGGCTCTGGGACTCACCACCGGGAGCCGTTACTCAGCATGGGGTTGGGAGTGCTGCGGGCTGAATAGGCGACTCCCAGGGCAGCTCCAGCAGCCAGGGGTTCCCGGGGCCTGGGACTCAGCTGGGGACTGGAGCAGAGAGCAAGGGGGGCCTGGGGTTGGCTGGGCGGTCAGGGGACCAAAGTGGGGTCAGAATGAGGTCCCAGCAGAAAGGGGAGAAGATACCAGAGGGGCGGTGGTCTCAGAAGAGCCCCTGCAGATGGGGTCACCAGCACCTCCTTCACATCCATGCAGTCTGCCTCACCCCCAAGCCCTTTCTCAGCCCGTGTCCTGTCTCATGACCCCTAACCCCAGGGAGAAGACGGGGCCTTGTCCCACGTCACAAGTGATGGTGCCCATGGGGCGATTGCTCAAGGACACACACAGTACCCCTGATCCAGCTTTTGCAGAAGCTACCGTCCCTGTCGGGGTGACTGTCAGGGTCCCCACTGCCTCCCCCACAGAAGTCGTGGGCCCCCCTTGCTGTGTCCACAGGCAAGGTGGCCCCTCCTCTGTGGCCTGGGCGAGTCCCTGACGGGCAGAGGGCTCAAGTGCCCACTCCGAGCTCCCCCATGGGCAGGATGCCCTCCTAGCCAGAGCCCGCCCCAACAGCTCACATCTGAGCAGGGAAGACCCCTCCCCGAGCTTCCAGGTCCTCAGCTGCAGACACCAGCACACCACGGAGCCGTCAGATACATGCTACTGACCCCCCACCCCAGAAGAAAAAAAGCACTTGCCTGGAAGCCCAGGGCAGCTCTCAGGCCCCCGGCCGGCAGCAAGAGGAGTCCAGGCCCTGTCCCTGGGGCTGGGTGGGCTCCCTCTGACCTTTCAGTCTACCCACCCTCCTCTGTCCCTTCCTGCCACTTAATCCCTTTGTCCTTGTGCTGGGTGGAATAATGTCCCCCCAAGAGATATCCACATCTGTAAGGGTTGATTTTGTGTCAACTTGACCACGGGGGCCCAGACATTTGGTCAAACAATATTCTGGGCATGTCTGGGAGGGTGTTTCTGGGCCAGATTAACATCTGAATGGTGGACTGAGTCAAGCAGATTGCCCTCCCCAGTGTGGGTGGACCTCCTCTAATCAGTTGAAGACCTGGATAGAACAAAAGGCTGACCTTCTCTGAGTAAGAGGGAACTTCTCCTGCCCGACAGCTTTCAAACTGGGACGTCGGTCTTTTCCTGCCTTTGGACTTGAAAGAGACCTTGGCTCTCCCGGGTCTCAGGCCTGCTGGTCTTTGGACTGGAACTATACCATCGCTCTCTGGGTCTCCAGGTTGCAGGCGGCAGATGTCGGGACTTGTCAGCCTCTGTAATCATGAGATCCAATTCCTTATAAGATAGATGGCTAGAGAGACGGATAGATAGATAGACATCCTATTGGCTCTATTTCTCTGGAGAACCCTGACTAATACCACATCCTAATCCCAGAACTGGTGGCCTCACATAGCAAAGGGACTCTGCAGATGTAGTTAAGTGAAGAGTCTTGATGTAGAGATAATATCCTGGGGTGGATATGGGGATGGGCCCTAAATGTAATCACAGGGTCCTGAGGAGAGGGAGACAGGAGGGTCAGAGTCAGAGAGAGAGCTTGGAAGACACTACTCTGCTGCCTTTGAAGATGGAGGAGGGAGGGGCCATGAGCCAAGGGTGCGGGCACCTCCAGAAGCTGGGAAAGGAGGAACAGACTGTCCCCCGGAGCTTCCAGAAGGAATCAGCCCAAGGACACCTTGGTTTTAGCCCAGTGAGGCCATGTTGGACTCCCAACTCCCACACTGTAAGAGGATAAATTTGTGTCATCTTAAGTCCCTGCGTCGGTGGCAATTTGCTCCGGGTGCAGAAGGAAAGTGATGCGTTCCTCGTGGAGGGTGACCAACCACTGGGTCGGCCCAGGGCCTTCCCTGCTTTCAAAGTGAAAGTCCTGCGTGAGGGAACCTCTCACCCTCGCCCTGTCATGTGCTAACCCCTGACTTGCTGTCACAGGCCAAGTCACCATATTCCCCATGTGTTTGCCATGTCGGCGTGGAATGTCACGTGGAGAATGCTCAGGAGGGGGCATCCGTCCGAGAGAGACCGAGCCGTCATCCCGCTTCCCAGGCATGGACAGGTCCAGCAGCCGTTAAGAAGCAGAGTCAGGACTTTAGCCCTGGACTCTGGCTCCTGAGCTCCCACCAGCACCCGAGGGATGCAGGCAGGGTGGTGGCAACAGTCTGCCCGGCCCTGCCCCTGCCCTCCCTACTTTCCTGCAGGCCAGGGACAGAGGGCAGGGCACTGTCTACCTCCTGCCACCATCACCGCATCAGAAGCAGCCTCCCAAGGTCAGCGAGTCCTTCCCGCCCCTGACTCTGATGGACCCACTGCTTTGTTTTATTGGTTTACACCATCTCTGTGATGGAGGCAAATAGTTCTCAGAAGCTTGTTCAGAAAAGCAGCGTATAGTCTCCTAGGGCGGCCGTAACAAAGTCCCACAGACGGGGTGGCTGGAACAACAGACACTTACTGCCTCCCGGTCCTGGAGGCTGGATGGCGGAGATCCAGGTGTCACAGGGCTGGTTCCTCCTGAGGCCTCTCCTCTGGCGTGTAGACGGCTGTCTCCTCCCTGTGTCCTCATGTGGTCGTCCTCTGTGCTTGTCTGTGTCCTGATCTCCTCTTCTCATAAGGACACCAGTCACACTGGATTAGGGCCCACCCTCATGACCTCGTTTTACCTTAACCACCTCCTTAAAGACCCTCTCTCCAAGAGCAGCTACAGTCTGAGGTCCTGGGGTCAGGACTCCAACATGGGAATTTGGGGGGACACAACTCAGCCGGTCACAGGCAGCACCCCCTGCCCTCCCCCCATTTCCCCAACCCAGGCACCCAGCTCTTTCAGTGGATTCTCTCTGTGCTCACCTCCACATTTCTAAGTAACAGCCTTCAGTCGTTGTTCCATGCTGTTTTGGTCTCAGTCGTTGCTGACTCTCCACCGTGGAGCGCTCAGACACTGAGCGCTCTCCCATCACCCCAATGTTCCTAACCCCTTCTCGCAGGCCCACCCTGGGTCCCCCAGTCCCCTCTCCTGTGCCCCGGAAGCCCCCAGACTCCTCCGCTCGTGGTAGCACAGTCCTCAGGGGTCTTGTCAAGGCACATCTGGTCCGGTTCCTCTCGTCCAGAAACTCGCCAGTGGTTCCGGGTACACTGGAAATAGGACCAGGTCCTCTTTGCTCCTCCCCAGGCCCCGAGGTCCACCCCAGCAGCCCCCGTTCACCCCATGCGTGCCCCTTCCCCTCGGGCCCGAGGGTGCTGACCCTCTGCCTAGCCTGCTCTCTGTGCCCCCCCGCTGTCTCCTTCTGTCCTCAGGTCCTGCCCCCAATGCTGCCCCGTGAGAAGCCTCCTCACCGCCTGATGAGGATGATCTATCCCCAGCCCAAATCAGCACCCACATTTCTCTTGAGCCACCTGACAGCACCTCACTGTGCCTGCTCAGGAACACTCACATGGTTGTGACATTTCACCATTTTGTTGGATATAAAATTGACCTGCAATAAATGAGATTCTATATATGGCTGCACTGACAAACACCCCTCCCAGGTGGAGATGATGAGCACACCACGGCCCCCGACGGTTTCACGTGACCCCTCATCATCACTCCCTCCTTCCCCTCCCCTCCTCCCCGCCCCTGCCTGCTTGTCCCCAGCCCGTGCTCTCATGCACCGCAGAGGAGTTTGCCGTCTCTAGAATTGTGCGCGGGTGGAATCAGCACATGCTCGTCTTCATCTGGCCTCTTTTGCTCGGCATAATTATTTTGGGATTTTAGCTATGCCACTGCCTATATTGATGTATTAGTTTCCTGTTGCTGCTGTAACAGAGAACCACACACTTGTGGCTGGAAACAAGATAACTATGTTAATTTAAAATTCTGAAGCTCAGAAGCCTGAAATGGGTTTCACTGGGCTAAAATCCAGGTGTCACAGGGTGGCTCACTTGGTTCCTTGCCTTTTCCAGGTGCTAGAGCCCCGCAGTCCCTGCCTCATTCCCACTTCCATGTTCTTTCTTTCTTTTTATTTTTTTATTTTTTTTGGTGAGGAAGATTAGCCCTGAGCTAACATCTATTGCCAATCTTCCTCTTTTTGCTGAGGAAGATTGGCCCTGGGCTAACATCCGTGCCCATCTTCCTCTACTTTATATGTGGGACGCCTGTCACATAATGGCTTGATAAGCGGTACGTAGGTCCACACCCAGGATCCGAAACTGCCAACCCAGGCTGCTGAAGTGGAGTGCATGAGCTTAACCACTACACCACCAGGCCGATCACTCCACTTCCATGGTCAAAGCCAACACTGGTGGTAGAGCCTCCTCGCCCCGCATCCGTCCCACCTTCCTCGGCAGTCACACGTCCCTCTGATTCTCCTCTTGGGCCTCCCTCTTCCGCTTTTAAACACCCCTTGTGATCACCTCGCTCACTGAGATAATCCAGGATAATCTTCTTATTTTAAGGTCAGCTGCCTAGCAACCTTAATTCCGTCTGCACCCTCACTCCCCCTTTGCCGTGTAACCAAACCTGGTCACAGGTTCTGGGATGAGGACGTGGACATCTTTAGGGGAACATCTGCTGCACCGCAATCAAGATCTCGTCATTATTATTGATGAATACTGTTCCATGATATGCATGAGTCACAATTTCTGTACCCACTTAAGCGTTGATGGACATTCGCATAGATCCCAGCTTTTAGCTATTCCAAATAAAGCTACTAGAAGATGCACATACAAGTCTCTGTGTGGACACATGCTTCTGATTGTCCCGTGTGAATATCTAGGAGTGGGATTGCTGGGTCCGACAGTGGAGCTGTGGGTAGTTTTTAAAGACGTATCCAACGGTGTTTGCAAAGTGCCTGTACCATCTCCCAGTCCCACCAGCAGTGTTGATCTGCGCTCTCACCAACACTTGGTATGGTCGTTACATTTAGTTTTCACCATTCTAACAGGTGTTTCAATATCTCACTGTGGCTTTAATTTGCATTTCCCTAATGACTTATGAGCTTGGACATCTTTCGTGTGCTCATGGACCATTTGTATATCTTCTTTGTGAAGTACTCATTCGAATCCTTCCCTCACTTCTTTATTGGATTGTTTTTCTTATTATCAAGTGGAAAGAATTCTTTATATATTCTAGATATAAATCTTTTGTTTTTTGCATAAAATGTATGTTTTGCAAATATTTTCTGCCAGTCTGTGGTTTGTCTTTTCATTCTTTTCGCGGTGTCTTTCAAAGTTTTTTAAGAAATGATGAAGTTTTAAAAAAGTTTGATTGATGAATTCAAATTTATTGATTTTTTCTCTTATACTCTATTCTTTAATATTGTATTTAATAAATCTTTGCTAAACTCAAGATCACTAATATTTTCACCTATGCTTTCTTCTAGGAATTTTATAGTTTTATCTCCTATGTTAGGTCTATGATCCATTTAGGATTAATTTTTGTTTATGACGTAAGGTAAGGGTTCATGTTCATTTTTATGGTTATCCAATTGTTCCAGCACCTTTTGTTTACAAGATAATCCTTTCTCCTTGAATTGCCTTGGCAACTTGGTTGAAAATTAGTTGCCCAGATGTGTGGGGTCCGTTTCTGGACACTGTCTTTACACCAATACCCCACGATCTTGGCTTTTTCTGTAGATTTATAACTAGTCTTGAAGTCAGGTAGGGTAAGTCGTGCAGTGTTATTCTTCTTTTTCAAAGTTATTTTAGTTATCTTAGGTCCTTTGCATTTTCATATAAATTTTGGAATCAGAAATTTTGTCAATTTCTATAAGAAATTCTGAATCAGATTGGGTTGACTCTACAGATCAGTTCGAGAACAATTGCTATCTCAACAACACTGGTTTTTCCTATCCATGAGCACTGTCTGTCTCTCCATTTGTTTAGTTTTTTTATTTTCTCTTAGTAATATTTTATAGTTTTCAGAGTACAAGTCTTGGACATCTTCTGTCAAATTTATCTCTAAATATTTCCTATTTTTTATTCTCTTGTAAGTGGTATTTTTAAACTTCAATTTCCAGGTGTTCATTCCTAGTATAGGAATACAATTGACTTTTGTGTATTGACCTTCTATCCTACAGCCCTGCTAAACTCACATATTGGTTCTAGTAACTCGTTCACAGATTTTGTAGGATTTCTAGAAAGATGATCATGTCTTCCTCAAATGAAGCCAGTTTTATTTCCTTTCCAATCTGGATGCGTTTTTTTCCTTTCCCTGATTGCACTGGCTAAAATCTCCAGTTCCATGCTGAAGAGAAGTGATGAGGGCAGCCTCCTCGCCTTCCTCCTGATTATAGGAGAAAAGCATCCAGTCTTCCACCACCGAGAGTGATGTTTGCTGTGGGTTTTTCGTAGATGCCTTTTATCAAGTTGTGGAAAGTCCCGTTCACTCTGTTTTCCGGGAGCTTTAATCAGGAATGGTTGTTGGATTTCGTGAAATGCCTTTTCTGCACGTTTGGAGAGGATCATACGCTGCGTCTTTTTTAGTCTGTTAACATGATGAATTAAATTCATTGATTTTGAAATGTTAAAACTACCTGGTGTTCCTGGGAGAAACTCCACTTGGTTATGACGTGCTGTCTTTTTTGTATATCTTGGGATTTGGTTTGCTAAGCTTTTGTTAAGAATTTTTGCCTTTATGTTCACAGTCTGTAGTTTTCTCTTCTTCTAACAGCTCTGCCTGGTTCTGGTATCAGGGAACCCCGCCAGCCTCAGGGAACGAGCTGGGGAGAGTTTCCTTCTCTGCAATTTTCTGGTATAGTTTGTATAGAAGTAGTATTACTTCTTCTTTAAATGTTTGGCGCCTCCGCCAGTGAAGACATCTGGTCCTGGAATTTTCTTTGAGGGAAGGTTTTAAATGACAGTTTCAATTTCTTTAGTAGATAGAAGACTATTTGGCTTACCTTTTTCCTTCAGCTTTGATGGTTTGTTCATTGCATCTTGGCAGTGGAATTTATTGGCGTAAAGTAGTGCGTTATATCTCCTTATTATTCTTTTCATTTTTGTAGGCTCTGTCATGAACACCACCATCTCGTTCCTGATATTGATCACTTCTGTCTTCTCTCATTTTTTTCTGGGTCACTTTGACTCTTTTCATCTTATAAACCTCACAATACACTGTTACAATTTTTACTGTAAACATTCAATAATCTTTTAAGGCATTTTTAATAGGATAATTTTTTTACCTCCACATATACCATTTTCAGCACTCTTCATTGCTTCATATAGATCCAGATTTCCACCCGGCGTCATTTTCCTTCTGCTGGGAGGATTTCCTTCAAGAATCTCCTGTGATGCAAGTCTGCTGGTTGTTAACCCCTTCAGTTCTTTTATGTCTGAAAAAAAGTCTTTTCTTTGCCTTTGTTTTTGAAGGAATTCTTGCTGAATACAGAAATTCAGGCTTGCAGCCTTTTTCTTCCCGAGCCCTGCAGATGTTGGCTGCTGTATTCTAATTGCGTGGTCTCCGACAACGTCCACTGCCATTCTTCTTTTATTCCTCTGCAGGAAACATGTCGTTTCTCTGCAGATGCTTTGTCACCGATTGCTGGCTGTAAGCAATTTAATTATTGGTGTAGTTTATTCATGTTTATTATGCTTGGGGTTCATTAACATTTTTGAATCTGTGATTTATGGATTTTATGAGATTTGGAAAAGTGCTATCAGTATTTCTTCAAATAAATTTTTTGTCCCCCTCCTTTGGGGACGCCGATTACATGCATGTGGTCCTGCTGGGAGCTGCCTCAGCTCACTGACGCTCTGCTTTCCTGGTTTGTTTGCTGTTTTTAGTCTTCTTCTCTTTGACTTTCATTTGGATTGTTAGTTCACTAATCTGCTGTTAATCCCATTTAGTGTAATTTTTGTCTCAGTCACTGCGGTTTCCATCCCTAGAGGCGTCTGGCTCTTTCTATGCCCTCCCTGAGTCTCTTTAATAAACTCGTGCTTTCCTGTACCCTCTTGAACCAATGGAATACGATTATGATAACCGTTTTCCTACCCTATCTACAGATTCTTTCATTTTGTCATTTATGAGCCTGTTTCTATGGATTGACTTCTCTCCTCATTATGGATCATATTTTCCTGCTTATCTGCGTTCCTGGTCCTTGCCGATTGGATGCCGGGCATCGTGAATTGTGCCTTGTTGGGAACTGGATACTTTTGTATTCCTAGAAATATTCTGCAGCTTTATTCTGAGATGCAGTGGTGTTTGGTCCTCCTGGGTCTTCGTTTAAAGCCTGGTTAGGCAGAGCCACAGCAGCCTTCAGTCTTGAGCTAATTTTGCCCCCCTATTGAGGCAGAACCCTCTGGGAGTTCCCCCCAGTTCCCTGTGAATCATGAGGGTGTCCACTCTGGCTGTGGTGAAGAGCACCAACCATTGCTTGCACGCTGCAGGCTTTGAGATTGTTCCCTGGTCTCCTCGTGGGGGTGCTTTCCCCATTTGGGGGTTGTTTCCCCAAACACATGCCCCGATCAGAGCTGGACACTTAGGAGGGATCCTCACAGGTCGGGTTCTCTCTCCTCTCCGGCTCTTTGCTGTGTGAACTCCCGCTACCTTGACCTCCCTCGACCCCCACATCCATCCTCTCAACTCAGGGGGACTCCACCGGGGGCCCACCCACCTCTGTGGCCTGGAAACTCTCCAGGCAGGTGGCTGAGGCAGCTCTCCTTCTCACACCGTTTACTTCCCCTCCCAAGGACCCCTGCCTCGCACTGCCAGAGGGCCAATGTCTGAAAAACTTTTTTATGTATGTTTTTTTAATGTTCGTTCGTCTGTTTCAGGATGGAGGGTAAATCTGGTCCCTGCTCCTCCACCTTGGCAGAAAGCAGGGGTCCCCCTGATGGAAGATTGTTCCGTTTTTCTCCCATTTTTTATTTCCTCACAAGCTTTTAGAGTTTAGGCCACCACACTTTTGACAACAGGAAGCCGGTTTTGGGGTGGTTTCATCTCAGGATCTCCTTGAGGTTTATAGCGAAAGAACACAGAGAGATGAGTTTTTATAGATTGACTAGAAGGAACTGGTTCCAGCAGACAGACAGCGTGTCTCCGAGAAGCAGCAGAGAGGTAATCCACGCCTCCCCTTGGGGTTCAGGGAGGGTTGCAGCCTGCAGTGCTCAGCCCTGGATGCATGTGATGTGTCTCAAGGCTCTGAGTTCACCTCCTGACACGTGCCCAACATACACCCAGGACACCCTGGAGCCGATGAGAAGAGTGTCGGGGAGTCACATCCCTGTCTTCGAGCGGTAGGTCTGAATTAGTTTGAAATCTCCAGAACCAGAGCAGGACTTCGACGACTCCTGTCACGGCAGCAATTGGATGGCTGTGGTCTGCTCCCAACCCAGGTGGCACTGGTTGACGTAAGCACACCTACCATGGTCAAAGAGACCCTGCTGTCTCCAGAAATTGTTCACCGTGGACACCAGGCTCGCTGGCAAATGCAGAGCACGGGTGCCCAGCCAAGCCTGGCCTGCAGTGCGCTGGTGATAAGAACCTCTACCAGCTCCCCTGTAGAGACGGGGAGGGAAGTCACAGAAGGAACAGCTGCTGATGGAAGTGGTCAGACTCTGGGTGTATTTCGAGTGTTTTGCGTGAGAACTAACAGGATTTGCTGATGGATTAGGTGCAGGTGGCAGAAGGAGAGGGGTCAAGGGCTATGGGCTGAGCTCCATTTGCAGAGCATCCGAGGAGAGAGCAGGTCTGGTGGTTGGGAGCACATTAGGCTTGAGAGCGGGACACCCAAACGGTGACGTTGCACACAGAATTGGATTCATGAGTTGAGTTCAGGAAAGAGGTCTGGGCTGGACTGAAAAATTGAGGGGTAAGTGTGTACACAGAATTTAAAGCCACGGGAATAAATTAGCTCCCTGGGGACCCAGTGTGCCCAGAGAGTGGATGGAGGCAACGTCAATGTGGCATTTCAAATCGCGGGAACGATGGAGTGCTGAAAAAAGCAGCAAGGAGACCGTTATTTCACAGCTGGAGGGAAAATGAGTGTGCGTCTCGCCCTCCACAGAAATAAATTCTGGACGGATCAATGATTTAACAATGAAAAGTGGAACTATAGGAAGAACACAGAGACGCTGGCGACAGTAGAGCAGAGTAGGGGAGAATGGAGGGTCCAGGTTCCAAGCCCGGCTGGGCCAAGGTGACCTCTGTGACCTTGTGAAGGTCACTTAACCTCTGTGCCTCCCATTCCTCATCCGTATGATGGAATCACGGCAGGGCCACCTTGTAGAATAAATGAGCTAAGAAGTGTTAAACATTGACAAGGCCCGGCACTTGTGACTCACCGGCCGTGAGGTGGCAGTCGTTGTCATCATTGTCACTGCTATTGTTACTGTTGTTTTACCGTCTCAGAGTGGGGGAGGCCTTTCTAAGTATGACACTAAACCCAGAAGCCAAAAACCTGAAAGATGATGAATTTGGTTACATGAATTTTTTTTTTTTTTTTTTTTTTTGTGAGGAGGACTAGCCCTGAGCCAACATCCGATGCCAATCCTCCCCTTTTTTCTTGAGGAAGACTGGCCCTGGGCTAACACCTGTGCCCATCTTCCTCAACTTTATATGGGACGCCTCCACAGCGTGGCTTGCCAAGTGGTGAGTCTGTGTGCGCCTGGGATCCGAACCTGCAAACCCCGGGCCGCCGCAGCGGAGCTCGCGCTTAACCGCTGCACCACCCGGCCGGCTCCAAGGTTACATGAAATTTTCAAAAGTGTTTAAGTAAAAAAATTAAAAAAAATTTTTTTAAATGTTTAATTAGGTAAAACCCTAATAGGCAAAGTTGAAAGGCCCCTGACAAACTCTGAATGAGCAGCAATCACAGAAAAAGTTTCATTTCCCTAATCCTATAAATGATTTTTTAAAAGAACACAATGGAAACACTGGCAGCTGAGATAAGCAAAAATCCAGAGGAAATACAACTGGGCTGACCATCAGATGACAGGGTCAAGCTCCCTTACAATAAAGGAAATGCAGGTGAGAGCACGGGTGCCATCGGTCACCTATTGGATAAGCAAAACCCAAGCAAAGCCTTAGCAAGGGGGTTAAACAAGCGTGTGGGAAGGAAGTCCTGGATGCGTTGCTGGAGGGGATATAAATGGAAACAACCTCAGTGGAGAGAATTTGATACGATGAACTGGATTTCAGGTGTACATAACCTTGTTTTTTTTGTGTGTGTGAGGAAGATCGGCCCTGAGCTAACATCTGCCAATCCTCCTCTTTTTGCTGAGGAAGACTGGCCCTGGGCTAACACCCATGCCCATCTTCCTCCACTTTACATGGGACGCCGCCACAGCCATGGCTTGCCAAGCAGTACACCATGATCCGAACCGGCGAACCCCGGGCCACCGCAGCGGAGCACACGCACTTAACTGCTTGCACCACCGGGCCAGCCCCCAGGTATACATAACCTTTGATGCAGCGGTTCTGATTCTAGGATTTTGTGGCAGACATACCCACACATGAATATCATAGCCAAGTGGAAATTGAAAGGAATTTATTTAACTTGATGACAGCTAGCTACCAAAAATCTGTGGCAAACACTATATTTAATGGTGAAATATTAAAAGCATCCCTTTCAAATCAATCTTGTAATGTATAACAAGAATATACTGTCACCGTCTTTTTTCTCCAATATCGGCAGAAAGCCTCGCCAGTTTAGAGACTAAATAAATCAATAAATAAGGGAGAAAAAAGTACAAGAACGTGAAAGGAAGGAAGAAAATTCTTATCATACTCAGGCGATATGACATGAAAACCCAGAGAATCTACAGAAAAAAATAATAAGAGAATTTAGCAAGGCTCCTGGATAAAAGATCAACAACATCAAAACAACAAAAACAACATCAAAATAAAATGCATTAAATCAAAACTACAATGAGATATCACTTTGCACCCATCAGAATGGCTATAATCAACAAGGCAAGAAATAACAAATGTTGGAGAGGACGTGGAGAGAAGGGAGCCCTCACACACTGCTGGTGGGAATGTAAACTGGTGCAGCCACTATGGAAAACAGCATGGAGATTCCTCAAAAAATTAGAGAAGTACCATATGATCCAGCTATTCCACTACTGGTTATTTATCAAAAGAATATGAAATCAACAATTCAAAGAGATTTATGCACCTGTATGTTCATCACAGCCTTGTTCACAATAGCTAAGATTTGGAAGCAACTCAAGTGCCCATCAACGGATGAATGGATAAAGAAGATGTGGTGTATATATACAATGGAATACTACTCAGCCATAAAAACGACAAAATCATGCCATTTGCAACAACATGGATGGCCCTCAAGGGTATTATGCTAGGTGAAATAATCCAGACAGAAAAAGACAAACACTGTATGATTTCACTCGTATGTGGAAGATAAACAAACATAAATAAGGAGAACAGATTAGTGGCTATCAGAAGGGAAGAGAAGGTGGGAGGAGGGTGAAAGGGGTAAAGGGGCACATATGTATGGTGACAAATTAAAACTAGACTATTGGTGGTGAACAGGAGGCAGTCTATATGGAAACTGAAATATAACAATATACACCTGAAATTCACACAATGTTATAAGCCAATATGACCTCAATAAAAAAAAACTAAAAAAAAAAAAAAAGCATTTCTACATACCAGGAGCAGCAGACAATATACTTTTTAAAATATATGTTATTTACAATAGTAATGAAAAAAAGTACCTAACAAACATGTTTATGACATTTGTGGAGATAATTATAAAAAATGTGTTGAAAAGATTTAAAGGATATCTAAATAAGTGGAGAGATATACCATATTCGTGAACACGAGGACTCAGCACTGAGAAGAGGTTAATTCTCTCCAAACTCATCTATAACTTCAGTCTAATTCTAATCAACATCATGACAGTGTTTTGCATGAAAATAGACAAGCTGATTCTAAAATTCATATAAAAGAGCAATATTGTCAACAATAATCTTACATTTCGTTAATATGTGTCTTATATCTACTCTGATGTAAATGGAAAGAGAGGGAGAGAGACAGAGACCGAGATGGGGAGAAAGAAGAAGGAGGAGTTGGGGATAGTGGAGAGACAGAGAGAGAGAGAGAGAAACAGAGAGAGCGAGAGAGCGAGAGAGCGAGAGAGCGAGCGAGAGCGAGAGCGAGCGAGAGAGAGCGAGAGAGAGCGAGAGAGAGAGAGAGAGAGAGAGAGAGAGAGAGAGAGAGAGAAACAGACCAGGGCTTCCTCCCACCAGATAGCAAGTGTTACTCCGAAACCATTGTTAAGAACCTGTGGCCCTGACAGAGGTAGATACTGTGTAACCATGTAGCTCTGCTTTATTTTTATTCAAAGCACACACTACCCACAGCTGATATCTTAATACCATATCTACTGGTTCACTTTGTATTATCTCCCCCACGAGAGTGGAAGCTAGAACGCATTCACTGCTGAATCCCACAGCCTCTGAGAGCTCGGCTAGAAGATGCTCATCTTCGTATCAACTCGAATGAGCATCGTCCTAAATTCCCACAGTTTCTAGTGTTGTCGTTCTTGCACTCCTGGTCTAAACCCACGTTGGTGAGGAAAATTTGTTACACGTTTCAGGATGTTATTTTCTAAAATTGTGTTTAAGATTTTTGGTCAGGAAAATTTGTTACACATTTCAGGATGTTATTTTCTAACATTTTATTTAGGATTTTTGCATTCAAAATACGATCGGCCCGTAATTTCTCTTTCTCGTAATGTCCTTGTCTGATTTTGGTACTGAAGTGACACTGGGCTGTAAAATGAGTTGGAAAAACCACACA
Organism: Ceratotherium simum simum; assembly: GCF_057802395.1. Taxonomy (NCBI): domain Eukaryota; kingdom Metazoa; phylum Chordata; class Mammalia; order Perissodactyla; family Rhinocerotidae; genus Ceratotherium; species Ceratotherium simum. The sequence continues at coordinate 2,816,866 of NC_141933.1, read as the reverse complement.
TTTTCATGTTCACTAGAAGACTGGCGTAAGATGGGAACTTCTGATCGTGGATGCCCCTACCCCCCACTTGTGGTTACGTTGTAACTTCTGGTTTAACTGCTTCAATGTGAGGATACATCCAGGTTTTCTTTTTCTTTTTGAGTCAGTTTGAGGTTATCTTTTTCTGTGAATTCGCTCGTTTCAAATACAATTTAAATAAAATTGGGATGCCTCTGCATTTGTCTCCTTGTCGCTGCTGCTATTGTAGATTTACCTTCTCTCTCTACCTCCTGCTCCTTGATCAGTTTAGATTTGTCTTAACAGAAGTTTGTCTTTCTTAATCTTTTCACAGAACTAACTTGTGGATTCTGTGAGCATTCCTAATACATCTTTTGTTTTCAATTTCATGACTTTCTACTATATTTTTGAAAATTAGTTTCCTTCAAATTCCTGGGGGGGGGATGTTATTCTGCTCTTTTTTCTAACCTTATAAATTGGATGATTACCTCACTACCTTCAGCCTCTCTTCCTTTCCAATTTGAAGCCTTCGGTTTTCCTATCAGCACTGCTTTACAAGCATTCCTCAAATTCCGATAGACAGTATTTTCTGTTCTCATTATTGCTTAGTTCCAGATTCTATCTGATTTCCTTTATGACTTATTCTTTGATCTTCAGCTATTTTAGAATGTCTTTTTTTTTCAGGTGTAACAATGTATTTTCTTTCTTTCTTTCTTTCTCTCTCTCTCTCTCTCTCTCTCTCTCCCTCCCTCCCTCCCTCCCTCCCTCCCTTTCTTTCTTTCTTGAGGAGGATTGGCCCTGGGCTAACATCTGCCAATCCTCTTCATTTTTTTTTTTTTTTTTGCTGAGGAAGACTGGCCCTGGGCTAACATCCACGTCCATCTTCCTCCACATTATATGGGACACCGCCACAGCATGGCTTGACAAGCTGTGAGTAGGTGCACGCCCGGGATCCGAACCGGCGAAGCCCGGGCCGCCACAGCGGAGGGCACGCACCCAACCGCTTGCGCCACCGGGCTGGCCCCGTAACAATGCATTTTAGGTTATCTTGTTGCTGTTTTGGTTTTCTAACTTACTACTTGCAATATGATCAGAGACTGGGGTCAATGTGACACAAATTCGTAGAAATTTATAGACTTACTTTATGGACTCATATGTACTCAAGTCAGAGATGTGAGCCTGGAAGCGTGGTAATTCTCTAATTGTCGGATACGGGGAACTACATCGGTCTGTTAGATGGGGCTTGTTAGTGGTGTTGTCAAATCATCTGTTACCAGTGTGGGTTCCAGAAATTGCAAGTAGCTAGTGTTAGACTAGCCCTCTCGCAGAAAGCAATGATAATTCTGGACAAAATATTTTTAAAAACTCTTTAAAGGAACTTGGCAGAACCACAACCAGGCAGAGCATGATGGATTCAACGTAGGGGCAAACACTGAGGGCTTTGGTCCTGAGGGCCCTGCAGTCCACGCTGAGAAGGGCATTTGGGGTGCAAGTAGAAAATTTAAATCTTGGTGGGTTCCAGTGTCAGAGGATGGAGTTTGGGGGAAGGGAGGAAACCCCAGATAGGAGAGAACCGCAGAGAGAGGACCCTAAATCTGCATAAAACACACTCCCAATCCAGGGCCCTGACCCCTAAACCAAGCGTGCGCAGAAGGAAATCCAGGACCCTGGTCAAAAGAGGCAGCTGGAAAGCTGAAATTGAGCAGAGCTTTCAAAGGATGCCACCAAAGGGATAACAGCTTAGAGCTGGAATCTCCCCAAAGTAGAGTTTAGTACACACCTAGGGCTCCCATCAAAACCCCAGAAGGGCCATGGCTTCAGAGCACAGACTGTGCCCCAAGAATAAGGATTTGCCCTAAGATTAAGCTTTGGGATGAAATGAATGGTTCTAACAAAGTGTGAGACGAAGCCGCTACAAGTTCAAGACGATTAACTAGTAAGCAGGTTAATGCTGGAATACTAAAAGCAACTTGAGACATAAATTGGACAAATTAGAAGAAAGGAACCAACTCTTAAAAACCCACTGACTACTCAAACTCAGCTAAGATGGAATAGATAATCTGAATATCCCTATAACTATTAAATAAATTGAATTTGCAATTTAAAAGCCTCCCCAAAAGAAATCTCCAGGCCCAGAAGAATTAGCACCAATTTTACACGATCTCTTCCAGAAAATTAAAGAGGCGGGGACACTTCCCAGCTAATTTTGTGAAGCTTGTATTACTCTGATACCAAAACCAAAGACAGTGCAAATAAGTCTCAAAACTTTCCAAAGATTTCAGTTTTATAGAGAATATTGTCTGAACCCAATGGAAATTAGAAATCAGTTTTAAAAAGATATCTAGAAAAGCCCCCAAATATTTGGCCAAAAAAGAAAAACATCAGAAGGGAAATTTCTAGAAAACATTTGATCCAAATAAAATAAAAATGCAACACCAAAATCTGTGGGATGCAGTGAATGCTGTGCTTGGAAGGAAAGATATAGCTTAAAATGATTATATGAGTAAAGAAGAAAGGCTTAAATTTAGTAATCTAAGCTTTCACCTAACGAAGCTGAAACAAGGGGGAGCGAGTTAAACCAACTTTAGTAGAAGAACTAAAAGTGAGCAGAAATCGATAAAATAAAAAGCAGAAAAATAATATAGAATGATTTTAAAATTGATAAATGCCTAGCTAAATTAATTAAGAAAAAAAGAGAGAGAGAGAAAATACACCTGACAAACAGCTGGAATTTAAGAGGGGATGTTGGGGGACCACCCTGCCTGGGCTCTTGCATGCTGGCACACTTCTAGCCCAGACTCTTACCAAGAAAGTTTGTCGAGCAAACAGCCTTAGAAGATGGAGAGCCTCCCCGTGGGGCAGAAGGCAGATTGTCCAGAAGGACGCCAGTCTTATCCCCCTCCAGACCATGGACGGGGCGGGGGGGCGAGTTGGCTAGCAGCCCCTTATAAAATACTGGGTTGCCCTAAACTTGAGGGTCCTCAGGGGGGATGCAAACCCAGTGCGTGTATGAGCATAGAATTCTAGGTCAGTGGATTTTGCTTCCAGCCTTTGCTGGTGTCATCCCGTTCTCTTGGGGGGTCCGTTATTTCTGTTGAGAAGTCGGCTGACGGCTCAGTGGTTGCTTCCATTTGTCTTTTTGCTTGACTCCTTTTAAGATTTCCTCTTTGCCATCTATTACTATAACATGTCTAGCCGCTGGTTCTTCAACTTTATTTCATTATGTAGTCCTTCTTTAACCTGTGGCTCGGTGCCCGAGTCAGTTTCACAGAACTCTCCGCCTTATCTCCTCCATGTGTAGCTGGGTGCCACTCACCGTTTCCTTCAAAGGCTCTGGTACCTTTCAGCCCTTCTCATTATGCCCCAGGTCTCTCAGGCTCCTTTCTGTGTTTCTTATCCTCTTGTCTTTCCTCCCATTTGCTAACCCTCCCTTCAGCCGTGCCCAATGTGCTGTGAAGTCCATCTCACCACCTTGGAGGTGTTTGCCTTTTTTAATTCTAGAATTTCCATTCGATTCTTTTTCACAATTTCTAGTCTTCTGCTAAATTTCTCCGTCTGATTATTTAATCCCTTGGACATCATAATTATATTTATAGTTAAGAGACATCTGACTGTTCCAATATCTGAATGTTTTGTTGGTCTATCCTCATTGTTTATTTTTTTTCTCTGTTTTTGGTTAGTTCTCATGTTTTTCTAGGCTTGCTCACTTCTGACCGAGTGCCAGGCCTGTTTTGCATTAAAAAAATCCAAGGGATGATGAGACGCTCTCGATGACATTGTCACCCTCCAGAGAGGATTCAGTTCTGCAGTGATCAGGCGACCCCACTCAAGAGGATCATTTAATTCAGTCAGGAACTCGGTTGATTCAGAGCAGGATTTCTGTCCTTGTAAGAGCAGGTCTGCTTTCAGCTCACCCTCCCTCCTGGAGTGTAGATCTCCAGAGTCCTCACCAAACCCGTGGTTTCCCCCGCGCCTCTGAGATACACTCTGTCGCTCCAGCTGTGGGAGACACAAAACTCTCCTCAGCTCAACTTCCCCAACTTTCAGCTACACAGCTTGCTTTAGGATGAGTGATCTCCTGAAGGGCAAGTGGCCCAGGATGACCTCACTGACCTCACCTCCCTTGCCTTCCCTCTGCTGTATCTTGGAAGAATAAACCCTCGCAGGCACGACAAGCCCCCCAGTGTCTTTGAAAATTCTCCGTGTGCGTGTCTCGGTTCTTCTAGTGGTTCTCGGTTTTTCTCGGCAAGGCTTGGTCACAACACTGTAGTCAGCCTTTCCCAGAAGCCGAATTCCTCCTCCCTTCCTGTCCTCTGGGAGCTACTATTGTTTTCTGGGAAGCTTGGTATACCTGTTACAGGATCATTGTTTACCATGTCTGCGCGCCTTGGATGGGAGACGTTGAAGCTTTCTGGCCCTCCAGATGGCTATGAATTATAGGACTCTGCTTACACTTCTAGTTGCGTCCCAGAGGAATGTAGAAAAGATGTTTACACAGCGCCAGATACTTTCGGGAAAAGCACAGTCACAGAGAGGTGTTTTCCTGGGGTGCGCGTGTCAGTCTTGGTGACGGGTCAGTGCCTGGACCACGGGCCCCCAGAGCTGCTAAAAGTAAAGTTCTCTATTTTCATCTTGACCTGACTGAATAGGAACAGAGTTCTGCCTTTTCCATTGGTCTCTGGAGGCAACATATTCCACCCTTGGGAATTCTTCCCTAGCCCCTAAACTCAGTGACAAGGAGCTGTCCAGCTTGGAGTGGCACGTGGAGCAGGGAGGGCTCTGCAGCAGGTCTAGGCTGTGGAGCAGGAAGCCTGACAGCTGACGCACACAGCCCCGCAGACCCCGTGGCGTTGAAGTGTCTGCAGCATGGAGCTCGTGGGAAGCATCCGTGGTGAAACACAATGCAGATTCCTGGGTTAGGGAGGAGGCCGTGCCCCCTGCAACCGAGAGTTATCTACATTTTGAGCAACGTTACTGGGCTCTGATGGAGACAGAGCTGCCCATTACAAGCTGAGCTCTGTTGGACCCATCAAGTCATAGGCCCAGCAGCGGTCCACGGGAACTTGGAAATGGTGTTCCTAGATCAAGCCTACGCAGGTGCAGAGTGCACAAGTAAGCTACACAATCAGCTGGCCCAGACTGCCGTGTCTCCTGCCACAGCGCCCTCCCCAGCTCACGCCTATGGCCACAGGAGGGTCCCCTTTGACCAAATGAAAGAGAACGGAGAAGCCTGAGCTTAGCTCCCTGAGGGATCGGTTCCATATATAGGGCTGGCAGCTGCGTCACGTCCATGGTCACAGGCGGCCTTGAAAGGCATTGGAGAAGGACAGTGTCCCCAGTGGGTGGGGCTGAGAGCACACACCTGAGCGTCCACCTGTGTGGAAGGAGAAGTGGCCCAAGCCGAGACTATACATAGACGCCTGGGCAGCGACCAGTGGCCTGGCTGTCTGGTCAGGAGCCTGGAAGGAAAGGACTGGAAGGTCGGAGACAAGGAAGTCTGGGGAGAGGCATGTGGATGGCCAAATAGGAGTGGGCTTGAACTGCAATTTGGGGAGCACAGATTCAGGTAGAAACCCAAATAGTGTCCCAATTACAGGAGAGGGGCTCAGAGTTTTTAGGAGAAAAAGGGAGGAAGATGAGGTAAATTGTATTACAGAAGAGTTCATTTTGGGCTAGGTGAGGTAGGCTAGGTTTGTGCTTCATAGACTGGCTTGAGATTCGGTCATCAGGCAAGACCAGACTTGTACCTCACTGCCTGGATAGCAATCTGGCCATCAGCAGAGTCAGTTCCATCAGTCCTTCGAGACAGGAGATTCTTGACCTTACTGACTTCTTGGAATGTTGGTGGTCTGGTCCAGTTTGGGAGGTAAAGAAGACAAGACATGCAAGGCAGTTCCTCTGAAATGGCTGCTCCAGCGCTATTTTAATATGGCTCCACTCAAGTCATCTTTCACACCACGGTGTCATGGACAGAGATTGCATATGGCCCCAAGAGATGGACTCCCATCTGCCAAGGCCAATCCAGCTACTGCTGCCTCTGAAGTCCCACTTTCCAGCAACAAAGGACAATGCTGGGTCCCCAGTATGGCACTGTTCCTCTAGGAGACCAACCGGCCACTCGGTGGTAAGTTGGCTACACTAGACTCCTTCCATCCTGGGAGGGCCAGCAGTTCTTTCTCATGAGGATAGATACCCATCCTGAGGGAGGGCCTTTCCTGTCCACAGAACCCCTGCCAGCACCATGGCCATGGGCTTGTGGCATGCCTGATCCATGGGCACGGGACCCCACAGAACAAAGCCTCCAGCAAGGAGCCCGCAGACGAGGATGTGGGGGAGTGGGTCCATGAACGTGGGATCCACTGGGCATGTCACATACCACACTGTCCAGAAGCCCTGGCCTCTCAGAGCACTGGGACAGATTTCTAAAGGCATCACTGAAGCACACTTGGAGACAGGGAAAGAAAGGGGTGCCATCCTCTAGGATTATTATATGCACTGAGTCAGACCCCTCGAGATTGCCCCCCAGAAGAAGAATACATGGGTCCAGGAAAAAGGGGGTGGAAGCATGTGTTAGTCAGGGTTCTCCAGAGAAACAGAACAAATAGGGTATATAGAGATATAGATGAGAGGAGACTGATTATAGGAGTTGGCTCACGCGATTACGGAGGCTGGGAAGTCCCACAATCTGCCATCTGCAAGCTGGGGACCCAAGAATGCCGAGTGTGATTCAGTCCCAGTCCACAGGCCTGAGAATGAGGGGCCAATAGTGTGAGTCCTGATTTGAGTCTGAAGGCTGGAGAACCAGGAGTACCCGTGTCCAAGGGCAGCAGAGGATGGATGTCCCGGCTCAAGTAAAGAGCAAATTCACCTTTTCTCTGTCTTTTTGTTCTTTCCAGGCTCTCAGTGGACTAGATGATGCCCACCCATATTGGAGAGGGCCATCTGCTTTCCTGAGTCCACCGAGTTGAATGCTAATCTCTTCCAGAAGCACCCTCACAGACACCCCTAGAAACAATGTTTTACCAACTACCTGGGCAGCTGTCAGTCAGTCAAGTTGACACATAAAATCAACCGTCACAAAGAGGGATCAGATCCATGCGTCAAGACCCACTGGTGGACTCATGCCTCCTGGTCCTACCACTCTGGGCTCTGCAGAGATGGAGGTTCTGGTCCCCAAACTAGGCACACTGCCTGCTGGGGATATGATAATAGAACGTCCAGCTGGATGTGTGACCTTCCTGTAATGCCTGCAACATCCAGCCTCACCTCCCACCCTCTGCAGGTGGATGTGGTTAGATGACCAGGTTCCGGTCAATGGTTACAAATCCATATCTAGTGGCTTCTAGAACCTTCCTTGAGAGATGGCAGTGGTTTGGCCCTTTGCCTTCATCTTCATCCCTTCCTTCACCCTGATGCTTAGAGCATGGAAACAGCCATCCTTGACCGCAACTGGGGATGAAGGTGTGGTGAGCTGGCTGGATGTTGAGGAGCAGAGCTGCTGTGTCTTGAAGAGAAATTCTCTTCTAATGCCGCCACTCACATCTGAACGTGACCCAGTCCCTGCACCCCGGAACGTGGCCTGGTGCTGCGGCAACCAACAGCCCAGAGCCAGTGGAGCCCTGCAGGCCAGCCCAAATGCTTTTTCAGCTTGCGTTAGTCAGCTCGGGCCGCTCTAACAAAGTCCCATAGACTGGGTGGCCTAAACAGCAGAAATGTATTGTCTCTCAATCCTGGAGACTAGTCGTCCAAGACCAAGGTGTGGGCATGGCTGGTTCCTCCTGAGGCCTCTCTCCTTGGCATGTAGACGACCGTCTTCTCCCTGTGCCCTCACATGGTTTTCCCTCTGTGCACGTTTGTGTCTTGATCTCCTCTTCTTACAAGGACACTGGTCACATTGGATCAGGGTCCACCCTAGTGACCTCATTTTAACTTAATATCTCTTTAAAGACCCTGTCTCCAAATATGGTCACATTCTGAGGCCCTGGAGGCTAGGACTCCAACACATGAATTTGAGGGGACCAATTCAGCCCATAACATGGCTGCTCAACACAAATTCAGGGGTCTGCAGAGGTGAGGGGATTCCTGTGCCCCCAAATCAGGGCCCACGTTGACCACACCCTCTATGGCCCAGGGCACATGCTAAACTTGCCCAGGTTGGCCTCCTGCAGGGCTGCAGACTCCAGGGTGTCTTGCCGTGAGTACAGCCATGTTTGGCTGTTCCATTGACCTACAGCCACCAGCACACAAAGAAATATAAAGCAGCTTTCTGTGTGGCGGGAACTGGCCTTTCTCCCGGGAACTGGCCCTTCTCCCATGGAGAGAGTTGCAAGTTGTAACATTTCAAGGCTCTTTGGGCGTCATAGCATGGGACGGACTGGCCATCTGTGCCGGGCTGGGATGATAACCAGGGAGAACAATGCACGTACACAACTGCTGGGCTGTGACGATAGCCAGGGGGCTCAGTGCACATACACCACTGATAACCATTTGTGCATGGGAACACTAAATGCTTGCTCTGCAAACTCTGTAACTGCTTACTCTGGGAATTATCGATGCTATAAAAACTGCTGGAAACCGAGGCCCGGTGAGAGTCTCACCTGTGGAGGGGACGCCTTGCCCAGGACCTCTGATGATCGGATTCCTGCCCAGCTGTGCCAATTGAAGGGACTCTCCCCGGCAGTGGGGCGTGGATGTTGTGAGTAACTGATCTGATGTGTTCTCTTTTCGGTCAACCTGCTGTTTCTCTTTCCGGTTGATTTGTGTCATTTCCCTTCAGTCGATGTGGATGTTTTCCCTTTCCAGTCGAGCTGATGTTTTTCCCTCTTATTATTTGACCTGTTCAGATCTGTTTGCAGACTATCGCTTTTACTATCCTCTATATAATAAAATACACCTTCAGTCCATTTGTTTGGAGTGGAAAGTTTCTTTTACATCGCCGATCGATTCCCCCGAACCTCTCAAAACACAGGGGAAGGTCAGGGAGTGGTTGGAGCTCAGGCTCCTTGGCAGCTTCCCTGCTCCCGGCCCCCCAGCACTGGCCCCACCCCAGGAAGAGGAGAAAACGTGTTGGTGTTGAGCGGGACCAGGGATGGTGTGGACGGGGACCCCAGGGTGGCAACCACGTGAGGACAACGATGAGTCTCCCCGTGGCCAGGGGGTCCTGGGGCCAGAGGACCCTCAGGGTGAGGGGTGGGCTCTGTGTGTGCCTCCACCCCCCACCAGCTGCTGGGACGGAGACCTCCTTTCCCTTCAAGAAACAGCCCCTCCTCGACTGTGGCCGTCTCTGTGGGCCTGTCACTCACTGCACTGGTCCTGCTCCCCGGGGACTGTGGGTCTTGAAGGAAGGCAGGACCTGAAGGGACTGTCCATTCGTCCCCAAACCAGGAATGCCTGGTGGCTCGGTCCCGCCTGCTCTCAGCTCCTTCTTCAGTCTGACCGCTGCCCCTCCTCCAGTAAATGCCTGCTTTCCTCTGGCTCAGGTCGGCCAGTGCTGGTCTGTTACTCGCAGAGCCTGACCCGAGGCCCCGGGGCCTTTGATGATGATGCTGGGATGTCCTGATGGTGGTGGGCAGGGAGGTGCTGGGGACCTGGGTGGCACAGGCAGCCATGGCCCTGGCCAGACGGAGCCCTGTTGCCTCCAGGCTGTCCAGCACTGTGGGCAGCACAGGACAGCCTTCCTTCTCGGGGCTGTGTGGTGACGGCTCCCAGGAGAGAGGCCAAAGCCAGACAGACACCACCCATTTGTGGCCTACTCTGGGGAAAGGCCCTGCGGGCAGCCTCGGGATCTCCGTCCACCAATGGGGTACAAGTTGTGTACAAGGTGGGCACCATCTGGGTGAACTGATGACCCAGGCCTTCCAGAGAATAATCCAGGACGATGTCATCTGAGATGACGGAGCTGCCAAACATGTTAGAGCGTTACTGGTTCATGAGGTGATCAGGGAATGTGGGCTTTGCCTCCACTGGGTGGGGCCCAAAAGTGTAGACCAACTGCTGCTCTCTGGATAATCCACCAGAGGAGAGCAACCTCGGAGCCATGTGGGCACTCCTGGGACAGAGCGCTGCCCAGACGAGCGTTTCAGGACACCCCAGGTCACAAATGTTGTCCAGGACAGGTCGACGGCAGCTGAGGACAACCCCAAACTGCCTCCACGCATACAAGATGGCACCCGCATTAGCCCACCCATGGCGGCACTCTCTGTAAGAGTGCAGAATTGGAAGTGACCCACATGTCCCTAAGTGGGAAGTGGGGCCTGGTTGAATAAACCACAGGGCATCCACGTACTGCAGTCCTGTGCAGCTGTGAGAGGAGCAACAGACCCCCAATGCATGGCTCAGCTGGTCTCCAAAACCCGGTGTCCCTCCCAATGCAAGGGGGGAGCCGACTGGGGTGGGGACAAGGGGTCGTTTAAGAAAGAGCCTGGGATGTGAATACAGACATTTAAACAGGTGGGGTGTCAATCACAGCTAACAGAGGGGGTTACCTAGGGGCAAGAGAGGAAACAGCCCCAAAGAGCTGCGGACGGAGGGTGGCCTTCCTGCGTGTCACAGTTGCGACTTCAAAGTCACAGGGATGAGTGACACAGTGTAAAACACGATGAAATAAAGTCCCCCAATGAGAGGAAATGAAAAAAGAGAACCTGACTGTACCTCAAGTTGGTGGCTTAACCACCCAGAAAGAGTTTATTTCAAGTCACTGAAACACAATAATCTGAGGACATCTGTCCAATGTGGTGGATTGTGTGTTTATATGTATTGTGTGACTGTGTGTGTGTGTGTAATTGTATTAAATGCCGTTAGGAAACAATATTTTCCATTCAAGACAGATACAAATATACAATCCAAGAAATCAAGAAAAAAATTTGAAATCCTGCATTTGAATTGGAAATATCAGTATGACTCCAGGATATCTTTTGTTTTTAAAAATATGTATTTCTTAAGCCAGTTACGAAAAGACACTGCATGATTCCACTCATAGGAGGTCCCTAGAGGAGTCAAATTCACAGAGACAGAAAGCAGATGGTGGGCGCCAGGGGCTGGGGGAGGGGATGGGGAGTCAGTGTTTAGTGGGGACAGAGTTTCAGTTTGGGAGGATGAAGAAGTTCTGGAGATGGATGGAGGTGATGGTTGCACAACAGTGTGAAGGTACCTGTAGCCACAGAACTGTGCACTTAGAAATGGTTAGGATGGTAAATTTTGTGTTGTGTGTATTTTACCACAATAAAAAAAATTGACAAAAAAATGAATTTCCTAATTCTGTCCACTAAAAAGTCCTGGGAACAATGACTGAACCAGCAACAATGAGCACCCTGGCATCTAAAGCAGGATCTGCAAGACCCCACTAAGGTCCCTCTAAAAGGAACCCAGAATTTTTGGATTTTTGGTTGGTTCCAGAACTAGGACATGACTTATCAAGATGAAGCTAGAACCTCTGGTTCTATCTAAAAGCACAGAAACCAGCAGAGACACGGGGATCCTTTCAAAATGACACGATAGTCGACTTGAAAGCGTTCCCATTGGTCAAAGATGCGACAATATGGTCGCCAGTCAAGATGATAAATACAGTGAATTGAAATGTCTTGTGGCAGACACACCCTAGTGTGACCTCCAGTGACTCATGCTGTTAGACAAATAATGCCCTCCCCTTGGGTGTGGGGCCTGTGGCCAGCTTCTAAACAATAGAACAGGGCAAAGGTGAAGGGATTCTGCAGGGATGAGTTAGGTCCCTGATCAGCTGAGTTAATCAAGGGGTGATTTTCCTGCTTGACCTAGACAAGCAAGCCCTTCAAAAGAGGATCCAGGCCTCTCCTGAAGTTAGAGGCTCGAAGAAGCAGAGATTCTCTCTCTGTTGGCGTGGAGGACACAGGCCACCATGAATTCTACAAGTGCACGGAAATGAGTTCTTCCAAAAACTGATAGGGCTCCTCCCCAGTGGACCCTCCAGATGGGAACACAGCCCAGCACATGCTTGATCTCAGCCTCGTGAGGCCCTGGGTAGAGGACCCAGCTGAGCTATGCCAGGACTTCTGACCACAGAAACGCAAGATAATAAATGCATGTGATTTTCAATCTTTAAACTTGTGGAAAGTGTTACATAACAATAGAAAACTACTACACACATGAAATATGTTTCAATAATATGTTTAAATTCATGAGTTCATAATGATATTGATGAGAGATTTTCACATATTGAGGTATATGGGGTAACTATTCAGTTTCAAAACCCATTTGACTTGAACTAAAGAGGCCTGACATATGGCCTATCAAACATACATTGTACACAAGCTTTAACCATTAAAGTAGAGAATGCACTCTCTCAAGATAAGGATGCATACTTCTCCTCCTACGCCCTGTTGGTAACCCCTGTGTTAGTCCCTTCCCCAATATCAGGGTCATGTTGACCTGCTAATTTGCAACTGAACACCTCTTTGAAACTTTGATGAATATGTATCCTGGGGGTGTTTAATGTATGTTCTTTGTTCTAGAAAGATATAGAACTGTATTGAAAACCATGCTTCTCCAGAACACTTTTTCCTTCCTGGAAAAGCCCTTCCTGGGTTATAATCTTCAGTTTAGCTCAAGTAAAACTCACCTTATCTCTCTTATCTATAGAATGGTTATTTTGGTTATTTTGCATCAACAATATATATATTTGAAATAATTGGCATGTTTCCTGCCTTCCCTGTTCCAAACATGCGATGTGGGCAAGTGCATCTTTATAAAAGAATTCTGACAAACAAATGCTGAAGAGATACTAGACTCAGAAAACTGCCATTCTGCAGCCCCTGATGAAATAACGGATCTAGGGCAGTGGCACCTCAACCTGGGGTGATTTTGTCACCCAGAGGACAGTTGGCAACGTCTGGTCTGGGGGATCAGAATTGGCCACCCCAAAATGTGTCTCTTTGGCTTGATTATTTTTAAGGACAAAAGACTCTGAAGGTAACTCTGACCTTCTCTCTAACTGCCTAGGAGAATTTAAGATAGAGGCCTGTCCCCAGGACGGGCCATTTCCATAGCTATCTCTGGTATGAAACCCAGAACTAAGAGGTTACAAAATCTTCCCTAGAGCGAAACAGCTTTGAGGTAAGCTTTGCTAACTGCAGCTGGGCATATTCAGCAAATCAACTCTTGTTTAAAACTCACCAGGTCTTTCTGTCCCTCCTTAGCACATGAGTGAGCTGTCTGTCCCTCCTTAGCACACGAGTGAGCTGTCTGTCCCTCCTTAGCACACGAGTGAGCTGTCTGTCCCAGGAAGTCAGGTCCAGACTTCAAGATTCAGCCTCACAGACCAAAGGCAGGCTGAAGGTGAAAACTAACCAGAAAAGTCCAGACAATCAAAGGAAAGAAATTCAGTCCTCAAGGCCAAATACAGGCTGGTGGGAAGGTGCCAACCAGCCTGGACACATGCTCCCCTTCCCCTACCTAACACCCCAACACACGCTCCCCCTCCACCTAAACCCCCAGCACACACTCCCCCTCCACTACCTAAACCCCAGCACACGCTCCCCCTCCCCTACCTAAAACCTAGCACATGCTCCCCCTCCCCTACCAAAACCCCAGCACACACTCCCCTCCCTACCTAAACCCTAGGCACACTCTCCCTCTCACCCACCTAAAACCCTGGCACATGCTCCCCCTCTCCTACCTAAACCCCAGCACACGCTCCCCCTCCCATACCTAAAACCTAGCACATGCTCCCCCTCCCCTACCTAAACCCCAGCACACGCTCCCCTCCCCTACCTAAAGCCCCAAATAAAGAACCCCTATCTGTTTCCCTTGAGGAGCTGGATCTGAGTTCTAACTCCCGTCTCCTTGTCTGGCTGCCTTTCCACAGTAAACTTCTTCCCTTGACACGCCTGATGGTTCCGTTTTAGGCCCTACTATGTGGCGTGTAAACAAACCTGTGTTTGTGTTGGGTAACAGGTACACAGACTGGGAGAATCCTTGCTAAGCCCTTTTTACTGAAGTTCTCTCTTTTGGCTCACATTGTCTATAGACGGTGCAGCAAACATTTGCTTATCGAACATTTGCTTTTCCATCTGCATGTAGATTGCCTTCCTCCCCTTTAAAGTCTCAAACCACTACCCCCAACATCCTCCTTTGTCTTTAGCAGAAGACAATATTTAAGGTGGCGGCTTTGACCATTTTGGTGAGTTACTCAGTTTTCCTGGGTTTCTCCCATGTATACATGCTATTAAACTTTGTTTGATTTTCTCCTGTTATTCTAACCCATGTCAATTTAACTCTTAGACCAGCCAGAAGGACCTAGAGGGTAGAGGAATTGTCTTCCTCCCCTACAGTGGAGACATTTCCGATGATCACATCTGATGGGTTCCCACAACAAAAATTATCTGGCCGTGGTGGGCTGACCGTAAGGTGATCCCCGGTGATCTCCTGTTCATGCCTTCATATGATCCTACCCCCCGACATGTGAATGGGACCTGTGCCTTCCTTCTAACCAGGAGAGTGTGGCAAAGGGGGTAGATGTCACCCCTATGATTAAGTTACATCACTGAAGATGCTAGAGTCACTCTCTCCCCTGCTGGCCTTGAAGAAGCAAGCCACCTTGTGTGAACTGCCCATGAAGAGGCCCATATGACAGGGAATTGTGGGTGGCCTTCAGAGGGTGAGGACCTTGGTTCTATGACCACGAGGAACTGAATTCTGCCCACAACCAAAAGTAGACCCTTCCCCAGTCGAATCTTCAGATGAGAACACAGCCCTGATTGCAGAGAACCCAACTAGGTCATGCTGGGGCTGCTGAACCACAAAATCTGTGAGATATTAATACATGTGTGCTGTTCTAAGCCACGAAGTTTGTGGTAATTTGTTACACAGGATAGAAGATGAATACACTGGCTCCAAATGCCAATGGTGCCAAGGTGGAGAAACCATGATCTGAGGCTTTTTTGTTTTTCCTGTAAAGAGCCAGATGGTAAATACTTTTGGCTTTGCAGGCCATATGATCTCTGTTGCAACCACTGAATTCCAACATTGCCTTCATTTTCTATTATTGTGTAACAAATGAGCACAAACTTAGCAGCTGAGACAACACCCACTTATTGGCTCACAGTTCTGAAGGACAGAAGTCTAGTGGGTTCTTCCAGGTTCTCTGCTGAGGGCCTCACAGGCTGAAATCAAGGTGGGCTCCTCCCCACCAGGCCCTGGGGAAGAATCCACCTGTGAGCCCGTTCAGGTGGTTGGCAAAATTCAGTTCCTTGTGGTTGTAGGACGAAGGATCCCATTTGCTGGCTGGCTGTCAGCAGGGGCCTCTCTCAGCTCCTTCTACCTGGTCCCCTCACCCCAGCCAAGGAGAAAGCTTCCTCATGTCAGATGTCTCTCACTTTGAATCTCTCTAACTTCGTCTTCTGACACCAACTGAGGAAAAAACTCTGCTTTTAAAAGGCTCATGTGTTTAGATTAGGCCCACCCAGATGATCTCTCTATTTTAAAGTCAACTGACTGGCAGCCTTAATTACAGAATCAAAATCCGTTTTGCCAAGTAACATAACACAAACACAGGAGTGATATCTTATGGTATTCTCAGTTCTGGGGACCTAGGCAGGAAATCTGGTGGTGAGGGGGAATCCCAGAATCCAGCCTACCACTGCCATTGTAACAGGAAAGAAGCCAGGGTGTCTGTAAACAAATGAACGGGGCCGCGTTCCAATAAAACTTTATTTACAAAAACAAATGTTGGGCTGGACTCGACCTGTGGCTATTGTACTTTGCCAACCCCTGGTCTAGGAAATGTCACCAGTGGCAGCTAAAACCATGAGAACTTGATGGCAGATGGCCCTAGCTGACCCCAGCCTGCCCACTGATCAATTTCACATAAGGAGACACGGCAGCCATCATGTGCCTTCCACCCTGGGGCAACAGGAAGCACCATTTCCACCTCTGAAGCAGTCTTGCCGAAAGACTTGACCTCAAACCGATCTGGTCTAACAAGAAATACAGAGTGTGGAAAAACACTTTACAGCACAATCCGTGAAATCCAGAATGCTGGAAATTCCCTAAGACAAATGACGTCTTTCCTTCAACTAATAAATGGCAAGAATTAGAATGGGGCGGGGTACTTATCAATAAAAGGGGGGCTTCAGAGGTGTAACAGCAATGCCTGTGTGAGTTCTGGGTGGATTTTTACTTGAAGAAATCACCTATAAAATCCATTTATGAAACAGTCGGGAAAATTTGGACCCTGTCCACAGACTTGGTGATATTAAAGAATTATTGATGCGTTTTTTTAGGGGTGATGATGGTATGGTGTCTTTTTGTTTTTTTAAAGAATTCTTATCTTTTAGAGATGTGAGAAGAGACGGGCCCACAGACGATGAGGGATGAAGTACGTGAGCGTGGAATAGTACAGTGTCCGGGGTTTGCTTAAAACTCGTCTAGAAAGTGAGTTGAGGCTGGCGTAGAAGACACTAGACTCGCCATGTGGTGATGACTGTGGAGTCTGGGTAAGAATTATAATGCCCTCTGTGTGTCTGTGTGTGTGTGAAATTCTCCCAGTAAAAGGCTAGAAAGTGTCTGCCTTCCACGGCAACGCAAAGTTTCCAACGGATAGGCTGGGGGTTGGCGGAAGGCCCCTCGGAGTGGTGGGTGAGTCGGGCCCCTCTCGTCAGGGGACTCCAGCAAGGACTCACTGTGGAGGCCAGGCACTGGGCAGGGCGGCCAGGAATTCCTCCCACCCCGAGACCCCCTCAAGCGTTCAGCCGAGTGTTTGTGAAACGGGGCCTGTGTATCTCAGGAACCATTGCAATCGCGGGATCCCTCCCCTCCACGTGGCCCCAAGGGGCCCTGTTCACGTTCCCAGGGACACCCGATGGATCCTGCAGCTCGCTTCAGACAGCCCGGGACTCAGGGCCCCAGAGAAGGGGAGAGCACGCCCTGCACCTACACTGGGGGCAGCTCACAGGGACAGCGGCAGAGTCAGCAAGTAAGGACAAGTCAGTGACTGTCCCTCACTGCTGGGGACCTGTGTGGTGGGCGTCTGCCTCCCTTGCTGGCCTGTGAGCTCCCTGTGGTGGGAGCTGCCTCTGCCACGTGGGGTCAGAGGTGGGGTCAGTCACCGGCTACATCCTGGGTCCTAGGTGGCTCCGGCATCCTCTACTCTCCCAGGGACTGGCCCAGACACTCGCGAGATCTTGTCACCTTCCACCTGGGGCCCCTTCGGTGCAGAGCCCTGGCCCAGCTTGGGTTTAGAGCCTGACCTGTAGGCAGAGCAGCCATGGCCTGAAGACATCAGGTCCTTGTCCCCTGTCCCATGCTGTCCCCTGCAGGGACGGGAGCTTGGTACCGCCTCTGCTTTGTCTCTTGTTGAGCAGGCCAGAGTGTCAGGCTGGTTAACAGTGATCCCAAATTTCCTACCTGGCCCTCAGGCCCCCTCGCCCTACACCCTCATACCATCCCATTCTGCCTCTAGGGGCAGAGAGACCTCCAGGGGCTCTGCCTGCTCTGGCCTCAGTGCTCTAGAGGTTCTTGGTGAGCCCTGCATCTGATGAGGCTGACCTCGTGTGTTCCCCAGTGTCTGGCCACCATGATGCCCTTGGCCTCTTCAGCTAATGAGGCCTCGGTATCCTTACCCAACAAATTTGTCAGGGAACTGAGGCTTCAGGGGTTTTCATTTCAGGTGATAGAAGGCTCCTGGGAGAACCGCTGGGCAGTAGTCATTTCCACAGGGAGCCCCCAGACCAGCAGAGTCCTTGTGCATGAGACCCCTTGCCTCACTCCCAAGCTGGCCTCAGGCAAGTCCACCTGGCTCATCCTTTGGGCCTAATGTCTCCAACAACTGCCCCGGCCGAAGGAGGTGAGCCATCATGAGCCCCTGAGTCAGGCCTACATGGAGTCAGAGATGGGAAGGAGGCAGGAAGAGAGAGAAGGAGGGAGGAGGGAAGGAGGGAAAAAGGGAAGGATGACAAAATAGATGAATAGATGTGTGGATGGATGGAGGGATGGATGATGGATGGATGATGGATGGATGGAGGGATGGATGACGGATGGATGATGGATGGATGGAGAGATGGATGACAGATGGATGGAAGGAGGGATATATGATGGACGGATGCTGAATGGATGGATAGTTGGAGCAATGGATGGGTGAATGGATGGATGAGTGGATGGATGGAAGGATGGATGGAGGGATGGATGATGGAGGGATGGATAGTGGGATGAATGGGTGGGTGGGTGGATGGATGGATGTGTGGATGGATGGAGGGATGGACGGGTGGGTGGGTGGATGGATGGATGTGTGGATGGATGGAGGGATGGATGGGTGAGTGGATGAGTGGATGGATGGATGGGTGGATGGAGGGATGGAGGATGGATGGATGATGGATGGAGGGATGGATGGGTGGCTGCATGGATGGATGGGTGGGTGGGTGGATGGAGGGATGGATGGGTGGGTGGATGGATGGGTGAGTGGATGGATGGATGGGTAGGTGAGTGGATGGATTGATGGGTAGATGGATAGATGGAGGGATGGATGAATGGGTGGATGGAGGGGTGGATGGGTGGATGGATGGATGAGTGGATGGATGCATAGGTGGATGGAGGGACAGATATATGCATGCATACAGGGAGAGAGAGAGGATAGATCGATTGACAGGAGCTCACAGAGGGTGAAGGAAGTGACAGACATGAATACACAGGCAGACACAGAGCCCCCTGGGCATGGGGATGAATAGGCACTGAAGGAAAATAACTGCTAACACTCCCATCACCATTCTCAGTACTTCCCATTTAATTTCCAGCAGCCCTCGGAAGTGGGCATTACTGTTAGTCCCAGTTACAGAGGAGGAAAGTGAAGTTCGGATTGGTTACCCAGCTTGCTCAGTATGACACGGCTGTGAGGGGGAGGGACGCGCACCAAGTGTCTCCAGGCTCTGAGCTGAGACCCATAGAAATGCAGAAGTCCCACAGGCCCCGGGAGGCGGGATGGACCCACAGATAAGGGGATGAGGTTGGCCTGGGCCACACCCACATGTACACAGGAGACCAGCACACAGGAGCAGCCCGGCGAGCCCAGGGGCCCGGCAGACCCACAGGGGAAGGTTCTCAGACCGTGAGGGGCCCACCGTGCGGCACCCACATGTGCAGATTCACAGACCCCAGACGGGTCTTTTCCCGGGATTCCAGGGCAGTGACTGAGTGGGTTGGGGCATGTGTTTGATGGGGAACCCTCTAATGACCCCCACCCCATGCTGTCCAGCTCTGCCAACACCTAGGCCACTGGGAGGTGACTGAGAATGACCAGGGCAGGGCCCGCTTCTGGCCACCAACAGGCTGCCGAGCTGACCAGCAGCAGGTGACAGGTGTCACTGTGGGGTGACTATAGGCTATGGAGAAGCCTCTGAAGCCAGCCGCAGACAGAGCCCACTCCATCCCCCCCAGGCCTGGGAGCCACAGACCCGGGCACCCTGCAGGGAGGACAGGGATCCGAGGTCGGCCTGACCCCTCTCCCAGGGCTGAGCCTGAGCCCTCCGGGGGTCCCTATATTTGGAGACACTGCCTCCCAAACCCGCGGCCTCATCAGGAACCATCTCCCTTTTCGCCTGCTGTTAGCTAATCCTGTGCCATCACCCCCTGCACTGTGGCCGGAGACGAGCAGTGGGATGGACTGGGAGGGCAGCTGGGCGCCTGTCGGGGTCTCCGTGCTGGCAGGAGCCCGGGGGCTCCCTCTTCCCCCACAGCACCGCTCACATGGCCACATGCAGCCCCACTGGATTCGCTCTTCCTGCCCCGTGCTGGCCACACACTGCTCCTCCTGCCTGGAGTGCCCAGCCTCTCCCTCCCCGGAGTGCCCACCCTCCTCCTCCCCATCTCCTTGCCCACTAGTCATTTGAGGTCCTGCCTAGCGCAGGGCAGGCCTCTCCTGAGAGCAAGGACTGCCGCTCGTGGGCAGTGTGTGTCCCTGCTCTGCTGCAGTGGGGGCCTTGGCCCAGCACCTTTGAACCCCATCTCTATCTGCACCCCCAAATGTGACGGGCTGCATTGCAGGGTGGGCTCACTCAGACCCTGGGAGGCCCCTTCCCTAAGGTCAGGGTCAGCATGGAGGTCTCTTGCCCCTGGCTGTGTCTAGTTCAGGAGAGGGCAGCGAGGACGGAGAGGCCGAGTGGCTGCTGGAGGCCGGGGGCCGGGAGGGGAGGCAGATGTGAGGGTAAGCAGCACACCGCAGGGCCGCAGGGCTGGGGTGAGCTCCGGGCCCTCAGCCTGTGGTTGTGACTTGGACACCCGGTGGTGCCTGGAGGAGAAAAAGGCAGAGTTGGGGTCCGAGCTGGGTGGGTCTGGATGCCAGGAGGAGGAGCATGCCAGGCCTCCCCCCCTTCCTGCTGGACAAGGCTATTTCTGGACCAGGTGCCAGCCACGTTGGACCCCACTCGCCCCGCTTAGGGCCCAGGGTGGTGGCCCAGCAGTTAGCAGCAGGGGTGGAGGCAGCCAGACCCTGGGCTCCCGCCTGAGCCCCGCTGGAAAACGAAATGCGGGCAGCCTGGCCAGCACCCACTTGCACACTAGCCTAGAAGCCTCGTGGGGCGGGGCAGCACTTGCAGTGGTCCGCGTGTGACTGTCCAGCTGGGCAGCGGGGGTGCGCAGGAGCCGGGGGCTGTTGTGGGAGCAAGACTCCTTCCTCCCACGGCAGGTTTGCGTAGGCGAGACAGTGCGAGGACAGAAAGACGTGCTGCCCCAGGAATGTGGGGTGACCTGAGGGGCTCCCCCCGAGAGACAGTGTGCATGCACATGTGTGTGCATGCGTGTGTGCACATGTGTAGGTGTGCCGGTGTGTGCATGTGCCCACGCACACAGGTGAGGGGAGCCACCTGTACTTCCCAGGAGGAACCCACGGGTTCCGAGGCCCTGGCGGCTGCATGGCAGGTGCCTCACGACCAAGGGGAGGGAGGCCTGCTTGGTGCCCTCCAGTCCTGGTTTGTGGCGGTGGCCTAAGGCCTGAGCTCCTTCCCTGCTCCTCACACCCTCCAACTGCCCCTCTCAGCCCACGTCTCTGCAGTCTCCCCTCCCACCATGGCGCTCCCTTCCCCCCCCATCACTCCATCACAGGACCCCACCCTGCCTTCCCGGAGTTGCTCTCCCAGCCACACAGGTGACTCCCTCAGTGGCCTCTGATGCTTTGATGCCAAGGATGTAAGGCGACCCTCTGGGTTGGGGTCTGGGGGAAGATCTGAGATCAGGAAGCTACAGCTCTTTTCAAGATGGTCTCCAATCCCCCGGGATTCCAGTGAGCCCACCCAGAGGGGTCCCAGGTGGAGGGCTGCCCATAAAGGGCCTCAGTGCTGAGGCTTCTGCACAGATCAGGCCCCCAGGAGGGGGACTGTCATCCAGGAACAGGGTCGCAGCATAGCGGTTCTGTGGAGAGTTTTGAACAGTCAGGGGTCCCAGGATGGGCCCTTTGGGAGGAGGAGGGTCAGGCTGTGGGCTGCACAGAAGAGGGCCCAGCGAGAGGCCTGTATACAGAAGGGGGCGCCCCAAAGCCTGCCAGAGCCGGGCCAGGGCTGGGCAGGCGCAGGCGGAGCCAGGCTAGGCTGGCGGGGAGGGATCCCGGGGTCCGGTGGGCGGGAGGTCAGGCGCCTCCAGGAGCGGCCAGTGGACAGCAGGGGGAGCTTGGAACCTGGCTGATCAGGACCCTGCCCCGGCCACCCAGCCGCCTTGGCCCCCGCCCCGCCGCTCTGGCCTCCTAGGCAAAGGCGCACTGATGGGCTGGTCAGTTATCCTGGGCCACTCGCTGCCTGGAGAGGCTGGGAGGGGACTATGAGAGGGCACCTGTGGGGACAGAGCCTGGGCCACCCAACATTCAGCTCAATCAGCTGTGGACCACCAGCACGACAGTAGGGGGCCAGTCAGGGCTCAGCAGAGACAAGCTCAGGCTGGGAGGGAGGCCAGGGAGCCCCCAACTAGCCTCATGGACACCCCAAACCCGAGTGAGGGACGGGCGGGAGAGCTGCAGGCTTCCGGGAGGCGGACGACAGGCCTGGAAGGAGACACCCTGTCTGGAGCTGCAGGGAGGGGGGTGGGGACCCGGGGGTGCCCCACTTATTCCCCATTCTCTGCTGTGTCACCACTACCTTTGCACAGGGCCTGCACGTGGCAGGGTCCTTGCAAATGGTGAGATGTCTGGTCACTGCTGGCTGGGCGGTATCCCTGTCCACTGTCCCCACCTGACAGCTGCCTCCCCGCAGCCCAGGAACCTGCGAGGTGACCAAGAAAGGGGGCCGCCAGCCGCAGAGCCAGCCCTGGGAGTGACCCTTCCACACACCTCCCACTGCCCCCAGCCCGGTGGCCGGGGCTCGCAGTGCACTCCAGTCTTGGTTCAGCACAGGCCACTGGCCAGCCGAGGGCCAGGACAGTCTCGGTCACCCCACCGACCCCTGCACCTGCTTCAAGGGGCTCCCGTGCATCTCACCAGGAACACAGCGGGCTGGCCACAGACCCGGGAGCCGGCGATGGGGGGCCACCAGTGGTGGACGCAACGGGGCTGGCAGCCAGGCCCTGAGCTCCAAGTGAGCAGGAAGGGGCAGGACCAGGACACAGGCAATTCCAGGCCCACAGAGAGCGCAATAGGAGGTGAGGACGGCGTTGTGTGGGGCAGGGAGGGAGCCAGGGTCTCTCCAATCTGGGGGGCACACCTGGACCCCCAGGGGGTCAACACAGAGACACCCCAGAGGATCAAAGCAGCCTCCCCAGAGAGCCTGGACCAGGCCCCTCTCATACAGGGGCCCTGGAGGGTGGGCCCGGTCCTGGCTTGCACAGGGACTTCTGGAAACCTGGGACAGCTCCCTGACACCCAGGACTCCCCTGGGCAGGAAGAGGTGACATGCTGACCCCCTTCACACTTCCGACACAAGGCAGGGGGACAATGAAGGCAGAGCCAGTCTAGCCTCAAAGAGAGCTCGATGGGGAAGGGGCACTGGAGCCAGGGGCCCACCTCTCTGGGGCCCTCACAGCACTGAGATGGGGAGGTGGCTGGCCAGCCCCCCGCCAGGGTCACTGCAGGAGAGCAGAGGTCTGCGGACCCTAGAGGTGGTATCCCCCACTGCCCGCCTCTGTCCCTGACCCCGGGTCTGGGACCTGGGACCCTGCCCAAAGTGTGACGTGGACAGGTCTTATAGCAGGTTGTTTTCACCCTTCCCGGCCGGAGGCCGTGGGTGGGAGGCTGGGGCAGCCTGGGCAGGAAATGGCGGGCGCGTTGGAGGGATCTGGAAGGTGCACACAGGCTCCTGCTGGCAGCCTGTCCAAGACAGGCACCTTGTGGGGAAGGCTTTGATTGCATGCCCCCACACGGAAGGTCCCCACTCTCTCCTCCACGTCCGCCCCCTCCCCACGGTCTTTCCCCGCCCCACCCCCTTTGCTGCTGGTGCCAGCATAACGGGGTTTGTGTTGGCTTTCAGCCAGACCCCGGAATGTGCCTGCTGGCTGCACGGCGGCTGTTCCTGGAACGGCGACGACAAAGCACAGACCGTCTTTGAGACGAGGGTGGACGGGGCGCAGCCTGCCCTGAGCCTCACATAAATAGGGCACAGAGATGCTGGGAGAAGGATGAATGGGCTCACATAGCCCGAGACACCCGTGAATGGGCACCGAGTGTCCAAAGATGCTGTGGAACTTGGAACTGGCCACCGGGGCCTGAGACCTGGGACTGAGACCTGGCCTGTGTGAGAGGCAGGCAGTGGGGAGCTAGGCTGCCCAGGACCCTGATGAATGGGGGATTCAGGCAACTAGAGAGGAGAACGTGGGACTTGAATAAGGGCATCGCCTAACACCCTGATGGGTGGGGTACACCAATGCCCGGATGATCGGGGGGTGGGCTGCCCAGAGCCCTGGAAATGGGGGGGCAGAATACATGTCAGGTTGATGGTTGAAGTCCTTGTTACTGAGACATTCTGAGGAGTGGGGTACAGGCTGCCCAGATACTCAGAAAACCGTGGGCCAGAGGCTTCACATGAAGAGGGTGCAGGTTGCAGCTGGACCTTGAGGGTGGGGGACGGGTGGTCCAGAGGCATGTTCAGAGGAAGGCAGTGGAATCCTGATATCCAGGGTGACAGGCACTCGGCCCATCTGCTCAGGGAGCCGAGGTTGGATCCGTTGACGTCAGGCTTGCAGGTGTAGGCAAAGTTACTCGGACCCTCTGAGGACTCGGGACACACGCAGAATTTGGGTGGTGGGTACCTGCGGCACCGTGCTGCGATGACTGAGACTGGGCAGTCAGACTCTCAGGCGGAGGACCTGGAGACAGCCTGCCTCGCAGGACTGGGCTCTCGTAACCCAGAGGCTCCAAAGTGTGGGGCCCAATGCGCCCAGATGGATGCTCAGTGCGGGGGTCCACGTTGCCCTGATGCCCAGACAAGTGGGCATGAGGTCCCTAGGTTCTCATTCTAATGGGGTACACATCATCTGGGCTACGGAAAAGCCAAGAGGACTGTATGACAGTGAAGCCACTCTGATTCTCCGGGGAATGGGGTACAGGCCTCAGAGCCCCAAGAACAGAGTCTGCAAGTACTCGATGGCTGATGCGCATCCAGTAGACCCTAAGGCGATGTGGTATGGGCAATTCAGCTCTTCACAGAGTGGGGCATGGGAACTCCAGCACTCCGATTAAGGGGGTACAGGAGCCCAGACACTCAGACTAAGGGGGTACAGGAACCCTGGACACTCTGACTAATGGGGTACAGGACCTAGATGCTCAGACTAAGGGGGTGCAGGAACCCCAGACACTCTGACTAAGAGGGTACAGGACCCCAGATACTCAGACTAAGGAGGTACAGGACCCAGATGCTCAGACTAAGGGGGTACAGGACTCAGATGCTCGGACTAATGGGGTACAGGAACCCCAGACACTCAGACTAATGGGGTACAGGGCCCAGATGCTCAGACCAAAGGGGTACAGGACACAGACACTCTGAGTAAGGGGGTATAGGACCCAGATGCTCAGGCTAAGGGGGTATGGGACCCAGAAACCCAGTAATAGGGTATAGGACCCCAGACATGTTGAGTTGGGGGCCCAAGTCTTGGGAAGCACAGGTAGGAAGCCCCAGACACCTGGGCAGCGGGGTGGGCAGACGGCCCAGCCCACGAATGAATAGCACACAGAGATCCCAAGACCAGGGTGAATGGGACACCCACAGGCAGAGAGGGTGGATACAGCTCAAAGCCGCCCAAACCGCAGGAATGAGGCTGCCGGGCCGGGCCTGGCACTCAGGCCTACGCGAAATGTGTCAGTGGGGGACTCAGGCACCCAGGGGCCCAACGAGTGGCTACAGGCTGTGCAGGCCCCCTGGTGACCACAGAACAGAGTGTCCCTGGGCCCAGACTAATGGGGAGCATGCGCCCCAGACCTGGGTCTGGGGAGGGGAGAAGGCTGCCCAGGAACTCAGGTGGTCAGGTATGACCCCAGGTATTCGTGGGCGAGGGGAAAAGGTGCTCTGACACCAGGGTTGCCCCGGATGAATAGAGACCCCAAGAGGAGGTGGAGCGGGCCCACTCAAAGCTGCGGAGGAACCAGGCTCTGGCCACCGGGGTCCCAAAGGCCCTCGAGAGAAGCAGCCAATCGGGAGGGGTGCAAGTGGCCCCAGGAGGGACCGCCGATGCCTGGGTCACAGAGAACCCCAGTTCTCTGACATGTGGGCTGGAACAACAGCCGTTCAATGAGCGAGTTACACCCTGCACACACAGTCAGACGATGGGGGTGTGTGTCCCCTCAATTTCCAAGTGAATAGGGTATAATGCACCCAGATACTCCAACATATGGGGTTCACATCCCCAAGAAATCCAGATACACAGACACAGCACACAGACTCTCAAAAGAGGGGAAGGAAGCCCAAAGACCTAGCGCCACCATGCCGATATTCAGAGAAGTGGGGCACCGGGGGGCAGGCTCCCCAGACCTCGGGTGAGGGGGTGTGAGCTCTCTAGGTGCTCGGATGATGGGCTACAGGCTCCCCAGATCTCAGATGATGGGGTGCAGGATCCCCAGGTGGTCAGATGATGGGGTGCAGCCTCCCCAGGTAGTCAGATGATGGGGTGCAGCCTCCTCAGGTCCTCAGATGATGGGGTGCAGGCTCCCCAGATCTCAGATGATGGGGTGCAGCCTCTCCAGACCCTCGGATGATGGGGTGTAGGTTCCCCAGATGTTTAGATGATGGAGTACAGGCTCCCTGGGTAAAGAGGGTATAGCCTGAATCAAGGATGACTGGGGCGCACACAGGCTGAGACCCAGCGAATGGGCACAGGGTACTGCAATCCACAGAGGAGTGTGGTGAGCTGTGTGCCCCTGTCCTCAGCTGCCTTGGCCCCAGCTGAACGAGGTGCCCCAGCCGAAAGTGGTGCCGACAGCCAGGGTCAGCACGGGCAGGGCGCACACGTGCCATCCCGGCACGTCGCAGGGTTCTGTGCCAGCAGCTCCCGACTCCCCTGAGCCAGCGTGTGCCATGAGTTCCAAGCTCAGACATTCCCCAGGCAGCCTCAAAGGAAGCATCCCCATCCAGGAGCCCCGCCAGTGTCTCCGTGTGGCTGCTGGCTGCCGAGCTGCGTCTCTGGGGCCGCAGGGCTGGCCTGGGGCTGCCAGCTCTGTTTGGTTTTCCCCTTCCTGCCCCGGAACCTCAGACACCGTCTCGCCGTGGAGGCGCCCATATCCTGGGAAAGGCACAAAGGCCCTACACAGTGGGGCTGGGGCAAGCTGCAGGGGGCACATGCGCTCAGCTGCACTCTGGGGCCCCTGAAGCACGTGCACCTGGCATTGTGCCCCACCCATGCATTTCCCCCAAAGCCCAGGTACCCGCTCACCCAGCAGGCCTCCTTCTGTGGCCCCAGAACTGCGCGGGGCACCTCCTGCCCCCTCTGGTGTTAACTGTTTCTTTCAAACCCACATCACTAGGAGAAAGACCCGTGCCCCGTACAGGGGAAACAGTGCCCAGACCCACGCAGGACCAGCATGGGCACACACATGCACACATCCCACCTGCCGTATCCCCAAAGCAGCCTCAGAGCCTGGGCGGAGACTCCCGGAAGTCCTTTCCGACTGGCCCTGCGGGCGGCTCTGGGGCAACAGACTCTCCTGTTAAGCATTCATCAGCTCCATGTCTGACCAACGGCCCGATAAGGGCTTCAGAGAGACACCCTGGCCTGGGAGGGCCACCCAGAGCTGGGCCCAGGGGGGGACCTGACCTGGAGGGACTGGACCAGATAAACTGGCCAGAGCAGAGGGCTGGACCCACTGAAGCAGGAGGTGCTAGGCTGGAGCGGAGCAGGGACTTCGGGCCCACTGGCTCAAGGGGCATGGAGAGCTCTGGGGCCTGGGCCAGCCCAGCCCGAGGCAAAGGCATGGATGTAGTGACCAACAGAAGGTTTTCTGGGTTCCAGAAGCCCAGGCAGCTGCAGGGCCAAGCAGGCCCACATAGTCGCCTGGTGCGAGCGCCACCGGCCAGCCCTGCCCAGCACGGTAGGGCAGCTCACCCCTGGGCACCAGTCCTCCTCGCGCTTGGCTCCGTGGCACCAGAAAGCCGTCCTCCTCCAAACCCAGATGGCCTCGTGACTCAGGTCCCTGAGCTGTAGAACCTTCTCAAACCCAGACCCGCCTGACCCCCCTCCTGCTGCCTGGCTCAGAGGTCAGCCCAATGGGCCGTCAGCTCTCTCGCGAGGCCTCCAGGAGGACTGAGCTGCCCCAGCCCCGGGGCTCCCCTGGAGGTGGGCCGGAGCCCGGCTGGCCAGGCACCTGGGTCTCGGGAGGGACTCTCCTCCTAAGGGAGTTCCTGGCTCCTGAAGGCCAGCAGTTCCGGCCCTGAGGTGGGGGCTCCCCGAAGCCCTGCCTCTCACACCACCCCCCCCCAACAAGAAGAATTTCTCAGTCACTGGAGGCCGAGCCAACGCTGGCTCCAGCCGCGGGCTCTGAGCACTGTCCGCGGATGCCTGGGTCCGAGAGGGAGGCCTGGAGGCTGGGCTGGCCACAGGAAGTGCAGGCATCAGGTGAGAGCTCGCTGCCTCTGGGGGCTGCCACCCTCAACATCTGGGGGCTCCTCTTTTCCCAGAAACCTGCTCCCACTGAAGCACGAGAAATCCCAGTTAGACGGAAGGTGGAGGGGTTAGTTAGCATGGCTTTCATGCGCCCAGCCCCAGGCTGACAGGGGAGCCACTAGGCTGGGGGAGCTGGGATCCCTGACTGGGGAGGACACAGGGCAGAATCCAGCCTCATCTGCAAGGCAGGTCTGAGGGCCAGGAGTGACCGAGAGGGCTTCCTGGAGGAGGGGGTGCTCACACAGGCCTTGAAGGCGGTGTGAGATGGGGATAGGAAGGGGTGGCAGTTTAGGTACAGAGCAGTGGGAGCAAAGCTTGGCAGTGGCAGGAATGACCACCTGTGCCAGGAGGTGGGGAGGAGAGCAGAGCTGGTCTGCAGAGTGGCCGGGAGGGAGCCAGGGGGCGTGGCTGTGGTGCGGGGCTGGATTTAGGAAGGATGCTGTCTCTCTTTCCTGGGAAAGATGCCTTAGCACCTAGAGAGGGTTCCCCCAGCCTGGCCACAGGACATAGACACCCAGAGCTAGACCACAGGAAGGACTTCCTGCCTTCTGAGGTGCGGGCAGGAAGGAGGGCTGTGAGAGGCACTGGTGCACGAGAGGGGGAAGCAGGCATCCTCCCAGGGCTGGGGGCTCACCTGCCTGAAGCTTCTGCCACTTTTCCCAGAAGCCCCAGGCCTGGAGGCAGGACCGCTGCAGGCTGGCGGGGTGGGTGGAGCGCATGGCGCCACCTGGTGGCCATGAGCCTGCCTGACCCTTCACCACCACTGGGACCAGGGCTTGTGGCCGGTATCCTCAGAGTCCCGGGATCATCTCCGGCCAGCCTCCAGGCACCCGCCGTGGTCCTGGGGGGACAACCTTCACCGGGCTGGCCAGGAATCCTGCTGGGCCAGCAGCACCAAGTCCCGGTGACTTAGTGCCTGCCCCCACCCCCACCCTAACCGAGGGGAGAACGCCGGCAGAGCAGGGGCACGGGGAGAGCCACATGCACTCACACGCACACACACGTATGCACACACATGCACCTGCAAGCACATACAGGTGTGTACACATGCACATGCACGCGCACACGCACGCACACATGCAGATGGAGATCCTGTGCTGACAACTTAACTCAAATTCTCAACCATGAAAATCACAAATGATGCTATTTTAATTCCAGAAAACACACAGGCTCCGACATTTCAAAAAGTAAAGGTCGACTTCAGGTTCCATGCGCGGAATCGGGGCGTCTTTGAACCTGGTCTTGCGCTGCTCCAGGGACCCTGCGGGACACTCAGCAGCTCTTGGGCCAGCCCAGGCAACAGCGGCTCCGGGGGGTGCTCTACCAGCCGCACGGGGGGTGCTGTACAGACCTGGGAATGTCCTTTGGAGGGGCACGTGGAGGCAGGAGGGCAGGTGGTGGACAGAGGGTGGCAGCGGCCTGTGAGCTTCCCGGGGGCACCGTGTGCTCCATCGCAGAGCCTCACACACGGGGCCCTCCAACCAGGACCGGATCCATCATTTGTGGGGCCCACGCAGAAGGAAAACGTGCAGCCTCTTGTTCAAAACTGGTGCGAATTTCAAGACAGCAACGGCAGGCATTACACCAAGGGGGGTCCTTCTCTCTGAGTGTGGGGCCCAGTGCACAGGCTGCCTCTGCACCCCTTCATCGTGCTAGAACTCCCCAGGCCTGGCCCTCTGTGCCGCTCCAAGCCTGAGCCTCAGTCTACTTGTCTGTAAAAGACCTTGCAGGGACAATGTGTGCAAAGTCCCCCCAGGGGGGGACAGACTGGGCCTAGGAGGCAGGACCCCTGGGGCCTGGTCTGCAGGGCTGCTGGGGGGCCCTGGGCCCACCCTCCCCTCTGGGCTGCTACTCCCTCCTCTGAACATTGGGGGGTTGGGTCAGTTCTGGGAGCGGAGCTGCCCCTGCTCGGCCCACTGGGGAGTGGGGCATTGATGCCATGTGGCTGGGGGGTCAACCCCGGAATCACAGTGGGGTCCCGTCTGTCCCTCCCCATGCTCGGCACCAGGCTGGGCAGGGGGTACAGCGGTGAGGAGATCCGGCCTGGGTGCCTGGCTATTCCCGGAGTGGGTGGCCTGGGCTGAGACCCTAAGGCAAGAGGAATGGCAGGCTCTTGTGTTCAAAGAGGGCAGGCCCCAGGCTGGAGGAACTGTGACTTTCGGTGGCCACCACTCCCGGAGGAGGTGGCTAAGGAAGAGCTGAGCCAGAGTGGTGTGTGGGCCTGGGGTCACAGCACGCCCCATTGTGGCACCCAGCCCCCTGCTGGGTCCCTGTCGTGGGTGGGAGGATCCAGCCCCACCAGGTGTGCTTCCTCCCAGCCCCAGGCAGGTAGGCTGTGCCAGCCCCGCCCTCTGCCCACCCACGCACCCAGATAGCAAGTCTGGGCGGGCGGGCAGGCTGCTGAGTCAGTTTGTGAGGAATGTTCTGGCCGCTCCCAGCTACACCCTCCCCTGCTGACCCCCCCACCCTCCCCAGGCGCTGCTGGCTGCAAGCCCGTGCCAGGAACACACCTTTAGCCCTGGCTTGCTTAGACGAGCTCCCCCACCTCCTGCCCCTCACCCCACCTGCTCCCCCCATGACTCTGGCAGAGCCCCCATTCCCATGCTCCCAGGTCGCTCCCGGGCTGGAAGCCCACATGTGTGAATATGCTCCACCCACGTGACTGGCAAACCATGGTGGGCCCGAGGTCAGGGGCAGGGATGAGATGGGACCCCAGCAATGACCCCCAGGCAGGGCCCAGGGCCCTGGCGGGGTGGGGGGGCTTCCTGGAGGAGGCAGCTCTGCAGTGAGGATAGGGAGGGCTCTGCGACAAGGACCAGTGAGGGCAGGGCCCGGGTCGCCCAGGCCTGGCCTGCTTGGCTGGGGCTGGGGGCTGGAGGAGGTAGCCATGAGGCTGCGCCTGTGGCAACTAAGCCCTCACTTTGGCCAAGGCCCAGAGCATCCTTCCCCTTTGCTCCTCTCAGAACCCTTGCCCCTGGCCACCCCAGGCCCCCTCCTGGCCCAGGCAGACCCAGAGCTGGCTGCTGCTGGGCAGTTGGGGTGGCGGGCAGGGGCCCTTGGTGCCGTCCTCACAGGTGACCCAGCCGCCTGGGCCGTCTCTTCCAAGCCAGCAGGGCAGGGAGATGGGGCATCCCCCAGACCCGCACAGTACCCCAGCCCCGGTGAGCGCCACAGCGGGACCCGCACTTACTCCGGACATCGTCGCTGGGATCCCCTGTGAGTCGTGGGACCCCGGGGAGGGGTGTGGCGGTGGGCCAGCGGGTGGGGCTGTCCACAGATGGTCTTGGCCTATCTCTGCGCCCCCCCCCCCAGGGCTCCGCTGGGCCCCCATCGCTGTGGCTGTTGTTGCTGGCATCCTCA
This sequence comes from Ceratotherium simum simum, assembly GCF_057802395.1. Classification (NCBI taxonomy): domain Eukaryota; kingdom Metazoa; phylum Chordata; class Mammalia; order Perissodactyla; family Rhinocerotidae; genus Ceratotherium; species Ceratotherium simum. Next base: position 2,785,486 of record NC_141933.1, on the reverse strand, counting down.
TTGTTTCCTGCCTCCTCTGGGCCATCTGCTGCTGCCGCCGCTGCCGCCACCATGGGAAGAAGCCCAGAGACAAGGAGGCTGTAGGCCTGGGGAGTCCCCGAGGCACCACCACCACCCATCTGGTGAGGAGCAGGCACCAGCGCTCCCCAGGGCCCGGTTCCCAGCTGGGTCAGTCCCAGAGGGCAGCTCAAGGTCCAGGCTCAGGGGCTCAGGACGGCCCAGGATGGCCGGGGGCAAACTCAGCCTCCAGGGATGGTCTGATCTGCCCCGGGCAGAGGCAGGGAGGGCCTTCCTGGCAGGGGAGGCGATGAGCAAAGGTGAAGGGCAAAAGATGCAGGCAGGCCCAGGGCTCTAAGAGCCTTGAGTGGCAGCCTCAGGGGTTGGTCCATGGGTCATGGGGAGCCACAGCAGGTTCTTGAGGAAGGCAGTGGTGTGAGATGGATTTGGGGCAGACCCACCAGTTCTGGCTGGTCTCATAAAGCTGAGCTGAGGGTGTGAGTCCTTCCAGTGCCTGAATTGGAGGTGGGTGGTGCGGTTTGACCCGAGTTGTGGAACTGCTGCCTAGGAGGCCCGGGGCTGCGACGGGGACAAGGTCCCAGAAGCACCAGTCATCCCGTCTCTACCCACCCTAGGTGCAGCCAGATGTAGATAACAAGGGGGAGCCCCAGCCTTGGGGGCGCCTGCTGCTCTCCCTGCAGTACGACTTTGGAAGCCAGGAGGTGAGGGCCCCACTCTGTGGGCCCAGGTGGTCTGTGGGTTTATGGAGGGGTGATGGGTGAAGGGTGCGGGCAGGGTGCCGGGGGTCTGCGGGTTTATGGAGGGGAGGTTGGTGAAGGGCGCACGCCAGGTGCCGGGGGTCTGCGTGTTTATGGAGGGGGGGTGAGAGAGGGGTGGACGCCAGGTGCTGGGTGGTGCCAGACCGACCAGAGTGGGCCCGTGGCTGAGCTGCCCCTGGCTCCCAGATCAGGGTGGGCCTCAGGCAAGCGGCGGACCTGAGGGCCGGGGGCCCCAGGCGGCACTGCGGACCCCTACGCCCGTGTCAGCCTCTCCACCCAGGCCGGGCACGCGCACGAGACGAAGGTGCACCGCGGAACACTCTGCCCAGTGTTCGACGAGATCTGCTGCTTCCGCGTGAGTCGGAGAGGAGCCGGGGTGGGCCCGGGCGGGCCGCAGGGGGCGCTCACACCCCCCCACCCCCCCACCCCGCCCTCAGGTCCCGCAGGCGGAGCTGTCGCGGACCAGCCTGCAGGTGCGGCTGCTGGACTTCAAGCGCTTCTCCCGGCACGAGCCGCTGGGCGCGCTCAGCCTGCCGCTGGGCGCCGTCGACCTGCAGCATGTCCTGGAACTGTGGCACCAGCTGGGCCCGCCGGGCGCCGCCGAGGTGAGGCCGCTGCCCGCCAGGCTGCAGCCTGGCCCTGCCCGGTGTGCCGGCAGGGAGACTGAGGCCCGAGAGGCCCGGCTAAAGACCCCTCTCGCTGCCCACAGCCTGAGCAGACGGGGGAGCTGTGCTTCTCCTTGCGGTACGTGCCCAGCTCGGGCCGGCTGACCGTGGTCGTGCTGGAGGCCCGAGGTCTGTGCCCGGCGCTGGCAGGTGAGAGCCATCCCTGCCCCTCCACGGGGTCAGGGGGAGCCCTGTGCTCGGCCCTCAGCCCTGGGACGCCCTCGACCCCTCTCGCCTGCCCAGAGCCATACGTGAAGGTCCAGCTCATGCTGAACCAGAGAAAGAGGAAGAAGAGGAAGACCCACGCCAGGAAGGGCACAGCCACCCCCTACTTCAACGAGGCCTTCACCTTCCTTGTGCACTTCAGCCAGGTCCAGGTGGGCCGCCTGGAGGAAGGGGCAGGCGGGACCTCACTGGGGGCCAAACTGACCCCTGTCTTTCTCTCCCCGCACTGCACCTCTGCCTGTCTCTGCCCAGAGCGTGGATCTGGTGCTGGCCGTCTGGGCCCGGGGCCCGCAGTTCCGGGCCGAGCCCATGGGCAAGGTGCTGCTGGGCACCCGGGCCTCTGGTCAGCCCCTGCAGCACTGGGCGGACATGCTGGCCCACCCGCGGCGGCCCATTGCCCAGTGGCATCACCTGCGGCCAGCAAGGGAGGTGGACCGGACCCTGGACCTACAGCCCCGCCTACGTCTGCCCTTGCCTGGCTCCTGAAAGGCCCCCGGGCCCAGTCTCCCCAGCTGAGCTGTGGGCACCCGTCCAGGTCTCCCTGAAGCCCCACTGTAATAAAGCCTTCTCCCGCCACAGCTGTGTGTCCTTCCTGAGCCCCACCGGGACACAGTAGGGCCGGGGGCTCGGCCATCATCACTACGGCCCCCTCCCAAGGTCGGGGAGAGGGTCTTTTCTCCAGACTCTGCCAGGCCCTGAGGCCTCTGACAGATGCCTGATGCTGGGTAGCGTGCAGGGGCCCCCTCCAGGCCCAACAGTGATGATAGGGAGAGGAGGGGAGACCTCCTGGTCTGTGGGGCTGGAGAGTCATGGATGTCGTGGGGGGAGGTGGGCTGGAGGCATTTGAGGGGTGGTGACAGTCGGGGGAGGGGACCCCAAACCCAGGAGCCGCCCCAGCCCCCCGCAGAGCCCCAAAACCTTCAGGATGGCGGCTGCGGGGCCTCCCCTGAGCGAGCAGCAGGGGGCAGCAGACACCTTCGGAAGCCGCCCTGGGCCATTGGGGGCTCAGGCCTGGCCGGAAAGCAGCTCTAATCCTAGCACATCTGGAGGGCTTTAGCGCTCCCTGACCCTCCCCACGGCCTGTGGAGCCGGCAGAGCTGGGGCCGCGCACCCCCAGCTCAGAGGATGCCAAGTCATGGTCCTCTGGATGTCTCTGCTGGGAGGGGGCCCGGGCGGGGGGCTCAGGCCCTGGCCAGGGTGAGAAGGGCAGTGTCGGGCCTTCCCGGGCAGCCAGGCAGGCCCCAAGCCCCCTGGGTTCAGGGAGAAGTTCCTGGCCGGTGGCGCTGCCATCCTCAGGTTGAAGGACGTGTTCTGTGTTGCGCAGGAAACTGGCCCTCGCAGGGTGTCCCGGGCAGGGCTGACCGTCCAGGGCGCCCCTCACCTCCTGTTCCTAGGCAGGAAGGCGGATCGTGCCCAGGGGAAGGCAACCCCCACCCCAGAGACCTCTGGCCTCTGCCGCAGGCCCGGAGGCCATGTTTGGGAGTCCAGGCCTTGCCCGGAGCCGGCTCGGAGAAGGGGAGGGACTGACCAGCTCGTGCCTGAGATGCCCGCCTGGGGCTGCACTGAGCTGCAGTGAGAGGCCCGGGGAACCCGAGGGCCCCACAGGGAAGCCGAGGGGCGAACTGCAGTGTGGACCCTGACTTAGGGCCTGATGGGGCTGACCCCAGAGCCGTGTGCCCCAACGTGGCCCACGAGGCTGTGCCCGGCTGTCCTCGGGCTCCTTGCAGGAACAAGGGAGGCTTCTTGAACTCGTCACTGAGCCCTAAATAGAGCAACACAACCTCGCCACCGCCCCCCCCAAGACTTCTTGGCCTGGACAGCAGCATGCGGCTGGGCTGGGCCAGGCGGCCTGGGCAGGTGGGGAGGTGCCTGTGCCCCCATTGGTCTGAGGAGGGCTCCATGCCCTTTCTGAGATGGGGCCCAGGCTGGGGGAGGCCATTTATACCCCTCCCCCTGGGCCCACCAGCCCAACTCGCTGCTGCCTGCCTGACCTCGCTCCCAGCACTGCTGCCCAGACGCTAGGTGAGGCCGGCCCGGCCAGGCCAGACAAGGCTGAGCTAGCTTACAGGAGGACTTCCCAGGGCGGGATCTGGGGGCTGGGTGCCGCGGCCACCAGCCCTCCCTGGGAGGCCTCCACGGAGCTGGGAGCGACTGGGAGACGCATCGGGAGGAGGGCTGGGGTAGGGCAGGGGTCCTGGGCAGACCCTCAGGGCCAGGCCTCACGTCTGGGACCCTGGAAGAGGGTTTTATGGGTCGAGGGACACCAGGCCGAACTGGAGAGCAGTTTCTTACACGCACTTGGGCCCGAAGCCGAAGGAGCAGAACTAAAAATAACCGGGTGTCTTGGGCGGCCACCTGTGCTGGCCTGCCCGCCCCTCCCATGGGGACAGCTGCAGCAGCTCCAGGCCCTGCCTGGGACATTTTGGGAACACTTTCTCCTCTTACTTTTCACCCCAGGGAATCCCAAGACATCGCCCTCCAAGGAGGTGGGAGCTGGGGGGGCGGCAGGGGGCCGGGTGAGCGTGAGGAGCTGCCCCCCAATAGGCAGCAGGCGTCCACGCTGGATGGGGCCGTGGTCCTGACGCTCCTTGCCTTTCTCTCCCACAGGCTTTAAGCCCAGGACTCAGGATGGGGGAGTAAGTGCAGCCCCCAAGCTCGTGCCGCTGCCGCCCCGCCCTCCCCCTCCCAGGGCGGGGGTCTCTGCTTCTCCTCAGCAGAGGCCCTGCTGCCCTGGTCACCTCCATGCCCACCACCCCATCCCCAGGCCCCCATGCATGGCTCTAACCTCTCTCTTCTCTCCCCCAACCCCCGCCACACTCCTGGGACAGTGAGGAGGTAAGTACCTGCTGGGGGGGAAACATGGAGGAGCTGGGACCCCCACCCCGGGAGAGGTCAGAAGTCAGAGCTTCAAGGCCCTGAGGCCCGGGGAAGACGCCCCAGCCATCCCCCCACCGAAAGTGCCACACCCCATCCACCCACTGAGACGCTGACGAAACAGAGGAAGTGGGTGCCGGCGCCTCACAGGGCAGGGGAAGCGATGCTGCGGCCGGGTCACTAGGACAGTTGCTTCTTCTTTCTGACTTCTGCACCCCCAGCCCCCGGGCCCTGCAAGGAACCCCCACACACTGCCTTTGAGGTGCAGTCTTCGAGCCTGACGTGCCACCTGGGCAAAGAGTCACCCCACAGCACCGTGTCCCAGGCCCGGCCCCACCCAGGGCCTCAGGAGCCCCCCAGGCTCAGCTACCCTCTGGGCAGGACCCCCTGGCCCGGCCAGGGAGCATGGAAGGGATGTGGCCCTGGGCCGGCCCTGACTCTGCCTCCTGCCCTCTGTCCCGCAGAAGCGCAACAGGGCCATCACGGCCCGGAGACTGCACCTGAAGGTAGGTGCCGCCTCAGGGAGGGCCGCCAGGGTCTCTGCGGCCAGGCCCACCGCCCCTCACCGCCTGCCCCCCACACCCCACAGAGCGTCATGCTCCAGATTGCGGCCACGGAGCTGGAGAAGGAGAAGAGCGTCCGTGAGACGGAAAAGCAGAACTACCTGTCGGAGCACTGCCCCCCGCTGCACGTCCCTGGCTCCATGGCCGAGGTGCAGGTACCCCAGGTCCCTCCCACCACGAGCAGCGCTCCCGCCTGCTGCCTCAGTTTCCCCATTAGTCAAGAGGGCAAGCAGGCTGGTCAGGGCAGGTGGAGGTCAGGTGTCAGGATGGCCACCGGCTTGCCCACCCACCCACCGCCCTCACCCCCAGGAGCTCTGCAAACAGCTGCACGCCAAGATTGACGCAGCTGAGGAGGAGAAGTACGACATGGAGATTAAACTCCAGAAGAGCACAAAGGAGGTGAGAGTCAAGGGGGCGGGGCTGGGGGCTTGGAGTAGGGGGCCCAAGTGGGTGGGGAGCCTGGCCCGCCCGGCTCCCGCCCAGCCCTCCCTGCCCACCCGCAGCTGGAGGACATGAACCAGAAGCTGTTTGATCTGAGAGGCAAGTTCAAGAGGCCCCCGCTGAGGCGAGTGCGTATGTCAGCAGACGCCATGCTCAAGGCGCTGCTGGGCTCGAAGCACAAGGTGTGCATGGACCTGCGGGCCAACCTGAAGCAGGTGAAGAAGGAGGACACCGAGAAGGTACGAGGCCTCCCACCGGGCCGGCTCCGGGCACACAGGGTGGATCCCCACCTCCCCCGGCCCTGGGAGCCCATTCGCAGAGGGGAAACTGAGGCTGAGGGCCGTCCCTGGCTTCCCAGTGGGGTGGGTGGGCCTGAGCCCCGTCCCGGCCCCACCTCCAGGAGCGGGACCTTCGCGACGTGGGTGACTGGAGGAAGAACATCGAGGAGAAGTCTGGCATGGAGGGTCGGAAGAAGATGTTTGAGACCGAGTCCTAGGCCCCCCGCGGCCCCCATGGCTGGCCTGGTGCTCCCAGCTCCCAACTCCCAGGAGAGTGGGCAGGAAGAGAGGCCGACAGAGCCCCGCGCGGGAGGACCCGGCTCATCTCAGTTGTCAATAAAGGATTCCAATCCCCGTGACTCTCTGGTCTGTCCCGCCCCAGCCTCGCTGTCCCCGGGCTGCCGGGCCAACTCCAGTGCTGCGCCTCACTCTGGGAAGGCCTCGTCAGATGATGGTGTGCCAGCGTGTCAGCGTCCGGGAAGCCCAGGGTGGGGGCTAGGTGCCGTCATGCGTAGGCTTCAGGGATTGCAGGCTGGGTGGGCTGAGAGGGCCGCTTCCAGGGCTGGAACCACCTCAGCCTGCACCCTGGGCTGCTTGGTGCGGTCAGTGGTCAGGCCCCGTGAGCTCCCCGGGGCCTGGAGACAGATGGCCTGGTCATGTCTGAGCAGTTCTTCTCAGCATGAGGTCATCTGTGCATTGGCATAGTCATCCTTGGGGACCCCGCGGGCCCAGAGACCTTCTCCACACGACACAAGTCCGGGAGGGGGCTGTTGCAGGCACGCCTTCCCGTGCAAGGTGGGCAACCCCCCATTCCTCCAGCCTGCTCCTCAGACCCCAGATCCTCCCATGGGGGGCACCTGCGGGCAGTCCTGGGTCAGACGGCCCTCCCAGGGTGGCTTGTGCCCACAGAGCAGGTCACGCCTGCGCTGGGGTCCGTGCTCCCACCAGGGGACTGAGGATAGGCCAACCTGACCCCACACCGGCCCAGCAGGAGGGCCTGTATGTCCCTTCTGCTCAGCCCCAAGGCCCTAGCCCTCCTGGCACGTGAAGGGACGCTGTCCCCCTCAGGCCTGGACAAGGACAGTCACCGCAGGGCCAAGGCTGTCAGCGTCCTCTGTGAGGGATGATGTAGTGGCCTGCCAAGGTCCCTCTGCTCAGATCTTTGGTGGGGAGTCGGGGGAGGCCAGGCAGCGGCCTGGTGATGGAGTGGCTGTCCAGCTTGCTCTTGTCCTCCGGAAGCCCCAGCGATTGATCTGCCGGGGGCTGGAGACAGGAAGGACAGCTGCCTCAGCCTTGGGCTGCCTCGAGGGACAGACCGACGTCAGCCTGCCCTGATGGCCTTCCCCATGACCGCCCCCGGGGGCCCCGCTCCAGCCCCGGGATCCGGCTTGTTCTTGAACAGCTGCCCGCAGGCCCTTCCAGCTCAGCGGGAGACCCTGCAGCTCGGGGCCCAGTCTTGTCAATGCCCCTGGCCCCGTACCCGAGGCCTTGGCTGCCGGCTCCTGTAGGCAGGGTGCACGGGACCCAGGGACGTTCCAGGCCGAGGCACATTCCCGTGTGCAGCCGAGAGCGGGCAGACAGTGAATTCAAGGAGCTGGTTTTGGTGGCCAGAACGCCTGGCGATAGAGGCGGTGCCCGCAGAAGATGCGGCAAAGTGAACCGGGCTGCTGTCTAGGGGCCGTGCCCACCAGGAAAGGAGGGTGAATCTCTCCCGGGGGCAGTGGCGAGGCAGGACGCCGGGGCCCGGCTCCCGCAGGCGGCACTCAGCTCCATCGGGTTTGGGCAGACTCACTATATGAGGAAATGACCTTTTTAACTAAAAGGCAAGAAAATCGCAAACACAAAATTCCAGATGGTGATTCCCTGGGGTGGTGGGCTGGGCAGGGGCAGATGGTTGAAAGCACCTAAGTCGCATAGATTTGGGGAGCGCTGTGATTCTTGGGCAGGAGAGAGGGTTTATGGGTGTTGGTTACATTTTCCAATGAGTGAATGAGTGAATGAATGAAGTAATAGGACTGTGTAAACCAAACCCAACCAATAAGCAAACATCCAACCCCGCTCTGGGCCCGGCCCCACCCAATCCTCGTCTCTCTGCCGCTGGGCCACCCTCGTGTCCCCGATTGGGTGGGCCTGTGTCCACACAGCTACAGGGAGGGCCGAATGGGGCTGCTTGTGGGAAGCGTGTAGCCCCGCACCTGGCACATGGCGAGGGCTCTGCATTCTAGAAAGATCTGTGCAGGGTGGAGAATAGGCAGCAAGGAGGCAAGGCTGGAGCGGGGCGAGAGCGTAGGAGCCACGGTTGCCTCCTAGCGGGGAGGGCAGCCGCGGAGGAGAGACGTTTAAGAGGCAGAGCTCCCAGCACTTGGTGGACAAGGTGGCCAGGGCGCCTAGACCTGAGCGTGGGGGATGAGGGGGCCGTTCCCCAGGGAGGGAGCCCAGAGCAGGGTAGGGGCTGGCTTTGGGCTATGAGTTTGGGGTCCGTGGAGATTCCCAGGGAAGGGAGGCACAGGCTGCTGGGTGCAGGGGTCCGGGCTGGGGGTGGGGTCTGGGTGTCCTCAGAAGTGACTGGTGGGCAGGGCAGGGGAGAAGATGGCAACTCCTGTGGGCCCAAGCTGGACGCTGCCCAGGAGGGAGCCCCAAAGGGAAGAGGAGGACAGCAAAGTTGCAGGGGACGATGCTGGGGTCAGGGATGGCGTGTAGCTGTGGGAAGCCCCAGGAGACCTCGGCTGGGCTGTGGCTGGGAAGGGCCGGGGAGGTGCCAAACTGCAGGGTGGCGGGGGGAGTGGGGAGAGAAGCGGGGAGCACGGAAGGGGCACTGGAGGCCAAGGAAGGAGGCTTGGTGGGCGAGGCTGGCTGCACACAGGTCGGGGGGTCTGCCTGTGTGGGTGGTTTGTGTCCCCAGCTCTTCCCACTCTTCCCACCATGAGGCCAAGAGGCAAGGAGCTGCCAAGCACCCAGACCTTGGCCCCCGATGCCATCCTCCACGAGCTGACCTGAGCTCCTGGAGGAACAGCTGAGCACGGGGCCATGGGCAGCAAGGGCACACATGAGCCCGAATGTCCTGGTGTGCCGGAGAGCAAGGAAGTGGGCCACACAGAAGGAAAGAGAGTAAAACAACTGATGGGGCAGGTCACGAGGACAGACCCGGAGACGAGACACATGGGGTGTTTCAGTGAAGTGGACTTGTTGGTGTCTGTGCTGTGGTTGGGTGGAGAACGTCTCCATTCTTAGGAAATAGACCATGAGGTCTTCAGGAATAGAGGACGGGTGGGAGGAGAGAGAGAGACAGACAGACAGACAGACAGAGACAGAGAGGGAGAAGCAGAGATAGACAGAGACAGAGAGAGACGGGGGGGGAGAGACAGAGAGAGAAAGAGACAGAGACAGAGACAGAAGAGAGAGGACCAATGATGAAGCAATGTGCAGAATGTGGCCAGCAGTGATGTGGGTGCATGATGTATGGGTGTTCCTTGTCTTATCCTTGAAATGTTTCTGTGAGTTTGAAATCTTTTCCCCCAAATTAAACTTTTCTGTAAATGTCAAAACAATAAAATTCTTAAGCAACCAAGAAAACAGGTGAAGCAAAATGCACACAGATGAGTGGCGCCGCCCTGCGCAGGTCGAGCTGTGGACAGCGAGGAGCCAATGGCGGGAGACGGGGGAGGGCCGGTGGGTGAGGACAGAGCAGCAAGGGCTGAGGGGGTGAAGGACATGGCACCCGGCTCCCGGGGGTCTTGGGAAAGTGAGGGCGGGTGCCACCTTTGGGGACAGTGGGAGCAGGAAGGGGCCGCGGCCGAGGGTCCATCTGGAAGTGGGTGGAGCTGTGAGGACTAGGATGGGGGTGCGGCTCTGGGCCTTCCCTGTGTCTATGAGACAGGACTCAGGGGGGGCCTCCCCCCCGCTTCACCCCCACCTCCATCTGGCCTAGGGGAAGCCAGAGGAGGGCCCGGGGGAGCACAGAGCTCCTCCATGACAGTCCACCTGCTGGGGCCCCCACCCACAGGGCCCGGGATCCGGCAGTGCCTCACTCTCTCTCCAGCCTAGCCTCACCCTCAGTGACCTGTCCAGTCTGTCCCTTGTTTGATCTTCAAGCACCAGCTCTGTCTGGTCCCAGACCCCCCGCCATGACTGACAATCCACGGGTCTGCCTGTCACCCTGCTGTCCCTTTCTCTGCTCCCCAACCCCCACTCACTCCACCTTATGGCATCCTGATGAGCTGCTGGGCCTCAGTTTACCAGACTATAAAGTGGGCATGGAGATGAGAGCCCTGCCTCCTAGGATGGACAGGTGAGGAGGATCCGCTGGCACTGCCCGGGAGTCAGCCGGCCCTCCCCAGCCCTCCTGTGCACACAGTGCCCACCTCAGCACCAGGCCTGCAAGTGGCTCTCAGGATCTCCCACCGCTGCCTCCTCCCCTCCTTCAGGTTCTGTGGTGGTCACCTCCTCCGAGAAGCCTTCCGTGAGCCCTCAGCCGCCCATCTCGTCCCTCAGCCCCAAGGGCCTGGCATGTCTGTGGATAACTGTCTATGGATGGGAGGTAGGCCCTCAGGGGGCACCTGGAGTTTGTGTGCTCACAGTCCAAGCTGGGCCTCCAGGGTCCCACTCACACACAGGCCCAGCACACAGCACCCTGGGAGCTGTGCATGCCCGGGCCCCTGGGGCAGCCCTCCTGGCTCGCCTGACTGCCAGCTCCCCTGGAAGCTCCCCGCCCCTTGACAACCACCCTCTGGCCCCCCGCTGCGCCCTCTCCTTTTCTCTGTCCCCCACCTCCTAAGCACCCCCGTCACCGAAGTCCTTGCTGGACTCCAAGCACTCATCCCTCCATCATCCTGGGAGGGGGCCTGGTCCAAGGGAAGACCCTCCAGGCAGCTTCTCCCCTCTGTGTCCCCCACAGTCAGCCAGAACCCTCTACCTCTGAATCCTGGGAGCTGTGAGGACTCCTCCTCACCAGACCAGCCTGGGGGACCTCCCGCCCTGCGCCCCTCTCCTCACAGCTTCTCCTGCTCCCTGTGCCCTGCCCCTCACTCCAGAGGGAATTTCTGGCAATTCTGGGCTCAGGTCCTTGCGGTTGCCCCCTTTCCAGGGAGGAGACCGGGCCAGGTGCAGGCAGTACCAGCCGCAGCCCTCCGCCTGACCCCGATCTCTGCCCCACCAGTTCCCCTCCAGGACCTCTCACCCCCCAAGAACCTGGGTCTCCCGCACCTCATATCAGAGGCCACAGGGCAGAACACAATTGCTTCCACCCACTGCCCACAGCCCAGGGGACATGTGTACCGCACAGCGACTCCTCCCGACAGCACCTTCGTCATCTGCCCCACTGTCCCGTCACCTGTACCCAGTGGTCCCTGAAATCGCCCAGCTGCCCCTCGGCTCTCATCTCTCTGACCTCTCAGGGTGTCCACTCAGTGTGGCCTGCTCCCCGCCTGCCCATCCGTCCATCCTCTCCTGGCGTCCCTCTGACCTATCCACTCCCCTGGCTCCCCTGTGGACTCCCTGTCCCCATCCATCCCCAGACTCCACCCGTGGCCTCCTCCTCACGCTCCTCGTGCGCCCACACCAGGACCCATTTCACAGAGGCCCATGATCAGGGAGGGGGGATGGGGTTACACCAGCAAACCCCACAGCATTCCTCCCCATGGGAAAACTCACAGAACACCTGGGTGCGCCCTCAGAGTGATTCGTTCCCCGAAGCTTGAGCAGAGAGAGGGAAGCTCCGTGCCGAGATCCCATCCATCACCCTCTGTGGTCGCACTCCGACCGGCTCCCTCCTGGCATGTCCGAAATCGGCCTGTGTCGGCACAATCGCCCCTGGACGCCTCCACCGGGGTTTCCCATGGCACCTCCAGCCCGGGGCATCGTGTCTGGAATCCTCTCCTGTCGCGACCTACCCCTGCTTTGTGCCTGGAACTACCGGAACCCCCAGTGCATCCTGGGCATCCCAGCTTCTTGCTCCCTCGCCCCCGAATACTGTAGGTCGCTGTGGCAGGAGCTGGCTGGCTGCCCAGGACACTGCTTCCTTTTTCCTCCCGGGCATACACCTTGAGGACAGGTGAGGCCATGAGACTGAGTTCTTGATGGCAGTTGTGTCCAGGCCTGGCCCTGGGCCCCCCGGTCTTCCTCATGGTCTCCCCACCCCTCCTCTGCCAGCTGGATACAGAGGACCAGCCAGGACTCTGAGGATCTTGGGCAGGAGGAGCCTGGGGTCCCAGGACGACTGCAGAGCCCCCTTCCCACCCACACGGGCCTGAGAATTAGAGGGAAGTGGGAGTTAAGCTCTCACAGGGCCAAGGCCCTGAGTGTGGGGCTGTTTGTTACAGCAGCTAGTCGCCCTTCCCTGACTAAGACAAGGCCTGTATCAGTGCAAAAGGATCACAGACCAGGGCTTAAATCACAGACTTCGATTGTCTCCCAGTCCTGGAGGCTGGACTTCCAAGATCCAGGTGTGGGCAGGGCTGGTTCCTCCTGTGGCCTCTCTCCCTGGTGTGTAGACGGCCGTCTTCTCCCTGTGTCCTCACATGGTCGTCCCTCTGTGTGTCTGTGTCCTGATCCCCTCTTCTCATAAGGATACCAATCACATCGGATTAGGGCCCACCTTGGTGACCTCATTTTAATTATCATCTGCAAAGACCCTGTTTCCTAACAAGGTCATGCTCACAGGTGCTGAGAGTCAGGACCAGAACATGGGAATTTTTAGGGGACTCTCCGCAGCCCATCATACTCCTGAGCCCGCCTCTCTCCAGCCCACATGCTGTCTCTCTTCAGATCCTCAGCGTCTCTCTCCTCGATCCTCAAAACACCCTTCCCCTTGTCCATCTTCCTCTCCCACTGTCCTGCCCTACAACCTGCAGAGCCTTCTGGATAGCCCCCAAGTCACTCTGCCCAGCCTTCCTTGATGGTCTGTGCACAGCCCCCACCTTCACGTGCAGCCCCTGCAGCCCCTCGGGCCCTGGGACTCCCACGGCTGATGGGCCCACGTGCCGACCCACGGTGACACTCCTTCCTCCCGCGACTTGCTCCTCTACCCTCAGTGCCCCAGCCAGTCACTCAGTCAGACATGCCTTGTCCTCTTCTGGCTTGACCTGTTCTGTGTATGGACCACTTCCCGGTTCCTGACCTCTCTTCCTCGCTCACTCTGCCCACGCTCCTCTCTTCCTCGCTCACTCTGCCCACGCTCTCCTGTCCCCTCTCCAGCGTCTTGTCGCCCGAGGTCACTTGAGCGTGTGGTCCTGACACTGCCCTCCCTGGGGGACCCGTCCCACCTGGGTCTTTGAAGCCACTTTGCCCACAGACCCAGCTGCTCCTGGACAGTCTGTCTTGATGTCCCACAGGCAGCACAGAGTCAGCGCATCCCTCGTGTCCCTCTGCCCCAACCGCCTCGTACGTCTCCGGCTCAGCATCTCTTGTGCCGGAACCACCCCTGGCAGAGGTTGCTCCGTCCTGGCCTCAGACTAGCTCGTTGCTCCCCTTGGTCATTCACTATGTCACTGGACACTGCACCAGGTTTGGGGGCACGACGACAGACAAGACGAGGTCTCTGCCCTCCCCATCCCCCCCCCCGCCCTGGAGTTTGAGTGAATGACACCAAGCGGACGAACCATAGCGTGCCCGTGTCTTGGGGAGACTCAGCTCTTGGAAGGAGGGGCCCTGCTCTGTTCAATCTGCCACCCAACAGGGCACAGGCAGCCCAATGGACACCGGCTGCCCCCAGGGGTGCCCCGCCTTGTCCACGCCTGCTGGTCCGGGCCAAGTGGAGGCGAGGGATGGAGGCAAAGAGCTGGCCATGAAGGAGGCTTGAGAAGGACCAGCAGGCAGGCTGGGCGGGTCCAGGGCGTTTTCCTTTTTAATTTTTTTAAAGATGTGAGAGATTTGAGCACAGGCACATAAACATGGGATGAACAGGGGAGGAGAGGCTGGAGGGATGGGAAGAGGGCCTGATGAGCAGCAGGATGGCCTGGAGCTGGGGAGAAGGAGCTGAGCGCTGAGGAGAGCGTCCCCTGGGGCTCTCCTGGGGAAGTGGGGTCTCCCTGCTCTTTGGGGCCTGTTTGCTGGACACAGCACGGGAGGGAGAGGCATCAGTGACCCAGGGCAGCCGTAACAAAGTCCCACAGACGGGGCAGCTTAAACAGCAGACCTTTACCGTCTCCCGTCCTGGAGGCCAGAGGTCCGAGACCCAGGCGTCAGCAGGGCTGGTTCCTCCTGAGGCTGTGAGGGAGCCTCCGGTCCAGGCCCTTCCTCCAGCTGCTGGTGGTTTCCTGGCCATCCATGGGGTTCCTGGGCTCGTAGACACATCACCCCGACCTCCACTTCCATGTTCACATGGTGTCGTCCCTGCGTGCAAGTCTGTCTCCCAATTTCCCCTTTGTATAAGGACACGGTCACGCTGGATTAGGACCCACCCTGATGACCTCATCTTAACTAACTACATCTGCAGTGACCCTCTTTCCAAATAAAGTCCCACTCTGAGGCGCTGGGGGTCAGGACTTCAACCTGTGTATTGGGGGGACTCAGCTCAACCCTTGTAGGAGGGGTCAGCTGCCTCTGGGCCTCGGAGGACGGGCAGGCAGAGGGGAGAGAGGAGCGCTCTGGAGGGCCCCGGTGTCTGGCAAATGCTTGCAGGGTCAAGAGCTACATCTGTCTCAGAGGAGATTGGGACGGTGGGTCAGCTGCTCAGGCCGTGCCTTCGAGTTTACTCTCAGCAGAGCCAGCTCCACGGGATCCCTCTTGAAATTCTCTGTGGTTTTTGAACAGAGGCCTCGCGTTTTCATTTTGTACTGGGCCCCGTAAAGGCGGGAGCTGGCCCAGCCTCAGGCAGCGAATGGCGGGCCAGGAAGCCATGTGTGGAGGACGCCCAGCCTCCATCTGCCCTCCCCTGTCCTGACAGTGCCCTTAAACTTCCCGGCTGTGATGTTGGGGCCGACCTCACTGCAGGCCAGGGGAAGGACCTGAAAGGCAGTTCGACCAAGGGTCACGTCCACTGATGAGGCAGCAGATGGGGCGGGCGAGCTGAGGGGCTGTGCCCTGGGGACGCTGGCCGCCATGCTGAGGCCTGGCCCTGCCCAGGTGGACGTCTAACCGCCATGTCCATGTTGGACAGCGTGCAGCCCCTGGAAACCACAGAGGGGACAGAGGAGGCAGTGGGCCGAGAGCCCCCAGGGGCAGGGCCCTGTGGCCTCCCCTCTGCTCAGGCCTTGCCCCATGGTCGCTGGTGCAGGACCCCTCCCCGAGTTTCCTGTCCCGGGTGAGCGAGAAGCCTCCTTGGGGTGTAGGCAGGGGTGGGGTCCACACTGCTCCCCAAGTTGTTTTGTCCCTGGGTCAGGCCCCACTCTGATGAGTGAACACTCTAGGGCCCTACCACCTTCCCTGACCCCCTGGGCCTCTCTCGTGCCCCTCTTTGCCTCGGGGCCCCTCCAAGTCCCTCTGGTTGGATTTCTCAGGCCCATAGCTGTCCAGGGCTTGGCGAGATGGCCCAGGGCTCCCTTTCCTTCTCATGAGCCCAGGGGTCAGCCCTGGTCTTGCCAGGGAAGTCTCCCGTACCTCCATGGCCTCATGGCACACAGCCCAAGGTCCCCCGGCTTTGGGGTCTGGCCCCCATAACTGCCCGTCACCCCTCAGTGATTTCTGAGCCCCTGGTCTGGCCATTCCCAGCAGCCAAGGCCCGTAAAGGGTGGAAACAGCCTCCTTTCATCCTCTCTGTCCTGCTGGTGCCTCCTGGGGGAGCCCCTGAGCCCCCACTCCCAGGGCCTGGTGACACTCACCATCGGCACGGTCAGTTCCGAGATCCCCGAGCATGGGGGTGAGGGAAGCAGAGTCGAGGGGACAAGGGGAGGAGCCACAGATAGACCAGGGAGCCCAACTGTTGTCAGGAGTAAAGAAAGCACGAAGACACGACACGAGGCCTGCAGGAGGTGGAGCGGTCCACGCGGGGCCCCAGAAGCTGCCCGAGAGCACAGACCTGGCAGGGGTGCTCAGGCAACGGCCCCAAGGAGTGAATCCGCGCTCCGCGACACACGCAGGTTTCCATCCAGAGAGGTTAAGATGCTTAACTTGGAGGCGTAGGGACCTGAACCATGGCCTGGCACTCGGAGAGCAGCATGTGCAAACGAACTTGGAGGCCAGGGCTGCTGGGGGAACCCAGGCAGAGTGTGGGGGGCTCCTGTGCAGGCGCCCAGACTCCGGACCACACATGGCACCCCACCTCTGCCTTAACACAGTCCCTCTCTGTCACCCCAGTCCCTGCAACTCAACTTGCTTAACGTTTCCTGATGGCTGGTTTTTTTTTTTTCACTCTTCTCTTGCAGCAACAGATTAAAAAACAACACCCCAACCCAAGCCCCAATATGTTCCAAACCTCAACCTGCAGGCGGAAGGGGGAAGTGAAACCCGGCTGGGGGTGGGGGCTCCGGCCGCCGCCGCCCGAGGAAGCACCCAGCTGCTGCACACACGCACAGCCGAAATCGGCCCGGACGCTAGGCCGATGGCGGAGGCTGCGAGCCACCCCGAATCCGAGGAGCGGGAAGAGCTGCTGGTAGAAGAAGGCACAGGGTAGGTAGGAGGCCCCGTGCGTCACGGTGGTCTGTTCCTGCGAGCAGGAGTCTTTACGTTTATGTGGCAGTAACGCCTAACCCAGAGCTGATGGTGCCATGGGGGACTTGGGTGGCATGCAGGCTACAGGGCCCCTTCCTGGGACCCCGAGTCACCTAATGGGCGGTGGATGCCTCTTCCATCTGCCTCTGCAGCTGGGCCTCACTGCGAGAGGCCGGGTTCCGCCACCGGCTAGTGGGACGCTAACCCAGGACAAGGAGGGCTGGGCGCCCCTTGCAGGGCCCCAGGACGTGGCCTGGACAGCTAGGGGGAGCCTGGGCCTTGGGCAGGCAGGGCTGAAGCTGTGAGGACAGGAGATGGGGGTGCAGCCCTGGCCCAGGAAGCCTGGCCCAGAGGGGCTGCTCGGCCTCAGGACCCTCAAAGCCCAAGCTTGAGGCCCTGCCAGGCCCCCTTCCCCCGACTGCCCCTCCCATGGTGATGGAGAAACCTGAGGATGCCGGGCAGGTGCCTATTCTGAGTGCCTGGCAGGCGCTGTTGGTTGGGGATGGGACGTGAGGGGGACATGGGCAGAGGCTGCATGTGGGTTGCTGGCAAAAAGGACCACCTGTGCTGCCACAGCCAGAGCTGGGCAGAGAGACCCTGCAGGCCTAGGCCTCCTCAGGAGACAGCTGCGCTCCGTGGAGCCGCTGGGCGCCCGGCCTGTGCAGAGGCAGAAGAAGGGCCTGGGCTGGGGGAAGGGCTGTCGGCAGGCGGCATCCAGGCTGAGCTGGAGGGGGTGGTTCCTACTGCCCAGGGCGCCGGGGCCAGAAGAGGTGGGTGTAGTCAGGTCTGGGGGCCAGGTGGGGCTCTGGGGAGTGGACTGATGCTCTGACAGTCAGAGGATGGGGGGCCATGTGGGGATGGAGGTCTCTGGCCCAGAAGGAGGACAGTGGGGCTGCTGCCCAGGCCAGTGGGAGGGAAGGACCAGGAGCACCAGGCCAGAGCAAGAGGATGGAGATGGAGCCGCCCAGGGCGGGGAGGGGGTGGTGGCCACCAGGGCCCCACAGCCTCACTGACTTACAAAGTGGATTCTGACCTTGGCTCTTCTGCTGGGAGCTGGTGGCAGCAAAACCTGATCCTATGATGATGCGTTTATCGATAAGGAGAGAAATGATAGAAATGTCTGCTGTGAGTGTATGTGTGCACATGTGTGAGCATGTGTGTGTGCATATATGTGCGTGTGTGAGGGAGGTGGACGACCGCCTTCTCCTTGCCGAATCCCCCGTGGACCCCAGTCACGAGAGCCAGGGTGGGGTGGAAGGCTGAGCATCGGCCTGGCAGGCCGGGGTCTGGGTCTGGGTCAGGGTGCCTGTGCCGGGCCCAAACTGTTGGGGCCACGTTGTCCCCTCAAGGGGCTTGAGGGGACCCATCACCCAGTGTGGGATCTTGAGGGCCGAGGAGGGGTGGGAGGCCACGGCACGGGCTGTGGGCCCTGTGGGGATCGCCATGTCCTTGAGGAGGGAGATTGCTCCGCGTACGCAGCAGGCAACTGGGGAACAGCTGTGTCCCCGCTCAGAAATGACTCCTCACGTCAGCGCCGTCCGAGCCCCACGCTCCCCGTGCTCCTCCGGCCACCTCATGCCCATAGAAGGGCACAGCTTTAGCGATCTGGCAGGGCACCCCTGCCTCCCTCCTTGGCCCCATCCTTGACCCGCCTTCCAGCTGTCGCGCATGCCGAGGAGAGGGAGAGAGTGGGGGAGCAGGGCACAGCCACGGCAGCAGGGGCCCAGGCAGGTGGGCGGCGGGCTGGCGCTCGGCTGACCCCTGGGCGTCTTGGTGCCTGTCCCAGGGCCGGGCTGCACCTGTGTGGGGTCTGTCAGGAGATCGGGCAGGAGAGCTGGTCGGAAGCAGCCCCGGCCCCTGGATCCTGGGCACCCCCGCAGACGTCACCCCCCCAATGTGGTGTGTGACACCGACCTTTCAGAATGAAACCGAGACCCAGGGCGGAGTGGGGTTCTCATTTCACAAGGTGACTAAGGGAACCGGGGATTTTCCTGTCCAGGGGGGTGAGAAGTCCCCGACGCCCAGGCGAGAGACCTGTGGGCTAGGAAGCCCCCACCCAGGAGCCCTGGGAAGGCCCAGGCTGGGCAGAGTCTGCTACGGCTGGAACAGAGCAGAAGAGACCTGCCCCTAGTCCCCACACGCTGCCTACGGAGGGGCTGGCAGTGACTCAGGACATCGCCTTCCATGCTGGGCCCAGGGCAGGCCGTGCCCCTCCAACTGGGCAAGTGGGCCACCCCCCTCAGACTGCCACAGGACGGGGCCACCTCCCTCAGACTCCCCCAGGATGGGACTGACCCCATCACATTTGGCCCTAGGATGGGGGCATCCCCAAACAACGGGCCCCCGACAGGGCCTTGGTCTCCCCTCTGCTCCACGTGCAGGCTGGGCTACAGACCCTCCCTCCCTCCACTCAGGGTTAGGGTGCTTTCTCCTTGCCCTGGCTGCCCAGCTGCAGCCTGTGGGGCCACGGCCGTGACCTCCTGGTAGAGTTGAGGTATGGCCCCCAGCCCCAGTCTCCCACCCATGGGGAGCGACCGACCTCGGACTCCAAGGGGGGCGAGGACAGGGCCCCCATCCAGGGGATGGAGGTGGAGGATGCCCTCAGGGACCCCGGGTTCAACACGTCCAAATCTTGGAAGCGCAACTCCTTGGAGGGCCCATGTGCACCCCGACCCTCACCAGAGCCAGACAGGACCAGGCTGGGTCCTCCCTGTGCCCGCACCCACGGACAGAAGTCCCACCACTCCACCTGCAGACAGCCTCGCCCGGTCCCTTGGGCCTCGCCCCTGCCGCAGCCCAGCGCCCCCGGTTGACCAAGACGACCTCACCCCGTGGTCTCCATGCCCCAGCCCCCGCCATGCTCTCTCTCTATGAAGCCATTGGACCATGTCCTCCCATACATGAGACCATTCACTGCTGGGCGGCAAAGTCCACGCCCCCAAGCATCCACTCCAGGCCTGCCCCGGCCACACTGATCTCACTTCCCCTCCATGGTCTGACATTCCCAGCTCTTCTCAGTTCTAAAAGGTGCCAGAATCATTGCAGGCTTTGCACACGCACTTCCCAGCCCTACCTGACCGCACCATCCCCTCTCCAGGCTTCCTAATGCTCATCTAGCCCACCCAAGATGGCCACTGACCTGGGCTTCCTTAGCACCTGCTGCTGCCCATGGTTAGAGCCAGCCTCAGAGCCCTGGTCCTGCCCGGATCCCTGTTCTGCCCCAGAGCCGTGGTCCTGCCCAGATCCCTGGTCCTGCCCGGATCCCTGGTCTGCCCCAGAGCCGTGGTCCTGCCCAGATCCCTGGTCCTGCCCGGATCCCTGGGCTGCCGTAGAGCCCTGGTCCTGCCCAGGATCCCTGGTCCTGCCCCGATCCCTGGTCCTGCCCCGGATCCCTGGTCCTGCCCCAGAGTCCTGGTCCGCCCCGGATCCCTGGTCCTGCCCCAGAGTCCTGGTCCTGCCCTCCCCCCCAGGACAAGCTTGGTTACTCTGGCCCTGGATGATGCTGACTGGGGCAGGAGTAGAGTGATCAGTGGTCTCCCTGCCTCCTCTGCCTCTAACCCCTGCTGTTGCCTGCTAGGCAGGGCATGGCCCTGGTCATAGGAGATTCATGGACGCTGCCTCAACCGCTTCTCCATGTGCCCAGCTGAGAGAGGAGAAAGGCAGGGACCACCTGTGGGACCACCCTGGGCAGGGTCTCTTTCTGGCCATCTGCCCCTGCAGACTTTTGGCCTTGCCATCTGGGCTCCAGGGTCTTCAGGAGAGAGGCCACAGGTACCTGCAGGGCTGTGGGTGGCTGGCAGCTGGAGGAAGGGCTGAGCCAGCCTGCAGGCCGCGGCCCCCTGAGGGAGCCAAGGGTGGGAGGAGCCTGTGTGCCTGGGAGAGGCGGACCCTCCGGGTGGGAACCCCACATGCAGCGAGGTTCCTGGGTGGCCTTCCTGCCCACTTGCCCTCCCAGCAGAGCCAGACTCCACCTGGTACAGCCAGGGCACTCGGCCCCAGAGCGGCAGGCAATGCCAGAGGCCACTCAGGAGGGAGGGTGGGGCCGGCAGAGTCAGGCCCTGGCCGGGGCAGCCGGCAGCAGGCTGCTAGGGTGGAGGAACTAGGGGGACGTGCCCAGGGTCCAGACCTGAAGGCGGCAGTCAGAGCTCAGTCAGGCCTCAGGAGCCCCCTGGGGCCTCCTCTCCTCCTCCCCCCAGGTCAGGGGTCTCGGGCGCCAGGAAATGTCCCAGGGGAGGGAGAGGCTGAGCTCAGCTCAGATGATGGATGCCTTCCTCTTGGCTGGGGCTGGCTGAGGTCGCCTGCTTCCTCCCGCCTTCCATCTGGACCCTCTCATGGTCCCTCCTTGTCGGGGGAAGAGAGAGAGGATGCCTCACATACACTCGGGGTGTCACGGGCCCCCACCCCTGCTGATTAGGGAAGCTGGAAATCCTTCCCCTCATCCCCACTTCCTTCCTAATCCCCATCTGCCTCCTCACCAAACAATCCTGGAGCCCCACGGGGCAGAGCCAGGAGGGTCTCGGGGACCAGAACAAGGCAGGCCTCTGCCGGGTGGCACCGTGGGCTGCTGCAGCGGCTGCCCTCCCCTCCACAACCACCCCTCCACCTGTCTCTGCCTCAGTTTCCCTCAGAGAGTGCCAGAATGTCAGGAAGATGAGGGTCCTGGCAGCAGGAAGAGGCCCCTTGGAGTCCTGGTCAGCAGGAGGGGGGCCGTGAGCATCCGCTTCGCTCTCCTGGGCTCTGAGTTCTGAGTGTGGGGGGAGGAAGACAACTGGGCACAGAGCCCTTGGGGGGACACGTCTGGCATCAGCTGCTGACACCCAGGCTAGTACTTTCTGGGGTAAGCCCTGCCCCTTGAGTCCTCAGTTTCCCCAATCTGCACGGTTGAAGTCATATCTACTCTGACTACACATCACTCCACCGCGTGGGCCTTCACCAAACCCTTCACACCAAGGATCTTGTTGTACCTGCCCCAGTGAGGTGGGTTCCGAGACCTCCCATCTCATAGGGAGAAACTGAGGCTTAAAAGAGCTGGATGTTCTGCCTGAGGGCAGCTGTCAGGAGCAGCCCGGAGCCAGGCGTGGAGGGGCACTGGCTGCCCTGGCTTGGAGCGTGTGCTTCCTAACACTGCTTCCCTGCAGAGACGCTTTTTGGGGAGCCCGTGCCCCCTGTGGACTCAAGTTCAAGTTTGGGGTGCTGGGGTCCTGGCAAGGCCTTGGGGGGACCCAAGGGTGGCTGGGCTGCCCCTCCTAGGCGCTTGATAACCCCATGCTGTGCTGCCAATTGGTCTGCACCCGAAGGTTCTTGTGGGGGCAAGGGCTGCGCTTCCTGAGGCCCACAGAGAATAAGGCATAGCTCAGAAGACACCCCAGGGACCTCCCCAAAAAGCGGAAATGGGACTTGGCCCTTCCAGAACGAGCTGGTTCTTTCCAGAGGTGTCTAGAAAGGAACCCTCAGCTTCTCTCTCAGCCCAGCCCCACCCAATTCCCAGCCCCCAGCCCTTTTGCATCAGGGAATCCCCCTTCTGGGGACTTCTAATGGCCTTCTTGGAGACTGGGGGCCCGCGCCACAAGGCAACCAGCAAGGGGAGTTCCCGGACCTCTCCTAACCCTCAGTGCCCTGAGGCAGATGGAATCAGGCCCTCTCTGCCCAGGATGACTCGGGGCTTGGAGGTGAAAACCCAGACTAGGAGAACATGGCCAGGGGCAGCCCAGCCAAAGGGGAATCCAGGCGCAAGGAGCCGGCCCAGGCCCCGGGCCCTCCCCAACACCCAGGAGCCTGGAGAGAGGGGGTGGGGGACCTGTGTGAGGTGTGGGGTTCGTGGAAGGTTAGGGGATTGAGGAAATCAGGCTCCTAACCCTGCCTGGCCAGCAGAGCCATGTGGTGCCAGACACAGACAGATAAGAGGCGGGAGGAGGAAAGCCCCCGGCCCTTTCCTGGGGCCAGGCCAGTCCTGTCCAAACTCCATCACTAACTGCCTGCAAGCTGGCACATTGGGAGTTGGTGGGGTCGGGGAGGAAGCACTGTCTGGTCCCACTGGCTGGCAGGGAGGGGCTGTCTGGAAACCCAGGGAATGTCTGTGCCCCCCTCCAATGCACTCACCTCCCCCTGCAGGAGAAGGAGGACCTCAGGCCTCTGGCCGAGAGCCTGGAGAAAGGGCAGCTCTGTGGGGGGCATGCAGAGGGCAGCAGGGACAGCCAGTGGGGGGTGGGGGATGAGAGTAACAGTCGCCCCCTTCCCCTCCCAGAGCCTTGGCTTCTCCAGCTGCCACAGGGGCTGTGAGTGAGGACGGGAGAGGGTGGCTGCCCTGCTCCAGCCTTGGCAGTTTGGATCTCAGGCGCTGCTCCTTCCTGCTACAGGGGGGGAACACAGCCCCCCTCACTCCACCTGTGTCTGCGCCCCTCCTTCCTAGATGCAACCTGCTGTTCGATGGTGTCGCTTCTGAGGTAACTCAAGGCTGCCTCCTCCTCCTCTCCCAGGTACCCCCCCTCAAAAAAGAAATGAGACTTGGGACAGAAGGATATAGCCCACTGATTCCAGAGGAATCTAGAAAGAAGCCTTCAGTCTTTCTCCTGGTCCCCACCACAACCCAAGTCCCAGCTTCATCACTACCCCCACCACCCGGGCCCTCTCTCTTTGCTGGACTGAGCCACATGCAAGATAGATGAGTGCTCAGAGCACTTGGAGGCTGCCTCCTCTGTAAGTCAGAGACATTTCTCTACCTGGAGTCACCCAGAGGCGCTGAGGCCACCAGCCCTGATGTCCTCTCCCCCTGTGACCTCTCACTGCTCATTGCACCTTTCATTGGATTCTGCTGTGAGCACGTATTTGTGTGTGTGTGTGTGTGTATGTGTGTGTGTGTGTGTGTTGTTGTGGTGATGAGAATGTTTGAACAAGAGGACAGAACTATACTTCTCCAGCTCCTATTTAGGATCTCTTAGAGCACTGAGCCTACTGGGTCACGAGGATCTGCTCTCTTATCTTCTTGGGCCACAATCTTATGAACCACGTGTTAGTCGTAGAAGAAAGAAAATAAAAAAACTCAATGATGGAGAGCGGAATTAATTAATTAATTAAATGAATGAATGAGTGAAATGGATGAATGAAAGGAAAGGTAGGGGCCCGCCCAGTGGCGTAGTGGTTAAGTTCACGATTCCACCTTGGCGGCCCAGGGTTAGCCGGTTCAGATCCTGGGTGCTGACCTACTCACTGCTCATCAAGCCATGCTGAGGCGGCGTTCCAAATAGAGGAATTAGAAGGACCTACAACTAGGATATGAAAGTGTGTACTGGGGCTTGGGGGAGAAAAAAGAAAAAGAGGAAGACTGGCAACAGATGTCAGCTCAGGGTCAATCATCCCCCCATACCCCCCCCAAAAATAAAAATAAAACAAGGAAAAGTAGGTGAAGAAAGGTAGGAAGTAGGAACAACTGAATAGGTGGATGGATGGTGGATACAACATGGGCGGATGGGTGGATGGATGGATGGATAGAAGAACATATATATGTTTATTTGGATGGATGGATGGATGGATGGATGGACAGAGAAATTGATGGATAGCTGATGGCTGATGGGTGGATGATGGTGAATGGCTGGCTGGCTGGATGAATGGGTGGGTGGATGGATGATGGGTAGATAGATGGATGGATGGATGAATGAATGGGTGGATGGGTGGATGGATGGATGGACAGAAGAACATTATGTGTGTCTATTTGGATGGATGGGTGGATGGATGATGGGAGGATGGATGATAGATGGATGATGAGTGGAGGATGGATAGATAGACGGATAGATGGATGGATGGATAGATGGGTGGATGGATGGATGGATGGATGGATGGATGGATGGATAATGGGTGCATGGGTTGATGAATAGATGAACTGGTAGGTGGATGGGTGGATGGACAGATGGATGGATGGGTGGATGGATGGATGGACAGAAGAACATATGTCTATTTGGATGGATGGATGGATGGATGGATGAATGATGGATGGATGGATGGATAGTTGGATGAATGGGTGGATAATGGGTAGAGTGGTGGGTGAATAGATGAACGAGTGGTGGGTGGATGGATGGATGGAGAAATGGATGGATAGATGATGGGTGGGTGGATAGGTAGATGGATGGATGGATAAATGAGTGAATGGATGGGTGGACAGAAGAACATATGTATGTCTGTTTGGATGGATGGGGGGGTGGGTGGGGGGATGGATGGACAGAAGAACATATGTATGTCTATTTGGATGGATAGGTGGGTGGGTGGATGGATGGATGGATGGATGATGGGTGGATGATGGGTGGATGGATGGGTGGATGGATAGATGGACATGAGAAGATATCTATGTCTTTGGATAGATGAATGGGTGGGTGGACAGATGGATGGACAGAAGAACATATGTATGTATATTTGGATGGATGGTGGGTGGATGGGTGGATGGATGGATGAGTGGATGGACACATGTAATGAAAGTATGGTTGGACGGGTCGATGGGTAGATGGATGACATGCAGATGGATAAATAACTGGACAGATGTTCAGAAGTTTATCAACACAGGTAGACATGGATGGATATGGATAATGGATAGCATTTTAGATGGACAAATAGACAAATATAGAAAGAGACAGATGAATGGAAAGATAGACAGTGAGTAAATAGGTGTATAGTTTGATGCTGGATGAAGTATTGAAGACATATCTTGGTGAACAGCACACCTAAATCAGGAACTATGCACTTACTGTTCTCTCTTCCTAGAACACTTTCTCCCACTGATGTATATAGCTATCTGTCATTTTTCTCAAGAGTCTTTTCAAACAAGGAAAGGCTTATTCTTTCCTGTGAGGTTTTCTTTGACTATACTATATGAAATATCAGTCCTCTCCAGAACTCTATGTCCTCTTACCAAGATTACATTTTGTATAGCATTTACCATCATCTGATTTATTACAGTATACATTTACTTGGGATTTTTTTGTTCCCACTAAAATGTCAGCCTTGTGAGAGCAGGGACTTTGTAAATGCTGAATCCTCAGCACCAAAAAGTGAATACAGTAAGTATTCAATAAATTTGTTGAAAAATATATGGATAGATGGATGAATGTATGAAGACAAATGGAGAGATGAATGAATGGATCATTGGTTGGATGAGATATGGATGAGTAAATGGATAGATGAAAATAATAGTAACTAATATTTATTGAAGGTTTACTATGTTCCAGCAACTGTTTTAACTCAGTTGGATTGCTTAATGGGCAAAATGATGGGCAAATACGTATACGGAAGGACAAACGTGTATTTATGAACAATTGGATGCGTCACTCGCTAGATGGGAAGATGGATGGACATATAAATGGATGGACAGACAGATATATGAATGGGGTGATAATACTAAAATATTTGGAGAGATGAATGAAAGTAAGGACAGAAAAATATCTGGAGAGTTAGAAGGATGTATTAAAGAATGAACAGATATTTCACTGGTTGGGTAGCTGGGCAAATAGATATATAAATTGATGGTTGAGCATATAGATAATGTAATTAACATATATTGAGTGGTTTTTATATTCCAAATGGATGCATGGCTAGCTGCATGCTTCTTCTAAGTATTTTATATGTATTAAGGAATTTAGATGGATGGTTAGATGGATAGATGGATGGATGGATGGATGGATGGATGGATGGATGGATGGATGGAGGGATGGAGGGATGGAGGGATGGAGGGATGGGTAGGTGGTTGGATGGGTAGATGGAGGGATGGATGAGTGGGTGGGTAGATGGATGGATGGATGGATACTTGCTCAATGAAGCAATGTAAAGAGAGATGAGTGGACATGGATATATATGTATTGATGGATGCCTGAATGGATTGATGGGAGGATATATTGTGTTACATGGATAACTGAGTGGATATATATATATTGAGAAATTGATGGATTGATAAATGATACATGGAAAGACATATATAGCTATGTCTATATAAAGATAGCTATATAAAGCGGGTGGCTGGACGAATAGATTGAGGATGGATGGAGGGATGATGGTTTGAGGATGGATAGCTGGCTGGGTGGGTGAATGAGTGGGTGGATGGGTGTGTGGGTGGATGGATGGATGGATGGATGGACAGATAACGGTAGAGTTGATGTCAAATACTCTGCCCTATTGTCCCTATTAGGACATGTCTTAGTTGTAAAACTAGGAATCCTGGCCACTGCGTATAAAGATCTATTCTTGCCACCTCCCACCCATCAGCATTTCTGATAGATAACTGTGCAATTCCAAGTTCTTAGTGACAGGGAACTCCCACCATCCCAAGGCAGCCCTCTTCCCTGTGGAAATATTTGTCCTTATTTTGAACCAAAATACACCTTGGCACATTTCATCCCTGGCTGTCTGTGACTGGGATTCCAGAACTAAAAGCAAGAGGCAAGGAGGAGAGGGGCAGTTTGAGATGGAAACGAAGCCCAAACTTACTTCCGCTGCTGAATGTGCAGCTCAGCCTGAGGACCGGCCCTGCCACCCTCCCTCCTCCTTATTCCACCAGAATCCTGAGGTTTTCACGGCTTTGGCTGGAGCTGGGGATGGGCAGTGGGCACAGCTGACTCTGCGGCACACCCACATTCCCCGGCTCCTCCGGGGTTGTGCACGGGGAGGGGAGATGCCGTGGGCTCCCCTCCAGCGCTGGCCATGGGACCCATCTGATGTGTGTGTGGGGGGATCTGAACCAGACTTCTGACCCTCACAAATTCTCCCCCAGCCAGCCACCACCTGACTCACTGCAGACCTGAGCTCTGGGCCCACATGGGATTTTTCCGACTATCGCTGCCACCTCCAACCCACGCTGCCTTCACACAGTGATTCATTTGTGCATCCGCTCCCTCGCCTGTCTGATCCTGACCTCGCCCTTTGTCAACTCACACATCTACCAGGTGCTCCCAGCCCTGAGCACCTGGCCCAGCCGGAGGTCAGACTAGCTGGGGGATCGAGAGAGGCCGTTCCTCTGCAGTTGTGGGGACGGAGGGCAGCAAGGGCAGGCCACAGTGCATGTGGAGACGGCCTCTCCAGGCCAGTGCTGGGCAGTTGGCAGACTAGGCTTGTGCTTCTGGCTCTGCCAGGCCCAGGCTCAGTGCCCTTGGATACCAGTCTGAGCCTCGGTTTCCCGAGCTGGGACATGGGTACAGTGGCGTCTGCCTCTTAGGGCGGTCATGAGCATTGGCGAGCTGGGGGAGCTATTGGACGTAAGACTGCTTGGCACAGCGCTGGCCCTCGGCGACTTGCCGTGAATGTCAGTCCAGTCCCTCCCCTTGTCCAGTCACTTGCCACGAGTGTGCTCAAGTGAGTCATGGGGACTAAGCCCAACCAGAGAAACAATGGGCTGGGCTGCTCCTCCCGGGGCCTTGGCCAGAAGACAGGGGCAAGGGACCTGGCCGCCAGGGCACTGCCGACCTTGTGCCCACCAGCCACTTCTTGGGAACATGGCTTGCGGATACCAAATGGGAGAGGTTGTGTTCATCTCTGCCTCTCGGAGTCTCCCCACTCTGACCTTCCAGTGCAGTCTGCTGGGGACTGGGGGGGCAACAGTCTCCCCATTTGGGGAGTGGAGAGGATTCCCGGGGTGCCCCAGCCTCCCCCTTGAGGTGATAACAGGAGCAGAGGGCTGGGAATGAACAAAGGAAAATGGAGAACCAGGAGGGAGGGGGAGAGGAGGGAGGGGAGAAGGAGCGAGAAGAGGAAGGGAGGAGAGACAAAGGGAGGGGGAGAGAAGGAGGGAGGGAGACAGAGATAGGGACCGAGAGAGACCGATGAGGGAAGAGAGGGAGAGAGGGGCTGAGTGTGGGACCAGAGAGGCAGGCGAGGGAGACCAGGCCCACAGAGGAAAGAGCAGAGGGCCCAGGACTGGGCAGGGCAGGGGGAGAGAGAAGATCCAACAGATAGATCAAGGAGAGAAAAAGGAGGGCCAGAGGGCTGGCTGGGCCAGGCCAGGGCAAGGGGCGAGGCACGAGGGATGGAGAGGCATGTTTGGGGGACCAGGCACCCCAAGAGTGGGGCGAGATGAGATGAAGGAGAGTGAGGAAGGCAGGGAGCAGCTGCCTGGGTGGTGGTGGGGGAGGCGAGAGAGGCGGGAGGCAGCAACACGCTGCCCATCACAGGCCTCCGAGGGCCTGCTAAGCCCCCAGGCTGTGGGGCTGGGAGGGTTTTCTCTCTGACATTTTTACTAGTCTCAGAAGGAGGGGGAGGTGGAGGTGGGGAGACAAGGCGGGCGGAGAAGGGGCTGGGGGGAACAAAAGGGAAGCAGCTGCTAAGCGTCCTGAAGGAGGAGAGGGGCCGAGAGACCCACAGGGCCGCGAGGCTCAGAGACAGGCCAGAGGGCACTTAGGCACCCGGGGCAGCCCACAGGAGGCAGCCCGGGAGACCCCCGAGGCCAAGGGGCCAGAACGGACAGACGGAAGGCCACAGACAAGCAGACAGAGAGAGGAGACAGGGGAGGGGGTGTCAGGGCCAGAGAGAGACCAGACGGCCAGACAGAGGGAGAGACAGCTCGGAGGTAGAGACAGGACAGAGGGTGGAGGAGGGGAAGGGAGGGGAAAAAAAGAAAGGAAAGGAAAGAAAGAGAGAGGGGGAGAGAGGGGTCCTAGTTACAGGAGGAGGAGCAGGAGGAGGGCCAGCAGGACAGGAGCCTTTGAAGAACGCGCAGCAGCGTCCCCAGGGCTGGGGTCAGGCCAGGTCGCTGGCCAGGCGGGCGGCCGCCAGCAGCATGAGCAGCCCGGCGCTCCTGAGGAGGAATTCTAGCAAACAGGGCCTGGAGAACCTCCTGAGGTAGGTCCCTGCCGGCCCAGGCTGGGCACGGAGGGCAGGGCGGGGTGCCCGCGCGGTCCCACCTGCGGACGATCGGCACCCGCCAAGCCAGGGCTGGTGTGGCTGGGCCAGGCTGGCCCCGGGAGTGGGGCGTCCCAGCCCTTCCCAGAAGCCTGGCCCAGCCCCTGTGCTGTAGCAGGATGAGGGGTGTGCCATGCCGCCGGGCTGCGTGCACGTGTGCGTGGGTGCGTGCACGTGGGCCGTGTCCCCTCCTCCTGTACCTGGCAGTGCACCCTCCTCCGCCTCTCCCACCTGCTCCGTCTGCCTCAGGCAGCGCCACTCTCTGCTCGAAGACCCTTCCCTGCCCCACAGGCTCTGCCCTGGCTCACGCGCCCAGAGTGAGGAGCACGCTTCCGAGGCCGCACCCGTGGTCCCGCTGGCGCTCGGGGACCATCCAGTCACCCCTCACAGACGACGAAACTGGACTTTGCAGCCTCGTTCACCACCCATGCCCTTAGTGCACCAGCCCCGTGTGGAGGCACCACCGGGGCCATCGTGAGAGCTCAGGCCTCAGAGTCAGATCTTCTGGGCTGCAATCCTGGCTCCTGCATCCCCAGGCCTTGGGCCAGTGCCCTATCCTCTCTGGGCCTCAATTTCCTCCTCTGTGAAGTAGTGGTGCGGTGGCACCTGACTCGTAGTGTCGTGGAGAGAGCAGAGGCACAGGGCAGGAGGATCCACAGGCTCAGCTGTAGGCAGGCTCAGAGCTACTACTCTGAGCCACGGGCCCCTCACTGCCTCCCTCTGAGCCGCCTGCAGTGCTCTTCCTCCTCCTAAACCCTTCCAGACATCTAAGGCCCCACTGAAATCCCGCATCCTCCATGCAGTCTGCCTCGGATTCTCCCAAGAGGGGAGGACTGTCCTCCTCTGCCAGGCCTGGTGAGCTTGCTCCCTGCCTCCTTCAATGGCAGGGCATGCTGGGCAGACTGCAAGCTCCTGGATGGCTGGACAGGCACCTCTCAGCATCCCCAGGTCCTCCCAAGCCCTGCCTTTTGGAGAGAGGAGGGACAAGGAGGTGTACAGGTGGGCTCAGCAGCATCTGAGCAGAACTGAGAACAGCCCTGGTCCCTCCAGCTCCTGCTTGCCAGGTCCCTGCAGACGCAGAATGATGGGCCTCTCCGAGCCTCACCCTGGCATGGCCTGAGGGCTGCCTCTCCAGGGTCGGGACCTGGGACCGGGTTGAGGGGCCTCTGCTGGGCATGCTCCCTTGCAGCCCACTCTGCCTGCTCAGAAGGTGCCCCTACCCCCGTGAGTCATCTCCTGGGCTTCACCTGTCGCTTCCTGGCTTCTGGTTTATTCTGGGGCCATGGCCGTGTGGCCACCCAGATGCCAAATCCTCCCTGTCCGTCTAAGCCCAGCAGGAGGCTTCGGGCTGCAGGGCCGGACCCCTGGCCCATCCCAGCTGAGGCTGCTGACCAGATGACGCTCGTGCAGGGCCACCTGTCTCAGGCAAGACTTCTCCTCCCTGCCTGGCTGAGATGTGTCGTCCCACGAGTCATCACTGTCCCCCTCTGGGAAGCTCTGTGGCCCAGGGACTGATGAGTGCCCGGGGTCAGTCCCCGGGGCTCACTAGCACCACTTAACAAGTGGGGAAACTGAGGCACAAGAGGGGAGCTTCCTAGCCCACCCAGGATGACAGGCAGAGCCCCAGGGCCCGGCTGGGCACACGTCCCTGTCATAGGAGGGCCTGGACCACAAGCGTCCATCCAGCTGTGGCTTTGGCTCCATTCTCAAACGCAGCACCTGGCTGGCGAGCAGGGGGCACAGTGGGGGCCCCGAAGGGGTGCGGAGGGCGCAGCCCCAGCTCAGAAGCAGGCAAGGGGCAGGCTCGGGGTGACCCCCCAAGAACATGGGCGGGGGTCGTGTGGGCCTGCGGGTGGCTGGCCAGTGGGGCAGGGGCAGAAGGAAGTGTCTCTTTGAACTCCCTAGAAACGTCCACAGTGGGAGGGTGGGGCAGGGAGCGGAGAAGAGTCCCTCATGAGGAATAACAGAAGCCTGTCTGTCCGGCTACATGAGCTGGTCCACCAAATGGCACGTGGTGATGCTCACAGATGTGCACCAACCCGCACACCCTCCAGGCCCCTGACCCAGAGACGGGCGGGGTGCTACCCACCCGCAGGGACACGTGAGGCCTGGCCAGACCAGTGACATTCCCATCATCCTCATGGTCGTCAGCATCTCTCCGGCATCTGACAGACCTAACCTCCCGCAGCCCTGGTGGGCAGGTGCCTTGTCCCTGTTTGACAGACAGAAAACCAGGGCAGAGAGGCCATGCCTCATCCCAGGTCACCTTGGGAGTGGGGAGCCCGCCAGTTCATCCCAAGCCTTCACCACAGATGCCTGGGCAGGGAGGGGAGGGGGATGTCAGAGATGGGACGCGACCCCTCTCTGTGACAAGCTCCGGAGACACATGCTGGGAGCCAGTGGTGGCTGTGGTGTAAATTGAATCCAGTTTAAGCAGATTAAAAACGACCCTCTGGGCCAGCTGGGAAACCTTCTTCCCTAGCCCGCCCGTATTCCTCATCTAAATCTCGTTTATTCCGGGACCACGGCTGTGTAGCCACCCAGACGCTGGTTCCTCCCCATCCTCCTAAGACTTCCCAGGGCTGACCCTTCCCCCTGCAGTGCCCTCCACCCCATGCCATGCTCCTCCCCTTCCCAGGAGGCTGTGAGTCACTCCCCTGCCCCCTCCTGCCCCCCCTCAGTGATTCAAGGCTCTCCTCAGGCCCACCTTGGGTCAGGCTAGTGTAGAGATGGTCAGGGGGCAGCGAGGCGACCTTGGGCCCGCTTACTTCCGAAGGTCACCGGGACCCTCAGCCGCCTGCCTCGTCCTACAGTCCTTGGGGGCCTGGCTTTGTGAGGTGGGGGCTGGCCTGGCACAGAACAAGGGGGCTGGCCGGGTCACCCTGGCTGGTGTCCTTATCAGCATTTGGGCTCCCGGTCCCCCGGGGGAGCTCTGGAAGCTGGAGGAGCCCTGGTGAGAGCCCCTCTGCCGCTGCTCTCGGCACACGTCCCCTTGGACAGGACGGCAATCTCGGTGGCTCTCCCACCCTGGGCAGCCAGGCCCAGGCAGCCTCTGGGGACCGTGGTGTGACAGCAAGGCAAGGGATGGGGCCGGCAGCCTGCTGGGCTGGCCTGGGGGTGCTGGCAGAAGCCAGGCCTCCAAACCAGTGTCCAAAGGGGCGTGGCTGCCTCGGGCCCACCCAAGGCCCCAGATCCGGTGGGTGGGGTGGCCCAGCCCTGGCAGGGCCCGTGTCTGGTGGGCGGCTCCACCGTGGGACCAGGTGGTCCGTCGGCCGGAGCTGTTGCTGCCCAGGAGCCTGGGAGAGCCAGCAGCAGGGGGTACAGGGACCAAGTGGCCCAGCCCCCTGGGCAGTGTGTCAGGGCCAGAGCCCAGAGCGCTGAGGTTCAGGCCAGGCTCCAGCCCCAGCCTGAGAACCAGAGCAGGACAGAGCGGCAAGGAGGCAGGAGCCAGGGCATGCCGGGCACCTGGGCGCTCACCCACCGTGCCCCTGCCAGAGCCTCGAGAGGGCACCCCAGGGCCCCTGGGCTCTGAGGGATGGCTGGAGTGGGCCTGACCCCTGGGAACACCTCGTCAGGCTCAGAGCGGCTCAGCACAGGTTGGTGGCCACAGGCCGACACACACAGGTGTCCAGGGGGCAGGTGGGCACCCGGCTGTGGGTGGGAGCTGGGGGATGACAATTCCTCGGTGGCCCCTGGGGGTCAGGGAGAAGGATACAGGCCCAGTCCCAGGCACCGAGTAGGATGGGCCCCCGGCCACCACTGAAAGTGAGAGGGTGGCCGTGAGGGACGGCTGTGAACGGGCAGGGGGAGGTCTGGAGGCGGGCCTGAGGTGAGGCTTGTGGGGGTGAGGCTGGCGGCCAGGGCACCATGTGCCCTGCGGGCTGTGAGCCTCTCCTGTCCCCGGGCTGTGTCCTACCAGGTGGTGGCAGGAGGAAGGAGGAGAAAGGAGAGAAGAGAAAGTGAGAGGGAGTGAAGGACCGAGAGAGAAAGCGGAGGTGAGGAGAGGAGAGTGGGGAGAGGGCGAGGGGCAGCGGGACCTCCATGAAGGCAGACAGAGGGCATGTGGGGACTGGACAGGGGTCCAGCGGAGAGCGGGACCAAGTGAAAGCAACAAAGAGAAGGGACAGAGGAGAGGAGATGGGGATACTCGCCGTCCGCCAAGGTCCCTGTGTAGCAGATGAGTGGAGGACACCGAGGGTCCGGGGTGCGGTGTCGAATCTGGGGACGGGACAGCACCGTCTAATGCCTACTCCTGACCCTCTGGGCAGATGGGAGCGGATGGGCAGGTAAAAGGCAGGCGGAGCAGGGCAGACCAGGTGAGGCCGGCAAGGGGGAGGGGAGAAGGGGGGGGAGGGAGGGAGGGACCTGGGACCCCCGAACGGGCCCCAGCTGCCTGGTCTCCACACCCACTCTCAGGGGCTGCAGAACGCCAACCTCGGCCAGGCCGCCCTAGGGGGCTGGGGGAGCCCCAGTGAGACACTGCCCCTCTCAGCCTCGGTTTCCTCATCCGTAATGGGGTGGCGGGAGGACGGCCATGAGGAGCCACATGCTGGCTGTGGACGGGGCACTCACCCCTCTAAAGGGAGCTGTTCCGGCCGAGCCCCCAGAGGCCCAGGGCAGGTCCCGCCTGACCTCAGCGGGGGGACACCCAGCAGTTCACGTGAGTCTCATGGGCGCACTGAGGCTGCCCGTCCCCATCCGTGTGGGTAAGGAAGCTGAGGCCCAGGGAGGCTTGGGGTCTAGCCCACTGCTCTGGGGGGGGGGGGGCAGCAGGGGTCTGCAGAGGACACACAGCCAGTGGGTGCACGACAGAGGCTGAGTGAGGGCCAATCCAGGGGCAACGCCTGGCTCTTTCTGTTCCGCTATGCCCCCTTGCGCCTCCCGGAACAATCGATCCTGGGGAGTTGGGGGTCAAGGAGCGGTTTAGAGGAGGGGCTGAGGGCCAGGCAGGGCCCCAGCAGCAGAAATGGTGCGAGGCATCAGGCAGAGGGTCCAGCTGCCCGTGTCCTTGGGGGCCAGAGCCGAGAGCGGACGGACAGGTGGTCGGACGCCAGGCTGTGGCTCCCGCCCAGGTGGGCAGCCAAGTCTTGAAGGACGTGCAGCCCCCAGGACTCGACTGAGGACAAGAGCCGTTTTGGCAACGACAGGGGCAGAGCGTGGTGGGGCCTTTAGGGGTGTGAATTGGATCTGGCCACACCGGGCAGGAGGAAAGGGGAAGGGGATGGCAGAGGCTCCAGCCGGTGCCAGCCCCAAGTCGCGTGTCACAGAACGTGCCAGAGCTGGCCTCCTCAGTGCTCCAAGAGCTGTGCCAGGCAGTTCCAGCCCGCTCGGGAGCGGCCGGCTCTCCTGGAGGGCCGTCCAGCGCCAAGACGAGACTGGGCTGGACTCAGAGATGTGGTGGGGCTGCCAGGCAATCCGGGCGCCGTGTGGTCAGCCCCCTTGTCCGGTTTCCGGGAGGTCGGCTGGAGTGGAGCAGCATGTAGGCGTAGCAGTGGGCAGGGGCGACTCGCCGAGGCAGAGGATGCTGAGAGCCGAGGGGCGGGCTCCTGGGCTGCCACGGGACTTGGCCCAGGTTCCTGCAGCGCTGTGGTCAGTGACTCGGAGGAGAACGGAAAGACCCGAGTGCGCAGTGCACAGGGCAGAGGGCCAGCGCCAGCCGCAGCCATGCCAGATCCAAGAGCCTAGATGAACCTGGAGGAGGGTGAGGCCTTGACCTCTGACCCTAAGCCTGGAAGGGCAGGCTGGTCAGAGCAGATGGGGGCAGAGACGTAGAAGAGCCATGGTGCCAGAGTGAGGAGGCTGACCATGGAGCACATCACAAGAGGTAGGACACCCAGCCAGAGGGAGGTGATGGGCTGGTCAGCGGGATGTCAAGCTCGGTTCTGGACCCTACTCTGGGGCGGAGGTGGACAGTCCCTGACCCAGTGTCTGTGTTCCGAGGGGAAGCCTGGGATAGAGGGGCCCACGTGTCCACTTTCCGGTCTTGGCAGGGTCTTCAAGGGCCCCAGGCTCAGGGCTCTGTGGAGCCAAGTTGTAAAGGGAGATTGAAGCCCCTACAAGGAAGGTTTCGGGGTCACGGATGCCCTCAGGCCAGAGCCGTCTGCCCGTGCGTGGGTACCTGAGTGGCAGCACCCTTGCCATTGGGCTGTTTGGGCTGACGATGGGGATCTGTCTGGCCAGCCTGGACACCTTTGGGGCCAGGCGGTGTGATGGGTGGGGCTGGGCTGCGGTCGCCCCAACTGCATTCAGAGCCTGGTCCCCCGGGAGCTGCTGTCCCGAGGGAGCCGTCACATCCAGGTCTGGTGTGGAGGTTTCGGCAGGAACCCAAGGTCAGCGCTGCACAGAGGTGGGGCTGTCCGGGAGGGACCTTTCCGCCTCAGAGCCTGGGATGGGGTCTTGCTTGTCCGGTGTGGGCAGTTCACTGGGGCGGGCGGGGGTGGGCAGTGCCAGGGGAGCAGGGGAGCGGCCCCAGCTGGGGGGCAGGTTTGGAACAGGGCATGGGGTGTAGGGAGTCCAGAGGAGCAGATGCCCCCCACACCGCCCTTCCCCGAGGTGGGGGAGTCAGGAGACAATGTGCACCACGTGGGATGCGCTGGGATTGTGGGTCACCCAGGAGGGGGGTGGGCTTACCATCTGGACTCCGGGAGGCTGGAAAGAGAAAGGCAGGGCTGTGGGGGGTGCCCGCTCTGTCTGCTGTGCCCCCCGTCCTGCCCGTCTCCCCTTGGCCGCGGTCCCCCCCTGCAACGCCTGGAGATTCCCGCACGTCAATATGCTGCGCCTTCCTCTCCCCTACGGGCTGGGTGCAGGCACAGAGACCCTTCCCCCAAAGGGACTTCCTGCTAGCTACTGCCCCCCAAAACAAAGCTTGGAATAGGGGCCTTCTCTGTGGCCCCTGAGCCACCCCACCGGGTTGGCGCTCGTTTTCTTGGCAGCCTCTGAGATCGTTAAGGGCAGGGAGGACATCTCAGCCGTCTCTGGGTCCCTAGCACCTGGCAAAAGAAAGTGCTGGGGAAGGGAGGTGGAGTGGGGAGGGGGGAGGAGAGAGAGGGAGGGGGGAGAGTTGGGGGAGGCTGTGGGGTTGGAGGAATTGAGAGGATGGAGGGATGGAGGACGGGCAGGCTGAGAAGGAGATCTGGAACTCAAACCTGCGCTGCCAGGAGCTTAGAGAGCAGGTGGCCGATATTGGGCTGTCATCGAGGGGAACAGGGAGCCCCGCCTGGGGAGGGAGTCTGGGGACGATGGCAGGGGTGACTGTGGTCTCCCCGCCTCCCCTTCCCGGTGGGAGACCTGAGGCCCAGCACGTGTCACCTCCCAGTCCCACGAGAGCCAAGTGGCACCTCAAGGCTGGCTGTCCCAGGCTAAGTGGGGTCTGGAGCTGGCAGAAGTGGCCACCAGGGGCCAGTGGGAGTGAAGGCCTCATCGCATGAGACAAGGGCCAGGATCTGGCCCGAGAGATCCCTGGTGACTGGGGGGCTGGGACAGAGGCTGCCTCTCCCTGATCTGCTCCTGGGGGCAGTGGGGAAAGACACGCAGAAGGGCAGTTCCTTGTTTTGGGGGTTTTGAGTTGCGCAGCTACGGGTCGCCCCAGATAAGAGGCACCAAGTGCTGCCCCACCGTGGGAAGATGAGGGTGTGTCGGGTGTGTCGGGTGGAGAGGCCCAGCTGGGGCGCTGCAGAGACCACACTGTGGTACCAGAGGCCCCACCTTGGCCCTGAGGGGGAGCGATGCCCGGGCAGAAGGCAGTCCTGGCTGGGGGCTCTGGGCTAAAGTCACCGTCGGTGTAAAGGGCCCCCATGGACGAGCTGCACTGGCTTTTCCTGGAGGCAGGGCTCAGAGAGGCAGGCTGCCCGTCCAGGTCAGGGCCCTCCTCATCCCTAGGGGCCGGGGGGGAGCTGGAGGTGTGGGTTGGGCAGGGCGCCTCCTCTCGGGGGCCACCTCTACAATGCCCTGGCCTCGGGGCACGTGGTTCTTAGAGCACACTGCAGGCCGGCCTCTCTCCTGCCAGCTCTGGGCTCCAGGAGGCTGCAGCTCTGCCCCCATCTCCCCTAGCACCGGGCAGGGTGCCTTGGAGGACGCACCAACCCAGGGGCCTGGCCCCTGGGGGCCTCCTTCCCTCCCTACACCTTGGGGAAAGCCTGTGCCCACAGCCTGTGCCCTTTGGGTGCCATCCTCTCTGTGGATGTGGAGTAAGCCAACTTTACAGAGAGACGTCCCCTCCTCCAGGGGGCCTTCCCAGATATGACCTGCCCACTAGGGCCAAGAGGGACGTGCATGTGCGAGGTGTGGGCCAGACTTGCCCCCGGTGCTGTTCAGCCCCCTGCTTGGGGGCACAGATCTACCACTGCCCCACCATGGGGCAGCGGGGGCTGGGCCTGCCTGGAGGGGTCTGGGTTCTCACCCTGCTGAGTGGGGCAGACCCCTTTCTACAGCTGGGGGGCTTGAGGCTGGGCCGACGGTCTCACCCTGGGAGGGGGGTCAGAGAGACCAAAGCCGCAGCCCTGCCACGGTCTCAGCCTCCCTCCTCCCTGGGGGGGCCGGGCTGCTTCCCAGGCCTGTTCTGCCCTTTTGGCCTCCCTCCAGCTCCTTCCTGGGCAGCTCCCTCCTCCTGGGGTGACTGACCGCCTGACGCTAGCTCTGTAGTTCCCCCCACTCAGCCCTCCCTCCCATCCAGGCCCCTGGCCCTGCGGGCCTCATCCTGTCACCCCAAGGATGGAGCAGGCCCCCCCCTCAAGCCCCCCGCGGTTGCCTTCCACCACGCACCCCCCTGCTCAGAACCTTCTGTGGCCCCCATAGCCCGGCTTGGCCACTCTGCACTGGGATCTTCCCAAGACCTAACATCCCCAGGCCCCTGGGTCCCGCCCCGTTGGTGCGGCCCCTTCTGGGAGAGACAGTGATGGAGGGGTCAGGAAGAGCTGGCCCTCCTGCACGCAGGGCAGAGCTGAGCACCCGGCACAGGGCAGCTCGCTCGTCTTCACATGGGGGCACTGAGCCTCCAGTCGTGGGGTGACAGTCCAGGCGGGGCCTCAGCTCCAACCCCTGTGCACCCCTGCAGACCAGGCCCTGGAGGAGCCCTGCGGGAGGAGAGAGGCCCCATGCTGGCCGGAGGGAGGGAGAGCGGAAGAGGCCTGGGCCTGGAGCCCCGAGGGGCTTGGTGCTCTCATGCTCAGCCCCAGGCCACGCCCTGCTCCGGTCACCTCGGACGCCTGGTGCCTCAGCTGCGGCGCCCTCTCCGGTGCTGCCCCTCGGCCCCCTCAGGGCTTGCTCCTCCCCAGGGCTCTCCCCAGCTTAGCCTGGGCCCCTCCGCACCTGTAGCCCCTTCCTGCTCACCGTCTCCCCTCTTGGGGTGCCGGATGGACGCCCGGGGGGTTCTGGAGGCTGCCTACCCTTTGCCTGCTCCACCACCCCCAGCCTGGCCCTTCTCCCTCCTAATCCGCCTGTGTCTCCCCCTCCGCATCCCGGCCGGGCCTCCTTCCAGGATGCTAACCTGCTGGCGCCTGTGCTGGCGTGGGGTCCGCCAGGGCGGCCCATGGTGGGGCACAGGGACCCTCCGCCACCTCCCCACAGCCTACCTCCCGGCCTCGGCCACACCGAGAGGTCCTGCTCCTGCCTCACCCCCTCCCTGGCCCACAAACCCCAGACCCAAGTTCAGGGTCGCCTCCTGGGCATCCCTGGGCAACGGGGCTTGTCTGGTGGGGTGTCTACCTGGCCCACTGGAAGGGGGTCGCCTCCCCTGATGCCCAGCAGGGCACGGACACACCCAGAAAGGTGTTGCTGGGGGAGGGCTGGGCCGGGAGGGTGGGCTGGACCAACGCCAGGGAGGTGGAGGTGGGGCAGGTTCCTGGCAGCTGCAGCTCCCGCACCCACACCCCCGCCCGCGGCAGCCACCCCACCCACCACCTGCCTGCTCGCTCGGGGCTCTGTGATCCTGGCTCGCCCCTCTCAGCTGCATCCCCAGCTGCCTCTCTGCAAGGATGAGTGACAGCCGGCTTGACCCTGGCAAGGCTACACTGCAGACCTCTCCCCACGACCTGCACCTGAGTTATGGGGCACGGGTGCTGCCCAGCCACGCCGTCCTCTCCCGAGCTCCCCGACAGGGCCCGACCCCGCCCTTGGGAGCTGCTCTCTGGTGGTGGCAGTCTGAGGAGCTGCTGTCCCACCACCCTTGGAAGCCAGAACTGAGAAGGCCCCTCCGTGGGCTCCCTTCCCTCTACACTCTGTCCCTTCACTCATGGTCTCTACGGTCTCTATGGGGCCCCTCGCTCTGCAAGCGTCCACCCCAGTCAACGACATATAAGACCCTGGGGAGGCCAGGCACAGGAGGGGACCTTGGTGGTCTACAGAGTGCCCCTGCTCCCGGTGGGGTGACCAGCTCAGCTTCCCAGTCCTCCTGGCCAGCTCCCGCCAGCAGTGTCCAGAAGACTTGTGGTCAGGGGGTCCTCTGTGGGCCTAAAGGAAAAGTTCCTCCACAACAGGCCAGGCCCAGCCGGCTGTCCTCCCATCAGCCCAGCTTCCCAGCCGAGCCCCAAGCTCTCCCCGGGCCTCTGAGCCGACCTTTAGGCACCTAGGCGGGCAGGGCAACCCATGTGCCGCCTGCAGGAGGCAGAATCGAGACAGGACCGAGGCCTGATGCCCCTTCTGGAGCCTGCCAAGTGGGCAGGGGAGGAAGGAGGAGGGACAGCTGCGAGGGCCGGGCCCAGGACTGACACCATCGGACCCTTGGTGGGGCCTGGGGGCTGCGGGGGAAGGAGAGGAGGGGTCTGGCGTATTGAGTCTGGGGCCTGTAGGTGGTGGACACAGCCAGCAGGGGCAGCCCTTGAACTCGGGGACCCCTCCTCAGATCCGGGAGACGTGAGCCTGCACAGGCCTGATGAGGTCTGTGCACGCTAGTGCGCCTGGGTGGGGCAAGGACCCGCAGTGCAGCAGCCTGACCCTGGGGAAGGAAGGGCGAAGCCCCACTCGGCAGCCCCTCGGGCTGAGCCGGGGGCCGTGCACAGAGCCAGAACAGACACAGGAAATAGCCTAATTGCATTTGCGCAGGAACACCAAATCCCTTGCAGCTGCACGCGGGCTGGGCCAGGGGCCACGGGCGGGCCGGCCGTCGCCAGCGTCCTGACAGCTCCACAGAGCGTGCCAAGGGGTCTGGGCCGCCGGCCTGGCTGGGGGGGCGCCTTTCCCAGGCCAGAGGCCCCCACCCCACCCCAGGAGAGCCGCCCCCCTCTCAGTTCCCAGAACGGAGCCCAGCTGTGGATCAGTGAGGGGTGAGGTCATGGGAGGGGGCCAGGAGGGGCCGCATTACTCACATCCCGGGGCAGGCGGGAAGGGAGGAGGCGAGGAGGGAAGGGGCTGAGCCAGCTCCTTGTCCTTGGGCCCTGGGTCAGGGGCTAGGGGCTGGCTGCTTCTCCCAGCATAGAGCCTTGGGGAGACCCTGCACCCCCACTCTGCCCCACAAGCTCCCTGACTGTGAGGGCTTAGGGAGCCACACGCAGATGGTAGAAGGTGACACTCGGAGGGGCCAGCTCCTCAGGCATGATGTTTTCAGAAAACACGCCTTGGCCTCTCTCCAGGGCTGTTGTTGGGGAGAAGGCAAGGGAGACAGTGAACAGTTGCTGGGGCACCCCGGCGGGGTCCCAGGGGGACTGGACCTGCCGTTTTGCCCTCACCTTATTCCTATGTCTGAGTCTGCACATGGACATCCATGTGTGCACGTGTGTGTGCACAGTGTGGGTGGTTGGGCCCACGTGTGGTGTGTGGTTTGTGTGCGCCTATGTGGGCCTGAGTGTGGGGCTCATGGAGAAAGTTTGTGGGCACATGTGCATTCCTGCCACGCGGCCATGCGCTGTGGGTTCACGTGTGGGGCCTGGTATGGGACACAGTGCCATGTGTGTGGACCCCAGGGATTCGCACACGTCTGTGTCTGGGATGACCAGACGCTGTGTGGTCTCTGCACTCAGTTGTGCTGGTGACGGGTCTCCAGGACTTTGAGGAGGGGTCTGGGGGGCGGGAGTGGCCACCTGGTCCGAGAGAGACCCCACGAGGGGCTCCCGAGCCCAGGCCCGAGGAGGAGCTGGGGTTTAGGTCCATGCACGCACCCCCATGCACCACACATTGGCTAAAACCCCTCAAACCCTCTACACAGACATGTCCACGGGCACGTGCAGCTTGGACATAGGAGCGAGAGTAGCACAATGGCCAGTCTCTCCCTCCAGGGAATCCCTCAGGGGGTGGCCCCAGGAGCTGCCCCAGGAGAAGGCACCTTCTCTCCACCCCAGATCCGGGGATGTCTCCCTGAGCTCCAGCCACGCCCTGCTCTGCTCCCATCCTCCATTTGGAGGGGCTGCTGGCGTGCAGAGCAGGAAGGGACCCCAGACTCCGGGTCCCCACAGCCTCCAGAGCACCCCAGGCTCTACCTCCCCAGACAGAACACGGCCCCGCAGCCCCCAGCCAAGGCCTGGAGCCAGAGGCTGGGCCTCATCTGCCGCCTGATGGGAGCCAGGTGTGGGGAATTAAGTGGCTCCCTGGGGCCCATGGGGGTGGGAGTGGAAGGCACTTCTGAGAAGTGGGGTGGGCGGACTGGGGGTGCAGAGGTCTGAGCAGGCTGTCTGGTTTGCGTGGCTGGAGTTCCATGTGGCCGCAGCGGGGGGAGCGGGCCTCTCGCGGGGGCTGTGGAGGGGCCTGGCTTTTGTCTGAGAGGCTCCGAGGAGACCTCGGAGAGATTAGATCATGTGCTGGCAGGGCTGCTGAGACCACGGGGCCGGCCCAGCCCGGCCAGGGGATGGAGGCCCAGAAGGAGCGGGCTGCGGGGTCAGGCGGCGGACACCAGCAGGAAGGGACTGAGACCCTGGCTTGGGGCAGTGAGCCCCGCAGAAGCAGAGACCCCGGACACCCCTCTCGGGCTCCAGGGGGGCTGGGGGATGCAGGGCCATGCTGGCTGGATGAGGCCTGTGGTGCCCACTGGACACCAGTGGTCTGAGATCTGCTGGGCCACGGCCAGAGTGGCCAGGCTCTGGACCCCAGGCCCAGGCCGACCTTGTGCAGCTCGGAGTGAGGGATCCTGAGCAGCCACAGGTGTCAGCGTGCCCTGCAGGAGGAACCTCTCCTGTGCCGGGCCCTGCAGTGGGCCTTAGTTTCCCCATCCTTGAAACAACATAGAGAGACTCCACGAGGGCTCTGAGATGGAGGGCGGCAGTGTGGGGTGAGCCGACCCTGCAGGGCCCTCCAGCGGTGGGCTCAAGCCCAGGCTGGAGGCAGCCTCTTCTCTGGGCCTCAGGCCCTCCTTCGTGGCCACCTTCTCCCAACGTGCTGTGCTCTTAGGGAGCAGGGAGGAGAGCCACAGCTGGGTGGTTGGGGTAGGGGAGTGGCTGCCCAGCTGGGTCTGCTCCTGGCATGACCCCCGCCTGGCCCGGCAGTGCCCAATGGGCCAAGGCTGCGGCCTCTTGACTCAAGTGGGATGTATGGCCACAGCCCGCTCTGCACACCTCCAGGGACCTCTTCCCGTGCCCTCCCAGGCCCTGCCCCGGGCCAAAGCCAGCCAGCCTGTGTCCTGGCTCTGATTAGGTGCCGGGAGCCAGACTGGTGGAAGGGGACGGAGGGTCTTATCCTGTCCTCTACTTTCTCCATGCCTGTCTGGACACGGGAGCCCCTCCGCGGAGCCTCCCACAGGGGGCACATGATGTCCAGACGGCTACAGAGCCACAGGACTTTCCCCACGCCAGCGGGCTCCTTCATGACATTCTCACAAGACCTCAGCTCTAAAGATGAGGAAACTGAGGCCCAGAGAGGGCAGGGGCTGGTCCAGCCCCCTCACCACGCGGCTCCATCGAGGCCTGCATGGATGGGAGAGGCGGGGTGCGGGCCGTGGTGTGACTGTCCCTCCATGTGCCCCAGGCTCACCACCCAGTGGAGTGTGGAGGATGAAGAGGAGGCTGCCCGGGAGCGGCGCCGGCGGGAGAGGGACAGGCAGCTGCGGGCCCAGGACGAGGACGGAGATGGCCAGTCCCCCGAGCGGCAGGAGCAGGAGAAGCTGTAAGCAGCCCCCGGCCAGAGTGCCTGGTCCCGCACCCCTGGGTAGAGGAGACACTGGTGGTCAGGCCCTGGGCTGGGGTCTCAGAGAGGATGAGACTGAGGGGGCCCAGCCCTGGAGCAGGGGCAGGAGAGGGAGTTGTTCTTAGCGTGGGGGTCGAAGCCCGGGGCCAATGGAGTCTGCCGGCTGCCCGGCCCGAGACATGTGCAGCCGCCCCTCCCGGCCAGCCTCCCGGGGGTGCTGACTCAGGCTCTGGCTGCCCTGCATGGTCCCAGCCCTTGCTTGGACCGACTCTGACCTCAGCTGCGAGGCCCTGGCCTCCAAGCCCCCCGCCCAAGCTCCTTGCTGCCGGTGACTCAGGGAGGCCACGTCCAACTTGGCGGGCCGTGGACCCGCTCGTTTCCTCCCGCACAGGAGGCCCCGCGGCGGGGCTCGGCTGTTTTTCCAATAATGCCCCC
The DNA here is from genome assembly GCF_057802395.1 of Ceratotherium simum simum. Classification (NCBI taxonomy): domain Eukaryota; kingdom Metazoa; phylum Chordata; class Mammalia; order Perissodactyla; family Rhinocerotidae; genus Ceratotherium; species Ceratotherium simum. The sequence goes on along the minus strand of NC_141933.1, from coordinate 2,741,735 downwards.
TCCTCCGGCCCTGTCTTGCTGCATTTTCTCCGAGTCAGCAGCTCTGGGTGGGGTGGGGTGCTGTAGCGGTCACAGCCCCTCAGGCCAGGTCCTTGGCCTACAGGGCAGGGGCTGGGGAGCAGGCAGGGAGCTCACTGGTGCTGGGATCACAGCCCTGCAATGGGGGACAGGGTGCAAGGCTCACACTGCTGTCCAGGGAAGGAGCCTGCGGGCCAGGGCCCTGGGGGCTCAGCGGGGAGAGCAGAGGGAGACTTGTCACCCACATGCGGGGAGCCCACACTGAAGGGGGAGGTACAGCCCAGCTCTCAGGGAGCCCTAGACTGAAGGGGGAGGCACACCCAGCTCTCAGGGAGCCCTAGACTGATGGGGGAGGCATAGCCCAGCTCTTGCAGAGCACTAGACTGATGGGAGAGGCACAGCTGAGCACTCGGGGAGCCCTAGACTGATGGAGCAGGCACACCCAGCTCTCGGGGAGTCCTAGATTGATGGGGTAGGCACAGCCCAGCTCTCGGGGAGCCCTAGACTGATGGGGGAGGCATAGACCAGCCCTCGAGGAGCCCTAGAGTGATGGAGGAGGCACACTCAGCTCTCACAGAGCCCTAGACTGATGGAGGAGGCATAGCCCAGCTCTTGGGGAGACGTGGACTGATGGGGGAGGCACAGCCCAGCTCTTGGGGAGCCCTAGACTGATGGGGGAGGCCCACCCAGCTCTCAGGGAGCCCTAGACTGATGGGGGAGGCCCATCCAGCTCTCGGGGAGCTCTAGACTGATGGGGAGCCCTCGCTTAGTGGTGTGAGATGCCACCTTGGACTCAGGCTGCTCCAGGCTACAGAGGGACACAGTCCTGTCCTCGAGATTCTCTGACAATGGGGAGACTCAGCCCAGCAGTGCTGAGTCTGCCTCTGTGGCAGACAGGATCTCCCACTTGAAGCCCAGCGTCTGAGAGGGAGGAGGTGTGAGGGCGCCCAGCCCTGAGCCCCCTGAGCTGCTCTTTCAGCCTCAGCCTGAAGCCCACAGAGGCCCCTGAACTGGATGAGGATGAGGGTTTCAGCGACTGGTCCCAGAAGCCAGAGCAGCGGCAGCAGCACTTGGGAGCCGGGGAGACCTCGGACGGCGGAGAGTCCCCTCAGGGCAAGAGTCCGGAGGGGGAGCAGGAGGAAGACAGGCAAGTGGGGGTCCCCTCCCCAGCCAGCCCCTCCAAATGCCCCCGTGGCTGTGAGAGGGGGAGAAGGGAGGAAGAGGACAAGACTGCAGGGCGGCCGGCAAGGGGGCTGCGGGGAGGGAGGGGAGGAAATCTCATTCCTGGGCTCCCCTGGGCCCCTGGGCCCCATCCAGACCAGCTGTGGCCTCAGGCCGGGGTGTTGCCACGTCAGCACACATCTGCAGCCCACTTACGTAATGGAGGCTCTGCGCCCCCGCCGCCCGCCCTCCCTTCCTCCCTCGGGGCTGGCTGATCTCCATTCCCACGGAGGGGAGCAGGTATTTCCAGATGTGCGGCCTTCGAGCCGGCCTTGGGGGGACAAGCTTTCCAGATGTGCAGACGTGTTTGCTGGTCTGAACCCGGGTAGGGTGGGAGCCGAAGCGCCCCTGGGTCCCAGGGATGGGGGACTGCTCCCGGAGCCTCACCCCACCCCAAGTCGGGAGCTCCGAGTTGCTCTCTGCACCCTGCAGGCCGTGCCTGAGGCCCCACTGTGGTCAGGGTCCTCGCTCTGCTCTGGAGCTCCTTGCCCCAAGCTCCACCAGACTGGGGTCTCTCCCCTCTCTGGGCCACCTCCTGGCCCCTTTGAGGTCCCTAAGCAGCCTTGAGCTCTCGCTCAGACCTCTCCTATGGCTTAACCACCTCTTTTCCATCCTACAAGCAGGCTCCCACACCCCGGGATCCAGCTGCCTAGCTGGGGCCTGGTCCTGGCTTGGCCTCTGCCCACCACCCTCTCCAGGACTCAGTTTCCCCATCTGCCTTTGGGAGTCGCTGCACACTCTGCATTTCTGAGCCAGGGCTGGGGTCAGCAGGGGTGGGCACAGCCCCACCGGCCCCTGCTCCTTTCTCCCCAGCAGGCTGCAGGCCATGCCATCCAACAGCAGGGGGCACCTCGGCTCCATGGTTGAATCCTCCCGCTCTGAGCAGGCCCCCTCCTCGCCCCCCGCACCTGCCTGGCTGCACACCCTCACCACTGAATGGGCTTCTGTGTGTCTGCTGCTGGCTCAGACCCCGGCCCACCTTGGGCGGTGGGTCTGGGTCTTGGCTGGCACGAACACCGAGAAGCCTGAAATCATGGAAAATGCGAGAATTTCCCATCATCTTCTCCAGGTTCAGTCCCGCTCAAGTGCAGAGCCGTGTGGCTGCCAGCGGGCTGTCTCCCCTCCCTCGTGCCAGCACCATGAGCCCCTCTTCTTGCGGATGCGGTCCTAGCCATGACCCCTGCCCTTCCCTGTCCTCCACCTGACCAGCCCCAAAATCCCCCACAGACCCCACCTCACTCCCGCTTGCCCCTACATGGAGCAGGGCCGGAGCAGGCTGCCCAGGGAGGACACACACCAGCAGCACGAGAGGCTGGGGCTCCTCCAGAGAGCCTGGAGACTGGGCTAGCCTCAGCGTGAGGGTGGCCTTCTGTCAAGAGAAGCCTGTCCAGTGGGGATGGAGCAGTGGGTGCTGTTCTCCAAGGGGCCCTGTACACAGAGGGCCAGCTCTAAGTCCTTGGGCCTGCCTCCCCAAATAAGCTGGGGTCTTGGGCTTCCTCGGCACTCAATGGGTCTGACCGCCCCCCTCTTACAGATGGGGAAACTGAGGATTGGAAACCGGAAGGGACTCGAACCAAGCAATTGGATGACCTTTGATCCGATTGACTCCCTCTTCCTCCCCACAGGTCCCTCCAGCATGCCCATGGGCACGAGGACAGTGATGAGCTGAGCCAAGCCGGAGTCTGCCTGGAGGAGTTGCATCTGAGCCCCAGCTCAGAGCCCCAGGAGGAGACAGAGCCCAGGGGCCCAGAGGGGACTGTCCAGGGCAGCCAGGTGCTGGCAGAGGCTGAGGAAGCAGATGAGCAGGTGACGGGAGCTCCCCTGGGTGTCGGGGCACACTCCAAGCCCTGGGCTGGATCTGTCTCTGCTGCCCACATGCTCTGTGGGCCTCGTGGGACCAGCCCAGAGGGAGCCAGCTCCCCTACCCATAAGCTCTGTAGCCCCCACATTTTCAGAGGGTGGTGGGGCTCAGTGACCCTGAGTGATGGAATGACGACTCCCCGGACCCATCAGTGCCTGCTGCAGACAATTCCAGAATCAGAGCACGTCAGGGCTGGAGAGGACCTAAGGCCCAGGGAGGGGAAGGTGCTCCCACAGGTCCTGGGTGGGGCAGGAGGGAAGCAAAGGGGATGCTCATCGAGGTCCCATAACCTCAGATGTTCTGTTCCCAGCACGAGAAACACCAGCAGCCCAGGACACCCAGCCCCTTGGTCCTGGAGGGGAGTACGGAACAGGGCTCACCTCCCCTGAGCCCCAGCACCAAAGTAGGTCAAGCCCGCAAGCCTGCCGCCTCTTTCTCTCTCCCTGACTCAGCAGCAAACGACAGCCCCAGAGAGGCAGCCACATGTAGCTCCTGCTCTCTCTCTGCTATTCCCCCATGCCCCCCACTCAGCAAACCCTTGAGAAATAAATAAACGGGTGATTGGATTGGTGGATGGGAGCAGCTAGGGGGATGGAGAGTGGGCCTTGCTCTGGCTTCGAAGGGTCACTGCTCTGCCCGCCCTCCACAGCTCAGCGACAGAACCGAGTCCCTGAACCGCTCCATCAAGAAGAGGTATGTCTGACTGCTTTCCAGGCTAGGACAACGGGTTCTCCAAGAGGGGGTTGAAGAGAGGGCCCAGGAATGAGATATGGGGGCTTGAGAGAGCTCTGGCGGGGGTGCTCAGAGTGGGATGTCGAAGCCGAGAGAGGGGGCATGAGGCGTGACCCTTCTCCTATCCTTCAGTAACAGTGTGAAGAAGTCCCAGCCAGCCCTGCCCATCTCCAAGATTGATGAGCGTCTGGAGCAGTACACTCAGGCCATCGAGGTATGATCAGACTCCTCCTCTTCTGCTGGATCCGTCCTTCATTCATGCACCCATTTTTCCATCCAATCAACTTCCTTCCATCTACCCAATGCCCCTGATCCAGCCAACTCTCTTCCGTCCAACCAATACTCCTCCATCTAATCCACATTCCTCCATCTAATCCACACTCCTCTATCCAACCATCACCCCACCATCCAATTAACACGACCCCGTCCAACCAACACCACTCCATCCAGCCAATGTCCCTCCATCCAACCAATGTTCCTCCATCCAATCAACACCCCTCTATCCAACCAACACTCCTCTCTCCAACCATCACTCCTCCATCAATCAACACCACTCCATCCAACCAACACCTCTCCGTTCAACCACCACTCCATCCAAACGATGTCCCTCCATTCAACCAACATTCCTCCATCCAACCAACACACCACCATCCAAACTGCACTCCTACATCCAACCAACACCACTTGATTCAACCACCACCACTCCATCCAAACAATGTCCCTCCATTCAACCAACACTCCTCCATTCAACAAATACCCCTCCATGCAATCAACACACAGCCGTCCCACCAACACCCATCCATCCAGCCAACACCACTCCATCCAATCAGTATTCCTCCATTCAACCAACACTCTTTCATATAACCAATCCTCCTCCATCTAACCAACCTTTTTTCATCCAACCAATACCCCTCTATTCAACCAACAACCTCCATCTAACCAATATCCCTCCATCCAGCCAACACTCCTCCATCCAACACTCCTCTGTCCAACCAAAGTCCCTCCATCTAACACCCCTTTATGAAACCAACACTTCTCCACCCAATCAATGTCTCTCCTTCCAACCAACACTCTTCCATCCAACCAATACTCCTCCGTCCAACCAACACCCTCTATCCACCAATGCACCCTCATTCAACCAATGTCCTTCCATCTAATCAACACCCCTCCATTTGACCAACATTCCTCTATTCAACCAGTGTTCCTCCATACAACCAAATCCCCTCATTTCAACAACTCCCCACCATACAACCAACACCCTTCCATCTAACCAATACCTTTCCATGCAACCATCACTCCTCCATCCAGCCAATGCCCTTCCATGCAACCCATGATCTTATAGCCCTATGCCACGGGCAGCATGAGGATAGCCCCACATCTGTCTCATATCCCATCATATCAACTGTGCTCTCCAGAACAAGGGGGTATTTCACAAGTACACCAAACAGAGAAATGCACACCTTTTCAGAGGGCCTTGCTCCAGCCCTGAGTTGTGACAGCACTCCTGGGGAAATGTGCAGATCCAGAGGATATTGTCTGCATGCTGGAGGGTCTCCCCAGACCTCTCTGACATGTCCCATGTGGCTGTCCCCTAAAGCAGTCCTGGGCTCTGTCTCCTCTGCAGACTGGCCGGACCCCCAAGCTAGCCCGCCAGCCCTCCATTGAGCTGCCCAGCATGGCTGTGGCAAGCACCAAGAGCCGGTGGGAGACGGGAGAGGTGCAAGCTCAGTCCGCTACCAAGGCCCCCTCCTGCAAGGTAGGATCCCCTGCTTGGTAAGGCAAGTGGGAGACTGTCCAGGCTGAAGGGTGGGTGGACGGCACTGGGGCATCTGAGGGAGCTGAGGTTCACTAGGCTGGCCTTCGGTGTGGAAGGCTGTGTGGAGAAGGCTGCCACCTTCCCTTTCCTGCCTCTTCCCCTGGGCTCTCATGCAAGGAAGCAGGTGGGTAGGCCTGGGGCCCCTGGCCAGGTGAGGCCAGGCTGGAGAGAAGGGTTTTGAGACCCCTTGTCAGAGGTCTGCACCTGTGATGCCTCCTTCCTTCTTCCCCCAGGATATTGTAGCTGGAGACATGAGCAAGAAGAGCCTCTGGGAGCAGAAAGGAGGCGCCAAGACCTCATCAACAATTAAGGTAGAGTCTAAGTAGGCTTGATGCGGGGAGGGCGGGTCCAGCAGGTGAGAGCCAAGAGGGGCTGTCCTCAGAGCATCTGGAGGGCTTCCCAGAGGCAGCATGATCTTCCTACTGCTGCTCTCACCTTCACACTTGGTCTCCTTCCACGACAGAGCACCCCATCTGGGAAGAGATACAAGTTTGTGGCCACCGGACATGGAAAGTACGAGAAGGTGCTCGTAGACGAGGGCTCGGCGCCCTAGGCCCCCTTCTCGGTGAGTCCAGGGCAACGGCTGGAGCATGATGCATTGTGCCTGAAATGCGCCATTCTGGGAGTGTGGCGGGGTGGACAGGGCCTACTTGTCCATGTCACAGGCTGTCAGGGCAGCCTGAGAGGGCCGGATGCCCAGTCTCGGAGCCAGCCAGAACCCAGCCTCCACTCGGTCTCCCAGCCCCTGCAGACTCGCGCCCCCCACCCCCTTACAGGGGACGTGGAAGCTTTGTCCCTTTCCCCGGCTTCACCCTGCTCAGCCATTCTCTGCGGGGAAGCTCAAACCTCCCTTCTTCCCAGACTCGTTAGGCAGTGAGGATGTCCTGGCCCCTGCAGGGCTAACATTGGAGGAAGTGGATGGGATGGAGCCCGGGGAGCTCGAGTCCCCTCCCGGGGGTGAGCTGAGGGCCTGAAAGGGACTAGAACCTCGGTCTCACCCTCCTGCCCCAGAGGGCCCGCTCCCATTTCCATCGCCCTGCCCTCGCCTGGTGAGGAGTCAGACAGGGACCCGCTGCCGTGGTTAGACACACTTTTATTAGTGGCCTGGGTCCCAGGCTCCATTTTTAGCACCGTTACATCCTGGCCCCTTTCCAACTGCTGCTGCCCCCCTGAGTCCTGCTCTCAGGGGCTGGGGCCCGAGGTTTCCCCAAGGCCCTCCATGTCCTTTCCCATTGCTGCTGGCCCCCATCAGAGCCCTGGCACTTGCCCTGAGTCAGACCCCGGCTCACAGCAGCCTGGGGGCCCCCAAAGCAGCATGAGGCCTGGGGTCCCATTCACTGCCCCTAGCTGGGCCATTACCCCTCCTCACCCACTTGGCTGGGCTGTTCTCCGAGCCCCAGTACTGAGGACACCACCCCATCCAGCCATCGAAGCCTGGTCCTGAGCGATGCCAAGGCCTTGCCCCTCTCTCCCGTCAGTGAGCTGCCCTCAAGCTCTGCCCCCAGGTGCGGGAAGCAGAGGTGGGCAGCTAAGGGACAGGGGTGCAGGACAAACTCGCACTGGGCCCGGGGCCTGGCTCCCCGCACCTGCCAGGGCTCCATTGTCTGGAAGCATGGCAAGCAGACCGCTGACGCAGCTAATAGTGCGGACAGCAAACATAAACCCGGCCCCTAATCTTTCACAGCAAAGGGATGGGGACCACAGAGCCTGGCCCCAGAATCCTCCCCGTCCTACCCAGCCTCTGAGCTCATCACCCAGAGCAACCAGGGACTGAGCCCAGCCCTCCCCGCTCCCCGCCAGCAGCCCTCGGGGGCTCCGGGCTTCCCTGGAGACCCAGGCAGGCCCTCTGTGCAGCGTGCAGGCCGGAGCCAGGGCCTGCTGCTGATCGCCTCCCTGCCCCTCCTTGCCCCAAGCCCCACGTGGAGACATGGGTCAGCCCCGCCGTGCGAGGTCGATGATCCAATTCCCTGCCTCATAGCAGATGGGTGCTTTCCGTCTCACCCACAGTTTCACCAGAAAGCTCCCACACTCTCCCCAATGCAGACCCCTTCTCTGACCCCTCCACACCATTGAAACCTGCCTCCTTCTTCCCCCCGCCTTCTCCTGGCCTCAGGCCACCTCCCACCATGGTCCTTCACCCTCCCATCCACCCAGCCTGCCCTTCCTGACCACCAGGCACCCCCAGGCTCCCTCAGCACCCACCCGGCCCTGGTGCCCTCCTCAGTGGCCACAGCTTCCCAGCTGGACCGTCACCCCGTCTTCTATTCACCCCCTGGTCCTGGGCCCTGGGGCCATCCTGGCCCTTCACTGGATCCTCCAGCCAGCCGCCGTCCTGTTGAAGTTCCTGGGCTGGGGGCTCAGCTCCAGGACAGGGTGGATCGTGGGAGGGGGCCGGGCGGCCACCTCCTGCAGCTTCCGGGCGTTGAAGCGAGGCCGATATAGGAAGGGCAGGCGGCTGAGGCCAGCCAGGGTGCCAGCCCCGTCCCTGGGCATTGCCGGGCTGCCACGAGACTCGGCCACTGACGTGCGGTACAGCACTGCGTCCCACATCCTGGAGGCCCGAGAGGAGGGGGGCCGGGGCGCTGGGCTGGTGGGGACTGTCACCTCCTGCTCTGCACGCTCTGGGCTTGGCTCTGGCCCCGGGAACGGGGAATCCTCCTCCATCAGCTGCTTCTTGAGGCGCGTCCAGCCGCTGAGCCGGGGCTTGGGTGCGACTTTGGGGACAGGGCATGGGTGGGGACCTGCTGGGGGGGCAGGGGACAAGGCCCCGTGGGGGCTGGAGATCTGCTCAACCACAGCAGTAGGGCCAGCTGTGGGGGGCTCCTCCATGCACTCAGCCTCAGGGGCCACAGAGGCCGGCGTGTAAGGCGAGGGTCCCGGCCAGCGGTGGGTGGGGGCTATGGGCACCACAACCCAGGTGCTGGGCTCTCTGGGCACTGAGGCCTGGATGCCAGGGGGCGGCCTGGGCATGGGGGGCACCTCAGGCCAGGAACTGGCAGCCTGGGCCCCAGCGGGCAGTGGGTGGATGTGGGCCACCGGGATCAGGGGCTGAGCCCCGGGAAGGCACCACACTGTATCTTGGTCCTGGCTGCCAGGCTCCCCATCCGGGGCCGTCCGGTGGGGATCAGGGATCCCAGCCTGCGGGGACGGTGACAGCCGGATGTGTACCTGGCTGATGTGGGTGTCCCCCACTACAGGTGCCGAGACTTGGGCAAAGCCACTGGGGGCCCTGGGGGGTTCTGGGGCCGGGGCTACGAGCTGGGGCCCCGTGGCCTTGAAGTGAGCAGCCAGGCTCCTGCGCTGGGTGAGGCTGAAGGAGAACATGGATTTCTGTGGAGGCGATGCCACATGGTGGATGACGGGGGTGTGGGGGCTGCGGGGCAGCGCGGCCACCACGCGCGGGGCCTCGGCAGGGCGCAGGGCCCCAGCAGGGCGCCGGGCCTCAGCTTGGAGCAGGGCCTCAGCAGGGTGCGGGGCTGTGGGCTCCTGGTCGTGGCTGGCCTCACTCACAGGGGATAGGGAGGTGCGGAAAGCCCCAGGCGGGCCAGGGGGCCCGCCCCCGGTCATCTTCTTCCTGGCTGCCTTCCTCAGAAGTTTCTGCAGACGTAGGTTGTCCTTCCCCGGCTTGGGCAGGAGTGGCGGTGGGGGTCTGGAGGGCCCCTGGGGGCACGGGCCAGCCACCTCAGGGGCCATCGAGGCAGCTGAGATGAGCATTGCTGCACCCTGGGGTGGGGAGGGACAGCCGTCAGGCCAGCCCTCCTCACGTCTCCTCCCCCTCCCTGTGAGGACACACAGTCCCCCTGTGGTGCAGGAGGACCCAAGGCCCAGGGGCGACACAGCCTGACCATCAGAAGTTCTGCTTCCCAGGTGCCTTCTAGGCAGGTCTGTCTGCATCAGCATCTCCTTGGGGAGCCTCCGCCATCACCCTGGTTTGGGAATGAGCCCACAGGGCCCGAGTCGTTCGGTGGGTGATGGACAAGGGCTGGAACCTGGCTCCAGGCACCGCCCGTGTGCACAGCCTGGGCCGGGAGACCCACAGGCGAGCTCCAAGTGGGAGGCACGTGCTGGGCGGGCCGCCCACGGGGGCAGGAAGAGCGCCTGCCCGCTAACGCGTGAGGCGCGCCACGCCGTCGCCGGTCTGACCACAGGCGCGTCCGCTGCAAGCCAGCGGTGAGGGTGGCGGCCAGAGACTCTGGGAAGCCGAGGCTGCATCATCAGAGGTAGATTTGCCGGGAGGTGGGAGCAATTTTCGCTGAGCTACGCTAAATGGGACGTTCCCGCAGACATCTCGGCTGGGGTGGTCCTGGCCAAGCCGCCCGCCCTGGTTTCTGGGCGCCACGTGCTTGCAAGGACGTTGACAAATGGCGTCTGGTCCAAGCCAGAGGCCGGCCGGTTTGGGGGAGGAGGGAGGCCTGGGGGCTGCCGCCCCTGGGGGCCGGCTCTGTCAGGCAGGAGCAGATCTGCCTGGGGGGCCAGGCGTCTGCTGGGGGCTCACACTCAGTTGCTGCCCGCCTCTGGGGCCCCAGGACCCCAGGAATCAGGGAACAACAGGTCTAGCTCTGCGGGACTGCCAGGCTAGCAGGCGAACAGGGGGTGGACGGCATTCCCTCCTCCTCGAGCTCCAAGCAGGGCCCAGGACCCCAGAGCTCGGCGGCAGGAAGCAGGCTTCCCAGTGGAGGCGGACACAGGGTTTCGGTGGCTGGAGAAGGGAGGCTGCTCCTGGTGGTGGGAGGGGTGCGTGAAGGCAGCAGGGCCGTGGCCCCTCCTTGGACTGCAGCCTCACGCTCCCCACCCCGTGTCTGTGTTTCAGCTTTCCTGAGGCTGCAGGTGCAGGTTGGAGACGCTGTGCTCCCAGGGGAGAGTCCAGCCAGATGCCCGCCACGGCCCTGCCGAAGAAGCTGCTTCCCATTGCCCGCTTGGCCTGCCCACGCCCCTCCACCACACACCACCCACCACCATCACTACCTGTTTGCTCCTGGACCCTCCAACGTCTCTCCCCTCCCACTCTCTGACCACTCCCACCCCCTGGCTCTGCCTCTTACAGCTCAGGCTGATGGCTGGCTTCAAGGGCCCCCTCCAGAGAGGCTGAGAGCTCCCAAGGCAGTTGCAGCCTGTGCGGAGAGAGGGCACCTGTGGGGGACTTCCAGGTCACGAGCCACTGACACCTGAGCTGGGTGCCCAGGCCCTGCATCCCTCCCTGCACCCTGCTTGCAGACCCCTCCATTTTGTGCAATAAAGCTCCTGGTGTGTCCCCATGTGCTGGCTTTCTGGTGCTCACTAACTGGGGGAGGGACAAGGAAGCAGGTTGGAAAGGCCATCCCATCCTGCACAGCGGTGGGACCCAGGCCTCTGGCCTCTGGATCTAGATACTCTGTGTTCTGTTCTGTGGGCTTCTGCAGTGTTAGACTCTGGGATCTGAGGTGTTTGGTGGCCTAAGTCAGGGTGCACGTGATGGGTGGGATCCAGTCCTCCTCTTCTAGGACGTCTGGGATGCCTCCCCCCTTGACTGGCCCGATAAAAACTTTACAGCACCTGAACCACTGTGCACTTCAGGTCTGTGCCCCTAGACTGAGCATCCCCTGAGGACAAGACCCACCTTGGGGTCATCCCCCATCCCAGCACCGAGGAGGGGTTCGGTGAATGTTTAGTGGTTGGACAGGTGAGTGGATGATGAATGATAGATGAATGGATGGGTTGATGGATAGATGATGGATAGATAGATGATGAGTGACGGGTGTTTGGTGGATGATAGATGGGTGGATGGATGGATGGGTGGATGGGTAGGTGGGTGGGTGATGGATGGATGACAGATGAATGGATGATAAATGGATAGATGGAGAGAGGGAGGGATGGATGAATGGGTGGATGAATGAATGGATGTATGGTTGGGTAGATGGATGGACTGATGTATAAATAGAAAGACAAGTGAGTGAATCATTGGGTGACGGATGGATAGATAAAGAATAGATGAATGGGTGGATGGGTGGATCTACAGACAGAATGAGAGGTAGATATGCAGAAAAATAGTTGTGCAGAGAGTGGACGGGAGAAGAGGTGTAGAGGGAGTCAGATGAATGCGTGCTGAGCAGGTGGGTGGCTGGATGGGTAGGTGGATACATGAGTGGATAGACGGATGCATGGATGAATGGATGGTGCAACGAAGGGAGGGAGATAGTAAATTTGAGAATGGATGTATGAAAATGAATGGATGAGTGTGAAGTGGGAGACAGAGTGGGGGCTGTCCTCCCAAGCCCTCCCCCGCTCCCTGGTCCTAAACTCAGGTCCGACATTGAGCCCTGCTGCCCTCGGTGTCTGGGGAGCCTTTGAAGAGCAGGACCCCTGGACCTTTGGCATTCTAGGCCTGGTTCTACTCAGAGCCTCCATTTTCTGATGTCTTCATGGTCCAATCTGCCTGTCTCCCACTGGACAGAGTAAGAATGGACAGCTCAGACGTGTTAAAACTCAACAAAGCCACGGCCACCTGTCCTCGCCCATGCCCACCTCTGAGACAGCATCCAGGGCCATGCTCTGTCAGCCGGGGAATATCCCCCAGGGGACACGGTGCTTTCTTACTTCTCATCCAGCTAGACAGGGTGTTAGCCGAGGGCAGCAGGCAGAGGCAAGGCCCACAGTTAGGTAGCGAGCTGGGACCAGAGTGGACGGCATCGAGGGGCGAGAGGCGGCTGGGGTGGATAGGAGGCAGCCAGGCACGCTGCCCTGACCCACTCCAGCCCCTCTGGAATCCTTGGCACCCTGGTCCGGTTTTGAGGACGAGGACCCAGGGTCTGTCTCCTCTGAGTGCCGTGGTGACATGGAGCTCTCACCTTTCAGAACCTGGGGGTCAGAGCCTTCCCACCACAAGGTTGAGAGGCTCAGAGGGGCGACTGCCCAAGGGTTACCTGGTTGGGGATGCCCAGACCCCGCCCCCTGCCATCTGTCCTGCCTGCATGAGAGGCCTCACCCAACACCCCCTTGCTCCGCTGCTCCAGGCACCGAATGCCAGTCCCCCACACAGAGACAGAGCAGACCAGTGACTAGAGATCGCACAGGAGCACCCAGGCGTGTGGGGCAGCCGCCGTGTAAGGTTGGGAAAGGCTCGTCTCCCAGTGCTATGTCAGCAGGTTCTATCTGGGGCCTGGCAGAGCCCGAGCCCGAGAAACTGGGCCGACTGGGAGCTCAGGCTGGCACCAGCATGGACGCCCAGGTCAGCTCAGGTCTCCTAGGAGAGCTTCAAGGTCCCTTGGGCCCTGCCACCCCCAACCATGCACACTGGAGCCAGGACCCAGACGGAGGGGCCCCTGCCCTCCCCTGCCACCCCTGCAGACAGCTGGAGCCAAGACACTGGCGCGGGGGTGGGGGTGGGGTGCCTCTCCCTCTCACTGCCTTCTCCTTGCTCCCTGGCTCTGCTCGGCTTTGCCGACTTCTGAAGCCCACCCCTGCCACTGTCCCCTGGCCAAGGCCCTGCACCATCAGTTCTCAGACTCTTCCCAGGGGTGAGATCAGGCTCCCACCCAGCCTGGGCTAGGCCGCCCCTGTCCCTTGCCTCTACTCCAGATCTCCAGTCCCCCTCCAGCCCCCAGGGGAGGCCTCTGCCCTGCCCCTTCTCCTCCCACCCCAGCCTGGCCAGCCCAGGTGGACTGGGGTGTGGATTACCTGTTGCAGGCCCTCGGCAGCCGGCGGCCCGTCCAGCAGTGCCTGCTCAATGCTGTCCTGCTGCACTACGGGCCTGGCGTCCCTAGGGGCAGGTCGCCGATACCCAAAATAAAACCTACCCCATCCCTCTGACCTCAGCGCCCGCTCTCTGGCTCAGCCTGCTCACAGGAGAGCACCTGCCAGAGGCCGAGTCTGCTGAGCGGGCAGCCACCCTCCTCTGCTGGCCGAGCAGGGCCACTGCAGGGGCCCTGACATGTCCACCTGCAGGCGCAGCCCTGAAGAACACCCTGGGCTTGAGCAACAAGCAGCCAGCAGCTCCCGGGGGCAGGCTGTCCACAGTCTGCACGGGGCTCGTGTGCATGGGGCTTCCCAAGCCAAGCTCCAGCAAGGCCTGCAGATGAGGCCCAATGCTCCTGTCCCCGCTTGTGCACCTGTATCTGTGTGTGTGGCGGGGGGTGTCCTCAGGTCTCTTAGCAGAGCCAGAGAGAGAGGAGCCAGTCTGAGAAGGAATGTCAGCCCCCACCACAGTGTAGGACATGGGCCGGGTGGCCCCGCAGCCACTCAGGGGCCTTTTTCGGAAGTGGCTCTACAGATGACCTCACTGGCAGAAAGCTGTTCAGAGTTGGCCAAGGGAAGGGGGTGCATGTGGCCCGCAAAGCCTTGCCCATCCAAGGACCTGGACAGGCGGAGGGAAAGACTTCAGGCCAGAGAAATTCAGAGATCTGACCAGGAGAGCGAGACCCCCAGCAGCTCTGGCCTCGGGGGGCTGCCCACAGCCGGGTGCTCCAGGAGAGGCATGCAGGGGCTCTGCTTCCCCTTGCGGTGTGACTGTGGGCTCGTCCCTGCCTGTCTCAGGTCCCTGTGGCCTTATCCCCAAACTGTAGGGTTTGGACAAGATGCCAACGGAAGCCTCCAGAAGCCCCTGAGGACCAGAGCAGCACAAAGCCAGGGTGGAGCTCGGGCTGGGGGTGGGGGCCTCCTGCCAGCCATCCTGATGCCCCAACTCTAAGCCTCCAGAGGGCAGGGACCTCACCCCATCCTGGGCACTGGCCCCCCAGCTGTTGCCCTGAACCAGCAGCTGCACAGACCCTGCCATCCACGCTCGTTCGGCCCCTTGCCCTGAGCCTGGGGCTGCTCTCGCCCTACTCACTGCCTCAGTTTCCCTAATCCAAGGGGCAGGGCCGTCAGAGCTGGTGGCCTCACTGGCAAGCGTGGGGACCATTGCTGTCTGCGAGTTGGATGGTGCCACCCGGAGTTCTGAGGAAAGAAAGGCCAGGCTTCACGGGTGCGCAGCAGAGCACGCTGTGGGTGGCACGCTGAGCCCTGTGGTGGGAAGACAGAGGTCTTCAGGGGCTGGACTCCCAACCAGGGAGCTGCTGGGCTGATAGCAGAGGCATGGTCCTGGCCCTGGGAGGCACCAGCAGCTGGGGGAGATGCTAGCCCCCCTGCCGTCGAACTTAGGTTATGACTTCTCTTCCCATGTATTCTGTGGCCCCCAATGGCATCCACCCGGAGACCCAGCTCTGGCTGTTAAATGGGGCTCAGATGTGATGGGGGCCCAGCCAAAGACTCACAGAGCCCTCCATTCCACGGGCTCTCCGGGACCTCAGCCCACTCCCTCTGACGGGGGAGGCAGGGCAGGACTGGGGCAATGTGTAATGGGACCTGGCTGAGTAGACACCTTTCCTGGGTGGAGTGTGCCCTCCCACAGGCTCCCCGGAGGGAAGGGGCAGCTCGGCTGGGGAAGATGGGGCCCCAGCTCTGGGGACCCCCACATCAGCCTGGCCCAAGGAGAGCCCTCGGCTGCACCCCAGGCCACCCAATACCTTCTTTCACCCTCCTCAGCCCATCAAGATGTGCCTGCTGCTGAGGCAGTAAAAATAGAGGCTGACACTTCGTGGGGGAGGAGGGCGGACCTTCCTCCTCCAGACACATCCCCCCTTGCCTCCTCGGGCCTCATCCTCTGCTATTCCTATACTTGGTAAGGGGCCTGCATGGCACAGCCCTTCCCACATGCCCAGCCACCCAGCCCCTCAGCCCTTGGCCAATGGGCTGCTGGGAAAGATCAAGTGTCACTATAACACGAGGGGGTGAGGCACAGCGGGCAGTGCCTGAGCCAGTGCTGGCCACGAGGAGCTCCAGCCCTTCTCTCCAGACTCAGCCACAGGTCGGTATGGTGGAGCAGCTGGCCCAGGCTGGTGGGGCCTGCTGGGTGCTGGCTGCTTGGCCCGGCCAGCACTTGAGGCTCATCCTGGGGTCCTCGAGGCTGAGGTTCCAGGATGCCATGCTTCCGACATCTCAGCTCTAAGCATGGCGGCCTGGAGAGCCCAGGAAGCTGCCCCCACAGGGTCCCAAGGGTCTGGCATTGAGGGATGGGGCTCTCTGAACCTCAGAACGATGCAGAAGAAGCCATTCTAAACCAGAACATGGGGGCAAGGGAGGCCCAAGAGGAGGAAGGTGGGGGTTCCCCGAAGGCGCAGGGCAAGGGGGCTGTCCCAAGTAAAGAGCGGAAGCAGGTGAAGATTTCGAGATGAGGAGGCCAGGAAGGGGCTACCCAAGCTCCAAGGGCTGCCTGCTGCGGGGGCTGCCTTTCCCTCGCTTACTCACCTCCCCACCCACCTTGGCATTTCCACGGGTGCTCCACTACGTTAAGGGGCGCAGCCACCAGCTCCTCCCAGAAGCCCGGGGGCCCTGGCCCCACGTGGCCATTGTCTCCAACGCCACCATTGGCATAGACAAAAACCAAGGCGGGCGCTTGTCTAGCTGACCCCAGGAGTGGGTCCGTAGGGAGGGCTGGCTAGGACCCAAGCAGCCTTGGAGACAGCTCCCAGAAGTCAAGGTCAGGGGTGGACAGGGCTGGGCTGAGACGGGACAGAGGGAGGAGTGGGGAGCTGGGCCTCTGTGCTGCCTGCCCAGAAGAGGTGACTCACCTCTGCCCACGGCGGGAAGGACCACGTGCTCCCAAAAGGCCTAACACCCTTGTGGTCCTTGCCTGATACCCCTCCACCTTTCCCACCTCCATGGGATCAGGGCTCAGCTGCCCCTCCTAATGCCCCTCGGCCATCCTAGGAGGAGATGGGCAAGGAGCCACTGCCGGATGGGTTGGGAGCCTGAGTGGGGGGATGTGGTCAGGAGCCCATAGCAAGTGAGTGGCAGAGCCTCCTGCCTCCCCCAGTCCCCACCTTCTCACCTGGGAGGGAGGGAAGGAGGGTGCGTGTCCCCAAGGAGCACTGACCTCAGAGGCTATTTTCACACTTGCCCTCTGAGGGCAGAACATGAAGTGGACAACTGGCCTCCTTTTCAGCTGTCGAAATGCCATCCCTGCCCCCAAGCACACCCCACCCTGGGCCCCTTCCCAGCAGATAGGGGGGCAAGGGGCACGGAGCAGCCCTGAGGTGTTGCCTTCAGGGCTTCACTGGACAGAGGGGCAGGGGCCTGGAGGGGCCTCAGTTTCCCCACTTGGAGAGTGGGCCTTGACTGTCTCCCATTGCAAGGGGCCTCCGGGGCACCCTGCCTGGGCTGTGAGAGCCCTCTTGGAGGCCCCGTCGGACTTCGGCCCAGAGGACAGGAGGGCAGCATGGAGGAGCTCAGGGGGGCCTGGGAGACCTGTGGGGGGGTGTGGCTGGCAAGACCTGTGCTGTGAGCTGCCCTTACAGCCCCCCTCCCGCCGTCTTGGGTTTCTAGGCAGAGATGTCTTGGCTAATTTGGGTGCCTATTTCTGGACACCTCAGCTGCCACTGGCTCCTTAAAAATAACCCACCTTGGGCAAGGGCCAGGACCGCCCCATCTCAAGGCAGCTGACAGGTGCTGGCCCCCCAGAGTGAGAGGTGGGCACAGCAGGGCAAGGCCCTGGGCTCTCACTGACCCTCCCACCCTACAGACAGAGGCCATGGGATGGGCGCGGGCGGCCAGGGGCAGAGCCCACCAGGGTTCGGAATGAGGGGCAGCGAGACCCCAGCTGTGGACGAGGCGGAGGCTGTAACTTGAGGGGGCAGCAGAGTCCCAGGAAGAGACTTGAGGATGAGAAAGCGCGGGCTGGCTTCCTGGAGGGTTAGCAGACATGTCTTGATTAATTTTGCACGGAGCTTAAATTGCTCTGGGAAAATTAACATTCTTGACAGAGCCTTTGGAAAACTGTTCCCACCTCAGCCATGCTATGTAAACGCATTTTTAGGTGATGAACTTGTGTTTTTCTTATACGAAGTTCCCTGGGGGGGGCCATAACTATTGTCTTCAAGTAAGCTGTAATATGTTGTCGTGAACTTTGTTTTTTAAAACCCCGGGCCAACATTCTGATGCAGCTGCTCGGAGCGTTCCCAGGCCCCGGCAGCCTCAGGCGTGTGCGGTGGCCAGCTCACAGAAAGACAGTCCCTGAGCGCGCTGGCCTGGCGCCGGCCGCACCTGGACACGTGCAGCCAGGCCCTGGCCCTGAGCTTCCCACGGACGTCGACAAATTCAAGGCATCCAAGGCCCTGGGAAAGCAGGCTGAGGGTGGAGGACAGGACTGGCGGGAAGGGGCCATCCACCCAGTTCTGGCAGTGTACGTGTGCCTGACACGGGCTCCGGGCTGGGGGCCACAGAGGAACAGCCCAGACCCTGTCCCCACGAGCTCGGGTTCAGTCTGCTGTCTGGTGGGGTAAGGGGGAGACAAGGAGATAGAACGGTTCACGCAGTCTTGTGATTTTGGAAGAGGGGTCTGCGGAGGGACACTCAGGGGACCCTGGGGCACCCCCAGAAGAGAACATGGGGTCCTCGCAGGAACCATCAGTCGGGGAAGGGAGCTTTGGGCTCACACCAGGAGGAGGGGCTCTCGTGGGGATGGTGGGACAGGAAAACAAGGGAAGGTCCAGTGTGCTTATCTGGGGGAGCTGGGCTCTATAATCTTGGGGCTCCCAGGGAGTGCCCTGCAGACCCAAGGGCAGAGACCACCAGGAGGCAAGTTTGAGTTAACATCAGCAGGACGGCTCCACTGTCCAGAGCAGCCTGGATGGGCCTCCCGGCCTGGACCAGCACCGTGCATTCTGGATGACCCTCCTCAGGGATCCTACAGCGAGGATGTCTGCCCTGGGTGGGGGTGGACGCCACGCTTCCAACATCCCATCCAGCTCCAGGATTCCAAGCTCCAGGCTGGAGCCAGGCCAGGAAGGGGGGCGGGTGGGATCCGAGGCTGGGGCCAGGAGGGCTGGGGGGGCCTGGGGCCTCAGAGGAGGCCCCAAGTGCAGGAGTGGGCCCGCCCAAGGCCAGAGAGTTGGCCCTCGACCCCTGTTCGTGATGTCCCTTCATACCCCCAGCTCTGAAAGCCCACCCCCTCAATGCCAGCACTTCCGGACAAAGGCAACACTCCTAACTCCTGTCTCGGTCTCCCCCCACCCCACAGAAACAGCCCACCCACCATGTCGGACGAGGAAGTGTGAGTACCAGTCTAGCCGCCCCCACCCTGCCTTGGGATCCCCGGACCTCGCCGTGTCTAGAGGCTAGAGGACCTGCTGGTGTTTGCTAGAAACCCAACGGGGAAAGCCCCCCTCACGTTTCCCTCCCCTCTCTCTCTCTCTCTCCCCTACAGTGAACACGTGGAGGGTAAGTGTCAGTGCTGTTTTCTCCCCTTGCATGCACCTCTAGACAGAGAATGCACACGTGGGGAAGGGTCGTCCGATCATGAACAGCACGGCTCTCCTTGGGAGCCCCTGGCCAGAAGCCCTTGATTTTCCACGTTCAGTGGTGGGCATCAGAGTGACTGCCCTCTGCAAAAGGGCTCCCCACTCCTGCCCCTGCAGCTCGGGCCCCATGTCCCTCAAAGACCACGTCCCTGAGACGTGGTCCCATCCAGACCTCCCTGGACCCTGCCCAGCTTGCGCTGCCGAGCTGTCTGGGGCAGTGTGGTCCTGGGGGAGCCATAGGGTTGGGGGGGTCTCCTGGTCCTGGCCACTCTCTGCCGTGCTCCCCTTGGTAGGACTTGGGCGTCTGGGGCCCCGAACCCTCCCCCAGGCAGCTATCATCGCCAGAGCCTCTTCCTCTCCCAGCACCCGGCAGCCTCCTTCGGGCCCGGGGACCCCTGGTCCCCATCTTGGACTGTTTGGGGATGGGCCTGCTGGCCCTGGTCCTCCTCCCCTTCCAGGTTGGCTCTGGAGGTGGCTGCTAACATGTTCCTCTCCTTTGTTCCCTCCCCTTGCAGAGCAGTACGAGGAGGAAGGTAACTCTGGCAGCCCCTGAAGTGTCCTTGCCCCCACCCGGACCTCCCCTCTTAACTCACCCCCTTCTCCTGCTCCATGCTCTCAGCCTCACCCCCATGGGGCCTCTCAGGGCCTCTGTGATCTCGTCAATTAACCTCCACCGTCGTCATCACTGCTAACTTCTCTTTAATCGATTAATATACGTTAATCGATTACCATGATAATCAC
Organism: Ceratotherium simum simum; assembly: GCF_057802395.1. Classification (NCBI taxonomy): domain Eukaryota; kingdom Metazoa; phylum Chordata; class Mammalia; order Perissodactyla; family Rhinocerotidae; genus Ceratotherium; species Ceratotherium simum. Next base: position 2,722,036 of record NC_141933.1, on the reverse strand, counting down.
TCATTTCCATTACACTCATCATCCTTCATTAATCCTTCATCCTCATCGTATCCGTGGTGTGTGAAGTTGGCTGGGATTGGTCGTTAAGACCCTCACCCTCATTAATATCAAGGGCCTGGTTGTGCAGGCCCTGCCCGTCTCTCTCTCTCTCCCTGTCTCTCTCTCTCTCTGTCTCTCCCTGTCTTTCTCTCTCTGTCTATCTCTCTGTGTCTCTCCTTGTCTCTCTGTTTCTCTCTCCCTATCTCTCTGTCTCTCTCTCGCTTTGTCTCTGTGTCTCTTTGTCTCTGTCTCTGTATCTTTGTCTTTATCTCTATCTCTATCATCTCTCTGTCTCTATCTCTGTCATCTCTCTGTCTCTCTCAGCACCTCTCAGCATCCCTCGGTCCCCCCTGCCCTTCCTGGCACGGTAACCTTCAGGGGTCACGTGGAGACCCCTCCCTCACTCCCGCCTGGCGTCCGTGGGGACCCCCGGGTGGTGCCTGGGCAGGCATGGAGGCAGGCGGAGTCGCTGCACCTGGCTGCCGTGAGCAGAGGGGTTCTCGTCGGAGCGCATCCAAGAGCCCTGGCTCCCACTCAACTGTGGGAACGGTTTCCCGCAGCCTCCCCGGGCAGGGCTCTCCTGTGGGGCGTTCTGGGTGCTATGTTTTGAAAATATTTTGAAAACACTTGCTACCCTAACAACGTGAGCAAAACAGTTCTTTTTCTACTGCAAAGGTGGAGAGACTCCTTTCTGAGCAGGAACAGAGGTCCTGGGGAGCCACCCCTTCCCTGGGGAAGGCGACGGGCGGGCGGGCAGGGTCCCCTGCCTCCATTTCCTCCAAGACCCTCATGGTGTCAGAGCTGCCCGGTCCCTGCAGACACTCTTCTTGGGGTTTTCTTGTGACACATGGATTTTGTCCCCTGTCCTCACTTCTGTCAACCGCCAAGCAAGACTTAGCTAGACCCTCCATGCAGATAGCACAGTGTAGGGGGCAGGTGGCATGGTCCCGAGGCCGACCTGGGTCTAGGCTTTGGTGGGGAGCCAAGGGGCTCAGAGTCCCCCAGGGCCTGGGAGGAGTTGGTTTGCAGAGGTGGGGCCGAGGCCCGAGGTCCCCCAGGCTCGCCACTTGGGGAAGGGGCGGTGGGCCGCTGCCAGCCAGCAATGCAGGACTGAGCTTCTCCCTGGCCCAGCCTGAAGCCCCCGCTGCACTTTCTCCCGAGAGGTCAGCCTGCTTTCCCTGCCACCCCAGGGAACCCCACTAACCACTCTCCTTGTTCCCTCTCTCCCTCCCACTCCCTGCTGCTCCCACCACAGAAGAGGCCCAGGAGGAAGGTGAGTGGGGTCCAGGACCCCGGCCCCAGAACCACCCTCCAGCCCTTCTGCCCCCACTGACCTTCACCCTCACAGTGACCCCAGAGTGCCCCCATCCCCTCTAAGGATGTGCAGTGTGCTCCTGGCCTAACTCTCTCCTCTCTCCTCCCTGCCACCCACACACCAGTCGCCCCTCCGCCTGCAGAAGTCCATGAAGAAGGTATGAGGACATAGGACTTCTGGTCCCCATGTGGGGCCCAGGCCTGGCTGGAGCCTGAGCAGGGGTGGGGAAGAGCGCGGGGAGGCAGCGAGGCACCAGCCAGCCAAAGGACCGCCACATGTGGCCCCAACATAACCCACTAACCATGGCCAATGCTTCACCAGAGCAGGGGGCCCCGGAGGGCTGGGCACTCCCCCGACATGGGCTGGGCCGCAGGTGGAGGTCATCCCCCTGCAGGAGAATAGGTCTGTGGGGGGTGCTGCTGGAGCAGATGTGTGACGTGGCCCAGCCTCTCCATGCCTGAGACTAGCCCTCTACCCCAGGGTGAGCCACTGAGAGCCCGTGGTGCCATCTGACCCCTCGGTCGGGTCAGGGCCCCGGGCCAAGCCTGGGGTGAACACAAGGCGGTGGAGGAAGAGCCCCCGCAGCCTGCACCCCGAGCCTGGGCCCATCAGCCCCCAGCAGAGGCCCTGGGCACTCCCTGGCCACCCCTCGAACCTGCTCCCATGGTGGGATCCAGGTGGCCGATGGCAGAGGGGTGAGGCCCATGCTCGGGTCAGTGCACAGAGCCACTGAGGGCTGACCCCCATTGTCCACACTCCCTCGAAGGCTGGAAAAGACCCAAAGCGGGGTGGGTGCCCTGTTCTCAGGGTGTAGGAAGTGGGGGGTCCTCTGGGCGTGCTTCCCTCTGCTACAGGCCCTGTCCATTTGGGCCTCTGGTGCCATTCCACCAGGCCGCGGCCCTGTGCGTGGGCCTCCAGGTCCTGGCAAGAGGCCATAAGCCCCTGCATGGAAGTCCTTCCGGGGGCCGGAGGACAGGCAGGAACAGGGGAGGTGGCAAGTAAGGCATGGACCCCGATGTCCCCATGACCAGAGCAGTGATGTCACCACAAAAGCAAGCTCTACCCTTGAGCCTCAGTTTCCCCGTCTGCGAGGCAGGGACAGGATTGGGGGGTGACAGTGCCCCAGGCCAACACTGACCATGTCTTGCTCGCTTCCCGCACATGCCTCACCCCTCGGCCTCGGCCACTGACCCTCCTGAGTGGTGACCTGGCTGTTTCCATTAACCTCGGATCCTTTCTCCTTTGACCTCTGACCCGTGGTATTGCCTCTTGTTCCATGGCCATCCTTAGTCCATGAAGTTCATGTACCAGGTATGTGCCATGACTTCAGTCCCGTGTGGGCGCATGTGCACACGTGGCCGTGTGAGGGTGTGAGCAGGAGCCCTGGCCAACACGGAAAAAGAGGGCTGTGTAACCGACTGACCGTGTGGTTCTGCTGGGCCTGCTGCCCTGCCCCCTCCCACCCCTGCCCTCCGTCTCGGCTCTGAGACTCACACCCGTCCTCTCTCTCCCCTCTCTCCACCTCGGTGCTGCTTCTGCAGAGGAAGTCCAAGAAGGTATGCTGGCACCCACCCCAAGGCCAGAGCCCCCCTGCCTCCTTCTCCTGTCCTCTCTTCCTCCCTCTCCCCCTCCCTGAGTGACTCTTGCCTCCATTTCTATGGGCTGGGGACCTGTGGCGACAGGTTAGACCTAGAGTGTTGGCTCAAGCAGGACTGGCTGATGGGGTGCAGGCTTCCTCCTGGCCCCCCTGACAGAGAGCATTCAGTGGTGGGGGGATGAGGCTCTTCCTGGGCCACCAGCAGGAAGGCGGGGGTGAGGGCCCCAAGGCCGAGTACAGAGCCTACTGTAGGGCCTGAGAGGTGCTGAGGTCGACGGGGACCCTCTGGATCCACCAGGGTGGGGTAGAGAAGAGCAGAGGAGGAGAGGCAGCTGCCCTGCCCCAGATAGCAAGCCAGAGAGGGGAAGTAAGGGGGAGTGAGGCTGAAGGGAGGGTGGAGGGACAAGGGGGGTGAAGCAGAAAGTCAGGCTGAGGCCCGAGATGGGGACGGCAGGGACCCAGAGCAGCCAGGGGCCTTGCGTGCAAGCGAGCAATCAGTCAGGTCCCAGCATCCCACCCATCGCCTGGGCCAGAGCCAGGCACACCCGGTCGTGAGGAGGCCCCCTGGGTGGGCCTGACCTCCCCACAGCAGGGCCGGCCGCCCCCGGGGTGGAGGTGAGGGAACCAGGTTCAAGTCAGGGGCCCAAGTGGGGAGCTCTCTCAGCCCCTCCACGCACATGACGCCTCGGTGGGGCTGCAGGGGGGGCCTCGCGGCTGGGCCTGGACCCTGAGCTGACCCCGAAGCTGTCTCCCCCTCCCTGGCTCGGAGAAGCCTCTGTAAGAGGAGAGACGTGCTGGACCAAGGGTTGGGCAGTGGATGCTGGGCTGCACAGGCAGCAGGCATCCAGGGAACAGGTCTGGAGGGGCTACAAGGTCACCAGGTCACCCTGGAACCAGCCCTGAGGCCAGCCAACAGAAAGACAGGGGGTGGGGAACTCGAGGCCGCCCCCCACTAGCCGGCTGCCTGGGGGGCTTTGCTGCATGGCCCCACTCCCCTCCAGCTCTCGGCCTTCCCCTCACCCTCCGCTCTCCCTGACCCCGTGGCCCCACCAGATGCTCATCCCACAAGGCCCCTGAAGAAGGCCAGGTCACCTCAGCAGCTCCTTTTATGCCCCCAACCCTTTCCTTCTGCCCCTGGGCCAGGTTCCTGCCCCCAAAGTGCCCCATCGTCCCTGAAGCTCACTGCTCCCACCCCAGGGCGTGGGGAGAGTGCGACCTCGGGCCCACCCGCGGAGTTGAGCAGTGCTGGGGGGTGCTGTCTGCGGGAGGTGATGGGTTCCTAAGCAACCGAGGGATCTAAAGCTGAGAGGATGCAGGGGAGAATGCGAGGCCGGAACCCCGCCCCCCGGCCAGGGCCTGGCCATCGAAGACATTTCCCCAGCCTTGGGTAGCCCTTGGGTTCAAAGAGGCTGAGGGCCACACATGTGGACGGCGTTGGCATCGTCATCAAAGGACCCAGAGCAGGGACTGCGGGACAGGAGGGTAAGGCCCCGCAAGACCAGCTGCAGACCCCAGGCTGTGTCCAGGCCAGCCAGTACGGCCCCAGGGCCTGGGGGGTAAGACGGTGCAAGAAAGCAGCCCCCGCATGAGGGCGGCCAGGTCATCTCGCGCAGGTCGGGGCCTGGTCTCGGGTCTGGAGACTCCAGCCTGGACCATGGGCCACCTGCCACAAGGCAGGCCCCAGAGGTGGCGGAGGCAAAGGTGGGAGGGGGCCCATCCAGCCTCTGAAAGAGAAACTTCTTAATTGTCAGAGGGCAGGCTCTATAGAAAGGTCAAGAGTCCCCCCCTCCACCACCCAGGGGTGATCCAGCCTAGGCTCCATGGAGCACTGCGGGGGGCTCGGCCTGAGGGCTCCCTCGCCTACCTCCAGTTCCAAGGCTCCAATGCTGGGAAGGGTCTCGGCTTTCCAGGTGGGCCCTGGCAGTCCCCAGTGGAAAGACTCTAAGAAGCCAGCCGCCAGTACCCACCGGCTGGCTGAGGTCCCTCCACTCACCTCCAGGCCTCCCAGGTGGGGTGGGCATCCCCCAGGCCCTCCTGCCCACAGCGAGGCTGCACCAGCTCCTCCAGCCCCTCCTCAGACAGCAATTCTCCGGCCTCCAGCTTGGGGCACTAACGGGGTCCAGGCCTACGCGCGCCCAGGGGAGGGGGCCCCAGGCACTGCCCCTGCGGCCCCATGCCTGCGCCCCCGCTCGCGCCCGCACGTTGCCCGCAGCCTCGCCGGCTTTTGTCTTGCATGTGCGCTTATGCCCCGAAGACGCCGCAGAGGAAGAGCGGGAGGATGAGGAAGGTAAGGGCCCGCAGGTCCCCCAGCCGCAGTGACCCTGAGGTGGACAGGACCCGCCCGCCCGGTGTCTGCCTTGCTGCCTCTCCATCCCTCTCCCTCAGCCCGCCTGTCCGTCTGTCTGTCCTCCTCCTCCTCTCCTGGCACCAGGGCCTCTGAGGGCCAGGCCTCGCTGCTTCGCACGGCAGTGGCGGCGGTGTGCGCTTCTGGGGCCTCACAGGCCCGTCCTGCTCCAAGCTTCTGCCGGCACAGAGAGAGGGCAGTCAGTGGGGGCGGCCAGCAGACCAGGAGCCCGGCAGGGGATGCTTCCTCCACTCCCCCCATCAGACCCTCTGCCTCCCTCCCTCGGCTCTCTCCATCCTCTCCCACCTCTCTCTCTCTCTCACCTTCCCTGTCCCCTGAGGAAGCATAGTTCACCCTTCCTTCCTCCTTCCCTTCACCCCTTCTCCCTCCCAGTGGCCTGGTCCCCACACCCCAAGCTCTCCTCCTCGGACTCCACAGGGACTTCCTCAGGCCCTGAGTGGGGACAAGACCCTCTGGTCCCTGCAGGGTCGGGTGGGGGGGTGGTGGGCTCGGCTGGAGAGGAGGGTGGCCCTACTGGCTGGAGCCCAGGAAGCCCCCAGCTGGGTGGCCCCCAGGGACACATCAGCAGGAGTGGGCACCCAGTTTCACCTGTTTCTCTCCCCCTCCCCATGTTGGCGCTGTGGTGACCAGAGGAGAAGCCGAGACCCAAGTGAGTGTGGGACCGGGGCAGGCTGGATGCCGGGGTGGGCTGTGGTGGGCACCGGGCTGTGAGGAGACCCTGGAGGAAAAGCCACGGTACACAGGTTGGATGGGGACCAAGGTCACCTGGGGAACCGACATCCCAAAGGGCTGAGACTGGGTGTCCCCATAGGAAGACATGCATTTGGGCTCAGTGGGAGATGACCTGGGACCCAGGCTCTGGAGAAATTGGCCGCTTCTTTGCTCCCCATTTTGGTTTTTGAAGTTCTAGATACCTGATGAGGGCACAGTAGGAGAATGAGATTACTGGGGGCAGCCAGTGCCTTCCCACACAAGGAGGGGCAGAGCTGGACTCTGGAGGTCCCGTTGGGTGTGGTTCTGCCCCAGGTTATCCAGTGTAGGCAAGGAGGACTTCCTGCAGGAGGAGGCTACAAGCCAAGGAAGGAAGGGGTACAGGGAGCTGGGGAGACATGGCAGAGAGAGGGAGGCACCACAGAGCTCCCTCTTGCCCTCTCTGGCCCCCGCCAGGCCCAGCTGTGCTCTGGGAGTCTCCCAGGGCCCTCCACATGAAACAGGCGTGAAAGTGGTGTGGGCGGGAGGCAGAATCCACTTCAGAACACCACCAGAACAACATCCACCATCCACACCTTTCACTGCTCCAGGGCCTCAGAGCCCCTCTGGGGAACCAGCATCCTTGTGAGGAAGATCTTTCTCTCATTTTACCTACTTGTGAGCATTTCAGAGATTTTTTTTTTTAATCCAGGTATTCCGACTTTTCTATTTTTGATAAGTACACACAAGCCCCTGCCTGTGATTCACCGCTCATCCCTCTGAGTGTTCTCACCTGCGCCTTGCTCTGCGCGGGCTGGAATGCTTGTGCGTGCGAGCGCTCGCCCAGCCCTCGCTCCCGCTCCGGGAGCTGTTCCGGCTTCTCCAAGGGAGCCTGAAAACGTGGAAGGGTGCAGCCAGCATACTTCCATCCGTTTACTTTATATTTAGGCAATTTTAAATAAAGCTACCCCAGCACAAGATATTTTCTAGTTAAAAAAAAAAAGTTTGTGTTTTTGTTGTGAAAATAAAACACCTCATTAAAGAAAATTTGGAAAATATGTAAAAGTCCAATAAAGAAAAAAAATCATCTATAACTCTCCCCCCAAGCCAGGCAGACTGTGGGGAGGAGGAGAAAGAAATAAAAAGGCTCATTTCTTCCTACTCATTTTCCATGCATCGGGCTCGGAAAAACAGATTTAAGCTCCGAGCTGTTTTTCAAACATCATACTGTCTATACAACCTTGAATTCTGCTTTTTTAAAATTTAGCACTATTCGTAAGTATTTTTCCATGTTTTTACATAGTCTTCTTAAATATTTTGAATGGCCACATAATATTCCATCCATTGACAAACCATCATTTTCCTAACCATTCCTCTGGTGCAGGACGTTAAGGCTTGCCTCAATATTTTACTATCATAAATAACGCTGGGTGGAAAGCATTTTCTGTCTTTGGGGTTATTTCCCTAGGCCACATTCCCAGAACTGGAATTACTGGGTCAAAGAGTATGAACGTTCTGAAGGCTTTTGACATCCACTGCCAAATTGCTCTCCGCGCAGGCCCTGCCAGCGCGGTCTCCTACGTGGACGTGAGCTGGTCCGCGCCCCACACCCGCTCTACCCGCGGACAGCGACCGGCTTTCACATCGCAGCCACTGATGGATGGGAAAAGGCCTCTTAGGGCTGTTTTCCTTTGCATTCCTCCGATTACTCCAGGGGAAGCTTCCTGTGCGTGTGTGAACCGCTCCTCTTTCTTCTTGGAGAATTGGTAGCTTATGCCCTCTGCCCATTTATCTCACGGAGGAGTCTCTCTGTTTTCTTAATCACCGGTTTGCATAAGGATATAAGTCTTCTCTGTATTTGCTGAAAATATTTTTCTAGTCGGGGTTTTCTCCCCCCCTTTCAATTTTTGCCTTTCTTCACATACATAAGTTTTTCATTTGCGTGGAGTCATCTGGCCATCTTTCCCTTCGCGGGACCCTCAGAGCTTAGAAAATCCTTCCCTGCTCCAGCATTTTGATTGATATTCAGTCCCGCTCTCTTTTCGGGCTTGTTTTAAAAAACTGTTGTTGTTGTTTTCACTCCTGGCTCCATCTGGAATGTATTGGGGGGGAGGGCTCAGGACTGATGGCTGGTTACAGCTGGATTCGGGGGGGACACCACGTTTCTTCTTCAAACTGCTTTCTGCCCAGCCTCCTCCTTCCTTTGGGTCCCCAGAAAGAAAGGCTAAAGAGGGGCCAGAGAAACGCAAAGGGTCAATGCCCCCCAGGAGGGTCTGCGGTGACCACCCTGCCTTCTGGTCTCACCTAGCTGCAGTTGCTTATTTGCTTGAGAAAGAAACCGACGGTGCCCTTCCTGGACAGATGGGGTGAAACAGCCCTTGCAATGTCCAGAAGTCGGCAAAACAGAGGGACACAAAGAGGTTGAAACCGTCTCAAAGGGGTCAAGCCCCTCTGGGGAGAGTGGGTTATACATCAGATAGGAACAAAGGCCGGGCAATGTGTCCTGAGCCAGGTGCCAGGGTGAGAGGGCGGGAGGGCCAGCCTGGGGCCAGGCCAAGTTGGGTCAGGCCAACTCTCCTGGTGGGGCCTCCACTTATCCCTGCTCATGAGCCTCTCTCTCTTTTTCAGACTCACCGCTCCTAAGATCCCGGAAGGGGAGAAAGTAGACTTTGATGTAAGTTTATGGGACCCACCAACATAGTTGCCTTCCAACCCCCAACCTTCAGGCTCCAGGCCTAAGAAGGTCATCTCCTCTCAAGCAGCCAGAGCTAGGGCTTCCTGGTTCCAGACAATTTTCCTTTAATTCATTCTTAGACCAGAGGAAATTCCTCCAGTAATAAACATCTCTCTTCCTTCCTCCCCACATCCATCCTTCTATCCATCATCTTTCCATTCATTTAGTCACCAGTTCATGCACTCATCCATCTATCCATTTCTGCACCCATTCATCATCCATCCACCCACACATCCATCTCCCCATCCATCCATCCACTCACCCACCCACTCCATCTCTCCATCCATCCTTCCATCCACCTACCCATCTAACTCACCCACTCACCCATCCATCCTCTTATCCACACATCCATGCATCCACCCATCTGTCCTGTCCTCCATCCACCCATATCATCCATCCATCCATTCATTCATCCTTCCATCGATCTATCCACCCACTCACTCTCCTATCCACATATCCATCCACTCTCCATCCATCCATTCATCTATCCACCCACTCACCTACCCATCCACACATCCATTCTTTCCTCCATCCATCATATTTCCCTTCCTCTGTCTGTCCCTCCACCCACTCATTCATCCATCCATCACCAACCATCCATCTGCCCACTCATCCTTCCATCCACCCATCCATCCTTCTCATTATCTATCCTTTTATCCAGCCACCCATCCATCTATCCATCTACCCACCCATCCATCTGTGTATCCAACAAATTATCTCGCTCACCAGTTTCCTGTCTGCCTGGCCCATGTAGGGCATCTCTGAGGAGATGACAGGGCCAAGTCAGAGCTAGTGCATCCCAGGGGTACTGATGACCTCAAAGCTGAGCAGGGCCTGGACTCACCCACAGGGTTGAGGGGGGGCACTGTTCCTGTCCTGTGGCTCAGGGATCAGGCAGCCTCTGGGCCCCCAGAAGGACAGTGGCCATGGGGACATGGCGAGGACAAAATGTACCTGCCACTCTCGGCTTTCATGGTGGCCTGAAGAGTCAGGGCCTCTCTGCCAGAGCGCAGGAAGGAGCTGGCTGCCACGAGGTGGGCCAGGCAGGGCCGAGGTGCAAGAGGAGGAGAGGGAACTGACGGCTCCCCCGCCCACAGGACATCCAGAAGAAGCGCCAGAACAAAGACCTCTTGGAGCTGCAGGCTCTCATCGACAGCCACTTTGAAGCCCGGAAAAAGGAGGAAGAGGAGCTGGTCGCCCTCAAGGAGAGAATCGTGAGTCCCGGCAGTTCTGGGAGGGAGTAGGGGCCGGTGGTCGCTCTCAGGGGGGGCCGGTGTTGGCAAGGCTGGGCTGACCCGCTTCTCTGGCCACAGGAGAAGCGCCGTGCGGAGAGAGCTGAACAGCAGAGGATCCGGGCCGAGAAGGAGAGGGAGCGTCAGAACAGACTGGCGGTGAGGCCGGGCGCCCCTTCCCCACTCTGGACCCTGAGCCGATGACCACGGGCCCAGAGAAATGCCAGGGTCTCTGACCTTCCTTCTCCTGAGCTTCCCCCCAACATTAGCCAGTGACCAGAGCCACTGACTAAGTTCCCCATGCCCCACAGAACCCCTGCAAGAGGGCAGACCCTGACCAGGACCCAGGGCTTCCGGAAAGTTCCGAGCCCAGGGCAGGTCCTTGAAGCCTGCCCACAGAGGGCAGCCCTGGCCCATCCCTGAAGTCTTGGGGATGGGGTCTCCACAGGAGGAGAAAGCTCGGAGGGAGGAGGAGGAGGCTAAGAGGAGAGCTGAGGATGACTTGAAGAAGAAGAAGGCTCTGTCCTCCATGGGCGCCAACTACAGCAGCTACCTGGCCAAGGTGCGTGCAGGTGCTCAGAGCCCAGGGGGCAGCCTGGCCTCTGTCGGCACCCCCAGCCACCCGCCTTCAGGCTGGACGGTGCAATGGCTCCCTCCTGAGGCCAGGCCCCTCTGCTGTGTCCCCTCAGGCTGACCAGAAGAGAGGCAAGAAGCAGACAGCCCGGGAGATGAAGAAGAAGATTCTGGCTGAGAGACGCAAGCCACTCAACATCGACCATCTCGGCGACGACAAGCTGAGGTGAGGGAGGGCATCAGCGCTGGAGGAGGGGGTGGCAGTGGGGTGGCCCAACGGCACTGCCAGAGCCTTCTTGGATCCGCCAGCCTCACGGGTCTCAGTGGTGGCTGGAGGAGCAGAGCGTGTAGCGGGTGGCCTGGGCCCTGCCATCCAGGGCTTATCTGGCCATGGCTCATCTTTGCCACCTTCCCAGGGACAAGGCCAAGGAGCTCTGGGAGACTCTGTACCAGCTGGAGACCGACAAGTTCGAGTATGGGGAGAAACTAAAGCGCCAGAAATATGATGTGAGTGGAGACCCCTCCAGCCTTGGGCCCCACGGCTCACCCACCCGCTGGGGCAGCCGCCTCCCCGAGTCCCACGGACCTGGCCCCTACTAGGAAGCCCACGCAGGCTGTCCCCACCGACCCCCAGCTGAGGCCACGTTCCTGCTGGGGACCTCCGGGCCGGCCTCTGCCCCCGAGCCATCAGCCCCCTGCTCTGGGGGCCGGCAAGAGGGAGCAGCAGGTTGGAGTGGCTGTGGGGTCCAGTTTCTGAATCGCCTGAGGTTTGTAGAAAGTCCCCAGTGTCACGAGCTCACCCCAGGTGGCACTAAGCTCCTCTGGCCCTCAGGTGTCCTCCCCTCACAGCCTTCTCTGCAAATCCACGTCCCGGCCATCCCAGCCCAAGACATCTGCTTCCCTGGAGCCCCTGGGGGCCCACACCTGGGTCCCTGGGCCTCACCTCCTCACTCACACCCAGCAGCTGGCAAAGGGGCTGGGCTCCTCCAGGTCTGCGACTGTGCCACCTGGAGTTGCCTGAGAGGGACTCACAACTCCAAACAGCAGCCTGTGCAGATCCTGTCCCCTCAGGGCCCACATGGGGTGCCAGCCCTGGTGACCAACCTGCTCCATGCAAATGCAGACACGTCCAGCCTCTCCATCAAAGGCACGGTTCCCACCCCTCACTCTCCTCCAGCGTCCCCGGGGGAAGACAGCTCACACTCGCAGGGCCTCTCCCACGGCCGTCCCTGCCAGCCACCGAGACAGAGGGTGCCGGGTGACCAGTACCCACACCTGGGGGAATCCTGGCTCCTTTTCAGGAGCCCTATGCCCTTAGTCAGGTCGCCTGGTCCCTCCATGCCTCAGTTTCCTCATCTCTAACAGAAAGAAGACCATCATACCCCTTCCAGGGCTGCTCCCCGGAGCACATGCATCCCTGCAGGCCAGTAGGGTCCAGGCGTGGGGCCACTGCTACTCTCTCGATGCTCGCCTGGGAGGGCTGGCCTGCAGAAATGGGCTTCACCCACGCAGAGCCCAGACTGGCCCCACTCATGTCCACAGAGCTGAGGCAGGGGCCCACTGTCTCCTGACACACCCGTGCACAGCCCGGCCCCATAACCGTCTTGGTCTCTCTAGATCATGAACATGCGGGCCAGAGTGGAGATGCTAGCCAAGTTGTAAGTAGCCAGGGGCAGCCCTGGCCAGGCTCGTGGGGTGCGATGCACGGTGAGCCTCTCGCATGGCAAAAACCTGGGCCGTCGAGGATGTCAGCAGCAGCGGGCACGGACATGACAGGGGCCTCCCACCGCCTCCCTCCTGCCTGCAGCCCTGCAGCTCCGGAGGCCAACCTGCCATCCTTGTGGGCAGGTGGGGAAGGGCCTTGCCTTCCCCGAGCGTCTCCCCTCACCAGGCAGTCAGGAGGAGGGAGCAGGTGGGCCGAGGAGCAAGAGGTCGCATAGCTCTGAGCTCAGTGGCCATCAGAGAGTCAGGGGCTCTGTTTGCCAGCCTCACCTCCCGCCCCGTGCCCCCTGCCCACATCCTGCTGCGGGCTGGAAGGTAAGTGGCCGGCTCTGGAGCTGCTGTGTGTCATGGCCCAGGTCTCCAGTGCAGGCCACCAAGAGTAAGTCAGAGTCATGAGCCAAAAGGGACGGTGTCCTCCCACCAGAGGAGCCAGGACACAGTAAGGGAGTGAGTGGCCCTGGCGTGGCACTGGGGCCTGCGAGGGCCGCCGGAGGAGCCTACGGTGAAGGGCGAGCCAGCCCGTGCCCCACCCGGCCCTGCGCAGACCCGTCGCGGTAAGCCGTCTGTGTCGTTTACAGATCATCAACCTCAGGAGTCGCATCGACCAGGCCCAGAAGCAGTGAGTAGCCCTGCTCGCCCCCACTCTGCGCCGGGCACATGGCCCCGGACCTGGCAATTCTAGCCAGTCCCAGTGGTGGCCGGCCCTCAGAAGAGCAGTAACAAGACTAATGGGCCAGCCACTCCAGCCAGCATGTTGGGCCCTGTGCCCCGAGCCCTGCAGACTCCTTTCTCCCCCCACGCCAGAGCCCAGGAGGACGGCAGATTGGGGGGAGGCCCAGCAGGAGGCCCCAGGGTGTGGGTGGTTCTGGGCGGCCTTCAGAGAGGCCTGGCAAAGCCAGACTGGGCTCCTGGACCTCCAGCAGTGTGTCACCACAAAGCTGATCTGGGACAGGGAATCAGGAGGCCTGGGCTTTGTCACCAGCCCCTCTGCGACCCTGGCCAGAATCACTGGCTCCTCGGGGTGATGATCCCTGTGTCTGTAAGATTACCCCCCGGGGTCCGAGGGACCCATGGCAGCAGCTGCTGGGAAAGGCGTGGAGCAGCCTGTGCCTCGGCTGCCCCAAGGGTGGGCCCGGCTCCACCCGCCCTGGGATTTGTCTGCCAGCGTGGCCGGTTGCTGAGCCAGCCCACACTCCAAGGAGCACAGGGTCCCCAGGACCGCTTGCAGTTGGGGAGTTTAATGGGATTTTTCTCCCTTTTCTACTGGCCTCTGCCTCCTTGCTGCTCCCAGGCTCCTCCTCCCTTGGGGGGCGCTGGTGGGGGTGAAGCCCCCTCCCCCCTGGGCTCTGCTGTGCAGGGCCGGGGGTGCTGCAGGCCCCTTTGAGAGTGGGCCATTCGGCAAGGTGTGCGTGTGTGCGAGTGTGTGCTTGTGCATGCGGGTATGTGCATGTGCATGCATGTCAGGGTCCTCAGGCTGGCTCCTGAAGAAGGACACGGCCACGCAAATGGCCGCCAGCACGAGGTCTTCTACGGAAGCCAGCCTTGGAACCGTATGGCCTTCTCCAGCCAGAAGTTGTCCAAAAGGGGCCGATCTCCGGGGCTCACACGCTCTGGTCCTCCCTGCCACCTCTCCCTAACCCGGCACCCAGTTCCCTCCTGGCCCACTGGCATGCAAAGGGCCTCAGACAGACAGGGCAGGCTCCCGAGGACCACCGCCCCTTGGGGTAGTGACCTCCCCACCTCAGGTCCAGCTCTAATCAGTGGCCAAGAGGCCGAGACTCCAGAATGAGACAGAGGCCTCCCAGGTCCCGAGTCCATCAGGTGGGGACTGCCGGCCTGGAGTGAAGGACCAGAATGCCCACTGGCCCCGGCCTCTGCCACCCCAGGAGGCTGTGACCTGGGGGGGCACAAACTCTCACCAGGCCGAAGTAACTGCGAAGATGTTAGCCATCTGCAGAGACAGCTTCCCGGGCGGCTAGGGGTCTGCCCAAGACGGGTCCCTTCAGTCTGCTGCTGCCTGCACCCAGAGCCCCTCGGGCTGGGAAGGGAGGGAGGGGAAGGGCGTCCAGGCTGGCTGTGTCAGCCCCTCTCTAACCCCACTAACTGCCTCGGCATAAGGCCGCCCAGGCCCAGTCAGGCTAAGTACAGGTGAGTGGCCATGATTGGACTGGAGCTGGGAATGTGTGCCGGGGGCTTCCGGGTGGGTGGGCAGAGCTCTTAGGGCTGGGGGTCTGCCAGGGGTTGGACAGGGGCTCTATCGGGGTCCTGACACTCAAGACCGATTTGCTTCCCACTTACAGCAGCAAGAAGGCTGGTGCCCCGGCCAAGGGCAAGGTCGGCGGGCGCTGGAAGTAAAGCAGTGCAGGAGGCCTCTCTGGGCAGAGACCCTCGGCCCATGCAGCCCACATGGCGGCTTCTGGACCCCAGGCCTGAGGGCGGAGGGCCCCCCCCTCAGCATCCCCCTCATCTCTGTCCTCGCTGCCCCCATCCCCTGGGGTCTGTGAATAAAGCTAGCAGACTCCCCTCCACCAGGTGTGCCTGGCTCATGGATGGGGGCCCTGGGGGAGGACTGGAGGAGGGGGCTGAGCCGGGCAGGGTGGGATGGCTGAAGCATCGGGGTGGTTGCCCTGCACCTCTGGGGCCCGAGGGACACTGGGTGTTCATCTTAGGGGTCAGCGCGGGAGATGACCTGGCTATGGCCCGACTGTGCCATCCATGGGCACTGGGCCCAGGACCCCCACCGCGTCTCTGTCAGCGGCTTCCACTTCTGCCCACGGACTTTCACCCCTAGAAGCCCCTCTGTCCTCCACCCTACAAGCCCACACACCCCTCTGATCTTCAAGAGACGTGCTGCCGCCCAGACCAGCTCTGACGCTGGCGTGGGGAGAAGAGCTCTGCTTTGGAGGGGGTCTGGGAGGAGGGGCACGGCGCACAACATGAGATTTTATGGATGCCCCCCAGAAATGTGGGGGCCGAAGCAGAGTCTAGGGGTGCACACAGCCTGAGCTCTCCTTGAGGGCCTCACGCTCCAGAGGGGAGAAGCAGAAGGGCCCATCTCGACAGGAGCAGAGCCAGCGAACACAGAGTTCTTTCTATATTATGAGAGAACAGTGCCCAACTGTGTAATAAACTTGAAAATCCTGACCAAATAGAATTATGGAAAATATAAATCACAAAAATTGGATCAAGACATAGAGCCTTGCACAGCAAAGTATTCAGGGAGGAAGCTCTCGGAGTCCAGAACCACCCCTCCAGGAAGGCTCTACAGAGCAGAGGAAAACAGGCAGCGTCCCCATTCGGTCTGCCGTGGGGGGCCAGCACCCCAACAACAAAGTCGAGCGCCAGAGAGCACGTGCACATGTGTGCGCACCCCAATGCACACACACATATCCCTGCCCCTCATGAATACAACTTCCTGTGTGTGTGGGCTCACCCCCAACATACATCCATAAATACACAAGCACACACGTCCCCCCACCCACATGCACACACGTGCCCCCCACATGCATGCACCCCCACCCCACACAATAGACCTGTACGCAGTAGGTGTAGACACATCGGTTGTGCTCCATCAGCTTCATTGCAGTAACGCAAGGACAAGCACCTGCATGCAACAGATGGTGGGACCCAGGGACCCCGTGTCACCTTCCCGCCACATCACCTTGTTCTCACAAGGCCACTGAGCAGCACAGAGTCCACAAAAGCAGAAGGTGCCCTGGGCAGGGAGACAGTCAGCACGTATAGGTGGGAGATGCAGTTCACCAGGAGTTGTGCAGATTCAGAATGATGTGAGTTTAACAGCACAGGGAAAACACAGACGCACATGCACGTTTAGAAATGTGAAATCACAAGCTGACGTTCACGGATCAGAGAGGAAATCGGACAGAAAGTAGGAAGCACTTCAGAGCTGAACGCCAACCCAGGGTCCCTAAGGAGACCGCAGAGCACAGCTCCTCATCACCCACGGGTCGGGAGGCTCAGGGGCCATAGGGCAGATGTGTGAGATTCGGACAAAACAATTAGGCTTGACAGAGGGACGTTGATGGACCGCTGTTCCTCTAAACTAGAGCGTGCGTGAAACGTTTCCAGAAGCTAACCCTCGACTAGGACACGGAGCAAGTTGTCAGCTCTAACGAGAGCATCCCAGCCGACCGTCAGCCCTCTGCAGCCAAGGCAGAACCTGAGGGAGGGAGCTCACAGGCACACGTTTAGAAACGCGAAATCACAAGCTGACATTCATGGATCAGAGAGGAAATCAGACAGAAAGTAGGAAGCGCTTCAGAGCTGAACGCCAACCCAGGGTCCCTAAGGAAACTGGGTGCGGCTGAGACCGGACTTGCAGGGAAATATGGGGCCTGAAGGCTTGTGTTAGGAAAGAGGGGAAAGACCTAACATTTTAATAAGCTAAAGTTCGAATTAAAGAAACTAGAAAATGAACCAAAAACTAAAACCAAGGAAAAGAGAAACATGGAAATAACAAAAAAAAAAAAGAGAAGATAAAATAAAAAACAAAACGAATGGAGAAGAGCCACAAAGTCAAAAACCAGTTCTGCAAAAGGAGTAATAAAACAGTCCAACCGCTGGGATGATAATTACATAGAAAGAGGAGAAGATGCAAAGAAACAACATTAGGAGGGAAAGAGGAACATCAGGACAGACGTTGCAGAGAGGAAATCAGCTGTAGAAGAACACCATAACCAACTTTAGGACAATATATTTGAAAACTAGATAAAATGGCCAATTTCCAGGGGAAATATGACTTTCTGTATTGACTCAAGTTGAAGTACGAAACTTGAACAGACTGATTTCATTTTAAAGACATTGAACCAGGAGTTAAATATCTCCCCACCAAAAAACATGGAGAATTCTTAAAAATTACATCCTGACCAAGGGGCTCCTCTTGAATGAGAAGACAGTTCTACATTAGAAAACTGAGTGACGTGGCAATTCACACATCAGAAACACTTTAAAGTCATCAACATTGACCATTGTGGAGCCATTTTACAGTGAAGTCAGAGCTGTCTTTCCAGAGAAACCGCCCTGCTGTCTTGAACCTTCGGCTGGGCCAAACCCTTGGACTGGGCCAAAACGGCAATTGTTTTACAAGCAATTGTTTGAGAAATCAGCAGGGGAACGGACATCCTGAACACGAAGACAGAGGATTGTGGGCTTTCTGAAGATAGAATCAATAGTCAATCAACGTTTGGCCAAGACCAGCTCTCTGCCTCCAACTCCAATTAACATTCTTTGTGACACAACCTCCCTTCTTTGACTTTAAAACTCTGACTTTTCCTCCCTAGCGGGCCACTATTTGGGTTTCTCCCTGAATTTGAGTCTCCTGAATTACAATGTTAATTGCCCAAATGAATATCTGCTGTTTAAATTGCAGTGATTTTGTTCATCGGTCAACAAAGGCTAGAAAAAAAAAAATTGAATGAAACACAACACAGTTCATGAAGAAAATTGTAGTGAATTAAGAATAGAAGATAAGTTTCTCAACCCAAGGAAGGCATCTTCCAAAAACCAACAGCAAACATCATCCTTAATAGTGAAACGTGGGAAGACTGCCTCTAAAATCCAGAGCGAAGCGAACGCCAGCCTCCCAGGTTCTGCTGCATTGTCCACGTGTTCGGGCCAGAGCTGTAGGACAGGAAAAGGAACTTTTTAAAAAGGAGACTAGTAGACAAGAAAAAAATTATCTTTTCTTGCCTATTAGTCTCTTAAAAAAATACGATTTTTCACAACCAAAGAATCGTCTAAAAAGAAACCCAAGAAAAGCTGCAATTCTAAATTACTAAAACTAAGATGAGTTCAGTTCGGGTGCACGTGACCACAAGATAGAAAAATAGAGAGTTAGGAGACAATGTTTAAAGATGCCGTTTACAACAGAAATGTAAAAAACATACGATAAGAATAAATCTAACAAAAGACGTGCAAGACAATTACAGAGAGAGTCAAATAACTTTGTTGAAAAGTATTGCAGAAGACCACCATGAGCGGAGATGGAGACTGTGCTCCACAAGAGGAAGACGCAACGTCTTTAAAGTGTTAATTCTCCCTACAGGAATCTATGAATTCAGGGCAACTCCACCCCGTCCCAACAGGGAGTCTTGTGTAAATTGACACTGATTCTAAAATTCATATGGAAAGAAATGGGGCCCGAATAACCAGAACAGTGTGAAGAGAAGACTACAGCTGAAGATTTGTGCTACCAGCCGGCCGGTGCGGGCGCGGGGGGCTCCCTACGGCGCTGGGGTGTTGGCTCCCCGACAGACACAGAAAACAGTCCCACACGCCCAGGGGGACTTAAGTGGCAGGTGTGGTGCCAGGAATAACAGGGAAAAGATGGTGCTGAACCAGCCACAAGGCCATTGAGAACAAATAAAATGAAAGCACTGTCCTCCTCCACACCAGCCACCAAAAATCAATTCCTAGTCATGTAAGGACTAAATATGAAAAAGAAAACATTCAAAATCTTAGGAGAAAACCTTAGGAGAGTGTCAGAAAGCTCTCCCAACAGGGAAAATTTCTTAAACAAGGTGTAGCACCCACAAACCATAAAACAAAAGATAGATAAATTCAACAAGAATAAAGTAAAAAAACAAAACAAAACAAAAAACACAAATTCTCTGCATCAAAACACACCATACATAAGCCAAGTGAAAATGCAGGCCATCTCTTAGGAGGAAATATTTGTAACACACATCACTGATGAAGAATTAGTATTCTGTGTGTAAGGAACTTTAGGATACCATTAGGAAAAAGACAAGCAATTGAACAGAAAAGTGGGCCAAGGGAATGAGTATGCGGTGCGCAGAGAGCGAGCCTGAACGGGTTGGTAAATGGACGGGAGGTGTAAGTGAAAGTCAGATTTAAACTAGCCCAAGACGCCAGTTCACACAAATTAGTTAGGGAAGGAAAGGCTCATCTTTACAGAATGCCAGCGAATAAATGCAGATGAGAGGATAGAATTAGACAAGCCCCATTTGCAAGCATTAATGTCACAGTGGGCTGAGGCAGGGGGCATCAGTGGCTGCTAAAATGACTGGGTGAAAAGTTAATGGAGGCTGACTATTCAGTCTCCCAGCAACCCTGGCCCATTACTTACAAAGCGCAAAGGTTTTTTGAAAATAGAGAAACTGGTGGACAGAGAGAGAGTGCCTTAACCAAGTGACCAATCTCAGCATCACCAATAGCAAGATGACAGACACCATGCGCCTGCCCATGAATCCCATGAGGACACAGCATCACCAAAGTGATATTCTGGCCCAAAAGTTCAACCTGAATCTAATTGTGAAGAGACCGTCCAACAAATCCCATTGCAGGACCCTCTTCAAGACAACTGGCTGGACTCTTCAAGGCTGTCACTGCCCTAAAAGCCAAAAAAACAGTGGTGGGCTGCTTCAAGTTAAAAGAGACCACAGGGGATGACAATTAAATACAATGCAGCAGCCTTGATTGCAGATCAGATCAGAAACAAAAGGGATGAGGCACATTTTGAAACCTTGTATCGGGGGGTCATGGAGGAGGCGCTCCTATCTGCAACTTACTTTCAGGGCTCAGGAAGGAAGGGAGGTGGGAAGCAGATGTTGCAAAATGAAGTCTAAGTGTGCCCAGCACGGAAGGACAGCTGCGCACATGTCTTTGGGAGAAGGTACATTGAGATGCTGTCTCGGGGAGCAATCCAGCTGTATCTGGTCAGCTCAAAGAGCTACATCAGCTCCTCTCCGGGTACAGATGACTGTTGGCAACTACAAAAAAGTTAGAAAAGCTCCAAACCTTCATCTGGAGGAGAACACATTGGCAGATTGTGGTGTATTCATAAATGGATTCTGCACAGTTAAAACAAATGACCTCCAGCTACACATAACCACTGGCAAAGTGTTGAAAACACAGCATCGGGGGTGAGTAAGTTGCGCTAGGAAAAATACAGCATGATACTACTTACATAAATTTTTTTAATATATGAAAATAAATTATATACGCCTGGATGTGAGGAATACACATTCAGGTGAATGGTCCCCTCTGGCAGGGTCAGAGTTACCCAGGGCACGAGACGGGGTCATCCTGGTTGATTTCTTAAGCCAAGTGGTGGGTGGGTAGATGCAGGTTCTTCCTATTTTTATTTATGCCTTCTGGTGTATCTTGAATAGTTCATAATCGTTAAACATCAGGGGAAGGACATTTGCCGAAAGTTGATCGTTATTTCTGAGAACAACAAAACAAAGCTCATGAAACTATAGAAAACTATAAATAAGCACTTCCTTTATCTACTCTTGCTAATGGGACACGAAGACATTCCAGCCCAACAGGAACCAAACAAGGATGCCTGCTTTTACCATTATGTCCAACCCTGGGCTGGAAATTGAAGACAATGAGAAAGATGCTAAACGGAAATGAGACGTATAACTTCTGGAAAGGAGGAGACCAAAATACCACATTCCTCGGAGCCCCGAGAGAGTCGACGGAAGGGCTTTCAGAATAAATGAGAGGATTCAGGAAAGTAGCCAGATGCAAAACACATATTTCAAATCAACATTTTTTATTATTTTCTAGCACTGACTGGTTAGAAGATAAAGTAGAATTTTAAAAATGTCATTCTCAAACAAAAGAAAACAAAGAAACAAAGGCATAAAAGAGCTTCCCCATAACCCTCTTAAGAAATGTTCAGGGTCTGTAGGAAGAAAACAAACTTTAATGAGAAACATAAAAACGAAATTTGGAGGAAAAAAAAAAACAAAGAGAAAACATATCATGTTCTGGGGTAGGAAGTTTACAAAAATCAGTGCTTCCCAAATTAATGCGTACGTTTGCCAGATTTTCAACTGAAATTCTAATAGTATTTATTGGAGGGCGAAGGGTGGGCTGGGGTGGGGACGCAGTTGGCAAGATGAATCTAAAATTCATATAGAAGGAAAAATAGGAATAGCTAAGAAATTTTCGAAAATTAAGAGCAGATTTCAAAAGCGAAGGTAATGTAGCTGATGTGTGTTGAGTGCTCCCCACAGACCAGCAATCAGGAGAAGCTTCTTCAGCTGCGTTTGCATTTTCCAGATGAGCAAACCGAAGCCCAGAGTTGAGCAGAGTCTCGAGGTTACAGCTACTAAGCATCGGGCTCAACCATAGACCGTGACTCGTAACTCCTCACAGGCTGCTTTGTAGGTTGTAGCATTTATTGCAATTCTACAATATTTACCAGCATGATACCATGCACACACAAGACTCTGGAAGCATCTCAGTCAAGGCAAGAGAGGGTGGTGGTGGTAGGATGTTCCATAAAGAACGTTGAGAAAATCAGATACGAACAGGGGAGGAGAAAAAGGCAATGAGATTTTTCACTCCGCACCAAAGACCAAAATACATGCCAGGAGAATGAGAGAGTTCAATGTGGAAAAGAAAGCAGTTCAAAATAAAACTAGGGGAAAAAGTAGGTGCATATTTATCAGCGTGCACGCCAGGGAACAATTTTCGGAGCTTACAAACAACGGCAGCGTCATGGAAGAAAACGAAAAGCTCAGTATATTTCATTCCTTAAAAATTTTAAGTTTCTGTATATCAAAGAACATGCATGAAAATTAAAAGGCAGACATCCACTTCTGGCCAAGATGGAGTAATAGGGACCAGATTTATCATCCTGCCTGAAACAACCTAAAAAACAGAAAAACAAACAAAAAACAGGTAAAAATACAGGAAACACTGTATTTCTCAAAACAGTGGACATCAGGCAGGGAACAACAATGGTCCCTGGGAGATGGGAAACAATCAGATGGAGTCCTACAATTGCTCAGCTTGCTTCCTTGAGAGATTTTCCAGGCCTCAGCGCAGGAAGGAGAAACTGAGGGGAGCCCAACAGGATCCCTGAGTTGACGAGAGAGAGTTGAAGGTCTAGGGAGACCAAGGCAACAAAGTTCACAGGACAGAGTACCAGAGAGGAGAGCATGCACAGGGAGAGAACCCTGGAGGCCTGCAGAGTATTCAGCAGGGAGTGGAGAAGCATGTGCCGGGGAGGGAACTGTCCAGGGCTTGGAAGAGAACCACTGGAAAAGATTGGAGGAACCAATGCCTGCTGCTTGCACAGGGTTAGGAAGAGGGTCTGTGCCACCCATCAGACTAGAAAAACAGATACTGCATGGGGCATTGGGTACTGAGAAAGGTCTTGCCTTGGTAGTGGGAATAATTAACCCTGAACAGAACACTGTGCCAGACCTGCCTTACAAATCAGAAAAACAAGACCTGAAAGGGTCAAACTGTGTCCAGATAGCTTAACTACATCCCAGATCAAAGCTATGGAATATTTATAGAAATATAAAAATATCCCGCACCCACCAAGGGAAAATTTACAGTGTCTGGCATCTGAACAAAAAATATCAAACACGCAAAGGAGCAGGAAAATGTGATTCACAAGGAGGAGAAAAATCAATTAATCAAAACCAACTGTGATAAGTTAATGCTGAAAACTAAAACCCTTAAAGCAATCACTAAAACAACAAAACCAAGTTATAGCTAAGAAACCAACAAAGCAGACAAAATGGAATAAATAAGACTCTGGATTAGCACAGAAGAAGGAAGCAGAAGAGAAAAGGGGAAAAGAACAGACGTCACAAGAAGAAAGCAAGTAACGAGATGATGGACCCACACCTAACCACGCTGATGAGCCCATTAAGCGTAAATGGTCTAAACACCCCGGTTAAGAGGCAGAGATGGTCAGATTGGTTTCAAAAGCAAGACCCAACTAGGTGCTGCCTACAAGAAACACATTTTAAATATA
Source organism: Ceratotherium simum simum (assembly GCF_057802395.1). Classification (NCBI taxonomy): domain Eukaryota; kingdom Metazoa; phylum Chordata; class Mammalia; order Perissodactyla; family Rhinocerotidae; genus Ceratotherium; species Ceratotherium simum. Next base: position 2,699,001 of record NC_141933.1, on the reverse strand, counting down.
AAGACACAAATAGGTTAAAAAGAATAACAGAGCTTCGAAATATACATGAAGCAAAAAATGATAGAATTGAAAAGAGAAATAGATAGATCTACAATTATAGGCAGAGATGTCAATACCCCTCCCTCCATAGTGAATTGGACAAGTGGGCAGAAAATCAGCAAGGATATAGGAGACGTGAGCAATACTGACAACCAACTCAACTTGATTGACATTTATAGAACATTCCACTCAAATACACATTCTTTCCAAGTGCACATGGAACATTTACCGATATAGATCATGTTCCGGGTCATAAAACAAGAGAATCAGTTAAGAAGGATTCAAGTCACATAAATTATGTTCTTTGACCAAAATGGAATTAAATAATAAATCATAACAGAAAGATCTTTGGAAAAATCTCAAATATATGGGGTCTAAATAACATGCTTCTAAATAATCCATGAGTCAAAGAAAAATCAAAAGGAAATTAGGAGGTATTTTTCAATGGAAAGAAAATGAGAACACAACACATGGAGACTTACAGAGTGCAGCCACAGCAGGACTTCGGGTGAGTTTAGGGGGAAGTCTGTGCCACCAGATGCCTGTGTTACAAAATAAGAAAGGGCCCAAAGCGATGTTCTCAGCTTCTACCCTAAGGAAAATAGAAAAAGAAACAAAAATTAAGCCCAGAGTAAGCACCAGCAAGGAAATAATAAAGATCAAGTGGAAGTTGATGAAATAGAAAACAGAAAAACAATGGAAAAATCAAGAAAATCAACCCAAAACTTTGAGAAGATCAATAAAAACTGATAAACCTCTAACCGATTTGAACAGGAAAAGCTGGAGAACAAAGTTACCAATATCAGGAATGAGGGAGATGACATCACTACAGATTGTATAGATATTAAAAGAATAACAAGGCAATATTACAAACAGCTTTATGCCAATAAATATGACAGGTTAGATGAAATGCACAAATTTCTTGAAAAACACAAAATACCACAGCTCAGTCAAGAAGCAATAGATAACCTGAGTAACCCTGCATCTATGAAAGGGTTGAAAGTGTAGTTTAAAACTTTCCCACAGAAAAACTTTCCCAGATGGCTTCACTGGTGGATTCTACCAAACATTTAAAGAAGAAATAATAGCAATTATACACAAATTCTTCAAAAAACTTGAAGAGGAAGGAATACTTTCCGGTTCAATCTAGGAGGCCGGTATTACCCTGATACCAAAACCAAAGACAGTAGAAGAAACCTACAGACCACTCTCGGTCGTAAACATAGATGTAAAACTTCTAAATACAAGTTTAGCAAATAGGATTCAACAATATATAAAATGTACAATACATTATGACAAGTGTGGTTTATCCCAGGCCTGCAGGGTTGGTATAATGTTAGAAAATCAAAAAATCAGAGTAATTCACCATACTAACAAACTAAGAAAGAAAAACCACATGATCATCTCAATTGGTGCAGAAAAAGCATTTGACAAAATTCAACACTCATTCCTGATTAAAAAAATAAATGCTCTCAGCAAACTAGGAGTAGAACTTCCTCAACCTAATAAAGGGTATCTGACTGTGATAGACAAAGTTTTTTCGCTAAGATCTGCAAAAAGACAAGGATGTCTGCTCTCACCGCTTCCATCCACGGTGTACTGAGGTCCTTGCTAATGCAATTAGGCAAGAAAAAAATCATACAGATTGGAGAGAAAGAAGGAAAAGGGCCTTTATTCACAGACAACCTGATCATCCAATCCAACGGAATCTACAGGAAAAGCTATAAGAACTAATAAGTGAGTTTAGCAAGGTTTCAGGATACAAGATCAATATACTAAGTCAACTGTATTTCTATAACACAGCAATGAAAGATCAGATGTTGACACTTAAAAAATACCACTTTCTAACAGTATCAAAAAATAGGGATAAATCTGACAAAGGGCATGAAAGAGCTACACATCGAAAAATATAAAACATTGTTGAGAAAAATGACAGAAGATCTGAATAAATGGAGAGATATACAGTATCCATGGACTGGAAGACTTGGTCAATGCTGTTAAGATGTTGATTCTCCCTAAATTTAGCCTACGGATTCAATGCAATCCTAATAAAAATCCCAGCAGGTTTTTAATGTAGAAATTTACACACCAATTCTACCATTCAGATGGAAATGCAAAGGGCCGAAGGAAGCCAAAACAACCCTGACAAAGAAGAATAAAGTTGAGCTAACATTGTAAGAATTAGTATAAAATTAGAGTAACCAAAACAGGGGTGGTCCTGGTGTAAAGAAGTTCAGATAGATCAAAAGAACAAAATTAAGAGCCCAGAAATAAACCCACTAGTGTGCAGAAAAGCTAGCTTTTCCAATGAATCATGCTGAACAATTGGATACCCACCTGCAAAAAAGAACTTGGATGCATACCTCATACTATATACAAAAATTAACTTAAAATGGATCATAGACCTAAATATAAAACCAGAACTACCAAAACATGGGAGATCTTTGTGAATATGGATTAGGCAAAGATTTCCTAGACCCAACACAAAAAGCACAATTCCTAAAAAACAAATTGGTGCATTGAAATTCATCAAAAATGTTTAACATTTGCTCTTCAAAAGACACTGTAAAGAGAATGAAAAGATAAGACACGCACTGGGAGAAAATCTTTGCAAAGCATGTATTTCATAAAGGTCTGATCCAGAATATACGGTATAAAGAACTCTCAGAACTCAATAATAAGAAGACAAACAACCCAACCTTTAAAACTGGGCAAAAGATTAGAACAGACAGATTAGAACAAAAGATTATCTTCTCTAAACAAGATAAATGAACACACGTCAGCACACAAGAAGATGCACAACACCATTCATCATGGGGAAACACAATATAAAATCACAGGATACCACTAAATTTACAAGAATGGCTAAAATGAGAAGGTCTGACGAGACCCGATGTTGGCCAGAATGTGGAGGAACTCCACGTCGCCGGTGGAAATATAAAATGATAGTTTGGCAGTATCTTGATTTTCAAAAAGTTAAACATGCACCTGCCATGTGACCTAGCCATTCTCCTTGTAGACATTTCCCCACGAGAAAAGGAAATGTTTGTCCTTACGAAGACTTTCACATGAATGTAAATAACAGCTTTATTTTTAATTGTCAAAAACTGGAAACAACCCAAAAGTCCAACAACAGACGAATGGATAAACAAATTGCGGTGTATCCATATCGTGCAATCGGGAGGAATGCATGGCCGGTGCACGCAACAGCACGGATGAAGCTCAAAATAGCAATGCTCAGAGAACAAAGACAGGCAAAAAGGAGTACATACTATATGCTCTGAGTATATGTATAGAAAACTCTAGAAGATGCAAACTAAGCAGGTCATGGGTTGCTTAGGAATGGGGGGCAGGGAGGGATGGGAGAAGGCATCACAAGGGCCCCAAGACACTCTTGGGGGTGATGGGTGTTCACTATTCTCACAGTGGTGATGGTTTCACGGTGTCTACATATGTCAGAACTTATCCAGTTGTCTACCTTAGACATGTTGCATTTATTGTGTGTCAATTATACATCAATAGAGCTGTTTCTTAAAAAATTAAAACGTGAATGACAAACTGGGAAAATATTTTGAGTCAAATATGATAGACAAGGGGGTAATATATTAATACATTAAATGCACTTGGAAATCCATAAGGAAAACATCAACCCCCTAATTAGTTTGCCAGGGCTGCCATAAGAAAGCCTCACAGACTGGGCAGCTTAAACAGCAGAAATGTACTGTCTCCCAGTCCTGGAGGCTGGACGTCTGAAATCATGGTGTGGGCATAGCTGGTTCCTCCTCAGGCCTCTCTCCTTGGCGTGTAGATGGCCGTCTTCTCCCTGTGTCCTCACATGGTTGTCCCTCTGTGTGTCTGTGACCTGATCTCCTCTTCTAAGGACACCAGTCACATTGGATTAGGGCCCCTTAATGATGTCATTTTACCTTAATCGCCTCTATAAAGGCCCTAACTCCGAAAACAGTCACAGTCTGAGGTGCTGGTGGTCAGGGCTTCAGTATATGAATTTGGGGGTCATAGTTCAGCCCATCACACACCCTCATAGGAAAAAATTGAGCAAAAGACATAGACAAGTTACAGAATCAGAAATACAAATGACCAACAAATGCACAAGTGCAAACACTTGTAACCAAATAAGTATAAACACAAACGAGACACCATGTTTATCAAGTGTCAGAGCCTGGCTGGAGATGACCCCTCTCACCCTCCAGGAACCAGCAGTGCCTGGGGGAAGACACGCTTGGGTATCAAGTAGGTGCCAGGAGGCCCTGGGGAGGGAACCGAGGAGCCCACGGGGCAGCCTCCTCAAGCCAGGCCACCAGGTCAAGCAAATCTCCGGGCGGCTTGGTCTGGACATGGATGGCAGACACTCCTTCAGCATGTCCAGTCACTCTGGTCCTGTTGTACTGGCCGGGTGACCTCAGCACTCAGCGTGGGGAGACCCCCAGGATGGGGCCCCGGCGAGGTGCTGGAAAGGGGTGAGTAGACTCTCCCAGCCTGCAACCCTAGCCTAGGCTGGCCTGTCTGTTCCAGCGCCAGCCTGCCCAATCTGACCACCAGCCACATGCAGGCTCACCTGACATTTATGGAGCCTTCAGTTCAAAAGGGAACAGCCCCACCCACGCAGGAGACACCAAGGCAGGACTGCCACCTTTGAAACTCAGGGTCACAGGGACCTGGGCTCTCCTTGCTGGCTTATTGCCCGAGCCCCCTGGAACAAGAAACCTAGGGCGCCCACCCCAAGGAGGGGCATACGTGACCCAGACAGTGAGAACCACAGAGCGGGTGGAGGGAACCAGTCCCCGTGGAGTCAGGAAGAGAGATGCAGAAGGGGAGGGGGTGTGCAGGACGTGACCTCTGTTGGGAGCAGGAAAATGCCCTTTCTACCCTTCTCGTGTTCTTACAGCCGGACTAATAATAAAATTGACGCAAGACCAGATTAATAGGAGAAACACCCAGTTGAATATGTACGTATTCGAGATCATAGAGAAATGATGCTGGGACAGGGAACAAAGCAGGCATATATATCTTTTACACAAAGAAACAATAAATTTGTGGGGAATTGACAGGACAAAGAAACTTAGATTTGAGGCACGTAATTAGGGAGGAATTTAAGCAGAGTTGAGGCTTGAGGCAGTAAATTAGCAAAGTTTGTTTATGCAGGCTTCTCAGCCCTGAATTCCTCCTCGCTCTGGTGATAAGGATGCAGGGAGAGCACCTTTCACATGGGAGATTTATTTCCTGCACGTAGGGGGAACAGAGTGAGGGGGGTCAGAATGCCCTTTCTGCTTCTCAAGTGACTGTAATTCAAAATAAGCAGTATGCTATTGTGGGATATTTGGGGGTGGCCTGCCCTGGGCCCCAGCCCCCCCTGGGAAAGGCCGGGTGAGTTCTAAGCAGGGGAGTGGGGCGCCAGCCTGGGGAAGTGGTGAGGGCTGGGGATCCGTGGGAGGCAGAGGCAATCCTTCTGGGAGAAGCAGGGAGCCCCAGGCAGGAGCCGGAGTGGGCCGGCGGCAGGGGCCTGCCCGGGAGAAATGTTTGGTATCTCCCATGTTGCAAAAACAGCCTGCGATACTGCAATTTCTAAGAAATATATATATTTGGTCTTCGTCCATAGTTTCTGGCTCACAGCTCTTAAAACCCTTGGAATTTCCTGAGTGATAAGAGCAAAGGGAACATCTTTTCTTACAACATTTGGTCTCCTCCTCAGTTGCCGAAATCACTTCAGACCCATGAAGGTGACATGGGTGTCTTGTTAGTCATACAAGCCCCTTTCCATCACAACTGGGTTTATGTGAATGAGGTGACTTTTGGAAACCCCCTAAAGATGGGGGCTCAGGGGAACCAACCCTGATTACAGGGCTGGAACTTTCAGTCACCCTGCACCTCTGAGGCGGGGAGAGGGGCTGGAGGTTGAATCCATGGTCAATGGCCAATGATTTAATCAATCACGGCCGTGTGATGAAGCCTCCATAAAAACCCAAGAGGATCAGACCAGGAGAGCTCCCGGGTTGGTGAACAGGGCACATTTGGGGAGAATGGCTCCCGGAGAGGGCATAGAAGCTCCACACTGTGAGGAAACTGGGACCCCTCTCCCTCATCTAACAGGCAAGTCTAGCAAGCCAGTTGCACAGACTTAAGTCGATCCAGAATACCATGCTGTCCTGTGGAGCAGTCGTGCAGGCCTCCTGCGCCTGTGTGCAAATGACCTTGCAACCCCTGGTCTCATGAGTGAAGACGCCAGCTGGACAGACCCACAGCAGGAAGAGATAATGGGTACCTCGCTCCCTCATCGCCCAGCTGCATTTCTTAGAGACTGAAGGAAAACATGAGGACCCTGGTCCTTGCCTCCCTTCACACACAGATAACACCAACATCACAAGCCTTGTTTGACGTATAACAAAAGCTCCTGGTCTTGTTCTCCTGGAAGTAGATGACTATTCGACGTGGGAGTCCTTTCCTGCACGGACACCACTTTGTTAAAAGCAATAAAAACTGCGCTCAGCCCTGTAGCCTGGGAGCAGTTCCTCAGAATACCCCGTTGAGTTATTTCCCTAGACTCAAGTTCCTCACCTTGAGTATCGAATAAACTCCTTTAATTGACCTTTACCTAGACTCTTTATTTCAGTCGACAGCCCCCTTTCCCATACGTGCCCTGTGCACTCTTCCATCTGGCTGTTCCCGAGTTACATTCTTTTATAACAAACCGGTGATCCAGTGAGTAAAATGTTTTCCTAAGTTCTGTGTGCCGCTCTAGCAAACTAATTGAACCCAAGGAGGGGTCATGGGAACCTCTGATTTACAGCTGGTTGGTCAGAAGTACAGGTGACAACCGGGACTTGTGACTGGGGTCTGAAGCTGGGGGGGGGTGGGCAGGCTTGAGGGACTGAGCCCTTTACCTGTAGGATCCGACGCTATCCGGATCCGACGCTATCCAGGTAGATAGTGTCAGAACTGAGTAGAATGGTACGACACCCAGCTGGTGTCCGGGACTTGCTTGGTGTGGGAAAACCTTCCCCCCGTACTGGAATATAATGATCAGAATGCTTATAGGGGCCATGAATCTCCCTGGACCCTTCTAGAATATTCTTTGTTTCTTACCATCTCACAGGGGTTTCAATGTGAGGAGATAGGTTTCTAGGCACATGTGTGTGCAAACAAAAGTGTCTCTGAGCCTCCGTCTGTGTCCCCTGCCGCCTCCTGCCTGTGCATAGGGCACACCTACTGTATACATGGCGGGTACACACACGTAGTTATGCAGGTTTTTGCAGCCCAGTGCAAATTAGAGTCAACACAGGCGGCCAGGAGCAATGGTTGTGCTCGCTTTTACAAAGCAGTTCAGACTCAGTTGCAGGTATCAATAAAGATAAGGGTGAGGGGCTTCTCAGTTGCCCCACACACCCCTCCAGCTCCCCATCTCCCTCGTTGCTTTCCAACCTGGCTCCCTGGTTCCCCAGGGCCACGTGCGAGGCATCACAGCCTGGGGGGTGAGACTCACCTCTGCGCTCAGAAATTCCAGGCCTGATGGGGAGGAATCCAGCTGGCAGATAATCAGCAAGGCGGGGACTGAGTGCTGAGGGGGTCTGCACCGTTGAGACCCCAGCCCTGCCCCCACCTTCATTGAGGACCTCAGATCCCTGCTCAGATCTGTCCCCCTCCCCTTGGAGTGGCAGCGCCCACCAAAACCAGCACAGTGCCCACCAACCACCCTCTCCCATCAGCCACACACAACTTTAGACCCAACTTTCAGCCACATCTCTGAGCCAACATCACACCTTCAGGAAATAGGAAGCCTTCTGGCCTCCCAGCCTGGGGACCCCCATTCTCCAGCTCCATCTCTCTCCCCACCACCCCGCAGGCCCTCTCCAGCCTCAGTCTGCCCTGGCACAGTGCTGTGCAGCTCTGTCCCCTCCAGCAGGTCCCCTTCCACACCCAGCCTGGACCCCCTCCATCCCACACAGGGCCTGGAGAACAGCAGGGGACAGTCCTACCCTCCCCTGTTCCTCCCCCAGCAGGCAGGCTGACCCCCCATCACAGCTAACCTGTCCCCAGTGCCCACTCCTCATCTTCAGGACTGTCATCCTCAGTGAACCCACTTGTGTCATTTCCATCATCAAACACACCAAGAAGGAGGGCCCTCCAGCCCCTCCCCATGCCAGTCCCTCAGAGGGACACAGTGCAGGCCCCTCCGCGCTCCCTCTGTTCTCCGCCTGGGGCAGCCACCAGGTGCAGCCTCCGTGCCAACCTGCCTGGGCTCCCAACCCCATGCTACAGGCCAGCTCCCCCAGCTCTCTGGAGCAGGGAGACCTTCCCCTGCTTCCCGGGGTGTGGGGGGGGGGTTCTCCTTTCCCTGCAGCTTGCTTCACATGTTCCTTCAATGCCTCTCCTGCTCTGAAGAGCATTTGAGGCGCTGTGGGGTGCAGAGAGAAACAAGCCAGTCTGGTGGGGGAGAGGCAGCTAAAGGATGGAGGAGAAGCCGGAAGCCAGGCGGCAGAGGAAACCCAGGAAGAGTGGGGCCCGGGGCGGGGGCGGGGGGGGGGGGGGAGGCTGCAGCCCTCTCCTTCCCACAGGTCTGCCTGCTGTGTGTGGGGGAGGGTCAGGGGGCTCCAAATTTGGCCTTATGGAGGGGGTCCCCTGAGTGGGGGCTGTGGGGAGGCTGGAGCCGGGTGGGGGTAGGGGGCGGCAAGGCCAGGACAGGCCAGTGGCTTCACTGGAGGAGGCTGGCTGGGGTAGCCTGGGAGGGGTGGCAGGGGATGGGGAGAGTGTCTCAGCACAGGGCACCCAGGCTGTCTGGCCAGAAGGGCTTGGAGGGGGCTGTGGGGTTCCAGACCAGGGATGGAAGAAACAACCCGAGGTGGAGACAGGGGCCTCAGACCAAGGATAGGCCCCCCACCTGCCCTTCCCCCCATTCCCGCCTCCTCCCCCCATCACAGCTAACCTGTCCCCAGTGCCCACTCCTCATCTTCAGGACCTTCAGGACCAGCAGCTGGGAGGGTGGTGGGCTCGGGCTCCATGACCTACAGTGGTGTGGGCACTCAGGATGAGTGCGTGGGGTACAGACAGGGACGGCTGGACCCCAGGGTGGACGATGGCTGCCCGGTGGGGGTGCTGGGCCCGAGGGAGGCATGCAGGACTGTGGGGTGCTGAGGGGCATGGGCAGGGCATGGGGGTTCTGGGCGCTTCCAGTGTGTGCAGGACCGGGAGTGTGCGGGTTGGGTGCGGGTCAGGTATCAGGGTGGTGGGGGTCAGAGGTGCTGACTGGTGTGTGGGCCTGCGGGGGTCGTGTGCACAGGCCAGGTGGGGGCCAGGCGCGGTGGGCGGTCAGGTCTGAGGCTCGGGTGCAGTCAGGTGCGCAGGGCGGGGCGAGGCGGGCGGTCAGGTGCCGGCCAGGTGGCAGTCAGGTGTGGCTCAGGTGAGCGGGGTGGGGTGGGGGTGGGGAGGGGGTCAGGTGCCGGCCAGGTGCCAGCCAGGCGCGGCTCAGGTGCAGCTCAGGCGCAGTCAGGCGCAGGCCAGGGTGATGGCCTGCGCGTGCCCTCCCGGGAGCGAGGGGGCGCTGTGGCCGGGTGCGCGTGGGCCGTGCGCGCCCCTCCTTCCGCCCGCGGCCCCGGAAGCGGCGATGGCGCGGAATGTGCTGTGAGTTGGGGTGCGGGGCGCGGTCACGGTCACCGTCACGGTCACGCGGGGCGCAGGGACCCCGGGCCCGGGAGCGGGTGCGTGCGGTCCGAGCCTGGCGTCCCAGCTGTCCGCGCCGCCGCCCCATTTGGCCGCTTCGCAGGCGTCCCTGGCGTCCTCGCGCAAAAGGACGGCCACCCTCCGTCGTGTCTCTCGGGGGTGGGGGGGGAGGGCCCGTGCTGAAGTCTCCACTAGTCCCCCCTCGCTCCACCCTGCGTTCGCCCCCCGCCCCTGTCTGCCCCGAATTTAGGCAGGAAACACTCATGCTCCTCGGTGAACACGAGGGACCCCATGAACGAATGAATGAATGGATGCATGTCGGCCCCCGGGGGGTCTCGGGCAGGGACGTGTTGTGGCCGCGTCGAGCCGGTGCATCCCGTGCAGGTGCCCGTGGAGAGCGGGTGGGGGCCCGGGTGTAGATTCAGGGAGCGGGAGGGCCCCCATCAGCTCCGAAAGAGGTGCGGGGCATGTGGGGCTCGGCCTCCACTGGGACCCCCGCCCTCCGTTCTGGAGGAACTAAGCTCCAAATGAGGGCCCCCCTCCCGGGGCCAGGGGCCGTGGGGCGGGGAGAGAAACCAGGGCAGGCGCTGGGCCGCCAGTCCACGTGTGCACTCACTGGCCAGGGAGGTCAGGGGGGAGCGGGCAGGAGAGATGTCATGGAGAGATGGAGAGATGGGTGGGGTGAGGGGGAGGGAGAGGGTGGGATCACAGTGAGTCATCCTCAGGGCCACGGGGAGGTGGGCTGGGGGCAGCGAGCCAGGTGGCTGTGTTTGGAGGAGGGAGGAGAAATGCAGAGTCCTCTTGAGGTCTGTGAAGTTGAGGTGCTTGACGTGGTGCTGGCCTCGGGGATGGGATGTGGGCCCGAGGCCTGGGAGAGCTGTGTTCTGGAACCAGGGGGAGGGCGGTCAGCAGTGCTGGTTGCTCAGAGCCCAAGGGTCCCAGGCCTCTGGCCAGGCCTTGGGACTGGGCTGCTGCTCAGTGTTGGGGGAGGACGGAAGGTTTGGGAGACCCTGCCCTCGAGAGCAGTAGCGAGACTCAGCCCCGCACACTGGGCCTCTCTCCACCCCAGAGAGTGCACCCTTCAGGCCCCAGACCCTGGTGGCTCAGAGAGATTGAGGGATCTGAGCCAGCGCCCCCATTTCCACAGTTACCCAGTGGGCTCAGCCTTTGCCCCCCTGCAGTGCCCTAGCTGATCTCCAGGGGAATAAGGGAGCCCCTTGGGTGGCCTGCGTGGCCTGGACTCCCAAGAGGGTAAAGCCAGGCAGGTCCTTTGCCTCTGGGGCCCTGGGAGGGCAAGCCCTGTGGCCAGGCTGTGCCCAAAGAAGTTCTGCCGGGGCGGCTGTCACCTGCTGCCCTGGTCACCGCAGACCCCGGGCAGACGTTACCCAGCCGTTCAGTTCAGCAGCCCAAGGTGCTTCCAGCGCCCCAGTCTGTGCCAGGGGGCCAGAGCCCTGCCCTTGGAGAGCCTCAGCCGCTCCTGCCCCGGGCGCCCGCTCAGCCCTGCTTCTTTCAGGACTCCCCACCCAGGTGCTCTGATCTTTGGCCCTCCACGTCCTCCCCAGACTTGTGAGGCTGAGGACCAGCGTGGAATTTGGCCTCAGTGAACCCCTTCCATGGTGCTGGGTGCTCCCCAAGACCAGGGGCTACATGCAGTGCTACATGGTGGTCACCAGGGGTACAGGCGAGACCCTCGATGGCAGCCTGTGCCCCTGCACCCACCCTCCACCAAGACCTGCCCCCTGGGCTCTTGGCAGACCCCCGGCCCCCTCTCAGACCCTGCAGACTTGGGGCCCCTCCCTCACCCCAGCCCTGTGGCCTAGTTGGGTGCAGTTGGCAGTGGTCCTCCCTGCCCCCCAACTCAACCCAGAGCACTGGGCCAGTTGGTGGGGGCACCCACACCTTTCTTGCTGCCTCTGCTTGCTTGGGGGGTTTTCGGGGTGGGGGAGGTTGGGGACTGCAAACGCTGTTTTCCTGAGCTGCTGATTCCGCGTTCCTCGCTCTCCCTTCATGGAGGGGCGGGCGCTCCCCCACCCTCAGGGAGAGTGGCGTGACCCTGTCCCTGCGGGGTTAAGCCAGCGTCAGAAGCAAGCTGGTTCTGTGAGATTCCACCTCACCTGAGCAGAAGGGAAGGTGGTGATTCGTGCTGTCTGCAGCCTGCCCATGTGGGGCCCAGTCCTGGGACGAATGACAGCCATGCGGGGGCCGCGTGCCTGCGGGTCCGTCACTTTGAACAAACATGTCTCTGAGCCTCGCCGCCAGCCTGTTTGGGGGGGTGGGGTGGGCACATGCTCTGCTGGCTTCTGTTTATTTTTCGAATCGTTCATTGGCCTTTGGAAAAGGCCTTGGGGGTCAACGGCCCATGCTACCCCGAGTTGATGCTGGGGACGGGGGAACTGGCCACCCACACAGGGTAGAGCCATGTGGTGAGCGAAGGGGGCTGCAGGGACCTCGGGCGATGGCCTGGGAGAGCTGCCCCCCTCTGCTCCCTGCCCCTGCTGACGTGGGTGAACAGATGGGGGCCAGCAGGGGTGTCCTCGAGAGTCGCATGTTCTGAGTGTGATGTAGACACACGTCTCCCTCACAGATACCCGCTGTACCAGCTGGGCAACCCCCAGCTGCGCGTCTTCCGCACCAACTTCTTCATTCAGCTGGTGCGGCCCGGCACGGCCCAGCCCGAGGATACTGTGCAGTTCCGGATCCCCATGGAGTAAGCCCCCTAGGAATTTGGGCTGGGGAGTGCCCCTGAGGCCCTGCAGTCCTGGCCATGTCACGGAACCGGCTCACAAGTGGGGCTTCTTCCTGCTGTGAAAATCCTGCTGGGCTCTGCAAATATTGACTGAGGGCCTGGTGTTTGCAGAGCCTGGGGGGAGCCTGCACTGGCCTCGCCTCCCCGCTCCTTCCACCTGGGGCAGCCTAGTCAGAGCCTGAGAGTCCTCTTCTTTTCTTGACTGAACCTCACTGCTCTTCCCGGGAGGCTGGGCCCTGACTCCAGAGCTGCTCACCCCCACCTCCAAAACCTGAGTCCTCCAGGTGGTGCCTTCACAGAGGCCCCCGGGTACCCAAGGATGCACCTCCCTGTCACGCATACTGCAGGGTGCTGCTCTGAAGTCTGAGGATGTGACTGTCCCAGGCCAGGGCCCTGCTGTCAGCCTTCTGAGGTGGGGGCAGGAGAGGCCGAGGGCCCATTTCTGATGCCCGTTAAGGTGCACAGGGAACGGGGACCTAACCCACCAACGCCTCGACCATCATTTGTAGGAAAGGACCTCGTGGCAGGCGAGTTGCTGCAGAGCGGGCCTCCCCAGCACTGCAGACAGGATAGGCCACAGCAGGCTGTGCTCCTGGCAGCCAAGGGCATTCACAGGCTGTCCCTGCCCTCGGGAGAGCTCCGCCCGGGGGCTTAGCCCCTGTGAGCATGGACCAGTGGGAGGGTGAATGGAACTGGGGGCCTGGTCCCTCCGTCACCCCCACACTGATATGTCGAGGATGGGAGAGGGCTGGGCGGGGACCAGTGGCCTCAGCCCTGGCTTCCCCCTGGTGCAGGGATGAGGCTGTGCCCCTACCGCCCCCACCCTGAGCCCTCAGTCCAGCACCTCTCCCCCGTCGGCAGGCTGCTTTTTGTCTCAGCCTGGTTCAGACGTCTTTTTCTTTTCCTTTACGCAGGATGACCAGGGTGGACCTCAGGAATTATCTAGAGCGTATTTACAACGTGCCCGTGGCTGCCGTGCGGACGAGAGTGCAGCACGGTGCGTGCCTGCCAGGGCGGGCTATGCCCTGTCACGCGTGTGGGCTCTCCCCCAGGCTGCCCCACATCGCTGCCCCATGTCCTCCTTGCAGCCACTCCATGGGGTCTGGTTCTTGGCACTAGAGGAAACTGAGGCCCAAGGGTTGAGGCGACGTCCCGGGGTCACACTTCCCGGGGCACAGCTGGGATTAGCACCCGGGTGGGCCGGCCCCACAGGCTGCTCTGAGCACGGCGCCGGACCTTGGCCCCCCAGCCCGCCAGCCCCCACAGCCGCTTCCCCTCTGCCGCGGAGGGAGGTCGGGTCAGCAGAGTGCTTTCTTCATTCCCCCAGCCCGTTCTCACTCCTTCCTGTTGACCCGGTTCCCCCCGCGCTGTAAATCTGACGACCTTCAGTCTGAAGCGAGGATGGCCAGCGCCAGCGAGGGCTGCTGCCCCGGCAAATGGGAGAGATCGGTTTCCTGAGTTATTTTAGACACGTGCAGGTTTTTAGCAGAGCGGAGGTCTGCGGCGGTGGCGGTCGCTCTCTGAGCGTGGTGTGTACGTTTGAGACAGGCACATTCAGGGTGTGACACGTTGTCATCTGTGGGGACCCACTAGTTCCGACACGTTTCCCTCTCGAGAAAGTGGGTTCCTGGGTTGGTTGAACTAGAAGTTTTGTGCTGGGAGTAAAGTACCCCCCCCCACAGGTTCCAACAGGAAGAGGGATCATAGGAACGTCAGGATCAAAAAGCCAGACTACAAGGTGGCTTATGTGCAACTGGTGAGTGAGCCTCGGGGCAGAGTCTCGGTCCCAGGCTAAGCTACCACTCCGAGACCTTGGTGGAGGGCCGTGACCTTGGTGGAGGGCCGTGTTTGTGCAGCAGCTGCTGCCCAGGGGCCCGGGAGGCCTCGAGAGGCAGGATCTCAAGGCCCATGGCTGGGGCAGAGCCTGCCCTTGGTTCTAGTGCACAGTGAACCCCGAGAGAAGCTGGGGGTCAAAGTGCACTTCATCCCGGGGAGGGAGACGGGTGAGGGGCATTTTGGAACTTCTGGGTGGCCAGCCTTGTGGTGCCTGTGGACTGTGACGTGCTGTGGGCAGAGGCAGGGGCCACCCGGGCCTGGGGGATTTGGGCTCAGACAGAAACCCAAACGTGCCAAGCGTTGAAGGCTCCTGGCCCTGGAGAGCCTATCCTTGGACGGGCCCAGGCCAGGAGGCAGTTAATGCCATGGGTTAGAAGTTGCTGCAGGGGGACCGGTTTGGTGTGTCCCAGGGTCCTAGCTGAGCCCCTTCCCCTCTGGACTGTATTGTGGGGCTCTGGCACATTCTGCCAGGTCCTCTGTACTCTGCTCCGTGCCTGGCTGGGGCTCCGGGAAGAGGGGCTGGCACCCCGTCCGAGGCTTCACTGACGAAACCCTGAGCTGCCAAGGGTAGGATGCACATTTGCAAATCCCCGCCAGGCGACCCCAGACTCCCTCTCAACCGAGAATGGGCCGCCACTGTGGGCGTCAAGGCCCGTGGTCTCCAGGCAAGATGGCCTCTGACCCGGCGGGTGGCCTCTGTGGAGACCTTCCAGGGACGGCCGCCTGCCCCGCAGGGCCCATTAACAGCCCCCCACAGTTTGAAACCGCGGGGGGCTTCCTCTGATTTCTTTGGTCTCCGTGTCTACAGCCTGAGCGGGAGCCGGGCAGCGGCGGCTGGCCGCTAGATGGCAGTAGCGCTATTTGTGGAAACAGCCTCGGCCGCCAACCTCTTCTGGGCGTCAGGAGGCAGTTTGTTAAAAGACCAAGTTAGTGGGGCAGTTTTTCTGAAAAACAGCCCCAGTTGTTCCAAACAGGGGCCCCCGTCATTATTTGGCCTGATATTTGCTGTGCGTAAAATCTGCCAATCCAAGTGGAGAGAGCTGCGCTGGCCTTATAAAGACGCCTGTGTCCTCTGGGCTGGACCGGGCCATCTGTCTTTGTCATGGCACGCGGGGTGACATCCCATATGGCGGCATTCGCCACGAGGCCCTTCAGCAGGCGAGCTATGGTTACAAGTGGCTTTTGAGTCATCCGAGCCCTCGCATTTTTCCCCGGGCCCCACCTCACTCTGAAAACTGAACTCAGCAGCGCTTAGATCCGCTGTCTGCAGCTGCCGCTGCTGCCTTTCTTCCTCCGTGAAATCGGGGCCGCGAGAGACGAGGCAGCGCAACTGGGAGCAGAGTCCCCGCTGGGCACGATTCCTGCCAGGCCAGAACTAAATGTGTAACGGACCCCCCCAACTCCAGCAGATCTGTGCCTGCCCCTCTGAAGAGGTCCCTTCCCTGTCCCCCGTCTACCAAGACCGTCCTCTCCCAGTGTGTCCCTTCGGTCCCGGCCCGGGGCCTCTAATAAGAGAGCTAATTGTAAAGCACACAGAGAGGCAAGCAGAAAGAGAAATTAAATTACCGAATTTACTTTGAGTTGGCTGCTGCAGAGAAGCCGTCTGCATGGTGGGAGTCCCACATTTTTCCCAACAACCTGATAAACACCCCTTTGGCCCTGAGTCCCAGGGCCCTTGCAGGCGCCTAGTCCCCCACACAACAGAAAGAGCATTGACATGCCACGCGGAGCCCATGCGTGTCACAGAGCTGCTGGGCAAACAGCGCGTGGCCCGTCGCCTCGGGCGCAGACAGTGGCTGAGGGGCTCTCAGGACCCCCGCCATGGCCAGTTCCTTCCCTGTTCATCATGATATTTTTCCCCTTTCCTGTTCTTTTCCAGTCAGCTTGCTCTCCTCTCTGGAAGGGCTGAGGGTTTTATTTTTGAGAGTACAAAGTGGATTATCTAGAAAGGGGACCCCCCCCACCCTGGGAAGCTTCAGCTGGCACCCACCAATGGCTCTCGTCTCAGGGGAGACACGAAGCATTTCTCTCCCTGGCTTCCTCTGTTTTTTCCCAAGCTATTGCAAATTGCCTCTTTGTATTTATATTTAAAATGTCATTTTGGGTTCCCCCACCTCAGAAAACTAGCAGAATCACCTCGATATATGAAACATAAATCCCCTGTTCTGGGCAGTCTGCCCTGCATGTAAACCATTGCCCTCTGGTATTTTAAAAAAGAAAAAAAAAAAATGCAGTTTTGAAATGTGTAAGATAATCCCCCTGCAGGCTGGCTACCGCGCGTGCACCGTCGCTGCTTTTCATCACTCGGGGCCTGCACTCCGCGCCATGCAATCAGAATTTATAAACCTCCCGTTCTCGGGGTGGAGGACGTGGGCTGTTTCAGATCACGCTTGGCCGCCTGCCCAAGTCCAAATTTCTTTACAAAACAAGGGTCTGCAGGAACCCAGCGCACTTTGCTGATTTTACTTATTAAAATTTTCCAGATACGGAGGCCGTCCTCCGTCCTTTGCCCGCGTCTGGAGACAGACGTGCGGCCCGAGAGCTATCCGGCGCCCTCCCCTCCCCTCCCCGCCCTTATCTCCAGAGCTGCTCCGTGATAGTCAGCAAATAGCTGAAACCGCCCCTCGTGCTTGCTTAGGTCCCCAGAGAGCAAGCCATCCTGCCTCCTCCACGTGAGCAGGGGGGCCAGGCTGGTACCCCGGCCCGTGTGTCCGGGGGTCTGGGTTGAGACTTGGCCAACACTGACATTCTGAACTTTGAAAGGTGTAAAACTAGCTAATTTGCAAAGCCGGTCTTGATACATAGAGTCTGCATCTGTACGTTTCTGTGTACATTATATGCATTTTATTTGCCAAGCTCCGAGCCGGGAGGAGGGGGTAGTTTGTCCTGTGGGTAAAGGCCTTTAGGTATTGTGCAGGGAAAAAGTTTCAGCGTGGCGCTGGACGTGGCACCACTGCTCCACCCCTCCGCCCGCCCGGGCTGCCCCACGCGGTAGATCGGTGCTTTGCTGGGCTGCTGTTAATGAGGCCCTGACCAGTGGAGACTGCACTCCGCCAGGAGATAATGTCGATGAAAAGGGGCCTTGTCGCAGAGTAATGGTTTCCCGCTGCTAGATAAAAGCTGGAGAACCGGGGGGCCTGCTGAGATGTTTATTTTCCAGGCAGGGACATTGCTCCAGAGACGCTGGCCCTGTGTCTGTCCCGCGGGCGTGGGTCAGGCCTGCCACAGGGGCGGGTTCTGCCCACCCCTCCTCATCTCAGAACACGTGGCGGCTGCTCGGGGGTCTCCACGCGGTGTGGGAGCCGGGCTCTGTGCTGGAGTGTCGGCCTTTTCTCCCTAGGCGCACGGACAGACCTTCACATTCCCAGACCTGTTTCCTGAGAAGAAGCAGAGTCCTGACGGCAGCACGGGGGACGAGGACATCCAGGACAGGCTCCTGGAAGAGCAGAGGCAGCGGCAGAGCCGCGACCCCCGGCGCGGTGGCGTCCCCAACTGGTTTGGCCTGTGATGGGCCCCGGCTCTGACAGCTCAAATAAAAGTCCTGCGTGTGGAGAAAGGCCCACCGGCTCTGCTTCCTCTGTTCCCTCGGACCCCCGTCTCCCCGCAGCAGGGCTGAGGCCTCGCCTGCGAGTTGTGGGTGCACCCCACATCCCCAGAGCGCACACGGCAGCCTGGCCGCGCTCTGCCTGGAAGCCACTGTGCACCAACGGGCAGCGGGTGGGCCCTGGTGACCACTGGGCTCTGGCTCTGGACCTAAGGCGAGACCGGGACCCCTGGGGGCAGACGGGCAGGCTAGGAACCACATTCCTGAAGGGGGGATGAGACCTGTGGACAGCACCCAGAAAGTAATCCTGAGCAGCTGCACTTAAAATTCTGTGTTGTGAGGAGGGGTCGGCGTGAGCACAGAGGGCAGAGGGCAGGGTGGTGGGTAGGGTGAGTGTGGGCAGCACAGGGAGGGAGCCCATCCAGGCAGAGGTTCTGGTGTGGTGCGGGGAGGGGGCTGCTGGGGAACCACAGGAGGTGCTGTTCAGGAGAGAGGCAGTGATCGGTGCCGCCGAGGGCTGGAGGCCGGGGGCCCCGATCTGGGAAGTGCCGGGTCTGAAGCCCCGAATGTAGGGAGTGGGGCGTAATCAGTGGTGAGCAGCACCGTGCGGGATGGACGAGGTGGGGAGGGAGAGGGCCTCGGGAGACCCGTGGCAGGTGGGGTTTGAGATGGCTGTGTCCAGGTGGCCTGGTTCCCTGTGTCTCGGCTTCCTAAGATCTGTCTGCAGCTCTCTTGTTTTTAATCGAGCTTTGCACTAAAAGCCCCACTGGGCACCCCCGGAGATGCTGGCACACGGCAGCTGCTCCCTGAATGCGCATAGAAGGAATGAAGCCCTGTGGTTTGCTAGAACCGTCTATGTGAGTGCATCTGCCTGTAGGTTTGATGCTGAGAGAGAGGTTGGACCTAGAGATTTGGGGAGCGAGCAAGAAAGGATCGTCGGCCTGCTCCAGGGAATGGGGCCACGTCGCCTGGGGTGGGACACAGATGCCACAAGGCCTCAGGCCCCCGGAACCCCATGCTGGAGTGCTGCCTGCTGTGGTCTGAGCCAGGCCCTGGCTCTTCCCTCCGCGGGGGGCTGCCTCCGGGGGCCTTGCGAGGAGAGACGGAAGTGGGGAGCTGGCTCAGCCACCCCCTCCACCCCGAGGGACAGCCGGACAGCGGGTCAGAGCCGTCACGTAGGCCTCGCAGCTCCTCTCCGCTGGGAGGGTGAAGGTCCGGGCAAACGCCACCCTTCAGTGTTGATTTAAAGTGATGGGGAAGGTCCGGAAGGAGACTGGAGGACGGAATCAACGGTATTTTCCTTAGAGAAATAATTCATGGGGCCCCGCGGCCCTGAGGACCCCAACTCAAGGCCAGAGAGGAATCCCATCCTTCATCCACTGCACGTCCAGTACTGACCGCCCGCACACCCCCAGACACAGCCCCAGCTCCTCCAGCTGGCCTCAGCCCGCAGACCCTCCCCGCAGCCCACCCAAGGCTCCTCTGTCCTTGCTGTGGCCCCAGCGTCCCTCCGTGGGCCTGGGCATCCGCTGCTGCTGCTCCCACCAGGGAAGAGGAGGGGGCCGTGAGCTGCAGTGTCCTGGTCTTCCCAGCACCCCCAGGGCCGGCAGAGCCCCTTCCCTGCCCAGCGACAGTGCCGGTGGGTGTGAGGGTGGAAAGGAAGGCGCTTTGAGACAGGGCTCTGCGGTGAGGGGAGGGAGAGCCGGGAGACCAGCGAGTGCTGCGTGGGGGTCTGCCCTGCAGGACGCTCCGGAGTCCAGGAAGGGGGCCTTCAGCTGGAGGGCAGACCCACCCCACCCCCAGGCACAGAGCATTGAGAGGGGGCTGGCTAGACCCCCTTCTCCCGGCTGCTCCCTCACCTGAGGCTTGGGGAGGGAGAGGACCAGTGTCTTTGGAGGTCCGTCTCTGTACCGAAGACAAGGAGCCCTACGGTTGTCTTCTCCATGGCTCAGTTTCCGCCTTTTCTTGCACCACTAGGAGATGGTGGTCCAGACTTCTGGTCCCAGCAGCTCACCCCAGGGTGCTTCCCCAGGCCTGGACACCGGAGGAGGGTCTCCCACGGGCCCCCTAGCCTGGCAAGACCCCCCCTGTGACCCAAATAGCCTGTCGGCTTCTGCAGAGAGGACTAGGGTAGACACACTTTTGCTGGACATCCTCACAAGGGGCCAGGAACGGGAGGGGCCCTGGGGGCTCCCCGTCTTGTGCGGATGGTCCTGCTGGGAGCCCCCAGGCCAGCTCCTGGGGGCAAGTAAAGGGACGGAGGGAGCAAGAGCCCACAGTGCTGCCCCCCACGCGCCCCCATCGTCTACGATGTTCCTTTGTCCCCGTGTGTGTGGGTGATCTATTTACTTTGCAAGGGGGAATGTGATACCCAGGCAACTCGAGGTTGCAGCAGGCAGAGGCCTTCGGGGAAGGGGCTGCGGGGCGGGGGCCGCCTGCCCGGCCCCTGGGGGCTGCGCCGGGCTCTGCAGGAGCCGGACGGCCTCATTCCTGGTCTGCGCTGATGAGTTATGGCTGCAGCAGGCCCTGCGCAGTGGCCCACGGGGACGGTCTCAGACCCCCCAGCAGCTCCGGGTGAGGCCCAGCCGCCCAGGGCCACCGGGATGGAACGGAAACCCATCTGGCCACAGTCTCTCCATCAGCGTCTGGTTTTCCTCTTCCAGGGCCGGCGAGTCCTCCCTGAGGCTGCATCACGTTGTCATCCCAGCTCCAAAGGCTTCGCCTAAGTAACTGAGTGCAGGTGACAGCCCAGGAGCTGGGGAGGGGCCCCCACCCCACCCTCCTGGCCTGGCCCTCTGCTGAGAAGAGCCCACATGGCTTCTGCAGCCTGGAGCCCCAAGTCAAATTTGAGGGCGTCTGCCCACCGGAGTCTCCCTGTCTTCTGGTCTCTGTGCACCCTCCCCAGCCCCGACAGGGCCTCCAGCCCCTAGCAGGGGACCCAGGCCCGGGGACACAGCAGTTCCTCTTGTTCCCCACACCCAGGTCTTAAAACACAGAGGAAACTAAAGAACTCGGGGCCCTGAAGATAGCTGTGGTGTGACCTGACCTCGGGGCTCCCCTCCCACCTTCTGACTTGCATATGATGCTCAACTCTGTTAGTGAATGAATGAATGAATGAGTCTGTGAGTGAGTACATGAGTGAATAAATTCAGCAAGTCGGCTCAGCCAGGCAGGAGAGCCCCGCCGTCCTGGGAGTCTGAGAGTTGGGTCAGGCCTGGGTGACGTGCCTGGCCGGGCACCTCTGCCACCGGTCACTGTTTTCACGGAAGCTGGAGGCTGCCACTCCTGACTTCCGGCTGGACTGACGCACTTGCCTCGCTCCCATCGCACAGGGCAGGAAGGGCTGGGCGTGGGAAGTTCTTTCTTATTTTCAAGCAGATTTATTGAGATATAGTTCACATACCCTACATTCCACCCATTGAAAGGGTCTCACTCGATGTCCTTTAGTTTATTCACAGTTGCATATCTACCCCTGTGATCGACGTTAAAACATTTTCATGATGCCCGAAAGCACGCAGCTCCCCTTCGTGGGCACTCCCCAATCCCCCGCCCCCAGCTCCCGCCAGCAGAGTCTGCTTTCCGTCTCTGTGGATTTGCCTATTCTAGACATTTCATAGAAATGGAATCTGCACCATGTGGTCTCTTATGATGGCCTCTTTCATTCAGCATCATGCCCTCCAGGGTCGTTCATGTGGTGGCGGGTGTCAGAACTTCCTTTTTAAGGCTGAGTAATATTCCACATGTGTATGGACCACATTTTGTACATCTGATTGTCTGTGGATGGATGCTTGTGTGACCGGGCACAGTGTGTGCTGTTCCTACATGTCGGAAGGCCTCAGGCTGATCCCTGAGTCACCGTGCATGCGGGTGACTGTCCCATCTTTGTGACTGACTGATGTCCCTTCAGGGCAAAGAATCCTCCTCTATGCACGTGTCCACCCTCTCGTAGCGCTGAGCTAGGACTCTTTCCATGGCAGACACAGCGTGCTCTGCGTTCCACGTCATGCGCCAGGCGCCCACACTGCAGGGAGGCCCCTCCGTTCCTGCCAGTGGCCCATGCTCCAGCCTCTCCTGGCCCCTGGGACACCCAGGCTTCCTGGGTGAAAGGGAAAAGGGGTTCAAGGGGCTCGGTCTCCTTCCCAGGACCCTCTCTCAAGGTTTCCACCCATCTTAGCCTAGAGGGAGCTGCACCCCATAGGGCTCAGTCCTGGACCCCTGAGATGCCCGCAGGGACACAGGGCCGCCAGCCTCAGAAGCAGCCAGCCCAGGACCGCTCCCCACGTGGCCCGTGGGCAACCTGTTCAGCATCTGCATTTACTCCTTCCCGGCTGAGGTCACCCCCAGCACCAATCCCCCCAAATCCCTTCATTACTTCTCTGTAAATAGGGCTTTTCCTAGTCAAAATAATCAGCATTTTCTTTGTTGCTCCCACATCTGGCTTCGATTGGCCCCAGCCTCCTCGGATGGATGCTACAGCCCTGACGTTATGACGGAGGGAGGAAAGACCCGCCTGCTCTCCCTCCGCACGAGGCCAGGCCTCGGGGGGTGGGGGGACCCCCACCCCTCTCCCTGCACATCTGCGCTCCCTGGCCGGTCTGGCTCTGCAGGGCGGGTCCCTAGTTCCGTCTTTTCAGAGTTGGGGCCTGGGGGGCTCCCCAATGCTCCCTTCTCCCCCTCTCTGCCACTCCCACAGCCTCCACTGGGGTCCCCGGCAGATGCACATGGCATGTGCTTCGCCCCGTTGGTGTCCCTCACCCCCAGAACAGAGCAGGCCATTTCGTCCTCCCCTCCAGAATCTTTGCCATCCCCTCTCTCTGAGAAACCTAAGACAGGGAAGATTCCCAAAGCTCCCCGGCCCTTCTTCATGGAAGTCAGAGGAAGTCAAGTGAGGAGGGTCCCCTGTCTGCCCATGCCCTGCAAGGATAGGGGTCCGCGGGTCAGAGGCTGGGCCGAGCCACCCTCACTCCCTTGGGAAGCTCCAGGCTGGGTGATGGTAGGCCCGTTGGTTCCAACAGGAGCTCCCCGCGGATTCTCCTCTCCTTCCCGCGGGCCCTGCACCTCCACGTAGGCACCAAAACTAGGAGCGCATCTTTGCACAGCTCTCTGGGCTTCCCGACAGCGTCCCCGAGGCACTCCTGGTCGGGGTGCCCAGCGGGCTGCCCTGCAGGCAGAGGTCGGCCTCTGTTCTCTGACCCGCTGCCCCAGCTGCCCCATTGCTTCAGCCCTGCCGGCTGGAGTCCCGGGGGGCTCTCCCCTTCCCCGACCCTTTGTCCCGATGCTGGGGGTCCTGTGCTGAGCCCTCATCCATGCTAATGTTGATGGTGAGAGGATGGCACACACTCTGATGTTATGGGGAGACGCTGCTGTTGGGATAACAATGGAAGGCCTCGAATATCCCCAGAATCAACACGGCGTCTGTGAGATGGAACCAGCACGTGACCTGTGCCCCCTGCTGCCCCCTCGCCAACGCGCATGCATGTGAGCAGATTTTCTGGATGTGGAGGCGGGGGTCCTGGGCTGTCCACCTCACCGTCCTCCTCCAGCCCCGTGACGTTCTGTACGGTGCCAGGGGCCAGCCCAAGGATGGTGAACTGGCCCTGGAGTGGAGTGGCTGCTGTGGCCGGGTGAATGGACCGGTCACATACACTGAGTGACAAGCGTCGGAGGAGCAGGGTATGCGCCCAGTGACCACCAGGTGGGGGAAGCTGGAAGAGACTCCAGGGGGAGTGTGGAAGACCACCGGGAGGGACTGGGCCTCAGTGTCCCCCGGGTGACGCTCGCTAGCAGAGGACCCCTGGCAGCTGCAGGCGGCCCCCGCCCCACCGGTGGGGGAGGTGCCTCCCAGAGGCCTTTGCGGCAGGTCCAGGGCAAGGATGAAGCGTCCCCTTAAACAGAACAAGGTGCCGGCCTTTCATACCTTCACTTTACGAAGTGTTTGGAATTCCGACGGCCCAAACAGCTGAATGTTTCTTGCCAGGTTCTCTCTGGGACTTCACCGGCGGCCAGGGCCCTAAATAATTCTTATAAAAACCATGTCAGCCCCAAACTGTGTGATATCTGATTTGTAGCACTAATAAAACCCCGCGCCTGCTGCCAGAGCGGGGGCGGTGCGAGCCCGGTGCCGTAGAGGCCTCGTTTCCCGCTGGTGCGTGTGCGTGCACATGCGTCTGCACACGTGTGTGAGGAGTGCTCTGCAGGGAGGGGGGACCCCAAACAGCGGGGCTCCTGCAGCTCTGAGGGCTCCCGCCTTGCCCCCCAGCTCCACTGAGCCCCCGCAGCACGCCCTCCACCTGACGCCCATTCCCTGACTTGTGAACCTCGGCTGGACAAGCTTGGGGCGCGGACCTGGAGGCCGGGTGACCAGGCTCTGCTGACCAGTGTGGCTGCTGAGTGTAAGTGCTCAGAGAAGGTGAGGGTGCCCGGAGGAGGGCGCATCCCAGCCACCTGTCCACACGCGGCCCCCAGCCACGCTCAGAGAGCATCCCACTCCCCAGGCAAAGTGGGCAGGCTCAGGCACAGCCCCGCCCTCAGAGTTAGGACCACATCTCCTGCTTGTCTCCACGTTGTGTTGAAATGGTGGGGGCTCCTTCCTTCTGGCTGCTCCTTCCCCCCAACATTGGGCCTGGAAGGTGCCCAGGTGACCCTGGGACAGCCTGACCTGGCCACGTCCCCCCCCAGACCACCGCTGAGAGTGTCCTGTGGACCCCTGAGTGGAAACGAGAGCCCTGCAGTGCCCAGCTCAGGGCCGCCAGTGGGGGCGTCTACGCCATAAGGCCCTGAGTGAGCTCCGAGGGCACCAGGCAGGGGGCGGGCCACTGACAGGCTCCTTGGCAGGGGCGGTCATTAAAGGCCAGATCAAAGGACCCTGGGATCACACGCCTGTTAGGGAGGCTGGCCAGAGCAGGGGGCGGGGACGCATAGGCAGGGTCTGCTGTTAATGCTCCCATCCCTCCTGGGAGCCTCGTGCTCCAGCCACAAGTCACCTGTGGGGCCCGGGCCGTGGTGGGCAAGGTGGCAGGGTGGCCTGCCAGATTCCTGCCATTCTGGCTTCCAAGGCCATCCTGCGGCTTCTGAGAAGGCCAGAGCACTGAATGACGGCAGGCCATGGGGACCTTGGATGTGAGGGCCCTGTCTGAGGGTTTAGAGGGGCACGTGGGTGGGCTGCCTGGGGGCCAGGGGTGCGTGCTTCCCCACCTAGCTCCTAGGGGCAAGCAGACAACAGCTGCCACCCGGGCAGGCGGATTCTCACTGCTCTGGGCACACGGACGAGCTGTAGGGGCCCAGAGCAGGCTCTGTGGAGGCTTCCAGAAGGGAGACAGGGCTGTGGGGCCACCAGGGCTACATGTCCTGGTCTCCACTCTGAGCTGCCGGCCTTGAAACCATTAGGCCCTTAGCTGCAGCCTCATCTTTGTCTAATGTGTGAGGATGACAATGCTGGCCAGGGAGGAGACAGAGGTCCAGGCTGGCAGAAGTTTCCCTGAATGCTCTCTACTGGGCTGACACTGGGACCGGCTCCCAGGACCCCTGTCCCCTGATGCCAGGCCCTCGTCTCCACCCAGGTGTGTCTTGGCATCATGCCGGGCCTGGAACCCTCCTGCCCAGCCTGGGTCTCTGTTCCCATGGCTGTCCAGCACCATGCCGCACCCACCCATGTGACCTGCCACATCCTGTGTCCCTCCTGGGCATGGCACCCCGGTCCAGGATGAGCTCCCTCACCCAGCCACAGTCTGGCAGAGCTCGTGAGGCAGGGGCTTCTGGAAGTCCCAGTCAAACAGTTGTGTTGTGGAAGGCTCGGGGGTGTCCACCCCCGTAGGAGACTGTCTGGACTCGGGAGGTGGTGCCTGGAGCAACCCCTGGAGCGGCTGCCCTGTGCGGCCCCAAGTCAGGACATACCCTTGGAAGTGCCACGGGCCCTGTGTTCCTAGGAAGCTTCCCTTGGTGCTGGCCCCCGACCCCAGGGGGACAGCGGGGAGGTCAGGAGCAGCAAGGTTGATCTGCCCTATCACTAGGCTGCTTGTCACTCCAGAGCCAGCTGATTGACATGGCGATTCCAGGGTCTTCTGCTCCTCGAGTGTGGGCTCTAGCTCAGGCCCCGGGCAACCTCACCCTTAAAGGGCGTCCTAATGCACCCAACAGCCTCGCGCCTCAGCCCCACGTGCCGCCGCTCGCTTCCCCGGCTGGTCCCTGGTCAGGAGGCACTGGGTGTTGGCAGTGCCACTGTGTCCCTGCGCAGAGCCCTGCATGCTCAGCACCCTGTCCCTGCTCCCCTCCGTGGGCTCAGGGTACCGCCCAGGTTCCCCGTCCGGTTTCAGGAGGTTGGCTGACCTCGGGGGCTTCCTGCTGCTGTTTTCCTTTCCATTTAAGAAAACAAGCCCTGCCATCCGTCACTTGATTCCTTCCTAATTCATGTCCCCTCTCAACCCTTGGAGGCCCAGCTAGTGGGGACTCAGGGATGTGTCTGTCAGAGTCTGGACTCTGAATTGCTCCCTCCCACCGCCCTGCGGGCGGCCCCCCGGGGGTGCTCATGGGGCTTCTGATGAGAGGCATGTGCAGAAAGGGGCAGCGAGCCGCCTGGCCTGGCTGGGCTGGGCCCTGAGGGGCTTCGGGAAAGGCCCCCCGGCCCCTGCTCAGTAGTGGCTAAGGGTGTCGAGGGCAAACGCACTCAGAACTCCAGCACCTGAGGTTCTGGGTCGCTTGTCCCCAGAGCCCAGTCATCAGGCTGGGGGACCCACCCAGGTTTCCCCTAGATCCTGGGGTGACCGGTGCGTGACCACACTGAGCTTATCCCCTGCACTGAGGCAGCACAAGTTCTAGAAGGTGCCTCCTCACAATAAAAACCAGGCATGAGGCCCTGCAAGGCTGGTCCTGCAGGAGGCCCAGTGGGATTAGGACCAGCTGCTGTCCGGTCCCAGCCTGTCCTCACCTCCCAGAACATCCCCTGCTCACCCTGTCCTCCAGCCTCACCCCGGCTAAATCCGCCTTGGCCCCTCGGCTGGTACAAAAGGGGAAAACTATGTGTTCCGAGCCTCCTTTGGGGCTTAGGGGTAAGGGGAGCCGACAGCTGCCCCAGGAGGGTGATGAGGGATGCCAGGAATGCCCTTTATCTGAAAATATCGTATTGCCCGCCTGGATGCCGAGAAGCCCTCGTGCCAGCCCTCCCCAACTCCTGCTGAAACCGAAATAGCTTCGGGAGGTGGGACACAGCTGTCCACATCAGTCAGGATGACCCCCGCCAGAACGGCAGTTTCTGAACTCCCCTGACCTCTGCTTTTCCAGGGGCTGTGACCAGGGGTCCCCAGGACCCCACGCCAGGGAGGCTGCAAGGCCCCCCGAAGAACCCCCCAAGAGAAAGACGGGAAGGGGCTACACTAGTCATTTGAAGACGCTTGTTGCCGCTCCGGCCTCTGGTTCCCAACATTTGCCTACTTCCTCCTGGATTCTCCTCCCTGCCCTGGGGCCCCTTCTGCAGGCTGGGGTGCCGGGCGTGTGTCCTGGGCAGAAGCGGCCATCAGTCACGCCCCTGCTCCCCAAGCCCTGGGGTTGGGACTGCGGGGGCGGCTGGGGGACCAAGGCCACGGAGTGACCACGGAGTGGGGGCTGCAGTGAGGGTGGGTGGGATGCAGGACGGGAAAGGCGCCTGTCGCCAGTGTTCTGGTCGCAGGGACCAGAAGGAAGTACGGGAAGCTTATCACACCAGGAAGCAGGGACCTGAGAGCCATGAGGAAGAGACCCTGAAACGGACAGGGTGGCCACGGGATGCCCGGGGCGGGAGGGGGAGCCGGCACCGCCCGGCGCACCGGGCCCGGCAGGCTGGGCCACATGCTTGCCCATGGGGCTCATGGAACATTCTTGCTGGGGGCTGGGGGCCGGGGGCAGAGGTGTGAGAGTCCCGGGGGTGCCGGGCGCTATCACGGGCAGGCTGGCCCACTTAGTCACCTCTGAGGCATGGCTCCTGGCCACCCCGTGTTGTTACCAAGGCGACTCTGGGAGGGGCCGACAACAGCCCACAACAGAGTGGCCCCCTGACTCCTGCTCGTCCCTCCAGGGGCTGTGACAGCCGCAGAGAGACACTGCCAAGTTTGGGAGAAGGGGCTCGCGGGCTGGCCTTGCTCCAGCCCCGCCCTGGTACGTGTGCGTCCCTGTCCCGTCCCTGCCCCTCCCGGCCCCGAGCCGGGACGCCACACAGGGGCAGATGCACAGGGACAGGGGGCTGGGGCGGGGTGGCCAGGACCCCCCCAGTTTCAAAGTCCCCCAGGATGTTGGGGTTTGTCGAGAGAGGGGGCTGTCGGGCCATCAGAGCACAGGACCAGCGAGACCCCCTGCTCCAGGAGAGCTCTGTCTCCTGTTAAAACGGGGACCCAGAGACCCTGCTGCAGCTCCCCCACCCCTCAGGATGCCAGGGTCCCAGGACCATTTAGGGCAGGGCTAGGGAAGGTCACCAGGACAGGCCCCGAGGGCAGCCGCCTGACGGGGGCAGTAGTGTCCCGTGGTGAGAGGGCAGGCACCAGCATTCTGCCGTCTGGGGGCCCCCTGCCCCCAAGCCAGGCCAATTCGTTCCGCAAGGTGGTTTCCCACAACCCCCTCCCCCGGAATGCGGTCCCAGGCCCATGGGACCCATGCACCAAGGGGCACCTGCCCACCTTCCTGGGGTCCCCTCCCTGCCGGAGCAGTGACCCGAGCAGTGACTCCGGGCGGGGGAGGCCTGGGCAGGGGAGGCCCAGGGAGGGGTGGCTCAGGCACGGGGTCTGGACGTGCTCTGAGGCCTGAGATGGAGTCTTTGTTCCAGATGGGGACCGCTGGGGACCACCTAGTTTTGTCTGCATCACCAGGGGAAACCGAGTCAAGCACTGATTGTTTGGGGTCCTTTTTCCCCTCCTGCCCACCCAAGGCTGGCACCTGGGCCGACTAGGGCAGTTCAGAGCCCCCAGCACCCACACCTGGACTCAGCCCCTGGGGGCTAACAGCAGCTGCGGACCCACCACCAGGGCCTCGGGCCGGGGACAGTGTCCCCCATGGGACGTGGGCCTAGAAACACGAATGTGCATGCATCGTGTCCCCCAAGGGCGGCGCTGCTGGGCCGGAGGGAGCCGGACGCTGCTCAGAAAGGTCGTGCACGGTGATGGCCGAGTTGTCCTTCCCGGCTCAGCTGTCGGCAACCTGACCCCTCCACGCTGGCCAGGAGCCTCAAGGCCTAAATTAGGGTCTGAGGAGAGGCCGCAGGCATCATGGGGACACCTGGACCTCCACGGCAACAGAATGTCTGGTCCCTATGCCGGAGAAGCCAGTCAACCCCGAAAGGTGGGCGGGCCACAAACAATTCCAGAAAGTTCAAGTGTGCCACAGTGTGGACACCCCCTCTGGACCCCCATTCACCCTGCAGTGTCACTCCTGGGGGCCTGTTCTCAGTCGCCCCCTCCCCAGCCCAAGGAGGCCCCCAGCCCCTGCCTCCCGCCCCCCATCTGCTCTCTGGATGAGACAGATCGGGTTCGCCCTCCTCGTGGGGCTGTGTCTTATCTCTGGGAAACAGATTACGGGGTTTCTGACATTAAATTTTCATGCTGAAGTTTTCAGCATGTACTTTGAAAAGTATTTTTTTCCAGATAACACCTGGAGGGGAGGGACGAGAAGAATGTTAGGTCTGCTCACATAAGACTTTGAACTTGGGGGCGGGAAGGACGTGCCGTCCTTGGGGCACCCGCTCCCCCAGCGGCTGCCTCCCTTCTCCCTGACCCTGAGTCGTGAGTTATGGACTCCGGCCACGTGAGCCTCCTTGCGGGGCCTCAGCTCCGGCCAGACCCCCTCCAGCCGCCCAAGTCCTACCAGCTGCCCCGGCCCCTCAACCTCCCGGCGGGTGCCGAGCACTGGCACGGGGTCGCACTGCGTTGAGCACTCCATCATATGCTGTTCTTTGTCTCGTGTGGCCGGCTCCAGGCAGCCCTGCTCACGTCTGCTGCAGCACAGGCGGCCAGCTGTCCTGGCCACCCCCTCCCCCAGAAGAGGCGAGCTGGGAGGAGCTGCGGGCTGGGGACCACTCGTGCCCTCAGGTGGTCCCGGGTCCGGGCTGTGTTACTGTCCCTGGGAAGCAGTAATCGGAAGGGCCTGGCCCACTGAAGGGTCCCACTTGGAATATCCAGTCTCAAGACTGTTGGATCATTTTGATTTGGGGATTTCCAAACATCGGGGCCACCAGAGGTCACTCTGCTGACCCCGGCCTGCCTCATTATGTCACAGCCAGATTGCTGTGACACCTGATGCAATCCAGAAGGCCCCAAGCAGGCGGCAGGCCGGAGGTGGGGGCGGGGCGGCTGGCCTGGGGGCTGCGGGCTCTGCTCCCCTCAGTCCCACCTCACTCAGGGCGAAGCTGGCCACCCTCTCATCCCCGGCTGCCCTAGCACGGCAGCCTGGGCCCCTACACCCCAAATCCAGCCGGGCACAGGGCCCTGCTGACTCTGCTCCTAAAGGCTGGCCAGGCCCGCATGGCCTCACTCTCATGGGCTGCTGCCCCTGCCCCTCCCAAATGTTGCGCCCACACCCGGCTTCTCCTCCACTGCCTGTGGGTGAGGAGCCAACCTCCCCCCAGCCCCATTCAGCCCCTCTCAGCCAGTGCCTCTCCACCTTCCAGCCCCATGCAGCCCCCGTGTCTCTGCAGCAACTCTCTGTGACCCTCCTGGAGAGATGGAGCGACTTCTTGACACTGCCCGGGCTCCAGCCTGGCTCCACCGTGTCCTCCATCCTCTTCCTCCACAGCCCAGGGTCCCTCTTGGGCCCTTCCCTCTGCCTCCTGTCACACTTTCCTTGGGAATTTACTAGGCTCAGGCCCGAGACCCCTCTTTCTCCTTTGTGACCTCCCCAGGGCCCCAAACAAAGCCACCACACAAAAAAATCCCCCTGGGGTCCAGCTCCCTGCTCCATACCAAATTCCAGAGCAATCCAGCTGCCTCTGGACCCGTTCCCCTCTTAACTCTTCCTCCCCTTCTCTCTCTCGGGATCCCTGACAGACCCCCATGCCCGGCCTGGCTGACCCTGGCCCTGTGGCTCTGGGTCTTCCTTCTTTGTCTCATGTCTCGGCCTTGCCCACTCAAACCCTTGCCTGCGACCGCCAGAGAGTGACCAGCTGGCAGCAGAGAGGGCAGCTGGCTGCACACCTGGTTCTCCCTGCTGCCTACCACCCTCCTCCTTCTGGGCAGACCCTTGGGGTTTGCTTCTCAGCTGCCCTCCTGTCTCCTCAGAGACCCCTCCCTGCAGCCTCTGGCCGGCAATGACTGCCCAGTGTGGCCCCAGTCATCTGGGAGCTGGCGGGAGCTGGTTAGCCCCGAGGTCAACCTTCCCCCGTGAGGAGTGGGGCCCCGTGAGAACGGGAGGGCAGAGGAAATGCAGGGCAGGGTGGGGTGCGTGGGAAGGTGCCCTTGGGGGCCGGCAGGGTCGGGCGGCTCCATCCGCTTTCCTCCTCCCCCTGCTCCCAGGGGAGAGGTACGCCGTCCAGGGTCTTGGAGGAGGCCATGGGAAGGCGGGAGTAATGGACCCAGACAGGGGCACCGGACGAGGGGTGAATGTTTAACTCTCCCTGGTGACAGCCGACAGCCCAGCCTGGAGTGTGCAGGCGATCCGTTCCCGGGCACAGAGCCGGTAGATTTGGTGGCTCGAGTGCCCTGGAAATGGGAGATGGGTCAGCAGGGCCCAAGGCCGGGCAGCAAGCTCCTTCCTGGCCCCTCTGAGGCTGTCTTGTGGGCTCGGCAGGTCAGCACTTTCTGCAAACCCCACACGCAGCAAACAGAGCCTGGCCAGGCAGTGCGTGGCCCGCCTCTGGAGGGACGGTCATCCAGGGCCCGCCGCGTGACAGGGGCACGGCCATTTTCCCTCGTGCGTGCGCCGCGCCATGCTGCCTCCCTCCTTGAGACTCCTCCTCTGTTCTCTTGTCTCCCCCAGCACTTCCTGCCTGCCCCGAGACCCTCCCCGACTCCCCATGGGGAACAAAGTGGCCAGGGCACCCTCTGCTCCCCGCCCAGCTGGCCTCCCTTCCTCTTCTGGCCGGCCACACTCCCGCTGCTGAGAGAGCCAGGCGGCCCCAGGCGGAGGGCACCCGGACACACCTGGAGCCCCGAGGTGACCACGGCCGCAGGGGGCTGCGTCCAGACGGCTGACTAGTACGTCTTGCGAGGGGTACCCCTGTGCGAGGAAGGCCTTGGCCATCTTCGCCTGGTTGTTGGGTTGTTTCTGGATCCCTAGCCCCCCATATTTTTGTGGGCCTCAGCCTAGTCCTATTGGGGTTCCGCAGGGCCTGGGATGAAGCTGTAGGGTGGTCCCCACCATCACACGGTAAGGCGAGCAGCACACGTTCCCCGCTGCTGTGACGCGGCGGACTCCGGGCCGAGGCTGTGCTCCCCGCAGCAACTCTGGCACTCAGCTGCTCCGTTTCAGACCAGGAAGCTCAGATACCGACGTGGCAGCCGCTTACTTGCCCAGGCCAGACTCGGCCCTGTCCGGCTGCGAAGGCGAGACCTCCTTGGGCCCAGGGCAGCCTCTGGCTCCCCCTGGATGCAGCTCTTCCTCCAGCCGTTTCTGCAGAGACCCTCTGCTTCCCCGGACCCCCAGGCACCTGCACAGCCACCCCTCTTGGTCCTCCTTGGGAGCCGGTCAGCAACAACCCCAGGCCACGACCTCCATGGCCCAAAGTCCCTCCGAGCCTGGTCTCACCTGCTGACCCTCTCACCGCTGTGGGAGACGGGACTAGGAAGGAGATGGAAGGTTCCTGGAGGATGGGACACAGGCGAGAGAGAGAAGGTTGTCGGGGGAATGGGGTGAGAGCTGGCGGCAGGTGAGAGCTTGGGAAGGATGGAGGATCTTCAGTGGGGACAGAGTAGACATTTAGAAAAAGAGAAGGGGTACTGGGTAGGAGCAAGGAGGATGATGGACGGGGTCCTGAGGAAGAAGGAAAGAGCTTGGGGATGGAGCCCTACGGCCGGGAGCTGGGATTGGGCCCGGGAAGGGAGTCTCGATGGCCACTATTTGGGAGAGAGGGAGAGCCACAGAAGCTGGACAGGGCCCTGGAGAGAGCGCGATGTGGCATCCATTGGCCAAATAGCCCCTCTCTCTTTCTTGCTGAGGGAAGCAAGACAGGTCGCCATTTTGTCAGGTCCACAGGTGCTCCTGGGCCCTCGGCCACCCTGCAGTCCAAGCGCAGGCTGGGCTGGGCAGTGAGCAGACAGGCAGGCAGGCGCTCCCTCCAGCACAGAAGCTAAACTAGAAAAGACAAATGTCTACGTTTTGGAAGTTGGGGGGGTATGAGTAGTGTGCCAGGTATATGGAGGGGCCGGGGGTCCTGGGGCCGCATTCTCCCTCATGGCTGCCCCACTGGGAAGCTGAGGCATCTTTGGGAAACATGAAGAGCAGGGAGGGAGAAGGGGTCCTGGAAAGACTGTGGTCTCCAGAGCTGGCCGGGCACCCCCTTACTGGGCTGAGGGCAAGGCCCTGGAGATTGGGGTTCAGGGGCGAGTGCTCTACCCACAGCCACAGTTAGGTGCCTGGGTGAAGGAGCCCAAGAGGAAGCCCCGCCCAGCCAAGTGGCATTGAGTAACTCAGTCAGATGATATGGAAGAACCTTCTAGAAACCCAGGGCCGTTCACCCATCCCTGCTCCATTCCAAGGACCCTCCACTCGACCGGAATGGCGTCCAGCACTCCCCAGAGACAGGAGGGCCTGACCCCATCCAGTCCAGCGTGGACCCTAACTCGCTGGGCCACAGCCCCTTCTCTCCCCTGGGCTTCCATCCTCCCGCATGATGCCCCATCTCCGCTGGGTTGGGGCTGCAGGGTGTCTGGAGAAAGCCCCCGAAAAATGCCAGGCATTGTTGTTGAGCTCAAGACCTCAGTGAGGGGAGGGCAGGATAAAGGTGGGAGGCGAGGACTGGAGTCCTGGGGCGTTGGCTTAGCCTGCCCTCATTATTTGCTTAAGTCAAAGCCCCCACCCCGATGGCCAGGGGATTAGGGGCACAAGGGCTCTTTCTTGATGAGGTCCGATTATCGCAAAGGCCAATTAGGCCACGAGTGGGGCCCACAGCAGCAGGTTACTCATCCAGAGGGAGCTGGGGGGAGCTGGAGGGAGAGGGCTTATCTGCTCAGAGGGGCACCCTCCTGGGACTCAGGGGGCTTCCTGGAGGGCCAGGCTCTGATGTTCATCTCCTGGGAAGCCAGGATGGGAGAGAATAGGCTGCAATCAGAGGGGACTGGGGACGCTTCCTGATTTCGGGTGGGGGTGAGCTCCTCCCTGGGGCCACAGCCGGACACTCAGGCACTGGGGTCCTGGTTGAGGGGGCTGGAAGGAAGGGCGGCCGTGTCCAGGTGGGGCTCTGGGTACCCCACAGCCCACAGAGCTGGACTCTGGGAATCTCCTCTGGCAAATGGTTGCTGAGGGGAGGTATCTCTCCCCTCCAGGGCAGGCACCCCGGCCGGTCCTGAGTCGCATCCTCAGAGCCCACGGCGGGCCCTCACTCGGCCCTCCTGTGCCCAGGCTGGACCCTGAGACTCTTCAAGGACTCGCTCCAGCCCGGATGTCTGGGAACTGACCTGTCCCGAGCTGGGCAGCCAAGACGAGATGGTGGCTGTGCTGGGCTCCGGCCCAGGGTGGTCTCCGGGTCGGTGCTGGGGGCTGAGGGGAGAGGCCTGCTTTTCATGCCTCGGCCGAGGGGACGGCAAAGATATCCTCTGCCCTGGCCTGCGCTCCTCCTTCACCCATGGACACGGCTGCACGCCGGTCTCCATCCCGGTCCATCCTTGACCATCTCACCAAGACTCAGGGACCCACAGTGGCTGCTCCCCCCCGGGCCGGCTGGGAAAAGGCCTGCGGTGCAGGGCGCACGCCAGGGCGGCTGGGGATTGGTCACCGCCTGAATGTCCCCGGACGGATGCCCGTGTGCCCTTGGGCAGCCTTCCCCTCAGACAGGCTGTCCAGGCCGGGGAAACCCTAAGCCAAAGGGATTAAGAAGAAAGGACAGAATTGACCGCTCCTTTGGCTGTGCCCATTTGTGCTTCGTTTAGTGTATATTTGCTCAGGGGGTAAAAACACGGACGTGGTGGTGCCAAGGACCGGGTGCACCCCCATCACTCAGGTCAGCCTGCACGGAGGCCGTCCCGCCCGCCCAACCCGCCTGCCTCTCCCCAGAAGCCATCTTGCACATTCCTGTGGTCAGCCAGCAGGGCGCCAGGATCCTCCTTGGGACTCCGGGATGAACGGGTGGGGATGCACACAGCACCCTCAGCATGGGCGCCGAGCGGGTCCCTGGAGTCCCAGAGCCCTGCCCGGCCATCTTTCTCCCACCCCGAGCCCTGCCCGGCCATCTTTCTCCCACCCCGAGCCCTGACCGTCCTCCTTCAACGCCTCTGCTCCACGTGGGGCAGGAGCTGCGAGCCTTACTCTGGCCCACGCCTGGGACCTGAGCCCAGATCCTGACCCCAGATCCCGACCTCTTCCCACTTGGGGCTCAGTCGGCCTCTGTAAGCTGGGATGCTTGCTGGAATGCACCTTGAGGGGGTCCCTGTGGACCCCAGAGCTCCTATGGCTGCAGAGCTGGGATCTTGGGCATCTTGGGGACACCAGTCCATAGCTTGTTGGTCCAGGTTCCCCTTAGCACCCTCCTAGAGGCTTCTTGGGGTGGAGGGAGACAGGGGAGACCCAGGAAAGTCCTTCCCAGGGTGGGGCTGGTGGGAACTGCGCTCTGACCCTCCCACCTGTCAGAAATGGAGCACTGATGGTGGCCTTGACTGCAAATACGCAAGGTCACCTTCAGGAAGGACAGAGGGACCCCCAGGTGACAGGAAAGGACCAGGATCTGACATCTCAACCCTGCAGTCCCCCACCCCCATCCTTCCCATCTATTCTCCTGCTGGGCTCTGGGGTGGGCCGGTTTAGCTCCACTATGTGCCGAAGCCCCCAAAGTGCTGACTTGGAGAGGTGGGGGCGGGGCGGGCAGTTCTTCCTCCTCTCGCCTGGCACGCTCAGACCGGACCACTTAAACATAATCAGGTCCAGGTGGCCCCGCGCGAGCCTCGATCCTTGCTGGCTGCAGGGCCCACCTCCCGCCCAGGAGCAGCTAATGACAACCAGAGGCTGGAAGGTGAAGCCCCCTTTGCTGTCAGGGCTGTGCGGCCAACTCTCCAGACAGCAGGTGGGCAGCAGGGCCGGGGCCTCGTCCGGCCGATGGGTCCACTCAGCTGCCTACCTCGGGGACATTGGCCTGTTCACCACGTTCCCTGTCTGTCACCCCAGCACCCTGCTGTCATGTGCTTTTCGTGGGCCCTTGGGGAGACCAGTCAACATTTCTGTGCCTCAGATGGCCCCTCTGTGACATGGGGCTGTCTCCTTGTCCATCTGCCCTCTAGGGGTGAGGCCCAAGGAGGCCAGGCAAGTGCAAGGAGCCTCCATTTGGGGAGATGAGGAGTTCCAGAGAGGTGGTGATGGCTGCACAGCAGTTTGAATGTGACTGGTGCACTGCACTGTCCTCTCACAAGTGGTTAAGGTGGCAGATTCGGTGTTACATGTATTTTACCACAATAAAACAGAACCACTCCAGGTGCCAAAGCAAGAATGAGCTCAGAAGCATTTGCAGTTGCCAAGACAAAAACACCCCACTTGCCATCTCCCGCCCCCTGGGCAGTGGCCCCCAGCAGAGACTTTGGGCAGTGAGGGGGTGTCCTGCTAGCCGGGCTCCGGGACCTCCACAACTGCCTGTGGTCCCTCCCCTGCCTGCACAGCCCCATCCCCCACCAGGAGACTCTCCCCTCTCCTCCTATCCCAGACCTCTCGCTGTGCTGGCCCAAGACCTCCAGTTTCCCTGCACCCCCATCCCCGTGCAGAGTGGCCAAGCCTCGGCCCAGGCCAGCTGTAGCCGCCAGTGAGTGAGACGTGAGGGCTCGCAGTGTGGGACAGCACCCGAGTGAGGGAGGCATCTGTGTGTCCCCTGGGACACACTGAATGCATGCTCTAGGAGAGTGCCTGGGTGGCCGGCAGGACTGGAGGGTGGACGACAGAAGGAATCAGGCTGCGTTTAGAGACTGGAGAGTTCAAAGAGACAGGGGAGAAGGCCCCCTGTGCACGAGGCACAGAGAGGGGTCGGCAGAATCACGGGAGGTGAGTTTTCAGGTGGCCCAGCCCAGGAAGGAGGCCACAGACAACTCCGGTGGACACTTTGGGCCACACTGCCTTCGGGTCCCATCTCAGCCGGCAGGAGAGAGAATTCTAATTTTTATTCTGGAAAGGGGATGGGAAAAAGGAAAGAGAAAATAACTTCTGAATAGTGGCATGTAAGAGGAGCAGGGAGGAAGGGCCGGAGCCGAGCGGGGCAGGCCGGCCAGCGTGGAGGGGGCCCAGATCGAGGCCCGAGGGGGCCACTGGCCGCTGCAGGAAGGCCTGAACATGCGTGCAGCCCACTCCTGGCCACCATCCAGAGAAAAAGTGCTGGTTGTGCAATTTGGGACCAGTTGAGACCAGGGTGGCCAGAGGAATGTCCGAGCAGAGGAATGTCCAAGCAGAGGAATGTCCACGGTCAGGTCACCCTCGCCACTCCCCAGGGGTAGAGACAGCCCCCTGTTATCAGCAGACAACCTGTCCTCTGTCTGCAGGGCTGGTCACCCCATGGTCACGCTGTCTACTGCTGTCAGTCTTCGAGTTGCACCCGTGGACAATCTGTCCCCTGGGCCTCCTGGACATGATGAGGTGAACGTGGGGGTCACAGTTCCTACCAGCGCCTGACCTGTACACGCCTGGCCAGGGCTGCCCACACCCCTTTCCTGCCACCAGCCCTCACTCTCGCACCTTCCGGGGGGAGCGGTGCACTGTGGGAAGCACCCCCCTCTCCAAGGACATCCTAGGCCCCATCTGGGAGAGCCTGCCTGCTGGGTCTGTCGGGTTGGCTGGGCCCTGTCCTATGTCCCAATAAGCAGGCGTCAGGGCTGGGTGAGCTGGTACCCGTGCTCTGAGCCAGGTACTCGGCCCAGGCAGATGGACATTCCTGGCAGAGCCTGTGGCCAGCTGGACGCAGTGGTCCCAGTTGGGAGCCCCATCTGCCTCCCTCCAGGGCCACTGGGAGGCCAGAAATGCAGAGGGGGAGCGGAACGGGCACACCAGCAGGAGGGGCTCTGGGTAGCATTCCCTCGCAGCTTTCCCATGACGCCCCTGTAATCTGGGCTCTTCTCCTTGGCACCCCCGCACCTCACAGCTGCCGGGCCCAGCCAGCTGCTCCTCTGCCCGCACAGCCCAAGTCGGAGCATGTGTCGGGGGAGAGGTGGCCCTTTCCCATGGCGGGGCTGGGGCAAGGGGGGCGAGGAATTTGAGGAGGAAGCAGCAGTGGCCTGAGAATTTGGAAAATGTGTCCAACTGCTCAGAGAATTGGGAAAAAGCCGGCAGGGGGATTACGAGAAACAGAGCGTGGACGCACGGTCCTGGGTGGCCATGACGGAGGGGCAGCCGGGGGCTGCAGCGTGAGAAGGGAGCCCTGTCTGTGCTGGAGAGGCTGGGGGAGCAGCTGTCCCTGTCTGTCAGCCTGCCCCCTCCTCCAGCATCTCATCAAAGACCTCCGCCCAGGGCTGGTGGGGGAACTAGATTCTAGCCCTGACCTGCACCCACAGCCCGCACGGGGCCCTGAGACAGATGATGGGGGTTTGAGATGTCACGAGCTCACGAGGTGGGGGCTCCTCTCAAGCCAAAGGCTGGAACCTGCTGCCCACCTCTTGCACCAGCTCCATCTTCTCTCTTGCCCCTGGGCTCTGGGGCCCAAGTCACTCCAGTTTGGGTGCTCAGTGGGGGCGCCCCTCGGGGGAAGGGGCCTGAGGCTGCTCTCTGGCAGGTCTGGCCTATGGGAACCCGCGGGAACAGCAGCTGTCCCTGCCGCTTGGAGCTGGCTGACAGGTTTGCCCTGGCCCCTGGGCTAAACCCTCCATGATTGATTATGGTGGATATTCACACCGGGGGGAATGAGCCCGGATAAGCCGAGCAGCTGCTTGGAGGGGCCGATGGGGGCTCGGAGTGCCTCCTCCATCCCCCACCCTGCCGCTCCCTCCCTCCTGTGCATGGCTTTGCCCGGCTAGGCTGGACTGGCTCCTTCCAGCCCTTTCCGGCCCCGACTCTCCCTCCCAGTCTACCCTTTTCCAGGGTGTAAGGGCCTTCCCAAGGAAGGCACTCCCCACCAAAGTCAACTGAGCAGGGCCCCAGGGCTTTGGTGACCTTAGGTAAACCGAGTCACCCCTGGGCCCAGCAGAGGCATGATTGGGGTGACGGGACCACAGCTGTCCTGCACCAGGTCCAAGTGAGTTTGTAGCACCAAAGAAGCAGAAAATCATGCTGCCCACGCTGGGGAGGGCTCTGAGCCAGGGGAGAGAGGTGCCCCCAGAATGAGGGGACATTGCAAGGGTCGCCATCCCCGGCGGGAGAGGGAGTGGGCCTTGGCTGGGCTGGAGTGCCCCAGTGGGCGGGGGACAGGGGTGCTGGGGCCACTGGGCCTCCTGGAACTTCAGTTCCAAAGGGGGCAGATTGTGAGCTGGATTTCAGCCAGGAAAGCAGACCTTGGTGGAGATGGGCAGAGAGGGGGCCGCAGCGGGGGCCGCCAATCGCCTCTCCCGACCCTTGGCTCCCAGCATTTGCTCAGCCAACTTTGCAGACGAGACGCTGTGTGCAGAGACCCGAGAAGTTAATCCCCTGGGTCATTGACTTCTGGGCGCCCCTCAGTTGCCTCATCTCTCTGCCCACTCCCAGCCCGCCCAGCTCCCTGCTCCCTCCATGCTCTTGCCTCACTCTCTCCTGGAACCTTCTAGGTGGTGCCTGGGAAATGAGGCAATGCCCTGGCCTTCCCACTACTGAGGAGCTCTCGGCACCCGCCCCGCTGAGGAGGGGAGCAGGCATGATCTGTTTGGTGGTCCTGGGTGTCCCATAGCTGCCTCTCCCCCACCTAGGAGGACTCTTTAGGGGCTGAGGGCCCAGGAGGCTAGAGCTCCCAGCTCTTTGTCCCTTGGTCTGCCATGGGCCCCATGCGGCCCCGGGGGGGCCCCTGAGTATTGGGTTGCTTTCAGACACAGGGTCCTGAGACCATCCTGGAGCCCCGAGGGCCCTGGGCCTGGCAAAAACTTAATGCTGCCCACCCGGCAGGCAGAGGGAGCCCTGCCTGTGGGCAGTCCCCATCCAAGTCTTGGTCCTTGGTCCCCTCTCTTTGGGGGTCAAAGTGGGGTCCACCTTAAGGGTCTTCCTTATGGCTTCCCGCTGCTCCCTCAGGGGCCGGGGGCAGTGGTGGGTGTCGGTTCCGGTGGTCGCACCATCCCAGGCTCCCTTTCCGTCCATCCTCATCCCAGGAGCCCTCCCAAAGCAGGCGTAATTGTGGGAAATGCGATCCACATGCCCCGGTTCATTTACACTTAATTCAGTACAATGAGCTTCCCAGGGCCTTTGAAGTCCCAGGACCTGCTGGCCTTTAGTGTTTTGTGGGCTGTGAAACAGGAAGCCAGGGGGTTTGGGGGCAGAGCCGGCGCCTCCTCCCCTCTGCAGTGGGCTGTCAGGGACCCCGGGACCAGCCCCTTCCGCGGGGGAAGGGAAGGCCTGTTGCCAGGTGGCAAGTTGGTGGCTGGTGGCGGCATGTCCATTCCTCCGGCACACGGTGCCTGGGCAGCGCAGGAGCTGACGGGCCGGGAGAGGGACTGGCGGGGTTTCTCTGCACCTCCCCTGACAGTGGGCAAGCCAGGGCCTCCTCCAGGGAGAGCTGGGCACCCCGGGGGCAGAAGGGGCCCTGGCAGTCTGGTGAAAGTACAAGGCAAGATTCAGACAGCAGGTTCCAGGGCAGGGTCAGCGCCAGGTCAGGAGCAGCCTCAGGCCCCCTCGCTGACTCGCTGCCACCCAGTTAGCCTCCTGACCAGCCCTCAGGGCTGCAAGTGGGGGTCACTCACAGGGCCACTGGATGCCAGGGGAGCAAAGACGGGCAGGCATGTGGCAGCGGACGAGCCCCAGGAATCCTCTAGGGCAGGGGCCACAGAGCCAGCTGCCCCCCGAGGAACCTGCCAGTGGGATCCACTGATCCAGTCTCTGCCTGTGGGCAGAAGGGCAGTGGACACTCGCTGCAGGTGGGGTGGGGATGGGGGCTTGCCAGCTGTCTACCAGGAGCAGCTTCTACCGAGCTCCCCTGGAGGGCCTCCCGGAGGTTGGGGCTCAGAGGAGAGCAGAGAGAGTTGGGGCAGGCTGCAGGCCAGGCAGACACAGGCTGGGAGCCCAGCAGGAGCAGAAGCATGGGGCTGCCCCGGGGGGTGGCGTGTGCCGCACGGGAGCAAGTGTCTGAGAACACCAAGCCAAGACAAGCTGTCCCTGCTGGGGCTGCAGGGGGAGTCAGCACCCCGCTGGGGACACAGTGAGACGTGGAACAGAGCACAGAGTGGGTTCCATGCCCTGACCACATGCGGCCAGGGTCCCCCAGGATGTCCCCCAGCCCCCTACCCCCAACCAGGGGCTGTGCAGGGCCCGGGGAGGGGGTCAGCTGTTTGCATCTCCACATTCCAGACTCAGGGTCAAGCATTTGGGGAGGCTGTTTTTCTTACAAAA
The DNA here is from genome assembly GCF_057802395.1 of Ceratotherium simum simum. Taxonomy (NCBI): domain Eukaryota; kingdom Metazoa; phylum Chordata; class Mammalia; order Perissodactyla; family Rhinocerotidae; genus Ceratotherium; species Ceratotherium simum. The sequence continues at coordinate 2,657,599 of NC_141933.1, read as the reverse complement.
TGTCATTTGAAAATAAACATTGCTGCTGGCGCTTCTCTGATTGCTCTGGATCCTCAAGGAGTGGCGGGCGGGTAGTGCCTGGGGGCCAGGTGGCCGGGGGCTTCCGGGGCCACAGTGACCTCTGGTCTCCCTGAGCAGGCCTCACCATGTCCGCTGGGGCAGGGTCTTCCCCGGCCAGAAAGCTCTGGAGGTCTGGCACCCCTTGTTGCCACTCAGGGCCCAGAATTTGCTGCCTGGCCTGGCTATCAGGCCAGAGAGGTGGCCTTCCTTCTGGGTGACTCTGTTCCTAGAGCAGTGCCGGGCCCAGCTGGATCTCGCTGCCCTGGGGCTGCGTGGGGTGTCCGGGGAGATTCCTAGCCTGAGCCCTCCCACCTCTGTCCTACACTCCTGGGGCTCCAAGGGGCAGAGGCCCCTCCTCCTTCCACCTCGAGTCTCTGCAGTGACGGTGAGGGGCCTCTCCCTCCCCGGGCCTCACTCCTCAGGCCCTGGAACCTGAAGGCTCTGGGGCTTCCTGGGGGTCCTGCAGCCTCGCGTCCTCCCACCCCCCTGCAGCCCCTGCTAAGGCAACGGGCACTTGCTCCTCTTGGAACAAAACCCAGCCCCACCCTTCCCAGGGATCACCTGAGCCCAGGCCTGACGATGACCTCTGGGAGTCCGTGTCGGGGGTGGTGGGGAAGCTCTTTCCCACCTGAACGCTGGCCCCTGCTTGCAGAGCTTGTGTACCCTAAGGTCCCGCAGGCAGCTGTGAGCAAGGACCTGGGCTGTGAGTCTGGGAGGGTGTCTAGACCCCAGCCAGCATGAGGGCTTGGAGCTCTGAGGGGGCCCTCAGAAGTGCTTAGAAGCAGGGACGAGATCGCCCTGCCTGCTCCACGCACCCCCTTCTCGTGTCCTGGTCATGGTGGGGTGGGTGGGAGAAGAGGGAGCTGGCTTTGGGGCACATCCCCCGCCCCGCCTGTGCCTGCACTCCCCCACCTCGGAAGGTGCCTGGGGTAGCATCTTGTATAGGGGCCTCTGTGGCCCCCAGTGCTGTGTGAAGACAGGAGTGCTTTATGCCCCGCCCCTGTCTGCCCTGCACCCCAGGCTCAGCAGGGACACTGCCCATGCACAGGGACTGGGAGTCTGGGTGCAAGACACCCCTCCCTTCAGAGAAGGAGCCTGGGGACACTGGGAGAGCAGGCTTGCACATGTGTACCCGGGTGGTTGACACTCTAGCCTCATCCCAGGAATGCCCTCCAAGGGCAGGGTCACCCTCAGAGAGAAGGGGTCTTCCTGGGCAAGTGTTGCGTGGGCCAGCCAACCCGGTCCCCACGTAGAACATCTGCTCCACCATGATCTTGTAAAGATGGCATGGGGGGTGTAGGCAGCAGGAGGAGACCCCCACCCCGGTCACCAAGGTGACCCTCAGGCTGGGCGTGGTATGAAGGCTTGGAAGTCCATGAGGCCGGCCAAGCGGCCACCTGCTCACCCCCCGAGTAGCCGCAGTGCCCTCTCCCCACTGAGTGTGGCGGACCCTGACCACTGCCTCCACCAACCCCCCCCAATCCCCCCCACCCCCGTCCCCCCTGACCCGGTGGGTGCAGCCCCACTGGCCCGGCCTTGTTTGAGCTCTGGGGTCAGTGCCCTGGGACTTCGCCCTGGGGGGGCATCCCAGAGCCCATGCACACTGCACCCCTCTGTCCTGCCCACTCTGCCTGGGCTGGGGAGTGGGCAGTGGGGGTGGGATTAGATGAAGAGACCAGCCCTCTGCAGCTTCAGCCGCAGGAACATTTCACCTTCCAGAAAGTTCCTCCTGTTTCTTTGCTTCTGCCCCATAGCCCGGCCCTCATTCTGTAGGGCTATCTTCTTGCTGGTGGACGTCCCCCGCGGAGGGTGCGCTGTTCTGCCTCAGGGACCTCTGGTCACCCCCCGCAACTCCCCGCACAAGTGCACATAGAGTCAGTGGAAACGACCACAGGGTCTGAGCCGGCTGCCTGGACCCAAGTCCTGGGTGGTCACCGTAGTGGCTGTGGGAGCTCAGGGACACCCCTCCACCTCTCTGTGCCTCAGTTTCCTCATCTGCAGAATGGGGGTGTGGAGAACCCCATCGTGGGTCATCGTGAGGAGGAAGGGGCAAGTCGGGGAAGGCCCGAGCCCAGGAGCGAGTGCAGCCGAGGGGCCCCTTGTTATTCCTTGAGCGTCCCTCTTGGTAGAGAGGTGCCTCTGAGGCCCCTGCGGTTCTGGTGGAGGGGACCCCAAGGCCATAGCACACCCTCCTCCTGGCAGCTGGAGGCCAGAGCACCCCAAGTCTGGGGCCTTGTGCCCCTTCTCCCAGGAAGCTTCCCGAGGGCACCCTGCAGCACCTCCACCCGTGGCACCTGGGCACCCCCAGTCTGGAATGACCCTAACCCGGGAGGGACAGAGGACTCAGGCCAGGCCGAATGCCCACTCCTGTGGGGGTGGCTGGGGGCGACAGTTGCTGGGTGTCAGGCTGGCCAGTGCTGGCTCTCCACTCCCCCTCCCCGGACAGTTATCAAGCTCAAGTGTTAAAATTTAAAAAAAGGGGGACATATGTGTGTGGAGACGAGAGGGGTGAGGACCAACCCGGAGCTGGGGAAGCAACAAACTGGATCGATAGTCCCCACTGGGCCAGCAGGTGGGCAGCTGCCGCCCACCAAGAGCTGAGTCCTCAGGGCGGAGGGTCAGCTGGAAGGCTTCCAGCCTTTCCATGGAATTCGCTCTTTCTGGAACTTTCTCCAGTGCCCCCCAAAGGCCCTTCCTTCCCTCATCCTCATTCCTCCTCACTCGTTCCCCATTTTCTGTTCGAGGGCAAGGCTCCTGGGGCAGGGGTGGGGACGCTGGCTGGCTGGGTCTGTGGGGCACCCCCTTTCTCAGACACCCAGTGAGCACAAACAGGACTGCCAGGGAGGCCGGGACTCCAGAGCCGAGTTGGGTCGTTGGGGAAAAGTCAGAAGAGATGTGCACTGCCCATGTCCCCATTCAGTGCATGGCAACAGACCCCGGCTGTAAAGGGGGGCACCCCAGGGCAGCGGGAACCTGGGGCCACCCAGATGATGGCAGGCGTTCAGGGACCTGAGGGGGTGCATGAAGGGAGCCGGGGGCAGGGGGAGCCTGGAGCCACATGGGGCCTCAGCCAGAGAGAGTTCACGTTGCTGGGTGACAGCTCCATGAGGGAGGGTCGGGGACGGGGGATGTCTGGGCCGTCCTGACCCGTGGGCTTGCTCCGGGCTAGGTGGCCACAACCCTCCGGCTAGCCTCCTCCTACCCGACCCTGGGATCCCTGGCCAGGGCTGAGCACGGCGCCCAGCCTGCTTGGCTGGGCCCAACACCCAGCCCTGAGCGGGAAGTCTGGGTGGCTTCTCGGGGGAGGGCCCCCTGTGATGCCCTCAGAGGCCCAGGCTGGGCAGGAAGGGAACAGCTGAAATTCCATTTCCCAGAATCCCACCCCAATGTCCTTCCCACCCAGCCCCCTGGTGCCCTCTTCCCTTCTCCCCATAAGCATTTCCCGGTGACGTGCAGATAATGTAAACCCTTAATCCTCTTGTTCCAGCCTCCCTCCCGCTGTCTGCGCGTCATCGCCACATCCACCCGCATCATCTCCGGCTGGCAGCCCCTCTGGGCTGAGGCAGAGCCCACCCGAATCACAGTCCTATGACATTTGGCCTTCATTGGGTTGTCATATGCTGGGGTCCCACATGGGGGAGGCTACAACCCTGGGACCCTCTCGGCCGCCTGCTTGGGTTGGGGGCTCTGGGGAGCAGATGGGGGGGCGACTGTCTCATCTGGGAGAGAGCGACGGGGTGCTAAGCCCTGTGCCGCCACTGAGCTGATCTGGCGGGATCACCAAGCACAGGGGGCTGGTTGTGCAATGGTCCCCCCCTCCTGGGCCCCCGTGCTCCGTGCAGAAGAGGGGACAGGCTGCAGACAAGCAGTCTGGGAAGGGAGTCTGAGGCAGCGGCCTGGCCTTGACCCCCTCTGCCCCCCGGCCCCCTCTGGCTCTGCGCCCACTGGGAAAACAGCCGCTTTATCTCGGCTGCTTCCCGAACTGCAAACAGCCACGTGTCCCTTGGGGGCCACTCTTGGCACACATGCCCTCTGCCCCAAGTCCCAGGGTGAGGTTGTTCACCCTCGGACGGGGGGCAACAGGGACCCAAAGCCCCAGGCTCATAGCTCCGGATGGGGGGCTTTGCTTCCGGGGGTCGCTGGGCAATGGGAGGGATACTGGGTGCGGGACAGACATGGGCTGCAGCTCTGACCAGTGGAGACCACCGTGGGGCCAGCAATGAGACAAAGGGATGGGCAGGGGTTGGGGTCTGAGGCCTGGGCAGGGGACAGCCCCAATAGGGCTGTGGGAGGGAAGGGACACAGCAGAAAGGCAGACAGGACGCAGGCAGCCAAGGGCGGCTTGGCCTGGGCTGGTGGCAGCCAGCAGGGGCCCTCCTGGAGGCCCAGGGGGCTCTGTCTTCTCCCTCATCACCCCCCTGCTTGGTGACAGAGGTTGATGACGCAGGCAGCCAAGGGGAACTTGGCCTGGGCTGGTGGCAGCCAGCAGGGGCCCTCCTGGAGGCCCAGGGGGCTCTGTTCCCTCCTTCATCACCCCTCTCCTTGGTGACAGAAGTTGATGACGCAGGCAGCCAAGGGGAACTTGGCCTGGGGTGATGGCAGCCAGCAGGGGCCCTCCTGGAGGCCCAGGGGGCTCTGTTCCCTCCTTCATCACCCCTCTCCTTGGTGACAGAAGTTGATGACGCAGGCAGCCAAGGGGAGCTTGGCGTGGGCTGGTGGCGGCCAGCAGGGGCCCTCCTGGAGGCCCGGGGAGCTCTGTTCTCTGCTTCATCAACCCCGTCCTTGGTGACAGAGGTCGATGAACACAGAGCTAAGGATGGAAACAAGGCAAAGGGCAGCGAGCCCCTTCCCTCCCCTCTTCTCCCCACCCACCCACCCTCTCCACAACCTGTAGGCTAGGGGCTCTCGGGCCTGGCCCAGACCGCACACAGGGACCTGCTGTCTTTCAGGGCGTCCTAAGGGTCTCCACCCCACTAGGGTACAGGTCCCAGGAGAGGAGAGCCCCCTGAACCCAGACCCTCCTGCTCAGGCCTACTTTGCTATTCTGGGCAGACCATCCCTCACAACGGCAAAAACTTAAAAGCAGAGCCCCCCACAGCCAGGCCGATGGACTCTGGGGGGAGCACACGCTGACGGCCGGAAGTGCCTATTCCCAACGCCAGGCCTCCAGCCTTTGGGCCTCTCTGGGCTCCCTACAGCCTGGCAGAGATTGGGGCCTTCTGTCGTGGAGAAAACCCTCCTGGGTCCTCATCACATGCAAGGTTCTGATAAGCAAGGGTCTTGGGCCACCCAGCCTGCCCGGCCCCGGCCGGGACCTCCCACCACCCTCCCGGAGATGGGGGCTTTCGGGGCACTTCTGCCCCCAGAGGAGGCCCTGGGAGGCCTGGCATGAACGTCCCTGCTCCCAGGGGTGTCGCCAGGCTGGGTGGGCAGGGGTGTCACAATGGCAGCTCTCCTGTCCTCCCCTCTGACCAAAGGCCCACAGTCTCAGGACTGCTGTCAGCCAGAGCTGGGGAGAGGAAGGGAGGCCCTTTCTGCCTTTTCCAAGGTCTGCAGGGGGCTGGAGCATTTTTGGAGGGACCCACTGGAGCCCCCTCTGCAGCACTCAGCCTGGGACCCATCCTAGAGGCCACTCTGTGCCCCCCAAAGCCACAGTCCTGGGCCCCAGGGCCTCCGGGCCTCTTCCAGAGGGAGGAGGAGTGGAAGCCGGGCCCGCAGCCCCCCACGCTCTCTAGTAGGGACACCAGGGACTTGGGGGTGAGTGGAGCAGCAGACAGCACCAGGATGCCATGATGTGGCCTCCCCTCCAGACCCCAGAACAGTGGGCCAGTGTGTGGGCCAGGGTGTGGCCCGGGCGGAGGCCCGGGTGGGTCCGGTCCCGCTCCATAAACCCCGCTGGCCGGGAAGCTGTAGGGTGTTGACACAGGAGTGATGTCACCGCCAACCAATGGGGAGCTCGGGGCGGGGGTGGGGGGCTCTGTGTGTGCTTCTCTGCATTCCGTGGGCCCTGCCACGCATGGGGAGTGATCTGAAAGCCACCTGAAGAAACCCAAGGGGCCCCTGGCTTCTCCCTGGGCCTGTCTCCTGCACGTCCCCCCCAACCTCACTGCCTGCACGTGAGAGGTAGTGGATGGGCGGGGGGAGGGCTCCTACCCCAGGCCTGCGCTCTTCCTCTGACGTGTGGCCCCCGAGGCCCTGTCCCCCAGCACCCCTTAACCCATTGGCCACTCCTCCATCCTCCACGGCCCCCTGGCGATCATGGCTCCCCAAGGCCGCACCCTGGGCTGTCTGCACGGTCTGTGCTCCCCTGCCTGGTCAGTGCTTCCCCATCTGTGCCCCCTGCCCCCTGTCCCCTTCTCAGCTCTGCTCCTAGAGGCCCACATCCTGCCAGATACTCTCCACTGCACAGCTTGCCTGGGCCAGGGACCACCCCGGGCAGCACAGTGCCCCCAGGGTCAGGTCCCTGTCAGTGCTGGCGCCAGGCTGTTCCAGGCATCCCAACCATCTGTCCTCCCTCCTTCTACCCCTCGTTCCAGAAAGCCTTGAACCCGAGGAATGGTCTTCCCGTCTCAGTGTCCTCTCCTTCCTCCTCCCCACCCTCTGGGCTGCATACCAGCGGTCAGGTCACCCCCACCCTCCAAACCCTTGGGGGCCTCTCTTCCTACCCTGCTCAGGGTGAGAGCTTTTGCCTGGCTTCTGGCCCCTGACCTACCGCCCCTCCTCATCTGGCCCCAGCTCCCTGGGCTCTCCCACGGAGTCTTCCACCCAGGCAGATGGGTTTCTGCAAAGCGTGGGAGCCCATGGCCTGCCTCCCCGACAGCCCTGGGGGTCTGCATCGTGCCCCCTGCTCCCTTCTCAGCTCTGCGCTCACAGCTGCCTCCCAGCTCTGCAGGCCGGGCCCCCGCTGGGCCTCGGCGCATGCTATTGCGTGGAGGCGTGAGGCAGAAGTGGGGACCAGGGGCCCCTGCGCTTGGCACCCCTGTTTGTTTACTGGTCCAGCCGCAGGCCCGCGCCGCTCCCCGCGGACCCGGCTGCCCGCCTGTGTCCGGCCAGGTGTTCGGTGATGGAGCGCGGGCTCCCGGAGGACAAGGGCTCAGTGTCTGCTTTCTGCAAGCACGGTGCTGACAAGGAACAGAATATCCACAGTGACCGCTTCCAGGAAACAGCTCTGGCGGGTGGGGGCCGCCAAGGAGCAGGCCCTTTCCCAGCAAGCCGGCCTGCAGGTGGGCTTCCAGGAAGGGGCCACCTTGGTCCCCCTCACCCCTGGAGAAGGGCCAACCGTGTCCCCAGATGCAGGCTGGGGAGTGTGCTGGAAGGGGGTTGGAGAGAGGAGAGGAGCAGGGAAGGAGCCACAGGGGCGGCCTGGGCCGTGGCCTAGAGCGGCCACCACAGCCTTAGGGGAGGCCACAGCTGGCCATGCTCCTTCTAGAACCTTCCATCTCCCTTGTAGGGGTCACACAATCTCCGCTGGGGGCTTGGGCTCTTTGGGACTTGTCAGGTACAACACACATGTGTGGACCCTGAAGACAAGAGGGACATGGAGAAGAGAAAGGAGAGCGCTGTGAGCCAGGTGGGGCGTAGGGTCTCGGCACTAACCAGCAGCTCAGCCTCCTGCCCCCCGGCTGTCGAGGGCCAAGTGGACCACTGCCCCTGTACTCTGTGCTCAGACATCACCGGGCTCTGGGAGGAGGAAGACCCTTAGTCTTCCTGGGAGCCTGGGTGGGGCCAGCAGGCCAGCCCTGTTTTTGAGACTTCCCAGGGTGCACTGTGGTCAGACCCCAAACATCAAGGTAGCCTGCTTAAGGGGTTTCACTTCCCTTGTATTGTTGGATTTTTCTGCCCCCATTGGGTGGTATAACAAGTGTCCTGACTCCACCCCGCCCCAGATGTGTCCATAATCCCTGCCTGAAAGTGGGCTCCTGGGTCATTCAGTCCAGGCCCCACAGAAAGGCACAAGACACACAGCCAGGCTCGGATGTCCACCCTCCCAGGGACACTGGCCCCACAAGGTGCCAGACCACACGAAAGCCAGCAGGCCCTGAAGAGCACCCCAAACAGGACAGGGCCCCCCGGGCATGTCTTCAGCACCACAGCACGGTTAGAGACGCTCACTCACAGCTGCAGCCACACAACTGTGGACACACACCGCCAGGACAGGGGGACGCTTAGGGCTGCACACCCCACGAGCACACAGCTACAAGGCTGACCCACTGCTCACAGGTCCACGGGGACATGCTGAGAGATGCACACACACGTGGACACACACAGGGACACACAGGTATACATGCATACATACACACACACACACACACACACGTGTTAAGTTCTGTTTTCTCCAAACTGGATGAGTTGGCAATTGCTCAGCCTACACCCTCCACAGAAGCACGGCTGTGGGAGGGTCCAGGTGTGAAGACCCTGCAGTTTTGTGCTGGGTACCTAGTGGGGGTCTCCACAATATTCAAAAGTCTTCCCCCAGACTTCTCCCCCCTCCCCCACCCTCGCCCCGGCCTGGGGTTTGGGAGTGAAATTCAAGCCCCTGTTTGCTTCCCAACACTTAACCCAGCACAGGGGCATTTTGAAAGTGCCTTTGGGGGCGGGGGCGCCAGGAGCCTGTCTAACAACCTTCTCTAAGCCTCTTTTCTAAAAAGCAGGAAATCGGGTTGGGCCAAAGGTAAACACATTCCAACCTGGCGGTCCCCAGCTCCACGGAGGGGCTCTGTCGGCAGGGCTGGGCCACCTCTGTCTCCCAGCCCTGGGCGAGGCGCCGGGCTCACGACCTCTTGGTAGAGCCAGCTCTGGCCTGTGGCTTCTTGCCCCCACCTGCCTCCACACGGCCTTGGCCTCGCCTGCTCCGGCCCAGGCCCCTCCAGGCACTCCCTCCTGGGTGCGCTGCCGAGCACCCCCAACGTATACCCTGTCCTGAGCATTCCAAGGCGCCGGGGGTGCGGGCACCTCCACGGGCAGACCTAGGGAGACAGAGTCAGGGGCGCTAGGGGCCTCCGCCATTCTCTCCCGGGTGGGTGCGGAGGAGCAGCCCCACCCTGCCCGCATTCCAAACCAGAGGCACTCGCTTTCCCAAATCGGCCTCAGGCCCCCAGGTGGAAGCCCCAGATTGAGAGCGTGGGGGCCCAGGAGAAGGCCACAGCACCCCGAGGAACTGGCCCCCTGACCTCGGGGGGTCCCAACGATTGCCCTCCCTTTCCTGGACCCCGATGCCTGTGGAAGTGGCCGGGGGGGGAGTCTTCTGTGTTGCCCAGAAGAGGCTTCTAGAGTCTTGTCTCCTTCCTCCCACTCCCACGCCCTGGCGGCCCTCAGTGCCCCTCTGGCCACCTGCGGTGCCCACATGGCCATCCCGCCACCACCCGGGAAGCCGGCCTTTCATCTTCCAAGGCCCAGCTTTGCAAAGCTCCCGCGGAGACGGATGTTTATAATAAAGGCCGTTTATAGACCTGACTCTTGACACCTAATGGATGGGTTCCTTCATCCCACCGGCAAAACCCACTTGGGTGAGTCAAACCAGCCGGCAGCCTGGAGATGGATGCGGCCTGCCCATGAGCGCTGTCCGCCGACTGTGAGAGCCTCCAGGGGATGGCAGAGGCGCTCAGGGGACCCCAAGGGCGCCATCCGCCAGGTCTTTGAAAAACGCCTTCACCCAACTGCATGCCGTGGTGCCCACCCGCCCAGCTGGCCCGGGACTATCCCCCTTGTAGCACCAGAAGTCCCTTGTCCCCAGAAACCTGAGGGCCCAGCCCCGTGTCCCCTGTACCATCGGGCGGGAGGGGCGGAGGGCCCAAAGGGGAGCCCAGACACACGGGACCAGTGGGGAATCCACGGGAGCGGAGCTCGTGGGGACGGCATCATGCTGTGGGCCCAGAGTCAGGGCAGCTGGGGTCCATGCGGGCCAGGACACTAGGGAAGGCCCCGAGCGAGCACAGGGCTGGGAATCTCAGGCCTCTGCTCTCTGGTCTTTGTCAGGAGGCCAGGCATTTCCTGCGTTTCCTGGCTGCTCCGAGCACTGGGAAGGGCCAGGACCCCAGCCTTATTTCCAAGAGCTGTTCCCTCATGTTCCCGGCGTCTGCACAGCCAGGCGCCAAGGAGCTGGGGGCCCTGGGGGTGGGGGCTCAGAGATAGGGGCGCCACCCTGCCTGCGGGGGGCCCCATGCAGCCGCTGTCTTGTGTGGGGACGCCAACCACAAACCCACATGGGGGCTGCACTTCTACCCAAGAGCAAACTCAAGGCCAGGCACCAGTAGGACACGGTCCTGGGGGCTTCAGCAGCAAGACTCTGACCACGGGGCCCTGCGTCAGCCCTGGACGCCCTCACCTTCTCACTCTCCGGTACCCCTCACCTCCTCCGCCCCGTCCCCTCCCTCATCCTTCCCTTCACCTATCTTCTTGTTTGCCACCTCCCTCACCTCTTTGCCTGTCGCCGTCCTCCTCTCCCCCTTCTCCCTCACCTCCGTCTCCATACTCCTCCTCTTCACCCCTTTCTACTCCATTTTCACCTGCCTGTTGGGAAGCTCACCCCCACTGCGGCCCCCACCATGCCCCTCACCGCAGGCGAGCACTCTCCTGTGTCTCTTCCTTGCTGCCCCCTGTGCCCCCAGCTCTCACTACAGCAGAGCACGTGTGGGAAGGGGACATCTCATCTCTGCGTCCCCTTGAGGCCCATGGGAGCACTTAGCAGCAGCAGGACTGTTGATGACAGTGGCCGGGGCCGTGGGCTCCCAGTGGCGTGGCTGCCCGGCCTGGACTGTGAGTCCCTCCCACATTTCAAGCCCATGCCCTAGGCTGGTTCTACGAGGCCTTTGGGTCTGGGGCGAGGGCTCAGGGAAGCCTAGGGTTGTCATCCAGGAGGTATTTTCGGTGACAGGACAGACCTCAGGGAGATTTCAGTGGTGCCCTAACTTGCTCTCGTGGCTGAGGGCTCCCTTCGCCACCCGCATCAGGGACATCTCCCTGCAGGGACCCCAGGGTCCCACAGCCCCCTCCTGTTTTCCACATGGTGCCTGTGATCCACCCTGATGTCCCCACTTCCTCTGCACCCGCCCACAGGCCTTCCCCTGTCATGCGTCCTTCCACAGCCCCACCCGTGATCTCTCCCTGGCTGCAGCCCCGTCGTAGCTCATGGGCCTCGCCCCATTCCATACGTCCTTCCCATCCTGTAGCCCCCTTCTCATCCTTCATGTCCCTCTCCTGTCCCACATGCCTTTTTCATGTCCCCCCATCACTCCCCCAGATAAACAGCTCCATTCCAGAGACAAATTGCTGTAACTGAGTTTATTGATGAGTCCAGGGCCCCTGGTGGAGCCCTGGTGGGGAGGAGCGCACAGCGAGAAGGACAATGGAATGCTTCAAGATTTGCTCGATGGTCAGAGCTTCCAGACTAGGCAAGGGGAGGGCGGGGCCCCACACACTCAGCCGCACCCTGTCACCCCCAGAGAGAGATGGACCACAGGGGGGCGCGGGCGCAGCGCAGGCCGAAGGAGGCCCGGCACACTCAGCAGCTCGCTCGCACACTCGCTCAGAGACTCAAGGCCAGTTCCAGAACCCCAACCAGTGCAAATGACTTAGTGCAAATTGAATTCAGGGGGGACGGGGGAAACGGAGTCCTGGATGCTTTGAGCCTCTTGAGCAAAGGAAAGAGAGAAAAAAGGTGTGAAAAAACAAGAGAAAAGGTTGAAGAGGAGCAGGGAGAGGAAGCAGAGTGGTGGTGAGGGGCGCGGCGGCCGGTGGTGGTCTCCAGCCGTGCAGGGGTGGCCACGAAGACGAAGACAGTGTCCCCAGGTGGGGCGGGGGCTGCCGTGGGCGCTGCTCGCTTCTGGTGGTGTTGGTGGCAGGTCGGTCTTGTTCCTTTAGCTTAACCTGCAGAGGGCGACAGGACATGTGGGTGGGGGCAGATCGGGCCAGGCCGGGGAAGCTTCCAGAAGGGATGCCCATGCTCACCCTCCAGAGCCGATTCCTGAGTCAAGTAGTGTAGTGGTTCCAGAATGCAGCATATTCTCGGGTCAGAGCTAGAAGGACTTGAAGAAGTCCCGGTTCCAAGGCCCAGGCGTGAGCTGGGTAGCACCATTTCTGTGGGTGGGGAGAGAGTGAGCGCCCGGCTCCCTGGCCCCGTGCCCCTGCCCACTGTGTGCAGCAGGGGCGCTCCTCACCTTGTCATTTTGAGGGTTCTTGGGTCCAGAGAGCAGCAGTAATGTGTTGGCTCCTTCAGGAAAGTAAAGGAACAGAGACCTGCCGGGCGTTCCAGCGCCCCCGGCGCCAGCCGAGAATGTTCTATGGGAAAGGAGACTTCTCACGAGTGAGGCCAGGTGGCTCAGCGGCCTGGGGGGGCCACGCCCTGTACCTGCACTTACCAGGAAGGCCGGAGAGCGTCACGTCTGTCCTCGCCGTCACACCAGACCATGTCATGTCCCTCTGAGCACCTCCTGGCACCCGGCCTTCGGTGGCTGGCGGCACATCCACCCCCACTGGAGACCTGGCTGTGGGAAGAAGGGACGAGGCGCGGGCTGAGTGGGCAGAGGCGGTGGACGGGGGTCAGGCGGGGACAGTGGGCTGGACACTCACCCTCGTCTCCAGTCCAAGCGCAGGGGCACCAATCTCTGCTCCGTCGTCGCCCACAGAGGCCCGCCTTGGCCATGGGCTCCGGAGGCCAGGCCCCGCGCCTCACCCCTGCCTGTGCCCCGACCTCCCTCCCTACCCCAAGAACTTGCACTCGCTCCACCCCACCCGCCTCGCCTAGTCTGGTCTCGCCAGCGCCCTTGACTCCCCTGGGTGCTGTCTGTCTGCCATGCCAGTCCCGGGGGCTGAGCGGGGAAGGCATACAGTGTCACCGAGTGCACTGTGGGCCCTCTCCGCGCCAGCCCCTGGGCCGCAGTGCCGCGTGGGAACGGCGCGTCCGCAGGCTGGGCCCGCAGCAGCCTCCTTGCTGCAGAAATCTCTCCGGAGCCCGGTACCTGCGGCCGCGGCTCCCTCCGGGTGGCGTCCCTCTGCGGCTCCCCGCGCACTGCACCTTCTTTCCCGTTCTCCGGCCCTCAAGGCTCTGGCACGGGCCTGGGAGGCCCAGCCAGAGCCGCTCCTGTACCTGCTACTAAATGAATTGCGGTGGGTGAGATGTGGTGGCGGCTGGGGACCCTCTGAATCCTGAGTCCCCCTTCTCGTCCTGTCTGACCCGGGCCTGGAATGCTCCCACACGTGCTGGATCCCCGCAGCCACCTGTCACCTCCCTGGAGGTGGTGACCCTGGCACCTCCCTTGCTGGCAGCCCCACCTCATCTTCCGCCCTGCTCTCCTGAAACACTCTTTCCACCTGGGACAGGCCCACGGCCCCCCAGCCTGCTCAGTCTCAGCTCCCCCCGAGACGATGTCACCTGTGCCGACCGCCCTGCCTTCGTCCTGCCCTTCTGTCGGGAGGTCAGCCGCTTCTCCTCGCCGGTCCTTGCTCCCCAAAACCTCCTTCTTGGAGAAGGCCAGCGAAGCAAGGCCCAGGGAGGGGAAGGGGACTCACCTGCCCACGGCTGCAGCTACACCTCCACTGCCCAGGCCCGGGGCGAACCCCTCTCCAGCTCCCCCTCGTCCACCAGCCGCCACGTCCTGAAACCAAAATTGACCGGGATGAATGTCTGGCTCCCCCTTCTTTCCTCTGCACACCCAGCTTGGCCCGTCACACCCACACCGATGTCGCCGTGCCTCCCGGACACCTGAGAGCCCACGCCATGCTCCCGCCACGCTCCCAGGTGCCTGCCAGCCCTGCCCAAGCCAGCCCCTCAGCCCGTTGCCGCTCCTGCCAGACTCCAGGTTTCCAAGGTGACCCTTGGCCCACGCAAGCTTCCCTGTACCCCAGCCCCATCTTCCCCTGGTTGCCCCCGTACCCCACGCTTCCCTGGTTACCCCTCGGCTCCCCCGCCTCCCCAGTTTCCCCCGGACCCCCCCATCTCCCCACCTCCCCCCTCCCGCGCCCTGCTTCCCGGCCCTAACCCGGGCTTTTTCTAACTGGGGTGGCCCCGCCCAGAATTCCCGCCCTGTTCTGCCCGCCAATCGGAGTGGGGACCGTGCTAGGGGAGGGGGCACCACGAGGCCCACCTCCAACCGGGAATGTCCCTCGTACTTCCTCGTCTGCCTGTCTGGAATTCTCCAAAGACGGCCTTCTCCACTCCCCTCCTTTGGCATCCTGTAGACAGGGCCTGGCATTGTCCCAAACGTCCCCCCTCCCCCAGGGTCAACACAGCCTGGTCCCCTCAGGGCAGATCACGCACCTTGCTCCCCACCCAGCTAGCACTGGGTGCGCACTCCGCCCCTAGTGGGGATCTTGGCTGGGGCCCCCGGCGGCTTGGGCGGGACTCAGAGCTGCTTTCTGCCACCAGCGTGGCTGAGACCACACTTCCGCCCGAGGGTCCGGGAATCCATGGGGAGCAGTCTCGTGGGGTGTGTGTGTATGGGAGTGTCAGGACTCAGGTTGGGCCAAGGGAAGCACCCCGGGGTCTCTGTGGGCGAGGGTGGGCGGCCATCTGGTTGACAGTGACTGTTGTGGCCACAGAGGCTTCTGCGGGGCAGTCTCCCCGTTGTGGTTGGGGCGCCCGGGTCCCCTCGCCGCCACGTTCCCGTCGTCTGGAAGCGGCAAGCCCGCCGTGCACTGCAGCTCACGGGCGCACTCTGGTGACCAGCCATACAGACTCATAGCCCTGTCCCCGCTGCCCCGCGCACCCACCCGCCTGGGGCACCGCTGATTCGGGAACAAAAACAGAACAAAGACCTGAGCCTCAAGTCCCCAGCCACCCTTGGCCATCCTGTCCCTGGGGTGACCACCTTGGCCTTCCGGCGGGGCACTGGGTCCCTGCGGTCTGTAGGGTTCACCCGTCACATCTAGGGAGTTGGCACCACGGTGGGGGGCCCAGCTAGGCAAGGGACCCCGAGCACACCAGGCCTAACTGCACCTTGGGGAGAGCCCTGGGCTGACCCTCTGCTCCTGTGGCCCCCACCACCAAGTGCTGGGTACCCTCCTGCCTAATATGACACCCCAGCCTCTGTCATGGGTGAACCTCCAGATTGACTGTGGGGAAACCCCAGACTTGGCCTTAGGTGGACCCTCAAGTTAGGACAGGGCAGACTCCCACATTTGGTGGTAAGCAGACCCCGACCTCGGCCGCCTCCACGCGGAGACGCATGAGTCGGCGCTGCCACCTCGCGGCTGCTGCTGTCTCTACACACCCAACTGACAGCACCACGCAGCGGGTTGACCCAAGACAAAGAAAGAGACTCCAGAAATCCTCCTGTGCCCAGCAAGGCAGCCCCAGGACCCTGCACTGCCGGAGGCTGTGTGGGAAGGGTCTCCCTCTGAAGCCGACTTGGGGTCATCCGAGGCTTGGGGATCCCTCATTGCCCCCAAGTATTCCCTCTCGTCTCCCCAGCTTCGAAGGTGCAGCCTGGGGTGCCTCAGATGGGGTGGCCATCTGAGGTGGG
Source organism: Ceratotherium simum simum (assembly GCF_057802395.1). Taxonomy (NCBI): domain Eukaryota; kingdom Metazoa; phylum Chordata; class Mammalia; order Perissodactyla; family Rhinocerotidae; genus Ceratotherium; species Ceratotherium simum. The sequence continues at coordinate 2,642,081 of NC_141933.1, read as the reverse complement.
GTGGCTCGGACCAGCTCCCTGTCTCCCTGATGACCCTCGTGGACCACTGCGGTCCCGGATCCGGGCGGACCCGGGACGTTGTGCAGGCGGACCTGGCCTCGGCGGCCTCGGGCGGTGACGTGTGGATCTGCACTGCCGCCTCGCGGCCGCTGCTGTCTACACATCCACAACCGACTCGGCACCGCTCAGGCAGTGGGACAAGCTTGGGTGTTGGCACCCGATGTGAGGAGGACCCCGGAATCCTCCTGTGCCCAGCAAGGCAGCCCCAGAACCCGGTGCTGCCGGAGGTCGGGGGCGGTAGGGTTCCTCTCGAGCTTGGCTCTCCATCACCCAGGCTCCCCGTCCTGTACTCGTCACCCCAGGACACGGGACCCCTCAATTCCCTAGTATCTCCTCTCGCCTGCCTGGCTTGCGTGAAACAGGTCGTGGTTGTGGGTGCAGCTGGGACTCCACCCCCAGCAGCGCATGGGCTCCAGGGCAGACCCAGGGCGCTCCGGGAGGGAACTGCGCCTCCACGCACTTGTGATGAGCCCAGAGTGCGGTGCATGGCACCGGACCCCAGATTCAGAGCATGCTCACCCCCTGGGGACCCCCATCCTTTAACAATCCCCCAGGACACGGTGGTGTCTGCGGCACCCCACACTGGTGGCTGCGCTTGGACAGACGACCAGCAGGACCTTCCAGCAGGACGGGAGGCAGCGGCGCGCCCACATCTTTAGCATCTCAAACACCTGAATTGAATGGAGATGTTAATACAGCTGCTTAGAGTCTGAGGAGCTCTGAGTGTTCCCCTTGGAGGCAGATACCGGCTCAAATAAGGGCCCAGAGTTTGGGGAGCTGTCTTTGGTGGGGTGGGTGCGGCGCTGGGCTGGAGGCACAAAGTCCCAGGTTTCGGCAGCACGCTGCTGTCATCATGCCTGGGGGACTGACCTGAGGCCCACAGCACAGCACTGACAGCCTCAGAGGGAGACCCGTGGCCGTGGGGCTGTGATGTGGCCGACAGGCTCCTGGGGTGGCTTGGATGAGCACCCCGTCTCCCTGATAACCCTCGTGGCCCGGCGGTACCAGAGCTGGGCGACCCGGGACGTTGTGCGGGCGGACCCCAGACTCCGCCGCCTCCGGCGGTGATGTGTGGGCCTGTGCTGCCGCCTCGCGGTGGCTGCTATCTCTACACCTACAACCAACTGGGCACCACACACAGGGGGTTGACCCAACACAAAGAAAGAAGACTCCAGAAATCCTTCTGCATTCAGCATGGCAGCCCAGGACCCTGCGCTACCGAAGGCCGTGTGGGAAGGGTCTCCCTCTGAAGCCGACTCGGGGTAATCCGAGGCTTGGGGATCACTCATTGCCCCTAAGTATTCCCTCTCATCTCCCCAACTTCAACTGTCAGCCTAGGGTGCCTCAGATGGGGTCGCCTGGGGTGGCTCGGACGAGCGCCCTGTCTGCCTGATGACCCTCGTGGACCACTGCGGTCCTGGATCTGGGCGGACCCGGGACGTTGCGAGGGCGTACCTGGCTTCAGCCGCCTTGGGTGGTGATGTGTGGATCTGCACTGCCGCCTCGCGGCTGCTGCTGTCTGCACATCCACAACCAACTTGGTACCACTCAGGCAGTGGGATGAGCTCAGGGGTTGGCACCCGAAGCGAGGAGGACCCCAGAATCATCCTGTGCCCACAAGGCAACCCCCTGGATCCAGTGCTAGTGGAGTCCTGGGGTGGTAGGTTTCCTCTCGAGCTTGGCTCTCCATCACCCAGGCTCCCCGTCCTGTCCTCATCACCCCAGGACGCGGGACCCCTCAATTCCCTAGTATCCCCTCTCGTCTCCCTGGCCTGTGTGAAACAGGCCGTGGTGCGGCTGGGACTCCACCAAAGCGCGTGGGATCCAGGGCAGACCCAGGGCGCTCCAGGAGGGAAATGCGCCTCCACGCACTCGTGATGAGCCCAGAGTACTGTGCAGGGAACCAGACCCCAGTCAGAGAGCATGCTCGCCACCTCGGGACCCCCATCCTTTAACAATCCCCCAGGACACGGTGGTGTCTGCGGCACCCCACACTGGTGGCTGCGCTCGGACAGACGACCAGCAGGACCTTCCAGCAGGACGGGAGGCAGTGGCACGCCCACATCTTTAGCATCTCAAACACCTGAATTGAATGGAGATGTTAATGCAACTGCTTAGGGTATGAGGAGCTCTGAGTGTTCCCCTTGGAGGCAGATACCGGCTCAATTAAGGGCCCAGAGTTTGGGGAGCTGTCTTTGGTGGGGTCGTGCACTGGGCTGGAGGCACAAAGTCCCAGGTTTTGGTGGCATGCTGCCATCATCATGCCTGAGGGACTTGACCTGAGGCCCACAGCACAGCACTGACAGCCTCAGAGGGGGACCCGTGGCCGTGGGGCTGCAATGTCGCCGACAGGCTCCTGGGGTGGCTCCGACTTATGCTCCATTTCCCTGATGACCCTCGTGGACCACGGCGGTACCAGACCTGGACAGACCCGGGACACTGTGCGGGGCGGACCCCAGACTCTGCCGCTTCGGGCGGTGATGTGTGGATCTGCGCTGCTGCCTCCCGGCCGCTCCTGTCTCTATACCCACTACCAACTCGGCACCACACAAGGCGTTGACCCAAGACAAAGAAAGAGACTCCAGAAATCCTCCTGTGCTCGGCAAGGTAACCCTAGGACCCTGCGCTGCCAGAGGCCATGTGGGAAGGGTCTCCCTCTGAAGCCGACTCGGGGTAATCCGAGGCTTGGGGATCCCTCATTGCCCCCAAGTATTCCCTCTCGTCTCCCCAGCTTCGACTGTGCGGCCTGGGGTGCCTCAGATGGGGTGGCCATCTGAGGTGGGGTGCTTGGACCAGCGCTCCATCTCCCTGATGACCCCCGTGGACCACTGCGGTCCCGGACCCGGGCGGACCCGGGACGTTGCGCGGGTGGACCTGATCTGGCCTCGGGACGTTGCGCGGGTGGACCTGATCTGGCCTCGGCCGCCTCGGGCGGTGACGTGTGGATCTGCACTGCCGCCTCGCGGCCGCTGCTGTCTGCACACCCACAACCAACTCGGCACCGCTCAGGCAGTGGGACCAGCTTGGGGGTTGGCACCCAATGCGAGGAGGACCCCGGAATCCTCCTGTGCCTGGCAAGGCAGCCCCAGGACCCGGCCCTGCCGGAGGTCTGGGGTGGTAGGTTTCCTCTAGCTTGGTTCTCCATCACCCAGGCTCCCCATCCTGTCCTCGTCACCCCAGACATGAGACCCCTCAATTCCCTAGTATCTCCTCTCGCCTGCCTGGCTTGCGTGAAACAGGTCGTGGTCCTGGGTGCAGCTGGGACTCCACCCCCAGCAGCGCATGGGCTCCAGGGCAGACCCAGGGCACTCCGGGAGGGAAATGCGCCTCCACGTGCTCGTGATGAGCCCAGAGTGCGGTGCAGGGAACCAGACCCCAGTCACAGAGCATGCTTGCCACCTCGGGACCCCCATCCTTTAACAATCCCCCAGGACACGGGGGTGTCTGCGGCACCCCACACTGGTGGCTGCGCTTGGACGGACGACCAGCAGGGCCTTCCAGCAGGATGGGAGGCAGCAGCGCGCCCACATCTTTAGCATCTCAAACACCTGAATTGAATGGAGATGTTAATGCAACTGCTTAGAGTCTGAGGAGCTCTGAGTGTTCCCCTTGGAGGCAGATGCCGGTTTAATTAAGAGCCCAGAGTTTGGGGAGCTGTCTTTGGTGGGGTGGGTGCGCTGGGCTGGAGGCACAAAGTCCCAGGTTTCGGCAGCACGCTGCTGTCATCATGCCTGAGGGACTTGACCTGAGGCCCACAGCACAGCACTGACAGCCTCAGAGGGGAACTCATGGCCGTGGGGCTGCGATGTGGCCGACAGGCTCCTGGGGTGGCTCAGACGAGTGCCCCATCTCCCTGATGACCCTCGTGGACCACGGCGGTACCAGACCTGGGTGGACAGGGACGTTGTGACAGTGGACCCCAGACTCCACCGCCTCAGGCGGTGATGTGTGGATCTGCGCTGCTGCTCGCTCACGGCCGCTGCTGTCTCTACACCCACAACCGACTCAGCACCGCTCACGGAGTGGGACCAGGTGGGGGTTGGCACCCGATCCAAGGAGAAGGACCCTGATCCTCCTGTGCCTGGCAAGGCAGCCCCCAGGACCCCGGTGCTGCTGGAGGCCCTGTGGGAAGGGTCTCCCTCTAGACTTAGGCACCTGTCCCTGACTCTGTCCCCTGTGCTCCCAGTCTTGTGCACCCCAGGGCACGGGGACCCCTCATGCCTCCAAGTGTCTGCTGTCACCTTCCCTTTGGTCCAGGTGACACAAGAGCCAGGTCAGTAGTGCCATCCCCGTGGCTGGACTCCCAGCAGCACGTGGGGTCCAGCGCGGACCTACGGTGCTCCCGTTGGTAATCGTTGTCTGTGCACTCGTTGGCCAGCCCCGCAGAGGCGGTCAGGTCAGGATATAGATCGGCGGCACTCCCCAGGGTTGATGGGCACCTCTTTTATTCACTGATCCACCTGGGGTGGATTGGGAGGTATTTGCCAAGGGCTGGGACCTCGGGCTATTTGCATCCTAATGGGTCATTTGCATCTCTATAGAACAGAAGCTGATGCCCTGCAGGTACAGGAGAGGCAATCTGGCTAGTCCTGCAGACTTCTCTGAAGACTGGGGTATGCCCCCTGGAGCTCGGACTGGGGGGAGTCAGGGGCTCCATTTAGGCTCAGGAAGCAATAAGGCCGCGATCACAGGAGCTGCCCTAGACTGCAGGAGCACCAAGGACGCACCACCCTGGGAGGAAACATGTGGAAGGCCCAGCCCTGGGCAGGGGAGAAGTTGATGGTCAGAGCTCAAGGAGCATCCCTGAGTCAGGATGGGCAGCAGAGGCAGAAGCACAGCGGAGGAGAGCCAGGCACGGCATAGTGAGGAGAGAAACGGAGGGTGCAAGACAGGGCAATGAACTAGTGTCACATGCCATGGGACATTCAAGAGTGCAGCTGGCACAGGCCCCGTGGGGCCACAAAGAGTGGGGTACCCTGGGTGGTGGGGGCACCGATTGGCTGCCGTCACCCAATTGTGCCCTCTGCCCACACGCGGCCACTCCCAGCACTTGTGTCCCTGACTCCCAGCCCAGCAAAACCTTGACACTCAAAGCAAAGCACTGTCTAGTGCCCAGCATCCTGGCTGGCAGCTCCGTGCGCCCACGGCTCCACCAGCCCCAAGTCCAGCCGCTCCCCCAGCCTTTCTTCCCTCAGCGTTCCTCTCTTAGAAATGGCTCTCCTGGCCTCGTCACCCTGATGCCCGCTCTCCCTCACCCTCCAAATCCAGTCAGTAACAAGATAATCACTTCTACCTCCTAGAGCTGGGCCATCTCCCCACCCTCTTCCTCCATCCTGCCAGCCCCAGGGCCATATCCATCAGCACGACTCAGTGACAGCCTTCTCCCAGGTACCAGACTCCCTGCTGAATACCAGCCTCCGACCCGGGTACTAGCCTCCCCCCTGGGTACCAGCTTCCCACCAGAGGACCACCCTCCCCTCAGGTACCAAATTCCACCTGGGTACCAGCCTCCCACCTGGGTCCCAGTCTCTCACCAGGGTACCAGCCTCCCACCCAGGGACTAGCCTCCCCCCAGGTACCAACCTCCACCTGGGTACCAACCTCCCCCCGGGTACTGACCTCCCAAATATATATAAATAAAAATATGTTCCTTCATGCCCTTCTTACTGTGGTTGGCCAAGGCTTGCAGGATCTGCCCTCGGCTACTCTGGCCTCCCTCACCTCTGGACCTTGACCGTGCCCTGTACCCCAGATGTATCCAGCTTCCTCCCATCAGATCCCAGGTCTCCCTGGGGAGACCTGGCCAGCTTCCTCAGCACCCAGACAGCCCCTGTGCTGCACTAGGATTCACACTTGCCACTGTGTGGCCGTGCCGTGCCAGCCTGAGCATCTTCCTCCTGGGAACCTAAGGGACAACACACCCAAGTGCCTGGAACATAGTCAGGAAGGAGCTGGCAGTGCAGCAGCGAGAAGCCGAGCTAGCCAGCCAAGGGCACACACGTCTCTGGGCCCAGCCCCCGGGGCTCCCCAGGAAGCCGCGACACTCCTCCAGCACTGGGTCCAATCCCGTCCACTCCAGCTGACCGCTCTCCATCATCGGTGCCTGGAGCTGCTGCCTCACCCTAAACCCGGCCGGCATGCACTGTCACCCACACTGTCCATGTGGGCGCTGGGGCCACTTGTGTCCGGGCACAACCTTGGGGGCCATTCTAAGGACTCCTTGACCCCCGGCTCCTGCCTCCATCCTCTCCTGCTTAGAAACCTTCTCTCCTCTTTCTCAGCTGCCACCTGGACAGGCCTTGGCCCCCGCTGCCCATTAGATCCACAGAAGCCCCTCCTCTGCATACTTGCTGTAAACCGAACCCACCTCCCTCTTGTGGTGCTGCCATAGCACGCGCACCTCACACCTGAAATGTCGCGGGCTTTCTTTAAGCAAACCCAACTTTCTTGTCTGACACTCAACAACACGGTGCCCGGGGGCCGTCAGATCACCCTCTGCCTTCCCTGATGGAGCAGCAGGCGCCCCAGAGCCGCAGCCTTCCTGGAACATCTGAAGGGCACGGGTGCGAGCAACTTGCAGCTGCATCCGTCAGACGTGCAGCCGCCGCGACAGGGACGCCCCCAGCAGGCCTTCAACAGGCCCAGTCGACTTTTCTCCGCTGTAAAGTCTAAGGGTGAGCATTACAGGGGCCGAGGGGCAAATGTGGTGTGGGTGGACCCCACAGATGTTTGTTCTAGCCCCTTATGCCAGACACTGCTAATTGTCCCCTCCCTCCTCTCCCCTCCTTACATACCGATGGAATCTTCTGTTAGAAGCTTCTAGATGCTGTATTGTTATATCGTTACATTTGCCAGCTGCCCTTGCCGCTAAGTGTGGCCATGTGACTGATTTCTGACCAAAGGGGCACGAGCACAGGTGCTGTATGTGACCGCTGGCCACCCATCCAGGGGTGCGAGCCTCTGTTCCCTCTCCTGGCTGGGACGTGCACAGATGATAGGAGCTGAGGCAGCCAGCGTGGGCCCAGTACCAGTTCTCTGGGGCTGCCATGACTGAGTCCCACAGACTGGGTGGATCAGAACAGCAGGAATTTATTCTCGCAGTTAGGGAGGCCAGGAGTCCAAAATCAGGGTGTGGGTAGGGTTGGTTCCTCCTGCGAGGTCTGAGGGAGCATCAGTTTGAGGCCTGTCTCCCGGCTCGGCGGGGGGCCGTAGTCCTCCATGCTCCTGGGCTTGCGGAGCATCACTCGAGTCTCCCCCTCCATCTCCACGAGAGGCTCTTCCTGTGTCTCTGGGTCTTCACGTGGCGTTCTTCCCTCTGCATCTCGCTCCTCTTCTTCTGAGGACACCAGTCCTAGCGCATTAAGGGCCCTCCCTACTTCAGGACCTCATCAGTTATCTCTGTCACATTCTTTCCAAATAAGGTCACATTCTGAGGTCCTGGGGGTTGGGACTCCAACATATGCATTTTGGGGGACGTAATTCAGCCCATCACAGACCCCCAAGATGGAAATTCTGTGGAGGGGCAGAGCAGCAAGACAGGAGGCTGGGCCTGTGGTGTTCGCCCTCAGACTTGACGGCAGCGAAACGTCGACTGGGCCTGTTCGAGGCCTGCGGGGGGTGTGCCTGTCATGGTGGCTGCGCCTCCACTGGAACTAACAGGTGCCGCTCCAGACCGGGCCCTGTGGGCACAGAGGCTGCAGGGATGTGGCTGCAGGATCCTGGAGGGAGAGGCACCTGGAGGACAGTGAGGGCCCTGGGGGCCGTCGAGAGGGGCTGAGGACGTCCGAGTAGGGCTGCCCTGAGGAGAAGGAACTGGCTCTGTGCCTGGCAGGGCCTTCCTGTGGCTGGGAGCAGGAGAGCAGGCCAAACTAAGAACGGAGAAGCTACATTGAAATCTGTTCCCCTGGCTCGACTGAGGCTGGTCCATTCTAGAAGCTAGGGCTAGTCTGACAGTCAGAAAAAGCCATTTGTTCGGACGCTTGGTGTCCTGCAGGTGGAGTGGCCTGGTCAGAAGCTGGACATGTCCTCTTGGGGCAGAAGGAGACCTGGATAGTCTCTCCAGGACCCTCTTCCAGGCACCCAGGCCCACCAACCCTTTTCTTCCTCCCACTGTGACCAACCCAACAGGACTCGGCTGCAAGTGGCTGTGTGTCAGCTCAAACTGGCTTCAGCGAACAGGCTGGATCCCAGAATTGTGTCCCCACATGCCCCTTGGCAGCTCTTGGTGGTGATGCTCACTTATTCTGGTTTTCAGAATGCTGTCTGTCCCCAGGCCGTGGCCTGGCAGCTGCCGGCAGCTCCAGGCTTATAACTCTCCAGCGGAGCAACTGTAGCTGATGGTGGCCCCCTAAAAGATGTATCCACAACCTAATCCCCCAAACCTGTGGATGTGACATTACTGGGAGAAGCGTCTTCACAGCCATAATTCAATAACGGGTCTCAAGACAAGAGGATCCTGGATTACCCGGGTGGGCCCTAAATCCAGTGACCAGTGTCCTTATAAGAGAAAAGCCAAGAAGAGACACAAGGAGAGTATGCCAGTGACAACAGAGGCAGAGACTGGAGTGATGCCCCCACAAGCCCAGGAGCACCCAGAAGCTGGAAGAGGCAGGAAAGATTCTCCCCTAGAGCCTTTGGAGGGAGCGCAGCCCTGCAACACCCTGATTTCAGACTTCTGGCCTCCAGAATGGGGTGAGAATAAATTCCTGTCGTCTAAGCTGCCCGGTGTATGGCCAGCTATTACGGCCGCCCCAGGAAATGGGTGCAGCCTTCATAGTGAAAGATGGCCTTTCACTATGAAGGGTCCCCGCAAAGGTCCCAGAGACTGATCTCGTGGCCTAGTTCAGGTCACAGGCCCAGCCTACGTCAACCGTGTGGCCCGGAAATCCAGTTCTCGCATGACCAGGGTATGTCACAGTCCTGGACCTGGTGGGCAGAATCAGCCCAGCCTGAGGCCCGTAGCCTGAGCCAGGGGAGGGACGCGGGGCACGCGGAAATGTCCGATGCCTGCCACGCCCTGAAGCACGGCCCAGAGCCTTCCTTCCCGCAGGCGTCTTCTCACTTCACTTTTCATGGCGTTCGGCCCTGGGAGCTTTGACACAGCCTTGGGGTCGCGTAGCTGTGGTGGGGGTGGGTTTGCTTTGTATTGGGTCTGCCGCGCAAGGCTGGAGCTGCATCCCCCAGAATTCCCTGCCCTGGCTGGATCTGGGTTGAATTGGCCACGGGAGGGCATTGCCTAATGTCATGGGCTGAGTTCTGTCCCCTCAATATTCACATGTTGGAGTCCTGTCCCCAGGACCTTAGAATGTGACTGCATTTGGAGAGAAGGCCTTTAAAGAGGTGATTAAGGTTAAATGAGGTGGTTAGGATGGGCTATTCAAATATGACTGGTGTCCTTGTAGGAGGAGATCAGGACACACACAGAGGGATGACCCTGTGAGGACAGAGGGAGGAGACGGCCGTCTACACGCCAAGGAGAGAGGCCTCAGGAGGAACCAGCCCGGCCCACACCTGGATCTCGGATGTCCAGCCTCCAGGACAGGGAGGATCTGGATGGTGGGAGGGAAGCAGCAGTCGTGTTGCATTCACAAGGAGGACGCAGGCCAGGTCCAGCTCGTGCAAGTTGTCACCTGCTGCTCAGCGTGCGGGCACCCGGGCCCCCTTGGTCCTGCCAGGCCTCCTCCTCCAGCTCCCCGAGTCCTGGGCCAGGTGTGGGCAGAGTTCCCTGGTGCGGGCACCAGCTTCTCCTGGGTGTGCCTGAATCCTCGGCTCTGAGGTATGTATTTGCTTCCCGTGGCTGCTCTGAGAAGTTATCACGACCGTGGGCCAAACCAACAGAAATCAATTCTCTTAGAGTTGTGGAGGCCAGTAGTCTGAAATCGAGGTGTCAGCAAGGCCACGCTCCCTCCAGAGGCTCTAGGGGAGGATCCTTCCTGCCTCTTCTGGCTTCTGGGGGCTCCCTGCATTCCTGGGCTCGTGGCCACATCACTCCTGTCTCTGCCTCTGTCTTTACGAGGCTGCTCCTCTGTGTGTCTGTGTCTCTGTGTCCAAATGTCCCGCTTCTCATAAGGACACAGTCATTGGACTTAGGGTCACCCTACTCCAGTGTGACTTCGTCTTTATTTATTACATCTGCAAAGACCCTTTTTCCAAATAAAGTCACACTCACAGGTCCTGAGTGGACATGAATTTGGGGGCACGCTCTTTAACCCAGACAAGGTGGCAAGAGACAGACTTAGGCTCCAGATTGTCCGCTTGGGTCCCGGTGTGTCCTCACGGCGTCCAGGTAGCCCTTGACCTCTCCTCTTCCTGTCCGTCTTCTTTCCTGAGCGCCTGCCCCGCTGACCTCAGTCCCCACCCAGACCAGAGGCAGCAGCTCTCGTGGACAGCCCCCCAGCTCCATTGCTGCCGAAGGCCTAACCCCTCAAAAATTCCCTTGTTCTCTGTCGATCGGTGGTTCTGCTTCTCTGATCAGATCCTCACTTTATCTCACGGTTCACAAAATGGAGATGAGACAAGATAGTCAATCCCAAGAGGAAACGGAGTCGAGACCACCTTACGTGTTGCTGGACTGATGCTTTTTCTCACGACTCTTTCCTACGTCCATTTCCCTGACTTTGGTGCGCAGCCCCGGACCGCAAACTAATGGCCTGGGTCCTCCTGTCTCTACGATGATGCGGTCCACCGGTTACAGAGACGGCTGCAACACACCCTTCCTGCTCCCTGCGCCATCGCAACATGACTTTGCGGCTCATCACATCAGGAGGTGGAGCCTGTCCTCTCCCCTTGAATCTGGGGTGTTTTGACCAATAAAATGCACCGGAAGTGTTGCCACATGACTTTGAAGGATGAGCTTTAAGCAGCCTCACAGTTTTGGTTTCCACGAGGAGCCAGCCACGGTGCAAGAATCGCACTATCATGAGACCTTCATGCCGTGCGGGAGCCCAAGCTGGCTGCGTGGAGGGAGAGGCCCAGAGGGAGCACCAAGGCACTGGAGGCAGGGTCAAGCCTTCCTGGACCATTCAGCCGAGCCCAGCTGCCAGGAGAACACATCCAAGTGACCGAGTCCAGTCAAGCACACACGGACAGAGACATCCTCCAGCCAAGTGCCACCCTAGTTCTGCAGAACCGCGAGCCGTCTGAATGGTCCTTGTTTTCAGGCTCACAGTTTTGGGGAGGTTCAGCACGCAGTGATGGATAGCTGATGTGTCCAGGCTCCGCAGGGCCATCCCTACTTCCGTTCCTCCCAGCCACATCCTCCTCCTCCTCCAGGATGTCTCCCTTGGATCGCACCAGGTTAATATCCGGTGTTAACCAAACACACTAACTGGGATCCAAAAGCAAAGACACTGGGGGCCGGGCCTCAGGATCCGGTGGAGACAAAAGAGGGATAGTCTTACAAAACTCCTGGGGAAATCTGAGTGTGTGGCGCCTCACTGGTCAGTCACGAGAATGAGGGGGTCCTGGGAGATCGGCTCACTTCACCCCCTCTAGTTGCATTAGCAGGAACTGAGATGGGAGAGGAGATCCACCCCCATAAAATTAAAGGTGACCCTGGGACAGGCTCCCTGGTGCAATGAAGAGGTGGGGCCACAGGCACAGTCCCCTGGAGCAGTCGATTAAGTCATGGTGGGCCTCCAAGCATAGCCACTGGCGGACCATGCTCCCGGGAGGATTCCAGCCCTGTCTTTGGGCTCTGCTCTCCTGAGACTCAGAAAGGAGAAACCAACCACCCTCCGAGGATTGCTCAAACCTTACTGGAAGCCATGGGTGGCCCAGAGGGAAGAAGTCTGAGCTTTACTGGGCAGCCAGTGGGAGATGGAGATGGGGCCCTGGTGCCGCCTGTGTGACGGCTCCTCCGGCCTGGGTTCCCGGCGTGGTCTGCTGCCCTGGGCAGCTCCCACCTGCTCACCACCTGGGGGTTCAGAGTTGGGAAGGGGCAGGTCAGCAGCTGAAGCACAGCCCACGTGGGCAGCACCAGCTGCTTCCTGAGGGCCAGCAGACACATGGTTCTGTCCACCTGTGCCCCTGATGGCTGGGTGCTGGGGTTCGAGGGATCCAAGGGCATCTGAGGGCCTCAGCCTTTCTCCCGAGGATCCGGAGGTTTCGTGAGGTCCATGTTTGCTGTCACTCCCTTTGAGGACACCCACACACCATGTGTCCACCTTACTGTCACCGCAGTAGGCAACTAGCTCCTAGCCTCTCATCTCCACCCTGCGACCCCTCTGCCCAGCCTCTGCTGACCCCTGACTGGCCCTTTGCTTCCTGGCCCTCAGCCCTTCCCCCATCCCTTCCTGCAGGCCTCATCCCCTGCTCATCCCGCTCGGCCTCCCTATGCTGAGCGGGCGTCCCTATGCTGTGGTCTCAATCACTACTTCTGGGCCGAGAACAGTCGACATCTGCCTTGAGCCCTGGATTCTTGCTCAGGGACCAAGCGCAGGTCCTCATTGGTTTGTGGGGTGTCTGTTGGGGTGGCCCACAGTGGCCACTTCCTGCCTGCAGGCTGGGAACCAGGATCTCTGGGCTCTTGCCTCTCCCAGCCCCAATTTCTGACCTTTTCTTCAAGACGTTTCTCTCTTGTTCTCAAAGACCCCGCAGGAGGCACCCCCTCCTCCTCCTGCACCCTGGAGCCTCCATGTCCCCCAACCTCCTTGCCCCTGGTTTTCCCCAAGTGGCCCCCTGGCTGCCATCCTTCAGGCTCATTCTGACTCCAGCAAGATAATCCGCAGACAGCTCAGTCTCGTCCGCAGGACTCCTGCGGGCTGCCCCACCTGCTCACCGCCCCCCAGTACCCGCAGCCCACCAGGCCGCCCCCCAAGACAAGCCATCCTTGGGGCCTCTTCCCCTACCCTTGCAGACTGATCCCCACCTGGCTCATCCAGGCAGCCTTCTTCTCCTTGACCCCCGTCCTTCAGCCACAGTGACCACCGCATCTTGAATCTCAGCGAGTGACCACAGACACTAGTGGGCCAGACCAAGGAAGGATAGGGAACTCCCCACACAGCAGTTTCATGCAGGAGAGGTGGCAAGCTGCTCCCCTTTCTCACCAGATCCCTAAAGGTGCTATCAGAAGGGTGGGCAGATGGAGGGAAAGCTTCGACTTCAGCCTGGGCTAACGCTTCTGTGGGGACAGGTGCCAGGATTCATGGGGTGTACTGAGAGAGGTCGCAGTAAGAGTGGAGAGCCGTGAATGCCAGGGCCGAGGCAGCACAGAGCCCTCAGACGTAGCCACCTTGCTCTCTACTTGGTGAGGAAGGGGTCCTTGACTAAGTGGGATCTTTAGCCCCTGGCCACAGGTCTCATCTTTGCAGAGATGTTTGTTGAATGAATGAATGAATGAAGAAATGAGTGGATGGGCTGATGCTTAAAGAAAGGAAAAGAATGTGGCGTGATCTTTTCAAGGTACAGACGATGCTGGTTCAGAGTCCAAGAGGGAATAAGGGCCTTCCTGCTCCAACCACGGCGATTGTTCCTGGCCCCTTCTAGAATCATCTGGAAGTTAATCCCTTAGAAAACAAATATTTCAGACATCTCAACACAAGCCCTCCAAGTGGGGGCCTAAGCAGATGGGCCAGAGGCCTGGACACTCTCCCACACCCCTAGATGCATAAGCCCACCGAAGCCTCACAGCAGCGTCCGTGGGGGACGCAGACCTCGGCCAGGAAAGTGTCAGAGCCGCCGGCCACCTGCCTGGGCCCCCGCTCCTGGGCCTTGTCCATTCTCCTTGGCAGCTCCCACCGTGGACAGGACATTCCTGAAGGCTGAGGCTATACGTCGGGGGTTTGGAGCTGGAAAGGCCGAGAAGGTCCACAGTCAGCTCATGGCTGAGCATCACTCCAGCCTCTCCTTCCCTGTCCTCCTTGTGCCTTGGGGCTGACCCAGGAGATGGGGAACTCGTCCTGTTTCCCTTCCCAAAATCCATGCCAGGGCCTACCCACTCTGCTCTTCCCCTGCCGAGGTCCCTCTCTGCCCAATGCCCACTACTCTCAGAGCCCGATTTGAGCAGGCCACCGCAGGCTGTCTTTGGAACCCCAGGCCCCCTCAAAGTGGCCTCCTGCGGTGGGGGCTGCCTCCTTCCTCCCCTCCTCCTCTTCCTCGGTCCTCAATATGACCTGTGCTTGACACATAACTGCCCCCATTTGAATGCTTTCTCCCACCCAGACCGCGAGCTCCCTGAGGGCAGACTCAGCCAAAGAGGTTCCCGGTCAGGGGAGCCGGGCCCCATCTGGGAATGCACAGCCCGCAGGAGCCCCACGGTGGGGGGCCGAGTGCATTCACAAGCCCTGAGTGGGATCTGCCCAACTTGCAAAGACCAGGAAGCTGCCTCGTGGGGCCAGGAGAAGGGCTGGTCAGAGAGCAGAGGGACGAGCAGCTGCCTCCAGGGCCAGTGAGGACCAGTCTTGGGGACTCATCTTCTAGCCCCTGTGCAGGGTACATGTGGACACAAGACAGAGTTGCCCAGGAAACGTGAGCAGAAGTGATTGTTCTACTTCCGATCTGGCCCATAAAAATCTCCAGGACCCTCCACTCTCTCTACCCCCAGGGTAGAGGGAAAGATTTTCAGCAGCCTCAGGAGCGCAGAGCCACAAGATGGCAGGATCCTGGGTCCCGCAGATGCCTGGAGCAGAGCCCCCACCCTCGCTGGGCGATGCCAGCAGCAGAAATGCACGTGTATCAGCAGTGAACTTGGTATGGTCACGACTGGATTGCATGGAGGCGCGAGGACCATGGTTTGGAGGTCACCAGCCTCTGTCCCTTTGCTGGTCTAGGGTGTAGCAAGCCTACCTCAGACCTTGACCAGCCAGGAGCCTCTGCCCCGTGCCACGGAGAGTTAGGGCAGCCAGGAGGAGGGGCCGAGGAGGAAGGTGTGCAGGTGAGCGTCCTGAGGGGGAGGGGGCTGGTGGCATCGGAGTCGGCAGTCTCTGTCTTAAGGAACATGCAGGCCTGTCCTTTATCTCACCTCTCACACCACATATTTCCAGAAAGAAATCATTTCCAGTTCCAAAGTGCTCCATGGAGGCGGATTTTTCCATCTGGGCTTTGTTGATGAGCTATTTTGGAGGAAACTTCTGCGTTAACTCACTTCCCTCATCCGAGCTCATGCGGGGACAATTAGGGGAGGCAGAAAGACAGCGAGGCAGGGAGCTGGCTGTGGGGGAGAGGCTCGGCCTGGCCACACACTCTGTCCTGCCCCAACCCCAGGCTGGTCTCCACCTGCCAGGATGCTGGCATGACTGTGAGTCGGGGGTCTGGGTTCCCCTGGATCCGAGGAGATGGGGGCTGTCTCTGCACGTGCAGCCCAGCTCCGCAGCCCCCCAGGCCCCTCCCCAGGGCCCTCTCTCACATCCGGCTCTGACTAAGCCGTTTCCCACACTTCGCCTCCAACCCCCACGGCCCCCAGCTCCATCGATCACCCTGAATGAGGAAATGCTCATGACTGTCATCCCACCCAGACCCCTGGGCCCACTACCTCATCCCTGGCCCTCACTCTTGGGGTGATGGCCCCAACGCGAGCCCCTGGAGGAGACGGAGCCCACACCCACTGCCCCCCTCTCCTCACAGCCTGCACACCTGAGCTTGGGGCGTGTTCCCCAGCCAGTGGGACAAGTGACCACCCCAGCCCTGTGGCCGAGAGCTCTTACCTCCTCTCTTTGCCGTACTTCCAAGCCCTGCACTTCCCAAAACTCTGTAAACGTGCCCCTGTCTCCCCTTCCTGTGTCCCTGTGGTAGCCTCTCCCATCCTTTGTGGTGACACTTCTTGGAATGGTGACTGTGACCGGGCTGAATTGTGTCTCCCAAAATTCGTGTGTTGGCGTCCTGACTCCCAGCACCTCAGAATGTGATCTCATTTGGAGCCGGGCCTTTATAGAGGTGATTAAGGTAAAATGAGGCTGTTAGGGTGGGCCCTAGTCCATTGTGACTGGGGTCCTTAGAAGAGGAGGTCAGGACACAGAGGGACGACCACGTGAGGACACAAGGAGGAGACGGCCGTCTACACACCAGGGAGAGAGGCATCAGGAGGAGCCAGCCCTGCCCACGCCTGGACCTCGGACGTCCAGCCTCCAGGACTGGGGGACGGTAGTGTCCGTTTTAAAGCCGCCCGTCTATGGGACTTGGTTACAGCAGCCTGAGCTGACTCACACAGAGACATTCCTGCCCTGTCTCAGTTTCCCCGCCATCTCTTGGCCTGCCCGCTCAATTTTCTTGGCACATGGCCCCCCACTTCCCAGCAAGTTGAAAAGGCCCCCCACAGGACTGACCTGCCCTCCAAGGGCTCTTGGTGAACCTGCTCTGGGGTGTCCAAGTGTGCCCCTCAGCCTCCTAGGGCCCCTCCACACTGATGCCCGGGCAGCCCCCCAGACCAACCGGGAGCAGCACCCACGGTCCTGCCCTCTGAGCTCCCCCTGCTCTGGGGGGCAGGGTGCCTGGGGGCCCCCAAGCCTGGCACCTTGCTGGGGCCTTGCTGGGTCTGAATGGGTCTGCATTTGGAGCCTGGGGCACTTCCAGGGATCAGGCCCTTTGTTTATCAGACGAGGACCCTGAGGCCCATGGGGGGAGGCTCACGGTCACAGGAAGCCCCACTGCCCATGCTTGTCCCTCCCTGTCTGCCCTCTTCTTCCTCCTGCTGGAGGGACCAGTCCGGACCCCCTCAGGCAGCAGCCACGGTGGGCCTGGGGTCCCCACCGTACCCTGGCTGGAGGGTTGGACTGGGATAAGCCAGTGGATGCACACGATGGCCTCAGGACCTATCCACTGTCATGCAGCGTCCAGCCTGGTGCCCCCCGCCTGAGCCCGGCCCAAGCACCAGAGGGCCCCGGCTCCCCCTCCGCTGTCCACACTTCCCCCCGATTCATTACTCGCCTGTTCCAGTGTGTGATAGCGGGCGCACATCTTCTCAAAGGAGACTCGGGCCACACGGGGGCCAGGCCAGGGTCCGGGGGCTCTCCTTCCCCATGTCTTCAAGGTACCCAAAGCCCCTGCACTTCAGCCCAGAGCCCTCCAAGGGGACGGGGTGGAAGCCAGCCTTCCCAACTGAGAGCACCCGCGGAGTCCCTGACGTCTCCCAGCCTGGCCCCTCTCCTTGGGCCTTTCTCTGGAATCTGGCTGCTCCAGCCGTTCCCATGGGGCGGGCTTCCAGGGTCTGCTTAGCCCGCCCACCTCGGTCCCACAACCCATGTGCATGGGGTGGGTGGCCATGCTGATGGACACCCAGCTTTGTGTGGGGGACGCCTGGCTCTGTGCGGGGACGCCCGGCTCTGTGCGGGGTCTGAAGTCAGGCTGCCTTTGTGACTACCTTCCCAGCAGCAGCCCCAGCAGCACCGCCCGCCCCTTCTCTGAGTGCTCACACCATCACCTCTTCCCAGTGAGGGCCTTTTGGGAGAGAAGCGTGGGCCTGGGGCCTTGAGGGGGCCCGCCCACTTGTGCCCGGGAACCTATAGCTTGGCCAGAGTTTCTGCAGGACAGACGTGAGGCCCAGCCTGTCTGGGAAGGCTCCTGTGTGCTCCCAGGACACATGAGCCCCTGGCCGCCACTGGGGAGCCGGGTTCCCCCCACTGAAGGCCAGTAGTAGTAAGAAGAAGAGGGGCGGCGGGGGCAGAGGAGGGGCCGGGGGGTCTTTATTTTCCCTTCACTTCCCTTTTCACTCTTTTAGGGGCTGAGGTTAAACAAAGGGCAACTGGGCCCGTGACCTTTGCCCTCTGACACTTTGAACTCAGGGGAGACTTTGATATCTTAACTATTACCCCAACCAACAAGTCACTGTCTCCCAAAGCAGGGGGCAGCTGCCAGTGGCAGGCACCAGACGGACGCCCCTCCCTCGGGAGTGGGGTCTCCGGGCGCAGGCAGGAGGGGGCCCTCTGCAGCTGCCCTTTGGGGACCCCTCCAGAAACCGTCCTCACAAATAAGCCAAGCCAGGGACCATCTTCCCCTCTTGGCTGGGAGCTCGACCGCCCACCTGTCCTCTCTGTCTGCCCCCTGGACCCGCTGCCCACTGTCCCTCGGGCCCACGCATGATCCTTGAGTGGTCCCCTCTGCCCACCCCACCTGTCCAGTCTCCTCTGCCTGCGGGCCTGCCTCCTCTTGGGACTGTCTCCAGGGGACTGGCAGCTCTAGTGGCCTCTCTGCTCTCGGCTCTGTCTGCCCCAGTCTGCCCCCTTGAGCTCCCTCATGATGGGAACCCACAGGGGGCTTCAGAGGGTGGTGTGTGGGCCAAGGGGCTCCTGCAGGGTGGGCTGGCTAGGAGGTCCCGCTGACGTGACTTGGCCAAGCCCTTCAGCTGAGGATAGGTCGGGGCTGGAGAGGGGACACCTTGCCTTCTTGTCCACAGCTCCAGGGAGCAGAGGTGGCCACCGGGCAGGGCTCCGTCCTGCCTGTCCCTGGCGCCCCCCATGGAACAGTCCCTTGTGCCATCCTGAGCTGGGCATGCAGATGACGGAAGGGACACCAGGCTCCCCTCTGCCCTCAGCTGCCGCTCCCTGAAGCCAGAGCGCCTCCTGGCCCAGGCACCCGTCAGCCTGGCCAGCCCGTGGCCTCCTCAGCCCCACACTGAGGCTCCTCGGACTCCGTGGGGCAGCCTTTCTGAGGCCCCTCCCATCACTTCTTACAGCAAAGACCACCCGGTCCCTCGGGAGCCCGGCTCCTGCTCCCACCACCCAGGTCCAGGGCATGTTCTCCGGGGTTTCCTCCACACCCCATGTAACAGAGTGGGGGCCAGCAAGCCTTGCTTTGTCAGCCCAGCTAACCAACCAGGCCCTCTCCATCCCCAGAACCAAGCAGTGGGTTCCACCGGTCTCTGGTGGTCTAGGGAGTGTGGTGGGCAGAGACCCTCCCTGCTCCACCCCAGGACTCAGAACATGGCCTGAATCTGTGGCCGCAAGACCCGAGCACGGGTGGGACCCCTGGTCCGGGCTCCAGGTCGAGGATGGGAGACACTGAGGTGGGGTGGGGTGGGGTGGGGCAGGGGACCTGTCTGCAGAGGGGCTCTGGCCTTAGAGAGAGAGAGAAAGAAAAGAAGGTCAGGTCAGGAGGTGTGGAGAGAGGGCAGACAGCCCGCGAGAGGGAGGGGCAGCCCCCGAGAAGAGGGGCTCTGCGGGGAGAGAGGCTGAGACAGTGCCCGAAAGCATCCTGCAGCGCGAGAGGCAGGCGGAGCGCAAGACACCCAGACGGGACACGCTCACAGCCCTCCTGCCCTCCTGACGGGGGCCCGCACTCCCCAGGGCCCACGCCCGTCCCTGCCACTCAGGCCCAGAACTGGGACACCCCTCACAGGGCTCCCCACCTCAGCGCCGCCGTGGGACTCAGGCCTTCTGAGTGTGGACGAACGGCCGTGTGCCGCGGGGCCAGCTGGCCACTGTGGCCGCCCTGGGTGCACCCTTGCTGACCCGACTGATGCTCTCCCACCTCCGTCTTTGGACACGGGGAGAGGGTCACGCCCAGCTCTCCCCACGCTCCTGAGCCCATGGAACACGCCAGTAGGGACGGTCCCCTGGGCCTGGGGCCACTGGGGCAGAGAATGGGCCAGTCCAACGCTGAGGGCCCGGCTCCCCCTGCCTCCATGTATCCATCTTGGTCGTGGGTCTGGGGGCCTCCTGCCTGCCCATCTGACCCCACCCTAGAGACAGAGCTGTGTCACCCACCCACCCCGGGGCTGGCTGCCTCATGTGCGTCCTGCGATCATGTTGTCAGGAATCGTATGGAGCCCTTAGTGGAAGGGAGCAGGCACGTGGCTTCCACCAGGTGGGATGTGGAGGGGGTCCTCCAGGTGAGCCTTTGGGGCTGGGACTGGGGAGGATGGGTCCCCAGAAGTAGGGGGTCCAACCTGGAGACAGCCCGGATTCTCTGGCTCCTAAACCCCTTCCCCATTCGTCCCTGCCCCATGCCTGCCCCTCACGCCCTCCCGCTGTCCCCATGCCCCTACCCCACCTTCTCCTGGCCTGCTCTAGCCAGGGCCCCTCTGGGGCTGCCCCTCGTGCCTGTGCGCTGCCCTGGGGTGGGGGCTGGCAGGGCCCTGCTGGGTGGGCCAGGGCTGGGGCGTTCCAGGCCCAGGGACGCTAGCGTGGCCCCTGCCCACCCCCACCAGGAGTCCAGGCTCTGCCAGGTTTCTGAGGGGCATTGTTATTAATATTATTATTACAGCCGCTGCAAAAACACTGCACTAAGCCCCTCCAGTGATTTATTTAACGGGCGGCCTTATTGATTAGGCCAACTTTCCACGGTGGTGGGGTGGGGGAGGCGGCGCCTCGCTCCAGGAATCTCTGGTCTGGGGGGGCCGCCCGCCGGGCGCCTCCGGGCAGACACTGGGTCTCGGCCCCTCCCGCCCACCAGAGCCTCCCTTGTGAAGGGGAGGCAGCCCCCTGCCCTGGAGAGGCCCCGGTCTAAGGAGGGGAGGCAGCCCTGCTCCAGGGAGACCTGAGCTGGAGGCCCTGAGCCTTTGAGGGGTAGCCAGTGTGTGCAGGGGAGATGGTGGTGTGCCCATGGCCTGTGGGCTGGCGCCGAGCAGGAGGTCCAGGCAGGGAAGACGGGGGCTGGACCTGGGAGGGCCTGGACCCCTGTGCCCTATTCCACCATCTCTACATGCGGGGGCCTGTGAAGACCCCCAGGGTGCAGCCCTGGAGGCATCTGTGCTCCACATCTGGGGGTGGGGGGCTCGGCCCAGACCAGCGACCCCCAGGTTCCCCTGCACCAGCCCCTCTTCACCCGTCAGACCGGTGCCAGAGATCTCGCTGCCCGCTGCGGCCAGGAGGCCTGGCATGCCGGAGCTCCACCCAGAGCCCAGTCCTTTATTCTGAGGGGCCCGGCCTCTTCAGTCCCTCCCTCAGTGAAAGGGCAGGTGAGCACTCCGAGGTAGTGCTCACCCAGGGTTACTTTGATCACGGACCCCCCAGGAGCCAATCGGCCAGGCCTCCTCAGGCCACCCAGAGTCCCCACCAGGGGCCACCTGCCACCACTCGTCAAGGCCTCAGCCAGCTGCCAAGACGAAATTCCCATCTCCCCGTACCTCCAACCCACTGGGGCCTCCCGGAGCCCCCACGGCCTCCCGCGACCGGAGAAGCCGGGGCACTGGGCAGTTGAGAAGCTGGGGCTCACTGCGGGGGAGCTGAGGGAAGAATGGCTGCGGGGGGAGTGGGGGCTGGGCCTGGTCAGCCTCGGGGCTTAGAGGCCAGCCGCCCCCTTCCGAGGTCCCCCAGTGGGTATCTGTGCCCGGGGGCTACCCTCCCGTTCCGGGTCCCGGGTAGAGGGTGTATGGTGGTGGTGTGTCCTGCCCCCAGCCCCAGACCTGCTGTCCCCAGTGGCCATCGCCGCGGGCCAGGCTCAGGAGAGGGAAGGCCGCGTTCCTCTAGGTGTGAGGAGGGAACCAGGATGGAGCCTCCCGCCCCAGGGCTGCCAGGGGTCTGACTCCAGTTCTGATTTCCATCAGCCACTCCTGAGGTTGAGGGCTGCAGATGGGGTTGGGGCGAGGGTCTTGGGGGGCAGTTCCCAGCCCCAGCTTTGATCTGGGGTGCAGGATAGGGCAAAGGAGACCTGAGGGTGATGGGGCTGGCTCTCTCAGATGTGGGCCTTGGGGTCCCCGGGGCTGGGGGTGGAGGACCAGGAGGAGCACCAGCAAGGTTTGGTGCAGGGAGGTGAGACACAGTGACATGGGGGGCCTGGCAGCAGAGTCCTGTGTTCTCAGAAGGGGGCTCGGAAGAGGGGGACCCCTCGGAGACATAGCCCAAACTCTCGGGCCCCGGCCTCTGCCCCAGGAAGCTCAGACACATCCGGCTCTTCAGCCCCTTGTCACCCGCCCCCCGGCAGGAGTCTTGGGGGCCTGCAATGGGGCTGTCCCCTGCCCCGTCCCCCAGGAGCAGGGCCCGAGAGGAGGATGTCATGCCAGCGTCCATCTCGCTGGCCGAGGAGGCAGCTGCAGCTCCAGTTCCGACACGGCTGGAGCCTTCTCAACCTTCGCTTTTTATGACTAATAAAAGGGATTGTAAACCCTGCGCGTGTACAAAGTGCACCCTATAAATGGCTCCTGGTAATAATGACATTTGCAGCGGTAGCCCTCAGTGCTTGGGTTGGGGGCGGCCAGGGAGAGGGAGACTGCTCCAGACACCGGCCTCGCCTAGCCCATCCAGGGATGGAGGGGCAGGCACAGTGTACCCCCCCCCCCCGCAGCTCAACCCTCTCCAGGACCAGCGGGGACTGGACCGGAAGCCCCCCAGGCCTGCTACCCAGGAGAGGCCGGGGGAGAGGAGAGCACAGGGCACACCCCAGACAGACACCTTCCGGCACATGGATCTCGGTTCGGGATGCCAACGGCTCATGCGGCCAGCCTCCTGAGCGTAAGTGAGGTGGGACTGCGGTCCTTTGGCTTCTCCCCTCTACGTGGTGCACCCCTCACCCACAGGACTTGGTTTCTCCATCTCACTCTTGGGCATCTGGCTGTGGGGAGGGATGTCAGGCCTGTAGGAGCCAAAGGGAAGCCCCTTGCTGCAGCCTGTGTCCCTGTCCTCCACTTGGCCCCCAGGCTGCAGGCAGCCATGGCCCTGAGCCTCCCACAGGTCGACAAGCCAGGGCAGGGCGGGGTGGGGGAGCAGTGCCAGGCCTGGGGCCACAGTGTGGGAGGTGGGCGGTTAGGCTGGGTCATGAGCTGTGCTGCCTCCTTGGCAAAGCCCCACAGGAAAGCTCTGGGGATTAAGCCTCGTCTGCCCTTGGCTCCAACCTTCTCCATCTTGCCAATGGTGGCCCTGATGACACCGATCACCTTTTAAGGTGAATTTCCTATTAAGATTCTTCTATTCCGAGAATGCCCCATGGAATGTGGGGTTGTCACCTAATCCCATCCAGTGGGGCCAGCAGGCACAAGCCTTGCTGTGAAAGTGACATGTAGAAGGGACTGCCTGGGGTTGGCAGCCTCAAGTGTGACTTTTTTTTTTTTTTTGCTGTGGAAGATTAGCCCTGAGCTAACATCTGTGCCAATCTTCCTCTATTTTATATGTGGGTCGCCGCCACAGCATGGCTGACGAGTGGTGTAGGTCCGCACCTGGGATCCAAACCCACGAACTTGGGCCACCAAAGCAGAGCACATGAACATAACCACTATTCCACCTGGCTGGCCCCTCCAGGGCAACGCTATGGAGTGTTCCAACTCCTAACTCATCAATGAAGGGGCAGACAGCCTGCCATGTGCCAGATCTCCTGTCCTTGTCAAATTCAAAGTGAATATTTTCCCCTTAAGAAAACTCTTGGGGGGCCAGCCCGGTGGCACAAGTGGTTAAGTGCGCGCGCTCTGCTGTGGCTGCCCGGGGTTTGCTGGTTCGGATCCCGGGCGTGCACTGACGCACCGCTTGGCAAGCCATGCTGTGGCGGTGTCCCATATAAAGTAGAGGAAGATGGGCATGGATGTTAGCCCAGGGCCAGTCTTCCTCAGCAAAAAAGAGGATTGGTATTGGATGTTAGCTCAGGACTGGTCCTTCCCACAGGAAAAAAAAAAAGAAAATTCTTGGGAAGAGTTTCCAGTTCCTGGTTTTGGGGAACATCCCCTCTCACGGAACGGCATGGTCCTGAACCACTCCGTAAAAACGGAAATTGACTGCTTTGCAGTATGGCTTCAGCGAGGGCGTGCTGGGAAGGCTCTGCGCCGGGCTCCGTGGGAGGACGGAGGCCCAGGTTTGTGGTGTCTGCCCATCACCACAGTGTAAATACTGCCCTCACACCAGCTTTCAAGCCACTGACAGCCGTCACTGAGCACAGAGGAGGGGGAGCCGAGGCAGCGGCCGGCACCCCTCACCAGTGAATCGAAAGGGGAGAATGTTCTCTGTGAGACCTCACAGGCTCTGAACTCTCCGGGCAATATTGTCCTGGGTCTCTCTCTCACCTCTGCTCCCCTCCCCACGCCCAGGGCCCTCTGGTTTGTCCCCAGCCCCCTCCCTCCCACCTGGGCCACCTTTCCCTGCCCCGCACCCCCGGAGACAGAGAGGAACCCCTCTTGGGTAAACGAATCCTAACAGAGAAAGGATGTCACTGCTGGATCGACATGCTCAGTACCCTCTGCAGCTGGACTTCCGGGCGCAGGACCCCAGGCCTAGAGGCAGGACCGTTATGGCATCCGCCAGGCAGCTGGCGGGGCTGCGGGCTCCCCAAGAATCAGCTGGGGTTGTGGGCTCTGTGCCCAGCTCCCATCGCAGGGATTCCCATCAGGAAACTGGAACAAAACTGCCTCCCACGTGCAGTCGGGCAATGCCAAGGAGCGCCCCCAGGCCTCTCTGTCTGCCCACTCCCACCTGAGAGAGGCGGCTGCCCACCTCAGGGAAGTGCAGAGGACGGGACCCCAGGTGGACGCAGGGCAAACAGACCCCTAGCAGCTCAGGCCGCCTTCGCCTTATGTGGCCTCTGCTGGCTGAACAGCGGGTGTGTCTCTGGTCAAGGGGTGGTCTGGGGTCAGCTGGACCTTTGCCTCCCCACTCAGCACCCTGCACTGTCCACAAGTAAGAGTGGTGTCCTACCTTCTGGTGGGCGGAGCCCCGGGGAGGGGCTCGGGGTGCTTGCAGGAAGGAGCAGGGCCGACAGCCACGCTGGCAGCATCCTGACCAGGCTCCAAGTCCCTTCCCCTCCCTCCTTCCCCCCGCCCTCGCCTGGCTTTCCCCATCTCACACCTGGGCTGCTGCTCTGCCTCCTGCCGCCTGGCTCTGGGCCGTGCACACAGTAGGCGCTGTCTGCACGGCCCGGGACTTGAGGTGGGCCCCAGCACAGCCCACTGGTCCCTCCTACCCTCCCTTTGCCTCCCATCACTCCATGGCCCGTGCCGGCAAGAACTTGCTCTCCTCCCTCTGCCCGCCGTGTTGAGAGACCATCTGAGGGGACAGTGCCAGACAGGAACCTGAGAGCAGCGGTCGCCTCTGCTGACCGCCTCCATTGCAGCATTTCTGAGCCCTGCCTTGCCGGCTCCAGGCTGGGCCTGCCACTGGCCAGAACCATCGGCTCAGCTTTGAGGCCACTGCGGTGGAGGCCTGGGGGCACCTGTCGGACAGCACCCCCAGGAAGGGCGCAGGGAGCAGAGCTGAGGGTCCTGGAGGCAGCTGGATGAAGTCGGGACCCTGGCCGCAGAGCATCCTTCCGAGAGAGGGGAGACGAGTGTGCCACACAGTCCTCGAAGAGGAGCTTCGTTGGAAAGGCGAGACTGGTGAGAAGTCAGACCTTCTGGTCAGTCCCGGCCAGCCCTCAGGCCACAGGCGGAAGCTTCTACACAACCCTGCATCGTCCAATAGAACTTTCCAGTGATGGAATGTTCTAGATCTGCACTGTCCAGCCCGGCGCCTCTGAAATGTGGCAGATTCGAGTAGAAGTGGCATGGGAGAAGCAGCCATATGTGCATGGGGGCCATTGTCTGATCCATAGTGTAAGGTTGCCGGAGAGCGTGCGGGGTGCCCAGTGAAATCTGAATTTCAGGTAAACAATGAGTGTTTTTTAGTATGAGTATGTGCCATGCCATATTTGGGACACTTGAGGACATATGTATATGCTAAACAATTATTTGTCCTTTATCTGAAATTCAAATGTTACCAGGCGTCCTGTGTTTTTATTGGCTAATCTGGCTGCCGCACAAGTTGCAAGTTGGTCCTCCAGGAGGCAGACAGCCTGGGTCTAGACTAATCACGTGATGAGCAGTCGAGCAGCGGATGGGGAGGCCGCCATCAGGCCTCCGGGTGGCCCTTGAGGATGGATGGAGTCTTGGCCGGGCACTCAGAAGGCCGTGGACCTGCCTGTGCCACTGCCTCAGGCCGACGCCGTGTCCCCGGAGTGTTCCTGGGTCCTGCCCTCCTCACCTGCCCCATCGCTACCTGCTTCCCATCCTCCGCGTTGGACGCTGGGCCCGCTGCTCAGTGTCCAGACTGCTGGCCTCCACTCCATGTGGCCCCCTGGAGGGGCCGCTCCTCCAGGCCTCCAGAGCCCAGGGCGCAGCTCTGGCAAGCCCCTAAATGGGGCCAGAGTCTGGTTCTGTCCCATCTCCCCACTGGGTCTGTCCTGGGAGGACTCTGCACTCGATCTGAGGCTCCAGTTCTGTCTGAGCCGTCCTCGGGGGTGTGGAGCAGTGACGAGGGCGGGTCAGGGGGCAGCAAGCTCTGAATATTTATTCCCTCCTGACTGCTCGCGAGGGCTACGCTTCTGGAAAGAAGAGCGAGCCCCAGGTGTGCGCAGGTGTGCCGTGTGTGTGTCCATACATTTGCGTGTGCACATGTATGTACCTGTGTGTGCACGTACATGTACGTGTGTACATGCGTGTGCATGTGCGCATGAGTGTGGGTGCATATGCACACGTGTGTGCACATTTGTGTGCAGGTGCGTTGCTGCACACACGAGCTTGTGTGCTTTCTGAGGGAAGAAAGGGACGAGGCCTAAAAGCCCAGCAGGTAGAGCCGGCCTTCGGTGGAGGAGGTAGGACGAGAGCCACTTCTCCAGTGAGCGGCACCCGTCCCCGTGTGCCACCCTTCCGAGACGTGGTGAGAGCACAGAGGCCTGGCTCCTCAGCCCCGGGTCCAGGGCCTGGCTTTGCCCCCTGTCCGTGATGTGGCAGCTTCTCCCCTTCCGTCCAGGGAGGCAGGGATGCTGTGGGACCTGGACAGCGGAGAATGGTGGGCTGCATCTGCGGAGTCAAAACGTGCTGTTGGGGCAGACTAGCCTGGGCCGGGGCTGAGACCAAGACACAGCCGGGGCTTCCCACCCTGGCCCGGGGACAAGGGGGCGCTGTGACGGTCCCCAGCACCCTACGGCCCCATCGTGGCTTCTCAGCTCTCCCAAGCAGGGGGGCAGCTTATCGAGTGTTTGGGGTGCTGAGGGCCCCCTGAGAGGGGCAGGCGTGGTACTCGATGCCAGGGCCAGCTGACCCACCGTGGCTGCCCAGTTGCCATCCTCCCCCTGGGCTCCTGCGGGTCCCGGGTCCTGGCTGCAGGCTGCAGCCTCCACCCTCGTCTGGGACACCTCTTGACACTTGGGCCCTCGAGGACCCCCGCCCACCTCTGCCAGCCCCCCAGGCTGAACCCCCAGGCCCTGGCCGGAGGATGAGAGGCCTGTCTGTTCTGGCCTGGGGGGCGGATTCCTGTCTCAAGGGCCTGGTGTCATTTGCAAACGTTGCCCGTGTTTGCTTGCGTTGAGTACAGGGAGAGGAGAATTTCTTCTGAAACCACCTCACTGGCCCCAGACCAAGTATGGGTAAGAAGAAGCACATCAATCTTTCCCCTTTTAGAACAAGTTTTCCTTTTTTATTTTTTTCGAAGAAAAATTTCCAGGCTCCATTTTTCCTTATGTGCCTTCCAGACAGGGACCCCTCCCAGGGCTGGGGACCCCCGGCTGGGTTGCCAGCACCATCAGGAACCTTCCACCTACCTGTGGTGGCCGCCTGTCCCTACGAGGCAGCCCGGGGCTGTGAGTTGGGGTTGCACCCCAGGACCTGCTCCTGAGGGACCAGGAGTCCGGGAGGCTGGGGGCAGGAGCCCACAGGTGGGGCCATGTAGACAAGCAGCGTCCGGGGAGGGGCTGGAAGAGGGACTTGCTGGCCGACCAGTCAGTGGCCAGGCCAGGCCGAGAACCCCTTGGAGGAGGAAGGGGACTCCCCAGGGTGCTCAACTCAGATTGGGGGCCACTTTCCCAATGCCCCCCCGCAGGCTTGCCTCCAGCAGACAACCGGCATGGCCTTCCTGCCACCTCTCAAGACCTGGGGCGTCCGTCCTCCTCCATCTGCCTCCTCTCCCCGCTCTTCCCCACGTGGCATCTCCCCATTCCTGCGCCCTCCCTCCATCATTCCATTGTCTCAGTCCCCTGATGCCCCACTCCCCGTTGTCTGGTACGGGGTCCCCCTGGGCACCAGGTGTGCACGGGCGGTGAGGGTGCAGGCCACCGGAGGCTCATTATGCCCCAAGGAGCTCTGTCTCCCTAGCCTCCCCCTCTTTAGCCAACAGGCATGTTTTTGGGGGCCGGCTGGGAGGGCAGCAGTGTCCTGGGGGCTCAGAGCCCCTGCCTGCTCTGCTCATGCCACTGGGGACGATCGGCCTGCTCCCCCGGCCCCTGTAGACCACCTTCCCCTGAGGGAGTCAGGGGAAAGCTGGTTGCTCTGGGACCTAGTGGCAGCCCGCCAGGATGGAGGCTCAGGTGGGCTGTGTGGGCAGAAAGCCTCAGCCCCCGTGTGGACATCTGGTCCAGACAACCGCATGTGTGCCGGCCCGCCCGCCGCTCACCCACTCCCCGTCTGTGCGTCTGTGCGTCTGTGCAGGACGTCTTCAGAACCTCCCGAGTTCCTCCCCCACCTGGTCTCTGGGCCAGAAAGGGTGCCCCTGCACCTGCTTGCTGCCCAGATGCAGGTGCGGGGGAGCTGGCCCTTCCCCTGCCGGCAGCACCCGGGGTGGAGCATCATCTCTCAGGGTGGGTGTGACCCGTCTTCTCACCATCCTCCCTGCCCTATGGCTCCTGCCACCTGGATGGGCACAAATGACCCCACCACCCAACTGGGCCCCATGAGAGACCCCAGGGAAACCTCTGACACCCTGTCTCCCCTACCCACTCTGATGCCCTGACCCCTGGCTTCTGGAGGACCACCTTCCTGTCCCCAGGTGGCTGCTGGCTGATGAGGGCCCTGACCTCTCCTCATGGGGGCCTATCCTGGGAAACACAGGCTGGGGCTCCAGCAGCAGAGCCCACGCTCCGCCCTGGGAGCCTTTGGACAGGAGGCCTCAGGTAGGTCCCCTTGCCTGGCATGAAGGATGGCCGCTGCATTGGGCTGACCAGCCGAGGGCCAGGTGCAGGTTCACTTGGCACCAGTGGGCAGGGAGGGGTCAGCCGATCATAGAGCAGGTCCCTACCAAATGCCCACTGTGTGCCACCTCAGGGGATGGCCGAGGGGCCGGTGAGCAAAGAACGAGGGAGCTGAGCCCTGGGTGTGAGCATGCACAGGCTGGAAGGGCTGGCCAGTGAGGGGACGGTAAGTGGACGGCTGTGGAGATGGGTCCTCATGGGCAGAGGCTTCAGGGGGAGGGGACCCCAAACGGTGGTGGGACAGGAGAAGAGGAGAGGTGACCAGTCCTGGCATCTGCACCTTGGAGGCCCAGAGACTCCTGTTCCTGAGCCAGGTGGGGGCCAGTCCAGCCTCTTACTTGACAGATGGGGAAACTGAGGCCAGGAGAGGGAGAGGCCACAGAGCTAATGAGGACAGGCACGCAGCAAAGCTCCCACGGTGAAACCACCTTGTGACTGTGCCTTCTCCTGGAGATGATGCCTTTTTGGTTTCTTTTCCAGGAAAACAGGCAGGTGCCTCCAGGGCCCCCTTCCCCCGCAGCCATGACAGTCAGAGGCCCCTCAAGCTGCTGCCCCCGTGGGTGCCAGCGTTGGGGCAGGAGCAGGCTGGGGAGGGGGGAGGCCGGGCAGGATGGCTCCTGACACGAACCTGCCAAGTGTTCCAGGAAGCGCCTTTCTGAAGGAGCCAAGTTGCACAGAGCGGGCTCCCGGGCGCCCGCTCGTCCCCTACCAAGGAAAGCAAACACGGGAAGCAGTTGAAAGTGAGAAACTTCAGCAAGTGAGAGCGTGCGAGGCCAAGGGCCTCCAGGAGAGAGACATCACGTGCAAAAAATGGCAGGGGGCCTCCACCCCGGCCCGTGGACTCCTGCCGCGCGACGTTCTTTCCATTGGCCGCACCTGCTCCTTGTGGCCCCCTGCGCTGGGCTCACCCCAGCCACCCACCTTGCTCCCACCTCTAGCCCTCGGCCCAGCCTGCCCAGGCCAGACAGCAGCCCCAGAGACCTGTGAGGTCCCCCCGTCTGCACGGAGTAAGGAGGCAGGGCCCCCCACCCAGGGTTCCAGCTGGGAAACCAAGGTCTGGGGGAGGGACCCAGCCTCTGCCTGCCCAAGGACCCCAGGCAGGGGGAGAAGGGGACCGAGGGACAGGTGGAGCCAGAGGGCAGGAGGATGATTCTGGAGTGCCTCGTCGTGGGGGCAGCCAGCCCCCCGACCGCCCAGGTGTCCCTGAGGGCCACTTGAGGGTGCAGCTATTTCCAGCCTCTGGGCTCACATCCCCTCTTCCCAAAAAGGCAGGGAATGTGAGCCCCCAGGACAGCTGGGACAGGTGCTCTGAGACCCCAAAAGGCGCGCTGATGGGGCAGCAACAGAAAACAGAAGGGCGGCGGTCTGCCCGGGTTCCCTTGCTCGGGCCTGCTCTCTAGGTGCCCCCACTGCTCCGCACCTGCCCCACGCCCTCAGCTTTCAGGCCTGGGACGACAAGGGACTGGGGACTCAGACGGGCTGTCACGGTGGTGCTGGCACAGAATGTGGGTCCCAGCGGGTCACTCGGGTGCTGGAGAGCTGGGGTGCCCCTTGCTCATGAGCCCCAGCCCGCTCTGTGCCGGGGAGCCCGGGGCACCTCCCTCTGCTAGGCCAAGAAGGCCGGGCTCGCCCCGCAGCCAGGTCCACCCAGCTCTCATCTGATGGCGGGGGCCTGGCCGGGGCCGGCAGCAGTGGTGCAGCCTCTGGCACTCCCTTCTCAACCCCAAGTCCTGCCTTCACCAGGGGATGTCCTCACCCCTTCTTGCCAGCTGTCCCCTCCCGTCTCCACCGGCAGCAAGTGGCAGCCTCAGCTGCTGCAGCCTGCCTGGCCGTGGCCCTCCGCCAGCCTCCCGCTCATGCCGGCGCAGGGCGCTCCGAGGGGCTGGCGGCCTTTTTTGGGCCTGTCCACCGTGGGGCACCTAAGCCCACCGGGGGGTGGGGCCAATCAGAGCGGCCGTCCATGCAGGCATGCGGGCCACCGGACAGTGTCTATTTCAGGCCCTGTGTTGGTTTCCCTGTCCTCTTCCCAAAGAGGAAGAGAATGTGGACACCCCGCCCAACAGGCACCAGCTGGGCGCTCTGAGACCCCAAGAAGGTCAGTGAGGGCCAGGGCAGAGACGTCAGCCCGCCGTCCACTCTCCTTTCTGCTCCTGAGCTCCCGGGCTTCAGCCCTAGTGGTTTCGAGGCCCCCAGCGTCACCACCTCCCCAAGCCACATTCAGGGAAGGTTTGGGGAGTTGGCCCCCTCGAGGGCACGAAAGCCAAGGTGGTGGGCAAAGAGGGCAGCACCTTCTCCCTGCCCCAGGGTCGGAGCACCCAGCAGACCTCAGCCCCCCCACAACCCCCACAGTCCTCAGCCCCATCTGGCAGCCCACCTGGCTCTCGGTGCCCCATCATGGAGCCAGGCTTTGGGGCTGGGCTCGCCAGGTCGCAGAGGACAATGAGATCAGGCCTCATCTGCCCGCTGGTGGGGCCACGGGCTGGCACGGGTCAGGCTGAGCTGTGGAGCGTCTTAGGAGGGCTGGGCCTCACCAGGCGGCCCGGAGTCCCAAAGGGTGACAGCAACTCCCACACAGCGCTCTGCCGAGAACCCTCCCAAAGGGCCCATGACAATAAACCTGACTGTCCCTGCCCCACCTAACGTGTCTACTCTCTTCATCTACCATTAGCACAGGGAAAGCCGGAGTGAGCCCAAGCAGGCCTGTCCTGAGGGCCACCAGCCTGCCACAGGCGCCCAGGGAGCTCGGCCATCAGTATGCAGCCAGCATGTACCCCCAGGCTGCCGTCCAGAGCTGGCGCCCAGGCCGAGGAGGGTGTGGGGGAAGTGAGGTGGAGGGACGGGTCAGCAACATGGAAGATGCCGCTCGGCCAGCTTCCTGTGAGATTCCAGAGTCTGGGGCTCGCTTCGAGGGCTCACATCCCCTGGGGGAGGCCCCCTGGACAGTGCTTCCTGGGGCTGAGCACTCCTGAGAACACGCTTGTAGGCAGCCCGTTTCCTTCCAGAAAACTGTGCAAAATGGGCACAGAGTTTGCAGAGGGGGCCACACTGCTCCTGCTTTGGGTCATGGGGTTGACGTGGGCACTTACCAGGCTGCTGGGAGCACGGATGGCCTGGATACAGGTTACCCAAGCCCTGGCTTGAGCCCCCCGAAAACAGAGCTGGGGCTGGCACGCCACCTCCAGGGCGGAGCCCCAGAGCCGTCTCAGCCCCTGGACCCAACACCACCAGGCCATGCCCGCCCACTGCTCTCCAACCCTGGGTGATGGGGACCAGAGGCCAGCGGCCCTCCTCAAGTCAGTGGGCCATCAGCTCAGCCTGCAGCCGGGGGGGGGGGGGGCTATGAGGGCAGCCAGCACAGCAGAGCTAAAGTTGGGCTCAGCCCTCGAGGTTCAGCACTTTCTGACACACGCCTTGGAGCTCGGGACAGGAGGCTTGCCCACCAACCTGCAGACCTTGGGGGAGCTTCAGCGGGGTGGGGGCCTGGGAGGTTGGACTCAGGGGGGCTCCCAGGGCCCTGTGAGCTCAGAGCTGGTGCCAGGCGGGAGCACCAGCGAGCTCTGGGGAGTCTTGGGTTTAGGAACAGCCATAGCTCTGCCTGCAGGGAGCTTGCAGTCTCTCTGGGCAGAAGCCAGGCCGGCGGGATAAGGACATCCGGCCGAGCAGCACAATGCCAGCAAACAGGAAGCATGCCCTTCATGGGGCACCAGGGACCCAGTTTGGGGTCCAACAGTGCCTACCTGCTGGGGGCTTTCACTGACCGGTCTCACATTTCTCTCGACAAAGCAAGGAGAACGAGCCAGGGGTCTTGGGCAGGCAGAGCCCAGACCAGTGACCAATGAGCCCGGAAGTTCCAGCCCCGGCCTCAGCTCAGGACAGGCTGAGGCCGCAGAGCTGGCTGCACACGCTCAGCCCTGGCCGCACCCCTAGGAAGGACGTGCGCAGGTGGTGTGCCCTGCGGGCTGCAGAGGTACTCTCAGACCTCACCCTCCTCTTCAGGGCAAGATGGAGGTTTGGGTTTACTCTCCTCGCTTTTCCAAATCCTCCCAGGGGCTCCCCCAGCCCCCAGTGCCCCCTCTGCCCTTCCTGTCGTACCAGGCCCAGCGGGAACAGATGTGGGACCCATGGAGGGCCAGTGCTGGGATGTGGGGAGGGCACTGGAGCCGACACAGCCTGCCACTTTGTGGGGCATTGACTATTGTGAGGAGTTGGTGAAGGGTCCCACGGGGCCTTCGGCAGGTGCGGGCACACAGCCACAGCCCCTCATTGTCCCCCACCAGCTGCCTGCCCCGAGCAGGTGAGACCCAGGCTGGGTAGAGGGCAGGAAAGGGCATGGTGGAGGCCCCAGGGGAAGACTTTCGGGCAGAGTGGGCTGGGACGGGTCCCTCTCTAGGAGTCCTTCCTCTGGGGTCTCTACCCAAGAGGGGGTCTCTACCCAAGAGCGGGTCCCAGGGAACATGGCAGGCTGAGCCAGCTCCATTCTCCCTCCATCTGGGTCTCCACTGCTCAGTCTGTGGGGGCAGACGGTCAGCCCCAGGCCACTCCCGGAATGGGCACGTGAGGCCAGGAGAGGAAGGTGGGGGTCCGTCCCCAACACCCCGCCTGGATGCCGCAGTCCCAGGCAGTGCCACCTGGCTGCCTGAGCTCCTTCAGCCCCCAGAACCCAGGAGTGTGTGGTGCCCAGACACGTCCCCACCAGGAAACGGCCGCCTTGCCAAAGGTGCCTGGGCCGGAGCGTCTCCACTGGCGGCTGCTGAACGGCCCACTGTGTCAGCAAGCGTGCCCCATACACAGGGCACACTGCCCCGTGTCTGCCTGAGGTGCACTCCTGGAAAGCTGTGTCAACAAGATCTCGTTTGAAATGCCCAGAGGCGGGGGGCGGGGGGGGGGCAGTCATGGGGAGCCCGGTGCCTTCTGAGAAATAACTCATCTCCGGTGCCCTGTGCGCTGTGGGCACAGGGATCCATCTGTCAGGTTTTCTTAAAGCGGCCACCTGGCCTGTGAGGCCTCCCCCACGAGGCTCGGCATGCAACGGGAGGGAGAGCACGGTGGTTTCGGGGGCTTTGGTTCAGACAGAGGGGCCAAGGATTCTTCTGCGGCCAAGAAGCCCGGGCCAGCAGAAAGCAGAGGGTGGATGGTGGCTGGAGCACCCGCCAAGGGGCCGCTGACCACAGCCTTGCAGCCTCAGAGTGATAAACGGCTTCCCCAGGAGTCGGGCGGTGCTGCCAGGATCCGCTCGGCCTCTGAATTCCGTCTTGTTGACCCTGAGGCCCACCGGGCCCTCGCACAGGGCGGCTTTGTTGGCCAGGCTGTGATTTGGGGGGTGCTGCTCCGGGTGGGGTTCTACATGGAGGGCTGGCATCGGGGAACAAGGGGTGTCCAGAGGCCGTGCCAGCCGAGGTGGGAAGCCCAGCTGTCCAGCACAAGGCAGCAGCCTGGGACCCTGGGGTCCAGCGCCCCCCGGGTCTGAGCTGGGAGTCGTCTTTGCTGGCTCAGCACTCACTGCCTCGTGGGCCCTGGAGCGCGTGAGCTTCTCGGGTGCCTGTGGAAGTGAGGTGCAAGCAGGTGGCCCAGCCCTGCCAGGCTGTGGACCTGCCGCGTCACACATCGGACACACTCCCTCTCCCAGCTGGGTCCCCAAAGCCCAGAGGACGGGAGGAGCACGGGGAGGAGCAGAGAGTGTGGTGGCAGCCCTGCCTCCGGGCACTTCCTGCCAGCTCCTGCCAACCCCTCCTGGCCCCACCCCAAGGGAACCCCACACCTGGGAAGCTTTAGGGGGTGGCCTGGCCCCCACAGCCTCACTGGTCCTCACTCCCGCTGCCCTGTCCTGGCTCTGCCCCTCCACCTGCCAGGCCCACCCCACTGTGCGGGGAGACCCTCACCCCGCACCCAGGCTCTCTGGGGCAGGCTTCACCTCTCCCAGTGCACTTTGGTGTGGAGGTTCCTCCTTGTCTCTCCTCCAGGAAGCCCTCTTGATCCCTCTAGCTTTGGGGTATGCCCCATGCTGGTCTGCCATCTAGGAGAAGCCAAACCCCCCAGCTGCCTGGGTTCCCACTCCTGGAGTCAACCGCTGGCTTGAGGAGAACCCACCTCCGGCCAACATCATCTGGGCCAGGCCCTGAGCCGCACCAGCACCTGGTGACCCGGAGGTGCAGAATGCGGGCTGCCAACACAGGGGCCAGCCGTGAAGCCCCCTTTAGTCTGGACTTGCTGGTCTACCAGGGGTTCCCAGCTTGGACTCTGCTGGACGGCCTTGGGTCTCCCCACGCAGAGCCCTTGAAGGCTGGAGGGGAAGGAAGCTCCTCTCTCCTGGGTGACAGCTGGAGTTTGAGTAGGCTGGCAGCCTGCGTCCTTGGCACCCTGGGACCCTGAGTTCCTGGCAGAGAGGAAGCAGGTTGTGCCCACCTTGGAGTCTCCTGGAACTCACGGGCCTGCGCTCTCTCTAATTGCTCTTTCTAGGAAATCCCTCAAACTCTTTAGCAGGGAGAGAAGGCTGGGGAGGATTGGGCCTGGCCTCCTCCGGGCAGCCGTGCCGGGAGCAGGTGGCTTTGGGGAGGGAAAGATGTCTTTAGCTCCGGCCAGCCTCAGAAATGACTCTCCGGGGACCCCACACTGGCCATACTTGGGCACCAGAGCTCCCTGAGCCACGCCCCAACATGGCACCCCAAACCTCACTTCTGCAGTTTCTCTCCCTCACCCCCACTCTTGCTGCCCCCACCCCAGGCCAAGTGGGCCCACACGGCTGGAATAGCCCAGCCCCGGGGTCAGAGCAGGAGGAAAAAGCTATGTCAGGGAAGCAGAGCCCGCCCTGCCCACGTCCACAGGAGCCCACACACGCGTGTTTACCCGCCCGAGGTTGGGCTGGCCTGCGGGCCCGGTGGAAACCACGAGTGGGTCTGAGAGGAGCCACCCCCGCCCCAGCCTGGCTCGCACCACGCCGCCTGGAGCGCCTGGACTCTTCTCGCCAGAGCAGGCGGCCTGCGCAAAGCCCCACGGAAAGCAGAGCAGGAGGGGCTGAGGCTGGAGCCTCTGGGAGCCCCAGAAAGCTGAGAGGCACCCCATCTGGGGTCTGCATCCTGTGCACCTGGCCCAGGATCCCAACAGGGCAAGGGGTGTGTGGGGCTTCAGGACACCACGCTGGGTTCTCTCCCCAAGTGGCTGCCCAGAGCACCCCTCCTCACCCTCTTCTCCTCACCCCCGCCTCCCCCCTCCCTTCTCCCACCTGTACTTTCCAGCCACCTCTGCAACTTGGGCTGTCAGCACACTGGCATCCAGCTCCCCTGACCCCACTGCTGCCCCTCAGTGCCCCATTACCTCCTGCTAAGGGCCACCGAGGTCTCTGCTGTGGGGGCCAGCTGGCAGGTGGGCCCCACTGAGTTCTCAGGGTGTGAGGGGCACATACACTCCATGCAGGTGGGCGGGGGGCCCAGGGACAGTCCAGGGCCGGGCCCAGGCCCCAGAGGGCTGCCAGGAAGGACAATTAGGGAGTACGACAGCCAGCAGGGCCTCCCAGGCCTCTGAGACTCAGGTGAGGCCGGGCCGACTTCTCGAGGACTCCTGAGGCCCAGACGCTGAACCCAAGAGAAACTGCAGGCAGGGGGTGGGGGCTGATAGAAGGAGCCATGTCCTGGGCCCAGGGTGGCCGAGGGCCACACTAGCCCTGGGAGGGAAGGAGCGGCTGCTGCGGGCTGGCGGAGGGTTCCCCACCCACCACGCAGAGGGAGGGTGGCTGAGCGTGCTCTGCCAGACTTAGGGCCGCAGTCCTTGGGGAGTGGGGACATCAGAGTGGAGGCCAGCGCTGCGGGGCACGGCTACGGGGAGCCAGGAGACCTGCGTGCTGTCCCGGAGGCTCCAGAGGAGCTGGGGGCAGAGGGCGGGGACCTTGGGGACCACTCGTGGTGAAGGGAGCTCCCCGTCTCCCAGGCCTCTCCAGTTTCCTGCTGCACCCCTCAGCCATCTTCCGGACCAGTCCCTGTCTCCGGGCAGAATTGCAACCTCCACACCCTACTGGGGAGGGGGGTCACCCCTCTCTGCCTCCTGCGTGCCCTTGGTCACCACCCCCCATCCCAGGGACACACGCCCCAGGCTTCACTCCTGTCTTGCTTTGCAGTGGGCTCCACCCTGCCGAGCCAGGGTCCATCCCCCTGCACCCCGTTCCCTCCTGACTGGCGTCCCCAACTTGAGTCCGGTCACCCCACCCCTCCCATCAGTGTGGGTGAGCCCAGGGTGTCACGGGTCCCGGCTGCACGGATGGCTGTCTCAGGGACAGGTATTTCCGACCCAGGCCCTGGAGAGACTTTCTCAGGGGGCCCCGCTTCCCTTCCTCATGAATCCTGTTTCCTGTGTTTATCCTGCTGGGCCGAGAAGGAAGCTGCCTCGGGGGCCATGGGAGGGAGGGTCCCCCGGGGGGAAGGAGGGGGCAAGGAGCCGCTGGCACAGGTCCACTCCTCAGGGCCATTGGGGGTCTCAGGGAGGGGCTGAGAGGGCAGGAGGGATCTGAATGTGCAGGAGATGAGGAAGCGACAAGGCAAGACAGCAGGGAGACGCCCCCACAAGAGGAGGCGACTGAGGCTTGAGCCGTACCGGGGAGATCCAGAGGGCACAGTGGGGTCACAGCAGGGAGTCAGGACTGCGACAGAGTGCAGGGGCAAGGACAGTAGCCAGCCCAGGACAGGGCGCTGAGGACTTGGCCTGAGTGGGCAGGCGGTCAGCTTGGTGCTGGGGCTCCTGGCTTGGATGGGAGTGATGTCATCGTGGGTCCCGAGCTGGCAGCCCTGGTGCCTGCATGTCGGGGACTCTGGCTTGAGTCCCACCTGAGGCCTTAGGGGCCTGCTCAGTCCCCATGACCTCAGCGCTGCAGAATTCCTGCAGGACCGACATGGCGCAGGGGCCTGGGGGCCCTCATGGCCTCTAGTCAGGGGTCCAATCCAGGGCGCCCCTCGGGGCAACTGTGGGGAGGCC
This sequence comes from Ceratotherium simum simum, assembly GCF_057802395.1. Taxonomy (NCBI): domain Eukaryota; kingdom Metazoa; phylum Chordata; class Mammalia; order Perissodactyla; family Rhinocerotidae; genus Ceratotherium; species Ceratotherium simum. Next base: position 2,604,281 of record NC_141933.1, on the reverse strand, counting down.
CCTCCTTCCAAATGCCACCCCGGAGGCCCCACTGTTCCCCATTAGAGCGGATTCAGAGATGCCCTGGTCACTGCTCAGGGTCACCCAGGAAAGCAATAGCATCTGACAGGGGAGGCACCTCTAGTCAGAGGGCATCTGGACCCTTCACCAGCGCAGGACTTCCAGGGTCGCCAAGGGGAGGGTCTGGGGCATGAGGAGCTGCAGTGCTGAGGGAGGAGAGCAGGGCAGATGCCTGGGGGTCTCTGGCTCCAGCCCAGGTGGGTCCCTCCTCTCCATAACTCAAGCTCAGGGCTGGAGGGTCCTCACCAGCCCACAGCCGCTCAGGACTCCCCCTCCCCAGGCAGAGGCCCAAGGAGCTCCTGGGGCAGGCTGAGTCTACACTCAGATAATGGCTTCTTGTCCAGTTCAAGCCCAAATTAGCAGGGACCTCAGCATGGAAAGGCAGGTCTGTTAGGGAAGTGGCCAGGCGCTGGGGTTCCAGAGGGAGGGGGAGAGTTCTGTAGGGTGAGCCCAGCCTGGAGGGCCAGGTAAAGCGTGAGGCCGCGGACATGCGAGCCACGCCAGCTCTGCCTCTGAGCAAGTCGGCAGATGTGGCCCTGGAGGGGTGTGTGGGCGGGCGGGGCCCCCCAGGGTGGTGGTTGGGAGGGGGTACTCAGGGCCCCTCCAAGACCCACAGACCCCGAGGTCCTAGGGTGCTGACTGCCCGAGCGGTGGGCGGCAGCCGCCGGCGATTTGGAGCTGATCCCTGGGCGACGCCGGGAACCTGGGCCCAAGGGGCTCGCCTGCGGTGTCCACTGCCCCTCCCAGAGGGCTCTGCCGTGGGAGCAGGTGTCTGAGGAGGGACAGCCCTGCCCCCGAGGCCAGCCAGACCCAGGGCAGGATGAAGCCACCACTCGGACCCGGGCCTGGATCCTGAGTATTGGGGGGCCGGACCGTGGCAAGGTCTGGGGGTGGAGAGGCAAAGCCCTGACCCAGGCCCCGGGGCCACTCGGGGCTGCACGACCTCTGTCCATTGGAAGCCTGGTTCTGCCGACTTGGTCGTAGGCCACTGGCAGGATGGCCTTGTGGCCCAGGTGGACACGGCCCAGGTGGACACAGCCTTGCTTCCTGAGTCTGGCCAGGGAAAGTCAGAGCCCTCGGGGAGGCCACTCAGTGCTTCGGGAGTGCGGGGCCTTGGGGGACACCACCCTGCCTGTGAAGGGGGCTGTGCATGACCTGCCAGGGCGCCACCTCCATGACACTAGCCGTGGTGGGAGGGCCCACACCTGGGTGACCTGCTCCAGCCATGCTCCCTACTCTGCCGCCACCAGATACAGGTGGGCAGAGCCTCTCGGGCCCTCATCCAGAAGGACCTTTCCATGGAGTGGGGCCATGCGGGGAGGGAGCCTTGGAAGGACCCAGAAGGCTGCCCACACAGAGCAGACCTCACCCCCTGTCCTAGGAGGAGTGTTCCTTGGGTGGCAGGAGAGGCCGAGAAGAAGACACGATGTGTCCACAGCCGGCACTGGCCTGACCCAGGGGCCACCAGTGGCCAGCGAGAGCTGGGCGAGGGACAGGGGGCGGGCGCAGAGCTGGAGTCTGCAGGAGAGGAGAGGAAGGGGTTGGGGCTGCCTGCGCGGTGAAGGCCACGTCCCCTAATACGTCCTCCGCTCACTCCGCCCTGTGCCCATCCTGAGCTGGTCCTGCCCGAGGCTGAGATGCCTCTCACACCTCTAGGGGTCATGGTCCCACCTCTCCCTCCCTCCCCAAAACATCTCCTTGCAGGGGAGGCAGGAGGGTCTGGAAGCAGGAAGCTGGAGCCCCCAGTGTTACAACTCCTGGCCTTTGCCCAGGGCTGGGCAAGCTGCCTGGGCCTTCCAGTGAAGGCACAGGGTCTGGCCCTCCCCCCGGTGAGGGGAGACGTGGTGGGGGGGTGGGAGAGCAGCCTTATTTATTCAAAGCCTTTCCAAGCCCCTGAGCTCAGCGGGGCAGGGGTTCCCACCTGCTGGCCCATGGCGTAACTGAGGCCCAGAGGGTTCAAGGATGGGCCTAGGTGGGGACGGCCATCTGGGTGGGAACTCCAGCCGCTGGCTTCACAGACGACCACGTGAGCTCCCTGGGAGGGGGGGCGGCTCCAGCAGGACGAGTTTCAGGTTTTGCTCCGCATGCCCCAGGGACCTCATGGCACCCAGGATGGGGCGGCAAGCCGATTCTAGCCCCTGCACGGGTGCATGTTGCAGTGGTGGTCTCCCCTGCACGGCCAGCTCTCCTTGGGGCAGCCACCTGGCAGAGGCTGGCCACATCATGGGACGACAGGGAAGCCCAGCAGAGATTGCCACTTTGCCACACGGCCCCGTGGAACCAGCGTGTCCCCAGGCCCAGGGACTCCCTCTGTCCCCTGGGCAGCAGATGGGGGCTTCCCCTGTGTCGGGGGCCTTGCCTGGGGCCTTGCTCCTCGTGGCAGCCCTAGAGCAGAGCCGGCCTCTGGTCACTGCCCGACACTGAGGGCAGAGCAGGACTCACTGGCCTCTCTTCCTCTGGAAGGCTCTGGAAGCCACTCCCTTGCTCACTGGCACAGCCCTTAGCCCTGCAGCTGCTCAGAGAACATGGCCTCTGCCTCCATCGGGTTCCCTACGCTCGTTCCCAGGCCTCAGGGGTACAGCAGGGAAGCAGGGGGTCCTGGCCAGCTCAGAGGTGCTCCCAGCCCACCCCCCATGTCCCCACACCGCGTTACCTCTGTGCCCCGTCCCGGTCCCCCAGCTGGGCCTGTGTCCTGCTAGCTCACAGCGGGACAGGCAAACCACAGCCTAACCCCGGGATTCCAGGCTGGGGGCCAACCCCCAACAGTAGGCAGGCAGGGAAAAGGAGAGACCCGAGGCCTGTTTGCTGTCCCAGCTGGGCTCCCAGCACGCCCCCTCCTCCGTCCCCACGCTGGCCCCACCAGATCTGAGTACATGTCTCCTCTCAAGGGCCAGGCCTGGGGAGGGGGACAGAGAGCTACTCTTCCAATGTCCTCTCTTCTCAGGGTCAACTGGGGGATCTCTGGGCCTCCCATCACCCCCTCCTCGAGGGAGTCTCACACACCCGCCCATGAATCCTGGCCTCTCCCTCAGCCCGGCCACCATTCAACCTTCTTCACCTTCTCCAAACGCAGCCTGGGCTAGAAAGGGGGCTGGGTGGGAGGGCAACAGAAGCCCCTCCTCTTCTGGTGAGGATAGGAGACCACAGGAGAGGAAGGGGCTGTGCTCCCCACCCCCAGAGCCTTCCACCCCTCATGCCACTGGGAAACCATGTGTCCATCTGTCTCGTGCCTGGTGGGGGGGTGGACTTCTGTGACCAGCACCCTAGCCAGACCCTCTGCCCATTCTCTGAGCTGCTCGTCCTGCCCCACAGCGAACCACGAGCTATCCTGTGAGGCCCACCTCTGGTCTCTGGCTCCTCCGAAGATCCCCTGCCCATTGGGCCTGCGGGGTGCCGGTCCCCTAAGCTCTTACAGTGTGTCCAGCAGCTCATCGGGGCATCAGGCACCTGTCCTCCAACTTTCTCCCCAGTGAACCCAGAGAACCAGGACCTGATCTGCAGGTGTCTGAGCTGTACTCCGTGCCCCAGGCTGGAGGAGTGAGCTCCCGGGGGCCCAGGCGCTCCAGGGTGCAGTCCTGCCTGCCAGCTGGGGTGGGGTGGCCAGCAAGATAGGCAGCCCCTCCTGGGTGGTCCCTGCCCGGAGGCCAGGAGTGCTGGGGGGCTGTGGGGAGGTGGGGGGGCCTGTGCCTCCCGGCCACACCTCCTCTTATCAGTGTCGGCTCTCTAGACTCTGTGGGGGCTGCTGCCGCTGAGTGGGGGTCCTGGGAGGGCCCAGCCCCTGGGAGACCCCTCCCGCAGGCCCTGGCTCAGGGGTTCATTCACTGAGCGCTGAGGACTCCAGGCTCTGCTTCCAATGAGGCCACGAGTAGCTCTGTGCACCCCAAAACCTTCAGCAAATGTGAGAGCCCACAGCAGGGCGGGGGCTGCTGGGGCCCAGGCTGAGGTCGAAGTCAATGTCCTGCCGAGGTTTGGGCCTGTGCGGCAGGTCTGCTGGGCCCAGGAGCCCAGGGTCCTGGTCTCAGGGAAGGGAAGGGAAGGGAGGCAGGGTCTCTCCAGGAAAGATCTGCCCTCTTCTCAGGCTCCTGGGCAGAGGGACCAGAAGGAAGGGCCTGACCTGAGGGGCGGCCAGGAGGGGGACTGGGGTCCTTCTCACCTGCACCCCCCCAAAAGCCCCACCTGAGTGGCCAAATTGGGTGTCATGATGCCCACTGACCTCACGGGGGCGCAGGAGACAACAAAATTTCAGCCACTCACAAGGGAAGGTGCTTCGTGGCCCAAGCCTCATGGGCTGAGCTGGCTAATGGGGGTCCCAAAGTCTCTCCCCAACATGAGGAGCCCTGGCCACCGCTCCTGGTCCGTCGCCCCAGCTGCTCCCCAAACCCAGGGCTTCCTGATAAGCGGCCGCTGGCCTCTGGCCAGTCCCCTCCCCTCCCCCTTCCTCTGGCCCCTTCCCCCTCCCCACTGCCAGGCCTCCAGCGAATGAGGGAGGCCTCACCCTAGACTGAGCTGGGGACTGAGACCCCCAACCCCAGGCAAGCTGCTCCGGCCAGTCTGTGCGTTTAGGGAGGAAGCTCCAGGGGTGCCCTGGGGTGGAGTTTGGGGGGCAGGAAGGAGGGGACTGGGCAGCTCTGGGAAAAGCCTGGGAGGGAAGGGGTGTGGCCACTGCCAGGAGCCTGGGAGAGGCTGCCAGGGGAGAGGCTGGGTGGGGAGGGCCCCACAGCTGGGTGGAGGCCCTCAGTGGGGGAGTGGGTGGCAAGACAGGTGATGGCAGAACGGAGGGGCAAACGGGGCAGCGACAGGCCCGGGGGCCCTGGGGCCAAGTGGGCGAGAAGACTCCGGATATTCAGGGGGTGGAGTAGGGGGTGAGTGCAGGAGCCATGGGGGCTCCTGGGAGGGGCAGCAGGGTACCAATGTGCTCAGCAGGGTTGCCAAGTCCAGGGCCCTTCAGAGGAGGCCAAGGAGAGCTGTCCAGGAGCAGCTGGAGAGAAGGACACCCGAGGGGGTGGCGGGAGCATCAGAGGAGACATTCTCTTGGGTCTGTGGCTGACAGGTGGGAGAAGCAGGGACAAATGCCGCCCTTCTCCTCCAGGTACTGGGGAGCCACAGAAGGTTGCTGAGCAAGGGCAGCACTGCCAGAAGCTGGATGGGAAGGTTGAGGGTTGCTCTACCAGGGAGAAGTCCCCAAGGCACACACCCTAGGTTTTGGCAGGCTCCCAGAGCCACCTGGCCTCTCCAGGGGGCAGCTCACCCACCACCCCTGGGCTTGTCAGACTCAGCTGACCACAGCAGAGCCTTCCCACAGGACACTTCCCATGTTCCTAAGCACATTTCCCTTCCTCCCAGCACTGACCAGGCTCTGCCTCGGGAGCCACATTCCTATGGGGGCCTCCCCAGAGGCTGCCAAACACTCCTTGGGTGGGGCAGTACCGGGTGGGCAGCAGGCCCCTTCCCCATTCCAGCCTGGGTACTAGGATTTGGGGCAGAAAGAAAGTCCAGCTGGGGTCAGGGGGCAGTGGTGGACTCTGGTGCTAAAGCTGCAAAGGTGCTGGGGGAAGAGGTGAGCAGATGACCCTCCGCATTTGAGGAGGATGAGGGACGGGTCCTTGTCCTGCAGGCACTGGGGAGCCATAGAATGTTGCTGAGCAAGGGCAGGGGCAAGACCAGAGGCAGGGAGGCTAGCCGGAGGAACTTCAAGGACCTGGAGTCGGCCCTGAAACTGATGTTGCACAGCTGTCGCAGCCAGACTTAGGACATTTGGGCTGAGTGGACGCTGCCTGAACTCACACTGGCTTCCCCCACGCTCTGCCAGCCTCGCTCTCCACGTGTGAGGAGGGCACGGCAGAGGGGACCGAGGCCTGGAGGGCTCCATCGGCCAACGCTGCGCCAGGCCCTGCACTCAGGTCTCCGGATCATTGGCCGGGGCCTCAAGCTGCCCCCAGGCTGCTTCCCGGCCACGGAGTGCTCCCAGATCCCCTCACACCCTTCCTCTCCCCGGCCTCAGTTTCCCACTCTGCTCTCAGCTCCTGGCAGCCAAGAGGTGTCGTCTGTGGTCTTGGCACCGCATGGAACTGAGAAGCCCCTAAGAGAGCATCCCCAGGGAGGGCGGTGTGGAGGGGAGGGGGAGAAGGGCCTGCCCTCCACGTGGGGGGCCCTCGGGGTCCCCAGCGCCCTCCCAGCCTCTCTGTGTCACTCTCCATTGAGAGGAAGGTGGCTCAGACAGGGTCCCATGCAGCCGAGAGAGAGTAGACACTTGTGGGGTCCCAGTCCCTTCCCTGCAGGAGAGGGGGGCGGGTGGTCCTGTGGGGGGTGGCTGGGATCTGGGACGAGGGGAAAGGGGCCAAGACCCAGGGGTGGGGCAGTTGAGGGACAGGAGGGGCCTGATGGGCGTGCGCGAGCAGCCTTGGCGGGCTGGCCACGAGGCTGAGGCCAGGAGGGGGCCAGGAGGGGGCCTTTTCATGGAAAGGATCAAAAACTGCCTTATCACGTTTGTTTTTTCTAACTTTTGCTTTCCGGCTTGTGCAACAAGCCCCCTCTCGCGGCCTTCACCTCTCCCTGGGGGGGACAGCTCACAGGTGCCCTCTGGCACCCGGCCTTCCTCTGGGGGGGCTGCGGGGGATGGAGGCCGGGGGCCACCTGCCCTGTCAATCAGCTGCTTCCCAGCCCTGGGCAGGCGGGCTCAGGCCTTCACGGGGTGTCTGCAGGCTGGACTGTGGGCAGGACTGGGCGGGCAGGCGGGTGCGTGTTTGAGGGCTGGGTGGGGAGGCGCACCCCGAGGTCAGAGCCAGGTGGAGGCGCACAAGTCTGGGTGTGTATGGGGCGGTTTTAGGAGGGGCTGGTGAGGGTCCTTCGTTTGTTTGCTAATGCGGGCCCTCCTGAGTCTTCTTAAATCGGCAAATCATCATCCTCCTTGACAGGACTTGGCTTGTGAAAATGGCCCAGAGGCTCTGGGAGCCAGATATGGGGAGGCCAGAGATGGGGGAGAGGGCCAGGTGGGGGAAAGGCCCAGGCAGGGGAGAGGCCCAGGTGGGGAAGAGGACCAGGTGGGGAAGAGGCCCAGGTCAGGTAGAGGCCCAGGTGGGGGGAGAGGCTAAGATAGGAGAAAGGCCCAGGTGAGGAAGAGTCCCAGGTGGGGGGAGAGGCCCAGGTAGGGGAAAGGCCCAGGTGGGGGAAAGGCCCAGGTTGGGGAGAGGATAAGATAGGAGAGATACCCAGGTAGGGGAGAGGCCCAGGTGTGGGGAGAGGCCGAGGTTGGGGAGAGGCTAAGACAGGAGAGAGGCCCAGGTCGGGGAGAGGCTGAGATAGGAGAGAGGCCCAGGTAGGGGAGAGGCCCAGGTGGGGGGAGACGCCCCGGTGGGGGGAGAGACTAAGATAAGAGAGGCCCAGGCAGGGGAGAGGTCCAGGTAGGGGGAGAGGCCCTGGGGGAGAGGCTGCAAACAGGTGAGGTGAGGTGTTGGCAGTGTCTGTCCACAGTAGGGCTCTGTAATGCACGGAAAGCCCCTACTGTGTGCTGGCACAGAGGGGTTCCCAGTTTCCTCCATCTCCCCCAGACCCTGGCCCGTGTCCCTGGCTGGATAGCTGGGTTTGCCACAGTTTTAAGGGGGTCCTGGCTCCCTGTCGCTGCCTGTGCCCCCGAGCCATCTCGGCAAGCTGCTCACCTTTGAGCCTCGGCCTTGCCAAGTCTCAGCAGGTTGGAGCCACTTCCCGGGAGGCGCCCACTGCAGTTCCCACCATGAAGCCTGGCCCTGGTGTCCTGGCTCAGAGGCTCGGGGACCCTGCGGGGGCTCACCTAGGAACAGTGGAGACACTGGCTCACAGGCCCTGCAGAGTGTCTGATAAGGGGGGCATGTGCTGGCGCTCCTCCAGCCTCATGGGGAGGAGGGGGAGGGAGGGACATCCAAGGAGGCTTTAGGGAGAGGCCAGGTTAGGCTGTGCCTCAAGAAGTAGAGACATGCCAGGCCGAGAGGGGTGGGGTCTCTTGGCAGCCTCCTCAGGTGTGGGGGCTGGTGTGTCTGGGCTGCCTAGCCCACCCCCAGGATGCTCTGTGCATGAGGTGATGGGGCTTGGGGGGTGTGGGGACCCCAGAAGGCAGGCCCGCCTCCCGGGCCCGGGATGTGTCCATGGAGGACACAGTCAGTGCGCGGTGGGGTCAGGGTGCCCCAGGGTACTCTTTTGCGTGTTGAGGGGGCACCTGAGCAGTTGTAGGTATTTAGACAGGAGAGCACGCTGTGGGGATGCGGGCCTGGACCCTGCGCCTGAGGGTGGGCGGGCATTCTCCTTGCTCCTCCTTGCCACTTACCGACCGTTTTTTCTCACCCCTCTAAGAGTGAGTCTCGCGTCATCACTAGCTACGGCACCCCCGTCCTTGTCAGGGTCCTGCCTAACCGCAGGTCACCCCTGTCTTTTGAGGCATTGCCCTCCTGCTCACCTCTGCCTGCCGACCCTTTCCCGCCGTGATTCTTGGTGATTCTCGTGCACGTCCACGATCCTTCCGGGGCCCTGAGCCCTGCATCGCCAGGGCGTGTCTCTTGCTGACTCCCTCCGGGACCCACGGCTCTCTGGAAGCTCCCCGGAAGCTCCCCACACTGACCACCCCCCCCAGGGGCCTTGGATTCCCGACGCCAACCATCCCTCTCCTCCACTGGGACCCACCCTGTAGTCCTGCCACCACCCAGCATAATGCCTTCAAGGTCCACCCGCGGGCAGTCTCAGTTTAAAGCAGATCATCACTTCCCGGGGCCCTTTGTGCCACCTGGCAGGCATATCCATACTCCATTCTCCATACTCTGTTCTCCATTCTCCACACTCCATACTCCATACTCCATTCTCTATACTCCACACTTTATACTCTATTCTCCATACTCCATTCTCTATATTCCATACTTTATACTCTAGTCTTCATACTTTATACTCCATTCTCCATACTTTATACTCCATTCTCCATTCTCCATACTCCATTCTCCGTACTCCATACTCCATACTCCATTCTCCATCCTTTATACTCCATTCTCCATTTCCTGTACTCCATACTTTAGACTCCATTCTCCATACTTCATACTCCGTTCTCCGTACTCCATTCTCCATTCTTCATACTCCATACTCCATCAGGTCCCCTGTGCCCCTCTCTCCTAGAAAGCTCTTCCATTCTTTCTCCTTTCTCTCTGGCTCCAACACCTCCCACCCTCCCGTCCTGACCACGGTCTGGCTCTCCAGTGTTGCTGTTGCTCACTCCCCTCCCACCAACTTCTGTGCCTGCTCCACGATTTCTCCACCTTTCCTTCACTGCTGGGTGTAAACTCTCTGCGCTCCTTCAAAGGCCACCACCCAAGAGTGAGCAGTCCATGCCCTCGCGCCTGCACCAGCAGGGAAACCACCAACGTCCCCAGTCTGGGGCATCACCACACTTCTCCACCGGGATCCTTCTAACATGCCAACAGGCTGTTATTTCTCCCATATTAAAACAACCCTAGAAGCCAGGCATACTTACCTTCTCCACGTTCCCTCCACCCGTCCTCTCCTGAGCACACGCCCACCAGGTCTGCCCTCTTCCCACACCAGTAAAACTGCTCACAGTGACCCCGTGCTGCTACATCCAAGTCACAGCTCAGGCTCCGCTTACCTGACTGATCACCCGTATTTGGCACCATCAGTCACTCTCTCCTCCTTGAAACGCCCTTTCACTTTGCCCCAGAGCGCGGGACCCTCCTGGGATTATCCCACAGTCTGGGCGTTTCCTTCTTTGCCTCCTTGGCTGGTGGCCTCACCTTCCTCGCCTCTCCATGCTGCAGGGCCCAGGCCTCAGCTCTCTTCCCATCCCACACTTGCACACCTGGTGGCCTCTTTGCTCCAGGGTACCCTGACTCTCACCTCCAGCCTCGATCCCGGCCTAGACATCCACATGTGTCCTTGACACCCCCACCCTCCCTCCTGTGTCTCCATCAGAGCCAGGCCCAGAGCGGCCCCCTTCTCCCCCCCTCTGACTGCATGTCCCCATCTGGATTTACCCTCCGTCCTCCACTTGCTCAAGGCAGACAGCTCAGCACCATGCTTGGCCCTCCTCTTCCTCTGACACTCCGTGCCCAGAATCTGGCCACCTCGTATCTCCACGCTCCCACCCTGGACCAGGCCACCACCTTCACTCCCTGGATTTCAACCCCGACCTCCTAGATGCTGCTCCTGCTTACCCCTTCGCCCCTTCAGCTGCATTTTCACAGAGCAGCTGGGGGTCCTATTCCAACATGAGACAGACTTGTGCTGTCTCTGCTCACTCAGAGTCAAGGCCCAGGGGCTTGTAGTGGCTGACAAGGACCCACACCGCCTGACCCCTGACATCTCCCTGACCCCTCCTGTCCTCCTGTTGGCGCATCTGTCTGTCCCCTGCAGCCTCCTGTTCTCTTTGCTCTTCCTTGCACATGCCATGCACGGCCCACCTCATGGCCTTTGCCGTTGGTGGTGCCTCGCCTGGGACTCTCTCTCTGAGAGTTCCACACAGTTCCCTCCCTCACCTGCTCTTCAGTCAGTCGATATTTGGTGAGAGAATAAAGACTCTAATCTCACTGGGGGCCCTTATCATTTCTCAGTTGGAGGAGGGTTTAAAAAGCCCCAAAGCTGGCTGTCACAGGTGGGTCCCCTGGGAAGGAGGTGCTGAGATGGGGTCAGGAGAGCACAGGTTATTGGAGAGCAGCACCTTGAAGGAAAAGGGGCGGGGGCAGATTGGGCGAGGGGCCCAGACACGACACACCTGCCAAAGGCTCTGCGGGTCCGAGGAGCCCGGGGCAAGCGTGCGGCGCAGACGAGGCTCCCTTGGGCAGAAGTGGCTGGACCCTCATCCCACTGCCTGGCTCAGTCCTTGGCCGAAGCTGCCCTGGAAACAGCCTGGCCTCAGCCCGAAAGCTCAGGTGGACCCTGAAGTCTCTGACCGCAGGAGGCATGAGTCACCCACAGTCCTTGTAGCTGGCAGCCCGTCCTTTCTGGAAAGGGGCTCTGAATGGCACGTCTTTGTGCTTGCCCCGGTGCATGCTCCATGCCACTAGATTCGCTTCTCTGCACACACTCCGAGAGCCCCTCTGAGGACAAACCCCGGCCCCCGTCACTGTCTGTGGTCTCAGGGCTGTGAGGGGCATTCCCATCTCCCCCTCTGCTTGTGCCGTGGTCTGAGCATTTGCATCCGCCAAATTCATACATTGAAATCCTAACCTCCTGTGAGATGGTATTCAGAGGTGGGACCTTTGGGAAGGGATCAGGTCCTGAGGGTGGAGCCCTCATGATGTGATCAGTGGCCTTAGAAAAGAGACCCCAGAGAGCCCCCTCGCCCCTTCCGCCATGTAAGGACAGAGCGGGAAGACGGGTCTATGAACCAGGAGGCCCTCACCAGACACCAACTGCCCGAGCCTTGATCCTGGACTTCCAGCCTCCAGACTGAGAAATAGATGTCTGCGGTTCAAGCTGCCCGGTCTGTGATATTCTGTTGTCACAGCCCAAATGGGCTGAGACCACCACCCACCTTAAACTCCCCTCACCTGTCACCTGGGCGGACTGAACCCCAGAACATGCCCTTCTGAGGCCAGGGCCTCCAAACCTGTCCATCTGCAGTTATCCTCGGGCGGGGAGTTCCAACGGGCACACAGGCGGCTCACCTGGGGTCCACACCTGTTCCCCCAGGGCCACGCTGGCAGCAGCAGCCCTGCCTCCTCCCACTAAGCAGTGCCAGTAACCCAACAAGACTCGTCCCCTCTTCTTGCTTGCTGGTCCTTGGACACAAGGAGCCCGAGGGGTCCCGGGGACAGCCATGCCCAGTAGTTCAGGGACCCTACCTGGAGATGTCCGAACACTTCCCTGATGACCAGTCATCATGTGCTTATCTGCCATATGTGTATCCTCTTTGGTGAAGTGTCCCTTCAAATCTTTACCCATTTTTAAATTGAATCGTTTGTTTTCTTATTGTTGAGTTTTGAGAACTCTTTATATCTTCTAGATACAAGTCTTTTTTCAGACATATGGTTTGCAAAGATTTCCTTCCAGTCTATGGCCTGAATTTTCAGTCTCTCTTTTTTTTATTGAGGCATAATTGACATATAACATTACATTAGTTTCAGGTGTACAGTGTAATGATTCGATGTTTGTATATATTGCAAAATGATCACCACAGCAAGTCTAGTTAACATCCATCACCATACAAAATTACGAATTTTTATTTCTTACAATGAGAACTTGTGAAATCTACTCTCTCAGCAACTTTGGAACATACACACAGTATTATTACCTACAGTCACCATGCTGTAATTACACCCGGAACTTACTTATCTTATAACTACAAGTTTGACCTTTTGACCATTTTCACCCATTTTCCCCTCTCACCCCACACCTCTGGCAACCACCAATCTGTTGTCTGTATCTCTGTTTTTTTTTTTTTTAAGATTACACATATAAGTGAGAATATGCAGTATTTGTCTTTCTCTGACATTTCATTTAGCCTAGCGCCCTCAAGGTCCATCCATGTTGTTGCAAATGGCAAGATTTCCTTCTTTTTTGTGGCTTGGTAATAGTCCATTTGTATCTATAGCACATTTTCTTTATCCATTCATCCATTGATGGACACTTGGGTTGTTTCCATGTCTTGGTTATTGGGAATAATGCTGCAGTGAACACAGGAGTGCACATATCTTTTTGAGTTAGTGTTTTCATTTTCTTCAGATAAATACCCCGCAGTGGAATAGCTGGATCATATGGTATTTCTATTTTTAATTCTTTGAGGAATCTCCATACTGTTTTCCATAGTGGCTGCACCAGTTTGCATTCCCACCAGCAGTGTCTGAGTGTTCCCTCTTCTCCACATCCTTTCCATACTTGTTATTTCTTGTCTTTATGATGAGAACCATTCTGACAGGTGTAAGGTGATATCTCAGTGTGGTTCTGATTTCATTTCCCTAATCATTCGTGATGCTGAGCATCTTTTCACCTACCTGTTTCCCAACCAGGGCCATGACTTTGTCCTAACAGCCAAAGCTTCCGACCCTGACTGTCGTGTCCGGGCTTCTCGTCTGCTCCTCTGCTCGCCCGCAGCCTGGGATAGAGGCTGACTTGTGGGCTGCAAGAGCCCAGTTCTCGCACTTTGTTTTCAATGGCCTACTAGTCACCCTCGCTTTTTCATGGTCCTTCCATATCCTTCCATAGAGTACCTTAGTCACAGCCAACAAATTCCATTATCCTTACGTTATCACCCCATGTCCCCACCCCAACACTTCAAATACTGGCATCACCACTGCAGCCAGGGCATTCCCCACTGATGGAGAAAAGACTGGAAGGAAATGCAGCATCAGTCACAAAGGGCCCCTCGGGATTACAAGACTTTGAGGGATATTAGCTTTTTGTCTAACTCCCTTCTCCACCTTCCAAGATTCATTCTGCAAGGGTGCATTATTTTTATAATCTGAAAAAAAATCTAGATCTCTTTATAAAATACACAAAAAAGTAGCTTTAGAAAGAAAAACTGTTTAAAGTACGTACTGGTGACAATGTTGATGGCCTCCCAGCCCTGAGGGCTGCAGAAGGTCCTGCACCTGACAGACGGAGTGCCTGTGGATCTGCAACCCTGGCCTGTGGGGGCCTCGGCACTCCGTGTTAACCCCGACCAAGCCGTTGGGTGCCGCCTGGGGAGGCGGGAGGCGGTTAGGACAGCGGGCTGCCGTATTACAGTATACCACGCCGTACCTCCAGCTCTCGTGACAGCTCAGCCTGGGTGTCCAGCAGGGGCCCTCCGTAGGGCGATTCAGGGACCCGGGTTCCTGCTGGCTTGTTGCCCCAGCACTCCCAAGGCCCCCTCCTCCTGTGGAAGAGGGAGAGGGTCTTGTTCTGATGGGTGGAATTGGAGGTGCTCACAGGCTGTTCCAAGGGACATCATTTGGCGGTGTCACGTGTTGTGTTCAGGCAGGAGATTGGATGGGAGAACTGACCCGTCGGAGAGACCCTGTGCCCTGAGGGCAGGCAACGTCCACCGAGGGAGGACGAGAAGAGGACCAAGGTCCAAATTCAGAAGACATGATTCGGGGAGAGGGGCCAGCGAGAAGACAGGCGATGAGAGATACAATAGGAAGACGCCACAGGTTTTGGCCACCAGGTCCAGGGAGACCCATGAGAGTGCATTTAGAAGAATGTTCCAGAAAGAGGAGGAAAAGGGGAGGCAGCTCGATAGGGTGACAGGTGTAGGGAGGTGTGGAGAGGATGCAACACGTTATGGCACAAATCCACATGGAGGGATTGGCTGAGACCTGGGCAGTCGGGACTCGAGAGCAGAGGGAGGGTCCAGCACGCTCAGCCACCAGCCTACTGGGTGTCCCCACACACCAGACCCTGCCTCAGGGGAGAGGTGATGGCATTTCCACCACACCTGAAAGCTTTCCGCAGCTTCCTGTTGCCCTGGGTGTGAATGACTTCACCCTGGAGGTGCTGGCAGGGCCCCGCCTGGGCAGGAACATGGGTGCTGCACTGAGAGTGTGGGTCTGGGAAGACCAGACCAGAAGGGGCTGAGTGGATACCGGCTGGGAAGTGGCTGGAATTGTTGGATAAAAAGATGATGGTGGCCTGAAGTAGGCGCTGGCCGCGGAGATCCGCACGGGCACAGTACGTGGGGGGTGACGCCGCCTAGCTGGGCCTGCACAGGGCCTGGAGGCTGCTGCCCAGTCCCTGGGCTCTGCCAGGGTTCGGACGACGTGAATTCACTGAGTCAGGGCAGTCGGGCTGGGGCCCAGTCAGAAGTTTGCCTCTTCACAGTTTGACTCCAAGCTGCCTTTGAGATCTCCGAGGAAAGCTGTCGAGAGGCGCTGGGATAGAGAACCCAGGCTTGGGGGTTTGGGGGATCTGCACATCCCTGTCTGGGGTCCCCACTCTGTAGATCATGATTCATTTTGGGGTCTTGGATGTGGTCATTTCAGGGCAGAGTCTGCGAGGAGGGAAGTGGGCCTGCGATGAATCCTCACATTGCCCCCAGTGTTTAAAAGCAGGGGCTGGGCAGGGGGAGGGCCAGAAGGGGGGCGCTGAAAGGAGCTGTTGTTTCAGGGGTGGCTGAAGGGCCAGTAGAAGTTCGCCAGATGCGAAGGGCACAGGGAGTGTGGGTGTTCTGGAGCAGCGGATGGCCTGTGCTGTGTGCGGAGCTACGGGGGGAGCTGGAGTGTGGATCCTGGAGGGCCCTGCGGACCCTGCCACGGGGTTGGTCGTTGGGTTGGAAATGACCCCCTCACGTTCCAGAAGCGTCCTGGAGTCAGAGCCAGGAGAGGATGGGTGGGGGCGGCGGCAGGGATGGTGCTGGGGGCTGCCGGGAGCCGGCACAGTGGTCCAGGTGAGAGAAATGGGGCTGGACAGGGGAACCTTGGAGAGGAGTAGAGGACGCGGTCAGGAGATGTTTCCATGATGGACCCCTGCTATTTGACGGTGCGTCCGGCCGGCGGGGGGAGGATGGCACAGCGGCCAGCTTGTAGGTGGGGCAGGGGCTTCCAAGAAGAGGAGATACAGAATGCACGTGAGAGTTCATCGGGAGGGGGACTGGGTAGGATGTGAGACCAATGGCGTGGAGCCCCGGGGAGAGAGGGGCATGGCGGGAGGCCCCAGATTCCAGCCAGGGTGACCCCAGGGAGCTGCCCCAGGCTGGGAACCAGGAGGCGGCAGTGGTTTGCACTCCAGGACATGCTGTGCGAACACGCAGGTGAGTCTGTAGCTCGGGAGAGGCCTGGGCCTGGGGAGGGGTGGACGCCCGCAGGAGAAGTGGAGGCCCATAGGCGGCAAGGAGCACAGCAGTGCCCAGAGAGCGTGTGGGACAGGTGCCCAAGAGACGGAGCCAAAGAGATCGGGTAAGCCTGTGCCCCCAACACACTCACACTAACACCCACAGACACACTCACACCTACAGACACACACACACACACCTACACACACACACTGGCCCGGGCCCACCGCATCTGGCCTCACACTTCCCACTTACTCCCTCTCTCAAGCTCCTGCAGGAGCCCCAGTGGGGGCAGGTGGTGGCACGGTACCTGTTTACAGATGGGTAAACTGAGGCTGAGAGGGACAGAGCTTGCTCAGGGCTGAGGGAACCTGATTTGGCCCCAAAGCTGGACGTCAGGCCCTGGACCCCACACCCCACTGACAACGGCCCAGACCCCAGCGTGGTCTCCGTGCACCAGTGGTGGGAGCTGCTGTCCTGTGAGTGGCCAGAGGCGGAGGTGGTCCGCAGAGGCCCAGCCTAACGGTAGAGCTCCCAGCAGCCACAGCTCCTCTCCTGCAGGTCCTAAACACTTCCAGACCCTGCTCAGCATCTGTCCCTTTGATCCGCCCCATTCATCCTGAGCCTGTCTCCTCCTCCCTGTGCAGGCCTGCCCTGTAGGGGCTGGAGCCTGCGGCTGGGGCCCCAGAGGTCACCCCATCCCTCCCCTGCTCCCAGATAGCACGGAGCTGCAGGGCCAGGGCCAGGGGCCGGGGCCAGGGGCCTGGCCTTGCTGCTTATCTCCCCAGCCTCCCTACCCCTTTCGCCCAGGTGGAGCTGGGCCACATGGTTGAGGGGCAAGGGCAGAGGCTCACTGGAGGCGCTCAGTGCCTCGTCTCTAATGGTGTCACTCACAGTGGGGACCCTCGGACAGCTCACTGAAGCCCTGAGCAGAGTGCAGAGCCAGCATCTGGCCCACCTGCCATGGAGGCTCTCCTGCGAGGACCCTTTCTCTTTGCTTCTTGGGGGCAGCCGGGGGGAGGGCTGCCATCACAGGATGGGGGAAGCCAAACCTGGCACAATCCAGGCGTCCTGGGGGGGGGTGGGGGTCCCAGGGTCCCGTTCCTGGAACACTAGCTCCTCACAGGTGGGATTTGTTTTGATCATGGCTCTATCTCAGCATCTAGAACAATGTCTGGCACCCACTGAGGCCAAGTAAATGGTGAATGAATGAGTGAGGGAATAAGTGTATGAATGAGTGAGTGAATGAATGGCTAGATGAGTGAATGGATGGATGAGTGAATGGATGAGTGACAGGGTGGGTGAGTGAATGAATGGATGGATGGGTGAGCGAATGGATGGATGGATGGATGAGTGAGTGAATGGATGGATGAGTGAGTGAATGAATGCGTGAGTCTGCCACACCCCCAAGGCTGTGTCTCCCCCTCCCCCATGTTTCCATTAGTGACCAGATGCGATAGTGTGGGAGGACAGTCTCCCACAACCCACTGCCCCAAACCCCACCTGGGCACCCAGTCCTCCTGGGTGCTGGGCCTGCCATGTCGCTGTGGCCCCACCAGGGGCTCTGGGATCCTCCCTTGCCGGACCACCCCCTGGCTGCCAGTGTTCCCAGCTGGATGCTCTGTGCAGCATCCCTGGCTTGTGCTGAGCCCTCCCATCCCACCAGCCTTGGAGATCCCCTCTGGGAGGATGACGGACTGCCTAGAGGCTGGGGACCTCACCCTCACCCTGGGGTCCAGGGTGGCGGAGCTGGGTCTGGATGCACGAAGGACCAGCGTGGGCTCAGCAGCTCCTCTGCAAGATGCCGGGACAGCCCTGGGTTGCTTCTCCGCCAGGCAGAACATGTCCCTTGGCGCTAACCCCGGCCTGGGGAAGGGACTGGGCCTGGGGCTGGTTTGGCACCAAGCAGGGTCCCTCGAGCCTTGAGCTCAGGCACATTCATTCCTCAGGGCCACTGGGCCTCTCTCCCCACCCACGTGAGCTGCTTGCACAGGGACACGCCCAGAGGACCTGATGGCTCAGCTTTGAAACACCCGCGGCCCGGTTGCACTTTCCTCCTGAAAGAGGCATTTGGGATCAGCAGATTTGGGCCTTTTGTGCCTCTTCCAGGGGGCAAGCTGGGCTGGGCCCTGCCAGGGAGTGGAGGCTCTGCAGGGGGGTGCAGGGGGTGCACCGGAGGAGGTGAAGGAGTCTTTGTTGTATCAGCAGGGTGCAGTCAGCAAGGCTCTTCCAGGGCTCTCTGACCTCCAAGAAGATCCAGAACCTTCCTTTAGGCCTGGTGAGGCCCTCTGAGGTCACACCCGGCAGTGGCCGGGCCGGGGGTTTGGAGCTAGATGAAAGCAGGACAGCCATCCAAGGCAGAAATCCCCCTCCACTCAGACTCCCCATGAGGGCAGGGGGCAGCTGGCCACCAAATGGGCCTCCTCCCTAGTGGGTGCTCTCCTGAGGGACAACAGGCACTGAGAGGGGATGGAACCTTCCAGAAAGGAGCCATCGCCTCCTCTTCAGGCATCAGACAGTCACAGGTCTGGGGGTCCTGCCCTGTGCCCCAGATGGGCTGACTACATGCAGAGGGGTCTGGGTCCAGGGTCCTGTCCGACCCTGTGCACATGGAGGGTCCAGGTGCTGGGTCTTCGTGGGTGCCTATGCGTGCAGTGGGTAAGGAGGGGTCTCTCTGGAGGCTGTCCCACCCCGCCCCATGTGCAGCAGCAGGGGACGCAGCCAGCTGTGGCCTCAGGAGTCTGGGTTCAGAGCAAATATTGTCCTAACTGGCTCTGAGATGCGCAGTGTGCGCTGTGTGCTGCCCGCCTGTGTTTGTGTGTTTGTCTGTTTTCTTTGGGAGGCTTCGAGTTGATGGTGGCGGCCAGCCAGCGCCCACGGAGGGACACGGGGTGGCCGGCAGCCTCTCGGGCCCGGGCGCCTGCACCTCACATCTGGCCCCTGGTTTCGTCTGCGGCAGCCCTTCTGCAGGGTCTGGGCAGTGCCCGTCAACAGGGCCTCGAGGCTGGCCAGGGCCACCCTCTGGCCAGGAGCCCTGTCTCTGCGAGTCTGGATGGAGGACCTAGTCCTGTGAACCCCTGGGCCACTGCTGTCCGCTCTTCGCGCCATCTGGGGGACTTGGCAGGGTGTTGGGTCCTGGGCTGCCGCAGCCAGGCCGCTGGTCCGCCCCAGGGCCTCGCTCTGTGGCTTGGTGTCCTCCGTGTCCCTGGCCAATGCACAGGGGCAGCCATCTGTCCTGGCTACCCTGGACAAGGCTCTGGGAAAGGAGTGACCTGGGAGGGGCGGAGGGGCCGGGCCCTTCCATCAGGCCTCCCAGGTCCCGCTGACGGGGCCAAGCTGGTCCCCGACCGCCAACTGCAGGCCAGAGGCAAGGGCAGCCCCCAAGGGTGGAGGTGGGGAGGGAGGGGGTGAGGAGGGAGGCTAGGAGGCTCTGGGAGAGGTCAACACAAGGATCGCCCCACAGGGACTCTGGCCTGTCCCTGAACTGCAGGGAGGAAGGGGTGAGCAGGGGCGGCCAGCACTCCAGTCTCTACTGGCCTGTTTTACAGCTGGAGTCTGGAGCAGGGACGACACCTAAGGGGCCCGGTACGTCCGGCCATTAGGGGGTGGCCCAGACAAAGGGGAGGCAGCAGATCTGTCTGCATGTAGGACTCATGAGAGGAGGGGGCGGGGCAGGCTCCATGGGCAGCAGATTTCAGCTCCACAAACGAAAGGACTGGCCAAGAGCTATGGCTCCTTAATGCAGGAATGTGCTGAAAGCAAAAGTAGTGAGCTCCCTGTGGCTGGGAGCAATCAAGCAGAGACCGGCCAGGGGTGCTGTGGGGACACCCACAGGGGGCGCTGGGGAGCAGAACAAATGCCATCTGCAGTACTGGGGCCAGGAATGTCCTCGGCCCTGAGAGCCTGGGACTTGCGTGGCTGCTTCTGGATGGCTGGTCATCCTGAAATCCAGCTGCAATCCAGAGGAGCTGTTTTGTGTGACTTTGTTCAGCCCCACCCCACCCTCACCCGCCAAAAAGGCTGCCTTGAGCACTGCATGCTCGGATGGTGTTTGATGATCAACTACCCGGTGTCGCTCGGCTCCATGGCTGTGGGCAGCCCTGAGGCACGGGACCCAGGAACTCGTGGGTACCTCATTTCCCCTCTCTGGAGTGAGGAGGGCTCCAAGTTCTAGTCTCACTGGGGTTTCATTTCTCTCCCAAAGCAGAACCCCCTCGGAGGGTTCGGGTTTTCTTTCTAAATTTTTCTCCATCAGGGGTCAGTATGCCTTTAGTTAATCTGCTCGCCTGATTCCACACTGGCGGCCGGCCGGCCGGGAGGGTGGGCGGGCGGGCGGGCAGGGGAGGCGGTGGCAGGGGCCAGAGTCCTGGGCTCCCCCAGAGCCTGTGACGGCCCTGGGCCTGGGGGGCTGCGTGCCCTCCAGTGCTTTCTGCTGTCAGGCCACCACACCTGGGCCTTGACCTCCCGCCCAGGGTCTGGGAGCTGGAGCTGGGAGCGCGGAGGCGAGGGAAGGGCCCATCCACAGGACGCCAGGGAGGTGGCGGGGGGGGGGTCTTCCCTGGGTGCCCAGCCCTGCTGCTCCAGGCCAGACCCCCACCTGCCTTTCAGTCAGTGTTGCAGGGAGGGTGAGTTTTCAGGAACAGTGGGACAGCGTCGAACGTGCTCTGGGAGGCAGCTTCAGGGACCTGGCCCCTAAGAAGTGGCCCTGGGCAGCCAGATGGAAGGGCTGGTGCCAGCTCTGTCCATCGGGTCCCTCCCATGGCCAAGGGCAGAGCCTGGCAGTAACGGCCGATGCTCAGACCTGGATGTGGTGGGGGATGAGGACAGTGCAGGCTGTCCCCGGCTTCCTGGGATCCACTTGGGGGCGTCCAGTACTGTGTCCATTCCCTTCCTCAGAAGTCTCCAGGGGCTGTGGGAGATGCCCTGCAGCCTCCCCAGCTTCAGGCCGGCTCTGGGGAGCTACAGAAGGTGCCAGAGGCCCTGCCTGTCCCAGGGAGCAGGGATGTGGTTCGCAGCAGGCTGGGACCTGCACGCCCAGCCACAGCTGGCTGTCTGGAGGGACTGTCCCTCCCCAGGGCTCCGACACAGGCCAGCCAGGGTGGTGGCAACTGAGGACCTCCTCCTCTGGTAAGCGGTGATTGGAAGGAGCTGGGAGCCGTTAGCTCTGTGGCTGTGGGACTCCCCGGCTCTCCCTGCCTCCCGCCGGTTCAGCCTCCCCTGCAGGTACCTTCCCGCCCAGCTGCCCTTTCCCACTCCCTGGAATTGGGCTCTCACTTGAGGCCCGGGGCTGGAGGCTCCAGGCTCTCCCGCTGCCTGCAACATGTGGCCATTTGGGCGGTCTCTTGACTCCCCTTCTGCTGCAGCCTGAAGGCCCAGGATCGGAGACACTCCCTCCCTCAAGCAGAGGCAGGGAAAAAGCCATTCCTTCAACTCGCCTCTCCCAGGTCGGACCTGTCTGGGGCGGGGGCGTGCTCAGCAGGGGTTGGGGAGGTGCCCCGGGCTCCCAGCGTGCTGGGGAATGAGGTCAGGCCCTCCAACCACCTGTACACAGCAGGCAGTCCCCGAATGCCCCAGCCCCTCACCCCAAGAACGGGGACGGCAGAGTTCAGAGGCCACGGCCTGCAGGGTGGCCCGGCACCGGGGACTCCAGGGCAGGAAGAGGAAGGACCGGCCTCCTTCCTCCTCCATGAGGGCAGCGTGGATGCTGGCCCGGCCCACCTGCTCCCAGCTCGGCCCCCTGCCCACTCAGAACTGACGGCTCAGGGCCTGGAGGGGGCGGTCACCAAGTGTGGCCTGCAGGCTGGACCGCTTCTCTCATCATGGCGATGGATGGGGCTGTTGCTGAAAACAGAGGGGGGCTTTAACTCAGAAGAGAGTGTCTGGGTCTGTTCTGAGAGCAAACGCTGGTACCCTCAGAGGCTGCATGCCCCGTGGGCCGCGCCACCATCAGGTCTGGACGCAGCACAGTGGCCCTGCTCTCAGGGGACAGGCGGCGTGTTTATTTGGGGGAGAAATTGAATTAGGACTAATGTGAGGTCAGGAAAGATTGAATCAGTTGCCCAGCCCTGGGGAAATGCCGTCTGGCTCGGGTGGATCAGGCCCCCTCAGTGGTCAGGGCCTGCCTGCCCCAGGGGCCCCCTCTGAGGCAGGACCTCCGGGCAGGGCATCACACAGCCTCCTGTGGGTTGAGTGGGGCCGCAGCGCAGCATCTGGGGCCACCTCCACACTCAGATAGACGCCCCCTTGTCACTGTCACCCGGCAGGCATTGTCACAGCTTTGGGGGCCTACACGCTTCCCCACTCCCCACTCTGCCTAGCTCGTCGATACCCAAACTTGCATTTTTCAGTCCCTAGAGAGATATGTGAATATTGGGCTTTTCCCTCAATTTTTTGATGGGAAATTTCAAACATTAACAAACAGAGACTAGAATAATGATCTCCCCTGTACCCACCAGCTGCTCTTCGACACTGGACACCCTGGTTCCGTCCACAACCTCCCCCGCCTCCCCGCCACCACCCCCCCAGGTTATTTTGAAGAAATCCAATGGACTTTTTTTTTTTTAAGAATATGGGAAGCTTTTCTTTGAATTACAGTCCGAACAACATGAAAACACAAAGGAAAAGTCATTGCCTCCCTCAACCCCGTGCCCAGAGTGAAATTCCATATTTATTCTTCTGCACCGCACACCGACATATACAGGTGTTTTCATTTCCTTCCTTAAACAGAACGTGGAACTGTGACTTCGTGCTCTTCTGCCGTCTGCTCCTTCCCTTGGAGCCCGTCCTGGGTGCCTCTCTCGGGCGGTGAGGGTGCGTGCAGGCAGAGGTGGACGTGGGGACCCCTTGCCAACCAGCTCCTGGCTCTCGAACCCCCACCTGCTGGTCCCGTCCTGTCCTTCTCAGACACTGGACGGCCAGAGTGGGCTGCCGGGCTCCAGGCGAGGTGTGTTTTCACATTGGTCGGTACAGCTGGATTGCTTTCCTAAGAGGCATTGTCAGCCAAAACCAATAACAAGGACAACAGGCCCCATTGCCCCTCCCACCGAGTCTGCTCTGTGCCCAGGCACTGTTCTATGGGTCGGAACAAAGCTGGGCCAGCAGAGGAAGCTCCCTGCCCTCCCGGAGCGGCCTTTCAGGGGACAGGAGGAGGGTCGTCACAGGCTCCAAGGACCCTGCACTCAGGAAGGGAGGCAGAGGGCCCCTGGGTAGGTTAGCAGGATGACAGACATGAGGTCCCAAGGTGCCACATGGAGAGGGTGGTGCCCATGCATCCCTGTCCCGAGGACTGTCCAGCCAATGGCTCCCTGGGTCCACCCCCACGCCACCCTCTGGGCTCAGTGTCATGCAAGGTCCCATTTAGCCACCTTCCTAGGAGCCCTCTGCTGCAGCCACGCTGACCAGGACCCAGGGAGGGAAGCTGGCTGGGCTCTGGGGAGGAACCCTCCCAGAAATCACTCCCTTGTGCCCGCCAGGGAGGGGCATTCCCATCATGACCACTAGAGCTTCGCCTCTGGGAATTTTCCAGAGTTGAAGCTGGAGAAACGGGCTGGGTGGCGTCTTGAAGGCTCGTGGGAGAGGCTTAGAAGTCTGACCCACTGGAGTGGAGGCCGACAGGAGGTGAGTGCGTGTAGGGAGAGGGACCAGTGGAGCCGAGACACGGGAAGGTCAGAAACCGGAGAGGGGTCCCAGACCGAGGGTCACCAACCACTGTGGACAGAGCGTGTGGCTACGTCCACCCTATGGAGCTCTGGTCCAAACAAGATGGGGAATGTCCGTTTGAATCTCATCGTGGGGGCTCTGGAAAGCTCATGAGGGGTTTGGAGCAGTGACAGGACCACCCAGCGTGGACCATGGACAGCAGGTGGGGTAGGGTGGCCAGGAGACCCAGGGATGGGCAGATCTGGCCACGGGCGGGGGCCACGGCAGTGGGCAGGGACGGGCACTTGGGGCCAGGCGTGTGGGAAACAGCTATTGCATGTTGTAGAATGATGGCCGGGCTTGAGGACTGGTCCTCTGGCGGAGCAGTGAGGAAGCACGAAGCGGGCACTGTGGTTTCTGAGCGGTGAGTCTGGAGTGGGCGCTGTGTCTCCAATGAGACAGGGAATCAGCGGGGCAGGAAAGACACCACTCTGGGCTTGAGGGGCCCGCAGGATAACCAAGCACGTCAAGCAGCCAAGTCTTAGCACAGCGACAGGGATGTGGATCCGGGGAGCCGGCTGGAGCTGCCGACGGCAGCCGTGGGAGTCTGGGAGTGTGTATTTCGACTAGGGGGTAAGAGAGCTCAGAGGGCATTCATGAGCAGAGACAAGGGCCAGGGACACGGGTTGAGTATCACAGCATTAGGACAGGGGGAAAGAGAGGTCAGCCAGCCCCATGCCAAGGAGAGGTCAGGTGGGGTGTGTGACAAATGGGGTCATGGGATGTGGCCACCGGGAGGGCAATGGCGGCCTTCTCGGGGTGACATCCAGGGGCTGTGGTCGTCAAATTCATAGAGACAGACAATAGGATGGTGGGTGTCAGGGACTCGGGGAGGGGGTTCAGTGTTTAATGGGGGCAAATTTTCCGTTTGGGAAGATGGAAAGTTCTGGAGATGAATGTTGGTGATGGTTGCACAACAACGTGAATGTGCTTAATGCCCCTGAACTGTACATTTAAAAATGGCTAAGATGGTATCTTCAAATTGTGTGTATTTTACCACAATGAAAAGAAAATTAAATCCACTTTGTCTTAATTTGTAGATTTGTATGTGGAGGTTCGGCTGTGATCACGAGGTTCACTTTGGGGCAGTTGGAAGAGCTCGCCACTGTTTAAACAAACGGGAAAGCTATTTATTCTGTAAAACTGGGGAAATCCTTTAGTTTCTTTGAAACTCCATTGTATTATGTTTAAAGTGGAGGTTACGCCACTGGAACTGCCCGGACCACATGCCTCCTTAGGTTCTCTTTAGTCCTGAACATTTGATTCAGCGGCCCGGGGCAGACACACCGCAGCCAGTGGTGAACCTCCCCACCGTCCGCTTCTGTGATACACTTTCCCGGCACCCACCACCTCGTTCTTCACGATTGCTATGGCTGCCCCAGTGGAAGCACTGGGGGGTTGCAACACAGACCCAGAGACCGTGGGGCCCACAAAGCTTAAAATACGTGCCCTCGTCCTCTTACAGATAAAGTTTGCCAGCACCTGCTTCACATGACTAAAATACGTAGGATACTATAATCTGAACTATCCACTTGGAGTTTTATAAATTCTTCCTCCAGTCCACAACGAAAACTAACTATAACAAAGCAAGACGTAGTTAATAAGAGATCCAGATGTTTAATCCAAAAAAAAAAAAAAACCACAATGGACCCAGATTTGGGCCTAAGGAACTATAATCATGGCGGTCTTCCAGAGGGAGGCTGTTGGGGGACCCATGTGTGGGGTGGGGAAGCGGGAGCCTAGCTCGCGGTGGGTCAGGTCTGAGATGCTTCGAGATCCCTAAGAGCGCTGAGAAGACAAGTGGGGGCCAGGAGGTAAGTCTGGGAGTCACCCCCACTATGAGAGGGGCTGCCCAGAGATGGAGGCAGGAGGAGGCCAGGTCCCAAGACAGGGCTGGGCAGAAAGGATAATCAGGTGGCCCTAAATGCCACAAGTGTCCTCGTAGGAGGGAGATTTGACTACAGAGGACACAGAGACAGAGACTGGGGTGTGGCCCTGTGCCCAGGAATGCCCATCACCCCCAGAAGCTGGGAGAGGCAGGAAGGACCCTCCCCTAGAACGTTCGGGGTAGCTGGGCCCTGTGACACTTTGATTTTAGTCCGGAGATACTGATGGTAGACCTCTGACCTCCAGAGCTGTGGGAGAAGTTCACGCTGTCTGAGGCGCCCAGTTTATGCCAGTTTTATGGCGGCCCCGGGAAGCTGATCCCAGTGGAGACCCAGGCAGAGGGTCAAGGGTGGAGTTGGCTGCTGTCTCTCGGGCAGGACAGAACCGGGGTCCTCAGCACCCATGGACCCCACACCCTCTTCTCCTTGGAAGGTCTAACTCGCCACGCGGGAGGCGGGGTGACACTGATTTGGGGGAGGGAGCTGCACAGACAGGAGCAGGTGGGGGGGTGGGGCCGGCGCAGCAAGCGCATGGAGGGCGAGGCTTGGCCAAATTGGGGAGGGGGTCTCCCGTGATGGCTCCAGGCAGGTGCTGGTCAGCAGGGTCTGTCCTGCAAAAGGCTTGGAGACCAGAAACATGAAGAGGCAAGGGAAGGCTGGTCCGGGGGTACCTGTGGACAAGAGGTTGGGGGACTCTGGGTGGAGAGCTTTGCTTCCTCCGGGGCCACGGCAGAGGCTAAAGGGTGAGGCTGGGGGACATTCGCTTTGCACCAACCTGCAACCCTGTTGCTTGGGGACATGGATGGCACCCTGGAGTGACCTTTTAGGGCCAGCGTCCCCTCCCAGCTAGGACAAGCCAGCAGGCCACCCAGCCAGGCAGGAGCCTGGAAAGAGATGGGGGCTCTGGGCTGCGGCCCCTGGAGCAGCCTTGTCTGCCCGGGTGAGCACCACCAGGGCCAGAGGACTGCAGGGTCACGTGCTGGGCTCCCTGCCTCCCGCCCGTGCAGGACAGCACCTCCCAACCTCTGCTTCCAGCCACTCAGCACCCCCGGAACTGTCAGCCCAGGGGCCAACCTGAACATCGACCGGCCACATCCTGGCCACATCCCAGGCCGGGAACCCAAGGAGTGGACAGTCAGAGGACAACTGGCCAAGGGGAGGGAGGGCAGCTGCACTTGGCCAATGGGGCGGACACACCAGGGTCCAAGCTGACAGCCGGCCCCAGAAGCCCAGGCTGGGGGTGGGGAGGCCAGGACCACTGTGCCCATCACGAGGAAGGGTGTGACCCGGCGAGGGCTGGATTCTCCAGCACCCTTGGAGCAAGGTGCTGTTATTGTCCCCATTTTCCCAGCTGACAGGTCAGATCCTCCAGATGCAGGACTTGAATCCAAGCAGGCTTCTGACTGCAGGGTCCCCAGGGGGACTGCCACCCGGGTGAGTGAGCAAGAGCACGCGTGCCGGGCCTCAGGCCTCTATGGCCTGCCAGGGCAGAGGTGGACTGGGTTCTGGGAGCCGGTCAGCAGCCCACCCTGAGCCCCCCCACCAGATGACCGGCCGGCCTGCTGCCCCCACCCCTCACCCTGCTCCCTGGTTCCCCTAGAGGCTGCTGCTTGGACTACTTGGAAATGGAGTCCCATCTGGCTCATAAAGTCAGTGCGAAGGCCCTGAGGCCACCAGGAAAGCCAAAAATAATTCAATTAGGGGAGGAGAACGAGGGGCTGTTAAGTTATAAATAGGAAGCAGCCACACCCGGGGCCCACCTGGCTGCCCTCCTGCCTCCTAGCTTTGCTGAGGAGCCTCAAGGTGCCGGCCAGGCCAGGGGACCCTGTCCTAAGGATGCTTAGCCCCTCAGGTCTCCTCTCCCGCCTGGTGGCACTGGGCACGGGGTAGGCACACAATCTACAGTCGCCTGTGATAAAAGGGCGCTCCAGGCCTTGAAAAAGCAGTGAGGAACAGCGGGAGCATGGGTCTGCTCGGCAGGTCGCCCGGCCAGCCCTCCGGACCCCCTCGCCCCTCCTGGCTTGCCCAGGAGCCACCACGACCTGCCGCTGGATTAACTTGGCTTTGCACTTCATTTCCAAAAGGCATTTGGCCCCAACACCCCCATTCAGCCTCATAAAGTCACCGACTCACCTCCCTGAGTTTGCTGCCCGCCCCCCACCCCCTCTGCAGGCCTGCTGGTCTGGCTGCACAGCCCCCAACATCTGGACTGATGTAAAACCACCCTCGCCCTGCCCCCCAACCCCCACACACGTTTACACACAGACACACCAGCCCATGTGCGCGCGCACACACGTGCATACCCGGGGCCTGGCTTTCCAGGGCCAGAGGGGAAGGTAGGGGGCCCCAGTGGCTTTGAGGACCCACAGGCTTCTGGAGCTGGACTCGGAGCAGCAGCTGATCTGCCCAGTCCCCTCCAGGACACCATGCAAGTGGCTACTTCCTGCTGCCACTGGGTGTGGGGGGCCGGGTGGGCCTGCTGCGAGCAGCCAGAACCCTCCAGGAGCCTCACTTGCACCTTGCCCCACCTCCCACCTTGCTCTCTGTCCTCCCACACCAGGAAGGCCCCTCCCACCCTCCAAAGCTCACAGGCAGTCTTCCCCCAAGACCTCAAGCTGCCCCCACCCCGGCAGCCTGACACTCCCTGTTTGACTTTCTCTTGGGGTGTCTTGAGCCCTGTCCTCGGCCGCCCCTGCCCCTGGACCCTTGAAGGGCTAGGGCAAGGTGAGCAGAGCGAAAGTCTGGAGCAGACCTCAAGGGCACATGCTCACCCCACCTCAGACTCCCGCCAGCCTGGTGTGTAGATGGAAATTGAAAGCAGGGGCCCTCTTTAAAGAAAACAAAAATTTATGCCTGAGTGAGGTGATGGAAATTAAACTTACTATGGTGATCATTTCACAACATGTACATATTCGAATCATTATGTTGTACCCCTAAAACTAATAATTAAAAACAAATTTGAAGGCAGGGGCCCTCAACTTGTTTTCAGCCCTGGATGCCAGGTCTTGGCTGCACGGCCTGTGTGGGAGCCCTCTGGGGCTGGGGGGCTGGGGAGCGGACCGCCGGGCTGTCATCACCAGGCTCGCCCTGACCTGAAGTGGGGCGTGCTGGCCCAGCCCTGAATCACAGAGCACTGTGGTGTGGTGCGGCCCCGCCGGGAAAACAGGACCTGCTGTTGCAGGCTCCAGAGCCCTCTGCCCGGCCCGGCTCCCGTGGCGGGGGCCGCCCCACAGCCCCTCCACTGGGGCCTGGCCACACCAGAGCCACTCAAGGCAGCCACGGTGCAGGCTCGGCCCTGCCTTCCTGGGTCCTGTGGGGACATCTAGGCTGGATAAGGCAGAGGTCTGGGGTCAGCAGGGTTCGTGCCTCCAGGGGTTCCCACGTCTGATGGCGGCTGCCCCCTCAGAGGGTGCCCAAACAGCATGGAGGAGGCCTAACCCCAAATCTCAGGCAGACCCACCAGACCCCCGCACGGGTGAGCCTCTGCAGCCGGGTTGGAGCAGAGTCAGCGGCTGAGCGGGCAATGGTGCGGGTGCCAGGCTGTGATCCGGGGCATTCCAGGCCCGGTCCTGCGCTCCTCACTGCCCCAGTCTCAGGACCTGGGCCACCCGCTGGCATGATCTCCGCCCTGGTGCAGGAGGAAGGTGATGGGGCTCTTGGACCCCGGGGTCCTCGGACAGAGACCCCTCCCCCCCAACCTGGGTCCCTGTGGGTCTGCTTGATGACCCAAGCCAAGACCCCAGGCAAGTCCAGTAACGGGCTGGCCCTGTACCTCTGCTGCTGTGACACCAGCATCCTGACTCTTCCTCAGAGTTCAAAGTGAGGGACAAACCACCACGTGGCTAGGGCAGTGGTCAGTGAGACGGCTGGAGTTGGCAGGGCACGGTCCCCACCCACAGATCCCATGCTGGACGCCTGGACTGGGGCAGGTGGGAGGCATCCAGGGTTTCTGCCGGTCTCTCCTGACCCCCAGGCCCCCCAACAGTGGAGCATGCTGAGCACGGCCTCCCTGCCTTCTCTGCAGCCACGTCAAACTGGCGGTCTCAGCATCATCCTCCAGCTCACGACCCCAACACGTAGCCACGTCCTGGACCTCTCCCGGCCTCCAGACTCGAACATCCATTTCCCGGCTTTCCACCACATGGTGCCAACTTAGCACGTCCAAGGCCAGACTCCCAGCTTCCTCTCCGCCGAACCCTGCTCCTCTCGCATCCCCGGGGCCAGATTCTCACCAGTCCCTCGCTCAGACCAGAATCCCAGGAGCCACCTGACGCTTCTCCTCACCTGTGTCCCACAGCAGCAGATCTGTCCTCTCCACCTTCAAGACGTGCCCGGCATGGGACACCTCCCACCTCCCAAGGCGTCCCCCTACCCGCCCTTCACAGTCTGTCCTCCAGCAGCAGGTCCTTCGTGTGCTCCCAACTCTGCCAAGAGTGCACCCCAACCCCTCTTGCAGGTCTTCCCTGCCTGCTCCAGCCCTCACCACCTGCACGGAGCTCCTAGGGGGCGGGGCAGGGTCTGTCCTGCCCTGGGACATCCTCCCCGAGACGCCCAGCACCAAGCAAGCACAGAGTCCACAGCCACTGATGCAGGAACTTCCGGTGAGTCTGGAGGGA
Organism: Ceratotherium simum simum; assembly: GCF_057802395.1. Taxonomy (NCBI): domain Eukaryota; kingdom Metazoa; phylum Chordata; class Mammalia; order Perissodactyla; family Rhinocerotidae; genus Ceratotherium; species Ceratotherium simum. The sequence goes on along the minus strand of NC_141933.1, from coordinate 2,574,306 downwards.
GGCGGGGCTGCTTGGCGCAGGTGGTGATGGGTTCCTCCCCAGAGCGGGCCAGGAAGGGTGCGCGGAGTCTCCCCAGATGAGTCGGGCTAGTGGGGCTCCCCACCTGGGTCCCTGAGGAGGGGGCTGCCCAGGAGGCTGGACAGGAGCTTGCCAGGAGGTGGTGGCGTGGGGCCCACGGGTGGCAGCTGCCAGCCTCCCCACCGCCTGTGGTTGGGACTTTCTCAGCTGCCCGGCTGGTGCCCTCTTGGGCCAGTGGTGAGGGGCATTTTATTACAGCTGGTCCCAGCTGGCCTCCTCTGGGTGAGCTGGGTCCCCTAACCCGTGACAGCCCCACCTCTGGTGGGGGTCAACCAGGTGGGAAAAACCCGTGCCTGGGAACGTCCAGAAGGTGCCACAGAGGGGCTGACATTTGAGCTGGGTATGGAAGGTGTGCAGGAAGGAAAGGAGCCGGGGGCTCCAAGCGGAGGGGTGAGGCCAAGCAAAGGCCCGGGACAGCAGGAGTCAGGGTGTGTGGTTGTCAGAGGGAAGGGCAGTGCATGCCCAGAGCACCAGGCCAGGGGGCTTGGTCTAGAACTGAGGGTGCTGGGGAGCCACAGAGGGCTCTGGAGAGAGGGGAGTAGCCTACTCGGCCTAGAGGACAGAGCCCGCCTGGCCACAAACCAGCCATCAGCAAGCAGTCACTGTGGTCCCACCCACGGCGGGAGACGTGGCACTTCACTGTAGGAGCTCCCGGCTGACCACAGCGATGGGTAGCGCCCTCTTAACATGACAGACCCCACGAGCTGGCCCATGGCTGAACACGAGCGGTGGGAGTAGGCCGGAGGGCAGGCGGCGAGGGGAGAGGGCACTGCCTGGACAAAGGGCAGAGACAGGAATGCGCAGGGCATGTGCCCAGGATGGGAAGAGCCACCAGAACAATGGGAACAGCCCGACGCCGCTGGCCGCAGGCCCGTGGCGTCCTCGTGGAGTCCTCGTGGCTCGCAGCCCAGACAGCTCTCAGACAAGCGGCCAGGGGGGCATCCTGTGGCCCTTCGTAGCCCAGCCTCGGCTCCCGGCCTCTGAGCTGCCAGCCTGGACCCGAGGTGGGTGGCACGGAGGCCTCAGGGCGACCACCTCCTCACCGAGCACTTGCTCGTCGATCCCAGAGAAAAGCTGGGAGCCGCCACAAGCTAAAATCTCTGCTGGTAAGCAGAATAGGGGGTCTGATTGGGAAAGAGAAAGCCGAAACCCTGGAGGGCCCTCAAACCCCTCGACGGGCTTCCCCGAATCTCCGGGAACAGCAGGACTGACCGGGCTATGGGGCTGGCCAAGGGCAAGGCTCCGGATGCAGGAGGCAGGGATCAGACCCTCACACGCACACATCAGCCCTGATCATGGGTGCTGCCCCCGCAATCAGGTGGTCCATACAGCCAGGAGGCACCGTGTCGATGTCACTTAAGGCCCACACGCTCCCTGGGGGCCCTGGCATGTGCAGACGTCCCCAAACAGAAGGTCAGCCCACCCTGGGACTGCAGGGGCCAGACCAGAGCACATCATCAAGCAGGGAGTCCCCAGGGGCTCGGACCCCGCTGTCCCCCACTGTGGGTGCTGTGTCCCCCCATGGGAGGCCCAGCCCCCCTCAACCTCCCTGTCCACCTCTGTCCTTCCAGCAGCCCAAGCTTTCCGGTCTCATGGGAGCCTCTTGCCCAGGCCCCACAATCGCCCTATCCCTGCCAGAAAGCCCTGGACCTCCGTTGGCCTCACCCACCTTCCTGCAGGGTCCTGCCTTCCCACTGGCACCAGACCCCCCTCTGCAGTCCCCAAACTCTGCCTCTGCTCCCCAGCCACCCTGCCCCCAACCTCTGTTAGCCCCTGGGCTGCCCCTGCCTCCAGAGGACAGGCCCCAGCCCAGGGCTAGCCCTCCAGAGCCCCACGCAACCCCTGCTGGCAGCTTCCAACTTACTCAGGTTTGTGAAGCCCCTACTGTGTGCCCAACCTGCCCCCCCACTGCTCAGTGAACCCCAATATTGCCCACTCTTCTTGGTTCTGCAGCAGCTGTCCATATCACCCCCTCTCAAGATGGTCTCAGCCTCCAGCCATTGACAACCAGAGGGAAGCAGTGGCGGTCATCAGCTGGGCCCCTTGCTGGAAGCCCACCACCGTGCCCACAGGGCTGCACCCAACACCCCCCCATACCTCCCCAGTCAACAGATCCCTTCTCTGGCCAGCCCTGGCCACTGCCCTCGCTGAGTGCACGTCCACCCCAGGGTCCTCACCCCACCCACATCTCCCTTCTCTCCTGTCTCCCAGTCTTCCCTCTCAGCTGCCCCAACCGGCAGCCAAGCTTCCTGAAGGGCACCCCCCCGCCCAGCCACCCTGCTGCCCCCACCAGCCTCGGAGAGACTGGGGTCCAGGACGCCCTGCCTGGCAACCGTACTGGAAGACTTCACGCCTGTCCCCCAAATCCTGACATTTTAGACTCCTGCTACAAAGAAGGCTGGGGTCTCAGAACAGCTTGTATCCTTCTCCTGACGGGGAGCTCATCCCTTCACAGCATGACTCTTTTCGATTGTTAGAAAGTTCTCCCTCCCCCTGCTCCCCACTCAGGGCAGCTCCCAGGCCCCAGGGGTCCCGTTACTTGGGGAAACGGCAGCGCTGATTTTGAAATCCTTTGAAAATGTTTTTCCTTTGTTTTGTTTTGTTTTATTTAGAAATTTCCCAAATTTTTACCAAGTTAAAGACACAACCACAAGAATGTGTAGCCTGGGTGGACGACTGGCATAAACAACCCCTCCCCCACTGCCCAGCCTCCCCCCAAACCACTGCCCCCCAACTCAGCAGCAAAAAATGCCAAACATGTATAAGAAAACAGACAGAGTTGCGAACGGAGCTGGGCAAGGGGCGCAGAATCGCACGTGCACACACACACGTGCACACACACATGTGCACACATAAATAAGCACCGTGTGCACACATACAAGCACGTGTGCAAGAAAACTCACATGTACATGCACACATAGGCCCATGCACACAGCACACACTCCCATGCATGCACATACAAACACGTACATATGCACATGCATTCACATAAACACACGCACAAACACACATATCCACGTGCACACAATCTTGCACACCTTCAGGCATGCACACACGTGCTTACACTGCTGTGGGAGGTAACCCTCTCTCCAGTCCTGGCTGCAAAGTAGAGAAAGCTCGGGCTGGGGTCAGTCTGCTGGGTCCAGTCCTACCCCTGGCCCTGCCAGCAGTCATTTGCCCTCTGTCTGCCTCAGTTTCCCCTTCACCTCCCCCCACACCTCCCAAGGTCCTTCAGAGAATCCAGTGGGACGGGGGTGGCAGGTTCTGCAGGTCAGCATGTACAGGCACGCGATGTGGGGCTCCAGCTCTGCGTCCCACAGTGGTCCTCAGAGCCAGGGGCCCTGGGGCCACTCTAGGCCAAGGGGGCACCCTGGGCCATAGCAATCCCTCCCTGGACAAAGCCTTGACCATCAGACCATGGAGGACCCTCCTTCTCAGAAGCCACTAGGACTCGAGGAGCCTGGACGCAGTGTCGAGTGGGGACACGGGGACGACCCCAAGGACTGGCCACAGCACTGGCCTTTAGAGCCACCCGGGCTGTGTCCCCAAGCCTGCACCCCCCCCCCCGAGCTGCACCGCCTCAGGCTGCACTCCCCCCGGGGTTCACCCCCTCAGGCTGCGTCCCCCCCCCACCGGGCCACACACCCCCAGGCCACACCGCCCCGGCCGCGCCCGCCCCAGGCCGCACCCCTCCCCGGGCCGCGCCCCACCCCGGGCCACGCTCCCCGGGCCGCACCCCTCTCAGGCTGCACCCGCCCCGGGGCCGCACCCCCACACCCCAGGCCCCACCCCCCTGGGGCTGCACCCCCCATGCTGCACCCCTGAGCCTGCACTCCTGAGGAGGCCCCAGCTAGGAGCCTTCTCTATCCCGCCATGAACCGCCCTGGCCCTCAAGAAGCTGCCCTGGTCAGGTGGTCTCCCAGAGCTGGCTGGTCCCACTGACTTCGCTGCGCGGGGGCTTCCCCCAGAGAGGTCCAGTTTCTTGACCAAGGATACACAGCTTTAAGAAACCGAGTTGGGATTTGAACTCAGGGCTTCCTGCACCAAAAGCCCCTCAATCCCTGCCCTGTGGGCCTGAGAAACAGCTCCCACAGCCCCATGCACCAAAGGATGGCCCAGGAACCCCCCACCCCTAGGATGGCAGCACTCAGCCTACAGGTACCAGGATTGGGGGGAGGTTTCAGGCATGCGAGAGACTTTGGGGGCCGACGGGAGGGTCTCAGAGCCTGAGGTCACACCTCCGGGATGATGAGCAACTCCACTTAGCTAGAGCCGGGCTGGGCTTGGGGAATTTTGCTGGCACAGAGACAGGAAGGAGAGGCTCTTGGCCTTCCGAAATGTTTACTACATCAGGAAATTAATTTACTACGCACGGGCTTCAGTGACGAAGAATAAAAACACACACACGCTCACTCGGGACAAATTGAGTCCAGGCCCGGTTAGCCTCTGCCTGGCCGGGGGAGGCAGGGAGGGCTTGGGCCCGCCACAGTCACAGACCATGAGCTAGGGGGTCAGGCGGGGGACCAAGGGCAGGGCTGCGCCCCACCACACCCACCCAGGCCCTGGCCCTCGCCGAGCTGTCACCGTTACACAACTCCAGACTCTGTTTCTTCATGAATGCCCTGCCGAGGGGGGCCGCTGACCTGCGGCCTCAGGAATGTGCCTTTACTGAGCCAGGGGGATGGGGACGTGGTGCAGCCGCTGCACTGATGGGCCAGCCTGCTGGTGGCTTACCCGCCTGCTGGGATGAACAAGCAGCGCTGGGGGTCCCCAGCGCCCCCCACACTTGCCTGGGCTGGTCCAGACCAGGGCGGGTGGGAGTCCAGCTGGGCTCCTGCAGTGGTTCGGGCAGGCTCTGGACCAGGAGCTGGGCACCAGTGCTGATGGGGGCAGGGGTGCAAGGGAGGGTCCCGAGGAGGGGACCTGAGCCAAAAGGAAGCACTGCCTCCCTTTCGTCCCCAGAAGCTGCTACCTGCTGGCAGTCAGAGAGCCGGCTTCTTGTCCCAGCTGCTGGGACGCATCTGCTGCTCATCTGTAAAATGGGATAATCTCTCACCACCTGGCAGGGCTGCCCAGAGGATTCAGGGTTGGCCCTCAGCTCTACCCTTGCTTTCCACCGTCCTGACACGCTGGCCCTTCCGTGCCCCTGCCTGCCCCCCGTGCCTGCATGCACGCTCTTCCAGACTTCAAAAATGCCCTTCCCTGGTGACGGCTGCCCCCAGGCCCCTGGCTGCATCCTTGGGCAGCCAGCGTTCCCAGCGCCCAGGGAGTTCACATTCCACCTGCTCACAGCAGCCCTGCAAAGGATGACAGGGAGATGCCCCCTGTGCAGATGGGGAAACCGAGGCACAGAGGGACAATTGACTTGCCGAAGTCCTGCAGCTGAGACACAGCCTCCTGCCAGTTCTGGTTCTGTCTCTCCAGCCCCTTGACCCTGGCTCAGGAGCCTCCCCCATGTTCACCAAGACCATCCCCCGTGTCCCACGGCCTGATGTGTCTGAAGAACTGAGCTGATCACGGTCCGTCCCTGCCCCAACCTGGGCCACCAGCCCTCCAGGGCTTCTGTGAGGACTTCACCATGGACCCTGCTTCCACCTCTATCCCTCCCCCCAGGCACTGCCACGCCAGCTCCTCACTCTCGCCTGTCTTGGGGTCCCCAGCGTCCACTTGTCCCCTGTACGGCCGTGCGTCACCATGCCTAGCTGTGGCCTCTTCTCCCCTAAGCTCCGAGCCCCCAGGGCAGAGACAATTCACCGCTGTAGGGCTGGCCGGCCCACTGTGGACACCTGAGAGGTGAGAGGTCACTGAGGACCCCGAGGCCCGCTGGGGACCCTCCCCGCACTCCATGGGCATCCGAGTCCCTCGGCTTTGCCCTGTGGGTGCAGAACCTGGGGCAGAGAATGCACACAGCTCTGGGAGGAGCTGCATGGCTCAACGTTACCCCCACAGCCCTAAGTGGTACGTCGGGCTGGCAGGAGGGGGTCCCTGAGTGTTCACAGCAAGACAGGGACAAAGAGGACGCTGCTGGCCGCAGGTGGACAGGGAAGGCCACCCAGCTGACGTTGGTCCTCCCGCCTGCCCACCGCAGTCACACCCAGCCAGCTGTGGAGGGAAGAACCACACGGCGAAGGCACCAAGGACAGGCAGAGAAAGGCAGACTTCTGACCAGGCCCCTCAAGGCCCAGAGACGCTTGGGGGGACTCGAGGCTCTGTGGGGGACCCGGAATAGAGCAGAGGCATCAGCTTTCCCGAGAGACACACGCCAGCCAGATGCCGGGTGGTGCCTGGGGTTTGAGACTCGGCAGGGAGTGGCCTCTCTCGGCCAGCAGTGGACTGTCTGCTCCATCTCAGGCTGCAGCTCACCTCGGCAGCTCCTCTGTAGCCTCAGCCTCACCCTCCCGCCTCCTCCCTGACCAGGCCCTGCCACACCCTGCCCCGCCTACCTCCTGCACCCCCAGGGTGTCCTGTGCTCCCCTCCGAGCTGGCTTCAGGAAAGCGGGGCTGGTTTGCCTTTAATGCTGAGGAGAAATCAGCCCGCTGGATCCACCGGGCTGTAGGAAGGACCTGCAGAGCTGTGCCGACGCAGGGTGCTGGCCCGGGCTGGGCTGGCTGACGGGGCAGCACCCGCTGGCATGTAGGGTTCTGCCCTCGCCTGTGGGAGGCTGCGCCCAGCCGTAACCCAGTCGAGCGGAGCTCGGAGCTGAGCTAAAGGAGCCAGTGCCAGCGGCCAGGCGCGGGCCGAGGGCCGGAGCTGCCGCCCGAGGCTGGCTTCCAGCCGCAGCCCAGCAGCGCCCAGTGGATCTTTGGCAGGCGTCCCTGCCAGACACCCCTTTCCTCCCCTTGACCCCGTGGCTTCCTGCTCTTCTTGGCCTAGCAGCCAGCTCAGCCCAGCCCTCCGGACAGCCCGAGGCTCCCCGCTCTACGGGGCAGTTCCAAGAGCAACCACAATGTCCGGAAACGTTCCAAACCCCGGACCCTGGCCGTGGCGCTGCTGCTGCCTCCACGCGCCAAGGGGCCCAGACGTGGCGCGGGCCAGCCTGGGGAGCCCACGGAACATCTGGATCCTCAGAGAGGCATTTGCAAGTGAAAAACGGAGACGCGGAAAACGTCTGGACCACAAGCATGGCCCACGTCACACACCCCGAGCAGGGCCACACGTGGATTCACTCAGGTCCTCCAGGGTTGGCCAAGGGGGGTGGTGTCAGCGAGAGCACAGGCCTCTCCTGCTTCTTCCACCCCGCCCTGGCCTCGCCTCTGTCCCCGCCTGCCGCCTTCCTCCAGCCACGCCAGCTCCCGCCGTTCCTGCCCGCCCAAGCTCTGTGGCGGCTCGTGACTCGTCCCTCCGCCCTTGCCGAGGTCCCCAGACTTCAGGATGCTCCTCCTCCTCCTGGAGCCAGCTCTGACCCTCCCGTGGACGCACCTCCCTGCTCCCAGGCAGGTCTCCACCTGGCAGCCACGACGATTACCAACCGTGAACTGGGTCTTCTGCTGCCAAGAACCCTCCCGTCGCCCCAAATTCAACCAGAGTCAAATCAGACCCCATTCCGGGGCCTCCCCCAAGGTGCCCACTTGTTCTGGGGCTCCGGCTGCATCCCGCCCCCCCCACCCCAGTCCTCCACCACATGGAACACTCCCGCCTCAGAGGCCCCTTTCCCATTCCCCCCAGGGACAGCCCCGTCTGCCCCCCATGTCTCAGCTCAAATGCCCCCTTCTCTCGGGGACACCCCCTCACCCACCGTATGTCCTACACAGCCTCGGTGTGGAGGGTCAGGAAGCAGCCCCCAGACCCCACTGTCGGTGCCCTGGGCAAGCTGCTCAGCCTCAGTTTCCCCGCCTGTGAAGTGAGGGCACCTCCAGCACTGCCTGGAAGGGTTGGGTTGGGGAGCAAATGAGTTAACAGACGAGAGTGCTTAGAAGGATGGACCCGCATCCCTGTGCAGTGGAAGCCCAGTTATTTGTGTGTCTGTTGGACATTAGGTGCCAGAGGGAGGGCGGGCCTCGCCCTAGGCCTGTCCCTGGTGGAGGCATCAGGTTGAGATCCAAACACGCCCCCGTGGATGGCAGGGGCCCAAGGCTAGGGACCAGCTCGCATCTCTGAAAACCAAGGAGTGGCCAGTGCAGGCAGGTCCAAGGGGCTGAGAGAGAGACACTGCCGAGAAAGGGCTGGTGATGCCCCCAGCCCTCTGTGCACACCTCCAAAACCGAGGGCCCAAACCAACAGCTGTCTGGGCATGGAGGTCCAGACATGCTCCAGAAGGCCCAGAGGAGTCTCTCCTGGGCATGGGGCCAGCCTGGCTCCCACAGGGCCCGGCCATCAATGGGCAGAACCTCAGGCCCTCTGCAGGCCAGAAGCACAGGGGGCCCCCTCAATGGTCTTGGAGGCTCCTGACCTATCTGAAAGTGGAAAACTCAACTTAACACTGACACACTGACCACCAGGCGGGGGTTAGTAGACCCTTCCCTGGTTGTTGGAGGGACACAGAGGTGGGGCCTCCAGGGGGCGGGGGCAGGGGCCATAGCGGGGGCAGCCCGGGGTTCTGGGCATGGCACCAAGGACCAGGGCAGGAGGCAGAGGGCCTGGGACCCCTCCCCAGTGGGCATCCCACTCTCACGGGAGCAGGGCTGCCCAGCTGAGCAGCCCAGCCGGGGAGGGTCCTGCCCATCCACACGGCCGCCTCCTTCAGGCCTCCTACCCTCCATACCCCTGCTTTGTGATGTGTGTGTGGGCATTGGGTAGGGCTCCACGAGCCAGTGGGGTCCCCCTGGGAAGCTCCCCATCCTCCCAGGTGGGATTGCCTCCTCTGTGCCCCCAGCTGTGCCCTGTTCACCCAGGCCCTTGTCCATTTCTGTGTCTTCTTTCTAGACTGAGCATCTTTAGGGCAGGGATCAAGTGAACCTCATTTCAGGACAGCTGGTGCCAACGATGGGGCATCCGAGCCTACTGCCTGGGCAGCACTGGAGGGGAGATGGACCACAGGGTGTGTGGATGCAGCCAGGGATCCAGGCCCCGCTGGCGGCAGGGACTCCTCCCATCCCCGAGTTGGCGAGCTTCACCTGCACCAAGGGTGCCCCTCCCCCAACAGCTCAGAGCCCCTGCCCGGCTCCCCATCCTTCCTGGTGGCCCACCCCCGCAGCCCTGGGCAGCAATTTGCCGTGTGCCTGCCACCGGCCATCACCCTGCCCTTGCTGGGGTCGGTACCCGGCATGCTAGACCAGCCCCGCTCTTTATGAGCGCCCTGGAGTTGGGGAAGCAGCTCGGCTGAGCCTGGCCTACCCTCCAGAGAGCCACACCTACCCCCAACGGGCCACTGTGACAATTACCTGGGCCTCTCGCCTTGTGCCCTCCCACCTGGAACACCTGGCCCCCACCAGGTGGGCCCTGGGGCCCTCCCTGAGCCTTGGCCCTCCAGGAATGGCTCCTTCACCTGCCACTTTCACTGCAAAGTGTAATTAAGCGTCCGTGCGCTGCCCTGCCAGCTGGCACAGGGCACCCTCATCGGGAGTGGCCTCTGGGTGCCAAAGGGCCCTCTGGTGCCAGGCTGCTGGGCTGGGCACATCCCTGGCACGTTCCTCTGCCCACTCACCTGCCGGCCACGCCCCTCACCACAGCACCTGTGGAGAACGCCAGGCCTGGAGGCCACATGCCAATCTTGCCCAAGGCGGGTACAGGCGGCTTGCTTGGCTGCAGCGCCAGCAGACGCTCACTCGCCTCTGCCTCCCCCAGCCAGTGCAGGGGCGCAGGGTGGGTGATGGGAAGAGTGACTGGCTAGGCCCGCAGGTCAAGGGTGTCCAGGCCATGAGACAGTCCACAGCTTTGGCCACGCCTGGCAGACCTGCCCCAGAGTGGCTGAGCAGGGGGTGCAGGGTAGAGCCCTGCCCTCCCTCTCTGGGCATTCATTCCCAGGCCCTGTGCCCTGGCCTGTCATGGGCCTGCCCTTCACAGAGAGGCCCAGGCCCAGATTCCCCTCCTACCCCTCCCAGCCTCTAAAACGCCCTGCTTTTCCGTAAATTAGGACTCACTAAATTTGATCAGTCTTCTTTTATGCATTCACAGTTTCATTCATTCATTCATTCATTGGGCACCTCCTGTCTGCTGGACCCCAGGTCCTGTGTACCCTGGACTGATGGGAGCCCACCCCACCCAGCCACCTGCAAACGTGTTTTCTCAGCCCAACCAGAAGCCTCTTTGAGGGCAGCCATCCCCAAGCTGAGGTGGCCTCCAGTCCTGTGTGGCCCAGACAGATTATGGTGTGAATATGAGGGGCAGGTGCCAGCACGGAGACTTGTCACCTCAGACACTGATGTCACCGTCTGCTGGGGGCAGCAGGGCGTCAATTCCCAGGGCCAGACAGGAAGCCCACCCAGCACAGGGAAGGAGGCTCGGCCAGGCCCATCTCCCAGCCCACTCAGCCAGTGGACCTGGGAGTTGCCATGGCACAGCCAGGCCCACCTGCACCCCTCCTGGTCCTGTGGGCCAGTCTCAGGCAGCCCCTCCCCAAGTCATGGCCTCGAGGAGAGCTGCCGGCCACACATGCTCTGTTGACCCCCTGATTCCAGCTTTTGGACGGCAGTTGGCCTTGGGTCACAGGTCAGGGGGCCTTCTGGAATCCCATGGCCCCTGAGTGGACACTGGCAGGACAGGCCTTGAGGGCCAGTGATGAGAGGCTTCTAGAGTTCTGCCTTCCAGCTGACGGGCTCACAGGAAGGCACGGAGGACAGAGCTGGAAGGAGGGCACGGGAGAGGGGAGGACCCTGCAGACTCAGGGGTGCGGGCAGGCAGGAGGGTCAGGAGGACCGGAGAGGCTGGCGGGGGTGGCTGGGGTCCGAGAGAGGGGCTTGGGCCAGACTCAGAGCAGAGAGTGTCCTTCCCTTCAAGCTCAGGGAGAAGGATCTGGAGCCTTCCAGACACTGCCCCAGCAGAGCCTCCTCGGGCACCACATCCTGAGGGGGATGCGCAGCGCTTGGGGCAGGCTCCCGGACTCACGCTGGCCCCCACGGAACCCTCTCCTCCGACAGCCACTGTGGGCTGGGCCAGCCATCCTGCTCACAGCCCCCCCCTCCAGGAACCCTGTCTCGGCCCACCCCTCGTCCCTGTGGGCTCCCAGCCTTGTTCAATCTTTCGTCCTGACCTGGAAGACCCTCAGGCTCCACTCACCACCCCCACTCCCTCTTCAGCCACCATTACAGCCCAGCTAGGCCAGGACAGAAACTGCATGCCAGCTCTAGCCACATCAAACTCCCTGCAAACCCAAAGTGCCAGCACCTCTCTCTCACCTCGGTTCCCTCTGCCTGGAATGTCCTTCCTATTTCCATATGGCAAACTCCTATTCATCCTTCAAAACTCTATTCAAATGGGATGAGCTCTCAGTGCCATGACCATATATTTTATTGTCCAAACCAAGATTCTTCAGTGTTAAGAGGGAGCCCATGAACACTTATGCTGGGACAACAGACGTGAATGGGACTTGTGGCCCCTAGCTACCATCCAAAGCTCAGTTTCTCCCTCTCACGCCATCCAGATAGTTCCAGGGGCCAGGTCACTGGCTACTGGAGGCCAGGGCTGTAAGATTCCTTTCCTGGATTGGGCTCCCGGGAAACAGAGTCCCTGGCTCAGCCACGCTCCATGGACAACCTTGGCCTAGCCATCTCAGATTCCACTTGGGACACATTGAAAATGCTGAATCAGGCAGATTCCTGCTCCCACTGACCCTCATAGCAGTCTCGGCGACCCGTTGTACAGAGGAGCAGGTTGAGACCAGAGGAGTCAGGTGCAATTCCAAGGTCATGCAGAGCCAGGAGAGACCCTGCCCCACTGGGACCCTGACCCTTTGGCCTCCCTGTCACCTGGTGTTTCTGTCATCTGCTTCATGGAAAATGGACAGTCTTGACAGGACAGTTCCATGTCTTAGCCCTGGTCTCAGACATGACTCCTGATGGTCCAAAATCTACAAGCCACAGATGCGGGGGACGAAATAAGGCAGCATTTTGTTTCTTGGCCAAGGAATGTATTCAAGAGGTTTTCTTGACAATGAGCTTCCAATTATCAAACTAAGACGCTACAAAATTGTAATGGAAAGGATGGTGGATAAATGGATGGATGGATGGTGGAAGAATGGTGGATGGATGGAGGGTTGGATGGATGGATGGTGGATGAATGGCGGATGGATAGATGGATGGGTGGATGGATAGATGGATGGATGGATGAATGGATGGATGGGTGGGTGGGTAGATGGATGGGTGGATGGATAGATGGATGGATGGAGGGTTGGATGGATGGATGGATGGATGGATGGATGGATGGATGAATGGATGGATGGGTGGGTGGGTAGATGGATGGGTGGATGGATAGATGGATGGATGGAGGGTTGGATGGATGGATGGATGGATGGATGGATGGATGGTGGATGAATGGTGGATGGATAGATGGATGGGTGGATGGATAGATGGATGGATGGATGAATGGATGGCTGGCTGGATGGATGGGCGGGTAGATGGATGGATGGACAGAGGGATAGGTGCACAGATAAGGGTAGAGATAGACGGATAGGTGGAAGGATGAGTGGCTGGGTAGAGAGAGGGACAGATGAGTGGATGGGTGAATGTAGATATGAGGACAAGTGTAGATGTATAAATGGGTAGGTGGGTGGATAAGGGGGTGGTGGGTGCACGGGAGGGTAGTGCACAGTTGGATGGAGGATTGAATGGATCTTTGAACAGCACTTTCTTGGGCTAAAGGGTTGTAGCTCTGAGTCATGGAGAGCAGCTGCAGAGCTGCCCTCCACCCTGGAGTCTGCAGTTCTGCACGGTGACTCCCAGGGCCACACACGCAGGGTGGCTTCTCCATCCCCAAATAAGGTGGGCAAAGTCCACTCTGGCAGCGCGGGGAGCAGGAAGCCGGGTGGGGTGGGAGGGCTGCTCCCGGAGTGAAGTCAGTTCCTTCTGTTCTGAACAATGGGCCTAGCCTGATCCTTGCCCTCCTCCACCCTGCTCCACCCAAGCTGTCTCCACCTCGATGAAGCCCTGGAGCCCTCAGAGCTGGACGCCAGGGAGCCGGAGCAGGGAGAACAGGGGGCAGGAAAGACCAGAGCCTGCAAAGCACCCGGCAACGGAAATGGTGCCGTCCCCCTGGGCCGAGGCCCCTGGCCCGGCCCCAGCTGCCCTGAAGCTGCGCCCTGAAAAGACTGGCTTTTCTGCAGGAGGACGGGCAGGGGGGTAGGTGATGCCCCGCCCACCGACGTTGTCCAAGACATGACTTTGTCTTTCTTCTTCAAGTCAATGATTTGAAGGCCCAGCACCTCGCTTTTCTCTCCTTTGTCCTATGGTCATCCCCCTCCCCCTAGCGCCCACTCCCTGTCCCCACCATAGGCAGTCTGGACCATGTTTTCTGCCGCAGACCACCACTTGGCAGAAAAGGAGACTGGTCGGAGGAATAGAGTAACTTCAGGCCGGCCCCACCCAGATGCCAGGGGAGGGTGGAGGGTGGGGAGGGGGAAACCAAGTCAGCGCCTTGTCCAAGGATATTTCCAACAGTGGCTGTTAGGGTTGAATTACCCAGCTGAGAATCTCTTGGGGCTGATCCAGGGCCCCCAGGACAGCCCTACCACTGTTGCCCAGGCCCCCGTGCCCAGGCGGCCCTGCCTCTGGGGGCCTGTGCCCACGACCCCCAGGAGAGAGTGCCCTACTCCAGGGAATCTGGGACCCAGGACCCCTTCCCAACCTGGGATGAGGCCAAACCGCCAGCAGGGTGGGGTCCAGGGATCAGCCAGGTCAGCTGGCCTGGCAGGGTCCAGGAGAGCTGCAAATTGAAGAGACCAAGGACTCCAGCCCCATGATCACTCGCCCAGCCCAGAGTGGGCCCCGAGGGGGCGAGGGTCACAGTGGAGGCATCCTTTCAACCTGCTGCTCCCACCCAGACACATGCTGCCGGGCCAACGCAGCAGACCCACAGGTGCGGGTCAGGCACAGACGGTGGTGCTTCCTGACTGTTGTTGAATGAATGAATGCGTGAATGAGCGAATGAGTGAATGAATGGGCAGGTAAGGGACGGGTAGATAAAAAGCATGCATACAATTGGACACACAGAGGCAGAGGTACCAAGGAGCACACCTGGCTCCAGCTTTCCCTCCCACACTTGTGTACGCATGCACACGCACACACACATGTGCACACACTCACGCACACACACAGCGGGCCTCCTTGGCCAAGGCCTCCCGAACTCTGACCTTCCTCAGGGCTTCAGTGACCGGGCAGAGGCAGGGCCCGGGCCCCGAGTGAGCGTGCCGGGTCCCTGAGCCGGCCCTAACAGCCACGGGGTTTCCGCCTGCTCACCGCAGGGAGCCACGGTGCCCACACGCATGGCCTCCACACCGGCTAATCTCCTCTGATCCTGACAACCTCGAGGCAAGGGCAGCCCGGGGACGCCAGGAAGCCCAGAGGGGGCCCAGGAAGGGGGCCTAAGGCAAGCTTCGCTCCAGGGGGACTCCACCTAGAGCCGGGACCCAGAGAGCGCGGGCACTGTGGTGGCCAGGCCCCACACAGGAGGGTCTCGGGGCCTGCTTAACGTCCCCCGGCCGCCGTGGGGCTGCAGGCCCAGGCCGTTGCTAGGATTAGTGCCCGGATTAGCCCACCAAGTTTCCAGAACCCCGAGAGTGGGGTTCGCTGGTGCGGTGCCATAGAAACCTGGCTGTGCCCGGCAGGCAGGGCTGGCTCCTGGGTGGGGTCTTCCCTCCAGGCCTGAGCCTGGCCCCTCTCGGGAAGGGCGGGGGTGCAGGGACAACGCCCGCCCTGGGCCTGAGCCCCCACGCCCAGCCCTGCGGGGTGCCCTCCTCCACAGAGCTCTATGCCCAGGGAAGTTTTAGATTTCCAGAATCAGCTGTTTTCCACATACTGGAATGAAAACGAATGACCGAATCGTTTTGTGCCTGGATTGGGAAAGTAGAGTATTGTCTTTCCCTCCCCACGCTCTCCTTCATGCAGAAAACATCTGAGCCGATTCATCCTGCGGCCCAAAGCGCACCTTGGAACTTCCCTCCCCAGGCCCAGCCCACTAAAAGCCCCTCTTCCTGCACCCCCTCTCCTGCCTTCCTCTGCTCAGGGGCAGCACGAGGAGACAGCCCGCCCAGGAGTCTGGGGCCTGGAGCCAGCCTTCGCTGGGGAGGCAGCCAGGACTCGGGGCCATCGAGGGGGAGGCTCTGAGAGTTCCTGCAAACATGGAGAGGCCGGCCGGAGGAATGGGGTGCCCACGGCCTGGGGGCAGAAACAGCAGCCAGGGCCTGACCCCTTCCCCGAGCTGGGCCCGGCCACCTGTCCAGGGGCTCTCCCTGCAGCACTGTCTACCTACAGTCCCCTTTCACAGATGTCCCCAGTCGTCGCA
This sequence comes from Ceratotherium simum simum, assembly GCF_057802395.1. Lineage (NCBI taxonomy): Eukaryota > Metazoa > Chordata > Mammalia > Perissodactyla > Rhinocerotidae > Ceratotherium > Ceratotherium simum. The sequence goes on along the minus strand of NC_141933.1, from coordinate 2,558,855 downwards.
GACTTGCCGTGTCCAGCCCTGAGCCCCACCTGTGCCCTCCAGAGCCTGCTGTGCCTGCTGCCTCCTCCTCCGCTCCATCAGGGCGACCCCATCTTTCCAGGCACTGAGACAGACCTGGGAGCCGTCCCGCACTCCTCCGGGCACTCAGCAAATGCTCTCAGCTCTGCCTTCAGCCCCCATCGTGGATCTGACCCCATCCCCCTCCTCCTTGGCGCCCCTACTTCTTCTGACTTTGGCTCTGGCACCTTCCGTCTGCTCACTCAGCATCCACAGGGTCCTTTAACACCCAGGTCAGACTCTCCACTGACCCCGCCTCAGAGAAAAAGCCACAGGCTTCTCAGAGCTTCCTGGGCCCTCCCTGGGCCAGTTTCCCGTGTCCTCTCGGATGGTCCTCCAAGCTGCTCCTCCTTGCTCCTGCTGCATCACCACACTCCCTCTTCGCCACTCCCCAGAGACACCACACTGCTGCCATGTGGGGCTCTGCACCTGGCGCTCCTGCCATTGCGCACCCTGTCCCACAAGTCCACATCAGTACTTGGTTAGGGATGGGTGGATGGATGGATGATGGGTGGGTGGATGGATAGATGGATGGATGAGTGGATGAATAGAGAGTCAGGTGGATGGATAGATGGATGGAAGGAGGGAGGGCGGGAGGGAGGGGTGGATGGATGATGGATGGATAGATGGATGGATGAATGAATGGATGGATCAAAAGATGGATGGAGGGATGGATGCATCCTGCCCCAGCCTCTTGGCCCTGACCTCCAACTTCCATCATCCCCAGCTGCCTTCTCCTCAGGCACACACCCACCCCTGGCTTCTTAATCTCCAGAAGCTGCCCATGGGTTGGCCACTTAGAACACTCTCCTTAACTCCTTCACCCTCGCCTACATCCATAAACCTAACTCTTCAAAAGATGCAGACCCATCCTGTCCTGCCTTTTCCCAATCCCTCCCACTCTCTCTGACCTGCAACCCACACTCTGCTCCTAAGATAAAGACCCAGACCCTCATGGAGACGAGGCCTGCCCCCCTCCATGCTCATGGGACCCCCTTGCCCTCCAAGCCCCACTGCAGGGGCTTCACATGTGCTTGTTCCTCTGCCCTGACAGGTCCCAGCCCACGTTGCCCTGGGCACCACTGCATCTCCTTGCTGGCACAGGTAAAAAGCCAGCAGCAGCCTGGCCCGTCACAGGGCCGGGTCCTAGCCACAGTCTCTCCTGCCTCTCGGCATCGCTCCCCGCCCCCCACCAGTTACACTGTGAGCTTTGTGAGCATGGGGTCCTGCTGGTCTCCCCATGACCGAGGCATTGGGAGAGAACAAGGCCTGCGGGCTCTGCGCCGGATGGAACAGCGTTGAGACAAGCAGTGGACGAGGTATCCGGGTCAACCATCCTCTTGCTGCTGCTCTCCGACACCTGGGGAGCTTGCCGCACCCACAGCTAGGGCTCCGTGACTCCTCGGCCCCCTTCCTCCCTCACTCCCCCAGAAGCATGGCAACCCCTTCGCTCTCCCCACCCTCCTGCCCCAGCAGCCCCATCTCCCTCCAGGTCCTCCTTCCTGACCCTTCCCGCCCCCAGGGTGATCCCCTCACTCTCTTGCACAAGTCTAACCCATCCCACCCCCCATTATCGGATTCCCTCCTGCCCCCCTTCACTGACGCCCCTTCCCACTCTGCCTCCATCCTGGAGAGGGGCTCACCTGTCCCCCGTCTTGAGGTAAGTCCATACCCTGAGTGCTGGGAGCAGGGCATGCTGGGAGCTCTGTTAGGGAGGCTGTGAGTGTTCTGGGGTGCCCCCTGCACCCTGAACCTCTCCAATGCCGTCTTGGAGGAGAGGTCCCCACTTAACTGTCATGCCTCCTCCCCCTGACCCCACCACTTTGCAAATTCGCCAACCATGGCAGGGACGGGAGTGTGGGGGTCTCTGGGTGGGATGGAGAAGGGCCCTGCTGGGAGGCTGTGGCATTGGAGGAAGGTGGAGGAGGGCATCTGAGGCCCCGGGGCCACACCATGGCACTGTCTGTGCCCCCCTGACCCCCAGGCCAGGAGGCAACCCCTCTGCTAAGACCACAGGATCCTGAGCCCCACCGCCGAGGCCTCTGAGAGAGGAGTGTCGAAGGAGAGCAGGAGTGTGGGGGGGGTCCATCGCCCACCTTTCTTGGGCTCTGGCCCCTGGGAGAGGGAGGGAATGAGGGAGGGGGAGGAAGGGAAAAATGGAAGGAGGGAGGGAAGTCGAGGAGAGGCTGACTCATGGAGAGGCTGGCCTGGAAGTCTGGGTGTCCAGCGGTCCCCCAGATCTGAGGGCCTGGAAGTCATCCCCTCCCCGACTCCCCTGGAATTTGAGGGCCCTTCTCCCCAGCATTGACCCTTGGCTCAGGGAGGGTCAGAGCCTCACTGGGGCCCTGCTGGCCAGGACAGAGCGGGGGCTTCCCCTGGCCTTGCCTCCATCTCCCCCGAGGGGCAGTGCCAGCCCTGGGCCTGGGCAGAGCTGGCCATCGGCCCCACGCCCTTCCCTGGGAGCTCCTGGCCCTGGCGCCGCCTGCACGGCAGAGCGTTTAAAAGTGATGCCCGTTTTGCAAGGAACGTCATAGGGCCCTGGGGCCAGAGCCGAGCGGGGTCATTTTTTTATTAAAAAGCAAAACCTAAACCAAGAAAACAAAGTGATTAAGTTTCTCCTCGGAACAGCAGGCCCTACAAAGACGGGGAGCGCCCGGCTCTCCGGGTGCTTCGATGCTCGGCCTCGCGCAGGAAAACAGCCCAAGTACTGACACAAACAGGGAGCAGCTGGTTTTCCCCAAATGTGAGGGTTGGGCTGGGGTCCCTAGGGCACAGGCTCCAGAGACAGCGGGGCTGGAGCCAGGCGCTCCGCTGGCTGGGCTGTCCGGGTCCTCAGGGAAACCACCAGGAGGGACTCCCGGGCTCGGGCCTGGCCAAGGGAGACCCAGGTGTGTCTGAGGAGGATGGGGCTCCCGGCACACAGCCTGCCCACCACTGTGGGGTTTAGTTACCCCTAGTGGGCCTCACATGAGTTTAAGCAGGGGCTCCATGTGGGGCAGAAGAGAGGGTGGGCAAGGAGTGGCAGGGAGGCTAGGCAGGTCCAGGCCTCCTGCAAGCCGGCGGCCGGGATCCTGGGGCCCGCAGAGCCAGCAGGGGTCTGTGAAAGGCTGACTCCCCACCCCTGACAGCCCCACCTACCTGCCTGCAGCTCCACAGTTGCATTGAATTCTGGGCCAGGAAGAGGTGGATTTCCACCCTCCCCAGCCCTGGGGTCCCAGCAGGGGTCAGGGCTGCCTTTGGGGCCTCTCTGTGGGGTCCTGCTGAGATGAAAAGCTAGGATGGGGCTGCGGGAGGGGGACTTGGAGGGAACTCACAGCAGAAATGTGCTCAGTTGGGAGCATGTCGGCTCGGCCCAGCCGGGCAGGGTGCTAACCCACAGGGAGGCAACCACCTGAATTGAAGGGGAGACGAGTGGGTTCCAGAAGGAGAGCCAGGGTCAGGGGGTAGCAGGCAACTGTCAGCCTTGGGCAGTAGTGAGTTCGCTGTCAATGGGAGCCTGCAAAGAGAGGCTCATACAGAAAGGCCCCGGGCAGAGTGGACAGGGCAGGCTGGGCTGTGCATGGACCACCTTGTAAGTCCCCCATGGCCCCTCTTGAAGAGGGGACACGGTCTGGGGTCCCCCTTAGTGGGGAGAACATGGGAGACGGTGGTGCCGGAGTCTGTCAGGTACACTGTGCTCAGCGCACAGCACACGCTTGGAAGCTCAGAAGTGGAGGCCGAGGTGGTTCTGATTCGTCCCGAGTTGGGAGAGCTGGACAGATGAGCGATGGAAGCCTCCGGAAGAGGTTCTGAGTCTGGGTCAGGGGCTGGTTCCACGGGAGTGTGAGAGGCCAGGCACGTGTCCATCTGCCTGGATACCTCAATTAAAAAGTTAAAAACAGGGGCCGGCCCGGTGGCGTAGGGGTTAAGTGCGCACGCTCCACTGCGGTGGCCCAGGGTTCGCAGGTTCAGAACCCGGGTGCGCACCAACGCACCGCTTGTCAAGCCATGCTGTGGCGGCGTCCCATATAAAGTAGAGGAAGATGGGCACAGATGTTAGCCCAGGGCCAATCTTCCGCAGCAAAAAGAGGAGGAATGGTAATGGATGTTAGCTCAGGGCTAATCTTTCTCACCAAAAAAAAATTTAAAGAGAAAACCTATGTCCACATGAAAACCTGCGCATGGAGGTTTACAGCAGCTTTATCCCTGGTCGCCAAAACTTAAAAACAACTGAGATGCCCTTGGGTAGGTGAGTGGATGAATAAACTGTGGTCCATCCAGAAGATGGAATATTCCTCAGTGATAAAGAGAAATGAGCTATCGAGCCTCGAAAAGGCCTGAAGGAAACTTAAATCCTTATGACTAAGTGAAGGAAGCCAGTCTGAAGAGGCTACAGACTATGTGGTGCCAACGATGCGACCTTCTGGGAAAGGCAAAACTGTGGCGACTGTAACAAGCTCAGTGGCCACCAGGGGTGGGGTGGGGAGGATGAATGGGCAGAGCACAGAGGGTTTTTAGGGCAGTGGAACTGCTCTGTATGAGGCTGTGATGGTGGATACATGTCATTGTACATTTTGTCTAACCCCATAGACTGTACAATGCCCAGAGTGAATCCTGATGTAAACTGTGCATTTAGTTAATCATAATGTATCGATATTGGTTCATTAATTTTGACAAAGGCACCACACTAGAGCAAGATGTCAATCATAGGGGACACCGTGTGTGTGTGTGTGTGCGTACAACAGAACTCTCTGTACGTTCTGTGCGATTTTTCTGTAACCTGAATCTGTTTTGTCCCGGTCCAAGGACTGTCCGTCACCGTTTTTGATGGCGCTGCCACCAGCCCCCTTTATGGAGCACAGACTGTTTACGTGGCCCACCCTGCGTGAGCCTCATGCTCTTCCGGTCTCTGTCTTACACACAGGAAAACTGAGGCACACAAAGCCTAAGCAACATGCCAGGGTTTGAGCCGTGCTGGCTGCCCCCGAGCCCCAGCTCTGCGGCCTCTGTGCTCCGTCGTTCTCGCCTCAGGGGCCCCTCCCGTTCCTGAACGCCACTGAGAGTCCTGAAGAGCTTTTCTGCCCTAGGGCCGCACTTGCTGCGATTTACCATATTAGATGTTAAAACTAAGACATTAAAATCTTTTTAAATGTTTAAATTTCGAGACATTTAAAAAATATTATAATGAATTAAAAGTCACGACAATAAAATACTCACTGCATATTAACATAAATTATTTTTTTACAAAAAATAGCTATGCTTTTCAAAACAAAACATATTTAGTGAGGAGAGTGGTCTTGCTCTACACGTGGCAGATCTCAGGGGCTGGCTGGAGGACACAGGGTGTCACGGGAGCGTGTGTGTTCAGCCCGTGGCAATGCGTTGTTTGGGCGATGTATATGAGGAATACACGTAGTTCGGAAGAGCAGGATGGTTTTAACGGGCCGTCTCAGATGAGTGTGGATTTTCTTTTGGATACCACATCAAAACTCGACAAGTGGTAGTTTCTTAAAAGTGAAGCCACATGGATGAACTTCTCAGACCCTGTCATATTAAAATCCATCAGTCTAGGAGGCGAAGGAGACGGGATGAGTAAGTGCAGCGAGGTGCCCTGGATTGGGAACAGAAGGAGGACGTGAATGGAAACACCGGTGAAATCCGAATGATGCCTGGAGGTGGATCATGGACCTACACCAGTCTCTGAGGTGTCACAGACATGCCGCAGCGATGCGAGATCTCAGCAACGAGGGCAGCCAAGTAAGGGGATTCAGGAACTCCCTATCTTTGAAATTTACCTGTAAACCTAAAATTACTCCAAAATAAGAAGTTTCCTGGAGGGAAAGACCCACTGGTCCATGCTGCACTTTTGGAGGATGTTTCCCCGTGTGGGACTTGGCAACACCCTGGAAAACATCGACCCACCGATGGTGCAGATCTTCCGGCGGTCGACGCTCTTCCTCATCGTGATGGAGAACGCCCGTTCACCGGCATCACCGCCCGGCTCCTCGGGAAGCTCTCTCAGGATTGGAAGGCTCTCCCGTTCAAGGGGGCAGGTGCAGGCTTCCCCAAGTCCGGCTTTTTGCTGGAAGCTCAAGTGTGACCACCACCACGAAGAGCCATCGGCTGTTTCCCTTGTGGAAACAGGATGGTTTCACTCTTCTCCGTGATGACAACCAGCATGTGTCTGTCAGCCGCTCCTGCTCACGGCCTTGAGCTCGGACCTGAAATGTGAAGGCTCCTCCAGGAGCCGCAGTGGTCCTTCTGGGTGTGGCACGGCTCCCCACGCAGAACGTGACGGACGCGCTCTGGTGCCGAGATCTCGCGGAATTAATAAAGCTGGCTGCTTCATCAAGGATGTTCTCAAGTGAAACTGGCCGCTGGCCTAGGTCCCTGCTCTGCGGCTGCTTCTCGGAGAGGAACCCCATGTGCTGGGACACCCCTGCTCCAGCCCCGCCCCCGGCCCCAAAACCCAGCCAACCTCCCCTTTTGTAAAGAGTCCTGGTGAGAGAGCTGTCCCAGCCCCCCTGGAGACCTGCCTCTTCCCTGTCCCACCCACCCTCCTCCAGATTCAATTCTCCCGGGTCTTCAAGGTCTTCTCCTCTTCAGGGAGCCCTCCCTGACCAGCCCCACCTAGCAGAGCCCGCTTCCTGGAGCTCCCATGGCCCATCCTTCACCCCCCACCGAGTACGTTCCCGGCTCCCCCCAAACTTGGGTATGAGCTTCTCAGGGGCACAGCCCCCTATGCCCCCAAGGTACCGTCTTGTGTTTGGCAGCTGTTTATCTCCTCATCGTCAGGGCTGGAAGTGCCTCCTGAGGTCTCTCCCCAAGCCCGTCGCTGCCCCGTGAGCCCCTCGACTTCAGACCTGGCAGCCACGGGCCTCTTCTGTTCTGGGAATTCTTCTGACCCCCTGGTGAACCGCCGAGAGCAGAACACTCGCCTCTCTGCTAATTACAAGCAGAGCGTGGTGGGGCGTGCGGCTCCTCCCTGCCGCGGGCCCTGCCCCAAGTCCTCCTCGTGCGTGTGCAACCCTCGGTAACGAACTTCCTAGGATGTCACAGGGAATTAGACCTGAAATCCCCGCCCCGGCATGAGGAGTTTCCATGGAACTCGCCATGGGCAGGAGTTACCGGGATTAAGGGGCCTGCACCCCCTCGGGATTCCTCTCCTGGGAGGCCCCAGGGTGGTGCTTTCCACAGGGGAGACCCCAGGCCAGGAAAGGGGTCGCATGCTTCAGGGCAAGCCCCACCCGAAAGCAGCCCCCTTCCCTGTACAGGGGCTGGCGTCCAGCTGCGCCTGGAAGTGGGCCTCACCAGGGCAGCACCCTGCCAACATTCCCGCTCCTGCCCCATCACCTGCAGGACAAGAGCACGTGTGGAGCCTGCCCCTCGTCACTGAGCCTTAGGGCATCTCCCAGACACCCCGGCACACAGGACCTGACCTGTACCCGACCCAGGCGAGGGCACCGGGCCCTGGCAGGAGGGCCTTGGTCCAGCTGAGAGAACAGGCTTGGTCCCAACCCGGCCCACACCTGGAACCCGCCTGGCACAGCATCACCTCTTTATCATCCCCCTCCTTCCATCCTTCTGCCCCAACAGCAGGCCCAGTAGAGGAGACCTGCCTGTCCCATGACACAGAGAAGGAGCCTGGATGCAGGGACATGCCTCCCTCCCTCCACACCCACTCCTCTGAGCTCCAGGCAGTATTTCCTGGGACCTGAATCTGGGAGACGCCTGGAGGAGAGTTGCGGGGGCTGGGCAGAGCAGGGTCCCGGTGGAGACCTTGAGTGACCTTGAGCCTCCCCCTCTCTAGTCTCGTTGTTCTCACCTGGGCAACGGGGCTGGTGATCACAGAGCTGTCTCCGCGGGTGTTGGGAGCACCTGGGAGGGTGTGCACAGGGGGCTCAAGGAGCAGCCCTGGCCCTCTCTCCCCCGTGAGCTTGGGAAATAGGATGATAATTTTCATTCTTCATATGAGGGGTCTGAGAGGGCCTGGGCGAGGTGGCAACAGGTTCTGTTCACCTCCACATCCACAGCAGGGAGGTCACTCAAAATTGGAAGTGAGTCTGGGCCCAGTGGGGGATGGAGATCTGACCCACCCTCCCACCACGCAAGCCTGCAGGCCTGCCCCGGGGGTGCAGGGAGACTCAAAGAGGGGTCCAGAGCCGCGCCTGAAGCCCCTTGGCCTGGGAAGAGCACTCCAGGGTCAGCACAAGGGAGGCTCTTGCTGACCCTGGAGTGGCACCTCTGAGGCCACCCAGCCAGCGGGCAGGAAGAGAGTGAGGCTGCCTCACTCCACCGGCCCCCAGTAGGAGGGAGCTGAGTGGGGCTGCCTGGAAGAGGCCGGCCCACAAACATGTCTTTCCTCGGCCTTGGGAGGTGAGGGAACCTGGGCCCGCCCTCAGCCTCAGGAGCCCAGGGAGGGTCAAGTCAGCGAGCCGTGAGCCCTATTATTCTCCACACCTGTAATTATGTAATCGGCTCATTAAACCCCTTGTTAGTTGTCAGTCTCTCCCTCCAGACAGTGAGCTCCAAGGGGCTGGAAGCCTGCCAGTCTACATGGCGATGCCCAGCCCAGGGTGGACGTGGGACACTCAGGAGCAACCAATGACCATTGACGAGTCTCGGTCTTTCTCCATTGACCATCTGTAAAATGGCTGGAACGGGCTCCACCTTTGAGGCTTAAGTGATGGCATAGATGTACTTGGGGAGCAGAGTGGCCCCCAACCACTGGAAACCTCTGGGTGAAGGCTGCCTTGCAAGAAGTAAGACAGGCCAGACCACAGGCAGCTCAGATGTGCAAGGTAGGAGAGATGGGGGTTTCCAACACCCAGAGTTCTGGCTCAGGCAACTGAGTGACTGGGATGGTCATTCCTTGAGATGGGAAACCCTGGAGGAAGGCTCTGTTTGGAGCATGAAGAGTTTCAAGTGCTGGGGGTAAGTTGAGCAGACATTGGATCCGTGATCCCAACCTCAGGTGAGTGGAACCAGGGGTTCACATTTGGGGGTCTTCAGAATGTACATAACCCCTGAAGCTGTGGGAGTGGAGGCCTCACCCAGGGGAGAAGTCAAAGGAAGGGGAGGAGAGAAGATGCCCATGTCAGGTCAAGGCACACCAACACTTAGGGAAAGACAGACCAAAAAAAAAAAATCCCCAAAACTGGACAGGGAAAGTGGACCCAGTGGCCACAGCAGCCAAGAGAAAAACGTGTTTGAGGCCTTGAAAAATGTTCCATTTTCCATTGGCCTCCATGGTTTCTGGTGAGAAGTCTGTGGAAATTCAATTCGTCGTTTCCCGTTAAATAATGTGTTGTTTCCTCCTTTCGAGGTTTTCTTTTTTAATTATCATTTTCCTCAACTTGACACTGATGAGCCTAGGCATGATTTTCTTCAAATTGATTGTATTTGAGTTTTGCTGAACTTCTTGTATCTGTAAGTTTATATTTTTAATCAATTTGGGAAGTTTTTGGTCATCATTTGTTTAATAATTTTTCTCCTCTGTTCTCTTGCTCCTCTCCTTCTAGAACCCCAATTACCCAGATGTTAGATCTTTTAATACCATCCATATGGCCTGAGTCTCTGCTCTTTTTTTTTTTTAATCTTTTTTCTCTTTCTTCCTCCCATTGGATAAATTCTACTGACCTCTGTTCAAGTTCACAGACTCTCTTGTCATCATGATTCTGCTACTGATATCATCCAGTAATTTTTAATATGAGAGATTGTATTTTTCCGTTCCAAACATTTAAGTATTTTAAATATTTTCTACTTGCTGAAATATCCTGTCTTTTCATTCGTTGCAAGTATGTTTTCCTTTATCTTCACAGGCACAGTTATCACAGTTCTTTAAAGTCTTTGTCTGATAATTCCAACACGTGTGTCGCCTCAGAGTTGGTCTCAGTTAATTGTCTTTTCCTTTGAGAGGAAAGCACACGTCCACAGCCCTCATGTCTGTCATGTAATTCTGGACTGTATCCTGGACTTTGTGAATGTTATGTTGTGGAGGCTCTGAGTGTGTTGTCTTTCCCTGAAGGCCACTGATGCATTTGTTTTAGCAAGCAGTTGACTTCATTAGGCTCTATCTGCAAACTCTGTCTCGCCTACGGTGAGAGGGGGCTCAAATCTCCATTCAGACTGCTTTCAGATTGCTCACACCAGGAACTTGGGTGGAGTTTACACATAAAATTTGGGATGCCCCATTCTCTGGCTCTTTTTGGGATTCCCATCTCACTCTCTGGTGAACTTGATTGCCCCAGGCTCCTTCTCCTGGTTCCTCTGGCCAGAAAGATGGCAGGGTTTCTATTGGGATTCAGATGCCTGCACAGTACTATGACTGTCCTTCCAAAATGACCTGCTTTTGCTGACTCTCTAAAGCCCTTATGTAGCTTTTGGTTTATTTGTTTGTGGTCCAGGGTTTATGGTTGTTATCTACAGGAGGACTAATTTGTTAGAAACTTACTACTCCATCCAGGAAGTGGAACCAGGAGAAGTTTCCAGATGGGGTGGGGGTGGGGGTCAGCATCAGTAGATGCCCCTGAGAAGCCATGTCTGATAAAGAAAATGGGTCCAGTGAATCTGGCCACAGGAATGTTGGTGGTGTTGATGAAGAGGGTCATCTCAGAGGGTGATGGGACAGCAGGGTGGGATAGAGGGTGGCAGGGTGAGCAGTAAGTGTCTTCTCTTGTGTTAAAGAAGTTTCTTTTTATTCCTAGCCTTTTAAACATGTTTTATGGTGGGGAATGCATGTTAGATTTTATTAAATATGTGTTGGCATCTATCAATATTATCATATGGTTTTTCTTCTTTTGGCCTGTTAACATGATGATATTAATGGATTTCTTAATGTTGAGTCATCCTTGCATTCCTGGAAGTAAACACTACTTGGTCATGGTGTATTATTACTTTAATTGAACACACTGCTGGATTTAATTTGCTAATTCTTTTATTTACGATTTTCACATCTATCTTCACTTGTGACCTTGGTCTGTGGTGTTTCCTTTTTTTTCTGCTATCACGATTGGGCTTTTGTATCAGGGTTATGCAAACATGGAAAATGAATTGGAATTTTGTCCATCTTCTGTGCTCAAAACATTTTGTATAGTTTATGAATGATCTTGACCATTTGGGGAAAAAAAAGAACAAAACCTGCCCATAAAACTCTCTGGGCCCTGTGCCTTTTTCTAGGGTAGGATTTTATAACTTTCAGTCAGCAAGCTGTTTATCGACATGTTCAGATTTTCCAGGTCCTTTTGAGACAATTTCCAGATATGTGTTCACTTAAACAAGACCTTTAAATTCCATTTAATCAACAAATATCTTTCAACCTCAATTATGTCCCAGACTCTAAAGTCAGGATATATTACAATCTGAATCAGCACATAGAATTTCTGTGAGAATAGACATTCAATAAATTTCAGTCTCTTTGCTTTCCTCCCTCATTCCCCACTAGCACTATCTCAAATGACAACATAAGTAGATATTTGTTGACCTCCAGTTGCCTTGTACCCATCCACCTATCCATCCATACATCCACCTATCCATCCATCCACCCACCCACTCACCTGTACATACACACATCTACCCATCTATCCATCCATACATATGTGTGTACATATACTCATACACACATCTACCCATCCATCCTCCCATCCGTCTGTCCATTCATGAAGCCCACGTGGAGTTTCTACTCTGCACCATGTACTGGTCTGGGTATTGGGGTCTATGGTTGGGAGATATAAGCCAACTGCTTAAATGCTAAAAGACCAAATAAAGGATCAAAATGGCCCCAGCAGACTACAACTATAAACAGAACAGAACAAGACAAGATGCTGTGCTGGGATCTGGGGAACCAGGGATCCAGAGTGGCAGATCTGAGTGACTAATTCCAGGCTGTGCCACCCCCAAGCTCCAAGCAGTCTGATCCACCACAGGACCCACCTGAGCAGGGAGTGAGGCTCAGCTGCTGCCTGGGGGAGGGCAGCCAGGAGGGGGAGGGGACCAGGTCCCCAGGCAAGAAGCCCCCAGATAGTAACTCCCTCCACCTGGATCAGGAAGGACGTTAAAGAGGTGCCACCTGGGCACCTCCTCAGTCCTGCTGTCTCTGTTACTCTTGAATGGACGTACCATTCTCCTCCTTCACTATAATCATCTTGAGGGCAGGCGTGGAACCTTATTCATCCTCGTAGCTCCAGGTCCTCATTCAGGGGCTGGCACAAACGTTTACTGGATAAATGATGAGGGAAGGAGGGACCCATGACTGGGAGGCAGCGAGCTCTCACCAGATGTTGTAGAAGGTTCCTGCGCTGAGCCTGGACACACTGGACGGGCGAGTGCTGCGGAGGGTGCAGCTTCGTCATCGGTCTAGGCTTCTTCCTCTCCCGCCTCCCCTCCCACCGAAGCTCTGCTCCCAGGTCCAGGGGTGGGAGACGCTCCCACAGCCTCAGCCCTTCCCCACCTGCAGGGACACCCCAGCACCACGAGAGGCCTGGAAAACCTTTCTTTCCCAGAGCTGCCCAGCTGAGGTGAGACCCTGGCTGGGGCGCATCCCAGGCCCCTGAGCGCGAGGAAGGTGGGGGTGGGACTCGCTTGTCCTTGTCCCTCCCCCTCGCCGGCCCCACTGAGAACGAAATCGCCTTATCAGAAACTCCCTCGAGTGACTGGTTAACCAAATAGCTAGAATTCCTGCTAAGAAGCACATCTGTTCCTGATCGAGGGGAGGCTGGGGATGACAAGGAGGGGAGGGAAAGCAGAGGTACAAGGCCAGACCTTCCAAAATGATGCTCCGGCCAGGCCAAGGGGTGGGGGCTGCCAGCCTGGCAGGAGCAGAATCGCATGGTCTCCAGGGCCTGGGGCCCAACGAGCCCCTGCCTCCGCTCCCCACACACACACACACACACACACACACGCACACACACGCACACACACTGGGGGGCTGGGACCTGCCCACGGGATTGGGGAGAGGCGCACACATGCAGGGACCCTGGGCCACGCTGAGCTCCTCCCAGCTGGCGTGCCCCCCGACCCTGCTCTGCCCCTCCACCCCAACACACCCCCTAACCCTTGGGCTCCAGTTCGTCCCACGTCCCACGCTTAGACCATCTTTCTAGAACTCACATCTGAGCGGCTCACGCTCCCCTTGAAAATCCCTCCCTGCTGCCCAGAGCTCTCTCAAGGTCAAGTTCAGCTTCTGAGCTCAGCACTCAGGGCCTTTCCATTCTGGCCACTTGGAACCTTTGTCTCCCTCTCCGCCTACCCACACCTGAGCTCATGCATAACGACAGGTCGTTCCCAAACCGTCCATGCTGTTCCCTCTGCCTAGAACACCCTTCCAGCTCCCGGTGTCCGGCTAACTCCTCTGCACCCTTCAGATGCAGAGGGAGTCTCCCTGTCTGGGTGGTCTTCCTCGGGTAAGGGGGTTTCCAGGGCGCCTTCGCCTCACTGCCACTGGTGAGTCTGTGGATCTGCCCCCCACGACACCAGGGCCCATGGCCCAGGAATTCTTTCTTCTTCGGCCCTGGCTCCCAGCACGCAGCATGGGGCACAGGCCAGCACAGGGAGGAAGAAAGGAGCTAAGACAGAAGAGAGATGAGAGGAGGCCATGCAGGGAGAAAGCAGAGGAGGAGGAGGCAGGCCAGGCTGAGGCAGAGGAAGGGGCGAAGAGAGAGGCTGCGGGGAGGGAGGGGGCCCCAGAGGGCAGCGTGGGCCAAGGCCTGGGGACCATCTGAATGGGAAAGGGACCCAGCCCCTCCTCCTGGCCCGGGGACCTCGAGGTCCCACCTGTCCCCACCACTGCCTGGCCTCGCCAGATCCCGGAGGAGAAGCCCTGCCTTGCCCTCTCCCGGTCTGGCCCGGGACCACCGAGCTCTGTGTCAGCCACTGCACTGACAGCGGCCCGGCCGCTGGAGTGCCAGCCCCCAGGGCACAGCACGTGCACCCCCCGCCCCCGCATGGGCTCCACGGCTGGGCTGAGTTCGGGGTTGTGGGCCTTGGGCGTCAGGACAGGGAAGAGTGTGGAGAAGGGGCACAGACGAGGGAGAAGGTGGGCAGGTGGGTGATGCCGAGAGGCCGGAGTCCTGTTACCCCGTGTGTCTGTGCGGGGGGTCTGGGAGCTGACGGGAGCAGCTGGGGCGACGTCTTCGCGCCTCCTTCCCTGAACTGCACAGAATCCCCACTCCACTAGATGGAGAGGCACCCCAATATTCCCAGAGACCAATAACCCGGAGGAAGCAGGCCCCCTCACACTGCCTGCCATCCCCCGCGTCCTCCCCCTGGCCAGGCCCCGGCACCCCCTTCCTCGAGGGCACGGCCTGGGGAGAGGGCCGGGCTGGCGGGCCGGAATGTTTTGCGGCCAGTGTAAACAGATCGTTTCTGTCTGCCTGGGGTGGGGGGGTGGGGGGGAGTTGTCTTGAGCTTTGTTATGTTCTGAAAAAAAGGCAAAAAATTTGGGTCACAAACCACAAACTGTTTTGCTTTCGGCGTAACTGGCATAAACAGGCATTTTCTCTTTGGTTTCTGGCTGGCTGAGGCCTGGGCTGGCTGGGGCTGGGAGCGGGGAGAGAAGCTGGAGGCTGCGCTAATGAGGCCTGAGGCCGCCGCCGCCTGGCCAGAGGGGGCTGGGCAGGTAGATGCCGGGCCTCCCGGGGGGGCCTGTCTGTCTGTGCCCCCCCACATGCAGGAGCGCCAGCTGGGTGCCAGGCCCAGGCAGCTGGGACAAGTGGGGACCCCGGGAGCCAGGACCAGCTGGGCAGGTGGACACAGGTTGTTGGGGATAAGGCCTGAGGACAGGGCCAGGTAGGGGCTCCAAGGCGAGGAGGCCTCCAGGGTAGCAGGGGTTCGGCCTGGAAGGAGTGGGAGAGCAGATCAGGCTGGGCAGCGAGAGTCCCCCAGGGCGGGTGTGATGGGGTCCCTCGCAGCATCCTCCAGGGTCTGCTCTCTGGCCAGCCCGCACAGAGGAGGGAGAGCTTGAGAGGACCTGACAGCGGGTGTGACCGTGCGCCTGCGGTGACCGGCACATCTCAGGGCCAGAGGCAGGGGCTGAAAGCAGCCGCTGTCTACAGCGAAGGGGGGCTCCTGAGACCAGAGACGGGATGGGGGGTGTCAGGACTGCACAGAGCGATGGAGGGTGTGCAGGGGTAACCAGGGAAAGAACAGACCCCCGAAAGCCCAGGAGCGAGAGCCACCAGGGAGTGTGAAGCCTGGGGGGTAGGGGGTGTGTTGTGGGGGAGCCAGGGGAGTGAGGTGGGAGGATTGCCATACAACCAGAAGCTGGGGTGCCAGGTGCTGGAGAGCCCGGGAAAGCCTGGCCTGGGTGTGTGCTCTCCCCAGGAACCATGAAGTTCCTTACAGGGGAGCGGCAGGCTACGGCTGGCAGAGCCAGCCCGTCTGGTTGCACATGGAGAAGAGACTGGAGGCTGGGCGCCAGTGGCCAGCAGCGGGCAGAGCTGTGGGCCTTGTCGACCGACGGAATGTGAGGGGAGGGGGAGGGCAGAGGACTGGAGCAGGTGTCAGGGGGTGACCATGAGCCTGCTGGGTCAGGGGTCTGCAGGACCTGGAGGGAGCGGAACAGGCCACCGCAGTCAGTTGGTCCAGTGTCTCCAGCTTAACAAACAGCGCCTCTCCTTCCACTCACTCACTGCCAAGCCTCAGTGTCACCCTCTGCTCTCCCCTCATCCTCCTTGTTCAGCGAGTCATTAGGGGACACGGATTGCCCTGGTTAGAGGGGGCTCAGGGCAGGCTTCACTGAAGGAGGGCAAGTCAGCAAAGAGTTTGAGGGGCTAAGGGTGCGACCCAGGCAGATGTCTGCAGGAAAATTGGTCTGGGCAGGCGCAGCCCGTGCAAAGGACCTGAGGCCAGAACATGCACGTGTGTCTGTCCAGACCCAGAGGAGGGGCAGGCCAGGGGGCTCTCACGGGTCATCATGAGGACTTTGCTTGTCTCCAGGGAAGTAGAGAACAGGGATGGGACCCGGTCTGATGTTTTAAAAGACCACTTGGGCCCCGTGTGGAGGCCAGGCATGGAGACAGGCAAGAGGCACGTGGACGGGAGGCGCTGGGGTGTGCCTGGGGTGGTCGGGCTGTGGACTGGATGCTCCTCGAGCATGGGCGTGGCCACCTGCTTGGCTCACTGCAGCAGCCTCAGCACCAGGAACAGGGCTGGGGCAGAGCGGCTGTAACCCCATGTAGTCAGTCTCCTAAATGACCATGAACTGGGTGGCTTCAAACAGCAGAAATTCATTCTCCCCGAGTCCTGGGGGCTGGAAGTCTGAAATCAGCTTCACTGGACTGAAATCCAGGCCGGCAGGGCCGCAATCCCTCGGAGGCTCCAGCGGAGGGTCCTGCCCACCTCTCGCAGCTTCTGGGGCTGCAGCCGCCCATTCCTGGGCCTGGGGCCACATGCCCCCAATCTCTGCCTCATCTTCCCACGGCCTCCTCTCCGTGTGGTGTCTCCTTCTCTTCTCTGATGGGAACACCTGTCGCTGGATTTGGGCCCCCCCTAAATCCAAGATGACCTCATCTCGAGATCCTTCACTTAATCACATCTGCAAAGACACTTTTTCCCAATAGGGGCACATTCACAGGGCCCAGGGGTGAGGATGTGGACATGTCTTTGGGGGCCTCCATTCAGCCCGCTACTGTAGGACACTGTAAATGTTTGTTGAATGAATGACAATGACCTGTGTAGCCCCCATCACCTCTCACCTCATCTCCCACATGGCCCCCCCGCCCTCCCTGCTACAGCCCCTCCCCATCCCCACCCCAGCTCCAGGGACCTGCTTCTTCCCTGCTTCCGGGAGACCCCCACACCTCCCTCACCTCCTTCAGTCCTGCACCCAAACCCCACTTTCTCCGTGAGGCCCATCTGCTTAAAAGAGCACCCCAACGTTTCCCTCCATGACACTGAGCGTGTGTGCTCATCCACCTGTGTGAGTGAATGAATGAATGAATGAATGATGGAGCCCCAGAGATGAGTTGAGAGTTTGCAGAGCAGGGGGAGGGGCAGGAAAGTGGGGCTGGGCAGTCCCAGAGCTCCTGGATGGCTGGGCCAAGCAGCGTGGCAGGAGGACGGTTCGGGGATAACCCAGGAAAGCTGGGGGGCCTGGCTGTGCCCTGGGCTGCTGAGTGGTCAGGGAGGTCGTGGGGGTCTTGGGGAAGGCAGGGTGCAGGCAAGGGTGTGGGGGAGGAGGCTGCGAGGGGAGGCCCTGGGTGGGGCAGGGGGTTGAGGCTGGAGAGGACATGGGTTGCCCAGAGCTGGGAGAGGGACTCTGAGCCCAGTGTCCCTAAAGGTTGGGGAGGGGACACCGGGCAGGTCCTGCGTGGGGCTGGTGGGAGACAAGCTCCAACCTGGTCTCAGGTAGGTGGGGCTGGGCAGAGGGCCCGAGTTGGGCCCACACCCCCACCCCCTGGAAGTGTCTCAGCAGCTCATTTCAGGGGATCCAGTACTGCCAGGGCCTGGTCCTCTGCTCCTAGCCTCACTTCTGTCAGGCTCCTGGCTGTCCCAAGACGGACACAGTGCCCCCACCCAACAGTCTCTTCCCCGCCTTCCCAGCCGTTCTCATCTTTGGAGGCTGAGCCCACCTCCTCCAGGCAGCCCCCCGGGCTCCCTGCTTAGATTAGTTCTCAGTGAGCGTGGACAGTGCGACCACCTGTGTGGACACCACTGCAGACCCCAGAGGACTGGCTCTGAGACAGTCAAAGCCCAGCACCAGGCCAGCGAGAAATACCAGAGATGGAAAGAGTGGGTGGACTTGGGGTGCAAGGCCTTCCCCCAATCCCGGCAGTGGCCTGAGAGCTCTGGGCCCCGACTGAACGCTGCCTGGACCCCAGGCGCAGCCCCGCTTCCTCAGCCCTTCCCCCACCTGCCCCTCTCCCCACAGTGGGCACACCTGCTGACTGAGGGCTTGGGGGAGGGTGGAGATGGGGAGAAGTCCAGGCCAGACCTCGAGCATCTTGGATGCCAGCCTTACCCGCCTTGTGACGAGCTCAGGGACCCTAAAGGCCAGAGGCCAGAGTGGTCTGGGCGAGTGGTGCAGGGTTAAGCGGGAGACGGGGGCTTCCAGTGATGTCTGCTGCGGCCTCAGTCTTGCGGGGAGGGAAACTGCGTGTGCAGGGGAGCATGCAGGCGACGAGTCCCCATCTCCAGCAACAGCTGCAGCTTCTGGAACGTTCCAGAACCTGGGATCCTGAGCCCCCAGAGGCTGGGAGAGTTCCCTGGGGTTGGCAGCGAGGGCATTTTACTCCTCATCAGTAGGCCCCTGAAAAAGCACCCCCACGGGGCCCCTCCCACCCCATGGCACTCTCTTCAAGGATGTGGTGTCTGAGATTGTCCCAGGGCCCCTGGCTCCCCACGAGTGGCCACTGTCAGGGCTAAGCGCATGTGGGGTTTCGGGCTGTTCTCATTTCATTATGTATGCTGTCAGGGGGACCGGGGGGCCTCCACACCCCCAGGGTCTTCCCTCCCTCCCTCCCACCTACCCAGCCCCTTCCCCAGGGTTCAGACCTTCCCTCCCTCCCTCCTTCCAGCCAGTACCCAAGTAAAAGAGCACAGGACTCAGAACAAAATAAATTTGAATGCTTTATTGGGATTGCGAGCGTTAAAAGTTAAAGACAAAACCCAAGCGATGGACTTTGCCAGAAGTACCAGCATGTTAAAGGGGCTGAGCCGAGGCGAACACGGGCCGCTGCGAGATGGACTGGAACAGCGGGCAAGGTGACATGCGGTGTTCAGCACGTGGGGGTCTTCAGGTGGTGGCACAGGGAGGGACCCAAGAGGGGGTCCCGCTGAAGACAGTTTGGGGGGGGGGGACTCGGGGAAGAGACAAGATGGACAGCCACAATCAAAGGCTCGGGAGGTCAGACGGGGGCCCGGGTCAGGATGGCAATGACCCACGGAGAGCTGCTCACTGGGGGACACAGAGGAGCATCGGCAGACGCCCCCGGAGCACCCATCCCGGGCGAGGCAGAAAATAACACTGGTGGGATGGGCGTCCGGCCAAATGGGCAGACACTTTGGGGCGCCTCGAAGTCTTTTTGGATCTCAGGCCAATCTGTGGTTCTCCAATTACAACAATTTGCCTCTTTGAGCTTCTGTCCAATGGTCCGAATGGCCCATTCTCCGGGCGCTTGCCGAGGGACCCTCTGTGTCGCGGGTGGGCTGGCATGGACCGCCCCCAGGGTCATGCCAGCCCCGTCGCCAGGGCCCACAAGCCTCGGGCCTCTAGACTGCTAGTCGGACTGCCATGCAGGGGGGCTGCGCTGGGGGCAGAAGTGGGGGTGAGGTAAACCTCCCAGCCGCCCGGATCCCTGCCGCAGCCCTAGGCACCGAGGTGTGGCTGGTTCGGTATCGCCAGACCCACTGGCCTGGGGGCCCAAGCGATCCCAGTGGATGGACTAACTTGCAGCTCGCTTGCTCTGGAAGGCTCGCACCCTCCTGACCTCCCCTACTGCCCGACCTCACCCCGCCTGGCCCCCAAGAGGCCCCACAGAGCTCCGAGCCTCCTGGGGACAAGACGGGGTGCTGAGGAGGCGGGCAAGGTGTCACCGAGGGGTGGGGAAGGGCTCCCCAAGTGCGCGGAAGGCGGCCACCTGCTCCAGCCCGATGGAGTCCCTCTACTCACACATCTGCAGTCCCTTCCCCCCCGGCCGGCCTCAGGCCAGCCGGGGGCCCCATCCTGGTGGCCACCGAGCACCTTCCTGACACCTGAGGAACTGCCGCCCCACCCCTCCTCCGCCCCTCAGGACCTCCGGGGACCAGCCACCGTCCCCGGAAGCCAGGCCAGGCAGCGGCCGTCTCCATTCCCCTCTGACTTCTCTGTGGGGCGCAGTGGCCAGCGCCCCCACAGAGGCTCCACTCTCAACTCAACCCAAGCAACAGGGACAGAATAAAAACCAAAATCAAATTGAGGACGATAAATGGCAGAGAGCAGGATGCACGGCGCCCACCACGGAGGTGGGGGATGGTCGGCCGCGTGTCGTCACTGCTCCCCGTTACGTGGGGTGGGAGTTAGTTTAATTTGTTGTGTGAGCGCATGAAAAGCTAAGGAGGGATCAAAAAAAAAAACAAAAAAAAAAAAAAGGAAAAATAGCCCCAGGAGAAACCAATTAAAGGGGGGTAATAGATCAATTGACGTCAATTTGGATTCCTGATTTCTACCCGTAATTCTGCAAATCTCTCTCCTCCTGATTTTTCTCTCCAAAACCTCACTGGACTGCTCCCCCAGAGCGTTCCCCCCACCCAGCCCCCACTGCCCCCCACCCGCCCCTCCAAACCGCCAGACTTCCCACACTCCCCATCCCTGGGTGTGCTCGGGGGGGATCCCCAGATCTTTCTCGCAGGAGCACACCCAGGGGGTCAGGCTACCTGGGAGGGCACACCTTGCTTGCTACAGCCATCTCCAGTCTGGCCAAACCTGTTCCTCGCTCCACACGATGGAAGGGTGCACTGATGTTGCTGGGGTCTGGGGGCACGGGCTCACACTGCGGGGGACCGTGGGGACAGGCGCCAAGACAGAGGGGGCACCTCCCTCATCTCGGAAATATGGAACCGCCTGCCTGGGCCTGGGACACACCCCTGCCACTCTCGGGCGCATCCCAGGGGATGGGAAGGGAGCACAGGACATGAAAACCTCACGCGGGACAGCTGAAAGAATTTGGGATGGAGCACGGTCTGATCTGCATGCGCGTCAGGGACTTCAGTGTCTCTCATTGTCATCCATCTGCGTGTGTGTGTGCCTGTGTGTGTGTGCAGGGATGCATGTGATGTGTGTGCTTTTTAGGATGGGGGTTGAGATGTAAGATTTTGGGGTATGTGGGTTTTTGGAGGATGGATGTTCGAGTGTGTGGGGGTTTGGGCCAATTAAATTCTGTTTGCACGAATTTCGGTTTCCATGTTCCATGCTCCCTTCCTTTGGTCTCATTGGGTCCCCCTCGCTCACTCCCCTCTGGTGACTTTCGGTGACAGGAGATAGAGCGAAGAACAGGCTTGGGTCTCTGCTGTTCCCACTGCCAATCACAATAAAGGTGCCAATCAAGAGTTTTGCACTAGAAGGGAGATGGCTGAGAAGCAAGACACGCCTACCTGCAAATTTTGGGGTCCCTTCCACTCTCTCGGATGGTCAAGGACTCGAGCCCACGGCCAATTTGACTCGAGGTCTACAAAGGAAGAGAAGGAAGGGGGGGGCGCCGAATTCTTTTATTTTTCCAATCCTTTTTAGTATTTTTTCAGCCAATTGATTTTTTTAGTTTTTTTTTTTAAGCTAATTAGTTTTTTTGGTGTTTTTAAAAAGCCAATTAGTTTTAAGGGGGCTGGTGTGTGTGTGTGTGTATGTGATTTAGGGGGTCTCATGGTTTCAATTTTTTGTTGTGTAATTTGGAGATAATTCTGGGGGGATAATTTTGGGGGGATATTTAAAGCCAATCGGTTTTGTACGTTTTGGAAGATGGTGCTATGATTCCCTCAGCCCGATGGAGGGGGCCGAAGGGAAGAGCCTGACATGAGGAGGTTGGGACAGGGGGGGCTGGGGGGGAAGCCCGCTCAGGGGGATGGTACAGAGAGATTTCAGAGGCTGGCCCGGTGGTAAGGGCCCTGGTCAAGAGGAGGGCACAAGGTGGACGGTGCCATTTCGCAGAATTACAACAATTTGGCTCACTGCAGATTGCTGGACACCTCGACAAAGGCGGCCCCGTGGGGAGCGGGGTCCTCGGTGGGCACGGCGATCAGGGGACGTTGGCGCTGGACCTCTCTGAACGCCTCGAGCTCCTTGGCGAGCAGGCGACCCCGACGGGTACGCAGGAGGGCAGGCAGGCCCCTGCGCAGGCGCTGGGTGGACTGCTTCCAGGCGTTGTACTGGAAGAGCTTGACCACGGGGTATCTGGGGAAGTCGTCCTGAAAGGGGAAAAGCCCGTCAGGTGGTGCCTGGCTCTCCAGCCCCTGCCCCTAAACCGCCCACCCTGCCGCGTGCACCTCTCGGTGACCTGGCGGGGGCTCGTTCCTAAACCTTTCCTGGTGCCAGCTACCAGATAATAGAGCAATAACTCGCCCAGCCTCTGCCCAGCACCCACAGTGGGGGTACATGTGACAAACACGTCAATCACTCTTTAGCTGCCCTTCAAGCCAAGGCACCGGCTGTGCCCTGGTCGCCCGGCTCAGAGGTGATAGCCCCGAGGGGCTCCGGAGAGAGGGCAGGGTCCCCTGAGACCTCGGTTTCCCTGGCAGTGGCCAGGCCATCCCGCTGGGCCCGGAGCTGGGGGCTGGCCCCACTGAGGCGGGGTGGCCTCTTACCGGAAGCACGGTCGGAGGGGTCGACACGTCCCTCTCGGACTTGGCGGGGGTGGCACAGTAGGTCTCCAGGAGGGCCAGGTCGCAGCTGCGGAAACAGCACTCTTCCACGATGCCACGGCTGCGGCGGTTCATGCGGCTCGCGGGCCTGCCTGGAAGTCCCACAGGAGGGAGGAGAGCGGCACGTCAGCACCGGGGCGGGGGCGCCCAGGGAAGGCAGAGGGCCGCCCGCCCTGAGGACAGGCCCAAGGGACACTCGGCCACCTAGCCGCGCGGCGTGGAGTGCAGGAGGGAAGCGAGAGCCGGGCAGTAGGGGTGCCCCAGAAAGGAGAGAAGTGAAAATGGGGGGTAAGGATGCTCCGGGACCACCCCCTGGCCTCCTGGCGCCTCCCTCCTCGTATCTGAAATGGGCACGGCCTCCCGGCGCCACGCTGCCCTGCGAGGGGTCCGGCCCCCACGTTACGGGACCACAGAGTCCTGTCCTGAAGGCCGGGCGGGGACACAAGTGCCGTCCCTGAACCAACCAGGAGCCTGGGCGGCCACAGCCCTCGAGCCGCCGAGACAGGAGGAATGAGAGGAAGAAGAAGAAGACGGGAGGAGAGGAGTGAGGACCTGCAAGAAACCACGCCCTCCTCCCCTCCCGTCCTCCCCTGCTCCTCCACTGCAGGCTCCAAGGCTCAGCTGCAGGGACCCGCCCGGCTTCACTGAGGGGCCGAGGGCAGGCGCCATGGCGGGGAGAGGAGCCCCTGGTAAGGGGTTCCCTTACAGGGTCCCAGGGTGGGGCCCGGCCCAGTCCTCCTCTCAGGGAAGCCACTCCCCGGGCAAGGGCTGGCCGGCACCCCACCCTGCAGTGCCACTTCCTGCCCCCAAACGAGGCAGGCGAGAGAGGGGGCACAGGCGAGGCCAGGGCGGGCAGGGGCTTCAGAAGTATGGAGAAGTAGGAATGCTTTTCAAAGAGAAGCTCTGAAATGCCAAGGCTGGCGTTTGTGGGCCCATTTCACAAGGTGGGCAAGTAGAGGCTGCAGAGGAGGAAGCCGGTGGGGAGTGTGGGGCCAGGTTTGACCTTTATGGCTCTTGCCGGCTTGCCCCAGCAATGGAATGGAGGTGGCTGAGCCTGGAGGGAGCACGCACACTCCACCTTCGGGGTCAGGCTGGGCCTGCTCCCCAATTCCTCCCATCATCCAGATGGACACTCTCCAGGATCGCCCTGCCCCATCCTACAGATAGGCAAACTGAGGCCCAGCTTGCTGGGAGGTGAGGCAAGGGCCCATGCCCCTGCGGGAGAGATCACCTCCCACTGGGGGTCCTGCCCTGTGACACAGGGCACAGGCGCAGCGGAAGCAGAGGTCTCGGGAAAAACCCGACAGTGCGCTCAGCTGGCCAGCCCAGGATAGAAACGAGAGAGAAGCGTGAGGACCAGCCAAAGCGTGCTAGGGCCAGCGCCCCACACCGTGGCCCACCCTGCAGGGTGGACCTCACTCGGCCCTAGGGCTCACAGACCCCAGCCCCAGTGACACTGACGACACTGCAATGGCAGGGGTCAGCTCTTCTCCTGTAGCCCAGGGGGAGCTGAGCGCCTGCGAGCACGTGGGGCCTGCACGCTCACACCCACCAGCGACAATGCATTTTGTTTTTATTGGTTTTCAATGCATTTTACCCAATTCTAAATCCCATAACCCATGAAGACGTGCCCACTGTCAAGACATCAGGCACCACCCAAATGTGCAGGGAAATCAGTGCCCACAGCCCTGCCCGCGGGCAGGTCAGGGAGGAGCAAAGAGGGCACAGACTGCCTCTGCTGGGGCTTGGGTCACCCCATCTGGAAGCCCTGTCCTGCACCCCCCGGGCGCCTGCTATGGTCTCGCCCCCCGTAGGGACCACCTCTCCCACTCTGAGCCACGCTGCAGGAAGGTCAGGGGCTGTGAGCACCCCCAGGGACACCACAGGTGCCCCGTAAATGTGGACTGCAGGACCCCACTGCACTCTCAAAGTATCCTGGAGGCTCTACATAGGAGTCTGAGGAGGGATGAGGAGAACTCCAGTATTTATTGAGCACCTGCTATGTACCCACCCCACTCCCTGCCGCGCCGAGCACTGAGCTACTTACTGAAGTAAAAGCCGCGGTCCCCACAGACAAACTGGAGGGTGTCCACCAGCTCCCCGCCACACAGAGTCTCACTGGGGCGGTAAGCAGCAGTGCAGCACGAGGCGAAAGCCAAGAAGGCGAGCAGCACGAGCATCGACTTCCGCACTGGGATCCCCATTGGTATCTGTGGGCAGAGAGAGGAGGCCGTGAGCCCCACCCGCCCTGCCCGGCACCCCGGGGCCAAGTCCGGGCCCAGAGGCCTCTCCCGCTGCCCGCCCAGCCAGGGTCTCCCCGAGACGCCGGCCCAGCAAAGGGACGAGGACCAGCTCTCCTCAGGGACACTGAGCACAGCCATCTCCGGACAAAAGGCTGCTACGGTTCTAAAGTATGGCTTTCCCCTTCACGGTATCACT
This sequence comes from Ceratotherium simum simum, assembly GCF_057802395.1. Classification (NCBI taxonomy): domain Eukaryota; kingdom Metazoa; phylum Chordata; class Mammalia; order Perissodactyla; family Rhinocerotidae; genus Ceratotherium; species Ceratotherium simum. The sequence goes on along the minus strand of NC_141933.1, from coordinate 2,534,054 downwards.
TTAATTATAGAAATACCGTGGGCTTTCACCGCCAAGGTGGGTGCAGAATAGCCGGAGAGAGAAGGGACGTGTGGAGCCCATCTTTAACCGGCACTAAGTGACGGTCAGGAATTTCACATGGGGTGACCGGCCCCACCGTCAGCATTTCAGGGGCTCAGCCACACCCAGAGCTGGACACTGGACCTGGCCTCCATCCTATGATGTCACGGGGCAGGGCCAGCACAGGGCAGTGGCCACTCCTGGGTCTCCTAGCACCAGCCAAGATGGCAGAGAGCCCCACCCCACCACCGAGCATGTGCACCCCCGAGGACCAGCTGAGCAGGGGGGCCAGGAGGACCGGCCCCCCCCCAAAGCAGCAGGGGGGTCCTGCTGGCTAGTCCCACCCTCTCTTGCTCCCGCACTGCCTTTTCCACCACACAGTCTGTGGCTAGGCAAAGCTCAGGTCAAAGATCCGATGGTCAGTGCAGCGGTGTCAGCCACACCCCAGAGCCCTTGTTCTCCTGAACCACCCAGTCCCCAACTCCAGTCTGCCCTGGGTACCCCAAAACATGGAGAAACGCCAAAAGCCTCCTTTCCAGGCCTCACATCTCATCACCCAGGGCCAAAGACCTCAAAGTCCTCTGGGGACCATCAGACCTCTTCCTGTTTTGAGGTACCAAATTCCACCTTGGGAGTTGGAGAGAACAGGTCAGGCCACCTGGAGGCCGGACACCAGGCCCCTTAGTGTCCAGAGCCCAATCTGGAGGGAGAAGCACATCCTAGGACACATCCCCTGCAAAGGCCATGTGGCTGCAGGCCTGGGGCCAGGGTTAACCAGGTCCCTTAAGAGGTGCGGGGCTTGGGAGGGCCCTCAGCTTCTCTTTAGATGCAGCAAGCCGCCACTGCCCCCTCCAGAGGGCGGAAGCCCTGCAGGCAGGCAGCCCCAGTCCGCCCTCCGCAGGCCCAGGTACAAGCCCCTTCTGGGGGGACAGTCACAGCCCAGTGCCTCTGAGCCCATTGGCACCCTGATGCTACCCGAGCAAGGGGCTGGGCAGGCTGCCCAGATGTGTCCCTCCCAGGCTCTGCACCTGGTGGGCACGGGTGCACCAGGCAGCACGCCCCTTCCCATGTTGGAGCCAGGAGGCTGCACACTTGGCCCAGAAGATTTTTCACGCAATAATTCGTGTAGGAGATGGCGGCTGAGAAGAGGCACAACTTCGGTTAAGCTCACTAAAGAGCCGTGCCAGCTCCTCAGGAGGGTCCGAAGTGCCACCTCACTCCTCACCTCCTCCTGCCCTGCACTGGACCCCAGCGTCTCCCTGCTGCCCCTCTGCCGCCCACTTCCAATTCTAGGAACAAATCTGCCCAGCTAGCAACTTGGCGCCGTCCAAGCCGCAGCCCCATCCTTCTGCAACTCCCGCCGCTCCGGTGTGGGGTCCCGTCCAGAGAGCAGAAGACTGGATGAGAGGCACGCTGGGGTGCCCGCAGGTGAGCAGGCCCGCCAAGGAGGGAGGGCAGGGGAGAAGGAGGCAGAGGCAGAGAGGAGGGACCGAGGGGCCAGGGTCAGAGGCATTGCAGCCGAGCAGGCTGGAGCAGGAGGGCTGTTGAGGGTCCTCGCTCAACAGCCCAGGTTACCTGCAGCTGGACAGGAGTCTCGCTGGGTTGGAAGAGAGAACCAGAAGCCGCCTCACGGGAGAAGCTAATGTCCAGTCTGCAGCCTGGTCAGTGCCTCAGCTTTTATGTCTGAGCCGGCTCCTCCCAGCCCCGGCTCCACCCTACCCCCCACCCCTCTCCCTGCTGACCACTCCCCCCGCCCCCTTTGCTCCCGCCCCCTCCCTCCTTCCAGCCAGTCCCTTCTCTCCTGCACCCCCAAGCGCTAGTCCTGGACCATCCCTTAGCACAGTACCATGAGGGGGGCTCATCCTGCACCCCCAGACCATCTCGACACAGGGCCTTGAGGGGGGGTTGAGGGGGGGCTGCCTTCCACCTCCCTGTCTGGACACTTCCATCCGCCCACTGGGCAGGGGCAGGTCCTCTCTGGGCTGCACACTCCTGCCCTTCTGAGCCTCGGACCAGCCCCTCTCCCCAGATTCCGAGTTGGAAATGTTGGGGACGGGAAACAGGGCCTGGGGGGTGCATTGCAAATGTGGCGTCTGGCACGACTCTCTTGCCAACTGGGCCCCCCTCGCTCCATCCTGGCCCCGCCCACCCAGTTTTCCTCTCCCAGTCTTGCTGGCACGGAGTCAACATACCAGGGTGGGTTTCCGAGAGTAGCTGCCCTCTTCATTACCCACCTCCCGGGGGGAGAGCCCCCCCGCCCTCAGCACAGCACAAATCACAAACTCTCAGCAACACCCCCCTGCACCCACAAACCGACCAGGAAGTCGCCTTTGCAGACAGCTCACACCTCCCTCGGCATTTCCGAAGCCCCCACCCCCCTCCGCGGCGCAGGGGAGACCCCGGGGTTCGCATCGGGGAGCCGGACCCCCAGCCCCCCACGCCCTCCGCCCGGCCGCCCGCACGCCGCTTACCTGGAAGCCGGCGCAGCCGCCGCCCACCTCCCTGCTGCGTATCGCAAACCGAACAGCGGGCGTTGGCCCTCCTGCCGGACACTCCTCTGCCAGCGCCGCTCTGGCCGAGTCGCGGGGGCCGAATGCGCGACGGGGCAGAACGGGGGGATGGCTTGTTTTGGGGGGGAATCTCGTCTGATTGTCTGGGGAGGACGGGCTGTCTGCGGGCTGGGGCGGGCCAGATGTTGTACTTTTAGGGGGGGAAAGGGTATCGGGGAATGAGGTCAGCTGTTGTATCGAGGATAGAGGGGGGCAGAGATAGTAAGAGAGACAGAGAGAACGTGAGAAGGGGGGGCCGAAGAGAGGGCGAGAGGGAGAGAGGACAGCGAGAGGCGGGCAGGCGCACAGCGGGAGAGAGCAGCGCAGAGAGAAACAGAAAGCGTATAATTAATCCACTTCGGGACGGCGAAGGCGAGAGGGCGGGCGTGGAGGGGGAGGGAGTCGGAGGCAAGGAGCTGGGGGGGGCGGGAGGGAGCCAAGGGAAGGCTGCGGAAGAAAGAGCGGGGCCGGGACCAGAGGCCGGAGAGGGGAGAGGGGAGCAAAGAGAAGCGAGGGAAGGGCGCGACGTCGGGGGCCGGGGAAGGTGCGGAGGGGGGCGGAGCGGAGGCGTCACCCGGGCCGCGGGCGCCCAGCTCGGTTTGGGCCGACGGAGCCCTCGGCCGTCGCGAGCCCGGGCCTCGGGGGGGCAGCGGTGGCGGCGCCGGGCCGCTCGGGACGCAGCGAGGAGGGGAGCGGCCAGGCCGCCCGCCGGGGAGGGCTGGGGGGGAGCGCGGGGGGATGACAACGCCGGCGGCCTGCGAGCCGGACTGCCTGCGGGGGGGACCGCCTCCTCGGGCGAAGCGGGACGGGCGTTGAGGTAGATGAAGGAGGAGGCGGCGGGGGATCCGCAGGCCGGCGGAGCGCGGCCCCGCCGACGGCGCCCGAGACGGGAGTCAGCAGCTTCTTGGCGGACGGCGTCGACGCGGGGCCGCCAGCCCGGTGGAGGCGCTGGCGGGCCGAGCGCTGGCGGGCGTGGGCCAGGAGGCGGGGGCGGCCGGAAGGGGGGGCCTGGGGCCTGCCTGGCCTCACGCAGCTCCGCCGGAGAGCAGGCGAACTTCGGGCGCCAACGCCCGGCTCTTATAGCCGCGCCACCCCGCGGCGCGGCGCCCGCTCGGGCCCCACTGGCCGTGCGCCCGCGCCAATGGGCGCCCGCGGGGCCCTCGCTCCGCCCCCGGACCGCCCCCGCAACTCGAGCCGAAGCGGGGGCGCGGGCTTGGGGGCCCCGGGGGGCGGCGGTCGGGGAGGGGCCGTGGGGTGCGCGGGGGCGAGATTGGATTGGGGGCAGGGAGCGGCAGAATGCTAAAAAAATTCTAAATAGCCGTTCTAAAGTATTTGGGGGCCCCCTCTTGGGTTCCGGGGTGCCAGGAATCCCTGCGCTCCTCCGCGGGGGTGCGGGGCCAGCTGGGTGGTCAGTGTCCCAGGCCCTAGCGGTGGCGAGGGTCCCCGCTTCCCGCCATCGGGCTAAGAGGCGGGGGTGCCCCGTTGCAGTGCGGGCGCAGGTGGCTCGGCGCCGGGTTGGGGGTCCCCGAATCTCACTGGGAGCTGCAGGGGAGGGGGAAGTCGGGCGGGCAGGTCGCGCAGCCGCCACCTGCCCCAGCAGGCGCAGCGCCTCGAGCTGCAGCCGGAGCCCGAGCGCCCCCCGGTGCCGCGCGGGAGCCGACGAGTAGCCGCGGCGGCCGCCAGGTGTGATACGTGGGGCCGGCCCAGGCCCCAATCTGGGCCAGGGCATGGGGCCTGCCTAGGCTGCGCCTGCCCAAGGAGAGAAGAGGAGGGCGGGAAACATCGCTCAAATCCTACCTGCATTACAGAGCTCACTGGGGTGCGTCTAAGCAGCTCGCCTTTGGTGCCCACCCAAAATATCCGGATAATGGTTACCCCGTCCTCAGTGCGTTGGACTTGCGTAGACTTGGACTCAGCCCCGGGGGCCACCACGATAATTTGGGGATCTGGGGAAACTATCTCCTGGAGAGTTTGGACAATGTAAGAAGTGATTTTTACCAAGTCAAAACCACGCACAAGCCCCTGCGCCCCTGCGCCCCGCCCTCCCCACAGAACCTCTCCGAGGGGAAGGGGCCGCCGCCGGCGGAAGCCGGCGCCCGACTCGCCCCCTCGCTCCGCCATCAATCACTGCACCCGCGCTCCGCGCGCGCCTCCCGGAGTCCTCTGCCCGGCGGGCTAGTGGCTCCGCGCTGCGCTCCGCCGCGCCGCCCGAACGAAGTGCGCCTCTCCTCGGCGTCCCTCCGACCCAGCGCCCTGCCCGCCCCTCTTCGGGGCCGCCAAGGCGCTTTCCCCACGATTGTGATCTTTGCAAAGAGCTAACGAAAGCGCGCCGGTTTCGGGGCGCTCGGCCCCAGCGAGCGCAGCCGCCGAGCGGCAAGCCCTCAGAGGGCTCCCGCGCCCCGCGCCGGGCTCCCCGGCGGCCGCCCGAGGCGAGTGCCAGCCCCGGCAGGACGGCGGCGGGTGCAGGCGGGGAGATGGGCCGGGGCCGCGGAGGCTGCGGGGAGCTCACCGCAAGGCTGGAGGCTGGAGGCTGCGTCCGCGGGCGCACTAGGAGCTGAAGCAGCGAGGGAGCGCTCTGCAGCGGGAGATGGACGCTGCTGAAGGTGAGCTACCCCGGGGGCAGTCCCCAATGTCCCGGGGCAACGCCCAGTCGGTTGGAAGACCCAGGGACAATGCCCAAATTTGGGGGAAACTGGGGGCAATGCCCAGTCGTTTTCCTGGACGCGGGAGAAGCACTGCCCACGTCCTGGCGGACACGCTGCCGGACCAAGTGTGTGTGGGGAACACAGAGAGAAGTTTCCCAAATCCAAGGAGCTCCGGGGTCTTCGTAGGAGACGTAGAGAGGCCCGAAACCAGTACTGCTGTGCGCCGGATTGGGGACGCTGCAGAGGGCGGCCTGCGGGGCCGGAAACGACGCCCAGATAGGGGGGAACGCAAGTCAGAGCTCTGCGTGATTCTCAGGCCCGGGAAACGAGTGTCCCGAAGTAGGGCGCCCAGGGGAGGCTCCATGGATGTGGGGAACTGCGATTAATGACTAAATTTGAGACTCCAGAAGGAGAGTCCAAGTTTGGGGGATCAGGGGAAATTGCTCCGTGCAATTGCGGAACAAGGGATCCGAGTCTAAAAAGTGGGGAACCCAGCATCTTGGTCAGTAAGCATGGGCGAAATCCCAGATGAATTTGTGGAGAGGTGGGCTTTTGGGTGAGTCAAGGGAAATTCTCAACGTGAAACTTGGGGGGACCCAAGAGGCACATTGTCTAAAAGTTGGGGAAGAAAAACCACGGGCACATTTCGAGGATCTAGGCAAATTCTCCATGTGGTGGACAAAAGGAGAGATTAATTTCCACAATTTAGAAATGCAAGTGAGTGGATGGACGCTTGCAGCGCCCAAAGTAACTTCCGTGATTGTCGCGGCTTCAGCGAAAATTCTCAGTGTCCTTTAGAGACTCAAAAAACACCCTCTAAATTTGGCGGAAGCCAAAGTGTGTTGAGTACATTTGGGGAATGCAGAAAATCGATGTCTTTTTGTATCTTAATTTTTCAGCTAATTTCAATTAGTTTATTTTTGGTGAACAGGAAAAAAAAATCCTGTTTTCCTGGGCACTGTCGGCATTCGGGGAGCTCTAGTAAAGCATGGCTCAGGTTAGGGGGAATCCAAGCAAATTGTCCAGTGGAGGTGTATATCTAAATTTCAGGAACCCTGGTTAGTATTGAGGAAGCTTGTGGGACACAGTTCTATAATGCCTGGGCCTTCTAGGCCCCAGTGATATTTTTCGGTTCCTGCACATTTTTCATTTGGGGGGCCGATGGAAAGTTGCCTACATTTAGAGGGACTCCGGGCCAGGGTCATAAAGTCAGGCAATACGTAAATCAGTGTCCGAAAAAAGCTCAATTGTTTTGTGGAGGAAAAAAATCTCAATTTGTTTTGAAGGTCTGGAAGATGGCACCTCAATTTGGAGGCCCCAGGAAAATAATTTTTTGAAGCTGGGGCTCCAGGGAAGTTGCTCAGAGTCCTCAGGAAGAGTTGAGGGTCAATAAGTTTTAGGGGAAAAGGATTAAGAGTTCCTAGGTTGTGGGGCCTGGAGAATCAGTGTTCAAAATCTGTGATCTGCAGGGCGTTTGCAGTGTGTGGGACACCCAGGAAATCTTGCTAAAATTTGGGGGTGACTCAGTGACTGCACAGGATGCTTTGGAGCCCAGGAAATCAGTGCCTTTCTGTAACCCAGGGGTAATACTGAATGTGTTTGGGGGGCCTGGAAGGCAATGCCTAATATTTGAGAGCCTCACATGTCCTGTAATAGAGGATCAGGACTAGAGTCCAGTGTTGTCCTGGGATTTGGGACCAGGGTCTGAATTTTAAAAAACCTGGATTCTTGTTGCTAAGCTAGTGGGACCCAGGGAATTTTTTAATGTTCAAAACGTTATAATGCAGAGAAAATGTTCAGGATATTTGGGGACTGGGGACAGTCAATAGAGCCTGACATAACAAGATACAGGCTCTGAGCAAGGGTTTGTTTTGTGTGTGGTGTGACCCAAGGGGACCTGCGAGACCGTGCAAGATTTAGGGGACCCCGCACAACCCCCGGTCACGACCGAGCGCAACTCATCCTATTGCTCGGCGTGCTTCCGGGCCTGAGGAACAGTGTCGAAATGTTAAGGAACCTGATCAGTGGCCAGGAAACTGGGAGAGCCCCAGAAATTAATGCCCCTAGTCTTCGTAGCCCACAAAAAGAATTGCTTAATGAATTCCGGGGATCAGGAATCATCCTCTCAATTTTGTGGAACTCAGGAAATCAGAACGCAGATTCTTAACCATTCGGAAAAGGGCTTGGTGTGCTTCGCGTGTAAAGCCTGAACGTTAGTGCAGGCGTAGGAAGCAGCGTTCAAACTCTGAGGGTTCCGGGGAAATTGCTTAGTGTGTTGGGACCTGGGATTCTTTGTGTAACATTTAGGGAACCCAGGGTGGAGGCTAATAAATTTGTGGAACTCAGCGGATAATGTCCCAAATTGTGGTGCATCGGGGAACAGGGGCTGCAGTGTGGAGGAGCCAGAGCGGGGACAGTAAGCCTGGGAAACCGTGTAGTGTCCAAAGTTATGGGGACACAATAGTTCACGTCCGCTTGTTTGGGGAACGATACCTAAGTGCCAGAAAAACACCTTCCACGTTCTGGCGAGCCAGGTAAACTGGTCAGCATGACTAAGACCCAGAGTTAATGTTTAAATTTTAGGGGATCTGGTTTGGCAGTGAGTAAATCTGTGGGGCCTGGAGAGGGGTATGTAAAACTGTCAGAGCCTGGGAGAAAATGCCAGGTGGGGACCCAGGGCACTAATGTAAATCTAGGGAAGCCAGTGCGGGCTTGATGTGTTCGGAGGTCCCCGGAAAGTAATGTCCAATAAAACTCTTGCGACATGGAGAAACGCTGAATGTATTTGGAGGACCTGGGAGCAAGGATCCCAGAAAAAATAATCTCCGCGTTTGCGGGGAGCAAGGAAGTGCCTCCGTGGGTTGGGACCCTGGAAATGGAGGGCTACATTGAGAGGCCAAGCTCCCGGGGCTGGCCAGGGAAGCAACGCGCAGCTGGAGATCCACCGCGTCTGGGGACTCGAGCCGCGCGGTGGCGCCCTCCCAGGGGGACGCGAGTGCGGTCCGCGTGGCGGCGGCTGCGGGGCGAGGGCGCGGGCAGGTAGCACAGGGCTCCCTAGGGCGCGCGCCCGGGTGGAATATTGCTTCTCTTTCTTTTGCCTTCTCGCCACAGAGAGCGCTTCTGTGGCGGAAGCCCGGCCGAGCGGGCGTCGAGGTTGAAGGGAGAAACCCGAGAGCAGCGAGGGAGCGACAGGGCGCTGCTCCCCGGGCGCTGCCAGGGCTCCCGGCTCCCCGCTCGGCCGCCTCCCAGGAGGCCCGCGGGCTCCCCGCCGCCGCCGCGCCCCACGCGCTCCCGCGCTGCGAGCCTAGGCGAAGCCGCGACCGGGCGGCCGCCGCGGGCAGGCTCGTCCCCGGCTCGGCTGGGGGGCCCGGGAGCACCCCCGGCGTGCACCCCCGCGTGCCCGGGCACTCCGCGAGCGCCGTTCGGGCCTTACCCAGTCCGCAAAACAGGGCGAAACCAATTTTCTTATGGTAATTCGAGAGAGAAGAGGAAATGTGGAAGAAGAGGAGAAAACGGGGGGGAGAGATGGGGGACAGGACTGCACGGTGGCGGGGCGCCTGGGGTCTCCTTTCATTTTCTCTAAGGGAATTTTCACCCAAGCAGCCCTACCCCGCTGGGAAAGTCCAGTTCTTTAAAAGCGAGTATTGGACCCGATGCAGAACAAAGGTGCTGCTGGCAGGAACAGGGTCACCCCGTCGGAATTGGGCAATGGCCGGGGTCAGGGACAGCCACCCTAGGGGCATCTGTGGGGTGGGGAGGGGCTGCCAGAGAAGAGGTGCTGCTGGGGGGCAGCGGAATGGTGGGGATCCTGGGGCCAGTACAGTCAGTATTACTTGTCCCCACTGCTACCCCACAGAGGGATCCCAGCTAGAAGGGGGGGCAGCTCAAAGCCTGGTGCTCTGGGAAGGCAGGGGTTAATGTCATTGGACAGGTGTGGGGACCCAGCAGGGCTGAGGCAGCCCTTTCACACTAGCTTGGCAAGACAGGGAGCCCGCCCCCCTCCATGAAAAACAGCCCATTTCCACTCAGAGCCCAAGGCACGTGGGGAATGTTCCCCTTTCAAATTCCAGTCTGCATCAATCACCCCGTGTCCCATTCCAAGAACATCTGGCCTGTCTCCCCCCCATCACTGCCCCCTTCCCCTCTCCACCAGCCTTCTGCAGTCTCGGGGCCCATGCGGGTGTGAAGCCTGTGCGGGTGTGCTGATAGGAGGGAGGGCCAGGAGGGAGCCTCCAGCAGAGAAGCCTCGGGTGTGTTGAAGTTGCTCCCCACTCCCTGCAAAGCGACTTGTAGATTTTGGGGTGGGGAGCATGAAAAGTGCCTGTCTGCCAGACCCCGGGTCCCTGGGAGCCCAGAGCAGATTTCAAATCCTCGAGGAGGGCCTGTGCTCAAGGACGGACAGACAGACAGACGCCGGCTCCCTGTGGCCCTGCTCTGGCCCTCCACTCTCCTCCAGGCCTGCCTCCCAGGCTGGGGGTGGGTGGGACGCCAGGGAGAGAGCCCCATTTCAGAGTGGGGGTGCTGGGGGTGCCTGAGGGGCTATCTCACCAGTGGCACATTAGGGGACCCCTCCCCAGCTTTCTGCCCCCACAGGCGCCTGTTCTAGAGAAGCCTCTGCCTTGGTGCTTGGAGACGTGCACGCCTGGACCTTGGAGGTAGGAGGGCGGAGGCCACCTTGGGGTGCCAGGCTAAGCCATCAGGGCGAGGGGGAGGGGGCCACACATGCTCTATCCCCCCTCCCCCCATGGGGCTGCCGCTGAACCCTCACCTTATTTAATCAAAAGTGTGGCTAAAGGGGCAGGCATGGCTGGGGGGCGGCACAGATCCAGGTCACCCTGGGGCTCAAAAAGGGCGCTGGCCACCCCCAGCCGGGACTAGTGGCCTGGGTTCCCAGACTTTTGGCCCCCACAGAAGGACCTGCAGCAACCCGAACATCTTGTGGGGCTGGGGTCTCCTGCCCAGAGCTTGGCTGGCAGAAGCCTCAGCCCCACACGCCGCCCTCCCCCCTGCCCTGCTCCAGCACGGTGGCCGTGTGGCCTCTCCTCTGGATCACAAACCCATATTCCAAAGAGAATAATCACTCCCCCAAAGATTCGGACTCACCCCGGCGAGCCTCGCCCCCCACGCCCCAGGCCTGCGGCTCCGAGCTCTCTCTTGCCTTGCTGGGCTCCCCTCGCTCCCGCCCAGCCCACCCCGCAGTCGGCCTTTCTCCTTCCCCGGTTTCCTCCCCCGGCTCTGGCTCCAAGCTGGCCGCTCCCCCCTCCCTGGGACCAAGCCCAGCATTTCACAAACCCGCTCCTTCTCCGAGGGTCCCCTGAGTGCCCTTCCCTCACCCCCCGCAGGGCGCCTGAAGTGGAGGCTCAGACCGTGCGCTCAGCTCCCGGAGGGACGCACCCGCACGGCAACAGCCCCGGCTGAAAGCAAGGGAAGCAAGGGATAGAGGCCCCCACCGGAACCGCCAAGACCCCAGGCATGGTCCACCCAAGGCACAAGGCATCACAAGCCACTGATGAAAAAACCAAAAGCCAAAAGTACGTAGGGGTCCTGCTGGGGGTGCCAGGAGAGGGGTCTGAGCCCATGCACGGGAAGGACGGAGGGGACACCACTGCCTTACTAGTATTTTATGTAGTGTCTGAACTAAAGACACCTTTAAAAGGACGTTCTTGGCTTCTCTCTAGGGTGGGCAAACTGGCCTGGAAGGGGGTCACCTGCTGGGTCCCTCCCTGCAGGCCCTGAAGGGTGGCCTGTGTTGCTTTGGGATCAAGTGCAAGGACACAGACTCGCCCCATCCCCACCTCCAAAGCTCCCCGAGACCCTGGAGCGAGCACCCTCCGGGACACCCCAGCCCGTGCCCCCACCCAAGTACCTGCTCAGTGAACCCTGCGGCCACCACCACGGAGTGTGCTCCAGAAGTGTCCCACAGAAGTGTCCAAGGCGGCTCTGGCCCCGGGGCCTTTCTAGTCCCCCAACACTCACACACAGGAAGCCCCCCCGGCCTCCGAACACAATGGAATCATGACAGACACTTGTAAGGCCCTCCACAGTGCTCAGAAAGCCTCTCCCATCCTGTGCTCATTACCGCACTTGCTCTCCACGGTTCTGAGCAGCCAGGAGGGCTGCGATGGTCACCCCCTTTGACAAATGGGGACACTGAGAAGTCAAGCCACTGATATGAGGCCCCACAGCCAGCAGCCCAGGGCAGGGAGGACCGGGCCTTACAGCTGAGCCCAGCTCTCCTGGGGTCTCCTGATGCCTCCCCAACTCAGGAGTGTTTCCACTTCCTCCTGCTCTTTCGTTCCTCCTCCTTCGCCTTGACCCCCTGCCTTCTCCCCGGGCCTGCTTCCCTTCCCCACTTCCGGCCTTCTTCTACCAGGAGCTCCCTCCGGAGGACCTCCTCCATGCCTGCCAGACTGCAGGAGGCCTGCTCTGCCCACACCTGAGCCCCCAGGGAGAGAGGCCCCTGGAGCCAACCACCCGAATCCCAGATACCAGCTGTGTGACTCTGAATACACCCCCAGCCTCTCTGAGCCGAGAAGGAGGACTGAACTAAAACTGCCTGGGGGACTCCGAGCACCGAAGGACATCAGGCCCTTGTACAGAGCCTGATACATGGAGAGCTGTACCAGTGGACACCTCGGTCCTGCCCTGGGGCCCAGAGACACTCACCTCTATGGGGCTGGGGCTGGGGCTGGCTGCTGGCCTCAGTTCTGAGTGCATGGGGATGGGCTGGGCCACAGGCCACAGCAGCTCACCTCAGGGTCGCTCTGGGGTCACTCTGGCCTGCTCCTGCTCCGGCTGGGGGGCAGGCTGAGCTGGACAGGATCTGGGGCCCTGGGGCTGGGGGCTAGGATCCACCACCTCCTCGTCCACCAGCTCAGCGGCGACTCTTCGGCCCCTGGGGAAGAAGACAAAGGTGTTCCTAAGATGATCTCTTAGAGCAAATCCCCCCAAGCCAGAGCCCCGGTCACCTCCCTCTCCCCTGGCTGTTCGGTGGGGAGGCCTCTGGGTCGCCTCGTCAGGGTTTGGGCAGCAGCTCCCTGTTCTGTCCCCCTGGCTGCCTAGCTCTCCCTGTTTCGAAGCACAAGGGAAGGAAGTGGCCCACAGCTCACCCAGAGCTGGGCTCCCAGCAGCCAAGCCTGAAAAGGTGCCCACAGAGAAGCAGAAGACCCTCTGTTGGACTGGCCATCCCCTTCCTGGCTGGGGTGGACTTCTGCCTGGGCATAGGGGGTGGCTGTGAGCACAAATGGCCTGCCTTGGGGGCCACAGCACACAATATACAAATCCTCCCCTCTGCTCCCCAACATGCCCACCTTGGATGGAAGCAAGGAAGAGCCAGGTACAAACCAGAGTCACAGCTCTGCACTGGGAAGGCAGCTGAGGGTGGGGTGGGGGACAGGGCTTCTCTGGGGAAGTGAACCCCCTCCCCACACACTGGGCAATGAAGGAGACTGGGACCCCGGGGGGAGGGGAGAGAAACCAGGCACGAGATAACGCACTCCCGAAGAAACTGTTCTTGCCCTGGCGCCCGGGTGTGTGGGCAGGGGAGGCTGGGAGGGGCATGAGGAGAACTGGGCCCACTGTCGGGAGGAGAGAAGCTTTTCTCTTTAAATCCTGGTGTGGGTTGTCAAGGGGCATTGCCCCTTCGTCATCCTTCTCCTCACTCTCCTTTCCAGTTACTTGGGATTCTTTGGTGGTGGTTGGGAAGTGTAGGGAGTGGGGAGAGAGGGAACCTTTACTTTTTAAATGGTATAAAAAAAACATTGCTCCAAAATATTGGGCCCCTGGCCCTTCTGCAGTCTCCTGTTTGTCTTTGGCTGGGATTGGGGGGGGGGGATGCAGCAAGAGGAAACTTCTCACAGAGAAAATCCCTGCCTTTTGCATTTGCAAAGACAGCTGTGCACTCCTGCTGAGAACAGCCCTGCCCTCCACCCCCTCCCCTCCCATGTTGCCTGGTGCATTAGTGAAGGAAAATCTATTTTCCTTGCAAAAGCCTCTGTGGCTCTGTGCAGCCCTGTTGAGGAATCCCCTCCCCACCTGCCCTTCCTGCCCCCTCCAAAGCTGAGGCTGCTCTTAAGGAGCGTGCCTGGCCCCTGGGTGGCAGAGGTTCTTCCTCTCCTGCAGAAACCAGGATCCTGTTCACTGCCCCAAGCCCCCAGCTTACCCACACCTGAAGACTCAGAATGCAGCTTTTCTCACACACTCGGAGGGTGCAGCATGAGGGAGGGAAGCCCAGTTACCTGTACTCTAGTCACTGTGCAGTCCCCGCAGCCCCTGGGCAGTGGATAAAGAGGACCAGGGAGTCACTGGTGCCCAAGGATCTCTGCCGAAACTGCCCGGCCGATGATCCACTGGTAGTTCCAATATTAGCAGTCGCCGCCAAAGCCGGGGGTGCTCTGGCTGTGGTGCCCAGACCCTCCAGCTGGGTTGATGTGGAGGAGGAGGGGGACGAGGCTGAGGCTGGAGAGATGGCGAGGGGCACTTTTAGAGTCTGCATGATAATGGCCCCTAGAAGTGGGCGAGCCTCTCCACTGCTGAGCACGGCAGCAGCTCAAATGCCAGCTGAGATTATAGCTTTGCCCCTCACTTCCTCATCCCCTCCATGCCTTTCCTCAAGCCCCTCCAAATTTGGGTAGCTTTGCATCAACTCAGCGGTGCTGGGGCCGCTGGCTGTGACACCTTCGCACGCCAGGGCATGCCGCATTAGGGGGCGGAGATTTGGCCCACCCCTGACCGGGCGAAAGGCGTTTGTGGGCGTGGGCATAAGCCGGAAGCACTCCCTGCTATCTGAGAGGTGGGGCTGTGTGGAGGGGGTGGGGCGTGGGCAGGGGTTCGCTGGATTGACACGTGGCGGTCACTTGACACCCTGGAATGCAGGCGGGCGTGGCACGGGTAAAATGGGGGGCGCGGGGGGAAGAAGCAGGGTTCGAGAGTGATCAGAAAAAATCTTTGTTCAAGTGCTCCCAGTGCAGCTGCAGCATAATGTGGCCTTGTCCTTCCTTCTTCCAGAGGCAGAGGACTCATCCGAGAGTCCTCCCGTCACCAGACACATCTGATATGACCCGCCACGCCATGTGGTGCGAGGCACACAGGATGCACAGTATGTGGCAGGCAGCATCCTGCTCACACACACTCTTGAGTGGGGTGACCGGTACACAGCCTTTGGAGCCTGGCTGAAATCCCGTTAAGACACAGACTCAGAGCTGTCAGCAGCCGGGGGAGGTCCCAGAGAGATGTGCCACCAATTCGACTACATCTAACAGGGCATTTAAACCTCTTCCCTGAGCCTGCAGGGAGAGCAGGAGGCAGAACAAGGACTCACTAAGAGGCACAGACACGTGCCCTTCCCAGAAGACCACCAGTCTCCACCCTCCCTGTGCCCCTGCACCCCTGTGAGTTTGCCTTACCCAGCTCACCAGCCTGTGCTGGGATTTAGTTCTCCCCCTCCCTTTGTCTTTCAAGCCCTTGCCTGAACTCCCTTCCTTAGCTGGAGGAATAGGGCATCTGGTGGGGAGAATGGGGCTTTCAGTGGGGAAGAGAGTCAGACTTGAGGGGGACTGGAATCTGGTGGGGGTGGTCCCAAACAGGATGCAGATGCCCCAGAGCTACACCAACCTGCGGGAGAAGGGTAGGGCCCCTCACTGGGCTCTTGGGTGAGGAGGGATGCTAAAGGCCCTGAGTCAGGGCTGGGGCACATAAGGGGAGGCTTTGTGAAGCAGCCCACAATTCTTGGGGTGCAGCAGCCACTTGCTCGTGCTGGCTCTGGCTCTGCATAGGGCTCTGCGCCTCTGAGGCTTTGTGGTCTGTGCTGCCCCCTGGTGTCTGCCACAAGATGCCTGGATGTTGCAGGAGCTGCTGCCAGGCCTTCCCAAGCCACAGGTGGAGCTAGGGAGGGTGAAGGGCTGACCCCAGGCCAGATGAGGGGGTTCCACGAGTGACCCATTGTGGGAGTCCCCAAATCGAGAAGGTGGGCAGCTAAGGGGCTGAAAAGGAAGCAGCTTTTCAAACCCACAGATCAGACTCCTGGAAATGTGGAGCCTCCCACCCCCAAAACTGTGTCTTGAATCTGAGCTCTGCTCTGATCTGGATTCTCATTTCTGGCCCGGCCCATTAGGAGCTCAATCCAATGCAGGGTTTTTTATTCCATCGGAATGTTGGAACCCAGAGAGTTCAAGCAAGGGAAGGAAGCAGGGAATAGGGGTCAGGGTGGGGAGGGCCCATGGGGAAATAGAGACATTGAGGGTATGAGGGCTGTGACCTGCAGCACTGCATTCCATTTACTTTCTGTGGGGGGGACACAAGCCTATAGGGGATACAGGGTAGCAGGAGGAAACACAAAAGGGACAAAATTGGGGTGCAGGGGTGAGGGGCACCTCATAACAAAAATCTCATTACCCCGCTATCTCTTATGCCTTGGAGAGGATCGTCCCATCTAGGGGTTCTGGTGGGGTCATCATTTGTGCAAGAGAGAATTGGTGTACCCCCAGAAATCCCCAGCGCCATGTTTCCTCCGCTTGGCTGCTTAAGTGGCCTCATGCTGACACCTGGTGGCCACTTCTGGAATTACAACGACACTGCACAAAGGTCTCAGGGGCTGCGGTTTCTGGGCACACTGGGGAGAGGGCTGGGGGGCAAGGCAACAACGTTTCTCCCTACAGGGGGAGGCCCCCTGCAGTGTTGGGGTACAAAACAAAAAGTGCAGAGGGCTCTGCACCTTTGCAGTTGGATCTGAAGCTCTTATCTGCCCCCATCCTGGCATTACAGAATAAATGGTGGAGGGAGGCCTAAGAGAATTCCTCCCTCTGGGGACTATCCGACCTCAGGGATGTGGCAAGGTGGATGCCTCAAGCCACAGGTTAAACCTGGGAGGCCTTCCTGACGCATCCGTGTGTTCTGAGAACTAGAAAGAACTGTCTTATATTTGTATCAGATATATTACTGAGAGGCTCCAGGCAGAACGTTGGGACCCTCATCCTCAGGAAGGGTCCCTGAGATGAACAGGGCAGGCCAAATCTTGCCTTCGGTGCCTGCTCCACAGCAGGGTTTTCCAAATCTGGCCTGAGCCTGACACCTCGTGGCCCCTCAGAGAAGTGCCGGCTTTCCCGTAAATCAATATTGCCATTGGGATAGATCGCCCCCGGGCCGCTTTACCCAACCTTCACACTGAGAGAAGAGGAGGAAGGAATACGGACCCTCCACCCTGGACGCAGCAGGCTTTGTCCTGAGAGCCTTGCAACATGGGGTACCGTACGGCCGAGCTGCCTCTGTGCGGGCACCCTGATGGCTAGGGTGAGTCTGCCCTGAGCAGCACAAGACCAGAGCGCGAGGGCCCTGCCAGGCCGGGCCGGGGGGCCCTGCTGTATGGCTCACACAGCTGTGTGTTCAGACTGGTGGGAAGGGCGGGCAGGAGGGACCTGAGGCTGACCCGGCTCCGATCCCAGCTCTGCCGACGAACCCAGGTCACTTCACCCCGGTTCTCCATGTCCCTCTGACTTCGCAGGTCCGTGTGCTTGTGCACGGGAGCCCGTAGAGCAGGGTCTGGCACAGAGAAAGTGCTAATAAACGTTCACTATTATATTCTCCTGATATGAAGGTGTATTTGCCCCTGGCTCCCTTAACAGCTGGCACTAGAACATTCCTTCCTTCCTGAGGTCACACGGAAATGCAGCCTAGATGGCTGGTAGCTCAGCAACAGGCCCTGGCTGGTCCGGGGTCGCCTGCCTGCGAGGGGCCCTTCATTCCCCACAGGTAAGAGGGGCCACGGAGATGATCCGAGTCTGGGGACAGCGAGACCCCCCGGGTTTCCTTGGCGTGCAGGCTGGCTTTCAAAAGGCTGCAAAACCCCCTCCCCCGTGAGGTCCTTGGGCACAGGGGGCCCCCCAGCTGTGCCTTGGCCTTGCACACTCCTTTCCCGCCCTGCTCTCTGCCAGCGTCGTTCTCTTTCCATCCATCCCAAGATGTGCGATTCCTTGGGCCCGCGGCCCCGGGCCTCCTCCCGTGGGGAGTGGGTCCTCCAGGCAAGGCCCCCCACACACCCGCAGGCCACACCCGGTAGCCATGGCGACTGCTACTTTGCCACAGCAGATGCACTAGCCTCCTCGTGCCTCTGACGCCCAGAGGAGAACCAGGCCCCTGGTGCTGTCCCCGCAGCACTAAGGCCCAGAGAGAGGAAGTCACTGGCCGGAGACACACACAGCAGCAGGGTCGGGACCCTCCCTCCACCTTCCACAACACCTGCCCCAGTGCCCGGGACAGGAGGGAGCCTGAGACCGCCCAGCTGGGGCTTGTCCTCTTGGAGAAGGATCTGAGAGTGTGGTGGGGTGGAACCCACTGAATACCACGGCAATGGGCTGCAGGACGGTCCCCCACTTGCATACATCACTGCACTGACCCTCTCGAAACCAAGGCAGGAGAGGCTCCCTTGGCTCCCTTTTGACGGATGAGGAAACCAAGGCCCAGAGATGTTAAGTAACTTTCCCAAGGTCACACAGTCATGAGCAGCAGAGCAAGGACTTAAGCGCTCCCGGCCCTGCACTGGCCAAGGCTCGACACTCAGCTGGCCTCAACATGCTGAGGGCATGCGGGGAGGTGAGGTGCCCACAGGCCTCTGCCCATTGTAGCCCCCAGTCCTCAGCCTGTATCTTCTTTCGGGGAGGGCCAGCCCATGCCCAGTCATGGGGAAGGGCCTAGAGATGCCAGCTCTGCGTGCACACAGCCGCCACTGTGGCTCCAGGGCCAGGGAGGACCAGGGGTGGGCAAGGAGGGCCACAGAAGGCCGGAGGGGCCAGGGAGGGACGGGAGGTGGGACATGGAGGGCTGCGGAGGGCCAGGGAGAGCCATGGAGGGCCATGGAGAGCCAGGGAGGGACATGGAGGGCCACCGAGGGACGGGGGTGGCCAGGGTGGGCCAGGGAGGGCCAGGGAGGGATGGGGGGACATGGAGGGCCACAGAGGGATGGGGGGGCGGGCAGGGAGGGCCAGGGAGGCACATGGAGGGCCACAGAGGGCCAGGGAAGGCCAGGGAGGGACATGGAGGGCCATGGAGGGAAGGGGTGGGCAAGGAGGGCCATGGAGAGCCAGGGAAGCCGGCTCACCCCAGGGGCCCCCAAGGTCGCCTCCTCCAGGCCTGTCCTTTGTGCCCACTGAGCCACCATGTGGGACTGACCCCAGCCCAGAACCTGAGGCCCAGAGAGACAGGGGGTCTTCTGAGGTCCCCCAGCAAGTGGGCCCCGGGTGTGGGAGGGGCAGGCAGGTGGCCCCGAGGGAGGGGGGCTGGAATGGGGCCCAGTTCTGAAGTGAGACGGACTTTGAAGAACAAAAGAGCTCTCTCTAGGTCGCTGTGTGAACGGCCCCAAGCCGGCAGGGCTCCGGGGGCGCCAGCTCTGTTTTCCAAAAACACAGATGGGCCGGGGAGGGGGCCAGAGCGAGGCCTGTGGTATGTGCACCCCAGGCTCTGATGGCTCAGCAACCTGGTCCGCATGGGCTGGGAGGGCCACCCTGGAAGCCTGAAGGCTGTGGACCCCCAGGCTGGGCCTCGAGGCCCACCTTTGTCCCTGGCAAAGCGTGGAGCTGGGCACGGCTGGGAAGGATCCTCATGGGCTCACAGACGAGGAGCCCTGGGCTTGGCTGCTGGGGCTCGGGTTCAGCCCCCAGCGACCCTGGGACCTTGACCCAGGGTCAACCGCCTGGGTCTAGACATTCTGAGCATCTCTCAGAATGAGAGGGGAGCCAGGAGGAAGCAGCCCCCTCCAGCTTCGGCCTGAGTGACTCTGACTGTAATGGAGCTGTGCGCCAGGGCTACCCCAAGACCCGAGACCCCGTGTCTCAGCCCAGTGCCTTGGAGGGTGGGGATTATGGGGTGACCCTTCAGCACAGCCCCAAGCCCTGCTTCTGGGGGGAGCCCTGGACTGTCTTGAGGGTCTGCAGGTCGGAGACAGGGTTCCCCAGCAGCAGCAGATGGGCAGGACGTGGGGAGTCTGAGCTGAGGTGGGCTGGGGCTGGCAGGCCTCCTGGGAGCAGGAGGTGAGCGGAGGACCAGAGGGGTCCGAGAGCCAGCGGTGCTCGGCGCCAGCGCAGCCTCAGCGGGCCACAGGGGACGATGGGGAGGCACCTCCGCCAGTCTCCACTTTCGAAGGAATCTGCCATGCTGGTCCTGAGCTGGGGCCAGGAACAACAGTGCAGGAGGGAGGGAGGGCGGGAGCGGGCCGCGCCCCCACCTTGTTTGTTATCTCTGCAGTTCCCAGACCCCCAAGCATTCTTTCTGGAGTTGACCTCTCTCACCTCAGCCCCGGGCGGGGCGGGGAGATGAGGGTGGACCTGGGAAAGAGCTAACCCTGACCCAGCTGGACCCCCGCCTGAGGCCTCGGGCCCCAGGGTCCTCGTCCCCAAAGCCTGCACCTCAAGGGAGCCTCTGGCTCCAGTGGCCAAGGTGGCTACAGCAGAGCCTGTAGGGCAAGGAGGGACCACCCGGCCTGACAGGGACAACCACCCCCAGCCCCCAGCCTCACTTCCCCAGGGCCCTGGAGACCCTCAGCAGAGGCCCCAGCTGGGCACAGCCTCGCCCTTGGTTGCTGGGCCATAATGTGGGGGGAGGTGGAGGAAGTGACTCCTAAGGACTTCCCGCCCAGGTTTCTGTGATTCTGGGGGCCGGGGCATCAGGCCTTCACTGGAGACTTTCCCGAAATGTTGGGGACCTGGTACATGTGTCCACCTGCTCCCCCAGGAAAACCTGAGACCTTGACCTTGAGAGGCTGGGTGGGGGCTACACTGGGGGGCTGAGACCTCGGACACACTCTCTCCTTCCTAAACCTCATGGCCTCCAGAGGCCGGGGTGGCCAGCCTGGTGAGCATCCCCTGCAGCCCCTGTGAGCGGGGTGGGCAGGAATGTGGACGGTGGGGGACAGCAGACCCCTGCAGAGTACCCCCCCCACCCCACCCCCGACAGCCAGCCTGGGACAAGCGTCAAACATGGGACTTTGGCGCCCTCTGCTGGTCACATCTGTGAATGGCTGCTCTGGCCACCTTGCCAGGTGTGGACAGGTGTTCGCCCAGCAAAGCCACCTGCAGTGGGGGCCCGACCCTGCCTGGGTCTGGGGCCAGCTTCCCAAGGTGGGGACACAGGTGTCCCCCTCACAGCCTAGCTGGACACAGACACCGGCCAGGGCTCAGTCTAGGCTCTGCCAGGGGGCATTTTCCAGGAGCTCAGGCCACTGGTTCCTGGCCTCACTCCCTCTCCTGGGCCGACCCCCACCAGGCATGGGGCCCTCAGTGGCAGAGGGGCCAACCCGGCATCCTGTGTCCACCCCTTGTGCCCCTCCGGTCTGCTCAGGCCTGGAGGACAGTGAGGTAAATGTTTACTGCCACCAGGAGAAGGCAAATACTGTTCCAGGGGCCAAGTGGAAATGCCAGCTCATCTGTGCCAGGAGCAGATGCAATCCGGGAAGCCAGCCTGGAGGCAGCCACACTGGCAGAATGTCATTGGTGGGTGGGCACCAGAAGTACAGGCATACTAGCCCTGGCCTCAGTCTCCCCAATAGGAACACAGTGCAATGGTCCCCACCCCACATGGCACGTGTGACAGTGGAACACGGAACAGACACAGGGCGAGAGAGAGGGATGTGTGCGTGGACTGCACTCAATGATGCCTTCTAGAAGACCCGGGCGTCCAGTGAGGAGACCCAGCAGAGTCAGGGGCCTTCGGGAGCAGCTGCTCCTCCAACTCCCACTGCCCCCAGCTGGGGGGCCCTTGGACCCCCACCCCCACGCCAGGGTGACGCCCGAGGCTGGACGCAGCTGACCGCCATGGCCAGCCCCTCAGGCAGTGAAGCCCAGGTTCCAGGGACAGGCAGGCTCTGAGGACACAGGAGGACTGTCCTCCTGATTCCCAGAAGGGGCGGAGCACAGGCCCGGGCGGGACAGAGAGCCAAGGTCTGTGGGCCTGGCTTCCATGGGGTGACCTCGGGAAGCTGGGGAATCTGGGGTTCAGCGCCAGGTGGTGCGAAGCAGCAGACTGGGTCTGATCTCGCCTCTGCCACCTGGGCCCCGGGTGGCTTTGGGCAGCCACTTCTCCCTGCCTCCGGGCCCTCATCTGTGCGGGGGGCATGGAGAGTCCCCCACTCCAGCTTTTCAAGAACACAGTCACGGGGGCCGAGGGGCTGGTGGAAAGGTTCGGAGGAGGGTCCTGGGTCTCAGGGCTGGGGCAGGTCGCAGGAGGGGAAAGGGAAGACAGGCCGCAGCCCGGGCAGGGGCCTGAGGACAGCAGGACACCATGACAGAGTCTCTCGGGTGGGCAGCCTTCCCCATCCTGTGGGCACAACCCCTCTCCAAAGCCCCCAGGAGGGAGGTCCTTGAGTGATGCTCCTGAGACCCCGGCACCACCCAGGACCAGCCGCCGACTGGGATGGCTCCAAGCTCCCTGGACCCCAAAGGGCTCCCGCTCCCCCTCCACAGAATTTGCCAGCACCTGAGGGGGAGGGGAAGGGCCTGGATCATCCCCAGGGTCTTGCTGGCCGGCAGGGGCTTGGCCAGGACACGGGCTTGGCCAACTGCTGCCTTGAGGGCAGCCTGACTGCGGCCGGCCCACTTCCCGGTCTCAGCTGCGCCCAGCCCAGCCCACGGGCACTCACCTACCTCAGCTCCTGCAGGACCTCCCTGCCTCTACCCGCGCAAACGGGGCCGCCGGGGCGCTCCCATGCACAATTTGCCGCTGGTCCCAGCCACCTCCTCGCCCTCCTCTTCCGGGTCCAGTGTCCGGTTGTCCACCCGCCTGCCCAGCCCTGGACTCCACTCCAGGGGCGGGGCTTGCTGGGGGCCCACGACATCGCCTCCAGGGGTGTTGATGTGGTCATGGGGTGGGGGCGACCCGGGAGGGAGCCTCAGGGCTGCAGGGAGGGGGCAGCCCAGGCGGCCGGGCCCCGCTCTGAAACCAGCCTCTGAGTGGTCTGCAGCCAGCAGGCCAGGTGTCCAGCCCCAGGCCCAGCCATCCCAAGCCCCAGCCCGGGCGGAGCCTTCAGGAAAGGTGCAGATTGGTTTGGCCTGGGCAGCCGGCAGGCTGGCCAGGCCTTCGTGTGGCCAAGGTCACTGGCTGACCTCCCAGGTCATGGCCAGCCCAAGCAGGCAGCCTCCAGGCGTGCCAGGCAGTGGCCTAGGCAGGGTGTCCACCTGATCCTGGGCCGCAGTGGGCCCTGCAGAGGGGGGGTGTCAGGACCTCTGAAGACCTAGACCCCCAGCAATCTTGTCCTCACGCCCCAAGGGCATTCCTGGAGGTGACCACCAGATCTGAGGCTAAAGGATTGTGGCTGCATAGTGGGAGGAGAGGGCTGCTGGGCGGCTGGGGGACCCGGCCCTGGCCCTGGCCCCGTGGGCTGCAGTTCTCAGGGTGGACACAGCCAGGATGCCCCTGAGCACTGGGTCCCCTGCCCAGTGCCTGCAGCAACCCCAGTCCGTCCCCCAGCTCATGGGGTGCCGCCTGTCCCTCCTGGTTCCTCCAGGCTCTAGTGGGCTCCTCGGGCTAGGGCTGCCCCGGGCCTGCCCAGAGCTGGGGACAGTGAGGGGCACTGAGAAAGGCCCTGCATGGGCAGCCTCTCAGGCCCTTCTCTGTGCCCTGCCCAGCTTCTTCCTTCCATAGGCCCTCCGTCAGAAACG
This sequence comes from Ceratotherium simum simum, assembly GCF_057802395.1. Taxonomy (NCBI): domain Eukaryota; kingdom Metazoa; phylum Chordata; class Mammalia; order Perissodactyla; family Rhinocerotidae; genus Ceratotherium; species Ceratotherium simum. The sequence goes on along the minus strand of NC_141933.1, from coordinate 2,511,182 downwards.
GCCCTGAAAGGAGAGCCGGGCAGGGCGAAGTGGGAAGTCACTGGGATCTCATCCTCTTGCCCCGAAAAGCTCTCTGGGGGCCCCGAGACCTCAGGGCTTCTGAGCTAAGGGTGTCAGCTCCCAGCCAGACCCCGGCCCCCCGCCTCCCAGAGACCCCCCCCAGCCCTGCTCTGGGGGATCTCCCAGTGACCAGGGCAGGGGTGAGCAGCAGCCGACAGGAGCTCGCCACCTTAGGGGGCACGGCCAGGGGCACCTTAGGGGGCCTGGGCCCAGGCCGCCCACAGGCCGTGGAGGGAGCTCGGAGGGGCCAGTGCAGAGAGAGCAGAGGAGGAGTCTCAGGGCAGCCCCCATGGCCACCGTGGCAGGTGGGGCAGTGTGTGCCTGGCCTTGCCTCGCCCTCCCCAGTCGACACCCTGACCCCCACGTGGCACAGACGACACCACCAGGGCTCAGCGAAAGGCTTTATTGGGTGGCTGGGGTGTAGGAGCGGAAGGCTCGGACATATGGGCCTGGAGGGCTGGCTAATTGCAGTAGTTCTCCAGCTGGTAGAGGGAGCAGATGCTGGTACAGCACTGCTCCACGATGCCGCGCTTCTGCGGGGGCCCTGCCAGGGCCAGGGTCAGCAGGCCGCCCGCGCCGGGGCCCCCGCCCAGTTCCACCTCCCCCACTGCGGGGAGCAGCAAGGGGGAGAAAGACAGGCGGAGGGACAGAGAGTCAGGGAGAGACAGCGGCCCCCTGCCTGCCCTCGGCCCCTGCACAGCCCAGGGGACAGTGGGCCTGGGGCCGTGCCCTCTGCACCCCAGTCTCCTGCTGAGCTGAGGTCGGATGGAGGAGGGACTGCCCATGCCGGGGTGCATGCTGCCAGGCATGGCCCCCACATCCTGCCACCATCCCATGCCCCAGTTCAGTGCCACAGCGGGAACGTGAACAAGTGCCCTCGGTGCCCTTCACGGGCCTGCCCCCCACCTCCTGACTCCCTGCAGCCCACACAGAGCCCCCAGGACAGGGCCCCCTCCACTCCCTCAGGCTGCCCTGTTCCCGCCCCTGAGGGCGATAGGGTGTTTCCCACGGGCATGTGGGCGGGGGGGATGGGGCACCCCCGTGATTCCTATGTCCCCCCAAGACAATCAAAGCCCAGGACTTGATTCACTTAGTAAAATTCCTCCTGAAGCTGCTGTTGTCAGAGGAGGGAGGTCATTTGTTTGAGCAGGAGGGGCTGGGGTGAGAAGGGAGGCAGGGGAGGGGACGAGCCCACCCTCAGGGTGTCATCTGGGCTCAGCTCCCCTATGCCAACACTGACCAGGGATCTGGTCACGTTTAGGATGTGACCAAGGGCACATCATTTTCCTTTTTAAATTCTTGCCTGCTATCCCCCTGGGTGCCAGTTAGAAGCCCGGGTGGGCACATTGGTGGCTTACCCTGGGGATCCTCAGCCTCCCGGCGGGCCTTGGGGGTATAGAAGAAGCCGCGCTCCCCGCACACCAGGTACAGCGCCTCCACCAGGTGCGAGCCACACAGGTGCTGGTTGACGAAGGCCCGGGTGGGGGCAGGCGACCAGAGGGCCAGCAGAGCAAGCAGGGGCAGGAGGCGCGTCCACAGGGCCATGGCGAGGGGACGATGACCTGGGGATGGACAGAGTTGAGGCCAGCAAGGGGCACGCGTCCTGCCCGGGACCCTCACCCAGCCGGATGCTCCAAGAGAGGAGCCTACATCCCACCGCTCGCAGAGCTTGGGCCTGGGGCCCGGACGCCCTAGACCCCCAGGGGGCAGCCCCAGACCCAGGCTCACACAGAGGCCCCCAGGACAGACCTGCTTGCTGACAGCCTCGGAATGCAGCTGGTCCCCGAGGGCTGGGGGCTGCTGGGCCCCGTTGGCTTTATAGCCCCCGGCCTGGCCGCCTGGCCCATTAGGGCCTCCAGGGGGGTGGCAGATGGCCAGGGGCTGAGGCTGCAATTTCTGGATCATTTCCCCGGTGCTGGGTCTGCGGGAACATCTCCTTGGTCGTCAGCACCTCTCAGGACCACAGGGTCATTAGAGTCTTAACGAGGGGCCTGATGGCCCGAGCTGTCCTGCTCCCAGCTGGGGGCAAACATTGGCATGGGAGCAGAGCCGCACCAGGGCCTTGCCTGAGCCGAATTTTCCACATTAGTCCAGGGGAGCTGGGGGCAAGAGGAGGGGACTCGTCCAGCCTGGCCCCCCCGATCCACAGTCCCTAGTCTGCCCTCGAGACCCCATGGATGCTCCCTGCTCAGGCCTATCCCCACCCCACCCCAGCACAGCACCCCCACCGAGACGCTCAGCTCCTTGGGGTGCTGCGGAGAGGGGCAAACTTGGGGAGCAGCAACCATGAGGCCCCCCAGGCTGGCCCTGTTTCTCGTCTTCACTGTGGGGGCAGTAGACCCCCCTCTGTGTGATGGCCCCACCACGTCCCCCCCAGGTACCCTTGCAGCCCCCACTTCTCTTCTTGGAGCCCCTGCCCATCTCCCCCAGGCTGGTCCCTTTCAGGCCAGGCCCCATCCCGTTTCCCCCTTGGCTGTCATATGGGCTGAGCCCCTGGGGTGCCCCCCAGACCCCCTGGACAGGCGCCGGAAGGGAGGCCCTGACCCCCACTGCCTCCCCCTGCAGCCTCTAACCCTCTCATGGCACCAAAGTCTGTGAACCCTTCACAGCTGTGGAAGGGGCTGCCCTTGCTTTCCCAGGACACCATGGTGCTCTATGGCCCTCCTGTAGCCAAGGAGACCTGGGGGCCTCTTGAGAGGGGTGTGCAGGGCAAGAGGCTGGATGAGGGAGGAGCCAGGTGGCAAGGCAGAGCTCAGGGGCCAGTAGGACTGGGCGAGAGGAGGCCAACCATCAGCCCTTCCCAAGAGTCTCAATGGGGCTCACAGCTGTCAAAAACGGCCCCAGTTGGGGTCTCATGGGATGAAGGGACGTGGGTGCGGGAGGGCTGGGCACAGCCAAACTGCTTAAGGCACAGAGGATGGAAGGACAGACTGCCAGGGAGGAAGGGCTGGGGAAGAAGGCTTTGCCTGGGAGGGTCTTGACGGATGAATAGGAGTTTGCCAGGACTGACATCCTACGAGCTTACAGCTGGGCCCTGGCTGTGTGGTGGGGGTGGCTGCAGGGAGTGAGCAGGGCCTGGAGGACGGGCTCATGTCTCACCTCACCCTGCAGGAAGTAAGGACCCAGGCACCTCATGGGAAGCCCCAGGCTGCTCTCTCCAAAGGCCAGGGGCAGGGTGAGAAACGGGGGCACCCTGGCCTGGGCCAGCCCCAGAGGATGGTGGGGGCTCTAGCTGGAGGGCCATGTCCAGACCCCTTCAATGAGTGAAAGGCACTTCACAGAGCCCAGAATCCAGCCCCACATTGCCTTGCTGGGGAGACTGAGGCCCAGAGAGGCTGCCTGGGAACCAGCTCAGCGGAACTCTCCATCAGCACACATTTTGGGGACTCCCAGGTCCTGCTCTGGGTGGGGTAGGGTGCAGGGATCGGAAGCAGCTGTGCTTTGTGTCCTCTGTCCCCCCACCTGCTCTTAAGGGCTGGCCCCCTGGAGCCCTGTCCTCCTCCCATTGGGTATGCCAGGCTCAGGGAGGGCCTGGCCTGCAGCCCTGCCTCGGAGACCACCCCCCCAGTCGGCACAGCTGCAAGCCCTACCCCCATCACCCAGCCCCAGGAGGGGCTCCCATCAGCCAGGCCCCCACCTCCCTGCCACTCCCCCACAGAGATGGGGCAGCTCCGCCAGGACCCCCTCAGGCCTCCAGAACTGCTGGGGGCTCAGCGCAGGCTGGTCCTCTGGGGTGAGCAGGGCCTCCGGGCCTGGAGGGGCCTCCTGTCTGGCCTGGGCTGCCTGGTGGGGTCTCGGAGGAGCAGGCAGGCAGAGCAGAAACCTCTGAGCAAGACTGGGGGCGGTGGGGGGGTCCGGGGACGTGCCTCTGTGGCCCCCGAGCCCGGCACACAGACACGGACTCCAGGCGGGTGTGCAGAGGGACTTTCTTTTATTGAGACAGGCACGGGCAGCACAGCGTCACAGGCGGGCGGCGGGCGGCACAGCCGGACGAGGACAGCTGCAGGCGGAGCTGAGAAGCGGCAGGGTGGGGTCGGCGGGGTGCCCTCCGACAGGGAGGGCCTCTGACGGTCTCTGGGGTGCCCTGTGACCCAGCCCCTCACATGCGCAGGGGCTGGGGGAGCCGGGGAAGGGCTGGGAGACCCCAGGGCCGGCCCGCAGGGTGGCACCTGCTGCACTAGCCGATGGCGTTGAGCGCATGGGTGAGGGCATGCAACTCATCCTGGATGCCCTCCAGGGAGCGCCGGACCGCATGGGGACTGTCCAGCACGTCAATGGCCAGCGTGTACGGGTCAAACTTCACGGAGAAGGGGCGTTGGATACGGGAGGCGTAGCTCCTGGGGAAGGGAGCCGGCATGGACCCTCAGTCACCAGTGGGGACTCGGGGGGCACTGGGGAGACCAGGGGGAGCTGGGACAGCTTGGGGCAGGGTCGGCGGCCTCCAGGAGAGCTGGAGAGCTGGGGGCCGGGTCTCCTCCATCACAGCCAGCTCAGAGCTCCCAGGGCTTTTCTGAGCCACCTGGGCCCCGAAAGCTCCTTCTGTCCAAACACCCGGACAAGACGGGTCACTGAGGCCTCCTCCAAGGGCAGGGCAGGGGAGGGACAGGCTTTGCCCAAACAGGCCTCTGCCTGCAGGCCCATCCCTCCCTGCTCCTCCCCAAGGCCCAGCTCAGGCCTCCTCCTCCAGGAAGCCTTCCCCGGACTGTGTGCCCTGCAGAGCCCCAGTTACATCCCTGTTCTTAAGCTGGTGTGTGGGATCCAACCCTCCCCTCCCCTCTACTCTGGGCACACAGCCCCTGGGCCTCAGTTTCTCCTGTGACAACAGGATCCCGGCTGGAAAATAAGGCCCTTTCTGAGGATGAGCAGGTGGGGCTCTGCCCCCCAACCCCGGAGGCTACTGGTCGCTGCATCCCCAGCCCCTGGCCCTGGGACCTCCCCGCTCCCTCTAGGCCCCCTCTTCTCCATGCCCCCGATGGCCCCAGCTGCTCAGAGGGCCGGAGGCTGGCAAGGATGCCACACGCCCTTCTTACGAAGGTCGAGCTCTGCCTCCCAGAAGCCTGGCCTTGACCTGGCCACCAGCCCCGCAGGTGTCCCCCTCCCCAGACATTCTGGGGGTCCTGCTGTGGGAGGGGCTTTGTAACCAAGTGTTCACAGTCCTCCCGTCTGTGAAGCGGGTCCATGGGCCTGGCCCCGCGGGCTGGCTAGCCCCGTCTGGGGCACGTTGGGTGGTCTCGGCCCTGGGACCCCGGCCCACCTAAGCTTCTCCTTGGCGTCGCTGAAACTCTCCGACACGAAGTAGACAGGCTGGTAAGTCTGGTCCTGGTAGGGCTGCACAGCTGCAGCCTCGGGGTCGAAGGCCCGGATCTCAGGCTCCTCGGACAGGGAGTGCTGGCGGGAGGTCATAGGTCACAGGCCCCCCGCAGCACCCCGAGGCCCCAAGGGAACTGGATGGCTGTGGCCTGACTCTGTGGTGGGCTCTGGGTGTGGACTCACACCCTGCTCTCCCGGTGGTCCTCCCGAGGCCCGGGGACTGTGTGGGTTGGACAAGCTTTCTCGGCCCCTCTAGTGGGGCAGCCCCTTGCTCCAGCCTCCCGGGAGGCCCGAATCCAGGAGGCATGGCCGAGGTGGCCCTCCCCGCTGGGACCCCGGCTCCGGCCCCCTGCTGGGGGCTGCAGCAGGGGGAGGGTCTCACCAGGAGCTCCCCGTAGGAGGACAGCAGCCCCGCACCGTAGGCCTTCACCTCTCCGTTCTGCTTGCACAGCCCAAACTCCACCGTGAACCAGTACAGCTGGCGGGACAGCCAGCAGGTCGTCCAGAGACAGGGGCTGCCCCCAACGGCCGTGGCCCCAGGGCGCTACCCACCCAGGTAGAGCCCAGCCAGGCTCCAGGGGTGGTCACAGCGTGAGGACCACACTCCCGGACAGAAGCAGAGACCACAACCAGGACCGGAGGGCCCGGCCTGAACCCAGGGGTCCTGAGCCCCCACCCAGGGCCCTGCAGGGGAAGGAACCCACCGTGGACAGCTTCTCAATTTCCTCATCCGATGCCCCCAGGGACGCAAGGCCGATGTCCTGTGGAGCGAGGAGGAGGCTGGGGGTGGGGTAGAGGCCCAGCCTACCACTGCTTGGGCACCTGCATGAGGTGGGGGCACTGGGGGTGTCAGCAGCCTCTCCAGGGGTCTCCTGGGCACTGCCAGGGGTGCAGGGACCTCTCGGGATCACTCAAGGGCCCAGGACCGCTCTCCTCTGTTCCTGGGGGAGCCAGCAGGTGGCAGCAGAGGCCGTGGGAATCTGCCCCCAGCTTGTCCACTCTGCACAGAGACCTGAGCTGACTCTTGGAAAAGGATTCTTCCTCGTCATTTCTACAAGGCGTCTTCCTCAAATGGGTCAGAGCACACCCACCCTCTCTTCCAGGATGAGGCAGTCTCCCTGAAGTCTCATGGACCCAAGGGGCACTGTCCAGCCAGAGGTGGGGACGTGGTGACCCCCCTTGGAGGGGCTCAGGCATGGTGCCGGGGAGAGGGCAGTTCAGGGGATAGCATCCCTCGCTGGCATGTCGGACCCCACCCCAGCCCCCAGCCCTGGGCCACAGACCCTCAGCCCAGCCCCAGTCCTGGCCTGAGGCCCAGAGGACGCACCTGGGAGAACTGGGCGAAGGTCCGGTCGGCCAGCATGGGAACGTGCCCCAGCAGCTCGTGGCAGCAGTCCCTGGGTTGGGGGTGGGGAGAGAGGGGGCAGGCTGGGGTCTGGGGGGGCCGGCAGCCTGCCCTTGCCACCCTCTCTCTGTTCTCTGTGAAGGGACAGCAGGGCCTGGCCCCGGTGACCTGGGCCTGTATGTGGCGTCCTGCTGGCTGTGCATCGTGGGGCTGGGCGACACACGCGGGGCACACTCACGGCTCGGGGGAGTGCATGGGCGAGGAGGCGTGGCGGATGTACTGGGTGCACTGGAACACGCGGAAGGCCAGGCTGGCCAGGAAGTCCCGGGCGGACAGCAGGCCGGCCACGGGCCGCAGCTGGAAGCCAGAGCGCTCTGCAAGGGCCGCGGGTGGTCAGGGCGCCCGGGGGGGGGGGGCACCCCAAGCCCTCCCTGCCCAGGCCCCTCCCGGCCGCCGGCGCACCCTTCAGGAAGCGGGACACGTCCTCCAGCTGGGGGATGTTGTCCTCCCGGTAGCCGCTGAAGCGCTCCAGCAGCTCGAAAGCCTCCAGGTGCTCGCGGCAGGCGTGGGTGGCGTAGAGGCCCTTGAGGGTGGTATAGATCTCCTTCCTGTGGGCGAGGGTCTCAGGCCCGGCTGCGGTGTTCCTCGTCCCCGGGCGTCTGTGCCCGGATCCCCTCAGCCTGCTCCAGACTGCTCCCCGCACGCAGCAGCCCCTCCGCGGGGGCACTCTGCTCTGCCCCCTGCAGGCTCCGCGGGCCCTGAAGACCCTGGCCACTGGGAGGGGCCTTCGCCCGTGGCTTTGGGGGATTCCAGGGGACAGGGAGCCGTGGGGGGCCAGACCCATTGGCCACCTCTCCTTCCAGGCCGACATTCGGGGCCTCGGGAAGTCCCTCCTCCACCCAGCCTCAGTCTGTCCTGCTGGAGGCCACCACCCTCGCACACGGGGATTCTGGGGGTCTTCCTCGGGCCCTCCTCGTCCCACCCCCCACCCCTCCCCAGCTGCTGTCACCGGGGTCTCACCAGGTGGCGATCTCCTCGACCGTGTACTCCACGCGGGGAATCGGGTCACCGCTGCAGAGGGGGTCAGCAGCCAGTCAGGGCCCCTCGGGCAGGAGGGGCTCGGGGCTGACTGCCCGGCCAGCTGTGTGGTCTCCGCAAGATTAACCGCTCCGCCCTGTGCCTCGGTGTGGTCAGCTGTGACTCGGGGACCCCGAGTCGGTGGCCACAGTGACAGTGAAGGTGATGGTATTGGTGACAAAGACGTCCCTCCCCTTTGTCCCCCAGGTCTAGTGTGAGGCTGCAGGATGGGGTCTGGGTCTGGAGGCCGAGGGCCCGGGGGTCCTTACTGCTTGTACTGGAAGGCTATGTCGGCAATCAACTTCCTGCGCTGGCGGTACACCTGGTCTGAGAAGCCCTGACGGCAGAGTGGACGCGCTGGTCAGGAGGCTGTCCCACTGCCCCTCCCGCCCTGCCAGCCCAGATGCCGCACCCAGCCAGGCCTCAGCTGCTGTGCCGGGAGCCGGGCAGCAGACCTACACCCCGTCCAGGGTCAGCCCGGGGTCCACACCCACCGTCCTGGCCAGGAGTCTGGGTGGGCACAGTCGGGGCCAGGGGACCTCGGTGGGCACTGGCTCACCGGATGATCCAAGTCCAGGTCAGGATCAAACTTGGTGACCAGGTGGTGACACTTGTCCAGCTCGGAAACTTTCCTTGGGAACCAGAGGACTTCTCAGAGGACAGAAGGAAAGGGAGCCGAGTGAGTGTCAGGCCCGTGTGGGGAGTGTGACCTACATGAAGCAGCCCCGGCACCGGACAGCGAGGGGGGAGGTGGCCGGGGGCTGTGACAGCCTGGGGGGAGGTAGCTGGGGGCTGTGACAGCCCGGGGGAGGTGGCCGGGGGCTGTGACAGCCAGGGGGCATGGTCCTGGAGGTGCCCGGGAGGAGGGCTGGAGCCAGCAGGGAGGAAGCCCCCTAGGCTGCACACACAGTCACTTCAGGGTTCCCCAACGTCTCAAGGTCATGTGGCAGCATTCAAGGACAGAGGAACTGGCCTCACCCTTGTTCTCCCCTGCGCCACGCACATCCTCCGCCACCCGGCGCACGGAGCTGAGCAGGGCGGGCAGGTCGGCGGTGGGCACCTCACAGCGCACAAAGTACTCCAGGTGGGGCCCCCCTGCCCGTGGCCTCTGGGCAGGCCGGGTCTCCAGGTGGTGGATTTGGGCTTCAAATGTCTTAGGGAGCAAAAGCAGGGAATGAGAGGGTGGGAGAGATGGAGAGAGAGAGAGAGGTGGAGAGAGAGAGAGATGGAGAGAGAGAGAGAGAGATGGAGAGAGAGATGGAGATAGAGAGGGAGAGAGATGGAGAGAGAGAGAGATGGAGAGGGACAGAGATGGACAGAGAGATGGAGAGGGGAGAATACAAGGGTGATGGGAAGAAAGAAACACCCTGGGTCAGCTCACCCTGCCCAGCCCTGCCCGGCCCTGGACTTCTGCAGCCAGCAACAGACAAGACGGGTTTCCAGACACTGGTCAGCCCCCGCCACCTGGGCAGGGTTTGCGGTGGGAAATGAGTTTTGTCTAGTTTGTCTAACAGGAGTTGTCACAGTGGTCCCCTCGACTGGCTTTCTGGATGGTGCTGTGTGTCTGTCGCTCAGCCACACCCAGACAGCCTGACTCCCCTACCGCTGGTCAGAAGGTCCCCCCATCCCTAGTGGCCTCATCTGGACCCATCAGCCACACCCAGGGCTGGGGGTGGACCCTGGATCCCACTCTGGCGGTCAGGAGGCTCAGACCCCCGCAGAGCAACACCGAGCGCCCCAGGGACTGGCAGGAAGGTCAGCTCCACCGCCAGCTCCCGTCGCCCAGCAACCAGGGTGCATGGGTCTCTATGGGCCCTCGGGCCACACAGCCATCACAGGAGCTTGACAGGAGTCCAGTTGTAATGTCATTTGGGCGCCTGAGTGGGGGCCAGTCTCCTGCCTGCTGGACGGGTGTGACCAGAGCAGCTAGTGCCATCAGCTGTCACATTAGCTGGAGCCCCATTAGGGGTGGTTGGGCATGGGGGATCCCTACTTCTCAAGCTGCCCTGCTGGGAGCCACACCCACTCACCCCCATGTGTGAGGTGGTGGGCATGGGGAGTGGGGCAGGAGTGGCAGGGCTTGGTGGCTTCAGCCCCAGGTTCCCGGGCTCAGGGAGTTCCTGAGAACATGATGGGTGTGGTGAGTGGTCGTGGGGACCCCACAGCTCCCGGGGTTGCAAGACCCAGGCCCAGGGCTCCTGGAACCCTCTCCCTCATGTCCCTCAGTGGCCTGGGCAGCCACGCTTCTGCGTGAGTCCCATAGAGAGAACTCGCCCCCTGAAACAGCCGTGTCCATGCCAGCCCACAGGTGCACACGCGTGTGCGTGCTCCCGCCTACCCCTTACCTCAAAAGCCTTCACGGCACGGGACAGCGAGGAGGGCTTGGTGCCCCGCAGGGTGAAGAGCAGGTTCAGTACGGCCTTGCCGTCCCTCTCCTCGAACGCCACCGCCTCCAGCTCCCCGGGCTCCGCCGCGGCCGCCGCGGCCTCCGCCTTCTCCCGCTCCTTGCGTGCATCCTCGATGAGGCTCTGCCGGCGCCCGATGAAGCGCGGGGTCTGTGGGAACAGGGCACGCCAGCTCCCAGCTGCCCTCAGGCCTGCCTGCCCCACAGTCTCAGGCTCTGAGCCGCCAGCCCAGCTGGCATTAGGAAGCGCCTACTGTGTACTCTGCAGGGCCCAGCTGGCCAGGCCTCACCTGGTCCTGCTCAGGCAGGACCTAAGACTATGTCTCCCGGCATTGCACATCGGCTGGGAAGGTGGCCAGAAGCCGCAGCATGGGGGCGGGGGTGGGGAGCTGGTGTGTGTGGGAGGGTGTGCCCACAGCACCAAGATGGTGCGTCACCTCTGTCCCCAGGCCAGGCCCTAACTAGATTAGGTGACAGGAAGGAGTGACTCAGGAGCAATACCTGCTGCCCCAAGGCCCCCAAGATGGACAGTGGCCAGAGCCCCAGGGTGGGCCAGGGAACATGGTGTCTGGTGCTCCTTGTGAGGGAGCCCCAACCTGGTCCTGGTGACCCCCACCCCAACCCCGCTGAATGACCTCTCCTCATGGCCTCGGGGCCCTTCCCCACAGCCTAGGGACATGTGGCCACACCTCTCCCTCCATCTGGACACAGGTGCCCTATCCACAGCCTGTCCCCAAGACCGTGAGCCCTGGAGGTCAATGTGTCTGACGCCCCCAGGTCTAGAGCCCCCCCAGGCCTGGGTGGAGGAGGAGCCATATCTCGAGGGATCATCCCTTGCAGCTGAACTTCCTGGAAGGTTCTGGTGCCCTCTGGTCTTGGAACATGGGGGGATGTGCATGGGGGGAATCAGGCTCCCCTCCAGGAGCCCCCACTCTACCTCAGGGGGTGTGGACAGAGCCAGGGCCGAAGTCCCAGGCCGGGAGAACCTGTGGGGCTGGGTGGGCCCTGGGCCTCCATGGCGGGGAGGGCGCCTCACTGGGAACTCGGCAGAGGGGGTCCCCTGAGAAGGTGCCTGCACATTAAATTTCTAGAACTCAACCCACGTTTTCATTAATGGTCTAAAAACAAAAGCCCATTTTAAATATGCGGGGAGCTGACTACTCTGGGGCATCGCTGGAGATGAACTGAAGACACCTCTTCCAGGCCAAGAAGCCCCCAATTATCCAGTCTCATGGATGCGGCCGGCCCATTGGGTCTGCCCAGCATAGCCCCTCTTGAACTCAGGGGCTCCCGGGTGGTGGGTGACACCGTGGGGACCGTCCCGGCTAGCCAGGGAGGCCCAAGGTTGCTGGGCAGGGGAGGTGGGATTCTAGGTGGGAGACCACACGTGGGACACGGAATGCATCGCGGGTGGATGGGTGGACGATGAACGGACAGAGGGAGGGACTGATGTTGGATGGGAATCGCCCCAGAGCCCAGATCGCCCTCCAGCTCAGGCTGGGCATCCTCCAGCAGGACTGGGAACTGCACTCCCGTTTGCCAGCCCCCCCCCACACCATGAGCTGCTGCCAGGTTCTAGGACACTGTCACAGACACGCTGCGGCCAGCAGGACCCACTCACAGAGATGCAAACACCCAGGCACGGGGCTGCTCGGGCAGATGAGGCGCTTACGGCCAGGACTCCACGGCAAGCCCGGGTCTGAGGCGTCCATGTGGACCCTAAACCTACGGCCGCCCACCAGCCTTCAAAGGACACCCCTGGGCTTCTGGCCCATTCTGCCCATGGGCAGCAGCCTGCCCTCTTACCATGATGGCCTCGGCCTGCTTGGCATCCAGCTCGGAGACGGCCCTGCGGAAGCCCTTGGCCTGCGGCGTGGCAGCGTTGGGAGTGGGCATGGTGCCGGCGAGGTCCGGGGCTCCTCTCCACAGCCCTCTGCCGGGCGGCCTCTTATAGACCGAGCTGACGTCAAAGCCCCTCCGGGTCCCACACCCCCCACCTCGCGCGCATCCCTCTCCCGCCTGCTGCCGCCCGAGGGAGGGGTGGGCGAGGAGGAGGCAGCGCAGGAGAAAGGCTCTGTCCCATTAAATCTAATTGCATCCACTGTCGCAGGCACCTGGCAGGGTCTGCCGGCCCTCGCTCTGAATCATCTCAGCTCTGGCGGGCGTGTTCTGCGGGGCTGGGGACGGTCCCCACGGCCCCACACCCCAAGAGGGGTGACTGGCGGGTACGCAGGGAAGTGCTATTCCAGGTACCCCATGGGTGTACGTTACACAAAACCCAGGGCCCTGGTGGCAGATGGCCTGGAATCTCCCAAGAGGAGAAATCAGACTCAGACCTCAGAGGTCAGGAGGCAGTTTGCTTTTCCAGAAGGTTCTTCACTTCACCAAATATCCCAACAGGGTCCCACGGCCTGTTTCCATCAGATGCCTTCAGCAGGACTCCTATCTGCCCCCTGCCCCAGCCCTCTGTGCTCAGATCCCTAGGCACGTCCAGCGGGACCTGGAATGTTCTAGAAGGGCCCACCTGTCCAATGTGGAGGAGACCAGGATGCCAAGGAGAGGGAAGCCCCTAACAATTGTCTCACTCATTTCCACGTGGCTGGCTTCCTTGGACCGCAGCCCACAATGTGGGTGCTCCCTCCCACCCCCTTGTGGCCCACCACTAGTCCCCAGTCCCCGGATGGTCCTCTGGCCACTCATCCTTCTCCCTGAGCGCCCCCCCCTCACAAAGCTGCCGTTGGCCCCCACGCCCTGCTTCAGTTGGCCCCTGGGACGTCGGGCTCCCGGGTGAGCTGAGAACAGGATGTTCACTCTGGTGCCGGCCCCCCCCCAGGAGGCCAGGGGATGGGAGGGGACTCTTCCTGGCTGGCCAGCAGGCGTGAGCCCCCCATGTCTAACCCACTGCCTCACCAGGGACGGTTTGGGCAAAGGTGTGCGGATGCTCTGCGGTGAGACCACTGGCAGCTCCCGGGCCCTTTGGAGAAAGGTTTCCTTTCTCAAAAAAGGATGCTCTTGGAAGGGGCACCTCCTTGTGCCCCTGGGCACTGTGGGGGCAGCTGGGACGGCCTAGGCCAGAGCCCACCCAGGGGATGATGGTGTGGAAGGAGGGAGGCCCGCGGCCAGGCCAAGTCCTTCCAGAGGGAAGTGTGCCTGCTGTAGCAGCCACTGGAGGCCAGCTTTCTGGTATCCGGCAACCCAGAGTGACATACTGGACACAGCAGGAGCCAGAAGCCCTGGACTGCCCCTTCCCCACCTCCCCAGGTCCGCCCCTGGCACGTCTCAGACCCCCTAGGAAGCGCCCACTCTTCATCTCAGTGGCTGCCACACCCCTCTCCTCCTGACTTTCCCCGAAAGTGGTCTGACCATGTCATTCCCTCACTCCACTACCCTCTATGGCTCCCCATTGCCTCCAGAAGAAGACTGAGTGCTCAGTCAATGCAAAGCAAAGCACCTCCCTCCCTCCAACCCTTCTCCCTCCCGACCATCCCCACTTCCTGCTCTAGGAGGGTTTGGGGCTCCATGATACCCAGTTTGAAATACCATTCCTCACCCCCTTCTTCTCTTGGTGAGCTCCTATGTATCCCACAAAACCCAGTTCAGCCAGCATTCATTCTGTGGTGTCTATGCTTTCTTTCTCCTGATATTAACCTCCTTCCTCTGCTCTCCTCCTGGCTTATTCCTCCTCCTCTGCAAACTCCCTGAGGGCAGAAAACCCACCGACTTGGCCCACTGCTGTGCCCTGATACCCTGTGCGAGGCCCTCATCTCCTAGACGCTGGGCTCCCAGAGAACATGTCTCAGTGGTCTCCGCTCCAGGCCTGGCCCAAAGGAGGACTTCCACAGGGATGTGGCCCCAAATGGCACTGAAAGGACTTGTCAAAGACCAGCGGTGTGGGCAGGGGCTGGCTCTACCCCAGTGGGCTCCCACTGCCCAGGCTGCACCCACCCACCTGAGCTTCCGAGGTGCCCGAGGGTGGCCCAGCCTCCACGCCTGGCACCCAGGCCTGCTGAAGCTCGGGACAGGCTCCCCACTGCCCTGGAGGACCCCAGGGCTTTCCTTCGCCTCTGCCAGGGTGGGCTGCTGGGGACCCCTTAGTGACGTGCCTCCAGGCCCCAACTTGCTCTGAGGGGGCGCGGGGCAGGGAGGTAGCACAGCTGCTGAATACCACGCGGGAGAGCGCGGGCCTCCCCGGGTGTGGATTTAACCTTTCGGAAATGTCTCCACTGGTACAAATATTGTTCTTTAATTCCCTCCCTACCTGAGCCGGCGCGTGCCAGCGCGGACGCCGTGGGGGAGCTAAGCTTTCTCGCTTCTTGCCTGGGACCCGGCGACCCCCAAGCTGGAACCCAGGCCAGTGCTGAGGGCGGGAAGCCAGTGGACACCCTTTGGAGGTGGGCGCTGCCCCCTCTGGCCTCCACCTTCACACCTGACCAGGTGTCCATCCGTCCATGTGTCCATCCTGGGAAGCCTTTCCCACACCTCTGCCCCTCTCGGGCTGGCTGACCACTCTGGGCCCAGGGTCTGGGACCCCCTGTGAGTACAGAAGTGCTCTCTGCTCCTCGAGCCATGCCCCCCACTCTGTGCTGCACCCCTCCTCCACCCCAGGTGGGGACCCAAGGAGGACCCCCAAGGCCACCCCAGCCAGCGTCCTCTTTCCTGGTTCGCCAGCCCCATCTCCTCCTTCCCGCCAAGGCCCCCTTCCTTCCTGGGCCCCCAGGTCGAGCCCTCAGGGGGTGGTCTGCAGTATCTGCCTTCAGACAGCTGGGGCATTTATGGACCCGTTCTGCAGATGGGAAGACTGAGGCCCCATGGGGAGTGATTTCTCTGCTCCTGCAGCCAGTCTTGAGCCCGGCTTTCCCAACTCATGAGACATTGCTCCTTCAAGGACCCTGGGGCGTCCGTCCCCAGGGGCTGGGGGTGGCCCAAGGCCCCAGGCCGAAACGGGAGAAATCTAATGGGCAGGCAGAGACCCAAAGAGGGAGGGTGGGGCTGGAAGGGGCTCTCTGGAGGAAGGTCAGGCCCCAAGAGAGGGCGTGGGGTCCCTGCTGCCCAGAGCCGTGAGGCCACGGAATCAATCCACTGGGGGGAGACAGTCTGAGCCAAGCACAAGGCGGGTGGGCTTTGGGGGGGGTACTGAGAGGAGGGCCAGGCACAGAGGCAAGATGGTGAGGGCCAGGGCACGTGGCCAGGGCTCCGACAGCCCCCGCTGTCCCCTCACCTGCTCTGGGCAGTGACCGGCCTTGGCCAGCCCCGCCTCCCTGCACGGTGCCCTCTGGCCCTCTCTGCCGCAGCAGTCCCCTGCGCGGCCCCCTCCTCTCACAGTCACACTGAGTAATTACAGCCGCCTGCCCGCAATTAGGAGGCGCTGAGCCGGAGCCTTTTCTTGCTCTACAATCTCCCTCGGAGGCCCCCAGAGGACTTAATAGCCCATAATTACAGCGTGCCTGCTCCCTGGCATCGGGGCGGCACGTGGCGAGGTCTAGGGGCAGGGCAAGGGCATTCAACTAGTCACAGACCCCGTTCTGAGGCCCCGGGGGCCCCTGCCCTTCCTCCCACCCCAAAACCCAGGCCCACGGGAGGGGCCCAGAGATGAGCTGCACAGCCCCTGGGCCCAGGGCACCCCATCTCCTGAGAAGCCTCCTCCAGAGCCTGGAACCCAGGACTAGTGTCCCTGCTCCCAGGGAGACAAGCCTGCAGGGATGAGGACAGACATACCTGAGAGGACTCAGGGGGCACTCAGGATATCATGTGGCCCTGGGCCATCCCTGGGCCCTGTGGTCCCCACGGTCTGCTGGGGACAGTGAGGCCTGCATCCCACCCCTCCTGCCTGGGGTGGCTACGTAGGGCCCTGCAGGGAACACAGGACTGCTGGATCAGGGGCACAGGGCCTGCCGGGGCCCCAACTACAGCCTCACCCAGCTGGGGCTTCAGGGCTGTCTGCAGGCCCGGTGTTTGGGGAGAGACAGAGAAAGAGTCGCCCACCTTCCTCCAAGATGCCCTGACACACCAGCCTGTCAGAGCTGAAATGTCAGAGCAATTAGCCCTAACGAGCCCATCGGATGGAGCGCCGAGCAGGGGGCGAGAAGGCGGGCGGAGCGTATTGACGAGGGCGAGAGCCGAACCCAGAGCCGCAGCCCCACCGGTCGATCAATGGGATGCACTTAGGGATAATTGGGCCTTTAGAAGTCAGACCTGCAGGAGAGAGTCGCTGGCGGGTGGGCGGAGCAGGCCACGTCCCCCTGCCCACTCGGAGGGCGCCCGCCCCCACCCCACCTGGGGCCTCTTTGCTCCCTCCCCCAGACCAAATCCTGCCAGGCCCTCAGGCCCGGTGACCACCCCTCCTCCTCCAGGTAGACCCCCTCTTGCCTCTCCTCTGAGCTCCCTTCCCGCCAGCGCCATCCCCTCATGGCTGGGGCCAGCCCTTGGCAAGAGACTGGGCTCCTGGCTCAGAGCTGGAGACCCACCTTTGCAGGGCGGGGAGGGGGGTCCTGGCATAGCCCCTTGTGCCCCGGACTCAGTTTTGCCATCAGCACAGTGGGGGCACCAGGTTCCATTGGCACTCTCAGGCCTCCGAGAAAGCTCTCTGCACCTTGCCCAGGGGTGCCCATCCTCAGGTCCTTTCAGCCGGGGCTGTCCAGTGCTGGACATGGGCACCGCTATGCAAGATGAAAGGGAGGGCGGGACCCAAGGCCGTGTGGTCCAGAGTTCACCTATGAGGGAGGGCGTGTCTGTGGGATTCACAAAGGCCAAGGGGACTGTTCCTTCCACGTGAGGGAGACCAGGTGGTCAGAGGGCCCTGTGGGACCAAGGCAGGGAGGGGTTGGGGTGGGGAGAGGCACAGGATGGGGCTGGAGGGCAGGTTACAGAGTCCTGAGTCAGACGGCCCTGGCCAGCGTGAGGTCTCCATAGCCCCTGATGACCAGCCATTCACGTGGAAGGACGGACACAGCAGGGAGGTCGCAGACGCCCCCTGACCCACCGAGCACCCCGAACCTTGCAGCCTCCGCTTTACTGCTCACATCCTTCAAGGAGCAGGATGCCAACCTCACATCAGGCTGGGGGAGCCGAGGCTCAGGGATGGAACAGCTCCACCCACACCTGGCCCCCCCACATCACCTGGAGGCCCGCAACCCAGCCACGAGGATCAGGGGTGCGGAGATGCTAAAATTGCCAAGAGCAGCCCTGGCTATGCATGCAGCCGGGTTTGGGAGCTCAGCCTGTAGCTTTGTGGGTCTGTGTGTGTGAGTGCATGCACGTGTGTGCTGGTGCGAGTGTATGTGTGTCCTGTGCGTCCGTATGTGTGCATGCTCATGCATGTAGTGGTATGCAGTAGGGGCTCAGAAGGCCTGACCAACCACGGTAGGAAACACACGGGGACCCCTGTCTCCGTGTCCCTCCAGCCCCTCACACACCATCATGGCCAAGGCCCCGGGTTCCTGCCAGGGGCTCTTGGTTCCTTGGGGTCCCTCTGCAGACCCCCCCACCTCGCCCCCACGCCAGTGACTCAGCCTGACCGCTGGCCTCCACCCGCAGCCCCCTCCCACTGGCTCTTTCTGTCTCTGACAAATTCGCCAAGTGAAAAGCAATAAGAACGACATTCAGTTCTCATTAGTCACTCACGGGCAGGCGATGGCAGCTGTGTTTTGACAGCAGTCAGGTCTAATTGCAAGACCAGTGCCCCTCCCCAGCCCTGGTGCCTGGGGCCTGCATCGCAGTCACCTGCCCCCATGGACAGGAGCGGCTGTGGTCCCACCGCTCTGGGCGTGCGGGGCTCCTGGTGGTGACGGGCTGCCTTGTCCCTTATCTCAACTGCCCCACGACTCCCTTCTCTTCCTACGGGGAAGCTTGGCTTCCAGCACCTGCCCATCCTCCTCACGGTGGGACTACATGGCCCTGGGCTGCATTAGCAGAGGTATAGTGGCTAAAACACAGGAGGGGACAGCCCTGCTCTGCTGGATGTGGGCCAGACCATGCCAGCTGAAGATCTGGGCAGCCAGGGTGGGTTCCTCGAGGCCCCCAGCTCTGCTTCACCTGGCTGTTCCAGGAGTCCAGCGCCTCCCTGGCCCTCCTGGGCCCTGCCCACTCACTGGAAGCACCAGGCAGGACCTGTCCACCCACGCCCTGGGCCCACAGTGCTTCCTGCCCCCTCTGCGCACAGCCCGACTTGGATTGGGGAGCAGCCTGGGACTGAGGTCCCCTCTGTGCTGACTCCGATGCTGTTCTTCCGTCCCACATGGCCTCCCGCCTCTCCCCTGGGGTGGAGAGGTGCTCTCGTTTCAGTGAGACCCGGGGAGCTGCTCTGAGGTCCCACCTTGGTCCCCACACTGACATTTTGGGGACAACATGGCGGTGGCAATTCCCACCACTGCTGGGACAAGGGGTCCCAGGAAGCGCTCTGATCCTTCAGGAGAGTCAGTAACACTACCAGACACAGCGTGGTGGGCAAACATCTTCATTTCCCTGCATCTGTCCTCCGGGGGCACAGTTTGCTCTGCAAGCCCCGAGCTGGAGACCAGAGCGCCAGGATCGGAGTGCGAACCTCCAGTGGAGAAACAGGCGCGGAGGGGTGAGCTGCCGGCGGCCGGCCTGGCTCTCGACGTCCCGACTCAGGTGGCTCCAGGTTCTCAGGACTAGCAGCATCACACTCCGGGCAGGGCAGGGTCTTTGTGTAAAATTGGGGAAACTGAGGCTCAGAGAGAAACCTGAGCTGTAATCACACCATGAGAGAGGAGGGGCATCGGAGGCCACCGGGAGCCTTGCTGTTCCCTAACCCGTGCCGCCTTCCCCAGCTGGGGTCTTCGGTGGGCAGCTTTCTCCCTGGGGCTGCCTGCCACCCCTCTACCCCGGGTCCTGGTCTGGACCCAGACGTGTGTGACCCCCTCGGGCCGAGCTCCGCCTCCTCCTGCGCAGCCTCCCCAGCAGCTGCCTCCTTCCCCGGGGGCCAGCGGGGCTAAAAGAAGAGCCCCCGGCCCCCGCCCGAGCCTCTGCCCAGGTGCCCGGGCCAGGTCTTGGGCAGGCGGGGGATGGCGGCTCGATCCTTTCAGGTGCCGTCCGCTAATCTGGGCCCGGAGGAGCCCCGCCCCCCTGACATTTCCAGGCTGCGCATGGCTGACCCGGCTCGCCGTGATATTTAGACACGGCTTATTTGCGATTACTTCTTTTTGATGACTTTGGGGCCGGGATGAGCTTGGCTGACAGCGGGCTGGCCGCCTTGATCCCAAGCTTGTTTTTAATAAACTCGTCCGGCTAAGCCGGCTCCCTCCAGCCGTGGCCAGCGCTTCCCACCTGGGCCAGATGGAGAACTAAGCCCAGGTTTTCTGGAGGACGCGTGGGGCCTCGGTTTCTACACCAGGGCCTGGTCCCACGGAGCCACCGAAAGCCGAGGCTGCAGATCCAGCTCCCTGCCCGGCCCCCCAGGAAAGGGCTCAGTGGGGGTCAGGAAAGGCCGGCTGATTTCATTCACCTGCACATTCTTTCGTTTATTCATTCTTTCATTCATTTATTCATTCTCTTTATTCAGTCAACAAGCATTTCCTGGGGTGCTCTTTGAAAACGACAGGGTCTCACCCCTTGAGGGTCTCATAGTCGGTTGAGGGGAGACCCATGGAGGGCCCTCACAACACAGATGAGAGCCTTCCAGGGTCTCCGGCCCCACAGGGAGGCTGCCAGACTAGCCCCAGGCTGCTCTGAATCCACTGGGAGACACTGCAGGGCCTGCCCCACCCCAGCATGGCCTGGGGGGAGGGGGAGGGAGATTGGCCAGGCGTCAGCCCGCTGGTCAGCTGGTCAGCGGGGTGTGGGGGAACAGGGAGAGAGAAGGGCAGCACTTTGGGTGAACCTTCCCTCGCCCCAAGGTTTCTTGGAAAGGGTTCCATATTCTTGAAAGTTCCCTGGATTTCAGAACCTTAGGAAGCCCTGTGGGGGTTTCCTCTGGGCCTGTCTTCTCTCTGTCCAGCTGCTTCCCTGGGCCCCTCTGTCTCCTGAGCACCTGCACAGCGCACCCCATGCCTCTGTTAAATGAGGGAACAAAGAGAGAAGTCCAGGGGCAAGCAGGCTCAAGGTGGTAAGATGGGGTGCTGGGGTCCCCACCACAGCCGGATGAACTGTGCCAGCCCCTGAACTCATGCTCTGGGGTCCTCCGGCACGGCCCCAGCGGCTGTCCTGCAGGCCCCCGACCTGCGGCAACCCATTCTCCCTTCTCAACTCGCCCACCTCCACCCGCCAGGGCGGGGGCTCCTCACGCCCTCAGGAGGGCTGCAGGGGCCCCAGCGCTGCCTCCCCCACTCCCAACCATCCTCCACCCCAACCACTCTCTGTACTATTGGTTTTTAAAAGACAATGATTTATTTTTTAAAATCATGTTTAAAATATACATAACAGAATTTGCCGTCTTAACCAGTTGTAAGTGTATAGTCTAATGGCATTCAGCACATTCACAGTGTTGTTCAACTGTCACCACCATCCATCTCTGGAACTTTTCCATCTTCCCAAACTGAAGCTCTGTCCCCATTGAACACTAACTCCCCCTCCCCCTCCCCCAGCCCCTGGCCCCCACCATTCTACTTTCTGTCTCTATGAATTTCACTCCTCTAGGGACCTCATATGAGTGGAATCACATAATATTTATCCTTTTGTGACTGGCTTATTTCACTGAGCAATAATGTCCTCAAGGTTCATCCATGTGGTAGCAGGTGTCAGGATTGCCTTCCTTTTTACAGCTGAGTAATACTCCACTGTGTGGATAGACCACATTCATCAGTCGATGGACACTTGGGTTATTCCCACCTCTTGGCTGTTGTGAATACAGCTGCTATGAACATGAGTGTGCACAGATCTGTGCAAGGCCCTGCTTTCACTTCTCTGGGCTACGTACCCAGAAGGGGGATTGCTGGACCGCTTGGTAATTCTGTTTGACTTTTTGAGGAACGGCCATCCTGCTCTCCACAAGGCTCACCATTTTACATGCCCACCAACAGGGCACAAGATTCAGATCTCTCCACATCCGTATTATGGCTTTTAATTTTAATTATACAAGCAACAGATTCTCCTTTAAACACACACACACGCACGTGCACACACACACACACACACGCACACATGCGTGCACACACAGAAACAAAAGGTCTCCTCTGGGCCTGGCCCTCCCACTCCCTGCGCCTGGAGGGTGGGCCTCTGGGAGAAGTGAAATCTCAGGTGCCCATCCGTCAGGTTTTGGGTGGGAATGCCCTGGTGCCTTCCAAAGTCACTGCTCCAGGAGACTCTCTGCCACCATCACCCCAGAGAGTCTGCTTTCCAAGTCTTCAACACCGCTGGACACAATCAAAGCTTTGTACTTCTGCTCAAACAATGGGCATGAGACGGAGCCTCCCTGTGTTTCAGTCCGTGAGCCATGGTGTCCCAGGCGCCATCTTTCTCGTGCTTCCTGGCTATTTCTACTTCTTCTGAAAATGGTCCCTTTCCCTTTTCCCCTCATTTTCCTCTTCGGGCGTTTGTACTTTCTGTGATAAGATGGGAGAGTTCTTCATACATTCTGGACACACATCCTTTCTCGCAAGAACCACCTTCCCCGGCACCCGGTCTGGCTGTGACCATGTTGACGAGGCCTCTCGTCTTGGGAGGGGTTTGGCTTAGATGTGACCCCGGTGGAGCCCGGTGGGTCAACCTTTCCCTTCACAGTCCTTGCAGTCTGGTCT
This sequence comes from Ceratotherium simum simum, assembly GCF_057802395.1. Classification (NCBI taxonomy): domain Eukaryota; kingdom Metazoa; phylum Chordata; class Mammalia; order Perissodactyla; family Rhinocerotidae; genus Ceratotherium; species Ceratotherium simum. The sequence goes on along the minus strand of NC_141933.1, from coordinate 2,489,293 downwards.
CGTCTGGGGACCCCAACCTGAACGGAGCCGATTACCACCCAAGAGGGAAACGCAGCCCCTCTCTGGCAACACTGGGGGCCTGTGTTCCCCGAAGCCTGCCTGTTCCCCGTATGCACCGTGACAATGCAATTTTGCATTTGGACAAGAACACAGTTTTTCTTTTACAAACTGCCATCAGCGAGGCCTGGCAGGATATCTGGATTGGGGTGAACGCATCGGTGAGTGGGGGCGCCCTGGGGGCATGACCTCCTGGGGCAGAGGCTGAGGTTTTGATGTTTATCAGAAGGGTCAGGGGTCACAAAAGGCAGAGAAACACCATCAGGGTGACAAGTTGAGATACACCAGGTGCGCCCCAAAGATGGAGGGGGGGACTTGTGCCCCACTCTCTGTGGGGGGCAGCCCTTCCCGCCCCCGGTAACCTGAGAAGCCTGACTCTGCCCAGGCAGCCTAGCAGGACTGGGGCCTCTCAGAGCTCAGACTGTCTGGGGGCTCGTCTGGGGGGCCTGGACTCAAGGCCAAGTAATTACTGCTTCCCCGACGACATCAGAGCCCGCGCCGTGTCTGTCCCAGAGAACAGGCTGTGGAAACTCAATCTCCCTTTTCAATCATGCGGGGAAGTGGAGGATTAGGGATGGAGCCGGGGGTTCGGGGGTGGGGGGACGGGAGCTCCGACGACCTCGTCTGAAAGGAACTCTTTCCTTCAGCTTCAGCCCCTTGGGCCTCTGGCCTCCTGGTCCCCAGAGGGCTGGACCACCCACACCTGCCCCACTGTCAGCCAGGCCTGGGGGGGCCTGTCTCCCCACAGCCTGGGTCTGCTCTTCCTCTGTGCCCAGATGGTGACGTTCCTGGCTTCACCTCGAGCCCACTGGGGATCCCTATGGCTGGGGCTCATGCCCCCCCACTCAGTCTGCCACCTTGCCCCCCGGTCCACGCATTGGCCCCTTCACCTCAGGGTCTCTCCCCTTCTCCAGGTCCCCACCAGCACGTGGGGTTACAAACACCAAGGTCTGGGCAGCACATACTGCAGATCCATGAGACCCCCTTGGTGGGCCAGGACCCCGGAGATGTGTCTGGAGGCCTCTCGGCTCCTCCCAGCCGCCCCACCCTTTCTCTCTTCCTGGCCAATGTCTCTGACACTGGTGATTCAGTGGTTTCACCAAAGTACGTTTCCTGGGTCACTCTCTCCCTCAAGCACTTCCATGGCTCCCAGTGCCCTTCAGTGACAGCATGACCTTATCAGCTTGTTTTGTAATCGACACCAGCAAAAAGGCCTTCTCAGACACCTCAGCTGGGGGCGTCCGTGGGTACCACCTAGAGGGTGAGCACTTTTGACTATTATTTCTCCAAATCATAAATGACCCAGCAATTCCACCCAAATTTGTCCTCCAGGAGAAGTCACTGTAACTTCAGCTGGAAAGGCAAGCGATTCCAGTCCACCCAAATCCCCCTGGAGGGGCTGCTCAAGCAAGAGGTCACATTCGAGGCTGTGGAAAGAAGGGAGGGCTGTGCGGGGCTGCGGGGAGCTGTGTGCAAGCCAACCGCTGGAGGAGAGCGCGGGGCCAGGCTGCTCTTTGTGATCGGCTCCTAAAAAGATTAATCTTGATGCTTGCACACGCACACACACGTGTGCACACACACTCACACTCCTGAGTGTCCTTCCGCACACACTGTGGGGGGAGGGCCTCGCAAAGGTGTTGTCCGGGGGGTGGGGGTCCCCGTCCTCTGGGAGCCTTGTTCTGGGTTTTGTGGACTTGTGCGTGGAAATCCTATTCAAACATGAAGAGAGAAAGGAAAGCTTGAAAGAGGCCCCAGGGTGAGCTCTTTGCAGAGCGAGGGGCTGCCTTCCATCTTACTGTCCTTTGCAGATTTAGAGCTTTCTCATCTGGTCAGCGTGCCCAGAGGGCCGGCTAGAGGGCAGCGAGTGGGCTGAGTTGGGGTCAAGTCTGATCGCCTCTCGGTCACACCCAGCAGAGCAAGACACCCCTCCCCGGCAGGCCGGGTGGGCACTGGACACACAGGCTGGCCTGGGGAGGGCCACGCAGCTGCTGGGCCCACAGTGACATGTGCCTGAGAGGCCCCTCCTCCCTCCCTGGAGGCCCAGGTGGTTGTGGACACTGGGGGTGCAGAGCCAGGACACAGCCCCTGGGGAGCCCGACCTCCCTCGGCCCAGGGAAATGCCCCATCTCGGTCCCCCCAGACCCTCCCTCGCGGACAGTGAAGTGAATGGGGGCCCAGGGTAGGGGGCCCCAATGACACACTCCCAGCCCATCTTCCCAGGGACAAGGTGATGGAGCACTCCTTGGGGACACCGTTAGGGGGCACAGAGGGAGGCAGGGAGGGAAGGATGGACCCTTTCCGGTTCAGGGAGGCTGGCTGCCCACACAGAGGGCAAATCAGCCACTCAGTCTCCGGGCACCATCTGATCTGATTACAGCTTCAAACCCCGCACAAGGCAGGCACAGCCTGGGGGCACAGCAGGCCGGGCAGAAAGCGCCGTCCCTCCGGACGACCAGGCTCAGTTTCTATTTATTTACTCTCCATTAAAAGCATCGGGACCATTTATTGATTTTTTAGTAATGACGTGTTATCTTCCATTATACTGCAAAGTGAACAAAATTAGACAAAACAGGGGTGAGGGATGAGCTGCCGCGTAGCCGCCCTGCTGATCTGGGCTCCCTGCACACGGGCGTCTCTGAGCATCTTCCTCCTCTGGACGTTCTAGCTTAATCGTAACGGCAGGGTCCACGCAAGGTCGAGTCCCGCTTTCGTCCAACTGTGCATTCGAATCGGTGGTCCACGCTGTGGATTCAATCCAGCGCTAAAGGCAAGGAGGAGGAGCAGGGGCCCTCGGGGGCAGCTGAACAGAAGGTGAGGCGCCAATATCACCAGAGCTGCCATTTAAGGAGGTTTAGAGAGCGCTCGCTCTGGTCTCATCACACGTCCTCCCGTATCTACGGACACAGCTGCATGTTAATCGTCAAAGCAGGCCATCATTTCTTCTTTTATCTGTCCACAGTCGACACCGGGGCCATGCGGAGCCCGGCACGCTGACTTCTGCACGCACTCTGAGGGTAATTGCAGGAACATGGAAATCTAGACGCCCCTGGAGGCCAGCTGTGCCCCCCAGGTGCTGAGGAAGCCCGGAGCCCTGCCCGGCCACCCACAGCCAGGACGGGGAGGCCTGGGTGGGACGCAGCTGGGTGCACAGGGGGCTGAGATTTGAGGGGGGAGAGGAGGGAGGAGGAGGAGGGACCTGCCTGTGTGTGCACAGTGGCCTCTAGAACTCACCAGAACCTGGATGCCGGCTGTCTCTGGTCTGGGGGCCACAGCAAAAGAGGACCTGAATTTTTCCCGTGCCCCTTTGTCCTGTTGACATGTTCCTCAGGCACACGATATCCTTTTGGAGTCAGGTGGGTGGGGGCTTAATTAAGTTTGTTGGTTAATCTTTGTTATTGAAGAATCACAGTTTTAACTGAAAAATATGTATATGGTTTTTCCTAATTATAAAAGTAACCCACGCTCATTACTAAAACTGAAAAGGTACAGAGACGCATAAAGGAGAAAATCACAGTAACCTGTAGCACCTCTAAACAAACAAACACACTGTGTAAAGGCCCCTAGGAAACACGTAACAACCCCTCAGTGGCCTCGATAAACCGGGGGATCTCCACACAGATGCCACGTGTGTGACCAGGGCAGGAAGCCCTTCGTGACACGAGAGACCCCAGTTCAAGGTGGCAGCTGTGTCTGGGGAAGGGGCAGGGGGGCAAAGAGGACACGTTTGGGGCCTCAGCTCTTCTTGTGTTTCTCTTCTTTAAGGCAGGAGGAAACGTGGCCACGACACGTCCCGGGTGGACGGCTGGGCAGGTGGAGGTTGCTGGTGTTATGACCGTCTCTGTGACTGGGAGAGGATTAACACACTCCTACCCCACTGAGGGGTGCTTGTTGGGCGCGGCATGATTTCTCAGTGCAAATCGGACCCGCTTCCCCGGGCACCCCATCTAGGCTGGGACCCAGCCCCGTTCTCCACTGCCCGGGCAGCAAGAGGCCCCAGCCCCAGGCCAGGGCTCCCATGATCTGGGTCCCCATAGTCCACACCAGAGGAGGTGGTTTCCGTCTCGGGGAGGAGAGGGGCAGTGGCTGAAGCCCCAGGCACTCCTGGTCGGGCGGTCAGCAGAGCAGCTGCCCGGCCACATGGACGTGCGTGAGCAGGGAACCCCATATGATGGGCCACCCAGCCCGCTCCTGGTTAAGGCCCCTGTGGGGTGAGAGTCCCCTGCCCAGGAGGCCTGGGTCACCTCTGCTGACAGCTCCCCCTCTGTCAGGGCCTCTCCCTGCTTGAACGAGAAGGGTCAGGCCCTTGCAAATGCACCCCTGCTGGAAAGAGGGAAGTGGGGGTGGGGGACGTCCTGCCAAGCCCCCTGGGACCCGAGCAGTTTGTTTCAGGGGAGCAGCCTCCGGACCCCAGACAGCAGAGCCCTGGGGCCTCTGAGCTGAGAGGATTCTGCAAGGGGGGGCGCATGGGGGCCGATCACAGGTGGGAACTCCCCTCCCTGCCCTCTCTTTACACTTTCAGCAGGGGCGGCCGGCACCCCCTCCCAACAGTGATGGTAGCCACAGCCCCTGCCCACCGAGGGCAGGCTGGGGGCTCGGGAAGGCCGTCCTGAGCCCACCTGCTGCTGGCACGGAGTCTGGGGTCCGACGCTGCCCAGCAACAGACGGAAGACGCCAGGAGCACCCATCCCCAGGCCCATGGGCCTCCCCCAGGCAGTGACGGGGTTAGCCCCGATGCTGCGGGAAAGGAGGCCCCGCTTGGCCGCTCGCTGGTGGCGCTCGCTGTCCCCACCCATATAGGGGGCCTGACATCAACCCTGAGGGTTGTGGTGGGCGTTGGCGGGGTGATGGGGCGGCGGTGGTCACTGACGGCAGCCTCAGCCGCTGGCAGGGCCCGGCATGCCCACCCCAGGCTGTCCTGCACGGCGGGCACAGGGCGCTCTTTCCCAGATGAGAGTCCTGACGCTGCCCGAGGGCACGTCGGAGCTGCTCTGCTCCTCCAGCCTCCCCACTGCAGTAGCCCTGGTTTGTGTCACCCTGACAGGTGACACCCGCTCCTCCACCAGGAATCGGGCAGGTGAGGGGAGCCAGGGAGCTGGGAGGAAGGGTAGCCGGGGCTGACTCAGGACAGGGGTGCGGGTGGGGTCTCCAGGAGCCGGGAGAGCCGGGGGGCAGCAGGGAGAGCAGGAGGGGTTTGGGCCGGGCCAGCGCAGGAACGGAGGAGCTGCGGGGGGTGCAGGGGGCGCAAGGCAGAGGCGCCGAGCCCACCCCCCTTCTTGCAGATGCCAAGCTCCAGGCCGGAGAGGCCCCAATTCACTGTAGGTCTCCACTCCAGGTGAAAGTACCCTGAGTCCGACAGAGCTCACCCATGAGGACTCCATCTGACGCTGTCCCCGCCTGAGCCCGGCTGAGACAGAGGGGACGTGCCCTGCCCCAGGTCACACGGCCAGGACCCTCTGGACTCAACCCAGAGCTCTTCCCCTGGCCAAACAGTAGACCTGAACCAGGCTCACTGAGAGCCTGGACTCTGCGCCCAGGGCCCTGTCAGACGACAGTGGCACAACTGCTATTTGTGGGCTGTGTGTTCGTGTGTGCACACAAGTGTGAGTATGCACGTGTGTTTGTGTGTGTGCGTCTGTCAAGAGTGGTGATACTGGCTGCAAAGGGGATGGAGTCCACCCTGGGAAGGGGAAAGGACGGCCGATGGGGGGGCACCCGTTCCTGGTCCTAACGACGCGGCTGGATCTGGGATCCACCCACGGCCGTCGTCACCAACATGACCAGAAACACCGCCATGGACGGGGAGGGGGCAGGCGATCCATCCGTGACCTCGAGCAGGTTTCGAGCCCTCTCTGGGCATGAGGCTCTCCCTCCAGTGGTGGAGTGTGTCTGCATGGAGGGTGTATGTTGGGATGTGGGGTGTTTTGGGGGGATTCTGTTGGGGTGTGTGTCCCTGTGGGGGTGAGAGGGTGTGTGCACGTGTCTGTAGGGGTGAGCCGGGGTGGGCGTGTTTCCTCGGGGAGCACGTAGGTGTGTGTGTGTGCCCACACACACAGCGGGGACGGGGCGTGGATGGGGTGGGGGGCCCTCCCAGCTCCCCCAGCTCCATGTGTTAGCCCAGCCCCTGGCCCCATAAGCCAGTAACCGCAGCCCTGCTCAGACGAGCCTGACACGTTCTCTTTAGCTGACCGGAAACCACAACGAGAGGAGGGAGGAGGCACTGAGACATACAGGGACAACCAGTTAACACATGTTGAAGGCAACATGGCAGTCTGGCTTGACCACATGGACCCCGCAGCTCGTGACAGCTGGTTGTAACACGTTACCAGGCTGCATCATACACCCACCAGCGCCATGACAGTTTACAATCGCCATGGCAACGGCAGGATAGAACCAAATAAGGAAAGAAAAGAGGTGGCACCCTTGTTCCCCAAAAAAGCTGCCCCAAATACTATAAATATTCCTCCCTTTCATTACCTGGACCCCTTATAACAGCTGCTGAAACACCAGGAGCAGAGAAGTTGATTTGTGAACCTAGTTCCCTCTTCTCCGTTCTTTGGCCATTGAATAAAAGCTTGTGCCGCTGACCGCTCAGCTTCGGTTTCGTTTCAAATCCGCGACATCGAACAGAAAAGAACCCTCCGGGGAAGGGACATATGGTGGGTACGAGGCCCACCATGGGCCCCTCCTTGGAGCTCCTCTGAATGTGGGTTGGGTCTCACCCGAGTGAGGTGAAATTAGTAACACATGCACCAGGAGCTCGGTCCAGTGGACCCCAGGGACCCCCACTGCCCACCCTGCACCCACCTGCTCCGTTCACCCCTAACGCCCGGGCTCTGGCCAAACGCACAACCCGTGGGCCCTGAGTGGACTGTGCTGCCCACGCTTCCAGCCTCTGCCCCAGCCATGCCCCTCACACGCCCATCCTTCTCTGCAGCGGCCTCCCTCTCTGCTTCCTGTGAGTCGTCTCTGCTCCGCCACGGAGAGCCCTGGGCCTCTCAGGCATTTTCTGTGGGCTGGCGCCCCCATGTGGCCATCTGCGGCATCACCTCCCTCCCAGCCCGCCTGTTCTGGGGGCTCTGGGCAGGAAAGAGGAGGCAGCCCCCCCACCGAGGGGTCCAACAGGGTCTGGGGGTCGGGTCGACCCTGCAGGGCAGTCTGTGGGGGGACATCTGGGCTCCTCAGGGGGCTCAGGGCAGGTGGCGTTGGGCTGAACTGCAGGTAGAGCCCACAGGTTCCCATTTCCCAGATCCCAGGGCTGGAGGCGGGGTTTACAGTCCTTCTGGGGTCGCTGAAGCCCCCGACATCGGCAGTCAGTGGGTGGTGTTTTCCAGGATGGGGTCAGCAGCACAGGTCAGGATGTCAAAGGTGTCCATATCAGCCCCAAATGCCCAGGAAGGAGGGAGGGACCACCCGGAGGTCTCTGAGCTGGGAGGCCGGACGTGTGGTGGCCTGGGGAGCCCCCCCTGCTCTCACCTGGGGCCCCTCACTCCCTCCAGGGTCTGCCCAGATCACCCGCAGTTGCCTCCAGCCGAGCAGCGGCCATTCACGGCTTCCGGCCAAAGGCAGGCCTGGGAGGCCACGCGACCGTGATCCAGACTCTGGGTTCAAACCCAGCTGTGAGAAAGACCACCCCCTCGGGCAGCTTCACAGGGTACAGTTGTGGGTACCACAGCCCACTGGGGCTCTGTTGTCATCACTCCACTTGACAGGTAAGAAAACGGGGGCCCAGAGAGGCAGCAAGTGGGGAAGACCCCACTGGGCCAGGTTGCGTCTGCCACCTTGGGGAGGGGGCCAGTGGGAGGGGCTGTCCTCCCTTGATGGAGGGGTGCTGTCCATCCTTGGCTGTGAGTCAGGACACCACATCCGGGTGGGCAACGCCACAGGGGGCATGTGCCCACCTGGCCCAGGTGGGGCAGGTGCTGGGTCGGGCCTGGTGCTGGTCTGGGATCTCAGTGTCGGGGGCCTGAGTCTGGTCTGGCAGAGGGTAGGCCGTCTGTGTCCTGTTGCTACAGCCCAGCCGGCTTTGGAGTCCAGCCACCACCACTGTCCCCCCCTGAAACCTGTGGGGGTGGCAGAGGACACCTCACTCTGGACACGATGCTCTCTATCTGCAGTGAGGGCTCCTAGGGCAGCAGGAGTGCAGATGTTGGCCTCGGCAATCTCTCTGTGTCTGTCTGTCTGTCTCTGTCTCCCTGTCTCTTTGTCTCTGTCTCTTTCTCTGACTCTCTGTCTCCATCTCTCTGTCTGTCTCTCTGTCTGTCACTCTCACAGGGAGGAAGATGATGAGGGCTGCAGACAGGACTGCAGAACCCCCCCCTGCAGTGTGACCAGGTGGCCACACAGTGGGGCCCTCGCCCCATTTTTGGAGCCAGTGTGGCCCAGAGCACTGGGGCAGGAGAGGTGCTGGCTTCCCCAGGTGATGAGAAGGATGAGAGGGGTCAGAGGTCAACGGGTGCCAGGGATGGGGAGGGGGACCCGGTGGGGATGCTCCATCAAGCTGCTCTCGGGGACCCCAAGCTCCCCCAGGACTGGGGAGGGAGGGACAGGACCACAGAAAGGCGCATCCCCTTTCTGTTGGGGGGCAACAGCCCCCTTCTGCTGGACTAGACTGTGGGGGGTCAAGGCGTGTGGGGCCCAGTGGAGGAAGGGGGCAGTCAGCAGGCCAGTCAAGGCGGTGGTGCCCAGAGGCCCTCCCTGGGTCTGCAGGACCAGCCACGGGCCAACACCTGCAGGCAGAAGAGTCACTCACGAGCCCAGGAGCAGGCATGGTGCACAGGACCTGGAAGCCCCCACCAGAATTCCCACTGTGGGGGTGGAGGTCCCCAAAACTCCTCCCAGGCCCACCTCACAGCTCTGGCTTCTCCGTCGCGACCATGGGGCTGGGGCTGGGGGCGTCCTGGGCTGACGGGGCCCAGGCCTGACAACATGGGGGTCCCCAACACACACACGCACACACACGTGCCCATGAACGCACACACATGTGTGCTGGCCCCTCATTCACATGGAGGGGAGGACTGAGGGCCCCACCCAGACAGGCGGCCCCCAGGGCCCACCTGCAAGGGAGGGACCCATGCCCAGCGCCCCCCAGCACCCTTACCCACACCAAAAATGGGGCATTGCAGGCGTGTGGGCTGGCTCCCCTGGGGCCACTCTGTGGGCTTCGTTCCTGCTGCGATGGCAGTTTTGGAGGATTGACGTGGCCCAGCCACCCTCATGGCCCCCACCCATCCCTGCCCTGCATGATGTCCCCATCACCACACCTCCCCCTCAGCCCCACTCAGGCCCACCCCACACCTCTCCTTTCTCCCAGGGCAAAGCCAAGTTCAGGGGACAGCAGGGACTCCCTCGACCCCCTGCAGTTGCTTCCCGCCCCTGGGCCCAGCGTGTGTATCTGTGTAAATGGCACACGACGTCCACCAAGGCGGCCTCCAGCCCGAGGTGCTGACGGGGCACCCAGAGGACTGGCAGTGGCAATTCCCGGGAACACCCTGGGGCCAGGAGGGTGGGCCCATCCTCACCTGAGAACAAGGGCGGTCCCTCTTCAGAGGCTGCTCCCCAGAAAGAAGGTACGCCCCTCTTTACAACAGCCCTGTGGGGAGGGAGTCATGACCTCTGCTTCATGTAACTGCTCTCAGCACAGCCCTACGCCGTCCAGCCCTGGGTCGACAGAAGCCGAAGCCATCCTGGTTGCAAGCCTCTTGCCTCCCCAGGGCCAGCATCCCTCCTGCATCCGGCTCTGGGACCAGCCACTGGCTGGAATTGTTGGGGCCAGACAGATGACCAGAACCTGCCGTCCACGCAGCCCGCCCAGACCCGAGGTCGCCTGTACCTGCAGGGTCCCCCTCTTGGGTGTCCAAGGTCGGCCCAGAACTGTCCCAGCCCGGGACCCTGGCCACAGCTGGACGCAGGACCTGGCCAGCTCAGCCCGGCCTGTTTGCCTCGGGCAGCCTGACCGCCACAGACAGGTGGCCTGGAGGGCTGACGGCACAAGTGGCCACAGCATCTGGCCAAGGCATGGTCCTCAGGGGGCCCAGCATAGCCAGCGCCTGCAGGAAGGTGGCACCCAGGGCTGGAAGGATTGGACACAGCCCATCACCAGGGGAGTGAGGGCACAACTCACAGGAGCGCAGGTCTCTGTTTCACACGCGAGCCTGTGGGGAGCCTGGAGAAGGTGGCAGGAGGGGCAGGGCGGTGAGCAGAGCCCAGAGCAGGGAGGTGGCCTGGGCAGACCCCAGAGGGCTCTTCATGCCCACCTGCCCTGAACCCCTGGTCCTTTCGGGCAGGCCGGCCCTCCATCCCCACTGGGGCCTCGCTGACGGCACTCCTGCCCCACACATTCCCTTCCCCACGTCCACCCTATATGAGGGGAGGCCGCGGAGCTCTGTGGAAGGACGTGCCAATGAAGGCATGGTGGATGCCTCGGGGCTCCCTGCACTCCACGTTAGGAATCGCCAATGTCAGGGCCTCCCTTCCCTCCTCAGCCTGGGCCTTCTTAAAACAGGAACCCTCTGGGTGGAGCCTCTGGCCAGCGGGGGCCGGTCACGACCTCTGGTGAGGAGACTGGCCCACCTGTACCCCTGGGTATCAGCAGGCCCCTAAGAAGCCCCCACAGGTGAGACTGCTGCCTTGGGGCTGAAATGGGCCATGGGACAGGACCTCCAGCCAGGGGGCCGCCATGCCACTGGGCCATTCCTGCCCAGGCCAGCTCCCGGTGCTGTGGGGCCACCAGGGTGGGAGGGGATCAGATGCACATGGGCAGTGCCATACAGTGTCCAGCTGGGGGTGAGCTGTCCAATCCTCCAACCACTCCTGGGCCAGCTGGCCAGCTGGGTGCGACTCCAGTCCTGCCCACCCCAAGGCCCAGAGCCCCCAGCTCTGTGCAGGGTTCCCACTCTTCCCGGTCGCTTGATGCTCCAGAGCTAGTGGGAGCTGGCTCCTCTGAGAGCTCACATCTCCCGCCCCTGAGGCAGCCCCCCGCCCACCCATGACCGGCCCTAGTGCCTGCCTGGGGAATGCCTGCCCAGGGCCTATCCTGGTCGGAGCTCAAAGCCCATACCTGTCCCCTGCACCCATCCTGCCTCCTGAGACCCTGTTCACACACCCTCTTCCTCCCACCCTCCCCAGCACATCTGACCACCTGCCAGCGTGTGCCCGGTGCCCGTCCTCACCCATTCACTCAGGCAGGAGCAGCACCCACCATGGACAAGGACCACCCACGTGCAAATAAACGTGGTATCACAGTTGAGCAACAACCCCAAATTATCCAGTCCTCTGGGAGGGTGAAAACCAGATCGAAGCAACTGGATTAATACAGGAGTTCAACTGCTTTTGAATGCTTTCATTCATTCCACAAGGATTTCCTGGGAGCCTACTCTGTACTGTACTTCTTATGGGCTTATAGAGACACGTGGACTCTGGCCCTCAAACGTTCATAATCTAATAAGAAATAAGTTATGTTTTAATTCATGCCCATTTGCTCAGTAAAAGTGGTGAGATTTAATGCATAGATGGATGAAGAGAGAAATAAATGCATAGATAGATAAACGGATGAAAAGAGGGAGGGAGAGCAGGCGAGATGGAGAGGGGTGGAAGGATGGTGAGACGGTGGATGGATGGATGAATGATGGTTGGATGGATGGTGAGACGGTGGATGGATGGATGAATGATGGTTGGATGGATGTTGAGATGGTGGATGGATGGATGAATGATGGTTGGATGGATGGTGAGACGGTGGATGGATGGATGAATGATGGATGGATGGATGGATGATGGATGGTGGATCGATGGGTGGATGATGGATGGATAGTGGACGGATGGATGATGGATGGCGGATAGGTAGATGGAGAGATGCTGGATGAATAGAGTGATGGAGGGATGAATGAAAGGATGGAGGGATGGATGGATGGATGGTGGGTGGATGGAGAAATAGAAGACAGACTTTTACTGTATTCAAACTGTCCTCTAAATCTACCTTCCTGATTTAGGGGTCCAGCTCCAACTTCCTGTCTGCTCCAAGATATTCTTGGGTCAATCCTCCTGCAAACAAGCCTAACAGGCCTCCAATTTTCTAAAACCCGAACCCTTTCCAATGTCAAACCTGGTGGGTAGTCAACATACCCCCAAGCCCTAGTCACCTGGGTCTCCACACCCACGGCGGGGAGGCCGCACAGCTGACCCTCGTGACCTCCCGAGGCCTCTGCTGAGCTTCCACACACCGAGTTAAGGTTGAAGGGACAGATAGGATCACGGACAGGCAGAGGCACACACTCGCACCACGAACCCTGAAGGGAATCTCGAGACCCCCCCGGAGAATGTGAGGAGCTGTCTGCTTGTCCATGCCCCTCTCGTCTTCTGGGCCCAGCTGAGATGGCCCCCCCTCTAGGAAGCCTGCTCTGAACCAGAGGAGCTCCCCTGTCCCCTCCCCCATGGGGGTCACTGAGAGCCCCTTGAGTCCTGGACCACGCCGTTCTCTAGCACCTGGTCTGTCCTGGGCACTGACCAGGCTCGCCCTGAGCAGGGAGCAGGGTCTGCAAATGCCATGCCTGGGCAGTGAGAGGCTGAGGCCAGATCCCCCACACCTGCATCCACCTGACAACCTGAACAAAGGCGTCCCACCAGACCCCGCCCTCCCGACCCAGCCTGTGGCAGGGCTCAGAGAGAGGTGGAGAGTGTCACCCTGGGTGCAGTGAAGATGGTAGGGTGCTGAGCCTGCCCCACCCTGGCCCATGCCTGCGAGGACCTGCTGGGAAAGGCTCCTCCACCTGGGCCCCTGCACACAGGCCCACACTCACCCAGGGTGCCCAGCACCCGGCAGGGGTGAGGGGATGAGGGGCCAGGGGATCCAGCCTCTGGGGCCCAGGACTCCCTGCGGTGGGGGCGGCTGGCTCATCTCAGCCCCTGCCCCAGAGGTTCTCGCCCACGCCTCCCCTCCCACACCCTTGGGGAGGTTGCAATCCTGGCGTCATAACTCGTTGGTCCTGTTTGGAAGGGAAAGGCCGCCAGATTCTTGGGGAGGCCGAGGGCTCAGGCATTGGTTAGGAGAGAGGTGAAGCGTGCAGGAAGTGTGCAGACAGCGGGCCCATGTGCGGGTGTGCACATGGGCCTGCATGTGTTCAAGCACGTGAGCACTTGGGAGGTCCGTGGTGTGCACGTGGATGCACATGCACATTCACAGCGCCCAGCTGTGTACTATGCCTGCCAGTAGGCCAGTGCACACGTGTGTGCATGCTCCTTCACTGTGCCACTGTGCACACAGAGACCCCAGGCCTGCAGAGCAACTGCCAGGCTGCCCGAGGTTCCGGGGTCCCAGCCGGTCCACCACTGACTGGTGCTCCCCAAGCAGACGAGGAAAGACCCAGGGACCTGCGGGGAGGCTCTACCTGGGGGAAAGGGTACCCAGGCCACTCTTGCGGGCTCCTCATGGAGCTTCGTGGTGCCCACTTGAGGGCAGGTGTGTCTGGCATCCCCAGGGGCCCCAGCGCAGCCCCTCCCCCTGCAGAGGCCCTGCCCTGCCAGCAGGTCTCCCTCTAGGAGGGGTCGAGTCCCAGGAAGGGGGGTCTCTTCTGTACACACCAGAGGGCACAGTCCCCAGGCCAGGAGACCCCACCAGACACCAGCCCAGAGTGGGCAGGGCCATCACCCTGCCGGCCACACCCAGTGCTATCAGCTCAGGGTAGCCACCCAGGCCAGTGGTCAGCCCCCTGGTGTCTTGGAGGGCCCGTGGGGACCCGTTCACACCCTCCTGGTAGCCACAGGAGGCCAAGGAGGGAATCCAGACTCCCATCCACCCAAGGAGTGGCCTGGGGAAGGCCTTCTCCAGGCTCCCTCGGCCAGAGGCTGGGTCTCCACACAAGCCCTCCTGCCACGGCCCGGGCACCCGCGTGGGCAGCAGTGGCCCCCGCCTGGCCGCTCTGACCCGGAAATCACTGTAACCCTAACCGTAAAGAGACGGCCTGCCTTTCTGATTCTGTGATTTTATAGCAAAATGAAGAGATAAGTCAGCTTTGATTCTGGCTGAGTTTTATGAGCTTCAGTTTTTATTCCCTTTCTCGTTCGGGGGAACAAACGGGTTTATGGCTGGGCTCCCCATCTCTCTGTCAGCAGCAGGTGGGGTGGCAGGCGGCCGCTCTGATAAGGCTGGTCCCAGCCCCCTCCTGCACGGGCTGTGGGCAGTGGCAGGGGGGCCTGGATCCTCGCCTAGCTGGCTCCTCCTGCCTGGGGTTGCCACGAGGCCCAGGGGCAGGCACCACCTTCAGGGCCTCCTCCATCAGGAGGGCTGAGTACAGACTTGGCCGAGACTTGGCCTCCACTGAAGCCTCCAGAGACCCCCAAGATGAGCAGACCTCTGAGTCAGAGCTGGGGGCGAACGCCTCCCCGGGGACCTGGGTGGACTCAGTGCTGCCTGGGTTCTGCTGTATGGGGGCCACAGGGCAGTGACTGGCTTCAAAGGGGCCGGAGGAAGCCTTTGGGCCCCGCCCCTGCCAGTCTGGGGACATCAAAGGGCCGGCTGGAGGAGCGGCGGGCGGCGGGGCAAGCACAGAGCTGCCCAGGACTCCCTCTTCAGAGGGAGCGGCCGGGGCGGCCCAGCCCCACCCTGGGTCCAGCAGGAGGCCCCCCACGGCGACCTGAGGGCACCCCTGCCCCACCCCTGAGGTTCTGCTTCTGGAGCCTCTTGGAAGCGCCGTTGGGGTGGGTGCGCACCCCTTCTGGCCGGGGCCTTCTCCCAACTGGTGGCACCTGAAGCAATGGTGGAGGGGGTGGTGGGCGGCCTCCTGGGGGCTGGGATACAACCCCACACCACAACATGGTGGCCCAGTTTCGACCAAGTTGGAGGAGCTTCTGGACACTAGGGGAGCCCAGAGCCCTGGGGTTGATGGTGCCGGGGACAGGGCAGCCCTCCCCCTCTTCCCAGCCTCTCCCCAGGGCTGTCAGTTGGCTGGGCCTGCACTCCAGACAGAGGCTTCCTGTCCCCTTTCAACCCATTGGGGCCCCCACCCCACCTCCTGGGCTTCCCGATTGGGAGGAGGAAGGGCAGCACAGATGGAGAGACGCTGAGAGCGTCTCTCTGCCTTCACCACTGCCCAGGGGAGGCGGCATCTGGGGGGGTGGAGGACCGACGGCAGGTCGGGAAGCCTTGGAAGGTCAGCCTTACCCGGCCCGGCTGGGTGTGGGGCTCGGCTGTGGGCGCTGCAGGCCTCCCTCTGCCCCTGCTGGCCTGCGACTGAGAGCCCCCCAGCCCGTGGGGGCTGGTCTTCCCCTCCCACCACCCTGGCAGCAGCAGGGTCAGGACGCGGTCCAACACCGTTATCCCGTTCACTCCTCTCAATGGCCCTCGGAGCGGGGTCCTCTCCTTGGACCCACTGGGGCCGGGGGACCAGAACGTGGCACGTTCTCAGGGTCACAGGAGAGGGCCTCTGGGTGCAACCCCAACACCTACCCTGTCCCCGCTGCCACACACAGGGCGCAGGAGGCCTGCGAGCCTTCCCTACTCCACCCCTAGGATGTCTGGTGGAATTCCGGGTGGGGGTGGGGGTCTGCAGCTCTGGGGATTCTAGAGAATTCCAGGGCAAAGCAGGTTGTGTCAGAGGGGCTGGGATCCCACTGAGGAACTTTCCTGGGCAGGTGTGTATGCAGAGGTCTCCCCACCTCCACAGGACGCCGGAGCCGGGGGCAGGATGGCCCTGGCAGTCTGGTGTTCCAGGCAGGGGCGAGAAGTCGCTAATTGGCGTCTGGGGTGGTGCTGCCCTTGACCTGGGCTGTCCTTGGGGGCGAGTGACTCACTGCGAAGCCCACGCCCTGCCAGCCACTCAGCCCCACAGCTCCCGCCTCTCCCCACAGCTGGCACTGGTCTCCACAGACAGACATGCTCCGTGACCCACTCCCCGCCCCGGGGGTCAGGGCTGGGCGGGTCATGCCCACAGGAAAGGCCAGTCAGGCAGGACAGACTCCAGGGCCAACATCGTGGGAAGAACAAGCAAGAGGGGTCTCAGCGACCGTGGGCGTCAGCCCCTTTCACAGCAGAGAAGACTGAGGCAGAAACTGGCCGGGCTTCACTGGAAGTCTCCAGAGTCTTCCTGGGGCAGCAGGGGTCAGGTTCCACCTCAGGGACATCTGAGGACAAAGGGCCAGGCCGGGTGTCGTGTGTGGGAGAGATTGAGGGGAGTCACCGGAGGAAGGGACCTACACAGGGCACGTTCACTGATTCCAATGCTCCTTTCCACATTAATTGGCCCTGAAATCAGGCTTCGTGTGAACACTGCTGTTGGCCAAGTGACAGTCATGGCACGGTGGCCACTGCTCCCCACTTAGCAGCGTGGCTGTGCCACCTGGTGGGTGACCCCTCCGAGGAGATCGTTTGCTGGCACTTCCTGGCAAGATCCAGAAACCAGCAGAGCAGGCAAGAAGCCAGGTCAACAGCGAGGCCCCTGCTCTGGGAGGGCGGCATTGGGCAGCGTGGCCCAGAGGAGGCCTGCTTGTGGACGGGCCTGGCGTCGACAGCCCAAGGCCAGAGGGAAACTGCAGAGGTGGACTTCGAGGTAGGGACGGCCACCAACTTATTTTGCTTGTATTTTCTCTTCCATGTGTGAAGTGACTTAATCTGTCTGGCAGAGAATTTCGACAAGCGTGAAACGAACTCCGAACAACAGGAAAGCACCATCTCACAGCTTAATTTCCCCTTCTTTTCTCTCAAATTGATGACAAAATCGTGGGGCAACTTGACCTGGGGTTTGATGCAGCGCAGTGCCGAGTCCCCACCTGTGAACACGTCACGTGCTACTTCATTTCCTTCTCACAACTGCTGTCACGTGGGCTCCGCCGTCATCCCCATTCTCCAGACGAGAAGACTGAGGCTGGGCAGGGCTGTGGCTTCCCTGGGGTCAGGGAGCTGGTGGGTGGCAGAGCTGGAGTGGGATCCGGGTCTTCCTCTGTCACATGGGCAGGCAGGCGGCCCCGCATCAGAATGTCCCATCAGACTCTCACTGCTGTCCGACCCTGGTGACCTCAAACAAGAGCCGTAGCGGAGTTGTCAGCGCTCACGGCTGCAGGTGGACGGGCTCAGCAGGCAGTTCTCGCGGGGTCTGAGTGCAGTCTGATGGCGGCGGAGGTGCGCTCCCCTCAGAGCCTTCCTCGCCCGCAGGTCTGGAGGTCGATGCTGGCTGTGCTGGGACCTCGGCGGGCTGTCAGCCGGCACGTCTGTGGGAGGCCCCAGGTGGCCTGGGCTTCCTCCCAGTATGGCAGCTAGGCCCCAGGGCGAGCAAGCCTCCCAAGAGAACCGGGCATCCGTCCAGCCTGTTCTGAGCACCTGCTGTCGGTGTAAGCACACCGCAGGGAGCCCAAGACCAGCCCTCATACAGTCACCTCCTGGTGGAGGAAACCAGACAACGATAAAGAAGTACCACGCAGAGGTGTCGAATGCTGGCACCGGAGAAAAACCCGTCTGGGCAGTGGGAACAGAGAGCTGGGAGCGGGCTGAGGCATTGCAGTTCAGGTAAGATGCTCTCAGGAGGTCTCTCTTCAAAAGAAGCTGTGGGGATGAGTATCAGCATGAGTCGTCTCCCTGCAGAGAGAACAGCACGTGCCAAGACCCTGAGGCAGGAGCGCGTGTGCCGTGTTTAAGGAACAGCAGGAAGTGCGGCTGGTGGGGGTGAGTGAGTGGGGGAGAGGGGTGGGAGAGTAGTCAGGGGGATCATAGCCAGACCACAGAGGGGAGACCCATGAGGACGGCCACACGCACGGCCCCCGTGGGTATGAAAGGCATGCAGGAGCCACATCCGGGCTCCAGGACCCCAGGTCAGTGGCTCTCAGACCTGCTCGCAGTCTTCACTCTTGACTGGAGGGGCTGTGGCCAGGCCTGGGGATGTTTCTGTGACTGCCCCTGGAGCACCCCGAGATGGCACACCCCATGAGCCTGAAGCCTGGGAGACCAGGAAGCGGGGAACCGTTCCCCCAGGGTGGGAGGGCTTGGGAGGTCAGGGGAGGGGACCCGGGGGGGCTTGCTGGGACACCTTTCACCAGCTCTGCGGCCAGGTGGCCTCTGCAGCCTCTGCCGGGAGGGCCGTGGTGAGCTACATGGCAAACTGGTTGCCAAGCAGAAAACGGGGGCCTCGAGCAGTCCTGGAAGAAGCTGGCGGCTGCCCACACCTCAGGCCCAACCTGGCTGGCCCTGCATTCCAGAAATACCCCGTCCTGGGGCTGCCCCGCTCAGCAGTGTGGAGGCCAGGCCACTGCATGTCTCAGCCTGTCTCAGCCTGTCTGTCTGCAGTGGCGTCAGGCTGTGCCCACTCCTGGCCTGGCACAGCCTGGCCCCTTCTCTTCCCAGGATGGAGGTCAGCAGCCCACCCCACGGGCAGTAGAGGGGCAGCGAGACAGCAAGAGGGAGGGGCAGGCGGGCAGGCAGCTCGAGGTGGGGGCCAGGGCGCGGGAGGGGGCATGTCCAGAAGGCCTGGGGCAGGGGAGGCAGAAGCAGCCGGCAGGGAACAGAGAGGACAGCAGAGCCCAGAAAGCTCTGGAAAGGTGACCAAGACTTAGGCAGGCCTGGGAGGGGCCGGGGAGAGAACAAGGAGCATCTGTGAGGTGGAGAGAGCAGGACGGAACATGGACCCCCGAGGGACAGGGCACGCCAGCACCCAGAGGGCAGCAGGTCAGACCCAGACAGTCCCCAGTGGAGAGAGGCCCGGAGCCAGAGACAGAGGCAGATGGGCCGGCCACGGGAGCTGCTGCCAGCTCGGGGCAGGCAGGTGGGGGCGACGTGACTCAGGCTGTCAGAGGGAGGGGCAGGGGCAGCCCACCCCGTCAAGGAGCCTCCCTAAGGCCCAGGGCCCCACTCAGGAGATTAAGAGGAGGGGAGGGGCTGGGGGAGCTGGAGGGAGAGGTGGAGGCTCCTCTGGCTCCCAGGAATGGCAGTCCCTCACCCCACAGCCGGGCGGGACACCCTTCCCAGCCGGGGCAGGGACTGAGGCCTGACGGGGCCTAGAATAAGCATGGCCAGGTGGCCGAGGGTGAGGAAGGGTAGGGGCCGCACTCGGCCCTCTCTGTGATCCCCCTGCCCCCCTCCCCTCCCCACCCCTGCTGGCCTACAGGCCTGGACCTGCCCCCCACCTGCTGCCTTCCTCCCTCCCCTCCCCGTCCACTGCTCCTCTCACCAGAGAGAGACGGTGGCAATCAAGTCCTGTCCTCCTCAGCGGGCGGGCTCCAGCCTCTGTGCTTGCATACTCCCAGGGACCAGGCACTCACTACCTGCAGAGGCCACCCTAACTGGGAAAGTCCTACAGACAGAGCCCAAGTCTGTGACATCCTCCCAGCGTCCCCAGCACGGCAAGGACAGCCCTGTGGAGATGCAAGTACAGGGTTGCCTCTCTCCGTCTGACCAGCTCTGTCCAGCCTGATGACTTCCCCTCTCTGTCCCGTCTCCAAGACCACAGGTGGGGAGGGTCCAGAGTTTGCAATCAGGGGCTTGCTGCACCTGGAGGAGGTTTCCCGGGAGCAGAGGAGTGAGCGTCTCGGGCAGGCCTGAGGGGGCGCCTGGGCCTGGCCCCTCAAACCAATTCTCCTGCAGCCAGGACCCTGGCCCGGTGCCTGCTGAGGGAGAAAAGTGGCCATGCTCTGGCTTCTGCAGCATCGCAACGGGACTGCACTCTTCCCCACACCCAGCCCTCTGCTCACACAGGTGCCCGCGCCCCCCAAGGTCTCTGCCCGGCACCTTGGTGACCCCATGGACCATCCCAGACTGATCCTACTTGCTGTGGTCACAGCCTAAGGACCCCACTGACCCGCATCCTGCGCTCCCATCCCAGAGTGATTCACACCCATAGATGTGGGTGGGACTTACTCACTTCTAACCAATAGGATGCGGCAGAAGTGATGACATCACTTCCAAGATTAGCTCACAAAAGGGCTGCAGCCCTGTCTCAGGCCCCCAGCTCCCTCGCTCCCTTGCTCTCCCCGAGGGAAGCCACACTGGGGGCTGGCAAGAGAGGCCCTCAAGGCGAGGAACTGCTGTGTGCAGCCAGCAGCCCACCATGTGTGTGGGGGTGGGAGGTTCATGTAAGGAAGGCCCGAGCCATCAGGGAACAGAGACAGCCCATACCCGGGGGTCTTGGCTGAGTGGGACCCTCGATAGCTGCAATCTCCCAGGAAAGCCCTGGTGGCACAGAAGTCTGGATTCAGCCCGTTTTATGACAAGGGGGCTGGCTCAGAGAGGAGGCGACTGGTCAACCCTGGGCGGGCTGTTCTCAGCCCCATTACTACTGTGTGCACCTGCCCTCCGGCCCCATAATGCTGACCCAGGCTGCTGGCAGAGTCAGGACTCGTGGTTTGCTCGACCATCCACTCTGGACGAGTTTGGGAGAGAGTCCCCACTGGACCTGGGGGGTCAGGGAAGGCTTCCCGGAGGAGGGGGTCCCCAGAAGGCCCAGGTGGGAGGGGAGAAGGAACAGTGCTCTAGGTGGGACGTGATCCCAGAGGGCTCCTGGCCGACCCAGCAAGGACCCTCCTCTGGTGAGAGGTCTCCACCTGCTTCCTAGGGAGGGGGCCAGTGGGGGGTCACCAGGCCAGGCAGCTGGGTCCCTTATGCAAATGCTGAGATATGACCCCAGAGAAGGGGTGGGGGTCGGGGTGCGGGAGCCTGCTGGCTGCCTGGGCCTGGATGAGGGTGCCCTGGGCTGGGGAGTGGGGGTTATGTCTGGGGGAGGTCACAGGCTGAGGACACGTGGGCCCAGGATGGCAGGAGTGATGGCAGTGGGCGTGAGAGGGGCCACGGGCTGGCAGAGCTCCCTGGACACAGCTGCCGTCCACCACGTGCTTGTCCGAGGGGCGGGGACCCCCACCCCGGGCCCACTTTCAGTTCACAGCTTGGCCCCCAGCCACTCTCGCTGGCCCTGCCCACGAGGGCTCGGCTGGGCAGCGAGGGCCAGGCTCCGTCTGTCCAGGCTTGTCCCTGCGTATCCCTGCAGTGGCCCCTGGAGGACAGTGGGTCCACACCTAGTTTCCTTGAAGACAAAGGAGTTGGCACGTGCCTAGTCTCTTTGTGGCTCCGAGCGGCTCCATGCGCGTCAGAACAGGGCTGTCTGCTGTCGGGTCAGCACGGACACTCCGGGAAGCAGCCAGGGAGGTGGTGGCCAGCCAAGTGTCTGGGTGCCCCTCAGACCCCAGGGCAGCCCCACCCACAGGCCCACTGCCCCAGCACTGGCTTTTGGCAGAGCATGCCAACAGTAACCCCTCCAAAGCTCACAGATCCCCAGCCACAGCTGAGCTGTGACCGAGACCACTGCTCCCCTGACCGCGTAGGCAGGGCCCCGCGGCACAGGTCCAGAGCTCAGCTGTGGCTCAGGATGGGGGCGAGACTGATGAGCCTAGGGGTCCGGAGGCCAGGATAAGGGCCTAGGCAGCCCCCTGAGAGGACACCCACTCAGACACAGGGCCCCAGCACACAGAGGCCGGATGGAGAAATGATTTGCTTCACCAGAGGATTCCTCATTTTAAAAAGGACCTGCTCAGAGGGCCCCCATAAAGAGATGAAATGCTCTCAGCTCTTGCTGGAACACAGGCGGAAAGCCAGGCCCGCCCCGAGGGCCTGTCCATCGCCAGCCGGCGGGCTCCAGAACAGCCTTCGGGGTGAGTGGGGGGTGGGGATCGCAGGACCCACACTGGGCGGACGGCGGGCTGCTGGCAGGGAAAGCCGGCCGGCCAGCCCCAGGGAAGTTTATGGTCACCTTGTGGAGCCCCCAGCCCTGGCAGCTGCCCGGCCCCTGCACCTGTCTCTTTGTTTGCACAAATCCCTTCCCTAATAGACTTAATCACGGAGCTTTGATGACTGCGCCAGGGCCCGTGCAGGCCTCCCTGGCTGCAGGGAACAAGCACAGCATTGTCTCCAGCCCCACCGCCAGCGGGCTTGTTAATGGGTAAACCGAGGGGAGAGGGACAGCCCTGCCCGCCGGGGCGTGGAGTCGCCAGGCATGGCCTGGGCACACCAGCACCCCCATCCCACCAGGGCGCTGCCATGCTGCACTGGCCCTGGCAGGCAAAGAGCACGTGGTTCTCCCCTGTTCTGGAACCAGCCCAGGGGATGTTGATAGAGCCACCAGCAGGACAGCACCACATACCCCACAGTGGGGCAGGAGGACCCAGCCACTCGCTGTGTACTCCCAGGCCCAGGGAACAGAAGGGGACACATGAGCCACGGTCATCCACTGAAGGTGGGATTATAAAATCGGGTCACCATATGATCCACCCATTCTGCTCCTAGGCACAGACCCAAGAGAGTCGAAAGCAGGGTCTCAAAGATGTACTTGCACACTCATGTTCAGAGAAGCATTATTCACAACAGTCGAGAGGTGGAAACGAGCCAAGCGTCCGTTGATGGATAAATGGATACACAAAAGATGGTCCGGCCACACGATGGAATACTATACAGCCAGACAATAGAATGCAGCACAGACACACGCTACAACACGGACGAACCTTGAAAACACGAGGCCAAGTGAAGGTAGCCGGACACGAAAGACCACATACTGTGTGATTCCATTTATGTGAAACATCCAGAATAGACAGATCTAGGTAGAAGGCAGACTGGTGGTTTCCGGGGGTGGGAAGAGGAGGGAAAGGGGAGGGAGTGCTGGTGGGTGCAGAGTTTCCTTTGGGTGATGGACATGTTCGGGAACTAGCTAGAGGTGGTGGTTGCACAGTATTGTGAATGCACTAAATGCAGCTGAATTGTGCACTTCAAAATGGCTAATCTTATGTTACGTGAATTTCACCTCAATTTAAAGAAAACAACCCACTGAGAGAGATAGACCCACAGACAGTGGGTCCTGGAGCGTGGGAAACCCACAGAGGCTTGGCTGCGGGGGAGACACAGATCCCGAGGGGGGCGGCCTGGCACGAGCCCCAGCTCTGCTCGTTATTGGCTGTGACCCTGGGCAGGTGTCTGGGCCTCCCTGGGCCTGGGTCTCCCTGGCCGTGGAGCAGGGCCTCCCTGGGCTGTTGGGAGAATGAGTCAGCCGTTGGGTGGGGACGGGGCACCCGCCACGTTGGCCTCCCTGGATGGCTCCCTGTGGCCACACTCACGCCCCCACCGGGCTCCTTTTCTCCTGCTCTCTCGTCCTTTCCCACAATTCCATGAAGATCTACCATGCGCCAGCGCCAGCTGGTTCCTGGGACCCAGGAGTGAGTAGGCAGATCCGGTTCCTGCCGGCACGGAGCGCACAGCTCTAGGGGAGACAGGTGAACCCTGGGTAACTGAACCCCTGCCGCCCGGAAAGGGGAGTGAAGGCAGGGAATGAGGACAATGTGGTGAATCCTTGGGCACTGCCCTCTGAGGCCAGAGCTGCCACGTACCCAGGAGCCAGCCCCTGCTCCACTCTCCCTCCTAGGCTCCCGACCCACCAACCAACCAACCGACCTGCAGGCCTTGGCTGGGTGCTGGGGCGTGGGCGGCCCAAGAGGCAGCAGGCTGCCCTTGCCCCACTCTGACCCTCGGTATTTTCCTCCATGAAATGGGGACGGTAGAAAGTCATCTGCTGTTGTCCCAGAGCCTTGCCTCCTGCTAATCTCACTACCAGCGGGAACAGAGATGCTTGTCTGAGGTCATCGCAGCCTCAAAGTCCTGGGTCAGGACTCCCCAGGCTGCCCACGACACCACACAGAGGCCCCAGGACGGGTTTGTTCATCTTGTTCTACAGAGGAACCACCTGCAGTGTCCCTCCACTCAGTGACCCGTCCTCTGGGGACACATGGCTCCAGGTTCCCTCATCATTCCCTGCAGCCTCCCCTCCCCCGGCCCTTTCACAACTGCGCCTCCCTCAGGGTCCCTGCTCAAGGCCTCCCTCTGGACTTGCTGGTCAACCCTGTCTTTTGGCTTCCTGGTGAACCCCTGTCATCTGGCTTGCTGGTCAATCCCTCTTTTCTGGTTTGCTGGTCAACCCCTCTCTTCTGGCTTGCTGGTCAATGTCTCCCCACAGGCTTCTCCCTGCACCTTCTCAGATCCTACCAGCATCAACCCCCTCCCTTCTCTTTTCTTCACTTCCCTCTGTCCCTCCATCACCTCCATTGCTCTCGCACCTGTGTCCTCACCTCCCATTCTCCTCCACCCGAACCCCCTACCTGGACAGCCCCAGCCCTCGAAGGCCATCACTGGGGTCAGGGTCAGCCCCAGAGGCTCTGCGGCCTGCTCATGCCCCTGCACACACACCCTCCTCTCCTGTCTCCCCTCAGACCTATAGGCCTCTGCCCCTCAGCGGCCTCCCCCTGCCCCACAGCTCCCCTCAACAGGACCCCACCCCCCTCCTGACTACTCAAATCCCTCTCAACTGGACTCAAGTCTATGGGATTTCTTTTTTCACTAATAGTTTTTATTTTTTAGAGCAGTTTTAGGTTTATGGAAAATTGGGCAGAAAGTGCAGAGTTCTCGTATCCCCCCTGATCCCCCAAACACAGTTTCCTCTATTGTGAACATCTTGAATCCGTGTGGTACATTTGTCATAACTGATGAACCAACAGTGATACATTTTTTTTAAATGTTTTATTGTAGTAAAATATACATAACATAAAATTTACCATCTTAACTACTTTTCAGTTCAGGGGCATTAAGCACATTCACATTGTTGTGCAACCATCACCACCATCCATCTCCAGAAGGTTCCATCTGTCCCCAATAAACACTGACTCCCCCATCCCCAGGCCCTGGCACCCACCATCCTACTTTCTGTCTGTGTGAATTTGACGACTGCAAGGACCACCTGTGAGCAGAATCACGCAGGATTTGTCCTTTGTGACTGACTTATTCCACTGAGCATAACATCCTCGAGGTTCATTCATGTTGCAGCTCACGTCAGGATTTCCTTCCTTTTTAAGGCTGAGTAATATTCCACCGTGTGGATGGGCCACATTTTGTTTATCCACACTGATAAATTATTAACTAAAGTCCACCGTTTACATGAGGGTTCACTCCTGGTGTTGTACATCCTGTGGGTTTGGACAGATGTATGAGGACAGGTGTCCACCATCACAGCCTCATATGGAGTGTCTTCACTGCCCTAAAACTCCTCTGTGCTACGCCTGTTCATCCTTCCCTCCCCCCAACCCCAGCAACCATTGATCCATTTACCGTCGGCATAGTTGTGCCTTTTCGGGAATGTCACATAGCTGGAAACACAGTTTGTGACCTTTTCAAATTGGCCTCTTTCACTTAGCCACCTGCATTTAAGTTTCCTCCACGTCCTTTCGTGAACAGACTGCTCTTTTCTGTCACGGGCTTTAAACATGCTCAGCTCTCTCACATCAGAAAGAAAGACCCCTCTTGGACCCAATAACTCCCACCGATCCCTTTCCTTCACCCTAAGTCTCGCAAGAGCGAAGACGCGCCCTCTCCATCTCCTCCTGTCACCTCGGTATGCCCTCAGGCCACCAGAATGGCCCGCGAGGGGCCCAGTGATGACTGTTTTAGCACAACGGCATGCTCTGTCTCCACCCCATGGCCGCTCCCTGCCCTCCCTGGCCGACCCTCGGGGTTTCTCCTTCTCCTCTGGCTGCCCCTCTCCAGACCCCTCCCCAGACTCTTCCCCCTGGCCCAGCCGGCAGAGCCCCCGGGGCCACATCTCCTGGCCCTCCCGTCGCCGTCTCTGTCCATGTCTTGTCCAGGCCACTCCTGCCTATGCCCTGGACTCCAGTCCAGAGCCAGCTGCCCTCTGACTGCTGTTCTCCTGGGACAGGTGGCAAGGCAGGCCCAGCCTCCCCGGCCCGGGCCCCGGGGCTCCCCACGACCTGGTCCTCCTTTGCAATTCCATCTCGACACCAGCAACCCCCAGCTTACCGACTGCCCCACCGGCAGCTGCCCCTTTCTCTCCCCATTCTGTCCATCGGCTGCTCCTGTGGGGTTTTGCCGGACTGCGGCCCAAGCCCATCGTCAGGGGAGCGACGGCCGTGTGCCGTGGTCTCCCCTCGCCCTCCTGCCCTCTTGCTCCTCCTCCTTCAGAAGGTCGGAGTGACCTTTGCAAACGTGCACGTGGACATGCACCTCCCTGTGCTTAGAGGCCCCCAGGGCTTCCCGTCAGCCTTCAATGCAGACAGAACCGGCACAGGGCCTTTGCGCTTCCCCAGGCTGATTGCACGGCACATGCCCACCCCTGCCCTTCTCTGTTCTCTGCGGGGCCACGACTGATCAGCCACAGGGCCTTTGCACATGCTGCTCCCCTGCCCAAGTGAACCCCCCTTGAGCGCCACCCCTTGGAAGCTGCCCCAGCCACCCCAGCCAGGCCACATGCCCCATGGTCCCCTTCTCACATATCCCAGACACTGTTCGGGCACTGGGGGACAGCAGGGACAAAACAGACCAAGTCCTGGTGACAGTGGGGCCTCTGTCCTGGTGCAGAGGAAGCAGAGAGTGGACAAGTAGGTAAAACGTGGCATGTTCATGGAGCTAAATTCTATGGAAAAGTAGAATAAGGAGCAACGTGCGTGGTGGGAAGACCCTGAGGGCCCTTATCTGTGGGGAGGGCACCAGGGGCAAGTTCCAGACAGGTGGGCTTCGAGAAGCCTGTTGACCATCAGGGGGACGTGCCGAGCAGCCATGGGTGTGGGCCCGGCTGCAGGAGATGTAACCGCGGGCACTGCTGCCTGCAGAGGGGCCCTAAAGCCTCAAGATGGGATGTGCTCGCCTGGGGCGGGCACAGATGCTGGAGAGGAGCGGCCTGAGCCGAGCCGGGGCCATCCACCCCGAGAGGTAGGCACTAAAGAGGATCCTTCCGCCTGTCCCCTGGGCTGCTTTCCCCACGTCCGTCTGCCCCTTGGGCCACGAGCTCTCGTCTCTGATCCACCACTGGATCCAGTGCAGACAGCAGGTGCTCCATTAATGTCAGGTGGCTGGCCGGGTGTGGTTGGATTCAGTGGCTCTCTGGACGCCCCTGGAGGGGGCTGGGGAAGGAGCTGCCCTGCATGGAACACGTTAGGGTGGCAGCCACCGTTGCTCCCCATTCACGGCTGAGACACTGAACACCAGGCCTGGGAAGGAGCAGAGCCTCCCGGGGGTGAGGTGAGACCAGCTGGGGCTCAAACCAGGCATCTGTCTGAGCCTCCATGGCCCCACCCGACCCCGCCTGGCCACTCAGGCCCCAGTGGTGGACTGTGTCCAGAAAGCTCTGAGGGACGAGTGCTCAGGCCGTCAGCACCGCTGTGGAGTCTCCTGGGAGTGGGGGCGGGGGCGTGGATTTTGAGCTGCCCCTCCTTTCCTCCCTTCCTCCCCCTCCCCTCCCCCTCCCTCCCCTTCGGTCTCCAGCCCCTGACAAGCAGCGTGGCCATGGAGAGGCAGAGGCTAGCCAGGCTCCCCGCACCCATTCCCCCGGGGGCACCACAGGCACACACAGCACGCAGAGGCACGTGCCCAGCCATGGCAGGGGCACACACACCCACACCCACACCCACACCCACAGCGTGTCACACCCACAGGGACCCAACCCTCCTGCCTCGGCCACCTGCCGGCAGCGACAACCACACAGACGCCCAGGCACACGTCCTCAGCCGCGTCCACCCCGGCCGGCAGGTTCAGACAGACACCGCGCACTTCAAAGCCCCAGGCGGCAGGTGTGCCTGGAGTCCGGCCTGCCGGGACAGGGAGCCCCACGACGTGCAGACGCACGAGCCCTGCCCGCCCGCCGGGGCTGGGCCTGGCTCCACCTCACACACCGGGAGCTCCACGCAGGGCCTCCAGGGGGTCCAGAGCAGCTTCCCAACCGCCCAGCCCTCCTGCAGGCTCACCCTGGGACCTTACCTCTGAGACTTGGAAACCCTTTGTGCGGGGGCACCCGGCTGAGCTGGTCCCTATTACCAGCCCCTGCACCCAGCCCAGCTACTGAGGTGGCTGCTAACTGCTCACATCTGCCCCATCCATGAACTGTTCTCAGGCAAACGGGAGGCCATGCCCACCCCCAGGGCAACCTGGCCAGGGAGGGACCCCCCAGGGGTAGAGGAGGCCGGCCCCTTACCTCGAGGAGACCACTCTGTGGTGCGATCTACAGCCCCAGGGCTACCCGGGGAGACCCCCTCCTGGCTTACCTTTTTCTCTTTCCCTCCCCTTCTCCTGAGGGCACCCCTCTCACAACCCTGAGTGAGAATCGAGGGCTCTGCTTCTGGGGACAGGCCAGTGAGGTGCTGGGAAGCAGACTGCAAGAGTGGGGCTCTGCGGGAGGTCCCCAACGCTAGGAGGGGCCAGTCGGGTGGCGGCTGGGGGCAGACTAGTGCGTCTGCTGGACGCCACCCTGCACCCAGCTGGCTGGAGCCCCCGGCCCGGCCACGTCTACAGCACATAAGAACCACAGGGAAACCTGAACCGAGGGGCAGGAATGGGGTGGCTGGCTCGGATCTCTGAATCCTCAATGTAAAGTCCAGCGTGAGAGTCCCAGGGCCTCCCGGCTGCACCAAGAGAGGCAGAGGCGGCAGGGCCACGCCAAGCCCAGGACCGGGTTGTGGGAGCCCCGGAGAATCTGAGCAAGTGCCTCGATGAGGAAGGAAGATGCCTGGAGACCGTCGCACTTGACGCCTTTGAACCCCCAACTCCCCGACCCCCGCCCCGGGCTACAGAAAAGCCCCCCTTTGTAAGATGGAGGCCACACCATGCTCAAAGACCTAAATGAGGCGGGTGGGTTACAAGGCAATGCCCACCCTCCTTGCAGTCTGCCCCACCTCCCCACTTGGCCCCTAGACCCGCAGCCGGGAAGG
Source organism: Ceratotherium simum simum (assembly GCF_057802395.1). Classification (NCBI taxonomy): domain Eukaryota; kingdom Metazoa; phylum Chordata; class Mammalia; order Perissodactyla; family Rhinocerotidae; genus Ceratotherium; species Ceratotherium simum. The sequence goes on along the minus strand of NC_141933.1, from coordinate 2,460,529 downwards.
GCTGGCCTTGATGACAGTGAGGAGGGGCTTATATACCCAAAGAGCTGCAGGCTTGGCTGGCGGGGACCGCCAAGGCCTGGGGGAGGCTCGGAGGGCGCCGGGTTAAAGCAGCGGTGTTAAACTGGAGAAGGGAGAGCTTGCTTACACGGAGCCCATTTCCTGGGACGTGGGACCTAACCCCTTGGCAGGGACCCTGGGGACGGTTCTCTTTCGCTGCCATGAAGGCCCTCAGAAACACCGGAGGAGCAAGGGCTCCCAGCAAAGAAAGTCCCGAGGCCAGAGCTGCGTGTCAGACCGTGGAGGAAGGAAGAAGGGTCTGTGCATAAGCCCAGGAAACCACCAGCCATGCCTCAGGGAGGCCTGGCATGCTTGGTTCACCGAGGCGCTAGGAGGGGCTGGTGAGGGGCCCCAGCATGGTGAGGGGCCCCAGTGGCGCCCTCCAGAGGCCGGGGCTGGTGACAGCGGGAGGGGTGCGGGAGGGGTGTTACAGACCTGGGCTCCCCGGCAGCGATGAGGCAGAGAGAATCCTGGAACAGCACAGGGCAGGAGCAACGCATATCTGCCAGCAGGAAGGTGGGTGTGATTATGTAACGGGCAGTGTTACAGGCTGAGCTGTGTCCCCCTGAAAAATCACATATTGGATTCCTGACCCCCAGCGCCACAGAATGTGACTATTGGGAGACTGGGCCTCTAAAGAGGTGGTTAAGGTAAGATGAGGTCACTAAAGTGGCCCTAATCCAGTGTGACCGGTGTCCTCAAAAGAGGAGGAGATCAGGACACAGACACTCACAGAAGGACGACCATGTGAGGACACAGGCAGAAGGCAGCCGTCTACACGCCAAGGAGAGAGCCCTCAGGAGGAACCAGCCCTGCCCATGCGTCGATCTCAGACGTCCAGCCTCCAGAACTGGGAGACAGTAAATGTCTGTGGTTTAAGTCACTCCGTCTGGGGGACTTTGTGAATGGCCCCAGCTGACTACACAGGCAGCAGAATGGAAATGGCCCCAGGGGCTGACCCACAGGACCTATAAGAAGGCTGGTGGAGCGTGGTGCTTCCAGGGGAGATGGGTGGACAGTGCCAGTGCTCACTTAATACATACGAACAAGAGAGAAAGATGGCGTGACCCGAGGTGGAGGTCATGTTACCCTGTGCAAAGTCATGATCCCTGGACCAGTTTCCAGACCCGAGCCAGTCCTCAGACCCAGACCCATCGACGGAAGGAGACGCTGGGTGCCTATGAGGAAGGACCCTGCAACCCAATAAGTGCATACAGTGGTGTGCACCTCGGTCCCCCCCAAAGGACCCAGAGCCACTGAGTCAGATCATCACAACTGGGGGCTGAGGGACCCCAAGATCTTTACAGGGCTGCTGCACGTGGGGTCTGTGTCCACACTGATACAAAGGGCCCCACTGGAGAAGCAGCACATGGGGGTCAGGTAACAAAGGACGTCCTGGCCAGCTGTGTCTCGCACGGGTGCCCTGTGTCCATGGGCCCTGCCAGCGGTCACTTCTCCAGTTCCCAATGAATCATCACAAGGGGCCCGCGCAGCGCTGGCAGGCCCTCACGTGGCCTTCCTGACCTGTGTAGTAAGACTTATCACAGCAGCAATACCAGGTGGAGTCCCCGACACTGCCCCCGCCCACCCCTGCCCCAAAGGCCAGCGAGGATGTCAAAGGCGGTGACACTCCCAAGGGCCTTCATCCACCTTTGGCAAAGATGGAGAAAGAGAACTAGATTTTTCTCCCACCTGAAAAAATAAACAAAAAAATCAGACAAAAGCTATGAAACAATGGTTTTCAAGGCCCTGGACACCAGGCAATGAGCACAGTGACCCCCCGCTTTGAGAGAGCTTCCAGGCCACAGCACAGGGAGGGGACCAGGCGAGTCCCTGAGTTGGGGAGAAGAAACTGAGGCTCTGGGGAGACCAAAATGGCTAGAGTTAGCAGGGCAGAGAAAGGAGAGCTGCACGAGAGAGAACCCCAGAGATCTGCAGAGGGGCCCCTCAAATATGCAGCAGAAAACTGATCAGCACATCCCTGGGAGGAAATGGCCCAAGGCGGGGGGAAAGAACCCCAGAGGATCAGGGGCAGCAGGATCTGCTGCCCACACAGCTGGACACAGTACCAGTTCCCACCAGCCGACCAGAAAGCCTCATGATTCATGGGGCATCAGGCAGAATAAAAGGGTCTGGCCTCCGTAGTGGGGAATAATTAGTCCTTGAGGGAGCAACGTTCTGGACTTCAAGGGAGCAACAAATTGTAAAAGCAACATCCGAAAGGGACAAAGTGCCCTAAGATAACCGAACTGCGTCCCAGAACAAACCCTACGGTATTCACAGGAATGCAGAGACGTCTAGCACCCAACAAGGCAAAATTCACGATGTCTGCCTTGAGAAAAAAGTGTGAGGCATACGAGGAAGCAGGAAAAGACAACCCACAATGGGGAGACAAGCCAAGCAGTCACAACGGACATGGCTGCTGGAATTAGCAGGGACATCAAAACAGTCGTGTGACTGCATTCCACACGAGCAAAGAGCCAAACGGGGACATGGAAGCTACGCCTTTGACAAAATCCAATACCCGTTCATGATAAAAACCCACAACAAATTAGGAATAGAGAGGAACTTCCACAATTTGATAAAGAACATGTGCAGAAACCTACAGCTGACATCATACTTAGTGGTGAGAAACCAGAGGCTTTCCATCTGAGATTGGGAACAAGGCAGAGATGTCTGGTCTTGCCGCTCTAATTCGTCATCATCCTATAACTCCTTGCTGTGGCAATAAGAGAAGAAAATGAAATAAAATGTATACAGATTGCAAAGAAAGAAACAAAACACTCTTTCTTTGCTGATGACATGATTATCTATGAAGAAAATCTGGAAGAATTGACAAAAAAAGTCCTGGAACTAATAAACAAGTATAACAGGATCATAGAATACAACCTTAATACACAAAGGCAATGGCTTTCCTATATAGCAGTAATGAACAATTGGAATTTGAAATTGAAAAACCAATACTGTTTACAATAGCACACCCCAAAATGAAATACTTAGGTATAAATCTAACAAATATACAGGACCTACATACAGAACACTACAAAACACTGGTTTAAAAAAAAATTTAAGGGCTAAATAAACAGAGAAATATTCATAGATTCAATGTTCGTAGGTTTGAAGACTCAATATTGAGGTATCACTTCCTCCCCACTTGATATATAGATTGAATATGCTCCCAATCAAAATCTCAGCAAGCTCTTTAATAAGTATCAACAAACTGATTCTAAAGCTTATATGGAGAAGCAAATGACCAAGAATAGCCAACACAACACTGAAGAACAAAGTTGGAGAATTCGCACTACTTGGTTTCAAAACTTCCTATAAGACTGTAGTAATCAAGACAGCATAGTATGGGTGAAAGAATAGAAACATAAAGCAATGAGACAGAAGAGCAAGACCAGAAATAGACTCACACGTACACAGCAAACGATCTTTTCCAAGGGGGCAAAGGTAACTCACGGAGAAACAATAGTCTTTTCAACAAATGGTGCTGAAATATTGGGACGTCCATACGCAAAACAATGAATCTAGACACAGACCTCCTTCCTTAAAAAAAATTAACTCCAAACAGATTATAGGTCTACATGTAAAATGCAAAACTATGAAATTTCTTGAAGAAAACATATGAGAAAACCTACACGACCTTAGGTTTGGTGAAGACTTTTTAAACACAACACCAGTAGGATGATCTATGAAAGAAAAAATTGATGTTGGACTTCATTAAAATTAAAAACTTCTGCTCTGTGAAAAACACTGTCAAGAGAATGAAAAGCCAAGCCATACTGGGAGAAAATATTTTCATATCTGGTAAAGGACTTGCACCCAAAGTATACAAAGGAACTCTCAAGAAATCAACAGCACTAAAAAAAAAAATCCAATTAAAAAACAAGAAAAATAGATAAACACCATTTCTCACTCTTCACCAAAGAAGTTATACAGATGACAAACAAGTACAATGAAAAATACAATGAAAGTGACAAGTAAGCACAAGTGAAAAGATGCTCAATATCATTTGTTATTAAGGAATAGAAAACTAGAACAAAAACGAGATACCACTACACACCTATCCCAAAAAACTGACAATACCGTCTGCTGGTGAGGATGTGGGGCAACAGGAACTCTCATTAATTGCTAGTGGAAATTCAAAATGGTACAACCACTCGGGAAGACAGTTTGGTGCTTTCTCACAAAACTAAACATAGTCTTACCATATGATCCAGTGATGATGCTTCTAGATATTTACCCAACTGATTTGGAAACATACATCCACACAAAAACCTGCACACAAATATTTATAGTAGCTTTATTCATAGTCACCAAAAACTGGAAGCATCTAAAAAGTCCTTCAATAGGTGGATGGATAAACAAACTGAGGTTCATTCATACCATGCATTATTATTCAATGATAAAAAGAGTTGATCTATCAAGCCATAAAAAGACATGCATATGGCTAAGTGAAAGGAGCCAATCTGAAAAGGCCACACAGTGTATGATTCCAGCTGTGTGACATTCTGGGGAAGGCAAAATTACGCAGACAGTGAAAAGGTCAGTGGGTGCCAGAGGCTCGTGGGGAGGGAGGGATGAAAAGCTGGTGCACAGAGGATTTTTAGGGCAGTGGAACTATTATTAATGACATAGCAATAGTGAATACAGGACATTAAGCATTTATCAAAACTCCTAAAACTTTACAGCACAAAGAGTAAACCTTAACATATGCAAATCTGAAATAAGTGATTTACCAGGTTGGGAGATCCCAGAATGGAATGTAGGTTGTGACAAAATGATCTAAGTTTACTACAAATGTACGAAAGCACCTCACTGAAGGGGATGGTGGAATAAGGTGCCAACCTCAGTAATTTTGGAAACAAGTGGAATTTGTAAGGCTAAGGCATTGGAACTGTTTTTAAACACTGGAGTCTAGTTGGACAAAGTTGTTTCCCATGGGGGCACAGGTTCACAATTCTGAGACTGCTATGCATGGGCAGTGGAATCAAACAACAAGTAAGCGAATGGTGAATGGTGGGAGCCAGGTTTCTCCTTGTTGAAGAGACAGGTTACAGATAATTAAGAAGAGGAGGCTAGGATAACCCCTGTGGTAACAGAGTTGGAGAAATCACCATGAATTCATATTTAGCTTAACATAGATATAGATGGTTACATACAGAAATATTTATAGATATGTGTGGATACACCATTAGTACACACACGTATATCTCCTTGCTCTGTCAGCTGAGAAGGCCTAGAAGCAATAATACTCCAGTAGCAACGAGCATACCCGGCACCCAGATTGTGGTTTCTAACACCATTCTCCAATAAAACGAACCCTAGAGAAATGACTGATTCTAGGACTGGTCCAGGAAATACATAAGATGACCCTGGGGCATCCTGTAGTGCCAGAAAGTAAGACAGTGCTCAAAAGAAGAAATCCAACATTGATGGGGTATGTCAGAGGGACACAGGAGCCGGCTGAAAGAGCCCCCAATGGCCAATGCTGGAACTGTTTTAGCAAGAAAATATACAAAGTAATATGGGATTATAACCCAAATTATAAAATAAACATCCATTAGTCCAAACAGACACAAATAAATGATTGAATAAACAAACAGGGGATATAGACTAATTTCCCTTGCAGAAGAATTTCAAATAATTTACATAGCTACTCCATCTTTAAGAAGGTGGAGCATAGCCCTCACACCTTAAGTGTGGGTTGCATATCGTGACTTCCTTCCAAAGAATATTGAAATGGAGGAAAAAAATAGTAACTCCAAAGTGGAGAAGCCTGACACACACACCTCTGCCGGGTGACCAGGTCAACATCAGCAGTGGTAAGTCCTGTTGATACTACACAGCCCTGATAGGATGTGACAAGAAGGGCACTGTACTCTCTGGTCTTCCTCCCCAAAACCCATAGCTTCAGTCCAATCATGAGAAAACCATCAGACAAAACCCGAATTGAGGAACATTCTACAAAATACCTGAGCAGTACTCCTCAAAACTGTCAAAGTCGTCAAAAGAAAGCAAAGTCTGAGACACCATCACCACCAAGAGGAGCCTGAGGAGACACGACGATAAATGTGATATGGTGTCCCGGATGAGACCCTGGACAGGAAAAGGACATTAGGGGAAAACTGAGGAAATCTGGAAAAAAAAAAAAAGTAGTATGGACTTTAATTTATAATACTGTATCAAGATCAGTTCATTAACTGTGACAAATGTACCACACCAAATGTAAGAAGCTAATAATAGGGGAATCCAGATATATGGGAACTCTCTGAACTCCCTGTTTTCAATAACTCTGTAAGTCTAAACTGTTCTAAAACTTAAAAGTTTGTTAAAACAATAATAGTGGTCAAAAATTTTCTGAATTAGAGGAAACTTATAAACCCACAGATCTAAGAATCTTAATGAACCCCAGCACAAGAATGACTAGGAAAACTACATTGAGGCAGATACCAATAAAATTTCTCAAAATTAGTGTTAAAGCGAAATCTCAAAATCTGCCCGAGGAAAAAAAGACATATTTTGTGTAGAGGCAAAAAAATGTAATAGTGACAGCAAATTTCTTATCAGCAACAATGCAAGGGATAAGACAGTGGAACAGCATTGTTAAAGTATTGAAAGAAAAGACACTGCCATCCTAGAATCCCATATCCAATGGAAATATCTTTCCATAATGAAGGTGGAATAAAGACATTTTCAGATATACAAAAGCTACAAGCATTAATCTCTAGCAGACTGCACTGCAAGAAATGTTAAAGGAAATTCTTTAGACAGAAGGAAAGTGATACCAAATAAAAATATGGATTTACTCAAAGTAACAAAGAACACAAAATGGGTAACTACATGGGTAAATATGTATTTTTTCTTATTATTTAAATATCTTTAAAATATAATTGTAGTTGTGATGCATGTACCATAATAATGCAAGATATTAACAACAGGAGAAACTGAGCATGGAGTGTACGGAAACTCTGTACTAACTAAAATTTTTCTGAAAATCTAAAACTATTGTAAAATTAAAAGTTTATTTAAAATTTTACTAGTCAAACAAAATTAATAACTACATAGTGTGGGGTTTACAGTATGTAAAAGTAAAATCTATGACGACAGAAGCATAAAGATGAGGAGGAGAGAAATGGAAATATACTATTATAAGGTTCTTATACTATATGTGATATGGTCTAATATCACTTGAAGACAGACTGTAATAAGATAAATATATATACTAGGAATGCTGAAGCAACCACAAAAATAACAAAACAAATGGCTATAGATAATAAGCCAACAAAGGAAATAAAATAATACCACAAAAAATACTCAACCCAAAGGAAGAACAGATGTAACAAATAAAAAACAAATTGTAAAATGATGAATTTAAATCCAAGCATATCAAAAATCACATTAAATACAAGTGGTCTAAACACCCACACAAACAGGTAGAGATGGTCAGATTGGATAAAAAAGCAAGACCCATCTATGTGCTGCCTACCAAAAATGCACTTTAAATATCAAGACACTAATAGGTTAAAAGTGAAGGGATAAAAAAATATAAACCAAACTAACACTAATCAAAAAAAAAAAATGGAATGGCTATACTAATGTTAGAGAAGTGAACTTAAGAATAAAGGATATTATCAGGTATAAAGAAGGGCATTTCATAATAATAAAAGGGTCAATTCTTCAAGAGGATATAACAATCCTAAATGTTTATGCACCAAATAACAGAGCTTCAAAACAAATAAAGTAAAAAATGATCAAATTACAAGGAGAGAGAGGTGAATCTATATTATAGTAGGAGATTCAATATTCCTCTTTCAATAGTAGACAGGACAAGTATATGGAAAATTGGTGAGGATGTGAGAGACTGGAACAAAACAATTAACTAACTTGACTTGATTGACATTAACAGAACACTCTACCTGACAACAGCAGAATATGCATTCTTTTCAAGTGCACAGGGAGCATTTACCAAGATAGACCATTTACCAAGATAGGCCATAAAATGAGTCTCAATAAATTCAGAAGGATTCAAGCCATACAAAGTATGTTCTCTGACCACAATGAAATTAAAGTAGAAATCAAATTAAATCCAAAGTAGTAGAAAGAGAGAAATAATAAAAAATCAGAGGAAATCAAGAAAAGTCAACAAAATTGATAAACTTCTACTCAAATTAATTAGGGAAAAAAAGAGGGAAGATAAAATTGTTGATATTAGGAAAGAAGAGAGATGACATGATTACAGATTCTATAGATATGAAAAAAATAATAAGGGTCTCCCCCTTATTATTTTTCATTGATAAAATGATTATTTATCATTGAAAATGATTAATGATTATTTATCATTGATAAGAAATCCCAATGACTTTTTATCATTGGGATAAAATGAACAACTTTATCCCAATAAATTTGGAAGCTTAGAAGAAATGGGACAAATTCCTTGAAAGACACAAACTACCAAAGCCTATAGAAGAAAAAATAGATAACCTGAATGTCCCTGTATATTTTTTAAATTCCGTTTGTAATAAACATTCTATTCAAGAAGAAAATTCTAGGCACAGATGGTTTCACTGGTGAATTCTACCAAACATTTAAAGAAGAAATGATACTGATTCTACACAAACTCCTCCTGAAAATCAAAGAAGAGGGAATACTTCCCAACTCTTTCTACAAGACCAGCATTACCCTGGTACAACATATAAAAAGGATGATATATCATGACCAAATGGAGCTCAGGAATGCAAAATTGACTTAACATTTGAAAATCAATTAATGTAACTTTCCGTATTAACACATTAAAAAAGAAAAAGCACGTTATCATCTCTACATATGCTGAAAAAAGTATTTAATAATATCCAATGTCCATTTCCAATGAAAACTCTCAGATTCAGTGTAATTTCAACTGGCACCCCAGCAACCTTTTGTAGAAACTGACAAACTGTCTTTTAAATTCATATGGAAATTAGAAGGACCTACAAGAACAAAAACATCTTTGAAAAAGAACAACACATTTGGAAGGCTAACTCTATCTGATTTCAAGACATTATAAAAGCTACAATAATCAAGACAGTGTGGTATTGGCATAAGGACAGAGGAATAAATCAGCGGAGCAGATCTGAGAGTCAATAAGAAGACTCACACATATGAGGGCAACTGGTTTTGAAAAAAAGTGCAAAGGCAATTCAACAGAGAAAGCACGGTCTTTCCAAAAAATAGTGCTGAAGCAATTGGATATCCACATGCAGAAGTTCAAAAAAGAAAGAACTTTGACACAAACCTCACACCACCTACAAAAATTAACTCAAGATGAATTAGAGACCCAATATAAAACCTAAATCTATGAAGCTTTTAGAAGAAAACAAAGGAGAAGATCTTTGTGACCTGGGGTTTGGCACCAAAATATTATATTTTGGTGTTGGACCCCAAGAGCACACATCATAAAAGAAAAAAATGGATAAATTGGACTTCATCAAAATTCAAAACTTCTTTTCTTTGAGGCAGTGTTAACAGAATTAAAATACAAACCACAGATCAAGAGAAAATATTTGCAAATCATATTCTGACAAAGGACTTGTATCCAGAATATACAAAGAACTCTCAAAAATCAGTCATAAGAAAACAAACAACCAGGAAAAATGGGAAAAGAATTGAAAAAAACACTTGACCAAAAAAGACAGTAAATAATCCCATGAAAACATGCTTTACATCACTAGTCATTAGAAAAACGCAAATTAAAATGATAATGAGATGCCACTATGCAACCTAGTTTGAATGGCTAAAATTTTAAAAAACTGAACGCAAAAAGTTTTGGCAAGAATATGAGAAACTAGATTCTCATGTGCTACTGGTGGGAATGGTACAACCACTTTAGAAAACAGTTTGGCAGTTTCTTAAAAAGTTAAACATACACCTGTCACATGATGCAGGCATTCCACTCCGGTGTTTACTCGAGAGAAATGAAAGAATATATCCACATAGAGACTTGTCCATGAACATTTACAGCATTGGTTTGTAGCCCAAACCAAAACAATCCAATGACCTTTAATAAGCGACTATATAAACAAATACAGCCATCCATATAATTCATCAATAAAAGGGAATGAACTATTGATACATGCAACAATACTGCTGAATCTCAAAACAAGCATGCAGAGTGAAAGAAGCCAGACGAGAGAGTACGTACAGCCTGATCCCATTTCCGTAAATCTCTAAAAAATGAAAACTAATCTACAGAAAGCGGATCAGTGGTTACCTAGGTCAGGGAGACGGGTGAGAGAAAAGGACATCAAGAAACTCTTAGGGGGATGAGTATGTTCACTCTTTTGATTGTGAAGATGTTGTTTTCACAGTTGCACACATGTCAAAACTTACCAAACTGTACCATTTAAATATGTGCAGCGTATGATATGTCAATCACACAGAAAAAAAGCTAAAAAATTGTAATTTCCCAGAGGAAATGGCAGGGATTAATGCCACCTTCAAAGACAAAGAATGCCAGGGTAGCAATCTCCATCATATCTCTACTTATGTCATCCCTCTGGCCTCTCCGCAGCCTGGCTGAATCATAATGCATGTCTGTAGACGACCTCAGATTTAGCCAAGTGAGTCAGCAGCAGCTCCAAGTGCAGCTGCTGGGCCAGATGTGGTACCCCAGCTAGGGTAGATTAACAGACCTCTGGTGTGTGGTATGTAGATATTGATGTGATAAGGGAATTCTTCTCAATTCTCATCAGGAAGGAATCTCAGAAGCAGTTTGCATTCACATGGGCTAGGCAGCAGGATGCATTCACGGTCTTTCCCCAGGAATGTGTTAATTCTCCTGCTCTCCATCACAAAATAGCCCAAAGGGAAAAGGACCTCCACATTCCAATCATCACTTTAGTTTACTATATTGACAACATTCTGTTAACTGGGTACAACGAGCAGGAAGGGGCTGGTACTCTGGAAGCCCCAAGTAAGACATATGAACCCTACAGATGGGAGATACATTCTACAAAGGTTTAGGGATCTAATAACATTGTGAAATTTTTGCCATAAACTCTGGCACAATCTATAGTACCAGTGGTATCTGCAATGCAGAAAAACATGATCCACACAGAGCCCCCAGCAAACCCCATAGGAGAGTAATGGCACAGACCCTAGGGTTCTGGAGCAAGTCCATGCAGAGAACTTTACCATCTAGAAAGAGGCTCCTGGCATGCTGCGGGACCATGGTGGAGACAGAGTGCCTGACTGTGGACGTCAGTGACCACATGGTTATAAACGCCCAGCAAGAGGGGAGTTCTGTCAGACTCACCAAGCCATAAGGTCAAGCAATCCATCAGAAAATGGGAGAGCTACATCTAGGACTGGGAGGGAGCAGAGGGCACAGGAAAGATACGTAAACAAGAAGCCCAAACCCCGTGTCATGAACCAATGTTGCACTGGTACCTTTTCTTCACGTCGTACCTCTGGGCTTCGGGGGAGGTGCTCACTGATCAGGTGATGGAGGAGGAGAGGCCTGGCTTGATCCACTGATGGGTTAGATAGGACAGAGCAAGCACCCAGTGTGCAGGTGCTTGTGAAACTCCTCGGAAAGCAACAGTAAGATGTACTTTCTGCTTGGGATGCAGAAAGCTGGAAGGAGCACTGTCCCCACCCTTCAACAACAATAACAGCAAAAGGCACCAACCAACCTGAAAATTCACAACTTTCCTTGAAACCCCCAGAGAGCTGAGGTCACAGGGCTCCTGCAAGTGCACCTGGAAGGAGAGATGGACGGTGAGCACTTGCTTACCTGGGGCAGAGGACGCCCGACACCAACAAGAAGAATTCAGCTGAAATTTTCAATGAATTGGTGAAAGCTGAGTGGGGACTAACAAGAGACTATAGAAACCCTGGGGGCTGTGGATATAAGAGAAATTCGCACCCACTTGCAGGTCTGCAGGGACCTCATTGGGCAAGATTCAAAAAGGCTGGCAAGATTCCTAAGAATGCATCCCTTGTAGGGTAGGCCTGGTGGAGTGCAAGGTCACCAAAGGCACAAACCCCACCCAGATTGCCTCCCCTGTCTTCCCTATGGAGCATCAGCCTTCTACTGTTAGGACAAGGACAAAAACCTCCGTCAAACTTAGGGCACCGGTGAAAACGCATTTCAGCTGGGAGAAGGATCCTAAGAACCTTATACACTCAGGGAGGGATACTGATTACACAGCTGTAATCCCCCAGATTACAGCTGTGGGTGTGGCAGGAGCCCTGAGAAAACTATACACACAAGACCCAAGGACGTAGAGTTAATCAGAAAAACAGAACAGTCCCAACCCTGCCACCAGGCTGACAAGTGATGGGTGATGTTGGAACATCACTGGGAAAGTTCCGAGGGTGTGGAAAGACAGACTTGCTGAGGCACAGCACAAAGGTAATGCTTCAAGCATTCAGATCCAAGGTGTATCTGACATTGGGAAAAACTCTCTCCTCACTAAACACCAGGAGACACCAGAGGAATCTGATGTCTGTGCGTTCTGAGGGTAACCATGGCAATGACAAACCCAAACCCAGCTGGATTCCTGACTAGGTTGACTGCAACCCCACACTAAAACAACAGCAAAAAGAAGGACATACTCATTTCCAGGCATAACACTATTTACCTCAGTCTCTACTGTCCTCCACAAGATGTCTGGATTTCAAATTATGAGGTGAGGACTATTAAAAAAAAGAAAAGAAAAGAAAGAACAGCACATTGTCAAGACAAAGCAATCAAAACAACCAGACTTTGATATGATACAGATGTTGGAACTGTCAGACAGGAAATTTTAAATAACTGTGATAAATATGTTAAAGATTCTAATGGAAAGGAGGGCAATGTGCAAGATCAAATAGGTAATTTCAGCAAAGAGATGGAAACTAGAAAAAAATATCAAATGGAAACACTAGAACCAAAAACGCCATAACAGAGATGAGAAGAACGCCTTTGAGGGGCTCATCGATAAACTTGACACAGCCAAGGAAAGACTCAGTGAGCATGAAGCTAGGTCGATAGCAAATGTCCAAACTGAAATGCAAGGAGGAAAAAATAATGAGAAAGGGAGGGAAAAAAAAAAACATTTCAGAGCATCCAAAATTTGTGGGGTAATATTGAATGGTACAACGTAGGCACAAGTGGAATCTCAGAGAGAGAAGATAGAAAGGGTGGTGTAGAAGAAATATTTGAAGAAACAATGGATAAGGATGTTACAGAAGTATTGACAAAACAATAAACCACACATCCAAGAAGCTCAGAGAACACCAGGGAAGATAATTACCATAAAAAAGAACCCTAGGTCTATCGTATTCAAACTGCTTAAAACCCAAGACAAAAGAGAAATCTTGAAAGTAGCCAGAGAATAATGGTACATTCCATTTAGAGGAAAAAGATTAAAATAACAGCACACTTCTTGTCAGAAACCAAGTGAGCCAGGCCTAAAGGAAAAAAAAAAAAACTATCAACTCAGAATTCTGTACCCAGTGCAAATATCTTTCAAAAAAGGAGGAGAAATAAAGTCTTTATCAGACAAACAAAACCTGGATGATGTATTGATGAAAGACCCTCATTGTAAGAAATGTTAAAGGAAGTTCTTCAGGCAAGAGAAGCAAAATACCAGACAGAACCATGGATCTACACAAAGAAATAGAACAAATGAAGGTAAAAATAAAATTCATTTCTTCCTTATTTTTAATTGCTCTAAAACATAATGACCATCTAAAGAAAAAACAGTGGTAAAGTATTGTATATTTACAGCATAATGTAAAGTATCATCTATGACAACAATAGCACAAATAAGGAAGGAATGGAGAATATACAGCTGTGAATTCCTTACATGACACATGAAGCAATGTGATGTTATTTGGTAGACCTTGTTAATTAGAGAGATATGTCATAAAACCTAGGACAACCACTAATTTCTCTAAAAAGAGATTTAAATAATAAGGCAAGAGTGGAGACAAAATGGAATAATTAAAAATTGTCAGTTAATCCAAAAGAAGGCAGAAAAGGGGAAACACAAATAGCAGATGGAATGAATAGAAAAGAGCTTGCAAAATTGTAAAATTTAATCCAAACATATAAATAATCACATTAAATTTTAAAATCTCAATACACCAATCAAAAGAAAGAGGTTGTCAAATTAAAAAAAACAAAACAAGGGGCTGGCTCCGTGGCTTAGCAGTTAGGTGCACACGCTCCGCTACTGGTGGCCCGGGTTCGGATCCCGGGCGCGCACCGACTCACCGCTTCTCTGGCCATGCTGAGGCTGCGACCCACATACAGCAACTAGAAGGATGTGCAACTATGATATACAACTATCTACTGGGGCTTTGGGGAGAAAAAGGGAAAAAGAAAAGGAGGAGGATTGGCAATAGATGTTAGCTCAGGGCTGATCTTCCTCATAAAAAAAAAAAAACTGCCTAGATGCTGTCTGTAAGAAACCCACTTTACAGACAAAGACATACATGGGTTTAAAGGAAAAGGTTGGAAAAAATATGCCATACAAACACTTGTCAAAATAAAGCTGGAGTAGCTATATTCATCTCAGATAGAATAGACTTCAGAATAAGAAATATCGCAAGATGTAGGAGGGATAGCACATAATGATACAGGGGTCAATTTTCCAAGAAGAGAAAATAGTCCTAAATGTGCAGACACCCAACAACAGAGGTTCAAAATACAGAAAGCAAAAACTGATCAAACAAAATTCAACATTCATTCATGATTAAAAAAAAAAAACACTCTCAGCAAATTGGGAATGTAAGAGAACTTCCTTAACGTAAAAAAAGGCACCTGAAAAAACATCTGACATACTAAATGGTGAAGGACTGAATGCATTCCCCTTAAGATTGGGCAGAAGACATGGCTATCCTCTCTCACCAGTGCAATTAAAGGTTTTACTTGAAGACCTAGCCAGTATAATAAGGCAAGAAAAAGAAATAAATGACATACAGATTGGAAAGGAAGAAATAGAACCACCTCTATTCACAATGACATGAATGTTTAAGTAGAACATCCTCCCCAAAATGACAGAAAACTCCCAGAACTAATAAGAGACTTTAGCAAGATCTCAGTATAAAGTCAGTATACAAAAACTAATTATATTTCTGTAGCCTAGCAACAAACAATCTAAATTCTAAAATTTCAAAACCAGCTCCACTTACAAAGCACCCAAACAATGAAATACTTGGGTATAAACATAACAAAAAATGTGTAGATTCTGTATGCTGAAACCTATAAAACACCGATGAAAGAAATCCAAGACCTAAATACATGGAAAGATATACTATGCCCATGGATTGCATGACTGAATATTGTTAAGATGTCAGTTTTCCCCAAATTGATCTAAAGATTCTCGCATGCAATCATTTCCCCAGCAGATTTTTTTTGGTAGATGTCGACAAGTTGATTCTAAAATTCGTATGGAAATGCAAATAAACTAGAATAGTCAAAACAATTTAGAAAATGAAGAATAATGCTGGAGGACTCACACGACCTGATTTCACTTTATTTTACTGTATATTTACTATTTACTACATGATTTTACTCAAAGCTATGGTAACCAAGACAGTGTGATATTGGTGACAGGATAGACTCAAACTTCAAAGGGACAGAATGGAAAGCCCAGCAAGAGACCTACACAAATACAGTCAATTGAGTTTTGACAAAAATGCAAAGGCAATTCAGTGAAGAAAGGATAGTCTTTTCAACAAATAGTGTTGGACATCCATATGCAAAAAATGAACCTTGGCACACATATCTCACACTTTACACAAAAATTAACTCAAAATAAATCATATACCTTAATGTAAAATATAACACTAGAAAACATCTAGAAGAAAACATGGGAGAAAATCTTCGTGACCTTAGGATAGCCAGGGTGTCCAATCTCAGCACTACTGACATTTGGGGCCAGATAATTCTTTGTTGTGGGGGTTGTCCTGTGCAGTCAGATGCTTAGCAATTGTACCCTCCAACTGTGACAACCAAAAATGTCTCCAGACATTGCCAAATATCCCCCTGGGGGCAGAATGGTTGTTCGTTGAGAACCACTGGGTTTGGTAAAGAGTTCTTACATGTGACACCAAAACATGACCCACAAAGAAAAAAAATTGATACATCAGACTTTGTTAAATTTAAAACTTTCCTGTGTAAAAGGCAATGTTACGACGTTGAAAAGACAAACCACAGACTGGGAGAAAATATTTGCGAATCACAAATCAGATACAGAAGCTGTATCCAGAATATGCAAAGAGTTCTCAAAACTCAACAAGAAGAAAACAAAGAACCGAATTAAAAAATAAGCAGTGAAGATACACAGATGGCAAATAAGCACATGAAAAGAGGCTCAACACCATCGGTCATTACGGAAATGCAAATTAAAGCCACAATGAGGTGGCTGAAATTAAGACAAAACAACAGAAAACAAACACACAGAAGGAACACTACCCCCCACTGGTGAAGGTGCGGAGCAGGTGGGACCCTGCGAGGGGAGGCACGGGGCGCAGCCCGGTTGTGTGCTGGGGTAGGGCTCTGTGCTCCTGGGTGTCTCGGGCTCTTTGCACAGGAGCCTGTGGGTGGAGGGGCTAGGAAGGCAAAGGCTGGGGGCCACCGGGGCGCAGAGATGGCGGAGGCGGCCTCGTGGCACCAGGCTTCTTCACCCAGCCCTGGGCGACCTGGGCCGGTCAGCACGGCCTGATGTCGCAAGCCCAAGCCTGCTGCAGTGTGTGTCTGTGTGAAAATGTATACGTACGTGTCTGTGTCTGCGTGTGTCTGTGAGTGTGGCTGTGTGTCCGTGAACGTATGTATATGTGTGTCTCTGTGTCCAAGTGCGTGTGTGTGTGTAGGGGGGAGGGAGGGCTCTGGCGGCCTGATATCTTCCCGGCACAGGCCCCGCGGCAGAGGCAGAGGGGCAGGGAGGGCAGAGGCTGGGTGGAGGCGGTGGGTGCCCGCCCTCAGATGAAGCCGGGCAGAAAGAGAACGCTGGAATCCAGCCCCAGCGGCAGCGGGCGCCGGCCCTGCCCAGAACAGGTTGGACCTGAAGAGCACTGCCCGGCTGCCCTGGCGGGGGTGGGGGTGGCGAGGAGGGGGAGCCAGGGCCGGGGGAAGGGTGTGGGGTGGGGAGCCAGGCCTGGCTGAGCCCAGGAGCTGTGGTTCTGCTGCGTCTGCCCAGAGCTGTGCTGGGTCCCCTCCCCCCCGGGGTCCCGCATCACATCTGAGCCCCCTCTGGGTGGGCCATCTGCCTAAAGGTTTTCCATGCCCTCACCTCCAGGCAGCCCTCCCTGCCTACCCAGTCCACCCAGCCCGCAGGCTCTGGGCTGCCCCTTTGGCGGAGCTTTGACCCTCATGTCAGGTCACCACCCAGCACCCACAAGGGCTTCGGGGAGGCTAGGAATGCAGGTATCCAAGAAGAAGGGTCCCCGAGACCCTCAGCCACCCGCATCCTTCAACGTTCCCACAGCTACCGACTGAGGACCAGGGGGTGGGCCTGACTGGGGAGGGAGGGTCCTCACCTCCCCCGCAGCCCCCACCCCAAGCAGGCCCTGGCCTAGCGCCAGCAGGGGGACCAGACGGGCCTGTGTGCCCCTCCCAACTGCGCCTCCTCGCTGTCTGATCTCCAGGAAATGGTCTGGTTTCTTTTTCTTTTTTGTTTAAAATTGGTGCATCTATTAATTTTAATGATACTCTGCCTCATTCCGAAAGGGAGCTGAGGCCAGGGAGCAGAAATGGGACCTCTCTGAACATCCGAGTCCACTTCTGCACCACAGAGATGAGAATGCCGGCGCCAAGGGGCATGAAGGGAAGCAACTGGAGGGTGTCCAGCATCCCCCCAAAACACACGCACACTCACTGCCGGCCCCCAGCTCCACAGTGTCTCCCCGACAGCTCAGCTCGCGAGGGCCCTGGGCGGCCACACTTGATGCGAAGGCAAGGTGACAGTCAGGCCTGGCCTTTCCCCTCCAGGCACGGACACAGGACACGAGAGCTTACGTGCACCAAGACACAGGGGCACGAAGTACAAGCAGACCGACCGCAGCGGAAAGGAACACGGACCACGCCGGACACAGAGAGTCCGTGCTGTGTGGTCAGGCTGCTGTGAAGCTCCAGAACAAACCCGGTGTGCGGTGACAGAGGTCAGAGCAGGGGTGGAGGGTGGGGGGTCTCGGAGACGCCTGCTTGGCCAGGAACATTCCACATGGTGACCTGGGGGGAGGTTACACAAGTGTACACACGTGTAAAATTCGTCAGCACACACTCCAGATCTGTGTGTTTTAGGTAAATTACACCCCAATTAGAAGATGACAGCACTGCTCACCCAGTGCCCCCCAGACCCACAGGCCCTCCATCGGTGCCCCAGAAGGCCCAGGAAGAGAGGGGACCCAGGGGACCCTCGGCACAGGATGGCCCACAGGATCTGGCCAGCCCAGCCCCCCAGACAGTCCCTCGGTGGAGCGCCTGGGAGCCTGGGGGGTCAGGGCGTCCTAGGTCCAGGGCTCCAAGGCAAGTCCCAAAGGCTTGTCCCTCCAGCCTGGGGCCCACTTCCAGGCTGCACACCCCTCCCGATCCCATCTCTTCCTTCTGGCCACAGAGACGGCCAGGAAATGCAGGCTGTGCTCCACGGAGGCAGGCGGTGCTGGGCTACCACGACCCCAGGGCAGCCCAGCCGGGACGGGAGAAGCAGAGGGGTCAGGTCACTTGACACAGGCCCGTGACCTGCCCCTCTGCATTCCCGCGGGGCGGGGGGCTCGTCCATCCTGTCCATCCTGCTCTCTCTGCTGGACCCACACTCCGCCCCGTCTGCCTGCAGACTTTTGACAGCCAGCCTCTCAACTCCCTTCCGCCTGGGTCCCCACGTGCCCATTGGCCCTGTCCCTCCATGTTTCCTGGGTGAGGTGGCCCAACCTGAGCCCCTGAAGGGCAGCCAGTTTGGGAGCAGAATCCTTTTTCTCAAAAGATCCAAAAAGCAAGGTCATAACTCTGAGCCTTAAGGCACAGGACGCCCACTGCCCTTCCCTCCTCTGAAATCCCCCCACTGGCTACCAAAGACCACCCTCTCCCTCCAAGGGCTCCTGCTGTGTCCCCAGTGCTCCCGAACCCCCAGGGAGGTTCAAGCATCGCCATGGGGCGGGGAGAACACGCAAGACCCAGAGGTGAGTGGGGGCCGACTGGGCTTCCTGCCGCCTGACCACCTGTTCCCCACCCTGGCCCATCCTCTCTCCCCGTGTCTCCCCTAAGGGAGCTGGGAGGAGGCCTTGCTGGCCCTGCCCGATGAACCAGGGTGGGGCAGCCCTGGAAGGCTTCCTGGTGGAGAGCGAGTGTCTGGGAGGAGAGGGCCCTGGCGAGGTCACCGGAAGCTTATGTTGGCACAAGGGCAGCCGTGGCAGAGGGGCTGTGGAGCGGACATTCATCTCTCCCTGCAGATGGAGAAGTGGGTGTCAGGAACCCTGGCAGGCAGCCCTGGACGGCTCACCTGTCCCCAGCCCACTCCTCCTGGCTGCAGGAAGCCCATGGCCCCCACCAAGCGCATGCTACACGGTTTTCCTGGCCCAGTCCTAAAGGCTCAGCCCATTCGCTACAGGCCGACTAGAGAGGTCGTGTCAGGGCTGAGGGTCAGTAGGGGGAAAGGGAATGACTGCCATGGGCGGCCAGCCGTGGCAAGGGCAACCCACCCCAGCCAGCCCTGCTCCCCCTGGGCAGAGCTGCCCATGTGTGCCTCTCCCTGGGAAGAGCTCTGGAGCCAGACAGCCCTGCCTGGGAGTCCTGCTCTGCCCCCAACCAGCCTTGGAAGCTCATCTGACGACCCTGAGTCTCAGTTTCCACGCCTGTAAAACGGGCACAACACACCAGGATGAACTAAGGCAATGCCAGGGCCCCGCACCACCGTGACAACACAGCGCAGGTGAGTTAGTCAGGGCTGAAGAGGTAGGGGGACATGCCAACAACACTACCACACACACATCCAGGCGTGTTACACACTCGGCCATATGCTCTCACCTACTCCTGAGAAGCTGCACGCCCTCCGCCGAGGGGTTGCTCCACACCCACCCCCGCTGGCGGAGACAGATCCCTCGTACCCAAGCTCCCATGCCTCTCAACCCCAGTGCCGACCCGGAAGTGCCCCCCAACCTGCCAGCTGCTCGCCCCTCCCGCAGAACCCGGGCTCTGGCCAGGGGCAGAAGGACCCCAGACCCCCAGCCCTCCCCTTGCCCCTGCAGGAGCGCTGGGTGGCACAGAGGCCAGCTGTGTGAGAGGCCCATCGGGGATGAGGTTTGGGAAGGGATGCTCAGGGAGGGGCCGTGGGGCCTGGGGGGGGTCCCGGGCTGGGTGGAGGAGGGTGAGCACAGTACAGCTCAGATCTCAAACATAGCGTGCGTGCGTGCGTGCAAGAGCTGGCTTTGTCTTGGGAACCCTGGGCCCCTTTTCAATCCCTGCCTGCCTGCCCACAAAAGGCATTCAAATGAGAGACAAATATGTGAGGCTGCAGAGAAAGCCCAGCCCAGCCTCTGCAGGCTGCCCGAGCGGCTCCCAGGCCCTCATTTGGGTACTAATTGGATTTCGTTTAGAGATTTGCATGCTTATCAACGCGGGCAGCGGCCAGCCACTGGGGGCCGGCCTGGACAGAACCCCAAGACCTGTAGGCAAATGCCAGGCGGGTGGTGGGGGGAAGGATCCGGGAGCCCTGGGTGGCAGCCAGCACCTCCTCACTAATAACAGGTTAGGGAAACCTAAGCTGGAGGGAGGCCACCACGTGGGGCCTGGGCCATGCTGCAGGACACGGAGACGAGCCTGGCCTGGACCCCACACAGAACCCCGGGTGGGGCAAGCAGGGAGAAGAAAGTTGGTCCTGCAAACAGGGCTCTGATGATGCCAACCTCCCTGTGACACTCACTCCCAAGACCCCACCAAGGAGACAGCCATGCCCTCCTGGGTTGTCACGTGATGTCACAGTTGGTGGACGCACAAGGACCCTCCCCGGGAAAGCCTGGAGCCGTCCCACCATTCTGTGGGCTCGCAGCTCGTCCAAGCCCATTCGGGGAGCCCAGCCTCTCTGTCCTCTGCGGTGCCCACCCTCCCGAGCAGCCTATGGCCTCACGCTGAGCCGGCTCACCCTACAAGAGGGGCTCAGAGAGGGTGATGCTTAACCCAAGGGAGAAGGCTGTCACTGCTGAGAAGGTGAAGGGGTCCTGTGGGCAGGGAGCGGGCAGTGGCCCTCAGGGGCTGTATTACTGGAAGGTCCCATTGTTTCTGCCTGTTATGGGCTGACATGTGTCCCCCCCGCCAAAAAAATTCATATGGTGGAGTCCTAACCCCCAGTACCTCAGAATGTGAAAATGCAGTCTTTACAGAGGAGATCAAGTTGCAGTGAGGTCACTAGAGTGGGCCCTAATCCAACGTGACTGGTGTTCTTATGAGAAGAGATCGGGACACAGACACACAGAGGGACGACCGCATGAGGACACAGGGAGAAGGCGGCCGTCTACACACCAGGGAGAGAGGCCTCAGGAGGAACCAGCCCTGCCCACACCTGGATCTCGGACGTCCAGCTCCAGACTGGAGACAATAAACCCTGTTGTTTGAGCCGCCCCATCGTGGGGTTTGTTAAGCAGCCCTGGCTGACTGATGCACTGCTGTCTGGCTGTCGGGACCCTGGTTCTTGCCGTGGTTCTGTCAAGCCCACCCTCGGTGGCGTTAACCCTGGGCCTGGCTTCCCTGCTCACTCACCTACCATGGAGAAAGGGCTGTGCCAAGGGCAGGCGGGCAGACAGGACCGGGCTCGGGGCCCTCGCTGTCCCCCTGACCTTGTCAGAGCAGGCACGTGCCCGTTTCTCCCTCCGCTTGCTGTGTGGCCTTGGGCAGGGGCTGCTGTAGGGGTGCTGACAGGGTGACCCCCCAGCAGGCCCCTCCCTGCCTCTGGGAAGCTGGAGGTTCAGAGCTCTGGTGACAAAGGCCTATTTCAATATGTAAGGGGGGCTGGGTTGCAGCCTTTGCGGGGGGCACTGCGGGAGACAAGGCTGGTGGGCTGATGGGAGCAGCCTGTGGCATTCAGGCCCCCCCCCCAGCTGATTGATTTGCCCCATAAATCACAGCCAGCAGCTGGGGCGGGCAGGGCTGGAGGGGGTACTGGGCAAGAGCCCACTGGGGCCCTGGGAGCCGGGCGGGGGCCAGGACTCGGCTCACAGAGGCTCTTCCGACGGTCTCTCTCCTTCCTCCTCCTTCCTCTCCAGCCCTGGCCAGGGAGAAGCCCAGGCCCCACCCATTTGGAGGGCCTGGGTGTCTGGAGGCCAGAGCTGGCGTCCTGGCCCCTCCCTCGGTCACCGATTGCTCCATTTCAGCGTCCCCAGCAGAAAAACAGCAATAATGGTGCCCCCTCCAGGTTGGTGTGGGGGGCACAAGGGAGGTGTGACGGGGCCCTCAGCCCAGCACTGTCGGCTCTGAACCCCAAACACCTCTGCGTAGCTGTGGTCCTCGGGCCGGTCACTGAGGCTCCCTGGGCCTGGGAGTGGGGACGTGACCGCTCGGAAGAGGCTGGGAGGATGAGGGGTGCGTCCGGGAACACTGAGTTCCCCGTCTCCTGGACTGTGGACTCCCAGGGGACCTGCCCGCCCCCCATCATCCCCCCAAGAGCGCAAGGCCAGCTCACAGCCCACAGGCTCAGAAAGGCACTGGGCAGGCGCTGAGCAGCCAACCAATCCACTCCCCGCTTCCAGGGAGCAAAGCCTGAGGAGGTGGCCATGTGCATTGCCCACATGCCCTCTGCAACCCCCCAGAGAGCCCCCCCCAGCCTTTACTGCTGGAGAAAGGGTCAGGAGCCCTGTCGGACCCCCTGTCCCTCACCCCCACCAGTAGTCTGGCTCTGCCCCCCTGCAGTCTCTCAGGCCCCCCACCAGGACCAGCACCCCCCAACACTATTGTTGTGACTGGGAACCTTCTCTCCTCCCCCCAGTGTGGACTCCAGTCTCCTCCTAGTCTCCCTCCCTCAGACCCCCAAAAGGACTCCCCGCCCCCACCCAACAGCCAGGAGCTCCCTTCAACCCATAGCTCACCTGTGGCCCCCACCTGGGATTTCCTCCTCTCCCCCTCCCCACCCAAAAGAACCATCAGTCCCTCCAGGCGCTTTTGAGGTCCCACCTCCTCCTTCATGAAGGGTCCCTTCACAGTCTCGTGGCCTCAGAGCCCTGGGACGCTCCATGCAGGGTCCCCTCCCGGCCTTCCCTGCTCCCTCTTAGCACACGTGGCTTCCCGCCTCGCCAGGGTCCCACCCCATCGGGATCCAGGGCAGGAAGGAAGGCAGGAGCAGACACATCCCGGTCCTTTATTGAGTGCCTATCATGTGCCAGCTCCGCAGGAGCCATCCGCCCGTGTGTCCTATGTCCTCCCTCCCCAGCTCTCTAGGCCATGTGAGCCACTCCCCCACGTCATGGGGAGGACGCAAGGGTTGATGTCACTGAGGAGGGGTCTTCATGGCCCCTCTCCTGGCCTGGACACCCCCTCCCTCTGGGGCAAACACAGCCGGGGTTAGAGGCAGGTCCCCGGGTCCCACTCTGGCCAAAGGGCTCACTCTGGTGGACAAATCTGCCTTTAGACATACCTGGACTGCCCACAGTCTCCTCAAGGAGCAAAGGTGAGCACATTGACCCCAGGGCCCTGCTCATAGCAACACTCATGTGTCCCTTCCATGGTGAGTGGGGCATGCTCACTTTCATTCGGGGATTTCTTTCTGTCTACTCCACGTGCCTCAGGGGGAGCAGGGATCAGGAGACACGCTCGTGCTGGCTGCCTCTCCACGTGTCTCCCGCTGCCCCCGGTTCTGGGGCAGCACCAGGGCTGGCCTCACAGGCATGGGACCTGCAGACACAGCCCCATGCTGAGCAGGGCCCCGCCAGGTTTATGCTCTGCGGGTGCCATCTTGAAATCCGTAATACTTTCACCTTTGAACGTGTGTTTGCAGGTGAAGGTCAGCGAGACAGGAAGCACGCAGGCCATACACGAGTCCACCCCATTCACAGAGAGCATTCGTGACGCCCAGGAACAGAGTTCCTGTGGATCCACGACGTGGTGGTCCAGCCAGGCCCAGAGCAAGAAAAGGTCAGTGTGTCACCTCCTCAGCCCAGCAAGCAGGGCGCTGGCAGCCCCCAGGGGCACGTTTGCACTCCAACCAGATCTTGCCCGAAATGCAGAAAGATGTCACAAACACGAACGTGCACGGAACCCACCATCCTTCCTCCTCGTGTGACTTTCCTGCAGGAGCCAACCACCTTGTGAAAAATAAAGACCTAGAAGGAAAGGGAGAAAGAGCCCATGGTTTCTGCCCTTCAGTCCTTCCCCAGCCGTAAGCTGAGGGGAGAGTGTGGTAGAACGTGCGTATCAAGGAGAGAAATAAAAACGGCTGCGCTGGCTGTGTGTCCTGGTAACAACCAAATACGCGTGCAAGGGCGAGGACAAAAGACGAATGTGCCGTTTCCGTGATTCTGCATTGAAGTTCAACACTCTCGTATTTGCATGTAAGACTGGCATAAAGCTGGATGGTAAAATTCATGCTAATCATTTAAATGGTTCATTTTCCTTTACTCAGAATGGCATTAAACAGCAAGTTTAAAACATCTTAAGTCAAGACATAGGCCAGAAAAAAGCAAAAAGCTTTATATTCTTTTCAGGCTTTTCCCCAATTTTTGAACAAGGGTGCTGCATTTTCATTTTGCCCCAGGGCCTCGAAAATTCTGCAGCTAGCCTGGGTGCGGGATGGAGGGTGGGGAAGGGCTGGCCTGTGGGTTGATCCATTTCCCCAGGTGCCCAGAGACCCTCAAGGCTTCAGAGGCAGATTGATGGGTAGGCTGCAAGGGCCCCCTCCTCTAATCCAAAATTAAGGCCAGAATGAGCAGTCCAAGATATCCTCCAAATGGGGGCCAGGGGCATGCCTTCGGGGAGACTGTGGGGCTGCCCCGGGATGGGTGAGAACAACCA
The DNA here is from genome assembly GCF_057802395.1 of Ceratotherium simum simum. Classification (NCBI taxonomy): domain Eukaryota; kingdom Metazoa; phylum Chordata; class Mammalia; order Perissodactyla; family Rhinocerotidae; genus Ceratotherium; species Ceratotherium simum. Next base: position 2,435,508 of record NC_141933.1, on the reverse strand, counting down.
CTCACAACACGGCTTTGACGGAGGGCCTCGTCTGCCCCGCTCAGCACCCAGCATCGCTCCAGTTCCAGCACATGGGACAGGTAGCAGCCCTACGAGGTCAGCACTGCAGTTTCTGCTTTAGGGACACAGCTCAGAGAGGCTAAGTGACCCCACGGACCACGACCCAGGACCCTTGCTGTTTCCCCCGGGGATCCAGTGTGTCCATCAATGGTGGGACCGTACGACTGACTCATCGCCACTACTCTCGGTGAGATCCCTTGACCCCGCTAGCACGCAGGCCCCCTGGGGGCAGGGTATCCTTTGGCACACAGACACACCCTGAGTTCCCAGTACAGAGAAGGTGCCCAGTGAAGAATGAATGGGCATGGGAGCCGGCGGGCCAGATAAGGCAAACCTGGATGCGTGGACGTCTGTGCTCGTCTTCAGCCTCCGTTGGGGGCGGTCCTGTGTCAGCAGAGCCCCGCAGGTGGACGGCCTCAAGGGATACATCCGTTTTCTGACATGTTCAGGACAAAGGGGTTGGGTGAGTTTCAGCCACAGAGACACACCCAGGACAACACAGTAGGGCTTCTGGGGCGCCGGCTATCAGGAGAAGATGAGAACAATGTACTGACCCGAAGAGGCAAAGGGTCCTCAGAGCGCTCCCTGGGGTTCTGGTCACCCAGACTGTGCCCCTCTCTCCTACCACCCCAGCCCTGCCCACACAGCGTCTGCCAATTCTGACTCTGTAGAGTCATTTTAGTAAAGATTTCCCGGCCCCAGTCCTACCCTAAGGCCAAAAGCACCTTTCCTTCCATCCCATAGATTGGGGTCCCCAACCTAATCCCACCCTCCGGCCCCTGGTCACCCTCCGTATGGAATCGGCTTCATCCTCCAGGTGGGAGCAAGGCCTGGGCCAGGGGCTCCCGGCAGAGCCCTGCTGCCCCATGGCAGCACCTGGGGCCGGCTGGGCACCTGGGCCAGGTGGGCGTGGGTCCAGGTGTGCTGATCTGGAACACTAAATTGCTAAGGTGTGCTCCCCAGGACAGCCCCCAGGCAGGGCCCCGCCCTCCCGGGAGGGAAGTATTGCAAGGACTCAGGAATGAAGCCGTCCAGGTTTGAATCCTGATTCCCATCATCTTCAAGCTCTGTGGCTTCGGGCACTGAACTTTCAGAGCCGCCACTTCCAGACCTGTAAAGTGGGGCAGTGACTGGGGCTCAGTAAGTGACAGCCTGGGGGGAATCCCAACTACGTGAGTGGGTGGGCCAGCGTGCCCAGGTGACACACCTGCTGTCCTGGTGGATCACCAACCACAGCCCTTGCCCCTCTCAAAAATGTCCCCACTTGGACAATCAGTGATCCTGTCACGGCACAGTGTCTCCTGAGGGGATGCAGTTGCAGGAACCAAAAGCTAAGCCGGAACCTGATCCCACATCTACTTCTGAGCCCCACCCCGATCTACGGGAAATACAGGGACAGACATTCGAGAAATAACACCCAGCATGGCGCCACCAGCAACGCCCAGATGTGGGAAACGCTGCAGAACACACGACCCACTGCTCAGATAAAGCCTTACAGGAGGCTTAAGAGACCGACAAACAAATTCGATGCGTCGACCTGGGCTGGATCCTAATTTTATAAAACCAACTATAAAAAATACTGTGAGACCATTAGAGGGCTGGGTATTTGATGAAAGGAGCTGTTGTTCATTTGGGGGATGGTGGGATTGGGCTGTCCTTTAGAGGCACAGAGAATTTATGGGTCAAACAATATGATGTCTGGGATTTGCTTCAAAACCCTTTGAGGGGGCTGGCCCTGTGGCTTAGCGGTTAAGTGCGCGCGCTTAACCCGCTACTGGGCTCTCTCAGTCCCTGCCCGCTACTGGCGGCCCGGGTTCGCATCCCAGGCGCACACCGATGCACCGCTTCTCCTGCCATGCTGAGGCCGCGTCCCACATACAGCAACTAGAAGGATGTGCAACTATGACATACAACTATCTGCTGGGGCTTTGGCGGGGGGGGAAGGAGGAGGATTGGCAATAGATGTTAGCTCAGAGCCGGTCTTCCTCAGCAAAAAGAGGAGGATTAGCATGAATGTTAGCTCAGGGCTGACCTTCCTCAAAAAAAAAATAAAAAATAAAGAAAAAATTTTTAAAAAACCCTTTGGGGGTGGCAGGGGTGGCCAAGTGTCAACAGTCGTGGACACTGGTGAGGGGGGCTTCTCCGAGGTTTCTCAGGGCCCAGTGTGTCCATCATCGTCCAGCCTTATGACAGACTCATCCAGACGCTGCTGGTGGGTGAGATCCGTGTCCCACTAGAACTGGCTCCACGGGGGCAGGGATTCCCCTAGGCACACCGATGCATCCTAAATGCTTAACAGTTCCTGGCACAGAAGAGGTGTCCAGTCAAGGTTTTGGAACTTTTGCATGTTTGGAATGTTCCATAATAAAAAATGGGAAAACCAAGATGGCAGCGCTTACGCTTTGCAGAGTTTCATCCACTGCACGAAGGCCCCAGCTCCCGTGGCAGGGAGGGCCATCTTTCCCTCTCAGCCCCATTCTCCTGTGCCTTCCTCCCCCAAACCCATCACAGTCCCGCCCTGCCCACCACCGCCTGTGTCCGCGTGGTTGCAGGCCTCTCCCTGGGGTCAAGGTGAGGAGTCACGGGACAGCCCAGGTCCAGTGACCCAGTGAGGTCACTGATCGGAGTGCGGGTCCCTGGGAGAAGGCTGTGGGGTGGCCCCTGCTGGGTGGCCATATAACATGCCCCCTCCTGTCGCTTGGACAAGGCCGGTTCACTCGGCCCTGCAGCCTCAAGCCGCAGTTGCTCTGCTGACCCCAGGCTGAGCTTCATCAGACCCACCGACCCTGTCGCCATGGTTACCCAGGAGACATCTGCTCTGCGCCAACACTGGCTGCTCCACCTCCCAGGGTTCCAACGGCTTTGACCCAACCACTCCCTGTTGAAGAAAGGGGTGCCTTCAGCACCCTAAAGCAGCCTGGGGGATCCCCGCCAGCCCCACCCCACCCCTGCGATAAAAGAGCACTTGGGGCACAGCGAGACTTCAAAGCTGCCGAGGCCAGGGTCAAAGGTAGAGCTGAGTGATCTCCCCGAGGCGGCCCTCTGGGCTGGGGGAGTCTGGGGGTGCTTCCTCGTTCCCCTCAAGGGCGGTTCTCACAGCGCCCGACACAGAGGCATGCATGGCATAGGTGGGCTTGGGGACACAGGCACAGTGGCTGAGGGCCTGGTACAGGGCACCAGACCTCTCCTAAGAACTCCCACAACTCTGTAGGGTGGCTCTGCTGTCACGCCCATTTGCAGGTTGAGCGACTTGCCAGGGTCAGCCAGCTGGTAGCGGGCAGTGGAGATCTGAACAGCCTGGCAGCCTGGACCTCGAGACAGGCGGTAGGCTGGTGTCCACAGATCAGACTGCCTCGGGTCCAACCCCACCCCGGGCACCTGCCCCAGACCCCCATGCCAGTCAGCAGCCTCTGGACCACAGCTTCCCAGCTGTGAAGTAGCCCTGCCTGGACCACACCCACTAACCTGCCACCATCTGCCGGAAGTCCCCTGCCCCACAAGGTGCCCATGAACTGCTTTGACACAGTGGCCACCAGGCTGGCCTCCCAGACTTCACCCCTCCCTGCCCACCCTACAGACTAGAGGGCTGAGTCCAGGGAGAAGTGACCACAGGGGGCCAGGCCTGCAGGCTTCAGAGTCTTGGGGGCACCCTCCCATCCATGCCCTGCCCCTGCTCAGGAAATGGGGAGCCTGAGGGTACCTAGAGGGCACCCCAACACCACAGATACACAGTACCGATTTACTTATAAAGTCCACCTTCCCAAAACAGGTTTCCAGACATGGTCTCTCCCCAGCGGAGCACTGCCCTGCATCAACCCAGCACCCCGAGGGGACGCCCACCAGGGATCCTGCTCCTCTAGGGCTGTGGGGTCCAGATCTTGGCCAGGTTAGACAATTCCAGGTAGTGGGGGTGGGGCGGGGGTAGATAATCTTTATTGTGTTCCAAGTCTAGAGATTCTTTGTACAAAAATAAGTCTTCATATTGCCAGTGTTCCTGGGCAGTTCAAGTTAATGTGTAAAAAACAGATTCTCCATGTCCTCACAAAATCCTCTCCCTGTCAGAAAATCCTCCAAGTGTTGGTGCCCAGCCCCCTTGCACGTGGAAAGCCTCTGGGGGCGGGGTGGTCAGAACCCGGCGAGGTCAGGCCGGGACCCGTTTCCACACTGGCGCTTGGTCAGCCTGGACGGCCGGGGGGCGTCGGCGGGGTCCCCGGCTCGGCGGTGGCTTGGCCCGCCGGGACAGCGGGGACGAAGGCACGGGCGGGTCCACCGTGCTGGCTCCCAGGTGGTGGGCGCGGCTGCAGGGAGAGAAGGGGGAAAGGAACGCTCGTTAGTGCGGGATCCGGCCCTGCCCCCACCTCCCACAAGCGAAGTCGGCAGTTTCGTTTGCTTGGTTGACTTTGGAGCTCGAGTCCGTGGGTGCCCCGGATTCGGTCTGCGGCCCGAGCCGGGGCGGGGGGCGGGGCAAGCGCTCCGAGCCGCGGTGAGTCAGGGCTCCGCACCCGCCGACTCATTTCTGCCACCCAGGCCGGGCGCGCGATTTGCAATGCAAAGTCACCCCGCCTCCAAGCACCCTGATCTGCCCCGGGATCCGCAAGCACTTGGGGCCTCACCCGCCGGAGGGCACCCCCCGCCTCCCCCCGCCATCCCCGCTCGCCCTTTGGCGGCGGGGCAGCGAGAGGAAGTTTTGCAATCCGGACAAACACACGCTGGTCTTGCACAGGCTTGAAAAAGTTTGGGGAAAATGAAGAGTGAGCGAAATCGAAGCCACAGCCCGGCCCTGGCGCTCGGCTCCGCTGGCTCGCGGGGGCGCGAGCCGTGGGGCCTGTCCACTTCACCCCGCCCGGCCGCCCTCGCCTCCGATCCTCCCTCTTCGCCGCCCGGCGGTTACCTCGTGAGGCGGGCGCTCAGTAGCCCCCCAACCAGCTGGAGAAGTCGAGCAGCTCGCGCTCCTCCGGGCTCAGCGCACCCTCACAGCCGCTGTCGTCCGACGAGTAGGCAGAGCGCGGGGAGCCGGGCTCCGAGCTGCCCCCGCGGCCCGGGGACGACGAGGCGCAGGAGGGCGAGGCGGCGGCGGCTGGGGTCCCGCGCGGCCCTCGGGGTGCGGGGGGCCGCGCGGCTGGCGCTAGCAGCCCCCCAGCCAGGGCGGCTCGCACCGCATCGTGCTCGGCCAGCAGGCGCTGCAGCGCGCGGATGTATTCCACGGCCGAGCGCAGCGTCTCCACCTTGCTCAGCTTCTTGCTGGCGCCGCCGTGCGGCACGTGCTGCCGCAGAGCCTGGAAACCCAAATTCACCAGCTTCACGCGGTTGCGCTCGCGCTCGTTGCGCCGTGCCACGGCCGCAGCGCCACCGCCGGTCTCCGCCGCGCCCGGCCGCCGCCGCCGGCTACAGCGCAGCAGCTCTGGGGACGCGGGCCGCCGCCGAGCAGTGCAGCCGCCCGAGACGCCAGGCGCAGGGGGCGCGGGCCGGGGCAGCGCGCCGTTGTCCATCGCGCCCGCATTCACTCGCTCGCCAATTCCTCTGAGGCCCGGCTCCCCGCCGGAAGATGCGGGCAGAGGAACAGGGATTGGTGGGAAACGGTCGTGGCCCAAGGGAGCCTCTGGTACTGCGCCGCTGAGCGGCTCCCCAGGGTATGCGTCCCAGGTCGTCCGGGGCCCTGGGACAGCAAGACGCAGGAGGCCGAGAGGTCGCGGGCCGTGCGCTCCGGGGAGCGTGGGGCGCTCGTGTCCCGCGCGTGCGGTCGGACGCTCCCCAGGTCTTCCTGGCGCGGCGCAGGCGGCTCGTTTTTAAATGTATAGATAACCCTCCTCCGCGCCGCCGCCGCCTCCTTTCTCACGCCCTCCTTCCCTTGCCTCGCCCTCCCGCCACACTTCGCCCTCCCCCTTGTGCACACAACCTGCAAAGACCAAGCTGTGAGCGCGCCCCCAACTCCGTCCCCCGGGCACAGTCCGCAGGTGACCGGTGCGACCTCCCGCTTCCAGCAGGTGCTCAGTGCGCCCCCCCCAAGACGCAGTACGCAGGTCCCGTGTGCGCCCTCCACCTCAGGCTGCTGTCCCAAGGTCCCCGGTGCATGACCCAACCCCCCGACCTCCCGGCGCTGTCAGCAGGTCCCCGGTGCGACCCCCGTCGCCCGAGCGCAGTCCACAGGTCCCGGGCGCAACCGTCGGTACCCCGACCCTACCCCCGTGCGCAGCCCGCAAGTCCCCCGTGCCACCAATCGGTCGCACGCGCAGCGCGCGCCCTGGGGGAAGGGCGTGGCCGCGGCGACAGCGCAGGTGTCCGATAGGCGCGCGAGACCCCCGGGGGCAGCACGCGCCTCGCCGTCCGCACCCGCGCCCCGCCCCGCTGCGGCCGAGGGGCGGGGGCCGGGGTCTCAGCCAATCTCGGGCCGCCCGTTCAGCCAATCGCGGCGGGCGCGGCCCCACTCCCGGCCCCTGGGAGGAAGAGCGTGCGCCCGGCGCGTGGCTCTCGGGCGCGTGGCTCTCGGGTGCGTCGGTAACAAAGCTGGGCTCCTGCGTGGCCACGTCCAGCCCCTCTCCCAGACCAGGTGGGCGGGCACCCCACGTACACCTGTTCTTTGGGCCGGCGCCCACTTGTATATTCCTCCACCAGGAATGGGAGAGGGCGACGCAGCCCTTCGGGCAGGGCGGGACTTCAGCAGTGGTCGAGACAGGGCGAGGGGGATGGGGGAGATCAGGTTCCTGGGGCGCCTTCCCCCCATTCCCAACGCTCACCGTCTGCCTGTGGTTTCCGTGCGCCCTGGGCCTTGGGGAGCCTTGAAGTCGAGGGCCTGGAGGTTTGCACCGACCCCTTCGGACCAGGGGCGGTCAGCCTTCTTCTGCCGTCCCCGCAGCTGCCTCCGTTTACCATATCCCCTTCAAATCTTCCTGCCTTCCTGGTCCCGTTCTCTCTGGCCGCTCACCTGTCTGTGCCTACCCGCTCTCATGGCCCTGGCTCCTTCCTCAGTGCCATGCCTCTGGCCTCAGCTACCCATCCTCCGCTAGGGCCTCGCTCTCCCGCCCACCCCTGGAGATTGGGCCGGTGGGGGAAGGTCGCTGGGGCAGCAGCCTTGTGCCAGCGCAGGCCGGGGCTCCAGGGGAAGTGGGACTTCGAGTTTCTCCCTGACCGATGAAAATTTCGGGGTCTGAGGGAGCAGGAGCTGCGGAAGTGTGCAGAATGCACCGTTAATGGGAGAGTTTTGTCCTGCCCCAAGGACAGGAACATCAGCCAAGTGGCCATGCCCTCAGGAAGCCATAGCCTGGCAGGTTTTTCCCAAAAGTGACCAGACCCTCCTGGGCCAGGACCTCTGGGAATGGATGGTGCGGTAGCCGGGCTACCTGGAGCCACCTGCTGTTCTGGCTGCTGGGAGGACCAGGGCCCCTTTCCAGGGAGCCCGCAGGGCAGACAGAGCGTATTTAGTGCCTGCCTTGTGGTGCCCACTAGCTCTCCTTACTCGCAGGATTCTCCTGGCAAGTCGGCTTGGCCTTCCCGCTCTGGGGAGTGACCTGGAGGCTAGTACCTGCCTGGAGCCAGGTGGGTGTGGGGCCCCATGTGTCTTAAGAGGAAGCTGACTCAGAGTACCTGGAATGTGTCCACAGTCACACCTCTGGCCAGGGGAGCGATCCAGATAGAAATCAGGGCCCTAGCTGAATCCGGGTGGGTTGACCTTCTTCCCAGGCCGGGACAGAAGCCCTGGCTCACCTCTGCATGCTCTCCCTGGTCAGAGGCTGACCCCCCCTTCCCTGACAGTCACTTGGCAAACCCAGCCAGACATGGAGCTGCCTGTCCTCCCTTCCCTGCCCATGTCAAGGGTGCCAGGAAAAATCCCAGAGTCCTGCAAAGGGGCTTTGACAATCCTTGCCTGGACTTCTGCTCAGCCTCTGGGGCCTGGACACCCTCAGTTATCTATTGCCGCAGAATAGACTACCCTGGTTCCAGTGGCTTTAACAATGGGTCTTATTTCTCAGGATTCTGTGGGTTGGTGCGTGGTGCCTCTGCTGGGTTGGCCTGGCTCACTCCTGTAGCTGCATTCCACTAGGAGGACGGCAAGCCGGCTGGGGAGCTGGGTCTCGCTCTCCATGTGGTCCTCGTCCTGCTCTTCTTCCCATCTGGCTTATTTCACTCGGCACAATGTCCTCAAAGTTTATCTACGTTGTAGCGTGTGTCAGAAGTCCCTTCTTTGTTAAGGCTGAATACTCCATTGTACATACATACAGTCATGTACCGCATAATTACGTTTCGGCCAGTGACAGACCGCATATACGACGGTGGTCCCATAAGATTAGGATCATATAGCCTAGGTATGTAGGAGGCTATACCATCTAAGTTTGTGTAAGAACAGGGGCCGGTCCGGTGGCTCAAGCGGTTAAGTGTGCGTGCTCCGCTTCGGCGGCCCGGGGTTCTCGGGTTCAGGTAACGGGCGTGCACCGACGCACCGCTTGTCACGCCATGCTGTGGCGGCATCCCATATAAAGTAGAGGAAGATGGGCACAGATGTTAGCTTGGGGCCAATCTTCCTCGGCAAAAAAAGAGGGGGATCGGCATCGGATGTTAGCTCAGGGCTGATCTCCCTCACACACACAAAAAAAGAACACTCTGTGATGTTCACATGACAATAAAATCGCCTAGCGATGCATTTCTCAGAACACATCCCCGTCGTTAAGCGATGCATGAGTGTACCACGTTTTGTTTATTCATTCATCCATCAGTGGACACTTGGGTTGCTTCCATCTTTTGGCTATTATGAATAATGCTGCCATGAATATGGATGCACAAGTATCTGTGAGTCCCCACTTTCACTTCTTTTTGGGGTATACCCAGGAGTGGGATTGCTGGGTCATAGGATAATTCTATGTTTAAATTTTTGAGGAACTTCCTTACTGTTTTCCACAGCAGCTGCACCATTTTACATCCCAGCAATGCACAAGCGTTCCAATTTCTCCACACCCTCACCAACATTTGTCATTTTCTGGTATTTTTTTATAATAGTTTTTTTGATACTAGCTAATGGGTGTGAATTTTAATTTTTTTTAACCACCTAAAAATGTGACAACCATTCTCCGCTTACAGGCAATACAGAAACAGGCAGTGGGCCGCATTTGGCCGTGGTTTGCTGACCCCTGCTCTAGATGACAGCATGACCACGTGACACCTGGACCGCACCATGGTCAGCCCACAGGCTCCTCAAATTCAACTCCCCACAGGCTGAACTGTCCTTTTCTCTAAGCAGACTGCTCCGCCTAGGCCCTCCTCAGAGGAGGTCACCCCACCCAGCCACTGCTCCCACCATCCCCTTCATCCACATGTGTCCCTTCGACAGCTGTGTCACCATCTTGCCCTTAGATGCAGCTTCTGCCTCCACCCTGGTCTCCTGGGTTCTGGCTTTGCCTACTCCCGTCTGTCTGCCGCCTGGAAGCGGGAGGGACCTTACAAGGCGAGTTGGATCATGCCTCAGGATCAAGTCTGAGCTCCTTTGCACGCTGCCACCACCCTCCACCCCCGCCCCACTGGCCTCCTCTTCAGTTTTAATGTCACAGCGGGGGTGCCAGGCCCTTTCCACCTCCAGGAGCGCGAGGTCTGCCAGGAAGCATGTGTCGGAAGACCCCCGCCTACCTGGAGCAGCACCGACTGGGAGAAGCACAATGTGAACCTCATACGCCGCTTTAAATTATCTAATAGCCACATAAAGAAAACAAACTAAAGAGGAAGAGTGAAAATGAAGTTTAATAATATATTCTAAGTGAATGCGTTTCAACATGTAACCAGTATAAAAGTTATTAACGAGATAGTTCACATTTTCTTTTCATACTAAGTTTTCGAAACCGATGTGTATTTTTTGTACTTATGGTGCATCTCAGTTCGGACTGGCCGCATTTCCAGTGCTGAATAGCCACATGCGGCTGGTGGCTGCCGCATCGGATGACACAGGTCTGGACTGAGGGAGCGTGAGCCCCATTGCAATACTACATTTTCTAGTCTGTGTTTGATGCATTGACAGCTTGGGGCTTTGCTGACCTGGAGAGACTGCCCTTTCCAGGGCTAGCCAACTCCTAGAGGTCACGAAAGCCTGGCCTGCAGGCTCACCTTTCATAGGGGAGCCAACCAACCCAGAGCCCACGTCCCCACCGCCTCCTCTATCAAGGTCTCACACTCAGGACCACTATCCCCTGCCCTGATCATCCTGTGGCCAGCTACCAGACAACTAGGGACAGCCCCCAGTCCCCAAATTCACTGAAATTATTCAAACTAGCCAACCCTAAGCCTGCTTCCCCCTCCTCATCCATTCCTTCCCATGGAAACCACAATAAAGGCTGTTGCCCACATTTCCCCCTCACTCCCTCTGCCTTCTGATGCCCCCGGTGCTTCCTCATGTGGCCTGCTTGGCATCATCTGCCCCCTCTCTTGGGAATGGTGAGTGAGAAACCATCTTTTCAATGGCAGCCGTCTCCTGATGGGTTGGTCTGGCCATAGCTGAATAACAATAAAACCTACCTTTTAAAACACCCGTTGCCTCAGGTGACAGACAGGTAAACTGAGTCTGGAGAGAGGAAGTGACTTGCTGAAGCCTGGCCAGCAAGTGAGGAGAGAGAATCAGCCAGCCTGTAACGGAGTTCCATTGATTCTGCCTCCTTAACATCCCTCCATCCTGGGCCCCTCAGGAGCCTGGGAGCTGAGATGGGCTCCCATGGCTGTGACCTGAGGGCTGGTCAGGCCCACTTGGAAAGCAGCCACCCCAGCCCACTGGCAGGGGAGAGGCTGGCCCTCCACCAAGTCCATCTTGTGCCCCATGAACAGAAAGTGGGCAGATGTTAGACCATGAAGAAAGCGCAGTGCATTCAAGCCAGGACAGCTCCTCCAGGCCGCACTTTCTAATCACAAGGGAATAAAACCAGAAAGAAAACATCACGCGTTCAGTCACTAGCTGGGCACCTGCGAAGAGAAAAGAGCGGTCCTCTAAACAATTCTCAGGATAAACAAGAATCAAAACAACAAGTACAGGCTTTGTGAAAACAAACAGCCATGAGAACAATTCCTATAAAAAACCTTTCACCCCCCCAAAATTTTATGACTTTCAATGGATTTCTTAGAAAACAAGAGAGACTGAGCAAAGCATTCAACTCAAGAACATTGGAAAAAGAAAATCTAAAATAAATATAAAAGAGGTAATAAGGGCTAATTAATGGTGATGAGAGAAGAAATCAACAGGAAGAAAATAGTCAATAAAATGAAAAACTGATTTTTTTACAAGACCAACAAAATAGGCCAACCTAATCAGGAAGGAAGAGAAGATACGCTTTTAAAAATAACAGAAATTTGGGGGGCCAGCCCAGTGGCGTAGCGGAGAAGTGCGCACTCTAGGCCGCGGCGGCCCGGGTTCGAATCCTGGGTGCACACCAATGCACCACTTGTCAAGCCATGCTGTGGCGGCGTCCCATATAAAGTAGAGGGAAATGGGCGCAGATGTTAGCCCAGGGCCAATCTTCCTCAGCAAAAAGAGGAGGATTGGCGACAGATGTTAGCTCACGGCTAATATTCCTCACAAAAAATAAAAAATAAAAAAATAACAGAAATTTGAAAGGTGTCATAAGTACAAATATTGAAAAGGTTAAAAGTTAAAAAAAGATTTCCATTTCTGACTGAGAGGGAGAGATAAGAACTGGTTTTACCCTCAGCCTCCCCCATAAAAAAAAAAAAAAAAAAAGGACCAAATTCAGGAAACGATGGTTTTCAAGACACTGGACAGCAGGCAGCAGAGCACAGGGGCTGTCAAGAAACGGGACAGATATGGTAGGGGGACCTGCAGCTGCCCTGCTACTGCCATGAGACGGTTTCCAGGCTGTGGCGCGGGAGGAGGTACCCAGGCAGAGCCCAGTGGAGCTTTCGTTGTGGAGGCAGAGCTTGGACCCCAGGAGGCTCGGGAAGCCAGAGCTCTCAAAACAGATTCTGGAGAGGTCAGAGCTGCACAGAGGGGGACCCCCAGAATGTGCAGAAGGCCCCCCTCGTGTCCTCAGCAGAGGACTGATCAGGGTGCACAGGTGAGGAAAATACCAGAAGTGGGGAAAGAATTGCCCTGGAGCATTAGAGAACAGTGCCCCACTCTCCCTCGGATGGGAATAAGGCTGCCCCACCAGCTAGTGTGGGAAACTCATAAGTCATGAGGCATGGGGCAGTGTCCATGGTAGGCTCTCGCCTCACTAGAGGGGGGCAATTTTCCCTAGACTGAGCACTGCTCCAGTCCTGCCTGACCCAGAGGAATCTAAGTGTTCCTGAGGAACTCAACTATATCCCAGGACAAAGCTAAGAGATAGGAAAACATGACTCTCCAGCACCTAAAAAGGTAAAAGTTACAGGGTCTGATATCTGATCACAAATGCCAAGCATGAAAAGAGCAGGAACATCTGACACACCATGAGGAAATAGATAAATAAATAAATACCCAGAACTGACAAAGATGTTAACAAGGACAAGGAAGTTAACAGACCAGGATATTAAAACAGTTATTGTGATTGTATTTCGTAAGTTGAAAAAGTATGTAGAGACAGGGAAGGTACAAAAAAAAACACCCAAACTGAACTTATACCATCTCTGAGATGAAACATGCACTGGGTTGGATTAATGACAAATTAGATGCTGCAAAAGCAAAAAGTCATGAACTTGAAGATGTTGCAATAGATGATATCTAAAGTTAAGCACAGAGAGAAAAGAGAATTGTTTCGGAGTGAAAAGAGCCTCAGGGAGCATCAGACAACTTCGTGTGGTGTAATATACATGTAACTGGATTTCCTGAATGAAAGGAGAGAAAAGAGGAGACAGAAAAAGTATTTGAAGAACAAATGGCTGAAATTTTTCCAAATTTGATGAAAATTATAAACCCACAGATCCAAGAAGCTCAACAAACCCCAAGAAGAAGGAACCTGAGGAGAACCACACCAAGACATGGCTTAATCAAATGGTTCAAAACTAGTAGTAAAGAAAAAATATCTTAAAAGCAGCCAGAGAAAAAAGCTACCTTACATACATACAGAGGGATGAGGTCTGTACAAAGGAATAAAAATAAGGATAATACAGATTTCTCACTGGAAACAGTGCAAGACAGTGGAGCAGCATCTCTAAAGTACTGGAAAAAAAAATCTGTCAACCTAGGATTCTATACCCAGTGAAAATATCTTGCAAAGTTCAGGTGAAATAAAGACTTTTTTCCAGATATTCAAAAGCTGAAAGAATTCTTCACCAGCAGATCTGCCTTCAAAAATATTTTAAAAAGTCTATCAGCCAGAAAGAAAATTATGTGAGGTGGAATTATAGATGTACACAAAGGAATGAAGAGCGCCAGAAACGGTAACTATATGAGTAAATATATAAAAGTTTTTGTTATTATTTAAATATTTATAAAGATAAGTGACCATTTAAACAATAATAACTACTTAGTGTGGAGTTGACAGCATATGTACGAGTGAACTGCATGTCCACAAAGCACAAAGGCCTGGAGGGAGGACTATTGTGAAGTTGTTATACTACTTGTGAACTTGTACATCACTTGAAGGTAGACTATGACATTAACTTATCTTAGTCTATGATAAGTTAGACTTAGACTTAGACTATGATAAGTTTGTAGTTAAACTACAAACTCTAAGCAACTACTAAAATAAGAAAACAATGAGTTATAGTTAATAAGCCAATGAAGGAACTAATAGAATCATTAAACAACTATTCAGTTAATTAAAAAAAAAAGAAAACAGAAAAAGAGAAATAAAGGAGAAAAGAACAGATGGGACAAATAGAAAACATATAACAAGATGAGAGACCTAATCAAATGAATAACCACATTAAATGTAAACAGTCTAAATAACCCAATTAAAAGACAGATGACATCAGGTGGGGTAAAAAAGCAAGATCTAACTCTATGCTGCCTTCAAGAAACACACTTCAAATATAAAGACACAAATATGTTAAAAGTAAGCTGATGCTGTGGTAGGCAGCGGCTAAAGAGGCCCCATTATTCTGGTAGTTATGCCTGTGGCTGGGACCAGAGTGAGGTGAGTGAGACACTTGCCTCAGTCATGAAATTGAAGGAAGCACCAAACAAACTCAGCAATCAAGATAAATAATATCTTAAGGCAATATTTTGCGTTAAAATACAAGTTCATACAAAAAAAAATTCTATGAAGACCAAAATATCAAAGTTTTAAACAAAAACAGGATTAGTAATGGTACCATGCCATGCCAAGCCCTATTGGGGCCTGAGGCAAAAAGAAAAATATCAGCCCTTTAGGAATCCTTGATCCAGAGGCACCCAGCTAACCTGTGCCCAGTTTCCTGGCCCTCACGAAACCAAGATAAGAAATATTTATTGTTTTAAGCCATTACGTTTTGGTGTATTTGTTATACAGCTATAAATAATTAGTACAGATTACAAAAGATATTCTGTGTCAAAACTAATCAAAAGAGACCTGGAGTCACATACATCAAGAGAAAATAAAGATCTCAAATACACAATCTAGCATCATACCCTTAAGGAACTAGAAAAAGAAGAACAAATGAAGCCCAAAGTTAGCAGAAAGAAAGAAATAATATGGAATAGAGAAGAGGAAAACAATAGAGAAGATTAATAAAACTAAGAGCTGTTTTTTTTAAGATAAAAAAAAAATTGACAAATCTTTAGCTAGACTAACCAAGAAAAAAAGAGACAGGACTCAAATAAATAAAATTATAAATGAAAGAAGAGACATTACAACTGATACCACAGAAATACAAAGGATCATAAGAGACCACTATGAACAATTATATGCCCCACAAATTTGATAACCTAAAAGAAATGGATAAATTCCTAGAAACATACAACCTACCAAGAATCATGAAGAAATAGAAAATCTGAACAGACCAATAATGATTAAGGAGATTGAATCAGTAATCAAAAAACTCCCAACAAAGAAAAGCCCAGGACCAGATGGTTTCATTGGGGAATTCTACCAACCATTTAAAGAAAAATTAATGTCAATCCTTCTCAAACTCTTCCAAAAACTTGAAGAGGAAGGAGCACTCCTAAACTCATTTTATGAGGCTAGAATTACCCTGCTACCAAAGCCAGAAAAGGACACCACAAGAAAAAAAGACTACAGGCTGATATCACTGCTGATATAGTGGCAAAAATTCTCAACAAAATACTTGCAAACAGAATTTAACAGCACATTAAAAGGATCACACACCATGATCAAGTGGGATTCACCCCGGGGATGCAAGGGTTGTTCAACATATGCAAATAAATAAATATGATATATTACATTAATAGAATGAAAGATAAAAATGTATGATCATCTCAATAGGTGCAGAAAAAGAATTTGAAAAAATTTAACATCCTTTCATGATAAAAACTCTCAACAAAGTGAGTAAAGAAGGAACATACCTCAACATAATAAAGACCATATATGACAAGCCCATAGCTAACATCATACTCAATGGTGAAACGCTGAAAGCTTTTTCTCTAAGATCAGGAGCAAGACAAGTGTGCCCAATCTTACCGCTCCTATTCAACATAGTACTAGAAGTCCTAGCCAAAACAATCAGGCAAGAAAAAGAAATAAAAGACATCCAAATCAGACAGGAATAAATAAAATTGTCTCTTTTTTGAAGATGACATGATTTTATATGTAGAAAACCCTAAAGACTCCACCAAAAAACTGTTAGAACTAATAAACAGGGCCGGCCCTGTGGCTTAGCAGTTAAGTGCGCGCACTCCACTGCTGGCGGCCCGGGTTCGGATCCCGGGTGCGCACTGACGTACCACTTCTCTGGCCATGCTGAGGCCGCGTCCCACATACAGCAACTAGAAGGATGTGCAGCTATGACATACAACTATCTACTGGGGGTTTGGGGTAAAAATAAATAAATAAAACTATAAAAAAAAAACACAATTTCCTCTGAAAATATGTTTTTAAAAAAAAAAGAACTAATAAACAAATTCAGTAAAGTTGCAGGATACAAAATCAACATGCAAAATTCACTTGCATTTGTTTACACTAACAATGAACTGTCTGAAAAAGAAATAAAGAAAATAATCCCATTCACAATAGCATCAAAAACAACAAAATAATTAGGAATAAGTTTAATCAAAGAGATAAAAAGATATGTACACTGAAAACTATAAGACATTGATGAAAGAAATTGAAGAAGACACTAACAAATGGAAAGATAGCCCAAGTTCATGGATCAGAAGAATTAATGTAGTTAAAATATCCATACTATCCAAAGCCATCTATAGATTCAATGCAACCCCTATCAAAATTCCAGTGACATTTTTTTATGGAAATAGGAAAACCAATCCTAAAATTCATATTGAACCACAAAAGACCCCAAATAGCCAGCAATCTTGAGAAAGAAGAACAAAGCTAAAGGCATTACACTTCCTGATTTCAAACTATACTGCAAAGCTATAGTAATCAAAACAGCATGGTACTGGCACAAAAACAGATACATAGACCAAAGGAACAGAATTGAGAGCCCAAAATAAACCCATGCGTATATGGTTACCTAATATTTGACAAGGGAGTCAAGAATATTCAATAGAGAAAAGATAGTCTCTTCAATAAATGGTGTTGGGAAAACTGGATATTCACACGGGAAAGAATGAAACTGAACCCCTGTCTTACATCACTCCCAAATTTAACTCAAAATGGATTAAAGACTCAAATGTAAGACCTGAAACCATAAAACTCCTAGAATAAAACATAGGGGAATATCTCCTTGACATTGGTCTTGGCAGTGATTTTTTTGGATTTGACACCAAAAGCATAAGCAACAAAAACAAAAATAAACAAGTAAGACTACATTAAATTAAAAAGCTTCTGCACAGCAGAGGAAACCACCAACAAAATGAAAAGGTAACCTATAGAATGGGAGAAAATATTTGCAAACCATCTGTCTGATAAGAGATTAATATCTAAAATATATAACAAACTCATACAACTCAATAGCAAAAAAACAAATAATCCAATTTAAAAATGGGCAGAGGACCTGACTAGGCATTTTTCCAAAGACATACAGAAGGACAATGGGTACGTGAAAAGGCTCAACATCATTAATCATCAGGGACATGCAAATCGAAACCTCAATGAGATATCACCTCACACCTGTTGGGATAGATATCATCAAAAAGACAGGAAATAACAAGTGTTGGTGAGGATGTGGAGAAAAGGGAACTCTTGTACACTGTCAGTAGGAATGTAAATTGGTACAGCCAGTATGTAAAACAGTATGGAGGTTCCTAAAAAATTAAAAATAAAATTACCGTATGACCCCGCAATCCCACTTCTGGGTATATAGCCAAAGGAAATGAAATCACTATCTCAAAGAGATATCTGCACCCCATGATCATTGCAGCATCATTTATAACAGCCAAGACATGGAAACAACCTAGCATCAATTGATGGATGAATGGATAAAGAAAATGTGGTTATATATACAATAGAATATTATTCAGCCATGAAAAGGAAGGAAATCCTGCCATTTACAACAACACAGATAAAACTTGAAAGCATTATGCTAAATGAAATAAGTCAGAGAAAGATAAATACTGTGTGATCTCACTTATTTGTGGAATCTAAAAAAAAACAAACTCATAGAAACAGGAACAGAATGGTGGTGCCAGGGGCCGAGGCAAGGGGGAAATGGGGAGATGTTGGTCAAAGGGTACCAACTTCCGGTTATAAGATGAGCAAGTTCTAGGGATCTAGTATACAGCATGGTGACTATTGTTAACAATACTGTATTACATACTTGAAGGGTGCTAAGAGAATAGATCTTAAATGTTCTCACCACAAAAGAAAGGTAACTATGTGAGGTGATGGAGATGTTAACTAACCTTATCCTCATGATCATTTCACAATATATCAAATCACAATGTTATATGTCAATTATATCTCAAGAAAGCTGGGGAAAAAGAAGAAAGAAAGCTAAAGTGGCCATTTTAGTATCAAAAAAAGCTGATTTTCTGTAAAAAGTAGACTCCGTCGGGTACTGACCATGGGGAGAACCAAGGCTGGTGTTGTCTGGGTCATCCCAGCCAGTTGAAGAAGGCTAGGTGGGGGGCTGTCTTCCTGTCCATTTTCTTTTATTTACTTAAAACATATGTGTGAGTTCCCTTCCTTTGAGATAGTCAGGGCCTTAAGAGAAGGAGGCTGGAGGATGGGGTGGGGGACAGGAGGCCAGAAGTAGGGGCAGGGCGTCAAGGCCAAGGAGGCAGCTGCCAGGCCCAACGAAGGGATCAGGGATGAGGATGCACCAGCAGAGTGAGGAGACTGGTTACATCAAGAAAGAAGGAACAACTAAGTGTACGGAGGGAGGACAATGGAAGCCAGGTGTCTCATGGTCAGAGAAAGAAGTGACAGATATGGAATGGTGAAGTCTAGAATATACCCTGTGATTTTGGGTTGGAATCAGAGGAATTGCTGTGAGGTTATGATTTTTAATATAGAGAGCTTGATAAACAAAGAACAAAGTTCTCACCTGAAGGACCTAGAAGAGTAGATGCCCAAATAGCACTGAGTGTACCTAGTGCCAGATCTTGGCTTCTAAATACCATTTTCCGCTAAAAGAAACCAGAGCTCCTTGGAGCTACGGCTGGTTCCAGGACTGGGGAAGGGAAATTATAAGATGAACATGGAACATCTTGTGGAATCAGAAATTAAGCAAGCTGCTCAAAAAATGATGAGGATTTGTCAAAATGACACATGAGCCAGCCTGAAAGGACTCCTACGAGCCATATCTGGGACAATTTTAGCATCAAAATAAATAATGATAGTAACAGATCACAACCCATTAAATATAATAGAAATTCATAAATCCATACTGAAATTCATGGATTCATTCATTCATGGAGGAGAAGAAAAAGCTTTTTTTTGCAGTAGAATGCCAACTAATAAATGTGGAAGAAAGGAAATTAGAAAATCCTTCATTTGGCAACCATCACAGTAGTGATTTATCTGGGTGCAAATCACCAGTTGATGCTAAAACAAATGAGTAAAAGTTTGAGGAGTAATAGGAGGGTTACACAGTTTCGAAGTTCCTCCCTACAAAATATAAATTACAAAAGGCAAAATATTAACTTTACATTGGAGGAACCTCCCGGTTACAACGTGAAGCAAGTATTCAAGTTAATATCACCAGGTCTTCCTCTTTTGTCCATAACAGAATAACTAGGACAGCATTTACCTTCCACTTTAAGCACCTAGAAAACAGGACACACGTGGCACAACAGTTTTCAAACGTGGATCATAGGTAGTGAGCGATCCGTGGAAGAAGGCAAACAAACCAGGTGAGCCCAGTGATTCTCCAGCTGAGAGTTCAGGGAAGTTGAGGCAAGTAAGATTTGCAGGCAGATCCCTGGAGAAAGGGAGAGAGAGACAGAGAGAGTGAGCAGCCACCATCACACACACACACACACACACACACACACACACACACACCAGTTCACCACAGCCTCTAGTGTTCCTAGAAGTTTATTATACCTGCTGATCTTTCCTCAGATCTGTTCCTCCCTCTAGTTGCTAGAGTTTCTCCAGGGTTGATTTTTGGCGTCACCATCTAGCAGCAAATTCCAGTTTGAGGATGGTCACTCTGCCTCTTTTGTGGAGAAGAAGGTGGATGGGGCAGGCAGGACCAGTGAGTCTAGCTGAGTGAGGTCAGATAAGTGAGAATGATAGGCTCAAGGCAGTCGAGGTGAAAAACGCAGATGCAAGAAACATTCTGGACGTTGTGCTGAGTGAAAGAAGTCAGACACAAAAAGACAAATCCTGTATGATTCCACTTAGATAAGGTCCCTGGAGTCGTCAAATTCATAGAGACAGAAAGAGAGTGGTGGCGGGGCCGACCCGGTGGCACAAGCGGTTAAGTGTGCGCGCTCCGCTGCGGCAGCCCGGGGTTCGCCGGTTCGGATCCCAGGCACTCACCAACGCACCGCTTGGCAAGCCATGCTGTGGCGGCGTCCCATATAAAGTGGAGGAAGATGGGCATGGATGTTAGCCCAGGGCCAGTCTTCCTCAGCAAAAAAGAGGAGGATTGGCAGATGTTAGCTCAGGGCTGATCTTCCTCACCAAAAAAAAAAAGAGAGAGAGTGGTGGGAGTTGGGGGAGGGGGTGGGGATGGGGAGTCAGTGTTTAATGGGGACAAAGTTTCAGTTTAGGAAGATGGAGAAGTTCTGGCGACGGATGGAGGTGATGGTTCCACATTATGAATGTACTTGATGCCACTGAACTATGCACCTAAAAATGGTTAAAATGATCAATTTTATGTTATGTGTATTGTTTCACAATCCTAAAAAGAAAGAAGCATTCTGAAGAAGCCACCAGCACATGTTGATCATGGACTGAGGGCGAGGGGAGTAGGATCTCATCTGACTTCAGGGTGTCTGCCTGAGGTGGGACAGGAGGCTGGCCCGGGGGAAGGACTGAGGGGAAGGTGAGGGTTCCCTTCTGGACACATGGAGTTTGGGGTATTTGGGAAATATCCACATAGAAACGGGAGGCAGGCAGTTGAAATTCCCATGTGGGACTCAAGGAGTGGATGGGGCAGGAGAGTCGTCTGCGTTGAGCGACATTTAAAACCACAGAAACTGATGAAACCGCCTAAGCAGCCAGAGCGGGAAGAGAAAGGGGCCCAGGATCCAGCCCTGAGGAACCCTAATATTTCGACAACTGGGAGAGTGGGAGGAGACAGCAGGAAACTGAGAAACGGCACCGAAGTCGGTGACACGGAAACCAGGAGAGAGTGGGGTCGTGACACCGAGAGACAGGAGGACCCCAGGGTCTCCAGTGCTGAAGGCTCGTGGAGAGGCAAAGGTGAGGGCAGAGAGTGCCTACTGGATTTGGGAGCATGGAGGTCCCTGGTGGACAGCGGCCAGAGAGCAGGATCCCGACTGGATGGGAGGTGAGGAGCTGGGAGGGTCTCCAGAGCAGCAGCCAGCCTTCCAGCCACCAACAGGACCCCCGGGCACTGCTCGGACTCCGGGATGCGGCTTCCTCTGCCATGGATGTGGTTACACAGGGACGTCTGGCTCTCGTCTCTGCATCCCTCCAGTGCTGGGCCTCAGTCAGAGGGCAGGCGGCCTGGTCTGGGGCCAGAGAAGCTGACAGAGGAGTCCTGGTGCCACCCCGCACCCCCAGGTGAACCAGCAGATCCCCATGGCGCCGCGGTTCGCTGAGCAACCCTCTGAGCCTAGAAAGAAGGCAGCCACCGCTTCACTCCCACCTTCTGAAGCTCACACCAGTCACACACCATGTCAACCCTGAGCAGCAGGGCGGGTAATTCTGGGAAACACACTTCTAGTTCAGTTACGGCGACACCACGCGGATCCACCACGGTCCACCCTCCTCCTCACGGCGTCCACAGGCACCTCCTTTTCTTACAGATATACAGCTTCATTGAGATATAATTCACATACCGCGAAATTTACTCTTTTAAAGAGTACAGTTCAGTGGAGTTTAGTCTCTTCATAGAGTCACTCAACCACCACCACCATCTAATCTTAGAACGTTGTCATCCCCCCCAAAAGGAAACCCCCGACCTATAAGCCCTCACTCCCCAGCCCCTGGCAACTGCTAACCCACTTTATGTCTCTGTGGATTTGCCTGTTTTGGATGCTTCATGCAAATGGGGTCATACAATACCCCCTGCACCTCTTCAACTGTACTCAACTCCCAAGTAAAGCTCCCCCTAACGAGACGCAGCTCAGCCCACACAACCAAGCACCCCCCCCAAGAGGAGGGGGGCCTCTTATCCACCTTGGGGTGTCCATTCCTCTTCCAGCTGGGTCACTTTCCCCCTCCGATGTCCTGTGCTTTACATACTGAGATAGAGTGAGCCACTGCGAACACAGTCAGATTACGTGGAGGAGGAGGAAATTGCTGACTCGAGCCACATCCACATGTTCCAATCAAGATAAGGCAGGAACACTGACAGCGATCACGGGCCCCATGTCTACGGCTGCGCACGCCGGCTGGCCAGTATCTCTAACCACCTGCTTCCACTGCCCAGCCCGTCCTCTCTTCACCTCGACAAGCACCACAGCTGCTCGTGGCTCTTCGCCGTGTGGAATGACCCAAGCCTTCATTCCTGCAGGGTCTGGGCCGGTAATTGTAGTTTTCCATTGATTTTAATCGCAGGGCAGGGGAACATCAAGAAGCGCTCCAGGGGATCTCCTGCGTTCCAGACATACTCCTCCCATCCCTTGTGTAATAACCACTGATGTCCCCTCGGTAATATCACTTCCTCCGCCCGTACGGTAACCCCTCTTTACCTAGTGATTCTCTGGCGCGAGGATCACAAAGTGGCCAGTGACAGTCTCAACTTGCACTTTAATGGGCTTGTTGCATGTCCTCTGGCAGCAGCCCTCATCCCTAGGGAACTTGGGCTTCTAGACAAAGATATCCGAGAGCTGTGGGGACAGGAAGCAAAGACTTCACTCGTGGCATTTCATTAGGATAATAGAAATCATTGCCATTTCCCCCTGGTGATTCCCAGAACCACGAGTCTCCATGATAAGAGAAAACGCTAATTCTGAGTATTGACTGCACCCTAGAGGACATTGTCCCAGCCCTGCAGTGTGTGGCCACTCAGCAGGTTCCATGGCTGAGTCTGCAAAAGGCCATTCCACTGTCCTATCAGGCCAGCTGCTTCAGGGTGATGGGGAACATGGTGGGACGGTGAACACAGTGTCCAGAGCCCATTGCCCAGTGTCCCTCTCCACCGGCTGGGAAATGAGTTCCTTCCTCAGAAGAAAAGTTGCGTGAGATACCAGGATGGTGGAGAAGGCGTTCCATAAGTCTACCAGTGGTGTTTTGGCAGAAGCATTGCAGAGAGGGAAAGGGAATCCACGTCCAGAGTGTCTGTTCTAGCGAGGCCAAAGTGGTGCCCTTTCCGATGGAAGCAGTGCCACTGGGGAGCTCTGGTGGGTCCCCTGGACAATGTGGGGGTGTCAGCGTCAGTTTCTGCTGTTGCCAGGTGGGGCGCTTAGCAGATCGGCCCTGGTGAGTGGCAGCCCACGGGCTAAGCTTGTGTACCACCCCCAGCTGGCACCCTGGTCCCTTCACCCATGGGCCCTTTGGGCGACGACAGGGCTGGCTGGGGAAGGCAGCTGCCTGATGTCCACAGAAGGTTCATCTTGTCTACCAGGTCACTGAGATTCTCCTCGGCCGAGATGGCAGCTCTTTGGCAAGCATCCATGCAGGTCACAATATCTTCACATTCTGTGCCCCTGTTTCATAGGCCTCCAGTCACCAAGGTTCCAATTGTTCCCCAAATCCCTGACCATCTACCCAAACCATTAGCACTGATCATGAATTGGGGAAGATGTGTAGCTCTGACCACTCCTTCCTGGCAAAATGAAGCGACCAGAGGCCCTGCTGGAATTTCTGCCTGCCTCCGGGGCGTTTCCCTGCACCACTGTCCCTCAGTGGGGCCAGAGGTCAGGATCCGTCCACTCTCGGTGGTGCCTACATGTGGTGCAGAGCCATCTGTAAGCCAGGCCCAGACTTTTCCCTCCTCACTTTTCAGGTCGCAGGGAACATGCCATGAAGCCAGAGGTGCCGGCTGAGAGATGGATGGGGACGGAGCAGGGGTGGGTGCAGTAGGCTTTGAGCCACTTCTCCACGTGACTTACCTATGCCTTCAGAACCTGCTTTGAGCCCAGTCTCGTACATGCCCCTTCCATTTGATGATGGGATACAACTGAGTATGGCCAACTGTACGGTATGAAATGGTATGCTTGGTGGGTCAGACAACACCCATTCTTGATGGACAATTCAGGTCACATGGTAACTCGGTGGCGATGGTTACACGTAGTCTCCACTAAGGCCCAGAAGCAAGGCGGAATCTGGTTCTCCAAAGGAGAGGCACGCCACAGAGGAAACAAGCTTTGCTCCAAATGCTAACGGTGCTGGGCTGTGACCTACGACCGGGCCTGCCAAAGGCTCCACACAGCATCCTTCTCCGCTACAGACCTCAAACGTGCCCGGATCTGCTAGTCGTATAAGGCCCAAGAGGTGCGGTGGCTTGCTCGGCAGCCTGACCTGTTGCAGAGGCTCCTCTCACTCTGATCCTCACTCGAACTGACCACTTTCCAGGTCATTCGAAAGATGGGCCGAGTTTCAAGCGTGTGCTACCCCCAGAATCCAAAGAGGCTCGCTTGGCATCGCATTTCTTCTGAAGTAGTAGGAAGGGCCAGACGTGGATCTCGACACGCCCCAGACCGCCGGACCCCTTGAAACGTGGCAGGCCCCCGCATTTCTGTGGGATTTATTTCCCACTCTCGGCACCCACCGTGTTACCAAGGCGTCTCTGAGTAATCGCTATTTCCTGCTCGCCAGGCCCAATCAGCATGATGCCATCAAGGTAATGGGCCCACATGACAGCTTGCAGAGGGGGAAGCTGATCAAGGGCCCCGAGGACGAGACTATGACAGAGCGGGTGTACCCTGAGCCAGGACGGTCAAGGTGGGTTGTTGGCCCACCTTGGGCCAACTTCTGGTGGTCTTTCCTAAGAGCTATGGAGGGGGTCATATGCCTCACCAGAACCGTGGCTGCTAAGTTGCTAAATTAGAAACCTCTGCTCTGCGAAAGAGACTGTTAAGAGAAGGAGAAGACAAGCCTCAGACTGGGAGAAAACATTTGCGAAACACACATCTGATAAAGGACTTGTGTGCAAAATGTACAAAGAACTTTTAAAACTCGACAATAAGAAAACAACCCAATTAAAAAACGGGCAAAAGGCCTGAAGAGACAGCTCATCAGAGAAGACGTACAGACAGCAAATATGCGCGGGAACAGGTGCTCCACATCCTGTGTCATCAAGGAAGTGCAAATTAAAACAACAGTGAGGCACCAGCACACAGCCATCAGAGTGTCCAAGTCCCAGAACACTGACGCCACCAGATGCTGCGAGGACGTGGAGCCACAGGAACGCTCATCCTTGCTGGCGGGAATGCAAAACGGTGCAGATGCTGTGGAAGACAGTTTGGCGGTTCCTTACAAAACTAAACAAACAAAATCACCATACAATCCAGCAGTCACGGTCCTTGGTACTTACCCAAAAGAGTTGAAAACCTTTGTTCACACAAAAACCTGCACCGGCAGGTTTCTAGCAGCTTTATTCATAATTGCCAAAATGTGGAGGCGCCCAAGATGCCTTTCAATAGGTAGATGGGTAAGCAAACTGTGGTCCATCCAGACAACAAAGTATTATTCCACGATAAAGAGAAACGAGCTGTCAAGCCCTGAGAAGAAGTGGAGGAAACTTAAATGTTTATTGCTAAGTGAAAGAAGCCAGTCTGAACAGGCTACGTGGTGTATGATTCCAATTACGTGACATTCTGGAAAAGGCAAAACGATATAGACAGTAAAGATCAGTGGTTCCCAGGGGCTCAGGGGGAGGGAGGGTTGAAGAGGAGCACAGACGACTTTTAGGGCAGTAAAACTACTCTGTATGATACTGTAACGGTGTATACATGTCATGACACGTATCCAAACCCACAGAATATACAACACCAAGAGTGAACCCTGATATCAACTATGGACTTTAGTTAACAATAATGTATCAATACTGGCTCATTGATTGTAACAATGTACCACACTAGCGCAAGATGTTAATAATAGAGGACATGGTGTGTGGGGAGAGGGGCATATGGGAACTCTCTGAACTCTGTTCAATTTATCTGTAAACCTAAAACTGCTTAAAAAGTAAAATCCATTTTTTATTATTTTTAATTAATTAATTTATTTTTTTGTGAGGAAGATCAGCCCTGAGCTAACATCTATGCTAATCCTCCTCTTTTTGCTGAGTAAGACCAGCTCTGAACTAACATCTATTGCCAATCCTCCTCCTTTTTTTTTTTTTTTTGTTTTTTCCCTTTTTCTCCCCAAAGCTCCAGTAGATAGTTGCATGTCATAGTTGCACATCCTGCTAGTTGCTGTGTGTGGGACGCAGCCTCAGCATGGCCGGACAAGCAGTGAGTCAGTCTGGGCAGGGCAGGGGCTCCATGGCCCCTGAACCCCCCATGCTAATGGGGCAACACACAGGGATGGAGCAGGGGCACAGTCCTCCCCAGCCCCCACTTCACCCCCACCCCCACCATGGGGGGTGGGGCCCGGCTCCAGGAGGAGGGGCAGGGCATGGGATCCATGCCCCTGGGGGCCAGGGAGAGGAAGGAAGCAGTTCATGGCCTGCTATGGGGAAGGGGCCCTGACAAGCTCTGCCCCAGAATCTTCCTGGGTCTGGCTCAGGTGCTCAGAGGACAGGCCCCGGTGCACCCTGCAAGCCCGGGTGGATGTTTCTGGGGGAATTGGGGCTCCCCAGGCTGTGGGGATCCATCCGGAGGCCTGTCAAGGCACACACAGCTGACCCAGGCATTAGGCGACCAGGAAGGAGAATGTCCCCACCCCTCCCAGGAGAAGGCTCAGGAGAAGCTGCCCCAGGTTGGGTTGTGACTTGTCCGGGCTGCTGGGGACAACTTCAGAATCAAGGCAAAGGGCAGAGGGAAGGCCAGAGGCCGAATTCAAGTCCCCGCGTGGCCCTGACAGGTCTCCCCTCTCTCAGCACCCCCACAGGGCTGCAGGAAGGCAGTGAGCAGATGGGAGTCCCTGGTCCACCAAGGGGACAACCTGCTGGTGCCCCTGGGTGGGGAGGGTCGTGTCACCACCCCACTAGGCATGCAGGGGCCCAGTGCAGGCTCAGGTACAGGGGCCTCTGGCTCCAGGCCTCTGGCTCCAGGCCTCAGGGCCCAGCTGATCTCCGATGGGGGAGAAGGGGGACCTCTCTCAGGCCTCCCCCTGGACTAAGGGTGGAGGCTGTCACCTCCTGGCCCAGGGGAAGTAGCCTCACAGAAAGAAGGAAGGGCCTGCCTCAGTGCCACCTCCCCCAGCTTGGATTCCCAGAGGCAGCTGCCCAGGTAAACTGAGGCAGCAGACAGGAGCAAGTGAAGAGCTGAATGAATGAACAGCTGTGTGGAGGCAAGTGAGTGGAGGGCGGATGGCTGGATGAGCAAGCGGTCAGGTGACATCCCCGAATAGCGGACATCCGGGTGGACGAGCAGTTAATGGAGTGGGGACCGGCTAGCACGGGCCAAGTGCTCACGACCCAGTGAATGGACGGGCAGAGCCAGCTCCAGGACACTGCTCCCTTCTGTGCCGTGAGCCTGGAGTGGTGGACAAAACCAGGTAACATTTATTTTAGAACAGTTTTAGATTCATAGAAAAGTTGCAAAGATGGTACAGAGAATTCACATGTGCCCCACAACCAGCTCCCCCTATTATCGTCATCTGACGTGGGTGTGGGGCACTTGTCTCAACCCGTCAATTGATATTGATCCATTATTGTCACTTCAAGTCCGTGCTTTATTCAGGTTTCTTTAGCCTTTACCCAATGTCCTTTTTCTGTCCCAGGATCCCATCCAGGACACCACGTGACGTTCAGTCTTCTTGTCTCCTTAGACTCCTCTGGGCCGTGAGAGTCTCTCAGGCTTCCCTCGTTTCTGGCGACCTTGCCAGTTTTGAGAACCATCAGGTGTTTTGTAAGATGCCCCTCTCTTGGGATTTGTCTGATGTTTCTGCCACGAGTACACTGGGCTGTGGGTCTGGGGAGGAAGACCGCAGTGGGGGTCTCCTTCTCCTTCTCCTCCGTCACATCAGGACACACGCTCTCGACATGACGTACCCTGTAAGGCTGACCTTGACCGCCTGGCCGGGGTGTGTGTCAGGATCCCCCTTCCATCCTGCGCCCTGCCGCAGGGAAGAAGGTCGCTGTGCGCAGCCACCGCCAGGGGGTGGGAGCTGAGTCTCCCTCCCTGAGGAGGGCGTACCCACGCATATTTGGAATTCTTGTGTGCAGGCGACTGTCTCTTCTCCACCGTTCCTTTGCTTATTCACTCTTTTACCTAGCCCAGCATGGATGCACGGATATTTTTCGAATACTGTGTGTCATCGGCCAAGATGACATTATCGATTTTGTTACTCAAGTTCTTCCCACTTTGGCCACTGGGAGCTCTTTCAGTTGGTTCCTGTGACAAAACAGTTTTCAATTAGCCAAGTAATTATTAGATGTGGGAGAGGAAGATGGAGGAAAAAGGAGGTGGCTGGCTGGCAAATATATTACACGCATGAGCATGAGCACACACTTAGAAGCCCAGCATCTCCCATGGAAATGAAGACCAGAGGCGGGCGAGGCTGGCTCCCGTGGGGCCTGAACCTCAGGACAGGGTCTGTGGGGCAGGGGACTCTGTACCCCTGGACCAGCCCCTGGGGACTGAAGCTGCTGCTTCAGGGCACCCTCCTGGCTCCCACGGGCTGCCCTCGGGAGTGGAGGCCACCTCAGGTGCCCAGAGGAGATGGGTGAGCAGGCGAGGGCTGGGGAGCTGGGCAGCTGGGCAGGGCAGCGGCTTCCCCTCCAGATGCTGGTTCCTCTTGCACAGGGGGTGTTGGAGCCCAGGGGGTGTGGCTCAGCCAACGGGGTGGTGGGTTCATGGGGCAAATGTGAATGCCAGGCTCCCTGCCCCAGCCAGTGGGCACGGGGAAAGGGGCCCGTGGTCAGAGGCCCCATCTTTAGAAGGGCTGGCCTAGGGTCAGTCCCCACGTGGCCTGTCGCTGAAGGAGCCTCATTACCTGCCCTCCAAGGGGTTTGGTAGTGCTTTAGAAAGACACAGCGAGGTCATCTGTGCAGAGTGCTCGGCACTCAGTAGGTCAAGAACCCACGCCTGGCCCCTGCTCTGAAAGTTTCACTCCAAACTTGACGCAGAGGCACCTGGGGAGCAGCGACATGCAGTGTCACCCCCCCGATCCCCGAGAGGTCGCCAGGGGCCGCTTTTCTCACCAAAGTTGGAGAAAGACATTCCCGAAGTGAGGCAGACACGGTGGCGAGCGGCTCATCTTGGTACAGAGAAGGTCGAGATGGCCAGCCCAGTGGCCCACACTCTGGCACACATACTTTCCGTCTTGCTGCCCCCTCGAGTGACACATGGGCCCCAGCCTGGGCCACACCTGGGCTCCACCTGGAGCAACACCACAGGCCCGTGGCATCGGGAAACCCCTTGTGCCCCTGGAGACCCAGGACAGGGATTCCTGGAGGTCAGGGGGGCCGCCTGGGGGGGCTGGGATGGACGAGGGGTCCTGGCTGCCCCCAACTCTTGTCAGAGGGAGGGAGGAGGTGGCTGGAGCTGCTGGCCAGCCATAGAACCCCATTCTGCTGGTTTCTAGAAGGCTAAGAGGTCACCATGCTCAAAGCTGTCTGGGGCACACCTCCTCCCCTGCTGAGGTCCCCGAGTGTCCAGGAAGACCCCACATTACAAGACGTCAGAGGGGAGCAGTTCTAGCAGGAGACTGAGCCGTGCTCAGGTGGTCCTGGCCCGGTCAGCCCCGCCACCCCGGAGGACCACAGCAGCGGTCCCCGCCATTCAAACTGGCCCAGACTGGACCCAAACAGTGGTCTCACCACCTGTCCCCTCCAGGCCCACACTGGCCCCAGCGGCCACTTAGACAGGACGCCCATGTGTGTTTGAGTTGCGGCCCAGCCCCATCCTCGGATTTACCACATTTAGTTTAATTACAGATTCCAGTTTTGAAAAAGCCTTCCTTGGAGGCCCAACGTGGGTATGAGTGAGGGCCCCAGCCCTGCCCTGTACCCTCGAGACGGCTTTGCTCCAAACTACTCATTTGTGCCACTGAGGCATCAAAAATCGAATTACCTTTTCAAAATGTTGTTATCACGGGACATTTCAAATGGCGTTTCATAAAACAATGCTTCAATAATGATGTTCTGATTAGACCCTGTCTCCCAATTCCTCCAAGGATTACGGCCTCAGGCAGGACTCACGAGAGGTCTAGCCTCTGCTTGCACACTCCTGAGACAGGGAGCTCACCCCCTACCAATGCATCCTCTCCTACTCACTCACCTCCTCCTACCTCCTCCCAGGGTGTCCACTGAGGCCACACCAAGAACAGGGTCTAGCCCTTGCAGGAGACCCCTCAGATGTCTGCAAATGTCCTGGAGTCTTGGGCCAGGGCTGGGGGAGCAGGGGTGGCAGGAGCTGGCCTTGATGTCTCCTCCCCTTCCTGCCCGCCCTTCTTCCAGGGCACCCAGCAGCTCAGTCCTCTGGGCGTGTTGACAGACAGATGGGCGGACGCAGCCTACCTCCTGGGCGTGCAGCTGTGGTCTGAGGCCCCCGCCCAGCTGGAAACCACAGCGGGAGGGGAGGGAAGGGAGGGGAGAGAAGAGAGGAGGGGAGAAGAGAAGAGAGGAGACCACCATGGGGCCGTGGAGTCGAGTCAGCGTGGCCAAATGCCAGATGCTGGTCACCAGCCTCTTTGTCCTGGTAACAGGCAGGTGGGGCAGGAGGGAGTGGGGGAGGTGCTGTGTGACTGGACCCCCAGCTCTGTGGTTTCCCCCTCCACACACACACATCCCCCAGCCCTGTCCCCATCCTGCCCCAGGGAACATGCCCCTGGGGTCCCTGGGGGTGGACTCCCGGCGGGCTGACCGTTTGGACAGGATGCTCCTGTGGGCAGTGTCCATCCTCCCACCAGGCAGCGAGGGGCCTGGAGGAGGCCTGAGGACCTTGGGCGGCTGGAGAACCGGGCTCGGAGGGAGTGATGCCCGGGGTGGGGGTGGCGCTGGCTTCCTGCCCTGGAGGGTGCCCTCACAGGAGTGGGGAGGGACCTTCGAGGGGCTGGGATGGGCCCACTCCCCACTCTGCAGACGGAAAGATCCGAGGTTCCGGGTCCTTGGATAAGCTGGACAATGAGTGTGTGTGGGTGGGGGAGTGTGTGTGCGTTGCCCTCTGAGAGCACCCCACAGACACATCCGGAAGCCCCACAGCCTGTCTCATGTGAGACCAGGAAGCTGGAGGGAGGCTGGTCAGGGAGACCCAGGACCCCGAGACCCTGCCCTCTGGGGCCTCGGTCTGGGTCTGGCCCTGCCCACCATGCTCTGTCTGCCCCACCCCCAGCTGCTGGGCCTTGCCGTGGCCACCATGGCGGCTCTCACCTACTTCGGGGCCCACTTTGTGGTCATCGGCCGCGCATCATCAGAGAGGACCTCCTACGAGGCCAGGCACCGCTGGGGTGAGTGAGGTCCCAGGTGGCCGCTGTCGGGGAGGGGGCTTCAGGGGCAAATGTGGCTGGGGAGGAGCGGGGTCGGGGCAGGCGACAGGGTCAGGAGCAGAGGCGTCCCCTGGGGGATCCCAGCTCCACTAGGCAGAGCCTGGGGTCTGGGAGATGGCCGTGCTCTTGCCTGGACCTCCACCCACCCTGGGAGCCTGGGGATAGCACGGGCGTGTCGGATAGCATCCGAACCCGACCGGGTCCACGTCCTGGAGGGGTGCTCCCAGAGAGAGGGGCCCAGCCGGGATGGGGGCTTGGCCTCAAGCAAGGAGGCCAAGGAGGTCAGATGTGGGGGAAAGTGAGGCCCACAGCGTCAAGGCCTGGGTCCCAGGCCCCAGGCATCCCAACCCTTAGGCCTCACGTTTTCACCCTGAACCCTGGATCCCTGCTTCCCTGGAGCAGGAAGCCTGGGGCCTGGGCCTGGACTGATAAGATTACAGGCCCCCCCATGGCCACCTGTCACTAGGGCATGGGGGTGGGGATGTGGCTTCAAAGATAGCACCAGGAGGAGGGCAGGGAGGGCAGGAAGAGGGGGACAGGGCCTCCCAGGCTTCTTCCTTCCCTCTCGTCCTTCTGAACATCGGGAGGAGGGGGTGGGTGGTGAGTGCCACATCCCTGCCTGTTGGGGGAAATGTGGCCCATTCAGAGCTCCCAGAAGTCCAGCCCCCACCCTTGGTGACCCTCCAGTTGCGTTTCAGTCCCAGGCTCTGTGCATTTGGGACCCCTGTCCTGGGCACCCCTAACCCTCCTCCTCACTCTCCCTACCTAGCCTTCTACGTGGGCATCAGCCTGGCTGGGCTCCTGACCCTGGGCGCCGTGCTGACCGCCGTAGCCACTGTGAGGGAGGCCGGGGGCCTCATGGCTGGGGTGAGTTCTCTGTGCCCCAGCCCCCACAGCTCCCCAGGATGGGACCGAGAGCTGGCAGGGCTGTGAGACCAGGGAGCCTGCCTTCCCCTGCAATGTCCCAAAAGAAACAGAGGCCCAAGCGATGTGGGCCACCCTGGACCCCTCCACCTGGGGCTAGCCAGGCCCTTCCACCTGGGGCTAGCCAGGCCCTTCCACCTGGGGCTAGCCAGGCCCTTCCACCTGGGGCTAGTCAGGACCCCTCCACCTGGGCTAGTCAGGACCCCTCCACCCAGGCCAGCCAGGACACCCCACCAAGCCCTACTTCACCCCATCAGAGCTAGCCCTCCCAGGCCTGGGAGCCCTTCCCAAAGGCCCAGAGAGGGTCTGGTTCTGTTATACTGGAGGCTCTGAACAGGATTCGGGTGAATTCCATTTCCTGTTACCAAGAGACCTGGGGAGGCAGAGAAAGCCCCTCTGCCGGCCCCATCGCCTGTAGGTCTGGGCCTCGCAGCTGCCCCCAAGGTGGCCTGCAGCCCGGGCTCCTCCTGAGCTCACATCCGCTATTGCAGCTACCAGGGTGGGGGTGTCTCCACCGCCCCCCAAGGTCCCACAGGCCCCACGGGTCCCACCTCACCCCACAGCGGGGCCTCTGTTGCCCCCGTACCTGCTCTTCCCGGGCCCCATCTTGGTCCCTACCTGCCAGCCCCGCCTGCCCCTCTGGGCTCGAGCCCCCCCTCTCTGACCTGAACTGGCCTCTCACAGGCACCCCAGCCTCCTCCTGGCATGTGCCCTCCCTGCCCGGAGCCTTCGCGGACTCCCTGCAGTGTTCGGGATGCAGTCCAGCCTCCCTGGAGCTCCACGGGTCCCTCCAGCCTCCCTCCCTCCCTTCCAGCCAGGAGGACCCCACTGTCGTGCCTCCAGCCCTCTGCCCCTGCAAACCCCACCCCTGCCCTGTGAGTGGTTCGTGGGCCAGCGACCCCTGTGAGCTCACGCTGGGGCTCTGCTTCTCCGGGTGGCCCAGAGGCCGACCACCCTGGCTATCTGAGGACCAGCCTGTGTCAGCAAACGTTTGTTGAACGACTCCTGGTTTGTAAATGTCTCCAAGGGCAGGGACAGAGTCACCTCCTGGAGCTGCAGCCCTGGGCCGGCCAGCCCTGGGCGGGCTCGGGGAGCACAGCGGGATCAGGTGGCTCCAGCCCTAAGCAGGACCCACAGGCGCGTGGGCAGGGCAGTGCTGGCGTTGTTGGAGGTCACGGCTCCACCCTGTGCAATCTGGCTGCAGCTGGGTACCCACGGGGCCGGGGAGGGGAAGGAGGGGAGGCCCCAGCAGGAGCTGACCAGGCAGGTGGACTGTCCCGAGAGGGGAGCCCTAAGGCGTGGGCCTTGCTAGAGTGGTGCATGGCTGGAGGACAAGGTGCTGACAGGGCCAGGCCTGGCGGGCCAGGCGAGGGTGGCTTGGAGAGGCCAGTGTGGGGCTGTGGGGTTGGCCGCCAGGGGGCGCCATGGAGCTTGGCTTACTGCTGGGAGATGCCTCAGCCACAGGCTCCTGTTCCCAAGGCTCCCACGCTCTGTCCCCCCAGCTCCGTCCAGTTCTTCTTGGCCCAGCCGGTCACCAGGGCCTTCTCCAGCTCTGAGCTGTGGGCAGGGGGCAGGGGGCACCTGGGGTCTCAATTCTGCTTCCCCAGCCGACTCCAGGGCCAGGAGGCCTGTTATGCAGGGCAGGCTGTGAGAAGGGCCTAGGAGCCCTGTGGCTGGATGCCTGCTGCACCCCAACCCCGCCCTCAGCCCCCAGCCTTGATGGTGAGCCCAGCGTGGCCCCCGAGGGGTGCTGGGAGACCTGCTCTGGAGATGCTGCTCCCTTGAGCTGTGTGTGTGTGCATGTGTGTGTGTTGCATCCTGTGTCTGCATGTGTGTCTGCGTGTGTGAGCACATGTGAAGGAGCCAGGGAGCAAGGAGACCTTTCCCAACATGACAGGCGCCTGGCTGCTCCTCCCTTCCTGCCCCTACCTCCTCCGGCCTCTCCCCAAACCGGCCTCTCGCACAGGAAATGAACCAACGCGCTTGCCTTGCCCGGCTGAGAACAGAGAACAGAGCTGGCAGCAGTGGCAGAGGGAAGCCGGTTCGACTTATTTACGTATTTGAATTTAGAATGAGGAGCAAGAAACCCAGCAGCCTCGGCACTGTGGAGGCATTGAGGGACTGAGGGGCCCATCGGCTGCCAGAAGCCCTCTCTTCGGGGTGGGCCAGGTAGCGGGATGGGAGACAGGGAGTTGATGCTCTCTCCTAAGGCACGAAATGGTTTCTGGAAAATGCTGGTCCCTTGAGCTGGCTCAGGGCCTCCAGCCTGGGAGGCAGAGTTGAGCGATGGCTTCCAGATGGGGAAGGCGGCCCGCAGCCAGCCAGGGAGGAGGAGGAGGGGGAAGGAGGAGGAGGGAGAGGAAGTAGAAAGGAGGGAGAGGGAGGAAGAGGCATCGCTAAGGTCATCCTGAGACAGGCCTTGGGGACTCCCGGGCAGGCAGGAGGGAACATCACGAGGAGAAGCCTGGAGGGCTGCCAGCCCCAGCACAGCCAGAGGCCCCTGTGCCCGCACCTGAGTTTGGGGGCTGGTGGGGGTGGCCCGCTCTTTCCTGGAGGCCAGTGGGCCACCCCTGGTGTGGACCGTTTCTTCGTCCCTGCCTAGCCAGGCCAGTGTCTGTGTGTCTGTCTGCATCTCTCCATTCCGTTGGTCATCAGCTCTCCTGGGTGTCACCCTGAACAAGGCACTGGGTTTGGATAGCCCAGCCACCGCCTGCCCCAGGGTGCAGACAGTCCAGGGGTGGGGGTGAAGTGTCGGCCATGCCCGCCCCACCCAGCATGGGGCAGCAGTGGGGAGGGGGTGGTGCAGACAGTTACATCAGGCCTCCGGACACCTGGGTTGTGTGGTCAGCGGCCAGATTGACGGTCCAGAGCTCCAAGAGGAGCCTTGGCCAGAGACCCAGATCCGAGGGTCACCAGCATGAAGGTGGCGAGTGGAACTATGGGCAGGGGTGACATCCCCAGGGTTCTTAGGCTGGGGTGACCCTCTGAGAGTGCTATCAAAAGAGCACTGGGGCGTGTGTGCAGTTCCCAGCTGAGGGGCCCATGATGTTCATCAGCTTCTGCCGGGGGACCTCAGCAGTTCAGACCCCCTGACTGAGAGAAGGACACCCCAGTGGGGTGCCGGGGATGGAAGACGTTCCCTCCAGAGAACTCTCGTCTCCTCCAACTCTAGGGTCCAGGGGGTAGTAAGAGTGAGGGGCAGGGGTTGGATGGGCCACAGGACTCAGCAGGGAGCTTCCCTGGGGGAGTCACACCACCTGGTGTCACACCAGGTGTTCCACCTGGCCCCAAACCAGCTGTCCCTGCTGGAACCTGCAGATGGCCTTCCCCGCACGAGGGCCGCCACAGCCCCAGAGCCATTCCCCCTGCCCGGATCACCTAAAAAGGGCAC